>NC_091079.1:99683750-100917500 GCF_032405125.1 Capricornis sumatraensis
ACGGGCAATGCAAACCAGAGAAGCTGGCTCCAAAATGTTAGATATGACTTACTGTACTCAATGCTATTGGGTTGGTCAAAGAACTCATTCAGGTTTTTCTGTACAATGTGATTGAAACACTTGAACTTTTTGGCCAACCTGATACATGGGGGTTATGAGGTTCAGGCTGTTATCATTTCTTACCTCCTCTAATTAAAAAATACTTGGGCATTTTTCCCACGGGGTTTCAACTGCTGATGATCCTCTATCCTAAATGAGAAGGACAGAGCAGCCACCAGAGCCAAAACACCATGGATAATTATTTGGAATAAAGAAGGGAGGACAGTGGGGGAGAAGTTCAAACGTTAACTTAAGCATAAAAATTGGAGAGGACAGAGGGAAAGAAATAACAATGGGAACAGTCAAAAGGCCAAACCCGCAGAAATGTGGCCTGTGAAAAACCATTCCCCACTGAAGAACAGCGGGCCCTCTGTGAAGGGCCTCTGGCCACGCCAGCCTCAGGGTGGGACCGTGTGTGTGTGTTTCCTTTATTGCTACTTGGTCAAAAAGGCATTAGCAAAGAAGAAAGAAATCCAGGAAACCCAGATTTGTGGAAACTCAATGAAGCTGCATTCCATGTAATATTATGACAAATGGATTTACGTGAGTTTATGAAACATTTCTCCACTGGGCCTGAGAACAAACCAGGAAACCTTCTTTTAAAAGCATACTTTAAATTTTCACTCATATGCAACAGAGTCTACCTTTGAATAAGCCCTTATTTACTAACTGAGGACATCAAATAAATATTTTTTTCCTCTAAACCATGCTGGCCGTTTCACCAATGTCAAGTTGAGGAGGCACGGCCCCGTAGATGACACTTCACCATCTCATGTTTCTGTTCTGAAATTTTATTTTAGTCCTGAGAGTCATGTAACACAGCCCAGTGCGCCTTTACTAAGTGAAATTACGTAGAGATGTTTCCTTTTCCCACCCTTCCTAGAAGCATCCAGGTCTGCTTGCTGTAAATGAAATAAAGGGAGGTCAAGTCTGTTCCATAATGCCCTCTCTGTCTTTGAAGACATGGATGGATGGATGCATGGATGCATGGTAGATGGAAGGAAGATGGATAAATGGATGGTTGGAAAATGAATGGACGGATGGATGGATGGATGGGTGGAAGGAAGATGGATGGATGGGTAGATGGATGGATGGATGGGTAGATGAATAAATTCTTTGTTATCAGAAATAGAAAATGGACTGGACAGTTAAGTTACAAATCCATGTAAGTCATAAAAGTCATGCAATCAAATCTTACAATTTTACAAATGAGAGACTAAATGGCATTTCTATGGTCACACAGGCAGTGGTCACACTCCAGGGACCAGAATTCAGTTTGGGAGCCAGAGCTCACCATGCTTATACCATTCATTTCATCACTATCACTCACAAATATTTACATGGTATAGAAATAAATTATGAGTGTATATAATTTACACAGCCCTAAAACCAGCTGAGTGTATACTCTGATGATTCAGAAGACTCGTTAAGGTCTTCCTAGGTTTCAGGATCAATGTTCAGACTACATCGTCACCATTCCCCTAAAGGAAGGGTTGTTCACAGCTTTTACTGTCACATTCAATAAATACAGATGCTATTAGAGGTTAGACAGCCTCCAAAGTACAGAGAAGACTCAACCACTGATAGAGTGCACACTGAAATAGAACAACAGAGTCGCAGCACAAACTTGGTTTAGCTCAGCTTCTACCATTCATGACCCGAGGCACTTCTTGTGCCTTTAATTTCTTAACTATAAACAAGGGATAAATAATAACCCACCAAGCTCCCTCACAGATTCATAAATTGGATTAGCAGTAGAGAATTTACATTAAAGGTTGTTGAAAATTATAAAGGCTAAACCCATGAAAGTTATTAAAATGAATATAGAGGTAGGAAAGGTAAGTGGTAAATTTAGAAACATTTCTTCCCACAAATAATAATCTACTAGGTAAATATTGGACTTACGTTTAAAAGCAGGATACATTGGAACCATATTGGTTACAAGGAATGCATCGTATTTAGCTTCTGGGGACGAGCTCAGATCTAAACATTAGGAAAACAAAATAGTGTCTATTACACACTAAAATCGACATCAATACAAAAAGGTCATCTTGTAAAATGACCCAAACAGCATGCAGTGACTGGACCTACTTTCATTTCCACTTATCCCCTCTCTATGCCATCGCCTACTTCTCTTCCCATTCCACCTCTCTTCTTCACTCACTCGTTCTCCTTAAATAAAATTTTTATGTTCTTTTGCTTCCAACCTAATCTTGGGTCTACTAAGTATTATGTAAAATAGTTCCTTGACTTTACCAGTGTAATTTGGACTTTAAAAAATGTCATCAAGGTAATGAGAGATAATTAAAGGGCTTCATGTATTAAGAGATCACATCTATAGTATTATTTAAAAGATTAATGTCTTATTAATTTTCTATTTCACTTTTAGATTCTCATTTAATGATGTCAGGAGACACACTGAATGTTCCCTTGCACTTTAGAACTCCCCGGGAATAGGATTTGTGAAAGCTGGTCTCTTTTCCTGGCTGCTTTTGGAAGGCTCCCAGAGAAGTTCATCTCCTCAACCTCTTGAGCACCCCTCTAAAAACCACCGAAATCCTAAATACCAAGTTGCACACGCCAGACTCCGCAAAATAACACCCCTCTAGAATGGTTAGATCCTGGTCTTCTGTAACTTACAAGGAGGAAAGAGGAATCCATAGGACATCTGTTTATCATTTTTGTAGGCCAAACAGCTCTGACTGAAACTCGGAGAAATGCGGACGTCAGGCCGGACACAGTTGGTCAGGTGTGCAGCGATGTCAGAGACGTCAGCCTGAACAGTGAGTCACAGGTCGTCAGCAAAGCCACAGGGGAGACAGTACCAGACCAACAGGGGCACTGAACCAGACTGCTTGGTTCCAAACAGCCAAAGTCAAAACCCCACTAGCTGTTACTACAGCTCATACTCCGATAGTCCCTCTTTAAAATAAACAAAAAAAAGTGAGGGCCTCCTTGGCAGTCCAGTGGCTGAGACTCCATACTTCTAACTCAGGGTGAGGGTCATACCTGGTCAGGGAACTAAGATCCCACGTGCCACTCGGCCAAAAAAGGAAAAATATACTCTTAAAAAAAAAAAAGACCTCACTTTTAAATCACAAAGCTAGTAATTTTCAAACTCTTTTTTTCTACTAGCAGAACTCTCTTATCAGTCTTAGGTAAAACAATAATACAGAAGGCAGAAATCTCACTGTTGACATAATGAATGAGATTCCACAGAAGACAGCTTAAACAATAATATTCTGAGAAATAATACAGACATATCTCATTTAAAAAAAATAACTGTTGATGTATGTGCCTGAGTACAAATTAATAAGAAGCTATGTTTGGGGCAGTTGAAGTAGTCCTTTGTATTCAGAAATTAGAAACATATCTCGACTGTAATAAATTTTTCTAATTTCTGATATAAACTGAACTATCTCATCTTTACCAAAACTGAAACCCCAACATAAAACAAACCTTCATTAAAAAAACAAAATGATGTTCGTGGGTCAGGCTGTGATGTGTGGAGCCGTGGGTATATGGGAATTCTCTGTCCTTTCCATTCAATTTTGCCGTGGACCTAAAACTGCTCTAAATAATAAGTATATTAAAACGCACAGCCAAATCTTGATAGCTTCTGAAACTACTGGGCCATGACAAGCAGAGTAAAAGAAACTAACAGAATTAGTATGCTATGCTATTTCACATATACCGTGAAGTTATTAGAACATGGCAGAAAGCCTAATTCAAAATATCTCACAATAGAGCCAATGTAGGATTTCTTTCATGAGGAAAAATTAAAGTCTTTTCTAAGACAAAATTCTGTTCTGCCAGCAATCATTCTGTTAAGGCATGGAGCATAATGACATGAAGAACATGAAACCCAATGCTCTCAATGACCTGTTTAGAAACAGTGTATGATGTCCAGAGTGGCATTAGAAATATTTCACTATAACCGCTTTCAAAGTCAGTGTGATATAAGATATCATATCTAGTCCGATAGAGCACGGCAGGCCGTCCGTAGAGGAGATGTCTCTCTAGGAAAGAAAAAATAATCTGTCTTAAATACAGATTAAAATGTACATCAAATGTTAAAGACTCAAATGAAGAGAGTCAAGTTGTGCAACATTTGCTTGCTTACTATTAATAATATAGTTCCTTCTCCTTAATTTAATCAGGTTAGTGTTCCTATTACCTTGGTGGTTTATTTGATCACCTAAGCATGGGTCAAGGCTTCCAGTCATCAAAACTGTAATTCAAATGCCATACTTATTTTAATAATTATTTTCCAGTTGTAAAAACTTTTAATCCACATGGGAAAGAAGCATAGTAAATTATGAAATGATTCAGCTGAATGGGAAGTCAAGACAGTTGTATTTTTATAGAATTAATTCCTTTGACCCTGAAAGGCTCATCAAATTAACCAACGATTTAATTAAGAGAAAGGCACTCTTTGATCATTATTTGTAAACTGCAACTCAAATACACATTATTTCAGCATAAAAAGTGAGCAGTAATGAGCGTTTAAAGTAAGTAGCTTTGTGACACGTAGGAAGACCCTTTAGGTAAGAACTTAAAGGAACATGTATAGATAAAATAAGTGGCATTCAAGAGGGGCCTTTGAATACAAAAGGAAGGTTGTCAGTTAGCAAGGAACTCAGTTAAGACCCCAGAATGTAGGTTCCTCTTAGGAAAAAATAAAGGTTTAAAACCTTCATCTTCTAAGAAGACAGGGGACATGAGCGGGCAAACCTTCATTCCATACCCACAATAAATGCCTCAAGCTTGATCTGCCCATTTTAGGTAGGCCAAAGTCAGAATTGCCATGGACCCTTAGAAATTGGGGTCCTACAGATTGAAATAGCGGCTGAGGCTTCGGCAATTCACAATTCCCTAAGTGATAACCAAAAAAAAAAAGAAATTTTGCTATGATTTCTATTAGAGAAAATCATTTCTGGCATCCACTTATTAAATTATGTACACATGTTGCTTTAATTAAAGTATTACCATTCTACACAAGTAACAGAGAAAACTCTGTAGATTACTTTGCATGACCCTCCCAAGTAGAACTGCTGATTTGAGGCAAAACAGCCCACACTGTTACAACACAAGCCTGTGCTGGGTAGTTGGGCTTCGTCAGCACTGCAGTAAATGTAGAAGCCTTGGTTAAGCTGCTGAATTTAGGGACCCACCCCTAAGAATTAGAAAGTAATAGGCTAAATATTATATAAGTGAAATATATAACAAATACATAGAAAGCCTGCAAATCATAACAGTAGTACTTGGGAGCAGTTATTAACCAGGTCAGACTGTCCTTCAAAACTCAAACCAAACCTTTTCTAGGTTCAAAATTTCCATTAACGTTTTCCTTGATTTCATTTTTGCTGCCTCTGAATTTCCTGGTTTCAGCTGGAAGCAGAAGTACCAAGATTCTTTGAGAAGCTATTCTGTTTTTATCATTCAAGTTGCCATGCTTACCCAACACATTCCTCCAAGCTCAAACGCAAGCCTGGTGGATTATCCAGTCTACCCCATTAAGGAGGACAGCGAAGCAGCAACTGTGTTCCTCCACCAGCACCACCCTCTCTAGAGCAGGCATCAGTCACCAGTCTTGCACAGTCTGTAGACGCCACCAGCTCTGGTTCCGCCTTACTTCTTGTCATCCCTCCACTCCATGAAGGCTGACTGATTTGCAGGACGGCCCTTAATCACTGTCAGCAACTCTACGCTATGATACATGTGACGCCTTTTCTTTCCCCTGGGAATAACTTTTCCACCAATCCTGTCACTTGTCTCCCTTCAAACGTGTTGTCAATATATCCTCCCTTGTCAAACATGTGTGTCAGGTCTTGGGTAATCATGTGTGCGTGCTGAGTCATTCCGTGTCCAACTCTGTGTGACCCCGTGGAGTGCAGCCCGCCAGGCTCCTCTGTCCATGGATTCTCCAGACAAGACTGGAAGTCTTGAGGCTCTCAGCCTCCAGAAGCTCACAGTTCCATGGGAGAAAGAAACATGGCCTGAATAACTGCAAGGCAGCCTGGCGCCCACTCTAGCGGAGACCCTGGCGTGGCCGAATAGGAGCACAGAGCCCGCACCTGCCACAGACGGGCTGGGCACCAGTGCAGCCTTCCAGAACTTAGGGAGCTGAGACACAGTGAGCCCACACCCCATTCATGCCTCTGTCCTGGCATAACTGCCCTCCTCACCCTCAAAAGGGGGCGGCAAATCACATGGCCACATGGGTCAGCTCCCATGGAAAAGACGGGCGAGGAGAGGGAGGAAGGGGAAAGGGGACAAGACGCCCAAAGAGCCCCTTTCTCTTGAGACGTGTCTCTAGTTAAGCTTCTCCATCTCTCCTTACGCCTTTGCCCTATATGTACAGACTCACTTTTCTTCAGAAATGGGGGCTTCCTAGCTCCCAATATATGCACTACTGGAGTTTTTGGCACACGGAACACAAATATATCATCATCTGACTCACTTTTCCTCAGTTGTTAACTGACCATATATGAGATGAAGCAAAAAAAAAAAAGTAGTAGCTTTGGCAGTCTCCTAAGAGCCCACGAGCTCCCCAATGACTGAAAGAACCTACTTGAGTCTTCCTGAAGCATAAGAGGTGAAATCATCTTTGCAGTAAGAAACACTTTAAGCCCAGAATCCAAATTTAGACTTCCTTTTGGGGGTTTAACAGGGCTTCCCTGCTGGTTCAGTGTTAGAGTCTGCCTACAATGCAGGAGACCGGGGTTCGATCCCTGGGTCGTGAAGATCCCCTGGAAGAGGGTATGGCTACCCCCTCCAGCATTCCTGCCTGGATAATCCCATGGACAGAGGAGCTTGGAGGGCTAGTCCACGGGGTCACAAACAGTCAGACACGACTGAGTGACTGAGCCTTTTCGGTTTATCAAGGTATCAAAGAATCAGGTTCTTGCTCACTGCCTGGCTCTGCTACTCCATACGACACCTTAGGCAAGTCACTCACGGCATTTCTGGATAGCAAAAAGTCCCTGTTGGTTGAGCCACAGAGTGGACTTGGAGCTTGGTCTTTGTGCACGTAAGGTCCCCGTCCTGAAACCAGCCGCCCTGGAGATGAACTTCTAGTTTTGAAATATGTTCCTCATGACTTCTTGACACAGATCTAGCATACCTTTAGTCTTCCCAGGCAGGGCTCCTGCTCCATGAGGTTCCAGACGGAGCCTCCATGCCACACCCCAGCTCCCTGTTTACAATAGTGTCTGGAATTCTCGGGACATGCCACAGTTCCCCTCCAGATACCACATTTGGCAAGTACTGGGAGGCGAATCTTTTTAAGTGGTGTGGACTTCCCCAGCCCTCTTTTTTTGTCTTCCAGCGTTTGCTTGTCCAGACTGGAGTGTGTATCTCTTTGCCTTCTTCAGCTTTCTGACCCATATTCCCATAGATTAGCTGGCTGACTTGAGAGCCACATGAAAATCTCTCCTCTTTTTCTGTTTGTGTTTCAAACATTCATTCCCACAATAATATGCTCTTACATTTTACCACAGACTCTCTACCCCAGGTCTCTGCTTTTCCTACCTCCTTTCTCTCCCTTGGCCTTACGAGTGTCCACTATCATTTACTGCCGAGTAAACCGCTTCTGGGATTCGACTGGATGTCTCTGTTAGCGTCCTGGTCTTTCTTACCTTGGCCTTTAAAACACTGTGTTGTAACTCAACAGGCTAAATCTCACAATAAAATAATAACTTAATGAGGACAGGGCTTTTATTTATTTTGTTTACCATGTATCTCTACCTCCAACATTGCCAAATATTGACCTGGATAAGTAAATGACTGTTTTATTTGAAAACAAAATATTGTGCTTTATGACTTTCAAGACCTGGCTTTCTACATATGACCCATCTAATATAACCCCAAGAGATAGACTGGGCAGACCAGTGTCATCTTCCTCTTACTGATGCAGGAACTGAGGATTCATGATTTGTGTGAGGTAATTCAGCTACACGACAGCACCCAGAATCCAGGTCTCCGCCCCGGCCCATTACTCTTGTCCTAGCTTTTTGGACAGTTTCCAGGTGGATGCCGCCTGCCGGGTTATTCTAATGGAGAGCACACTGGATGGAAGGCCCACTTACTCCAGGCAGGAGCTCGGCCTGAGTCATGCCTGCTGAGGCGCTCATATGACCAGCAGTTTGTATCCAAGCATCTACTGCTTCAGAAACAACTTCCAAACCCTGCTGGGCACTGAGATTCTCTCCAAACACTCTCTCTTTATTCCAACCCTTAAAATAAGAAGCATTTACAGAGGGAAGCACAGAGGCTTTAGTGTCCTATAGAACTGGAGTCAGATCTCATCTCAGCTCTTTATAGCTTTGTGATTCTCTAGCTTAACCTCCCAGAGCCTCATAGCTCTCTGAGACGCTGCATTCTTTTCAAGCAAGGATGTAAAGCACCTCGCCCTGTCTTGATCCAATGTAGTTGTAGTGTAGTCATTTAGTAGAGGGCATTTGGTAAATTCAGGCTTAAATTGAAAAAAGTAGCGAAAAATCACTAGGCCATTCTGGGATGACATACATCAAATCCCTTACGATTATACAGCGGAGGTGATGAACGGAGGATTAGATCAGGTAGACAGAGTGCCTGAAGAACTATGGACGGAGGTTTGTAACACTGTACGGGAGGCAGTAACCAAAACCATTCCAAAGAAAAAGAAATACAGGATGGCAAAGTGGCTGTCTGAGGAGGCTTTACAGTTATCTGAGAAAAGAAGGGAAGCGAAAGGCAAGGGAGGAAGGGAAAGACAGACCGAACTGAATGCAGATTCCAGAGAACAGCAAGGAGAAATAAGAAAGCCTTCCTCAGCGATCAATGCAAAGAAATAGAGGAAAACAACAGAATGGGAAAGACTAGAGAGCTCTTCAAGAAAATTAGAGATGCCAAGGGAACATTTCATACAAGAATGGGCAGATAAAGGACAGAAAGGGTAAGGACCTAACAGAAGCAGAAGATACTAAGAAGAGGTGTCAAGAATACCCAGGAGAACTATACAAAAAAGGTCTTAATGATCTGGATAACCATGATGGTGTGCTCACTCACCTAGAGCCAGCCATTCTGGAGTGTGAAGCCAAGTGGGCCTTAGGAAGCATCACTATGAACAAAGCTAGTGGAGGTGACAGAATTCCAGCTGATCTATCTCAAATCCTAAAAGATGATGCCGTTAAAGTGCTGCACTCAATATGCCAGCAAATTTGGAAAACTCAGCAGTGGCCACAGGACTGGAAAAGGTCAGTTTTCATTCCAATCTCAAAGAAGGGCAATGACAAAGAATGTTCAAACTATTCTACAATTGCATTCATAGCAAGGTTATGCTCAAAATCCTTTAAGGTGGGCTTCAGCAAGATGTGAATCGAGAACTTCCAGATGTATAAGCTGGATTTAGAAGAGGCAGAGGAACCAGAGATCAAATTGCCAACATTTGCTGGATCATAGAAAAAGCAAGGGAATTCCAGAAAGACTTCTACTTCTGATCTACTGACTATACTGAAGCCTTTGACTGTGTGGATCACAACCAACTGAACGATTCTTAAAGAGATGGAAATACCAGACCACCTTACCTGTCTCCAGAGAGACCAGTATGCAGGTCAAGAAGCAACAGTTAGAACCAGACATCGAATGACAGATTGTGTCAAAATTGGTAAAGGAGTATGACAAGGCTGTATACTGTCACCCTGCTTATTTAACTTATATGCAGAGTATATCGTGTGAAATGCTGGCATGGATGAATTACAAGCGGGAATCAAGACTGCCAAGAGAAATATTAACAGCTTCAGATATGCAGATGATACCACTCTAATAGAATCAAGATTGCCAGGAGAAATATCAACAACCTCAGATATGCAGATGACACCACCCTTATGGCAGAAAGCAAAGAACTAAAGAGCCTCTTGATGAAAGTGAAAGAGGAGAGTGAAAAAGTTGGGTTAAAACTCAACATTCAGAAAACTAAGATCATGGCATCTGGTCCCATCACTTCATGGCAAATAGATGGGGAAACAGTGGAAACAGAGAGACTTTATTTTTGGGGCTCCAAAATCGCTGCAGATGGTGACTGCAGCATGAAATTAAAGGATGCTTGCTCCTTGGAAGAAAAGTTATGACCAACCTAGACAGCATATTAAAAAGCAGAGACATTACTTTGCCAACACAGGTCTGTCTAGTGAAAGAAAGAAAGTGAAAGAAAGTGGAGTCACTCAGTCATATCTGGCTCTTTGCGACCCCATGGACTATAGCCTACGAGGCTCCTCTGTCCATGGGATTTTCCAGGCAATAGTACTGGAGTGGGCTGCCATTTCCTTCTCTAGGGGATCTTCCCAACCTGGGTCTCCTGCACTGCAGACAGACACTTTACCGTCTGAGCCACCAGGGAAGTCCTATAATTTAATCAGAGTCAACAAGCCACGATAACGTCTGACTCCTTGCGACCCCGGGGACTGTAGCCCACCAGGCTCCTCCATCCATGGGATTCTCTAGGCCAGAGTACTGGAGTGAGTTGTCATTTCCTTCTCCAGGGGCTCTTCCCAACCCAGGGATCGAACCTGGGTCTCCCTCATTGCAGGCAGATGCTTTACCTTCTGAGCCACCAGGGAAGCCCACCACTCAGACGGTGTCATGTCTAGTCAAGGCTACTGTTTTTTCAGTAGTCATGTATGGATGTGAGAGTTGGACTACAAAGAAAGCTGAGTGCTAAAGAATTGATGCTTTTGAACTGTGGTGTTGGAGAAGACTCTTGAGAGTCCCTTGGACTGCAAGGAGATCCAACCAGTCAGTCCATCCTAAAGGAAATCAGTCCTGAATATTCACTGGAAGGACTGATGTTGAAGTTGAAACTCCAATACTTGGGCCACCTGATGTGAAGAACTGACTCACTGGAAAATACCCTGATGCTGGGAAAGACTGAAGGCAGGAGAAGAAAGGGATAACAGAGGATGAGACGGTTGGAATGGCATCACCGACTCAATGGATATGAGTTTGAGCAAACTCCAGGCGGTGGTGATGGACAGGGAGGCCTGGAGTGCTGCAGTCCATGGGGTCACAAGAGTTGGACACAACTGAGTGACTGAATTGACTGAAAATCACTGTGGATGCTGATTGCAGCCATGAAATCAGAAGACACTTGCTCCTTGGAAGGAAAGCTATGACCAACCCAGACAGACTATTAAAATGCAGAGACATCACTTTGCTGACAAAGGTCCATATAGTCAAAGCTACAGTTTTCCCAGTAGTTATGTACGGATATGAGAGGTGGACCATAAGAAGGTTGAGTGCCAAAGAATTGATGCTTCTGAACTGTAGTGTTGGAGAAGACTCTTGAGAGTCCCCTGAATAGCAAGGAGACCAAACCAGTACATCGTAAAGGAAATCAACCCTAAATATTCACTGGAAGGACTGATGCTGAAGCTAAAACTCCAATACTTTGGCCATCTAATGAGAAGAGCCAACTCATTGGGAAGACCCTGATGTGGGGAAGATTGAGGGCAGGAAGAGGAGGCAACAGAGGATGAGACGACTGGATAGCATCATTGACTCAACAGACATGAGTTTGAGCAAACCCTGGGAGATGGTAAAGGACAGGGAAGACTGGCGTGCTGCAGTCCATGGGGTTGCGAGGAGCTGGACATGATTTGCGACTGAACGACAACAAATTTAGTAAATTTTCAACATCAGCAAGGAATACTGATAGGTAGTCATTAAAATTCAGTGTTTGGAGAAGGAGAAATATCATATGACATCCCTTATATGCAGAGTTTAAAATAAACGATACAAATGAACTTACAAAACAGAAACAGACTTAGAGAACAAACATGGTTGCCTGGGGGAAGGGTGAGGGAAGGGACAGTTAGGGAGTCTGGGATGGGCATGTACACACTGCTGCGTTTAAAATGGATAACCAACAACGTATAGCACACGGAACTCTGCTCAATGATACGTGTCAGCCTGGATGGGAGGGGAGTTGAGGGAAGAATGGATACATGTGTACATATGGCTGAGTCCCTTCCCTATTTACCTGAAAGTATCACAATGCTATTTGTTAACTGGCTCTACAAAAGAGAAAGTTAAAAAAAAACTACTGTCTCACCCAATTCCTCTTGGATCCTACTATAAATCATCGACAATTATGCTATGTATTGAGTTCTTCTAAGCCTTCTGCAAAACACACATGAGGATACTTGCACAGAGAAACACAAGTATATTTCTTCCTTTCTTTAGCAATACTAACATCTCCAGTAAAATAACAAAAGTGAGAAGCATTTCATAATTGAAAAGAGCTACAGAGGAGTGTCCCTCTAGTTGTTCAGGGCTCTGCTTTAAATTGACAAGAATCACTAGTTGGTTAAATCATTTTTCTAATCAAACTAATTTCTCATAGGATGTGATAAGGAGCCAAACATGGGTGTTACAATGATTTTTACCTTTTTCTCACAAAGATGATAGTGAATGCCAATCTGACTAAGAAAATATAAAACACAGTTTAGTAATGTAAACAGAGAAGAGACTAAGGTGAAAATAAACAGTGAAGTTATTCTTACAGTGAAACTTCCACCTGGCTCCCGGGCCAGAAATGCTTGCTATGAGAAATTTAAGCATCCCCATCTCATTCATTCATTCATTCACCACTTCAACGGATTTCAAAATGAAAATTTAGTACGTTTGCCAAGACATTAAATACATCTGATACAGAAATAGCAGCCATCCAACTAAGATATGGGATTCATTACAAGTGTAGAAATATTAGGGCTTTAGAAAGCAATTTAGATCATAATTTTTGAAGATTATATTGTTCTTTAGTGAAAGACTTGATTCTGTAAATTTAGTGTTTATAATAAAACATTTATCATTGTTGTTCTGTCACTGAGTCATGTCCAACTCTTTGCAACCCCATGGACTGCAGCGCGCCAGGCCTCCCTGTCCTTCACCATCTGGAGTTTGCTCAAACTCATGTCCATTGAGTCGGTGATAAAACATAACCTAACATTAACTAAATATACCATTCTCTGTTACCTTGAATTTACCCTGAGTTGTTTCACTATTGGAATGCACAGCTTTTACAGATGTGGTTGGTACAAATGTATGTTCAGGGCACGTGATTTATTCTGAAAGAATCAGCTTGTGTATTTTTTTAAAAACTAGGCAGGAAAATAACACAACTTTACATTTGTATAGAGCTTTAGGTCTACAAAATGGTTGAAAAGCCTCAGTACATGTTCAGAGATATGCAGAAAGGGGAAGTGATTACTCTGAGCACAGCGCACACAGCACCGTGAATTCACGAGGTTCCCCCCAGCAGAGCGGACCCCGAAGATTTCCGGGGGGGACCAGACTCATGAACCAGGCACACCACAGCAGCCTGAAGGAACTCAGACCAGGAAAATGGCACTCTGCAGCTGAAGCAGTGACTGAGACAGGGCCCTCACGGGGACAGACAGCAAGAGAAGGGAGAGAACCGGACAGGAGAGAGGACGCTGAGGCTCCCACACGCTCCAGAATTTAGACAGGCACCTGATCAGACAGTGACATGTAGTCATTTGTATTTCATGTAATGGTGGTAGCATCTCTCCTATATCACTCCAGTTATTGGCAATTGCAAACAGCCATTATTATGCATACAGAGCAAACAGTGCTGTATAAACTCAGACAACTTTACCAAAAAAGTCTATTGATATTAATCCGTTAATTATAATAAAAATAAATGCAGACTCCCTTGCAGCATCAGAGGCTGCCCCAGGGCTTGGCGGTGAAGAGTTCACCTGCTAATGGTGGAGACTCGGGTTTGACCCCTGGTCCGGGAATCCCACATGCTGCAGAGCAACTAAGCCCGTGTGCCCCGACTACTGATCCTGGGCTCCAGAGCCAGGAGCCACGACTACTGATGCCCACCGCCCAGAGCCCAAGCTCTGCACCAAGGGGAGCCGCTGCAGGGAGGAGCGCAGGCCCTGCGATTAGAGAGGGGCCCTGCCCCCCACGACAGAGAAAAGCCCCGCTGCAATGAGGATGACGCACAGCCAAAAACAAAAGGACAAAAACAGAGAGAGCCAGGAGCAAGCCAAGGAGCTGTGCTACCATGACCTCCCTCTAATATCTCAGGTCGCCGTCGTGAAGTCCCGTGTTGGAACTGGCGGTGAGACGGCTGACAGAATCTGACAGGGTGTCTCAGCGAAATCAACCCCCAGCTCAGGGCAGGCGCTTAACTCATGAGGGTCCATTGCCATGAAAAAGTAAAAACTTTAAGCCTCAGTGATGTGAAATCATCGAGAAATAAGACGTATTCAACACTGAGCAGAGCAAAGGAAAGATGAGGTCGCTAGGTCCAGCTCCGGCCGGCCCTGAGAGTCAGCAGTTCGCCAGAAGACGCCTGTTACTTCCACGCTCAGCAGTGTGAGGCCACTCTTTGTGCTGAGTGTGGGGCTGGTTTTGTCCCAAGAGCACACTGCCACCAGAAAACGAAGTGAAAGATTTTTTTTTTTTTTCCCAAGCTGGAAATGTTTTAGGACCACGAAGAGCCAGAGCTTGAATCAGAAAAAACATGAGCGTCCCTTCAAAGCTATCATAATTAACTATTTCATTAGTGGCTTTCAGAAAAGAAACATTTCAGTCATATTTCTCTGTCTTGCTGATTGAATGTTTGAAAAACTCAAATCATGAGACTCTATACTTCTTGGTCGTGGTGTGCCGTGTGTGAATTCATTCAGTCGTGTCTGACTCCTTGTGACCCCATGACTGCAGCCCGCCAGGCTCCTCTGTCCATGCGATTCTCCAGGCAAGAACACTGGAGTGGGTTGTCATGCCCTCCTCCAGGGGATCTTCCAGACCCAGGGATGGAACCCATGTCTCTTACCTCTCCTGCATTGTCAGGCAGTATTGCAATTTTTCCAAATATAATGACACCTTCATCCACTAGATTTGATGTCAAATATTTTGAATCACTTCTAGAGTTTGTGAAGGATTTGTGTAACTTCCATCAACCAAGTCCTTTCTCTAAAGCCGTGTTCCTCCAATGACATGTCAAAGAGCCTGTGTGTTCCTTTATCACAGAGAGAAGCAGGAGGGTGGATATGCAGAAAGGGGAGAGGGGAAAAGATGGAGATCTTTACAGAGCGGAGAAATAAGTCGAGGAAATAAAATCTGCGGGTTTCCTCAACCTTTGCTTAATCAGATTGAAGACGGCACATGTGATAAACAGAACCATGTTAGCTAATAACACTCTCAAGAGAATTTGCCCATGTGCGTCTTGACTGCATGACCTGGGCAGCTGTGCTTGAGTCTTCTTTTTCACACACTTCTGGTCATTCCCTTGCTGTTAGAAGACGCTGTCGCCTCTGCTGCAGTAACCTGCCTAGGAGGCTTCCCCTCTTCTTCTAATTTCAAAATCAGAAGAAGAGCCTGGGTGGCAGATCACATCACTGCTCCTAATTATTTACTGCTCTTGTGTAAAGGATTGTATGCTTCCACCCGGCGCCAAGGAACGTGGAGGACGGCGTCCTTGGGGAGAGAATGTACGTCCCTCCTCCACGGGCTTCACTTGCCCTGCTGGCCCCAGTGAACTTGAAATAGAAGTGAGAAATGCCTCATCCAAGCAGAAGCACCGAATCCGGCCAGAAACCCCGGGATGGACACGTGCCTCGACCCTGCACCAGGACACCAGCAGGGTGTAGGGGCACACACTCTGCCCTCAGTCCCGGTCCCTCTGCCCAGGACGCAGACTCAGGCCTGCAGATGGGGCAGCCGGGACGGGAGCAGCGTCAGGATGCACATGGTACCCAGAATGACCGAGTGGAGGGAGAAAGCCACGAGGTGCTCACAGTTGGCTAAGGCGCTCAACAAAGAGGAAAGCAGAGGCACTGAGCCCCGCGGCCTGGCTCCGCCCCGAGAAGGGCGTGCTCTAACCAGGCCAGCTCCTTCACAACAGGCTCTAAAATGAAAGTGCCACGGGGCAGAGGAGCGCTTGGCCAACAGTCAGCACCCTGAAACAGGAATAAGAAATGCACAAACCGCTGAGGCTTTCTGTTCTCATCACAAGCTTGCAGAAGCTGGCTAAGCCAGGCGTGTTGCAATCGTATGCAGAACAAGAGGAGGGTGGGTTAGGGCTCGAGACCCTCTTGGGAGAGACTTCTAACACAGTTCCTTCCGGGCACCCCTCCCCCTGACAGACACACCGACTCTCCAGGTGGGGAGCCTTCAGCAGAGGAACCAGCTGCTACCACTATGAATGGTGACTTCCATCCACTTCATCTGAAGTCCCCTCAGCCCTTAACTTATAACCCATCAGATACACAACAGCATGTCTGTTTTTCAGAGGGTTAAAAGCTGTTGAGGGGGAAAAGAAAGGTAATAGAACTTTTCTATTATACAGCTGGCACCTTGTATACAGAGAAAAAACCAATACCTTTTGCCAGATCATATAAAGGTCACTCTGCAATGCGCATTCAAATTTTAAGAAAACACTGTGCTTACACTATGAAGTAAAAAAGTCTCTCCAGTTTTTGAAAACTAGAAAACAAAACTTATCTGGTTCTTTTTTCTGTCAACTCCTTACCTTCTGTGGACTCTTTTATATGAAGGCGTTTGTTGAGTTCATCCAATTTGTTCTTCATGTGTGAAAAAAAAAAAAAAAGAAAAGGGAAAAGAAAGCAGATCAGAAATGGTCTTTCTTTCCAGCACCCTTCTCTCTATAAATTCAAAATAGGATCCTAAGCTTCATCAATATCACATGCTGTATAAAGTGTTACTACTTTATCTCATATTGACACTGAGGCTCTACGTCTTAGCGATCTATGGTGTTGAACATGCTATTTAATCTCTCCATGACTTTGCTTCCGTTTTTTAAAACCATGGATAATCATGGGACCAGCCTCCCATGTCGATGATGAGGATTAGGGCACATATATATAAATTAACTCTAATATTGCCTCAAAAGTTTGCATTAATCTCTAGGTACACTAAAGTGATTCCCAAACAAATTTTAAAAATTGCTTTTTCTAAAGTAGAAATGGAAGGACCCAGCAATCCTGAAACTGTCGTGACTCAGCAATTCCATTTCCCACTGTTGATCCTGGAGATATTCTAGCATGGGTACAGAGACATTTGCAGTAATGTCTATAGCCGTATTGTTTGGAGGCACTAACAGTTGGAAATTACCAAACATCCTCAAGTAGCAAAATGAATAAAATCATGATGCGCTAGTTGTGCAATTACGCATTATAATAATTATTGAAATTAGCAATAGAATGAGATAAAACTTCATGTATTAATTTGTAAAAAGTCTTAAAAATGCAGTGATCAACAAATAAATGCAGGATACATATGGTATAACAACATTCACATGAAAAATATAAAACATCCAGGGGACCTCCCTGGTGGTCCAGTGGGTAAGACTCCACACTTCCAGTGCAGGGGCCATCAGTTCAATCCCTGGTGTGGGAATTGGATCCAGAATGCTTCAAGGAGCAGCCAGAAAAACACCTTTTTAATAAAAAATAAAATATTCAAAACTATACTATAGGTTATTTTAGGGAACTATATTAAAGGTATCTTGATCTATTATTTGAGATACCTGTGTATGGAGTGAAAGTACAGAGGCCTCTACGGCAATTACAGGCCTTCCCTGGTGGTGAAGAATCCACCTACTAATGCAGGGGACTCCAGTTGGATCCCTGGGTCAGGAAGATCCCCTGGAGTAGGAAATGACAACCTACTCCAGTATTCTTGCCTGGAAAATCCCTTGGAGAGAGGAGTCTGTCGGGTTACAGTCCATAAGGTCTCAGAGAGTTGGACACAACTGAGCCCAGCACAGCAGGGCAATTATATATACTGTCTTCAGGAAATTGGGCTTCCCTGGGGGCTCAGATAGTAAAGAATCTGCCTGCAGGACAGGAGACCTGGGTTCAATCCCTGGGCTGGGAAGATCCCCTTGAGGAGGGCATGGCAACCCACTCCAGTATTCTTGCCTAGAGAATCCCATGGACGGAGGAGCCGGGCAGGCTGTAGCCCATGGGGTTGCAAAGAGTCAGACATGACTGAGCGACTAAGCACAGCACAGGATATTAGTTAGCTTTGAGGTAGGAAGGAAGTGGGATTGGGGTAGGGGTGTCACGTGGAGCTTCCGTTCCATCTTTAACGTTTTCTTTCTCACGATGTCTGTATTGAAGTATTCATTTTATTAATCTTTATACCTTTTTATGTCTGTATATTTTTTTAAAGAAAAGTAGTCTTTTGGAGAAAACCATTGAGAAAATAAAGATGATCTAGAATCCCTCCAAAACAGTTTAAGATAAGAGAACCGAAATATTTCTTGTTTCCCAGAGGGAAGGTAATTCAGAAAACAAGATCTAATAGATGCCTCTAAAAATATAACTGGAATTCACTTCAAAGACCACTTCCTGTTGACCTGGGCAACTCAACTCCTCCAGCTGAAGTCTTAGAATTACCTACTTTAATTAGTGCTGTCAATTCTCATCAGGAGCTAAAGTAGGAGGCGTTAAAGGGGACATAGGGCTCCCCAGGCAGTACAGTGGTTAGGGCTTCGCCTTCTGATGCAGGGCTGAGGGTTCGACTCCTGGTCAGGGAGTTAGGATCCTATATGCCTTGAGGCCAAAAAACCAAAACATAAGACAGAAGCAAGACTGAACTAATTCAACAAAGACTTTAAAATGGTCCACATTAAAAAAAAAACAAACTTAAAAAGATACTGAGCTCATATATAAAAAAAAAAAGGGCATGGGTGGAGGGAAAGGAAGCGAGCTCTCGCCTACGGCGGGCTCCCAGGCCCCAAGGAGCCCTAGAAGGCAGACAGTGGTGGCGGAGGGGGAAAGACTGATAAGAAAACGACTGTCCATTCTTCTGAGGTCTAATGGGAAGATCACACATTTGCCTGTAATAAAACCACACAAGCAAAAATCGCACATTGCTTTGCTTCATGTTGGAACCCTATCAACTCAGTGTGGTAACGCTAGTTGTGTCTTGCTGTCAGGAGTACTGATTGGCAACTTTAAAGGTCATTGATCAATATAAAATTCAGTAAGCTAATTATTATTGGCTACACTCCAGTACAAAAGAAAAAGCCGAAAATATCCCCTGGGATTCTGACTGAGATTGCTTTGAATCTATAGATTAATTTAGGAAGAACTGCCATGAATATTGAGACCTTCAATGAATGATGAGTATCGGTTCATTTGCTTCAGTTCAGTTCAGTTCAGTTGCTCAGTCGTGTCCGACTCTTTGCGACCCCACGGACGGCAGCACACCAGGCCTCCCTGCCCATCACTAACTCCCGGAGTTTACCCAAACTCACGTCCATGGAGTCGGTGATGCCATCCAGCCGTCTCACCCTCTGTCGTCCCCTTCTCATTTATTTAGGTCTTTACTTTCTCTCAATACTGTTTTATAGTTTTCAGCATGCCTAGATATTTTTTATTTCTAACTCTACTGCAAATGTTCTAAAATGTCATCATCCAATTGTCTGTTGCTATATTTAGAAATAAAATTGATTTTTACATACGAGAAAAAAACCATTACTGGACCCGTGCTTGTTTCAACAACTGTCGGAACTCGCTGTGTGGGCAGCGCCTATTTGCACGCCCACCCGCACCCTGCTTCCCGCTTCCCTCCCCTGCCCTGTGCCTGGGAGGCTGATGTCTAGGGATGCATCCAAGACTGGGCGCCAACAGCGAGAGGCACCAGCAGGGTGGCGAGGGCGTGCTCACATCCCCAGCTTCCTCTCTCCAGGCTGCAGTGTGTTCACTGCACCATCACCCAAATTTCAGTCCCCGCCTGCAGGGTTCTTTCTGCACGTGCTGGTGACTGTTCCTCCCCTTTGTTGAGATCCAGACTGGTGCCCTGGGAGCCCCAGGCGCCTCTACCATCCCTCCTCGATTTCCCTCTACCCTGCCAGCGTTGTAAATAGTCTTCTCATTAAATGTGATTGAAACAATTCCTTTAAGCCTTCTTGAAAAACTTCTTCTGCACGGGCCATCTGTTTCCTATTGGGACCATGACTGCTAGACATGTGATCCAGGTTGAAAAAAAGAAAAACGTTTGGTTAGGAATTGCGACTCCACAGAATCAGTTCAGTTCAGTTCAGCCACTCAGTCGTGTCCGACTCTTTGTGACCCCATGAATCGCAGCACGCTAGGCCTCCCTGTCCATCACCATCTCCTGGAGTTCACCCAGACTCACGTCCATCGAGTCCATGATGCCATCCAGCCATCTCATCCTCGGTCGTCCCCTTCTCCTCCTGCCCCCAATCCCTCCCAGCATCAGAGTCTTTTCCAAGACAACTCTTCGCATGAGGTGGCCAGAGTACTGGAGTTTCAGCTTTAGCATCATTCCTTCCAAAGAAATCCCAGGGCTGATCTCCTTCAGAAGGGACCCTCAAGAGTCTTCTCCAACACCACAGTTCAGAAGCATCAATTCTTCAGCGCTCAGCCTTCTTCACAGTCCAACTCTCACATCCATACATGACCACTGGAAAAACCATAGCCTTGACCATACACAGAATAGTATGAATTTTATTTTTTGCTCTTCATTATCTATGCCTGTGCTGTCCAATACGGTGGCCACAAGCCACTAAATAAAATTAAAAATTTAGTTCCAAGTGCTCGAAAGCTACGTAGCTAGTAACTAATATTTTGGACAATGCAGATAGACCATGCATGTCATCAGAGAGAGTTCTACCGCACAGCACTGCTCTACACCCAACAGGCTCTTCCATGATCAACAAAAAAGATTACTTCTACCTTCGGCTCTGCCTTATCATCACAGGTACAGCCCAGGTCAAAATCGGACTGAAGGTACATGACCCCTGGGTAATTGGGTCTGGTGACTTCCTCTGGCATAGTCGGTCTAAAGATGTTGGTACGCAGGAGATGGTTCAGACTCCCGTGGGTCCCATTATTCGGAGCTGGCTTCAATCCCAAGAGATCTGATGAGAACAAAGAAAAGGGCCAGGTACTTTGTAAATATTTTTGATGAGATAGGAGGAGAGTCAAAGCCATTCACCTTCCAAGGGCCGGAAAACTTGGAACACAAATCAAAATGGGATAACCAAATTCAGACGGCAGGCTCCCTTCTGAGCTCCCAAGTCATCCTTGCCTGATGAGGTCTTGGCAACAACTTTCTAAAATAGCATCTTCATAGCCTGATGTCAAGAGAGACAGTCCCACAAAGAAAGAGTGAAGGGAAACAGGGCCTCGCTTCGCCACCTTTATGTCTGTGACAGCTACAACCCAAGGACCATCAGGGTCAGGATCATTGCCTTTCTGCTTCTCTGTGAGACTTTTTATCCTGAGTTTTGAAGTGGGGCTTATGATCAATAAATAACCTCGAGCCTGCCCTCTAATGCACTCCACAGAAGTACGGGGACAAGAGGAGGCTCTGGCTGTGTGCCCTGAAGGGCCGCTGTGAAATGAACAGGCTGATTTCAGAGCGAGTGAGAAGGCTGCCAAGCAGGCACCCAGGGACTGGCCCAAGCCAAGAGGCAGGGCCGGGGAGCACCGGCAGCCCAGAGGGGAAGGGAACCCAGGAGGCCCAACGTGCAGACTCCCCCTCTGACCGCCAGACTGGCGCTCCCTTGCTAAATAGGAAAAGCTGTCCTCATCCAGCAACTAGAGACTCCGGGAAGAAAAATAATTCGGAGCACATAAACAGCTGGCCAGCCGTGCGCCGGGCTGCGCTGGGAGAGATGGAGGCAGGGGCGGGGTGGGGGGGCGCTGTGCCCAGCGCTCGCTTCACCCGGCCCGCGACCGGTGGTGTCAGACTGTAATGCTGTGTTAGATCAGCTGGAGGCTGCCAACAGCAACACCATGAAAACTCCCCATTAGTCAACTGTTGAAGCAAGACAAAGAAGCCTTAGAAGGGGGATGATATTCTGTCCCTTGAACCGATGGGCAAATTACAGCATTTTTTTAATGAAAAGATGAGGTGATCCCAGAAAACAGACGCCTCATTTCTTTCTCCGACATCGAAAGGGGCTCATATGTTAACTCCGGATTGTTTTCCTGGTTTTGATGAAATAAGTGACTTACCGCACATAACGTTGTAAAGTTCAATGTTTTCAAATGGAGGTACTTTGGTCTTGTACTTAAATGTTGGGCCATAACCTACAAAAACAGTCTTCCAAAAGAAAAGAAAACCAACAAAAACAATTAGGCCTTGCTAATATCCAGGGGCAACCCTCCCTCCAGTTATGAATGCGCTGCAAGCTTACTCACACCACCGTTCCCACCCTTCTTTAGAGCCTCTAAGATGCTCTTCAATTCATAGTGCTGGGAGCATACCTGCATACTGTTGGCCTTGTTATCAAATCCATGGTCTCCCTGGAAAAAACATTTTCCTGATGGTTTCTTATAAACCTCCAAAGGTTTCCTAGAGCGAAACGATTGGACAATCAATCAGGACTTCTCATAAATCGCTCTGATAAAAGTCCAACGCACAAAAAGGTCTGTTAAGAAGTGGATTGTACTAATACAAGCGTATTCCTCCCACTTTGACTGCATCATTCCCAGGGTGATGAAAGATGACGCTGTCTTTTTGCCCCAGTGCTTTGGCCTTGACCATCAGCCTAGAAGAGACTGGGAGGTCTGGCGCCCTCCTCCTGTCTCACAGTCGCATTGAGCTGAGCACTGGCCACAGGCACGGACACACCCTGTAGGTGCTGCTCGCCGCTCCAGACCACCCCAATTAAGAGACGATCATGCTCAAGGAGTCCCACGAAGCTTCTGGTTTCCCAGTGCATTTAAAAGTTATATCCACACTATACTGTATTAAGTGTGCAGCAGCATTGTGTCTAAGAAAACAACGTGCATACCCTGATTTAAGAATAGTGCTGTTGGAAAAAGGGCACCAACAGACCTTCTCGATGCAGATTTGCCACAAACCTTCAACCACCTGCCCATGTGCCCCACTGGCTCTGGGACTGAAAGATTCTCTGCTCTGGGACCAGGTCTGTCTGGCTCACTTCTATGCGCCTGTCCCTAGGCTCCGTGCTAAGCACACACCCAGCTGGCGCTTTTAAAATGTGTGATGTTTGATCAATGAACGGAGATCTGTATTCCATAGAAATATTTGCATGCAAATTTCCCTGTCAACAAATTTATCTGGTAATACCACTAGAAAGTGTAACCGAGTGGTAAGCTTAACACATGTAACAGTGGCACAGCTTAACGAGAGCCAAGCCTTACCGAGGCAGTAGCTCTGTTTAGAAACAGTAAACGGAAACCGTGCTCTCGAGACGTCAAAAGCATTTGAGCTTCCTTGTTGTGACAGGAAGATGCCTTTTGCTTAGAGTTATGTAGCAGTTTTCCAAAACACTTACATGTTAATTAAGACAAATATTTCCAAAGTACGTACAGGTACATGGCACTGAAGTAAAGCACTTGGGGAAAAACAAAGAAATTAAACGTCTGAGTCCTTGATCTTGGGAAAACTACTTTCAGCTTGGGATAATTAGATATGTGTGTATAATAACTCAACCATTCAAGTTCAGTTGAGAAGATGTGCTGGTAATTAAAATGGCTGGCTTTGGTTTATGCTAATCTGCTCAACTGTCTTCATGTTTTACTAACTTCTACTGAACTCCCAAGTTTTCTTCATCAACACATACGTGCCCCCTGCAATGGAAGCGTGGCTTTCTAACCACTGGGTCACCGGGGAAGTCAGGACATTTATTTTTATGATGGCTAATGACCTCGCCGCGCTGCAGCTGTCTTACAGAACTATATACAGTGGAGGGCTCGTCGCTCAATCCTGTGCGACTCTGTGACCCCCAGGACTGCAGCCCGCCAGGCTGCTCTGTCCGTGGGATTCTCCAGGCAAGAATACCGGAGTGGGTAGCCATTCCCTTCTCCAGAGGATCTTCTGAGCCAGGGATCAAACCCAGGTCTCCCACATTGCAGGCGGATTCTTTGCTGTCTGAGCCTCCAGGGAAGCCCTTGGGGCTGAGGGGATGGTTATAAAGGTGAGAAACAGGGGCCACCTGTCCCCAAGGTACCTTGCGACGTGCCATCTGCGCTCCACCAGTAAATGGACGTCTTCGATCCTTCTGTTGTTGGCATAGTGCAAACGTTTGGGAAGGTGCTGTTTCAAGTAAGGCTTAAAGTGCTGGTCTGGTTTTTTACACTGAAATATAAATGGACATTGGATTTTGCAATGGAGAGTCTTCTAGAAGAGTCCAAGACATTCTCTCCAGAAAGCTGAAGGAGGCTTTAAGTCACAGGAAAGGCTAATTCGTGAGCAAATGGGATTTGTGACACGCCCCTCCCCCCCCCCATCAAATAATAAAAGTGGGAAACAGATTCAAAGGGATTAGGTAACGTTGAAGAAGACATGGAAGGGTATCACAGAGGGGAGTTAGAAGTTTTTAAGATACGTCCCTGACTCGTGGGACCGTCACCCAGAGCAGCTCAAACTCCAAGGCTTTTCTCAAACACTCTTAAGTCCAGGGGTGAGGCGGTGGGGGTGGGTGCAGAGAGAAGGGAGAGCAGTGAGGTTCTCGAGGTCATGTCCTCAGGCGCTTTTAAGCTGTCTAATCTGGGTGGGGAAACAACGGAACAGAACGGGGCCGTGCCCTGGTTCAGAAAGTGCGAGGGTCTATTTAACCAAGGATGAAGGTTTTTCAGCCCTAATGGCATGATCAAATGTTCCCATTCTGGATCACTGCCAAGACCATTAGGGAGCCCGCTGTTGTCCATGGGCCAGGATTTTTGAAAGCTCTTAGGGAAATAAACACACTGGATGGCAGGGCGGCAAGGAAAACGCTCCTCTCACCCTACAGGGAGGCGAGCATGGGTGGTGAGTATGTGGAAGTCACTCCAAGGGCAGAGGCCCGGGGCACACAACACTTACCGTGAGATTAGCAATAATGACTTTCGGGTCATCTGTTCAAAGAGAGAAGGAGAGAGTTCAGAAGAGTGGACAAGAGTCACCGAGAGAGACCATTTTTACAGCAAGAGACTCAATTCTTTTCTTTTTCCTGGAAGTTATTTAGATTTTGTTTCAAGTACATGCAAAACTCTGTGTGGGTATTTAATAGTTCAGTATTTAAGATGAAATATTTCAGTAAGTGAAATATATCAAAATAAGTAGAAATTCCGATGGTAAATGTCCCTGCTAAGTCTGGGTCAACTTTTCTGAAAGGGAATTCCTCCTTTCAGAGCACCATGATGTTGCTGGGTAAGTAGCTTTTTAAAATTCTCCCAGCCGACTCACAGACTTAGAGAACAAACTTATGATTGCTGGGGGGAGGTTGCAGGGAAGGGATAGTTAGGAAGTCTGCAATGGACATATACACACAGCCATATTTAAAGTGGCCGATCAACAAGGACCTACTGTGGAGCACAGGGACTCTGCTCAATGTCACGTGGCAGCCTGGAGGGGAGGGAGGGGAGTTCGGGGGAGAATGGATACACGGATATGTGTGGCTGAGGCTCTTAGCTGTTCGCTTGAAACTATCACAACATTGTTAATCAGCTATACCCCAATACAAAATAAAAAGTTTAAAAAAAAGTCCTCCTAAAGAGTCCCTCTGGAGCCTGGATTGAGTTTATGTTAAACACCAGGAACCATATTGAGGCACTTGGGGCTTTGAATGTGACTCCCTGCGTAGCTGCAGATCTTTGAAACAAGTGACTGCTCACTTTTAAGATGAATCTTCTAATCCACTGAGTTATTTTTTTCTAAAGGGAGTTTGGTTTCCTCAGTGATATCACAGGTCTAATGACACGAGTAGCTGCCCCTTGTCCGTCACACACACACACACACACACACACACACACACACACACACACCTCCTTTTCACTACCAGCAAATCAAGGATATTTTAGTCAATATCCTGAACTAGCTAAAAGCAAAACTATGCAAATAATAGCTGTGTGTAAACTGTGGACAGGATTGTATTATCTGAAGGTCCCCTTATGGGCGTGGGGGAGTGGGGAGAAAGAGGAGATTGTAGGTTGGTTGGATTTTGTTTTGTTTTCCGAAAATTTGCTTCAGCATGTCATTATAGAAGCAGCAGCAAAGGAAAGCAGCGTTCGGAAGAGATACAAACAGGCAGGAGGGAGCCGTCCCCCGAATGTAAACACCCGCGGAGCAGGTCACGCCTGTCATTTCCTGCTGTGTCCCCTGGGCCCGGGGCATCGTCAGCGTGCAATAAACATGCTAGTAAACAGAAGCAAAGACTGGTGGACACTGGTGCAAATACACGAGCAAGCTTGCCTGGCCGCATAAACAGGCACTCTGCAAAGACAACGCTCAGAATCTTAGTTCTAAAGCTATGAAATTTAAGGATAAATGTGGATTCCCTTCTACTTAAATTGGGCTTAAAGTTTAGTTGCGTCTTTCAGTGGCAAGGAGATAAGTAAAAATGGTAGCCACAGTCCTTAACCCAGATCGCATCCATGCCACGTGCAGTCTCTGTAAGAGCACTATAGGCACTGTCTCTGGTCACTCACGACAGCTCTGCTGGGGGCCCTCACTGAGCCAGTGGGCATTTAGCAGCTGGGGGGGGGGGGGGGGGGAATGTGCCAACCGGGACCCTGTTGGCAAGCCATGCTTTCAACCTCTATACTCGGTGACCTCATAAACCACAGTCCTCAAAGGGACCAAACAGAGTGAGTTCATATTCTTTGATAATGAAGAAAAATTATCATTATCTCAGACAAATCCCAGAGAACTTCTAGGAAACAACAAAAGCTTGAGCCCACGTGTGGGACACCAAGCCTCCAATCCGGAAACACTCAGCTCTCACGCTGCCGGCTCCCCGAGAATGAGAGACGCCTCAGGACAGGGTGGTAGTTAAGGGTCAGTGAAGCACCTGGGTTTCAATCCCAGCCCCGCCACTCCTTAACTGCCGCCCTCTTAGCCGATTACTTCATCTCTCTCTGAGCCTTGATTATTACTGTTTATAAGAGGAGATGATAGTGCCTGTCACACGGGGCCATTGGAAGGATTCAGTAAGATGTGTATATATCTGGCTGAAAACATCATTTTAACTACCACTTATTTTGCTTTGACTATGTGCCCAGCACTAATCTAAGTGATAAGTAGAGAAGCTAAGTAGAGAATCTCCCGTTTACCCTTCCCAATAATCATGTTACAGGTGAGAGACGAACGCTCAGTGTTTAGGAAGCTTGCCCAAGGTCACAGAGTAAGGCAGCTGGCAGAGACTCGAACTCAGACTCGAACCCAGACAGCCCACCGCCGCCGTCTGTGCTCTCACCCAGCTTGCTCTGCGGTCTCTCACAACATGGATGGCGTGTTTTTAAGATACAAGACATTTAATTATTGGTAGTTACCATTTCACTGGCCCCAGGACAGCTTTTCTTCCCCTCCCAAAATAACCTTCCGATTACTTTTAGAGATGTCTTGAATATCTTTAGACAAAACGTCTCTTGCATAAGCCCTAGAAAGCAAATGCTAAATCAGGAGGCACCCGCAGGTCACTCTGGCGAGGGCCAGCCTATCTCAAATGAGCAGGGAAGAGGGGACACAGAGGACCGAGAAGGCGCGGAGAAGAGAGGGCAGAGACACCCACACTGTGTTTATTTCTCAGCGTTGCCTGGAGCTGACCTTGGAACGCTTCCCGTTTGTGTTGACTCAGGAGCATCGTTTGGGAAAAACTTTAATTTTCCAAAGCTTTCTGCTTGGTGCCAATGGTTTCTTATTCCCAAGGCTAAAAATGCTAAAGGATTTTTTTTTTTTCTTTCCAAAATGCAGCATGTCTCTAATAAAACTACAGACTTCTCAAAAGCTAGGTGGTTGGGCAACATCTAAAACCTCTTAGCCCATGAGTCAAAACTCTCCTTGGTGACTTATCACAACCCCAATGTGCAAAACAGAAGCGATAAGACTATTCCTGTTTATTTTATTCTAGTCTTTCAGAGCAGCTGCCGCTTTCCAAGGGCTTCATAGCTTCCCCTGCTGGGTTCTGTCACTCACTTTCCATAAGGTGAGATCCCCTTCATCCAGGCTCCCAGGAAGCTCCAGGCTCTGGGGACGGTTCTAACCCTGTAGCTTCAGCTAAAGAGGAAGCCTGAGCCTTTGGTTGGAAAGTTCTTCTCTTGTAAACGGAAGTTTATGGTTATACACATGCCTCAAATTAAGTGTATTTTCCACATGATAAAAACAAGACCAAATAATTATATAATGCTCCCAGGGGCCAGGAACTATTCTAAGTGATACCCATAGATTTATTTTCACAACAACCCTATGAGCTAGTTGTTTGTTATCACCACTTTTTTTTTTCCCCCTCAGATTAAAAAAAACAAAAACAAAACTGAAGTTTAGAGTTTCAGTGACTTATTCAAGTTCACTCGGCTAAGAAATAGCAAAGCCAGGCTTTCCCCCAAGTAGTCCAGCTTCAGAGAACAACCCCCGTCTCACTCCACTATGTTACCATTCTAACAACTTAGTGTTTCAAGAGTCAACTTACATTTAGCATGATTGTTGAACTTGGGTCGAATTCTTCCTAGAGTTCCTGGCACTAAAATGATATCATCCACATTAGTCAGGTAATTGCTCAAGAATTCTGTTCTATCACAGGTGACATCTTCCATTCCTATGGGAAAGGGGGGAAAAGTATTTTCAGGCAATTATAAAATTAAAATCTCAACACAGACACTAAAGATAATATTCAGGCACAAGGCTCCCTCTCTTGAGATTTCTCAACTTGACTTCTTTTCAGTGCTTCTTTATATAATCTTTTCTCCAGACTTTGACTGAGTCGTATCATCTTGCAGCGCTAGAAGGCTGCAAATGCATCGTCTCAGTTAACATTCTAAGTCATTCAGCAAGTACAACAAGACAGAGGGAGCAGCCACGATCTTTAAAAAAAAAAAAAAGATCATGATGAAGAAGATTTATTTGTTAAAAAAAAAATCCCAAATCGCTTTAAACTCTTTCTAGCTGGGAGTGATGCAAATCACTGGAATGTATAAGAATCTCATTTTCCAACTCTCTTCTCTCTCTAATACATCTCCCGACTTGAGTACATAATCCTCATTCTGCCTTCACTGGTGGCCTTGGATGTTACTGAACAAACAATGCTGGAAACAAGAGAGAGAAAGAAAAAGGTCAACCCCAGTGACCACCCAAACTGAAAAACAAAATTACGCTGTAAACAATGCAATCAGGTACAGCTGAAAGCTAGCAGCTAGAACGCAGAAAGGGCTAGGCAGCGAAGTTTTAAATCAACAAATACTATCTGCCCACCAAGGATTTGCTACCTGCCTCTCATCAAAAAATTTCCTTGATCAATGATAAAAAATAAATAAAAAGAAACTCAAATTTTAGAATGACAAATCATGGAGGCTGGGAGAGAACTTCATTGTGATTTCAGAATTTACAAGATGAGATGAAGCTAGAAAGGCTTAATATATTGCTTTGTACAATTCACTATCTGAATATTCTTTAGGAGGGGGAACATAAATGATTTTTTAAAGGATACCTTAAGGTTCTAGAATAAATAAATATAGAGTGGTCCTGATCCAATAAAATTTAAATTATCACCTTCTGGGATCCCAGAGTCAGACCCCTTCCTTTTTTAAATACAAACTGGAAGGAAGTAACCATGATCTTCAAAGGAAAATCTATTTATACAATCCTTATAAAAAAAAAAATCCCAGATTGTTTTAAAATATAGATAGAAAAATATATCCCAACATAGCACAAGGGCTATAGATTTGCCTTTTAACATTTAAAATCTCTGGAAGAAAAATTAAAACAATGAACAGCTATATGTTCTAGTACAATGTCTACTAAGGACTTCCCAGGTGGTCAATGGTAAAGAATCTGCCTGTCAACGCAGGAGACACGGGTTCAATCCCTGGATTGGGAAGATCCTCTGGAGATGGTAATGGCAACTCACTCCAGCATTCTCGCCTGGAAAATTCCATGGAGAGAGGAGTCTTGTGGGCTACAGTCCATGGGGTCCCAAAGCGTTGGACGAGTTGGACTGGACTGAGCAACTGAGCAGGCACGCACGTACAGTGTCAACTAAACAGCAGTGTTCCCCCAGGAAGGGCAAGTCTCTAAGTATATATGAACGGAAGGCTAGAAAGATCTCCCACTGTCTCCCTTTCTAAGTCACGTAAGCCATCCCAGTGGTGAAGCATCTCTCTTACTTTCAACGTGCTTCTCAAGCATCATCACCCTCCACCCCCCAGGCTAACTCTGGCGGTGGTGTCGGTGTTCTCATTCTACAGATGAGGAGGCTGACTTGGAGAGTGTTTTAAGTGGCACAGTGTAATCTGAACTCCAACGCAACCCATTCTCGCTCCAAAGCTTGGACTCTGAAACGCCAGACAATGTTACCTTCTAAGAAAGAGAAGCTAAGCCATTTCAGAAGGCTTCCCACCAGCAAGACACAAATTTTATCTAGCCAAGACTTTCACAAGGCTCCAGTGTTGACTCACTGGAACCCATCTACTTCTTAGACATCTGGCTCCACCATGTGACCAAATGCCCTTGACACCTCTGGGTTAAGTTGAATCAGCTGTGCCACAGGCTCCAAATTCTCCATCCTCTCTGCAGCTCTCCACCAAGTCAAACTCTTGGGGCACGGTTCTGCAGACAGTCACGTTTAGTCCCTGCAGAAGGGCAAGTTAATCCAAGGGCTCTTTTTTCTTTTTTTTTTAATTCTCATAGATCTTCTAGAACATTCTGTAAAGAAAACTTCAGGCCCAGAGCAGCAGTTTGATTGGGGAGATTTATTTGCCCAATCTTAATAGAACCACCGGCTCAACCAATTTTCTTCTTCTAAACCCTCCTAGAAGGGAGCCGCCCGTTTTCCAGAGTCATGGTTTCAAATTTCGAGTTCTGGAATCCAGGAGGCGTTCTCTGGAACTCGGTCTGCATACCTGTGAAGTAAGAATGCTCTCTGATGCATCCCTCCCCCAGCTCTATCAACATACAATGTTTATGATGCTCTTGATCCATGAATTTTTCTCCTTTATACAGTGATTTAGAAAACTGCTTCCTAAACTGTTTCTTCCTCTCTTTAACAGTCGTCTCTGTTGAAACAGGGTCTTCTGGCTTGGGTCTAGAATTCACTCAGTGAATGCAGGGAAATAATTTCCGTTATATGCCACTTCTATAGCAGAAGCCTATGTCTCCACCTTTTCATCATGTTTAGATTTATTGTTTAGCCATGTGACTCATGTGAGCTCCTTTTAGGGTTGTGATTAGCAGTAATATGTCATATTCACAGAGGAAACTCTTACTATCACAAGGGAACTGTCTGCAGCTTTTTTTTTTTTTTTTTGCGCTGCGAGATTTATGAGATTAGCTCCCTGTCCAGGGATTGAATGAGCCTGGACCCAGCAGTGAAAACACCAAGTCCTAACCACTGGACCACCAGGGAATGCCCTGCAACTTTTTAATAAGAGACAGATTTTGGAAGAAAGGACAGGAAGTCCCTGGTTTTGACTGACATGAACGCAAGGGTTATCTCAGGTCATCTCGTAGTTTTGAGTCACGGTCCAATTTCTTTCCCCATCCTAAAGAAAGGGGGAAGGAAGCAGAGGAAAACAACCTGGGATTTCTGGGATTCCCCGACACCACCAGAAATGTTATTTAGATAAGGAAACAAAGTTTCACCATGGTCTCCAACAAAGATGACATTCACACAGCGATGCAGCTTCAGTTGTTTCAATCCGTCCATTAACTGCCCCACGGTTTTGTCAATGTCCCTCAGAGGATTGGTCATCTGGAAAAAGGAGCAAATTAGTCCCTGAAGGTTTTTTTTTCTCCTTGATCTTCTAAACATGCTGGAAAGAAAACTTCAGGCCCAGAGGCAGAGCTTTGTCCAGGGAGATTTTCCCATCGTTCTAAACGGAAACCTGCTCTAAGCGCTTCTATTTGTGCTCTTTAAGGAAAGTTAAACCTCTCCTCATCCAAGCCCTTTCAAGATTCTTTGATACAAAAATTGAAATATTAAGGGCAATTCTTTTTTAGAAATAAAATGGCCTTTCTAAAATATAACAATGTTCCTTAAGTCCAAGAATTTTGAGAGTGAGCAGAAAATCAGATGGACAGTTTAAGCTTCTTGATCCCTGAGTGAAATCACTTAGGCTTTGAACCAAGGCAAGAAGATGGAGGCCAAGGGAATCAAAAGCAGCTCTCGGGTTAAATGGTAACCTTTCACTGACAATGCCAAACTAGACCACCACTAACACAACGAGACCCATCTAACGCTCCAAAAAAGCTTAACTGTTAATTTCTGACAACAGATTCTCAAGAGAAGGTCCTCTCCTAGGAAACAAGCTACTCCTCAGTTTAGTCCCTTTCAGGCTAATCATGCGTAAGATACAAACCTGCAAGAGTCCAAACTTGCACAGAAGTGGGTCACTGAGCTTGTTCTAGAAAGTTTCTTATTTAGCCTAATGAAAAATGAAAACTCAGTTCTCCAAAGAACATTTCCAAAGCGTAAGAATCATAACTCATCTCTCATGTTCTTGCTTCAAATGGAAGTTTCTGACAGCATGAAAGTGAAACAGTTAGTCACTCAGTTGGGCCCAGCTCTTTGCCACCCCGAGGACTGTAGCCCGCCAGGCTCCTCTGTCCATGGGCTTTCCCAGGCAAGAATACTGGAGTAGGTTGCCATTCCCTTCTCCAGGGGATCCTCCTGACCCAGGGATTGAACCGTGGTTTCCTGCATTGCAAGCAGAGTCTTTATTGTCTCAGCCACTAAGGAAGCCTCATAGCATGAATGCCCCCACATATTAGAGGTACTGGGGACGTCCCTCTCGGCTCTGGGCAATAGAAAGATTTTCAAGAAACACCCCATCAGCCAAACCCCTGACAGTACTCTAGCTGACTCTGACAACTGAGCTACAGTCACACACATCCACTCAAGATGTCTCCGACAAGAACAGAAGGGATCCGCATATCGTCTTTCCTACGACATATAATATTATCTTCCATTGGCATCTTCTCAGAGGACTCAAGATCTTTCCTCATATCATGTCATCAGTAAAGTCAAGGTGTAAACTGGTTTTCCTTTACGACAGAAGTCAGTATTTCAAATTCTGTCTCAAGGAGTAAGTCACAAGTGAAAGTTTCAGAGCGATGTATGCCGCGCAATCTGACTAACGGAGGGTGGACAGTGGCGTTTGCTTCTGAGGAAAACATGCTCTCCTCTAAGACCTTCACTTAGACAAAGAAATGCCAAATGCACAACCCACATCAACCCCTGGCAACAGATTAGTTTCCTTTGGTCGACAAGATGACTCAGGCTAAAACCCAGAACCTACTTCTCAGTCATCAGTTCAAACAATAAATAAGAGTGCCTTGGCAGTATCTGAAGGTGTCTGGAAAAGAAACACCTAGAGACTATTGTGAAGGTGATGCAAAGAGAACCCACCGCCCACGTCTCTACAAGGAAATGCGCCCGCCTCTCCCCACCTCTCTCCTGTTTCACCTCCGTCCGTCTGTCCCCTAAGACCGCCTCTGAACTCGGAACAGGCCGCTAACCTAATCCACACCGTCTTTGAGGATTTCCCCAACTACCTTGCTGGGTTGTTCTCAAGAACCAAGGTTACAAACACCTTTGACAAATTCTGTGGAAAAGTGCAAGCAAAACCAACAGCTCTCTTAACATTCGTTCAAGCCAAATGTTCATACTAGTTTGGGGGCAACTAACTCTAAAGAAAGTAGGAGGGTGTTTGTTTTTGGCTGAGAGTTCAAGAACGCTTCACATGAGTGCTAACCTCTGAAGTACTGGATTCTTCTGGACTCAAAGCCAAGGATGGCGCACCAAATGTTTTCTGAAATGCACTCAGCTGATTTTCAAACCAGGGCACTGAAGGGAACCTCCAGGGCTGCCCGCCACAAAGCTTTGGAACGATGGATAAACTTACTTTGTCCTGACGAGCTTCCGCGGCATAATGGTCCATCCTATGAACTTTCCTTCTTCTTTTCTTTGGAGGAGTAACTGGTCTTTCCTGTCTCCTCTTAGGGGTAACCTTCCTCTTAGGTCGCTTAGCCGGAGTAAAAGGTGAACCATAACTACTCTCCTGTACTGGCGGATAGAGATGTGTGGGCTCAGAAGCTGTCTGTCCCTCTGGGTCAGATAATAAAGCTCACACTTTGCCATCTAGGGTCAGTGAAGTCTTAGTTAAAAAACAAAAAGCAAACTAAGACTCCTTCTGAAGTGATTAAAAAAGAAATTGGTATGAGGGACGATTTGGGGAACTCTACAGAGAGAAGCCTCCTAAATTGAACTCGATGCTGCTGGCGTAGCTTCTTCACTGAGAACGAGAATATAATTGAAGAGTATCTGGCCATGTGGATCTCTTTTGGCTGAGGAGCCTACTTGTGGATACCCCTGAAGGTGACACAGAGTTCTGTATTCCACAGCTCCTGCGTCATGGAGAGGCTGGTCCTTGGTTATGAAATCCTCTCCACTTATAAAGTGCTCGCTGAAAAATAAATACTAATCACTCAGTCATTTCAAGCTGCGGAGGGATTCATGGAGGTAGTTTCAAGTCAGATTCGGACAGGTATCTGTTCAGACCACCAAATATATCCATGCAACTGTCACCTTCCTTGGAAAGGATCAGGAAAAAAAAATTTAAACCAAGGATGAAATGAAACATAAATACCAAACAATCCTCCTTGGTCATGAATATACTGATATTTCCACAAATCAGGAGAGCGTTTCACACTGATAATTTAGGTTTCTGGTAGAGAGGAACTCCAAGCCAAGAAATAATCATAAATAGAACTGTCATTATAAAAAAAATTCTCTCATAAAATTAGATAAAATGCAAAAAGTCATCAAGATCTCTTCATCTTAGTATATCTATATCAAGAAAGAGTCTACTTATCCTCTCTCTGTTAGAAATTCCCCTCTTGGTGGTGGTCTGGAAGGTAGCGACTGTTCTATGCATCTTGTTTGGAAAATCTCTTGGGTGTTAAAGGCTGATACGTAAATTGAGGAAAGAAGATAACCTTCTGGGACTTCCAAATACTGGAGAAAAATAAGCCCCTGATTTGCGGATGGTGCAAAGGTGAATTGAAGCAGCAAGGCCTGCCGTCCTCCTAGCTGATTTCTCTCGGGGGGACTGTTCTGAGAATCATTCGGATGCGAGAAGGGGCAGAGGAGGAGCGATGTTAGTGTGTCCCCGGGACGCGTGTGCCATGCGGCGTCACTGTGTCCAGAGCAAGCACTGCAGAGGCGCTGCCGTCCCATCCTCTCTCTCCCGCGGAGGATGGACAGACACAGCACCTCCCCAGACTCTGGTTTGGTCTGCTGGTTTTTTAAATGCTTCCGGTTCAGCCAAGTCCCCATGAGATGAGAAGCAAAAGGGAAAAGAGAGCTTACCATTTCATGGCCACCAAACACACTCAGCTAGCGCTCAAGTCTGCCCATCGGACCCCCGGCCATTTGCAAGAGACCTCAACATTCCAAAGACTCCAGAAACGAGCCCTTCTGGTTGCAGGGGGTTAGAGGAGCAGCAGGGGATTTAGTCAAAATGAGTTTCCATCCAGGGATTATACGGCACGTATCTCCTTCTTTGAATGTTAGAGGTAGACGGAAGCTAAGTTTTCACTGACCAGCCATACTTTAGTCTGACTTTAGAAGACTGAGCCTGAGGTTATTAAAAGGATGGGAAGGAGAGGGGGCACATTTTCCTGCTTTTCAGAAGGATACTCTGCCGTCTGAAGGTAGTAACTAGCCAGCCAAAGCTCTGCCTCCGGGCCTGAAGAGCAGCCGAACCAAGAGTCACGGAGAGAAGCACAGAAGCTCAAAGAGGAAAAGGCTGTGCCAGAAACCAAAAGCAAGCATGTTTTCAGAACATTCACCATTACACTATGAAACCAGGAGCGGTATGGCACTGCTTGGAGCTACAAGCCCCGTGTGTGGTCACCTCATTGAATAACCTTCACGAATCATCCTGAAAAGAGGTATACTCAAATATCAGGCGAAGAAAGCACAAATGTCTGCTGTTCTGGAGCACAAAGCATGTTGCCAGATTGAGTCAGTTTGAATTTCAGATGCAAGGTATATTCTCATTAGAGGTAAAAGACAGCATGTTACTGATTTCAACACTAATCTTTCAGCTAGTATAGTCTTTGCATGCTCTATAAAGACAAGTGAGAGATATGTATTACTAGGTAGATAAACCAATTTTGTCTACCACACACACACAAAAGAGGTTTTTCTGGCTTTGGTTTCATGTTTAAAAAGTATAAACTGTTTTGTGTTTCTTTCAGTAAAAAATAAGATTTCTCGAACCAAATGAGAATTAGTTGAAATATGAAAATACCCCTTTCCTCTTAAGGGAAGAAAGTGATCAAGTTCTCAGGTTATCGTAACAGAAGGTACATTCCAACATCTCATCATAAATGCTTTACCTGGTGGATATATGAGAATATCCCAATTATAAGAAGCATTAATACTAAAAAGAATATAGCAAGAATCCTTCTAACTCTCAGTTCAGAAATACTGAGGAAAAAAAGATTTATATGTTTCTGAGAATCTTGAACCTAAAACCATCATTACACCCAATTAAAGCATCCTGTATTATGCTTTATCGCTGCTCGGTAGACTGAAAAAGCTTTTAATTCATTTCTCGATCAACACACACACACTTTCAAGTAAGTAATTATAACTTAACTATGTATATGAGAAATCCAGAGATGTTTGTGGATAAACAACATTCACTGCCAAGCCTCATAAGTTTTAAGGAAATGAAAATTATAAGAATTATACCTTCTCTGTATTGTAAAAAGCCGCCTTTTGACATAAAGAAAATGTTCTGTGCGGTTTGAACACGGCTGTTAATGGATCGCTTTGCTTGTCTCCTGTACTACAGGAGAGTTTAATGGTTTTCTGTTCTGGGAGTCAGAAGTTCCATTTCCAACTTCACTTACTAGCCAGGCAACTGGAGCAGGCCTCCTGAAGTACCAGCCTCTTGCTTTTTAAAGAATGGCTACACCCATCTCTGTTTGCCTCTGTTACAGGGTCTTCTAGGGATACTATTATCCAAGCAAAAGTGAACCTTTAATCAGGGCACATGGAACTGCTTAGGGCTTGGGTTTTGTGTTTTTTTTTAACATCTTAATAAAATGCGGCTCCTTCTGTTCACTTTAGATTAATCTCAAGGAAAATCATCCTAAAGATAAAACGGCCATGCTTGCTGTGGCAAGAAGTTCTGTGTTTCATGTATGCAGATGCTCATCTCACTGAATCATTTGTGTCTCATACTCATGCGCAGTGCTTAAACATCAAAGGAACAGGAAAAAGAGCCTCGGACTCACATGACTTCAGTGACTTAAGGCAAACTAAGAATGTTTCACGTAGCCGCCAGCTTCCAGTGCTTAAAGCAACCACCACTGAACTGATGCTAAAGCACTCAGAAGTATTTATGGTTCTCAGTATTTACTGCCTTTGTTCAAACATCCTGCATTTTGATCAGAAATACTTAAGCCAAGACACACTTATCTGTATTTCCTTAGTCAATCTTATGCTGAACATGGGAAACTTAATTACAGCCAACAGTGCTGCCATTGGCTCTCTGAGAACAGGAGGTATTTTCCATCATCAAAGAGTTTGTGAAATAATTTCTCATCCAAAATCAAGTTTTATTATGTTGATGTAGACCTCACCACCTCAGGAAGAAAGAGTGGTGGAAAACATTTAAAATATTAAAAGATTTAGGTTCCCAAACCCCATCATATTTTAAAATGATCTATGCTAAAGCCCTGGGAGAATTTCCATCACCTGATAAAAGGGCAGCATAATAACATCTCAACATGCCTTTCCCACCTCCCGAATCTGAAGTCCTACTGGACACTACCGCACAAACCAATTGCTCTCCTAAAACTCCTGAGTGTTTGCTCTCAGGGTGTCACACTGCTTTGCTGAACAGATTCATTCAATAGTGTTTTTCTCTCAGTTAAGAATCTGTTTCCATTTAGGGGGTGAGGGGTACGTGCACAGCCTTGGTCCTGGTGATGCTCTCACAGGCATGCACCTATGCCAAGACTCATCAAATAAAAACGTGTCCAGGGCTACTGTGCTTTCCAGGTTGCCTGTACCTGCAAAGGCTACTGAGCTGACCTATCTTCTCTGAGCCGCACAGCCTTGCTAAGGGGCTTAAGATTCAGCTGCACTGCCTTGTATTGCAGGTTCCATCTCTAGATTCTTTTCCACTCCTATCCCAGTGATGGCAAAGGCCAGCCCTTCCCGGTCCTTCGTCTTCTGACTGATGCCGGCAGGACTGGAACCTATGAACACCAAGAGGCTGGAATATATGAACAGCAAGCTGGAAGCCAGGAACACCCTCCTATGAACACCAAGTTTAGGATATGCTTGCATACCAAATCAATCTGAAATGAAGTTCCTGTAAGAAAAACAGGTACGTTTAGGATCCTTTTAAATGTTTTCACTCTTGCAGTTCCTTGACTCTGTATCCACCGTACACACACCAGCACGCTAAGAGACTCTGCAAATCCTGAAATCAGGTCAGTAGGCGACATGGCCCAGGGACACAGGCTCTCAGGCAGAAGATAAGCTACTAACCTCAGGGCCAAAGGGGCCATACTTGTGTCCAGAGAAATCAGGTTGTTCGGAATAGAAGGCATAGACTGAAGGCCTACGGGAAAATTAGAAGGTTCAGAATCTCCCCCAAACCACACACAATAGAGAGCGCCACATACCCCTGCACATCACCAAAGCAACCCTGCAAATCGAGTGGATCACCCAACCACGGTTCGTCTTACCATGAAAAAGTCTTTCTCTTGGTTGTTTTTTTTTTTTCTGTTGTTTTCTATTATTTCCACATCCACCACCCTCTACACCGCCCCCACTGTGGTAACTACCTGGTTACCACCTTCAGGAATAAAAACTCACGAGGAAAATCTGAATGCAAACTCAGGTCTCTGATCCCTAAGATAACAGAACCCAGTGAGAGTTCACGGGGCCATGCAATCTGCAGCCTGAAAGAACTCCATTCAAGTGAAAATAATCAGTCTTCTGGATTGGGAGTTTGGGATTAGCGGATGCAAGCTATTATCTACTGAATGGATAAGCAATCCTTACTGCTTACACAGGATTGTTTATATATACAGCACAGGGGACTACAGCCAACATGCTGTGATAAACCATAATGGGGACGAACATGAAAAAGAACGTGTGTGTGCATACATATAATGCATACGTGAGTCACCGTCCTGCACAGTAAAGACTGCTCCTGCTGCTGCTGCGTCGCTTCAGTCGTGTCCGACCCTGTGCGACCCCATAGACGGCAGCCCACCAGGCTCCCCCATCCCTGGGATCCTCCAGGCAAGAACACTGTGGGGGTTGCCATTTCCTTCTCCAGTGCATGAAAGTGAAGAGTGAAAGGGAAGTCGCTCAGTTGTGTCTGATTAGCGACCCCATGGACTGCAGCCCACCAGGCTCCTCCGTCCATGGGATTTGCCAGGCAAGAGTACTGGAGTAGGTTGCCATTGCCTTCTCTGACAGTAAAAACTAATACACTGTAAATCAACTACACTTTGATAAAATAAAACCTTTTCAAAAGTTAGTCTTCATGCTTTCCCGATTCTTGGGATGCTGCTGGTTTATTTGCCAAAGCCAAGAACTCCCTCGAGCACTGCTGTGGTGACCAGGATTAACAGCTGGAGTAATTCATGTAATTAAACGGTCCTTGATAACCTGCGTCCATTGTGCCCTAAATCCCTCTTATGGAGGTCACGTTTAAGGCTCAGAACAGCAAAACTAGTAACAACAGCAAACCTCGGCTGCGCCCCTCCTGCACAGTCCATCGAGCTATTCACCCAGCTCCACCCTGAGACAGAAATGCACTCAAGGAAGAAGCGGGGAGCCGGGGAGGGGACAGATACCTTTCATGGTCCGGCAGGGTCAGCCACTGCAGGATGGTCAGTATCCTCCGCTCGTGAGGGATCACCCTGTGGGGCGGCAACCAGTAAGCGTGAGGTTAGGAGGAAGCTCCACCAGCTCCTGCCCTTGCACCCAGGCCAACGGCTCTCTACTTACCACCATCTGTGTTCACCTCACAGAAGTAAAAGATCCCTTTTCCTATTAGTGTTTAAACATCCATTTCTATTTGCAACAGGTCATGTTGCTCAGCCTTGGCCACAGAAGATAAGACTGGAAACTCTGATTCACAGTCAAGTGAAGAATCTGCCTTGCTCACAGAGGCCTGGCTGCAGACAAAAAGGACCCCGGACTCGGAACCCTTGCTATTTAGTGGGCAAAGCCATTAGCTATGGCCAGCAAGGGACCAGGACTTATATCCTCAGTCTGCCTTCTGCTAGTACAACCTCTCTTGACCTCTAGACTTCTTTGACCTCTCTCAGCCTCAGTTTACTCATTAGCAAAATAAAGATAGTAACAGACACTGCACAGCTTGGTTGTAAGGATGAACTGAGGCAAGACAGGCAAAAGGCACGCACAGTGCTTAGCACACAGTAAGTGCTAAAAATGTCCTTATTTTTATTAACCATCAAGATAAGTCACCATGCTATCTCAAAACAGCTATATGACTTAAGAAACATTGTTGAATCTGAAACTTTAAGTTCCTCATCTATAAAATAAGGGGTTAGGAAAGGTATTCGGGAAATTATCTTCTAGCTCTATAAAAAATCTATCAAGAATAGGCACATATAATTATGAGACTGACAAAAAGGGTATAATCTTCATCCACAATGAGTTTTGTGTTTAAGTCTCATTCCTCTGTTGAAATATAATTACCCTCAGTCTGGTACTCGTTTCAAGAGCCCTCGGCTAGCACGATAGCACTGTATCATGGATTGACTTAGTTACATTAAGATGCTCACAAGCTGAGTGATGTCTTTATGGGGAAATTTGCTTATTCTTTTCCTAACAAGAAGCATAACATACTTTTCTGCTCCCTCATCCGAGATCAGGCATTGGAGTGTGTTTACAATAAATTTAAACTGAAGCCCAAGTTTAACTGTGGATAGTAAAAATGATTGTGGCCGAGAGTGAACCTTAATGTAAACTGTGGTCTCTGGGTGACAATGACGTGTCAATGGAGGTTCATCATTTGTAACCAGGGTTCCACTCTGGTGGGGGATGTTGATACTGTGGGAGGCTGTGCCAGTGTGGGGACACAGATGGAGGTATTGGGTTGGACAAAAAAATTGTTCAGGTTTTCCCATAAGATGTTATGGAAAAACCCAAATGAACTTTTGGGCCAAGCCAATATATGGGAAATCTTTGCTCCCACTGTTCAGTTTTACCGTGAACTTAAAACTGCTCTAAAAAATTAACTATTAAAAATGTGTTATGGAATACTGGGTGAGCCATTTCAGCTTTCAGTTTTGGTAGACACGAGCATGGGCTAGCCGGGGGAAAGACAGGCCTTCAGAGTCACGGTAGGTCGTAGCGTTGGCAGCTCTACTCAACAGCCTCCCCCAGAGTCTGCCCCCCCACCCACCCCCATCACCACCACCCTGGCCGGAGAGACGCTGGGCCTGCCATTCCTCTCTCTAACCACTTCTCCCTCCAGAACTATCCTACCAGCCCAACAAAATCATGTTTACCATAAAACAAGCTCTCGTTTATACAAATTCCAATGCTACTGAATAAACGTGATCTTGTTTATTACATCCTATAACTGAATAAGAAGTAGGCAAAGCAAAGCCAGGTTAATCGCCTGAGGTATTTAATTCCTCAGACTCAGAAATCCCCTGTATCTGAACAAAATAATTACATATTTTGAATTCTTTCCTAACTTAAAAGGAAAGCGAGTGTCGTAGTCTTTTCATTGTGCCTTACTTCACTACCTACCTACAAGCTGCTTTATTTTATGCAATTGGGGTTAAGTCATAAAGATGGATTCTGATGGACTCACTGGATGCTACTGGAAAAATACAGATTAATAGAATTTGTTTCAAGCTCAGAATGCTCACCCTTTAGACGCCTTCCTTGGATGGGGTGCGTGACAAGGAGGGGAAACATCAGCTGAGGTCTGCATCGGCGATGTGACTTTGGCGAGTTGCTTTCCCTTTTGTTGCTCTATGAGTGAGCTATCTTACAAGGTGGTTGTAGGATTAAGAGATAATCAATGTAAAGCACTTAGAACAGCGCCTGGCACATTGGAAAACGTGAGCTTCTATCGTTATGGACTGGATTTGTGCGTGTGTGTGTGTGTGTGTGTGTGTGTGTGTGTGTGAGCCGCTCAGTCGTGTCCGACTCTTTGCGACCCTGTGGACTGTAGCCGCCAGGCTCCTCTGTCCATAGGATTCTCCAGGCAAGAACACTGGAGTGGGGTGCCATTTCCTTCTCCAGGGGATCTTCCCAACCCAGGCATTGAACCCAGGTCTCCTGCATTGCAGGCAGATTCCTTACCATCTGAGCCACCAGAGACGCTCTGGATTCACGGGCTCACAGAAATGATACACTCACTCATGAAATATCTGTTAAAAGCATATTACATTCAAGGCATTTGTGTGAATATAAATAAAGATACAAGATGCCCCTACCAAAAAAAAAACCGATACGGAAGAGTTACCATTCTCTGCCTGGAGAGATAAGCAGGCGATCATTCTTTTCTGGGCGAGGGCATGAGCGTGGTAAGAGGGTGAGATGAGCACGTGGGACTCTGAGTATCCGCTGAAATCATGACCTTGGGCACAACAGTTCACCTCTCTAAGCCTTGGCGTTCTGATCACAGACGTGGGGAGTCACACAGAGTGGTCTCCAAGTTTCCCTGTAGATCTAAGACTGCCTTTATGAAAAAGCCTCAGAGACTAGAAAAGACACGGCCCCGAGCCATGTTTAAAATCGGATGCAGACACAGTACCCACAGATCTGACAAAGGAAGCCTGTGCTCCAGACAGAAAGGGATTCACGCCGTTGTCTTCCCCATTACTGGTTGATACAGAATTTCTCATGAGACCAAGTACATTAGACACAGTAGAAGAAGAAAAGGAAATAGGAAAAAAAAAAAAGGAAGATGAACTAGATGAGGAATTTAGTGCTAAAGGGGAACAAATTACCTTAGGTTACATATAGATAGCCATTGTCTGGTCCTTGTTGAAAGAGATAATGTGAATAAGAAAACAAGTACCATTTGTTGGCTGTTCTCTATGTACTAAGTACCCTACTAAGGACTTTAAGTAAGTTAATTCATTCTATCTTCATGATGCCCTAGGGTGAAGACACTATCGTTCCCATTTAAAGATGAAGACATTGATTTGTCAAGAGATTAAAACACTTGTCCAAGGTCAGCAACCTATTGCGAAGCAGAGCTGGGACTGGAATCAATCTGAGACACATACATAAAGGGAACTCCTGCTCTGAGCATGAGTCGATAGAAAAGAACATAATGGAGACACAGCTGAGCATGATTCTGAAATGAAATACTATCATTTGAAAAGCAAGGCTAATTCTAGGTTGCAGGATGGAACCAGGTTAAAAAGATGACTTTCAAAGTCTAAGTCTATCGTTTGAATCTGCTTAAATTTAAAAATTTTCAGTATGGATGATGTATAGATTTCCTTGACATATATTCCAATAAATACCTGGAAGTGTGACCATTTTTTTTAAGTTCTAAAGACACTTTTTTTAAAAAAGAAAGAAAATGAAACCAGGTCACTTCCAGGATACAGAGATAAAAGAAGAATAGTCTGAGAAGCAAAGCAAAACTACAGGCGTCTTTGGAGCACACAAAAGCTACCTTCTTATAAGGTTTGAAATGGGTGGAGAAAATTACCATTCAGAACCGGAACACTAAGCCTTTTCAATGAAGCTCTGCAGCAGTTTCGGGGGGTAAGGTGAGGACTAAGTATTAATTCTACTGTTGGGGCCTCTTCATTCTGTCAGCCAAATATGTTATGGAGAAGAAGAAATCACTTCTATAAGTATCAATGACAGCCAAGGGTTAAAAAAAGTTATGCATAAGATTAAGCTGGTAAATCAACATGTCACTTCTAACATGCACATTTTCTCAGCCAAGAAGATCTCTTTTTAAAAAGGAGAGGGGGAGACTTTTAAGGGATACTCTCTGTCTTTTAGCTTCAAATCACCAAACCCAATTTCAATTTAGCTCTTCAAATCTGAAAAAGCTACCTTTCTTCCTGAATTTTGAGAATATAGACGGTGCCATTCTGGATTAATCTGAACCTGTGACTGCTCTCAGCACTGTACTGTTACAGAATAGTCAGATATTTGTTACGGCATAAGAGGCAAATATGGAAACAGCTTTAGGTGGTTTAAAAAAAAAAAAAAAAGATGGAAAGAACATCTCAGTGGGAACAAAATTCCCATGAAAGTTGAAACAGATTCCTTCTCTTACTAAGGAACCTCAAACATAATGAACATGTTGACACTTTTATTAGGTAAGTTTCATCTTAAGACTGTTTCATGAACATTACTAATCGGCCCCATCACCTCTGTGGGGAGGAGAAGCAGTTCCTTTTCTCTTATTAAGGAAACCCTGGAGCTCAGCAGGAAAATGAGGGGGAAACAGAGACTTCCTCTTGGTCTCCTGTCTGAAGTTTCCAATCTCTGGGCTACAGCATCAACTGTTCAACAACACACTTGATCTTTAAAGTTATGAACCAAAATAAATATAGAATGTTGTAATAAATCACAGCTATAAACAGTTTGAGAAATACACATTCCCTAGGTGCCAAGTTACCAAAAATCTACAAACAGGAACAGAAGAATCTAAAGGCTGACTAGACGTGAAAGAGAAAAATCCTCCTTCCATCCTGTTAAGAAAATATGGGGGAAAAGAGAGACAGGGGAGGGAAAGAGAACTGAGATGGAAAAAGAGAGAGGATCCCCCCAAAAAATACCTGGAGGGTTATCTTGAGTCAGAAAATACTCATAAGTTGGTCTATACTAACATTTACATTTAAATGAAATAAAACTGAATATTCCTTAAACTGAATCATAACTGAAATCTTACAAACATGGACAAAACAGAGGTAACTTACACAGGCCAGAAGAATGTCCCAGCGCTCACCCCTTGCTTCGTGGCTGTGATCCATAGCTAATGAGGAAAATACAAGAGGCTTAGAACATGTTTTGACTTTTGGTCACAGAAGAAAAAGGTTTTAGAGTATATTAGCTCAGACACCTTAAACTTTACCCATACCCTACCATAAATCTCCCAATATTTGCAACTTTTTTTTTTCACATCTGGAAGTCAGAATTATTCTTTCCATAAATGTTATTCAAGACATTCTCTGCAAAAGCTTTCAAGCTCTGCTACGATGACAATGGCTTTAAAAAAAACAACCCTTATTTCATCTCAAGAGTCTCTTCTGTCCCTGTCCTTTCTGATCATTGTTCTGAACATTTCACTTATATGGCAGAATTCTGCTCATCAAAGGACCTCAAGTGACCATATGTTTCCTTGACTGTTGAAAGCCTACAGAGGAGAACCCCAATTTGGCACACAGATGCCCAGATTGCAGAACCCAGCTTTGCCTTGTTTTATTTTCAAAGAGGTGAATGAAATGGGGGTGGGGGGAGGATTATTTTTTATTCTGCTTGCACCTTTTACTTAGCCTTTTGGTAAATGGAATTTTAGGAGTGAGTTCCTGGGATAAGTTAGGTGACCCAAGCGTGTCATTAAGTCTTCTAAAACATTCTTTTCAGGGACTTCCCTGCAAAGGCTGCAATTCCACAGCAGGGGGTATGGGTTTGATCCCTGGTCTGGGAACTAAGATCCCCCATACCCCGTAGTGTGGCCAAAAATATGTAGATAAATAGGCAAAGTATATATATAAAACATGCAAATATGTATATATATATACATAGTATATGGGCTTCCCAGGTGGTGCAAATGGTAAAGAACCCACCTGCCAATGCAAGGGACATAGGAACACAGGTTCGATCTCTGCGTCAGGAAGATCCCCTGGAGAGGAGGGCATGGCAGCCCACTCCAGTGCTCTTGCCTGGAGAATCCCATGGACAGAGGGGCCCGGTGGGCTACAGTCCATAGAGTTGCAGAGAGAGACACAACTGAGTGGCTTACCACACGTGTGCACACAGCGTACATCGATATATACGTATATGTTCTTTCTAGCTCATGCTGTGGGGCCAGGAGTTATGGCACTTAAGAACCTGACGGGGGGACCAGCTACTTGGATTCTATACTTTGCCTCTGTTGCTTACCAGCCATGTGATCCTCCAAGAAGCTATCTAAGGCCTCAACCTCTCTTTAAAATGTAGATAATATTACCTAGCACATAGGATTATTCTAAGCTGTAATGAATTAATATGTGCCAAGTCCTTAAAAACGGTGTCTTAGCATTTGGTAAACACTGGATCAATTTTCATCTTAATTATTATGCAATATTGGACATGAAGATAATTGAGTTATTTCAGGACACTGAAAACAATTTAGGATGCCTGTGTCCCACTGGACAGAAGTCTGGAAGAAGAAACCCCTTCACTTTAGGAGGCAAACAGGAAAAAGAAGCGTGGGTTGGCTTTTCAAAAGACCAAACAAAAATGGTCCAGGAGTTGCGATCCCCCTCCTTTCTGGTTTCAGCGTCTCCATATTTTGACAGTGTTGTATTTACTCCAGTTAAAACTTTTGCTTTGGGGGTGGGGGAGGGGCAGTTGGGAGGTGTAGGGCATCCAGAACTTTGGCTACGGTTTCAGGAAGGTTAGGAACGCCTGGCCAAGGAGAATTATGTGAGGACTCCCAGGCCCCCGGGGAGCACTGCAAACCTCCAGCTCCCACAGCACAGCTGCTGAGGGTGATGGAGGGACGGGTCGGGGCAGACACACTCTCAGACTTGTGGAGGCCCGAGCTGCCAGCAGGCGTCATCAGCATGAAAGAAGAGATGTCCTCGTCCCTCGGGGATGGACCAGAGTGGTCAGGACCTCAGACCGCGCTGAGCACCACCCAGGGGGTTGGTCCGAAGTATCAGTCGGACACAACTAAAGCACCTTAGCAGGCACGCCTGCGTCTTCCACTTTACAGGTCAGCTCCAGCATTTCCGGGTATCCCCAGGCCAATGAGGACTCAAGTGGGTCCTCATTCATTCATTCATCATTCATCCTTGTGCCAGACCCTCCACGAGCAAGAAGATGAACTCAAACTGAGTGCCGGACATCCTGGAGGGCCTCAAACCACCTCAGATTCCAGAGAGGTCCGTTTCTGATATTGTGCTCAGTCGTGTCTGACTGTTTGTGACCCTATGGACTATAGCCGCCAGGCTCCTCTGTCCATGGGATTCTCCAGGCAAGAATACTGGAGTGGGTTGCTGTGCCTTCCTCCAAGGGATCTTCCTGGGCCATGGATGGAACCCCCATCTCTTGTGTTTTCTACATTGGCAGGCGGATTCTTTACCACGAGCGCTAACTGGGAAGTCTTTTTTTCTTATATTAAGTGATCTTTTTGCATACTTATTTTCATTTTAGAGACATAAGCTTAATGCATCATAGTCAAGCAACTTCCTAGAAAATCTGGTGCCTCATTTCCAAGGAAGTTGTCTTAGGCAATATCTGGTAGACGTGAATGTAAGATAAACCCGGGGTTTTCTAATGGAAATTTTTCTTTTGTAAATACAGTTTGTCAAGAGATGACCCTATACTTTCAGAAGCTATCTTGTGGGATACATGCTGAGGTTGGCATTATCTGAGTAACTTTTAGCTTCCTAACCCTTGGGGGGAAGATCACCAAAGGAGTATCCGCAATGGTATAAGGAACAGGCTCTGGGAGGGAGGACAGACGTGTGTTGAAACTATCCTGGGGGCAAAAGGAGGGCTGTTGGTTCTGCATGCTTTTCTGTGCTTAAAATTTTTACAGTGACAACATCTCGGTACTTAGAGAAACAAAATTAACCCACTGTAAGACAACAACAACGTGAACTACGAAGACAAAGGTAAAATTTGTCCTTTCTTTCAAGAGAAGTGATTTCTCCCTGCTCCTGGTAAAAGTCACGTTGGCCATATTTTCCAAAAGAAAATTGGGAACCTGACCAGAAAAGTGCAAAAAGTGAACAAACATGAGAGAACACTTGAAATTTAGGAAAAAAGTTTTTTAAAGCTCAAAGGAAAGAATCCTAGCAGTAATGAAGCTGGTCTGTCAAAGGGCTGGCGAACAGTATGAGACTGAACGCATAAAGTTTCTGAAGTTAAATCAGATCACGAGCAGCTATAAAAGCTCCTTTGCAAGTTATACATGTATATTATATTTCAGAACCCTGAAGTTAAATCTAGTAATTACAGAGGAAAAAAAGCACAGTAAAAGTTTGGTCCGAAGGAAGATACATGGAAAGGAGCCTTCTGGGCTATAAAAGTGGGGGCGAGTCAGGAAACAGACATCATAAAACTAGTTTCTCCAGAGAAGTGGAAATCATAATTTTTCATTTCCCGGTAGGAATCTGAAAGTAATATACATTTCCTCAGAGATGAGTCAAACTACACAGCTTGAAAAAAAATTAGCTACGAAGACACCCAGTTTGGCCTTCTCACCTTTAATTCAAGTATTTCTTCCTTTGCTTTGCTTTATCTAGAGGCACAGTTTTCAACCTTTGTGTCCTAGAGGCTACATTTTGAAAAGGGAATAAATGGGAATATAAACATTGTACCTTCTTGATATGTTATAGGAAATTTAAAATAAAACAAAAAAACAAAACTTTCCCACTGGGACCAGGAGCATTTAAATGCAAAATCTAACCCTTTCTCAAATTCAGTAGAATATGCAGCTATGGGAAAAGGGAAGGTGTTTTCAAAAGGAAAATAAGCAAAAACACATTTTTGAAGACTATGAACCACTGTTGTAGTCTCCCTCGAAGTTCTCTGCAGGGAAACTGTTCTTCTGCATTCCAAAGCGCAGAAGTGGAAGAAATGGAATTCTGAGGGACCAGAGGAATGGCAGGGCCCTAGTATCAGTGGGAGTAAGTCAGTCACTGAGACTCAAGATTCAGAACAGGACCCCCCTGGTGGCCGGGTGAATAAGCATATACCTGCCAATGCAGGAGACACAGGTTTGATCCCCGGTCCAGGAAGAGTCCACGTGCCGAGGGGCAGCTAAGCCCGTGCACCGCAACTACTGAGCCCGAGAGACTCGGTCTGCAAGAGAGGAGCCACCACCAGGAGAAGCCAGGAGCGGCCACCAAGTGTCACCGCGGCTCACGGCCACGAGAGGAAGCCGGACACCGCAAGAAGCATACCACGGCTCAGGGCAACTAGAGGAAGCCGGACACCGCAAGAAGCGTACCACGGCTCACGGCCACGAGAGGAAGCCGGACACCGCAAGAAGCGTACCACGGCTCACGGCCACGAGAGGAAGCCGGACACCGCAAGAAGCGTAACCATGGCTCACGGCCACGAGAGGAAGCCGGACACCGCAAGAAGACCCCGTGCAGCCAAAACAAATGAAGTTTTTAAAGAAGAGTCAGAACAGACTAAAGATGTGAGGGCTCGGGGGGGAGGGGGGATGCTGCGGCAGAGGTCGTGAACCAGTGCGGCTCTCCCCAGGGGATGAGGGCCAGGAGGAAGTAAGTGATGAGATTAAGGAGGAAGTAGATGGGGGTGCAGAGCAAGCTCAGGCCCGGCAAACAGGGTGCCTAGATGAGTCAGGCTAAGGGTTGGGTCCTGAGAATAAAGAGAGAAATGATCAAATCTCTGCCCTCCTGGGATCCATAGACTAAAGCAAATATCTGAATAATTTCAAATGATGTTGTCATAATCATGATAGAAATAATACAAAAACCCAAAACAGGGTCCCTGAGTTTATTAAGAGCTGAGAAAGCTTAGTGAAAGCTTCTTGGGAATGGATATTTCAAATGAAATTTAAAAGAGTGACAAGCATAGTAGGCAAGGGATTGGGGAGCATGGTCTGTTCTAAGTACACTGCTGCTGCTGCTGCTAAGTCGCTTCAGTCATGTCCGACTCTGTGCAACCCCATAGATGGAAGCCCACCAGGCTCCCCCATCCCTGGGATTCTCCAGGCAAGAACACTGAAGTGGGTGGCCATTTCTTTTTCCAATGCGTGAAAGTGATGTCGCTCAATTGTGTCCGACTCTTAGCAACCCCACAGACGGCAGCCCACCAGGCTCCCCCGTCTCTGGGATTCTCCAGGCAAGAACACTATGATACAGCAAAAAGAAAGAGAATACAGATTTATAGCATGGATGGAAAAGAAGCAACAGAATAAAGAAAAGGTAGTTTTCCTGGAAAAAAAAAGTCACCTGTTAGCAAGATAATCACACAGAGAGGTAAGCCAAGACTAGCGCCGTCAAGGCGATCGCTTTGGCCTTGGCGATTGCCTCTGTCCCAGTGCCATTCTCCCCTTTGCTGTCTCCTTCTTGAACTTGCCATCTTTCTCGGAAAAAAGTGAATGTGTTAGTTGTTCAGTCTGTCCAACTCTTTGTGACCCCATGGACTGTAGCCCGCCAGGCTCCTCTGTCCATGGCATTCCCCAGGCAAGGATACCGGCGTGGGTAGCTGTGACCTTCTTCAGGGGATCTTCCCGACCCAGGGATGGAATCTGCATCTCCTACACTGCAGGCAGATCCTTCCCTTACTGTCTGAGCCATCAGAGAAACATCCTTATGCTACAGTGATTCACGAGGATGATCTCAGGACCAATTCACTGCATTCCCAATACTGGCCAAAAACCACTGTAGGCCCAGCAACTTGAGGAGTAAGAAGAACACAGCAAACTAGCAAATAAAACAAAAAAGAAGCAGATTCACAGACATAAAGAACAAACTAGAGCTTGGACACCACTCTGGAGAGGGAGAGGGGAGGGGGCACTCTACGGGCAGGGAGAAAAGAAGGGTTACGAGATTATATGATATCATGTGTGTGAAACTTGTGAACACTAAAGCACTACAGGATTTAAGGAATCTTGTTTTCAATTTAAAAATTCTTTTAAATGAAAAAAAAAAAAAAACAATGTATCCTGTCCTCTTAGAAGTGCTTTCCTCCAGAAACTATGATTCAAAGAACCTGCACCATGATGGGGGCTAACCTCATCTCTCAAATCTCCACACCGACTGGATCCCTTGAAGTCTCAATGACTCTCTGCTTCGCTGAGTCCAGCTTTAAACTGAACAGGGGATTTTCCCCACCAAGATATCTCAGTATTAGAAACAGCAGGATGAGAGCAGAGAGATTTTTCAAAGAAACAAACGCACTTACGACACTCCATTAAGAGTATGGAACATACTTTTGTAATGAGAAAAAAGTAAATAGCTTCAAAACAACACTATAAAAAGGAATCCCATTATAATACATGTAGGAGAAATACGGGGTCCTGCAGTGAATGGCGACTATTAGCAGTGCGTTCTGAAGATTAACAAATGAAAAGCACACTCAGCTTTGCTGGAGCCTCTATCAGGGTTTTGGTAATGAAATTAAAATGTACAAACTATTTTTGAAAGCCTCATGGTGTGATTCACATTTTCAGATGGACACTGCAAACACTTCATGGCATATATTAGATTTCAAACTAGAAATAGAGCAGTTCTTATTCCCCATTTAATCTGACGTACACATTATTTGCCAAGTGCCTTTCATGGTTTAATCACTGTTGAAGTAAGTTGAGTTTGACTTAATTGCCTAAGATTTTTATAAATATTTTCTCTACTTCAATTTTTTCACTGGTGAGTTCATGAAATATATAAGCCTCAGAGAGGATGGTATAAATGCTTTGCAGTAGTTATTAAAGGTTCCTATTTTCTTATAGGTTTATTAAGGTTTATTTTCTTATTTTCGGTTTCTTATACTGTAGTTTCTTATAGTTCAGGTCCATATAGTCTTCTTACATGCCAGATTTCAATAAAACGTGTTTTTAAGTTCTATCTAGTGTGCTCCCTGGAATGCTTTTGGTGGCCTCTTGTTCAAGAAGACAGACAGAAACACAAATCGGTTTCACAGCAAACCCTGGTCTGCACTAGGGAATCACTAAACTTGGTGAAACGTGTCAACCTGGGGAGTGGGCGAGGCCACAGCTGAACAGCTCAGACGGAGGCTCCGCTTCACTGGGCAGGCGCACAGCTCTCCCTCTGCTCTGTCCTGCAGAAGTTAATGACTGCTAGTCTCATTTTCTGAGCCACACCGACCCAGAGGAAGCCTCATGTCCACCCAGGGCGGAAGCTGGTCCAATCTGATAAAATGATCATTCGTCTCTATACCCTTTGTGGTTCTCCAAGCAACTTTGCTTCCACGACAGAATTAATATAAAAGACCAACTAGCCACAGCTTGACAGAACTCTAACTTCAGTCATTTTATGTATACCTAAAATGGCCCTCTTGGCCATTCCCCAAACTTGGTTTGGGGAATCCACCCTGGAAACAGATTTCACTTTGCTTACAACACAGTGCATCACAGACTCCTGGGAGTCCAGCCTGAATAAGGACAGCAGAATCAGAACCTCTACGAGAAAAAAACACTACTACCGACGGACAAGAAGCCTTCCAATCCTTTTTACAATTAAAAACCCTATTAAACCTCGCATACTGGCTTATTATGCAATATGCATATTTTCCCACAGACGACTTTTACTCAAAAACAATATTTTTTTCTTACTTTATATCCTCCATTTAGCCCTTAGACTGCAGCAGACATCGCCAGGTGGGAGCTCATTTCGGGATGGTGGACTCGTGGATGCGTGCAGACCCTGCCCCCTCTTCCTGCCACGGCAGATAGCACAAAAGCCTCCCAGCCCTCTGTCCTGCCCAGGGCTCCCCCACGGCCGCGGATGGAGCTGACCTGAGGCGGAGCCACGTGCCGCTCTTCCACACATCTCTGACAGGCTCTGTGTCCTGGGATGCGTTCCTACAGGCACTCGGATCCTTCCACAGGGTCACATGCAGTTAGTTCTTTTCTACACGTTAAACAGCTGTGGATTTAGGTTGCTGCTTTGCTCACCTTTGATCAACACACAGTCACAGAAAAAATTCTGTGTGGAAAGCCACCTTCATCCCCTTGTACTTTCTGCCCAGCCTTTTGATCTGAAGTCAACAGGATGATTTCTTTCAAAATATTAATTTGCTGGTCCAGAACCAAGGTGGATCCCACTTACTATATTTCACTCCCAAGACTTTTAAAAAATGGACTAAACAAATTCGTAAAATCACTGTGGGTTTCACTGATCTGTTTTATTTTATTTCTGCAGCAAATTTCCCTGTTCTTGAGCATATGGAGCTTGGGTTAAAATTTTGTGGCAGTCATGTCATTCGCTTCTTTTTCACTGTACCCACAAAGTGTGTAAATCAGTAAGATCTGACTATTCCTTCCCTGGTGGCTCAGGAGGTAGAGAATCCGCCTGCAATACAGGAGGCCTGGGTTTGATCCCTGGGTCGGGAAGATCCCTTGGAGGAGAGCATGGCATCCCACTCCAGTATTCTTGCCTCGAGAATCCGCCAGGAGCCTGGCAGGCTACAGCCCATGGGGTCACAAAAAGCACGACACAACTGAGCCACTCAGCTCAGCACAGCACATCCCTTCTTCAAGATATTTCTGAAAGTCACTGCTACGTCACCATTTCTACCACAATTATTCTAGTGAAGACCCTCATCATCTCACTTTCATAATCATAACCTCCTGTACACACAGATAGACACACAGACACACAAGCGTATGTATACATATACACACAGAGATATGTAAATATACATACATGCATATATGGGGCTTCCCTAGAGGCTCAGCAGTAAAGAATCCACCTACAATTCAGGAAACACGGGTTCTTCCCAGGTTGGAAAGATCCCCTGGAGAAGGGCATGGTAACCCACTCCAGTATTCTTGCCTGGGAAACTCCATGGACAGAGGAGCCTGGTGGGCTACAGTTTATGGGGCCGCAAAGAGTAGGACACAACTCAGCGACGAAACAGTCAACAACAACATGCATATACATATTATACGCACACATACTGGGTACAAGCATATACACTCATACACACACACACACATACACAATACCAAAACATGGAAACATTCCCAAGTATGAAGAAATTAAATGCATCTTCTTCACAGGGAACAAATTTGGAAATGAAGAGTTTCAATGCACAGAGAAACACACAGAAACGCAAAACTCACCGGCTGGCCTCCCCACCACCTATGGTTAAACTTCTCTCGCCCTCGAAGATTGAAATGCGCATCAAATACAGGATCATACATGGAATTGCCAACAATTCCATGTGATTCTGGATACAGCCCCTTTGTGGAAAAGCAAATTTATTGTCAAAATAATCCACATGTAATAATAGTTCTATCATAAATTTTATCATAGAAGGTTTTATAACAATGTGTAATTTCCAATTTTATATGATATATATAACTTTTACATGTCTGTCAGAGGAAACATGACTATTATCTATACCCTAGTTGTAAGCCATTGTAAAACTTGACAAGATTATCAGAAATATAACACCGAATTTTTTTTAACTGTTACAATTTAATAAGATGACAACAATTTTTATTACAATAAATTAACCTATAGATTGAAATACTTATGTGCCTCCAAAGATGCTTCTGTTTCTAAATATACTATTCTTTTTTCCTCGGTTCTATTTCTACTCCAAGGCAAAAAGAAATAAATAAAATAAATAAATTATATTTGTTAAAAAAGAAGGCGAGGTAGAATTTGGGAGCATCTGAAAATTAAAACATAGCAGCTCCAAAGTCAATGCTTTTGTCTGAAAACTCAGAAACTAAAGAAGCAACCTTGTGGTATTTGAGAGGTTAGATGAATGTATTCAGACAGAATTGCACCTGGGAAAAAAAAGGTTTTAAAGTTGCAATGAAGTTCAGTCATCCACAAAGTTGTAAAAGGCATTTACTATGAACAATTGATCTAGGTAAGATGAAAAACAGAAAGATTTTCTCTGAACACTAAAGAACATGTTTTTAAAATTTCCCTCTAAGTCGTTTCAGGATGAAATCAGCCCTTTGAATCTACACCATTTGAAAGAATACTTACAGTGGCCAAAGTGTATAAGTTAGGGAAAGTTTTTGTCGGGTACACAGGCCTCATGTAGGGGGAGTGAGTGCCACAAGACCCTGGAGACAGAATTCAGATGTTAGAGCAGGAGAGAAAAGAGGAACCGCTCCCCAGGGAGACCCATTCCATGAGCGATCGAAGACACGGGTTCTCCTCACTCTTGACTTTCAAATGGGAAAGCCGTGTGCCCATACATCTCCTACCGACAGCTGAGGGTTACTGGGCGGGTCGCGGATCACAGATGGGAACGCAGGACTTACTCAGCTTTTCAATGTTAGGCATAACCTTGCTGCCTTTCTTCATGTACGAAGCACGGAAACCGTCCACAGAGAAGATGATCAGTGGAGGGCGAACAAACCTTAAATGGTAACACGATAAACTTTAGAAAAATAACGTCACAGAGTTTGCACTATGCCTAGTCCTTCTCAACAACTGGAACCGAGAATTTCTAAAGCAAAACTTCAGTGAGGATAGCCGTACGAGCCTGCACTTTCAGCCACATAACGTTTGTGGCAACTTCAGTGCTAAGTGAAATGACCAGGGAAGGAGCTGGACTCCAGATTTCCCTCAGTGTGCTTTCTCCACAGCTGCCTCTTGCCTTGCAAACAAGGCTTTTAACAATGTTAAAAGCTGTTATACTGATTTGCCTGGGATATGAAATCTCCCATTTGCTACCTGAAAAACTCCTATTCATTCTTTAAAATCGAGCTCAAAATTTCCTCTCTCATAATAATGGTTGATGCTTCAGAATTCCTTTAAGATAATAATTAATACCTCTTTCATATTAATATATATCACTTTATATATATTAATTATATAATTAATACATATTGAATTAATAAATGCATATTATATTTTAATATGTTACATTATATTATAATGCTATATCAACATGTTTATCTTCTTCATTAGTTTCAAAGCACACTTGGTGTCTTATTCATCTTTCTATTCTATGGACCTATTGCAGGGATTCAATAACTTATCAAATACAGAAGGAGGGAGGAAGGAAAATGAAATTAATAAGCAGTAGCAGTCTTATCACAATCTTATCATAATCACAATCTTATCACAATCTTAGACTAAACACTTACCCAAAATTTTAAGTTTAATTACAAAATGACCGTGAAAATGATTAAAACTGTTGAAGATCTCTAAAACTTAATCAGTAAAGAACTAGACTATCCATCTAACTAGGGCAGGATTGATAAACAAGGCTCTTTGTTATAGTCTCAAGTTCCAGTTGTTTGATCAAATCTGAGAACGCTAAAGTTTGTGGAAAAGTGTTTCTAATGGTTTGCAAACTATTCCTCAAGCACAAGTTTGCATTTATTTGAAGCCACATAACAAATGAGTCTGACTCTTTGTGACCCCATGGACCATAGCCCGCCAGGCTCCTCTGTCCATGGGATTCTCCAGGCAAGAACACTGGAGTGAGTTGCCGTTTCCTTCTCCAGGGGATCTTCCTGACCCAGGGATTGAACCCTCGTCTCCTGTGTCTCCTGCACTGCAGGCAGATACTTTTACTACTGAGCCACATGGGAAGCCCATATTTTAAACGAGTCACATTCTAAGCACATTCTAATTCTATATGAGTTCATTACTATCATTACTATTATCATTTAATGATTTTACCACTTAAGACTGCTTTCTCTCCCAAAAATGAGCGAATACACTTTAGACATTCAGACACTACTGTCATCCCACTCTAACAGTCCAAAGAAGTTCAAGTAGCTCATGAAAGTTAAAAAGGAGACAAAAATAAAAATATCTAAATTCTTGGATCTTGTGTCCCAGGCTGTGCTGCCTAAAACAAAAAGACACTCACTCAAACACACTCATGAAAACACACTTGTAGAACATCTTTTCTGCCAGGCACTTTAAGGGTCCATGAATTTGCAACAGTTTCCTGGAAGGCGTCACAAGCGCCTTACGCTGCTGGTCCCACTTGAGCTGTGGGGTGTCACTAAGTCTGGCTGGACCCCAGCAGAGCAGCGCAGCCGCGGTTTGCCGACTTCCTGCAGCATCTGGTAGGAGTTACCATCTTGGATAATATTTTCGAGACGTTCTAGAGTCCTCCCTCCAGCCACCCCGCCCCCCACACACACACACACAAAAAAAAAGCAAAAGGAGCACTTCAGGAAAAAAACACAGAAAAGCCAAATCACTGCCAGAAATGTTTGTCTTCCTCTTCATTATTATTATTTCTAAAATCTTCAGCTGAAGTGAGATACGGAGGATATTGTTTCCAATATGTGCAGAGGCGATAGAGGAGAAAATTTTTTTTAACATTTGTTTTATTTAAAATTTTTTTTTATTGAGTTCTAATTTACATCTCATACAATTCACTGCTTTTACTTGTGTGATTCAATGATTTTTGGTATTTTTACAGAGTTGTGTAACTATCACCACACACACCACAGACATAGAGTTGGTTTTTTGGTTCTGTTTTTGGTTACACCATTTGGCATGTGAGATCGTAGTTCCCAGACCAGGGACTGAACCTGCATGCACTATGGTGGGTGCCTGAAAGTCTTAACCACTGCCAGGGAAGTCCCAACAGAAGAAAAATTTTTCAAAAAAAAACAAAACAAAATTCCCCCTTCGAGATGTACATTCCAGCTTCTGACTGGGAAATTACACAAAAGTACTCATAAATTTGCCCATGTAAGAGGATTTCAGTTTTACATTGTTTTAAACCATTCACCCATCCATAGCTTGTGATATTTTATCAACGCACATGTAAAATGGCATAGTATTCATTAAATGCACTCACCCTGCAGGACATTCTGGGGTCTTTATTTCCTCACAGTCATCATCTACCCAATGAGACTCTCCTGTAGGGAAAAATGGGTAAACTTTTGGGTGAATCGAATTACAAATGTCATCCGGATCACTGAGAGTATAACTGCAGGGCCTGTGTCCTGTTAGATACTTGTTGTTTATGGAACGCCATCAAAAAAGAGCTTCGGCAATAAAGTCTAGAGCCTGATTTGGCTTTACTAAACTACACCCATACGTGATGGGAGAGCCTAGATTTAATAACCCCAAGTGGTGTTTATTTGAGCGTTCCGTGTCTAAATGTCTTGTAGATAAAAACACCAGTGGCGTCAGGGAACAAAATTCCATGTTTGTTTCCCTCCAGAAATAAACTGTTTGGTCATTAGACGGAACATTTTCTCCTATGCCACCAAACATCTCAACGCCGTAGGAAACATGATACAACTTCCCTTCAGCTGGGGAGAAAGGTTCAGACTGCTCGGAGGCAACAGATGGGAGACGGCCACAGGGAGGCTCTTCGCCAACGGTGTGCGTACAACCCTCACACCAAGGAGTCTAAACCAATGCCATCTTTCACTTTTATGTTCCAACAAGATCTGAGAGCATAAACCTAGGCCGTTCTTGAGTCACTTCCTCTAGAGAAGAGGGCAGGAACAGAGACGCAGACAGGGAGAAGGAGCTTGTGGACACGAGGCGGGGCATGTTGGGGGGGTGGCCTTGGCATGCACACAGCACCGTGTGTGAAATACTGGCTGGTGGGAAGCGGCTGCTGAGCACAGGGGGCTCAGCTCAGTGCTCTGAAGCGACCTAGGGGGTGAGGGGGTGGGCGGGAGGCTCGAGGAGGGGACATGTGTGTACACACAGCTGATTCATGCTGCTGCACGCAGAGACTAACACAGCACTGTAAAGCAATTATACTCCAACTGAAAATTCATTCATTCATTAAAACCTAAAAAAAAAAAGAATAGAGACTGAAAAAGAGCTTAGATTAAAAAATGAAGCTTACTTTGGAGAAAATGAAAATTATCAAAAAGCATGTGCTTTAAATTGTCTTAAAACAAACGAAAGCGTATGTCTGAAATGTAAGTAACACTTGTGACCAAGACTTTGAAGAAATCGCTCCCAAGTAAAGAGCGCTGGACATCTCCCTGCTCAGTATGAATCTAACTAGTGACCACTGCGTAAGTCCCATGCTCCTTAAAATGGAGAAGCTCTGCTACACATGTGAGAACCCAGGGCCCACACATGAGCCACAGGAAAGTCCCACAACTAGAATTTGAAACCAGCAAACACCAATTTTCACAGTTCAACGGCCAGTGATACCTAGAACTTTATTTTCTCTTCTAATAGCCTTTGTGGATTATTGGTACATTTACCAGGGAAATAAAAGGGAAAAGAAAAGAAAATTCTCAACCAATTTTGTGTTTTATCAACAGCTACAACAATCATTTGGGTAGGAGAAATTTTCAAGGTCAGCATTCATGTAGGATGTTGCCATAACTAAACACTACACATATTTCAGAATCTGCTCTTCCCCTAAAATATTTGAACAGAAACGCTCCATAAATGTTCCATGTCACAGCTAGGAAAAGCTCTTCATTTAAACACTGAAAAGTGACCTGCAAACGTTACACAAAGATCCTGGGATCCTTTCATTAACTTGGCTAAGTGGTTGCCAGGGTGACAAGCTCCTTAAAGACAAAACGGCATCTTTTATACATTCGGCAGTCCATTGACGAATAAAACCATCATATTCGACAATTCACTTCACCAAGTCAGCACGCACACATACACGGCTTTGGGGCGTAACGAGAGCTATGGTTTAGGCACCCCTCCTCTTCAGCAGCAGTGCTCCCACCCCCGGGCCCTCCAGGTGGCTCGAGTGGTGAAGAGCTCGCGGCCAGTGCAGGAGACGTGAGAGACACAGGTTCGATCCCCGGGTGGGGAAGACCCCCTGGAGGGGGGCATGGCCACCCATGCCAGGATTCGTGCCTGGAGAACCCCATGGATGGAGGAGCCTGGTGGGCTACAGTCCAGAGGGTCACACAGAGTCAGACACGGCTGAGGGACTTAGCACGCTCACACTCCCACCCCAAGGCTGGTGCTGGTGCTGAGGCTCACAGCTGACAGCTGGTGGGCACCAAGCCATGCCCAACTTCAGACGTAAGAGCTCTGAGGCTCACCCTCCAGAGCCCGAGGAGGGCACAGCCAGGGGACCCGTGCCCTGAGCCACAGCCTCACTCGCCTTCCCCTCCCCACGCCCCTGCTCCCTCAGATGGTTCTCCTGCAGAGACCTTCCCAGAGAATTCCCTGGACGGCACTCCCAACTCAGGCTCTGCTTCTAAGAAACTTGACCAAGATAGGATCTCTTCTAGAAATCTCTTCATGATTCAGTTCAGTTCACTCATTTGGAGTTTCAGCTTCAACATCAGTCCTTCCAATGAATATTCAGGACTGATTTCCTTTAGGACCGACTGGTTGGATCTCCTTGCAGTCCAAGGGACTCTCAAGAGTCTTCTCCAATACCACAGTTCAAAAGCATCAATTCTTCAGTGCTCAGCTTTCTTTAGAGTTCAACTCTCACATCCATATATGACTATGGGTCCCTAATTATGGAATTTGGGATAATTTCCTTGTTATTTCAGATCAGCAAAATGCAGGCCAGCCAACCTGAGGAAGAAGCCTGAGGAATGAAAAGGCACAACTCGCTCCCACCTCCCAAGCCCACGTCCAAGGTGTCACAGCCGCAAGAGCCGAGGTCTCTTGGGACGTCTCCAATCTTCCCTTTGATAAAGTTTAAGCCAACAGAGGAAACATGTACCTTTGCAAACCACTTGGTAATTAGTGCAGCAGTCTCCCCGGGCCAAGCAGTCCTCCGAGCAGTGACAAGCGTGGTCTTCATTTCTTACTTCTCCGCATCTGTCCTTGGTACACTCCCAGCCGCCGGCTGAAATCAGCACGACAGAACACTTTTCACTGCTTCGCACAAACCAAATAAAAGAGGCCACAACTGCTTACAACGTTTGCCAAGAAAAAGAGCTAAAGTCCCACATCATTTAATCTGCTTGTGAAATTAGAGTTGGCCTGAGGCCTAAATGATATTTGGCATACTTACAAATAGGATGGATTTTCAGTTTTTCAAATCAGAATACAAAGTCCAATGGCATTGGGCTCCTTTGGGAAAATGGAACCCTTAACCGCTTGTGAACTATCCTAAAAGACCAAGGAAATGGATGGTGTATAAGGTTTGTGACAGGGATAGTTCCCCAGGTGGCGCTAGTGGTAATGAACTTGCCTGCCAATGAAGGAGATGAAAAAGACATGGGTTTGATCCCTGGGCCTGGAAGATCCCCTGGAGGAAGGCGTGGCTACCCACTCCAGTATTCTTGCCTGGAGAATCCCAGCACAGAGGGCCTGGCGGGTTACAGTCCATGGGGTCACATAGAGTCAGACACGACTGAAGCGACTTAGCGTGCACATACCACTGTAGACATAGTTGGCCACAGCTGGGCTCTTTTATTTTCCAAAGTAGTTTTACTTAAACCTTTATCAGCCTGATTTAAATACAGATGATAATGCAACTGAATGGCCTCTAACTGACACAAGACGCACCAGAGGCTAAAGTTATATGAAGATTATGTGTGTGTGAGTCGCTCAGTTGTGTCGGAAGCTCTGCGACCCCGTGGACTGTAGCCCACCAGGCTCCTCTGCCCATGGGATTCTCCAGGCAGGAATACTGGAGTGGGTTGCCATGCCCTCCTCCAGGGGATCTTCCCGACCCAGGGATCGAACCTAGGTTTCCGGCATTGCAGGCAAACTCTTTACCATCTGAGCCACCAGGGAAGCCGTGACGAGTATAAAGCCATACTAAAGACATTCACAGTTCTGAGTGTAGGCCAAACTGTGGCCCTGCTTACGATTACAGGTCAGAATACCTATTTTCAAGGAGGTCAGCTGCTAGGTTACAGACTCCTATCTGAGCATACTTGATTGGGAGCTCACAACTTTTTTCCACCAAGAAAATATCTTCAGAAAAGTAATATCTTCGTTTTGAAGAGAGTGCTGGACTTCACGCATGACCTTCCCTCCGCTGGACTGTAAGCTCCACGGCAGGGAAAGTCCCGTCTCTCCTTTCACCACTGTAACTCTAGTACCTGGGTGTGCGCCTGGCTCAAGTCAGTGTCCATGAACATCAACGAAACCTAATTCAGAACTACTGTGACGATACAATACAACTCTAATTCACGGTGGCTTTGCTGAGAAACTTCATAGCTGATTCATTTATTCAAAAGATACATCTACTGTGACTTCCATGTTCTAGGCCGTGGGGAGGGAGTGAAGAGCAAGGAAGACAAGGTCCTGTCTTCATGGACCTTACATTCCGGTTGGGAAAGGCAGACTATAAGCAAGTCAACGGTCAATGAGATCATTTCAGCTTGTGGTAAGTGCTGTGAAGAAAATTAACACGGACAGAGAGTGACGGGGCGGGCTAGGTCTACTTGACTTATAGAGCGGGCTGGGTCTACTTGACTTGAGTGGTCAAGAAAGGCTTCTCTGAGCTAAAGGACACTTCAGATCTTCATCTCTTAAAACACGTCTTAAGTGAGAGGCAAAAATTATAGAAAGCAATGCTGCTTTTTAGTAATATTCTACAGAGATAAACAACTGCTAGGTGAATAACTGGATAAACAGATGTTAGTTGCCATACTAGAAAATCATGCAGCTACAGTTTTTAATTTCCATATTTTACAATTGCTCTTGCATCCTGGTTCCATTCTCTGATATTTTTATAACCCCTGTTTCCACTGCCTTCTCTTTCCAAGTAGATTAAATGCTTGGAATTCTTTTACCCAGGATCTGCTATTCTCAATGGTTAGCAATTTTCCAAGGTTATGTTGAGGGACAGAGGTCATGTGAGGTGTTTTTTCCTCAATTCAAAGATAATTCTTCCAACCAAAACACTTTTTAAAAATTTGTTAATTTGCCATATAATCTTTTAAGTTGATATGTAGTAGTTCCAGTTTTCTTTACTCAGTTCAAGCAATTTTCTTTCCTTTCCTTTTGGCCACATGGCATCTTAGTTTCCCAACCAAGGATCAGACCCAGCGCCCCCAACACTGGACACAGAGTCACAGCCCCTGGACCACCAGGGATCAGACCCAGCGCCCCCAACACTGGACACAGAGTCACAGCCCCTGGACCACCAGGGATCAGACCCAGCGCCCCCAACACTAGACACAGAATCACAGTCACTGAACCAGCAAGGATCAGACCCAGCGGCCCCTACACTGGACACACAGTCACAGCCACGGGACCACCAGGGATCAGACCCAGCACCCCCTACACTGGACACACAGTCACAGCCACGGGACCACCAGGGATCAGACCCAGCGCCCTCTACACTGGACACACAGTCACAGCCACCGGACCACCAGGGACGTCCCCCAAAAATATATTTTTATTCCTCCCCTAGTTCCATAAGAGTGTGTCCCGGGTAAAGAATCCTCCTGCTAATCCAGGAGCTGCATGTTTGATCCCTGAGTCAAGAAGATCCCCTGGAGGTGGGCATGGCAACCCATTCTATATTCATGCCTGGGAAATCCCATGGACAGAGGAGCCTGGTGGGCTACAGTTCATGGGGTAGCAAAGAGTTGGACACGAATGAGCGACTTCAGTTCACTTCACTTCATTAACAAGCTAGATATATTGAGGCATTATTAACTTTGCATAAGAGTGAAATTTTTTAAAATTTAATGAACCTCAAGTAAAGTATGATTCTGTATAATTTTAAAAGCAACTATAAGAATAAACATAAAAATATTTAACCTTATTAGATAATAATAAAGTTATCTATCTATCTATCATATCAGAAAAGAAATTTTTATAAATGAGAACATGCTGAAAAGGAAGTGCTGAATGGGCCTGAGCCCTTTGAGAGAAATATAAACTTTGAGGTGCATAATTATGTTATATTTATTTACATTTAAGAAATGCATATATATACTTTGTCTGGCCCTAGGTTGAGTGTGAGTGATCATACCATCGTGATTATCTGGGTCATGAAGATCTTTTTTGCACAGTTCTTCTGTGTATTCTTGCCACCTCTTCTGAATATCTTCTGCTTCTGTTAGGTCCATACCATTTCTGTCCTTTATTGAGTCCATCTTTGCATGAAATGTTCCCTTGATATCTCTAATTTTCTTAAAGAGATCTCTCATCTTTCCCATTCTATTGTTTTCCTCTATTTCTTTGCATGATCGCTGAGGAAGGCTTTCTTACCTCTCCTTGCCATTCTTTGGAATTCTGCATTCAGATCGGTATATCTTTCCTTTTCTCCTTTGCTTTTCACTTCTCTTCTTTTCACAGCTATTTGTAAGGTCTCCTCAGACAGCCATTTTGCTATTTTGCATTTATTTTTCTTGGGGATGGTCTTGATCCCTGTCTCCTGTACAATGTCATGAACCTCTGTCCATAGTTCATCAGGCAGTCTGTCTATCAGATCTAGTCCCTTAAATCTATTTCTCACCTCCACTGTATAATCGTAAGGGATTTGATTTAGGTCACACCTGAATGGTCTAGCAGTTTTCTCTACTTTCTTTAATTTAAGTCTGAATTTGGCAATAAGGAGTTCATGATCTGAGCCACAGTCAGCTCCCGGTCTTGTTTTTGCTGACTGTATAGAGCTTCTCCATCTTTGGCTGCAAAGAATATAATCAATCTGATTTCGGTGTTGACCATCTGGTGATGTCCATGTGTAGAGTCTTCCCTTGTGTTGCTGGAAGAGAGTGCTTGCTATGACCAGTGCATTCTCTTGGCAAAACTCTATTAGTCTTTTCCCTGCTTCATTCCGTACTCCAAGGTCAAATTTGCCTGTTACTCCAGGTGTTTCTTGACTTCCTACTTTTGCATTCCAGTCCCCTATAATGAAAGGGATATCTTTTTGGGGTGTTAGTTCTAAAAGGTCTCGTAGGTCTTCATGGAACTGTTCAACTTCAGTTTCTTCAGAGTTACTGGTCGGGGCATAGACTTGGATAACTGTGATATCGAATGGTTTGCCTTGGAGACGAACAGCGATCATTCTGTCGTTTTTGAGACTGCATCCAAGTGCTGCATGTCGGACTCTTTCGTTGACCATGATGGCTACTCCATTTCTTCTGAGGGATTCCTGCCCGCAGTAGTAGATGTAATGGTCATCTGAGTTAAAGTGAGAGTCCCTTGGACTGCAAGGAGATCCTACCAGTCCATCCTGAAGGAGATCAGTCCTGGGTGTTCATCGGAAGGACTGATTTGAAGCTGAAACTCCAATACTTTGGCCATCTGATGCGAAGAGCTGACTCATTTGAAAAGACCCTGATGCTGGGAAAGATTGAAAGTGGAAGGAGAAGGAGATGACAGAGGATGAGATGGTTGGATGGCATCACCGACTTGATGGACATGGGTTTGGGTGGACTCTGGCAGTTGGTGATGGACAGGGAGGCCTGGCGTGCTTCGGTTCATGGGGTCAAAGAGTCAGACATGACTGAGGGACTGAACCGAACTGAATTGATATATACTTTGATCCCCAAATCCCATTCCTCAGATTTATCTTAAGGAAAATAGACAAAAGTAAAAACATACATGAACAATATTCACTGGTCCACTGTTCCCAGCAGCAAGAGTTAGGGAAACATAATTGCTGATCACTCACTCAGTGAAGTAGGCTGTACCTGTTCAGTGGAATAGGATGTAGGCATTCAAAAGGATGATGTGTATAAAGGTACATAAATACAGATGCACCTCACACAGGTACAAATATACGCAAATATAAATGCATACATACATACGCTTCAAACCCCCTGATGCTGGGAAAAACTGAGGGCAAGAGGAGAAGGGGGCGACAGAGGATGAGACGGCTGGATGGCATCACCGACTCCATGGACATGAGTATGAGTGAACTCCGGGAGTTGGTGATGGGCAGGGAGGCCTGGCATGCTACGTGCAGTTTGTGGGGTTGCAAGGAGTTGGACACAGCTTAGCAACTGCACAACAAACACATTCTAAACACAGAACACAGTCTTAATTTGCACTGAAACACTGCCTGTGCTTATCTCTGGGTCACCAGAGTAGTATGTCAGAGATCTGTTTTCTCCTTCAACCTTTTGTTATTATTTTATATTTGATTCTTCCACATTTGGCCTAAGGTATCCTGGTACACAGGGACGTGAGCTACTTTAACGTGTCTGTATTTATTAAACTCTGAAAGAAAGGCATGAGCTACATTCAGAGAGAGCTAAGCTAGAGTCATAACATCCACTCAAGTCTAGAAGCAGCTCTAAGATCAGGAATCGGGGCGGCTGAGATGACGTGTCAGGGACAAGATACTCCAAGTAGAAGAGGAAGTATAGAACATTCGTTAGTTCTTCAGTGTCAAGTATACACAGACCACTGGTTTGAAATAATATTTTGAAGCCAAAAACTCTGCTGGAACATCTGTTCCATGCCTATATTCAGTTTACAAGGTTCCCAGCATTTCAGTTTACAAACCCACAACCAGCAAGCTGGGAGAAGTTCCAAAGGGAAAAGGGAAGGAACAACAACAAAAATATGGCCAAACGTGGGGAAACGCACTATGCAAATGAACAGATAAGCGGCCTAATAGCACTCTCCTTCTTTTGAGGAGGGGGGGAAATCTGAACTAGTAAGGAGTTGACAGAGGTTTTCATATAAAGCAGGTGCTATTCCTTTAGTAAAGGAGAATAATATATCTGTTTCTAATGTTGTCATTAGAAAAGTCAGACTAATGTCAGTGATAATATGAGCTAGATTTCTGAAATAATCATCTAACCATAAAAGTCTAAACGCAGGTAAAAATTTATCAAGAGAGCTGTGGAATCTCTGTATCTAATGGTCTTAATACAATGAACTATTAGACTACTCAGCCATAAAAAAGGAGGGTTTCCCTGATGTCTCAGACAGTAAAGAATCTGACTACAATTCAGGAGACCTGGGTTCAATCCCTGGGTCAGGAAAATCCCCTGGAGAAGGAAACGGCAGCCCACTCCAGTATTCTTGCCTGGAGAATCCCATGGACAGAGGAGCCTAGAGGGCCACAGTCCATAGGATCACAAAGAATCAGACAAAGACTGAGCAACCAACACTAATATGCATAAAAAAGAACAAAATTGGGTCATTTGTAGAGATGTGGATGGACCTAGAGACTCTCATATAGAGTGAAACAAGCCAGAAAGAGAAAAACAAATGTCATATATTAACATATATATGGAATCTAGAAAGATGGTATAGATGACTTTATTTGCAAAGCAGAAATAGAGACATGGACGTAGAGAACAAAAGTATGGACGCCAAGGGGGGAGGAGGGGGAGGGGCATGAATCGGGAGACTGGGATTGACCCACGCACTGCTGATACTATAGTAAAAGAGATGACTGACGGGGGCCGACTGCAGAGCTCAGGGAGCCCTGCTCAGCGCTCGGGGCTGGCCTAAAGCGGAAGGCACCAAGCAGGGGAGCTATACACACACGGAGCTGACTCACGTTGCCGCGCAGCAGAGACTCACACAGCACAGCAACGCAGCTGTGGTTCAGCCGCCAAGCAAGTTGCGTCTTTGCAGCCCCATGGACTGCGGCCTGCCAGGCTCCTCGGCGCTCAGCCTTCTCTACGGTCCAACTCTCACATCCCTACATGACGACTGCAAAACCCACAGCTTTGACTAGGCGGACCTTTGTCAGCAAAGTGATGTCTCTGCTTTTTCCATCTAGGTTTTTCATAGCTTTGTTTCCAAGCAGCAAGCATCTTTTAATTTCATGGCTGCAGTGATCTTGGAGCCCAAGAAAATAAAATCTGTCACTGCTTCCACTTTTTCCAAAAAATAATTTTTTACAAAATGACCTTAAGAGCAGGGTTGCTCGTCACCTTTCCCGGCGTCAGAATATGAAGCTGCCCAGAGGAATAGGGGATAATCTACAAGGTAACTGCAAAGTCCCCCCTAAAGTGTGAGACTTCGGAAACACAGCAGGTAGAACGAGTCACCAAAGGTGATTTTCTCAACTAATGTATGTCCAGAGACCTGTATATCCCACTGACCCTTCTATTAAGAAATGTGAGCAAAGGCCAGGCACGTGTAGAGGAAGATTTCAGAGCTGCCTTGAGCATGCGACCCCAAGAAGAACTCTGAAATGATTTTAGACTTCCACTGAGAAGAAGTAATTGACCTCAGAGGAGACCCATAGTCACCATACGATAAGATGAAACAAAGCCAGTGTTAGAAACTGAGCAGGCAAGCAAAAATAATACAGTTAAAACAGACGCCCCAGAAGAGCCCAAGACTTTAAGAACGTGCAAAATTTCAGTCCAGGTACGCTAGCAGTGAATGAGGGACAGCAAGAGATAGAAATCACAACGATGAAAGACAAAGTAACTGGTCATAAACATCCCAAACTAGAAAATGATGACTGCAGCTGCGAAGAATTCTCTCTGGGCTGAGTCTTGTGTGGATGCAACGGTCATACACGGTGGGCTCATAACGCAGCTGGCGGTGACTCCAGGAACAAAACTAAATCCCCCAGCTTGGTTTGTCCAAAGCAGGGTGGCGATGGCAGGCTGCTCAACAGCAGGGGGTCGTTAAGCCAGCAAACCAAGACTAGAGAGGATTCAAAAGTTACACACCTGTCTTCAAGCAGAGCTCATCAAAGTCAAGGCAACAGCTGCTGTAGCTCTTACACAGGTTGTCACACCGGCAGTCAGGGGGTCCAGCCTCTTGAAGTTCAAAGCATCTGCCCTTGCAAGATCCAGAGATGTTGATCGAGGGGGAGTCTGACAACACTGCGAGAGACAAGAGACAAGGGCGATGGGATTAGGGCACAGGTCCTGTCACTATGGGGCTTCCCCGGCGGCTCAGACAGGAAAGAATCCGCCCGCGATGCGGGAGACCTGGGTTCAGTCCCTGGTTTGGGAAGATCCCCTGGAGTGGGAAAGGCTACCCACTCTAGTATTCTGGCCTGGAGAACTCCATGGACAGAGGAGCCTGGCAGGCTACGGTCCATGGGGTCACAGAGAGTCGCACGACTGAGCGACCTTCCGTCACATCACACTGGCAGGGAGGCCCTGGGCAGAAGAGCACGGTCATGCAGGCATACTCGAGCTGAGCAGCCTGGCTCCATCTCCTGCTGGCTGTGAACCTCGGCAGGCCCTCTGCGCCAGTTTCCTCACCTGTAGAGCGGGGAGACCAATAAAAGTAACTGGAGGCTGTCATGCGAATTAAACGAGGTATTGAGCAAGGTGTCAGCCATATAGAAAGTAACAAATGTTGGCTACTGGTTTTACTCCTATTTACAGTGATTATGACTACAAATCTGTGTTTCTGTGGATGTTGTGATGCCAACAGAGAACAGTCCTTTGAAGCCTACACTTAGAAGTGTTCATTCCTCTGTTCAAAAATCCACAGTTTTTGTAAGGAATGTGCAGGCATGCTCAGTTGCTCAGCCGTGTCCCACTCTTTGCGACCCATGGCCCGTAACCCACCAGGCTCCTCTGTCCATGGGATTTTCCAGGCAGGAATACTGGAATGGGCTGCCATTTCCTAGTCCAGGCGATCTTCCTGACCCAGGAATCGAGCCTGCGTTTCTTGCATCTCCCGCACTGGCAGGCAGGATTCTTACAGCTGCAACATGAAGACTGAGCCGAAATGTTCTGAGAACAGTCTCAACAGACGGGGTTGAAATAGAAGACTGTCAAGACCTCTTCCAGCCATGAAGCCTCCATATGTAACTAGAGCTATGCGAGCGTGAACTCTGCGACCTCAGAGAAAGAAAGGATTAACCACGGAGTGAGAAAAAATTAATTGGTGAGTAGTGCTAGGGTAACAGGCTGGCTGGGAAAATCAAGCAGGATCCTCATCCTAGCTTACAAAGCAAGTCAGATCTGCACAGGCTAGTATGGAAAGAGCTACAAAATGGATAGACATGTTTTTTTAAACAGCAAAGCATGGAAAGTTGTCCTGGTCGACCCAGGGACCGAACCCAGGTCTCCTGAATTGCAGGCAGATCCTTTACCATCCGAGGCACCACGAAAGCCCCGGCAGTAAATGTATATATTATATTTTCTGTTAGAAACAGAGACGGAGAAAGCAGTGAAGATAGAGACAAACGTGAGATAAAGTCAGAGGCCACAGCTGGAGATGAGAGAGTGGGTGGGGACAGAGCGTCGAGACAGGTACTAGGGTCAATCTGCAGGAGGACACGACACCCACCCCGGGATTCCTGCCTGGGAAACCCCGCGGCAGAGGGGCCTGGAGGGCCACAGTCCATGGGGTCACCAGGGTCGGACGTGAGCACACAGCGCACGCCAGTGTGCATCACACTTGTTTTCACTGAAAAAATTCTTTACAGAAATTATTTGTGGAGAAATGAGAAAGAGAAAAAGCAAGGAAACGTCTTACTTTTCTGCAATTTGAAACTTCTGTTTTACAAATGTCTTTTTGCTTTCTTGACGTTTTGCTTGCTCACTTCTCCTTCTCATGTATACATATAGCATATACCTATACGTGTGTGAGTAGACATGCATGTGAATTTGTGCGTGGAGGATGTATTACACAGTATATGAATATCCTACAAATTTTATCTATAATGTTATTTTAGTTCCTTGTTTATGCTTATGAATTTTCCATTTTTTTAATAATCAGAATCCACTACTTGTGAAATCAAGAGAACACCAGAGGCAGGGAGAGAACAGACATCTAACGGCATTTCTAGGCCCACCAAAGCCGTTTATCTGAACCTCCCGTTCATCGGCTAGTCCTTGGTCCTCTTTCGAGTCTGAGTCGCCCAATCCTGACCTGGACGGCGTTAGACCAGTCTCACTAAAGCAAACAGACTCAGCTGACCACGAGAGGCGAAGCGCTTTTGCATGGTTGATTCTGGGACATTCAGAGACATGCAAATCACCCCCGTTCAGCTGAGGAAATAATATCAGGTTTCCAAGGCAATGCCTTACCTCTGGTTCACAAACCACATTTTTCTATGGACTTTGCCCAGCCAATGAACAGACATGCTGAACCCTGAGGAACTATGAGAGGAGGACTGAGCAGCAGAGAAAGGAAAAATAAAGCCCCTCAGCGAATGTAAGAAAAATGCCTATAACGGAAACATGCTTTTTATACGGATACTGCTTAGAATCATTGCAGCATCCATCTATTATGATAAATTCTGAGTAGAATTTGTGCTCATGAACTGCGTATATAAGCACACTTAGCTATCCTTAGAGCTGGGATAATCAGAAGAGCTTCAAAGGCACATTGTTCGCAGATGCTCCCGCGTCCTTTGGGCATCTCAGCCAGCACGAGTTTTCCTCCATGCACGCCCTCTGCTTTTCCCTCATCATACTCTCTTCCTTTTTCTTACTTTTACTTTCAAAAGATTTGTATGAATTTCTAATCATTTTAAACCTTTCTCCATTCATTCTATCAAAGTGATTTTTATTCCTTCCTTCCAACAATAGTTACTCTCTTAAGTTTACCACTCACTTTGCTTTTGAAAATAATTGAATTTCACACAATAGCTTGCCCCTATCCAATTATCATCTTCCTTGCCAACCCTTAAACTGAAGACAGCTTTGGTAAGAAAGAGTTGCTCTTACACTCATAAGGCAAAGATACAGCTCATGAAAAGTACTGCACTCAATATGGGTCACTAACAGCTTTCAAATAAGAGTGAATTTCTGGGCTGGTGTGGATTAGGGATTGTTGTTGCTTAGCTGCCACGTGTGTATGACTCCTGCAACCCCCATGAACTGGAGCCCTCCAGGCTCCTCCGTCCATGGGATTTTCCAGGCAAGAGTACTGGAGTGGGTTACTCTTTCCTTCTCCAGAGGATCTCCCTGACCCAGGAATCGAACCCGGATCTCCTGTGTTGGCAGGAGACTCTGCTTTTTCATCCCACCCAGGTCCTGGGCCCCTCGCCCGGCTCCAGGCCCAGCTCAGGTTACACGACTGCTCCTCTTCTTGTACCTGATTCAATAGTCAGATAGGGAAGGATTCCCTGACTTCTTATATACCTGAATTCTAAAATCTGTACAGCCTGCCTTTACCAGAACTAAAAACTTCAGAACTAACGAGAAAGACAAGGAAACAAACTGTACTGAGTGAAGTAGGTCAGAAAGAGAAAAACGAATACCGTATAACATCACACAGATATGGAATCTGGGGAAACGGTGCCTGAACCTATTTGCAGGGCAGGAACAAAGCCGCAGGCGTGAAGAGACTCGTGGACACGGCCGGGGGAGAGGTGGGGCGGATTGAGAGAAGGGCATGAAACACAGACGCGACCGCAGGTAAAGCAGACAGCCGGGGACAAGTCGCTGCGTAACTCAGGGAGCTCAGCCGGCGGTGCTGTCACCCCCAGAGGGTGCAATGCGGCGGTGGGAGCGAGGTGCACGCAAGTAGGGCCTGCGGACACTCGGCAGTTCACACTGCTGGGGTGGGGCGGGGCCTGCAGACGCTCAGGGCCGGTTCACACTGCTGGGGTGGGCGTAGGGGTGGGCGGGGAGCGGGGTGCATGGGGCGGGGCCTGTGGACGCTCAGGGCCAGTTCACACTGCTGGGGAGGGAGAGGGGTGGGCGGGGAGCGGGGTGCATGGGGCGGGGCCTGCAGACGCTCAGGGCCGTTCACACTGCTGGGGAGGGAGAGGGGTGGGCGGGGAGCGGGGTGCATGGGGCGGGGCCTGTGGACACTCACGGCCGGTTCACACTGCTGTGCGGCAGAAGCCAGCACGACACCAGAAAGCAATTATTCTCCAATTAAAAATAAATTAAAAACAAACCTGTCCTAAGTGTGATGGGGGTTTGAAACTTCATATGAGGCACTTGCCAGCACTTTTATGAAATTCAAATGCTATTCTGCCTTTTGAATTACATATTTAAATGATATTGTTTTACTTCAAAGGAACAAGTCAGTTCCAGAAGCTTAAAAAATAAATGTCACAGGTCTACACAGACAGAAGTTCCCTTTAAACAGAGACTTTAAATTTTAAAATATATGTATATGTGATGTACATAAAAACAATGCTGTACGTTTCTTACTTTTCCCAGAACGCAATTTCATGATTTTAAAAACCCACCCATGTAAAATTGGATTTATCGCATTCAAACTCATAATTCTGATAGAAACAAGTGAAATTATTTTTACTTAGCTAAGCGAACCTTCTTTCTAAAACATTCCGTCTTACCATACCTACACAGAGGTAGCACTGTGGAAATCTGGTGCCATTTATGCACAGAAAAAAAAATTATTGATAATGTTAGACTATTCGAAACAACCTAATTCATGATAAAAGTTGTGACCTACACATTATTTCATCTTGGACTCCCAATCACATTTCCCACCAAATCTCTCTGCAAAATGGAAGTTTTCAGATTTGGACGATGGCCAGTGCGGGAGGCTGTGTTTAAGTTTGAAAATGCTTAGCCCAGCCTAAAGCTGGACGAGTCCTCTAAGTTTTGTCTGGTCCTGCATTCAGAGAGCGCTGTGACCCGCTCTCTGTTCCCCCCATTTTCCATGGTTCTCAGCCTGAGGGTTTCCTGAAAGTTGAGAGGCAAGTCTTGAAATGAAACAGACAGTGAGTAAGCCGCCTCCTTTCCAAGAGCACTGGGACAGACCTGGCTCTCCGGTGTCCGCCTGCCTTGTCTGAAGCATAAAATACAAGGAAAAAAGGCCAACAACGTGGATGACAACCAAGATGCCGGCCAACTCAAGAGTGAAGTCCCGTCTAACGCCTCTTCTGGAGTATACGATGTGCTCTTTCTGGTCCTACTTTCTTGCACTGAAGTTGCCGTTTTTCCCCAATAGTCTTGACCTCATCTCTTGGAAAGCAGCACTTAATACAGGCCTGTGTGTCAGTATCTCCACTTCCTAAATACATCACTTTCTATAAATATCCATTACTACAGCATCATTGCTTCTCTGGTGGCTCAGAGGTTAAAGCGTCTGCCTCCAATGTGGGAGACCTGGGTTCGATCCCTGGCTCGGGAAGATCCCCTGGAGAAGGAAATGGCAACCCACTCCAGTATTCTTGCCTGGAGAATCCCATGGACGGAGGAGCCTGGTAGGTTACAGTTCACAGGGTCGCAAAGACTGAGCGACTTCACATTACCTTACCTTACCTTACAGCATCATTAGGCTCTCTTCTTCACAGCTTCTGAACCAGATTTCATAGACAACTTTTTAAATTAATAAGTCCACCTGGGAAGTTTTCAAACACCTGTACTTTCAATGTGTTTGTAAATACAACATCCTCATGTAGCAAGACCCCATCGACTACAAGAAAACAGGTTTCTAGATGGTTTCAATGAAATTTGAATCTAACTTCAATTGTAAATCACTCAAATAACATGTATGATCATAGTCAGTAGTATAAGTCTGCTACCAAACAATGAACGGCATTTTATATAGCAGATACTGTCAATTTGATGAGGTAAAAATGGAGACCCTGGCCTTAAAACAAATTTGGAGATAAATGCAGTGTATCAGCATACACTCAACAGCTTGTATTCTTATCAGTCTTAGTATGGCACGTTTGTTTTCAAGAATCTTTTCAGACAAAGAGGCAATATTATCCTCATTTTTCCTGGTTGGGCGATCAGAACTCTAGTGAAAGAGAAAGTCGCTGAGTCGTGTCCGACTCTTTGAGACCCCATGGAAGACAGCCCACCAGGCTCCTCTGTCCACGGGCTTCCCCAGGCACGAATCCTGGAGTAGGGTGCCATTCCCTCCTCCAGGGGACCTTCCCGACTCAGGGTTGAACCCGGGTCACCTGCCTGCAGGCGGATTCTTTACCATCTAAACACCAGGGAAGCCCTCAGAATTCCATACTTTTTCAGTGTGTTTTTAAATACCATGTCCTCATGTAGAAAGACCTCGTAAACTACAAGAAAACAGATTTCCAGATGATTTGAATAAAACTTAGGTGTTTAATTTCACTTGTGTAGTGCTCCACTGCATGGCACAGGGAACCCTACTCAGTGTTGTGTGGCAGCCTGGACGGGAGGGGCTTTGGGGGAGAATGGGTACGTGTATATGCATGGCTAAGTCCCTTTGCTCTCTGCCTTAAAGGATCACAATACTTTTATACTCCAGTATAAAAAGTTGTTTTTAAAAAAAGAACCCTAGGCCTAACTTAAGCTAGCAAAGGCCCAGCTACAATTTTAGATCATCTGATTGTAGCTACAATAGCATTATCATTAACAAAGGATTTTTCAAATTATGCACATAAGCTCTGAATTTTAGATGTTCTTTTTAAGACATGATTTTGGAAGATATAAGCTATGTTGAACTTTATTAAAGATGGTGATTTCTGGTTAATGCAACAAGATAGAAGATTCTGTATAGTTTTTTTTTTTTTTGCTTGTCAATATTAGTCTTTAATTTTTATGAAATTTGAAAATTAGAGAATAGTTAATGCCCCTTTCTATAGCATACAATTATGATAAGCAATGCATAAAAATCATCTGGAATATAAACTAAATTTATTTTTTAAAGACAATCTGCAAAATACCCATTTTAAAGAAATTATTTTAAAAGTTTACTATTACAATGTGTGCTTATATCATTTGGACATTTTTTTGCTTACCAGGTTTTTGCCTACTATTTACTATGCTTTTCAACAGAAATTGGAACAAGTTTTATTAGGTTCACAATAAAATTTTAGTCTGAATTCACTGCTTTCCCTTTTTTAAATTAATGTCTTCCCAGGTGGCTCAGTGGTAAAGAATCCACCTGCCGGTGCCGGAGATGCGAGAGACATGGGTTAGATCCCTGGGTCGGGAAGATCCCTTAGAGTAGGAAATGGCAACCTGCTCCAGTATTCTTGCCTGGAAAATTCCATGGATGGAGGAGTCTGGTGAGGTACAGTCCACAGGGTCGCAAAGAGTCGCACAGAGGTGCTTTACGACACGGTGTTGGTTTCAGCTGTAGGCAAGGCTGAATTTCCTTTAGAACTCCCTGTGTGTGGTGGAGCACGGCCAGTTACCAGCGCTGTGATACAGGGCTGCTGGGCCTGCCCCCTGAGCACGGGGCCAGCCAGACCCCGGCACTCAGGCCGCTGCTGAGTGGGGGCACGCGTGTGAGAGGGTGCGTGTGTTCACAAGCGCATGAGCGTGTGTGGCCCTGTGCCCCTCCATCCTCCACATGGCCCACCTTCTACACTAAGATTCAATATGTTGCTTCGTATTGTATATGTTGGGAAAAGTGAAAGTCACTTAGTCGTGTCAGACTCTTTGTGACCCCATGGACTATAGCCCACCAGGCTCCTCTGTCCATGGGGATTCTACAGGCAAGAATACCAAAGTGGGTTGCCATGCCCTCCTCCAGGGGATCTTCCTGACCCAGGGATCGAACCCGGGTCTCCTGCATTACAGGCAGATTCTTGACTGTCTGAGTCACCAGGAATCTGAGACGTTTTGGGGAAAGTTTTGGGCATAAATCAGTTTGAACTTGTAGGAGCAATTTTTCTATCATGCAGAGTAGGTATTTTTTGTAGACTGAAGGTTAATCAATTTTTAAATACTTCTGAGAAAATTATCTCTGTATACACAGAAAAAATATATATATATGTAGAACAATAAACATGGAACTCGACTCCCTGCGCCCCCTCCCAAGAAAAGGCTGTGATAGTTTCAGGTGGACAGCCAAGGGCCCCAGCCATACATGCACACGCATCCATTCCTCCCCAAGTCCCCCCCCATCCAGGCTGCCACACTGAATCAGCTATATGTTCTCATATATCCCCTCTGTTTTGGATTTCCTTCCCATGAAGGTCACCACAGAGCGTTTGTATAGTTCTAAGATACATGAAAAATCACTGCACCTAAGTGCCATACTACAAAGAACTGAAAAATCCATGCTCTTCTTTCAATGCTAATTCAGATCATGGTGTTCCACTGACTTAAATGCCTTCTGGTTTCAATATTAGATTTAACATAAAGTCCCAGGATGTGATAGTCCTTCTAATTTTCCTTGCAGCGTAATGGCTGATGACAGTCACCTGTCAGCTTTGCAGTTCCTCCAAGCCATTGCCTTATCACTCAAGTGCCTTTGTGTTGTAGGATGAGATGCCCAAAGCTATCAAATGAACGTGAACCTTCTCACTCCTGTCACCATTATCTGCTTTCTCCAGGATTCACAAAGCAAAGCTTTACTTGTAAAATTGTCAGTGACACTCTTCATTTCACATTTCCCCATAAATTCACCTGCATTCTCGTACTTTTAAACTCTCAAGCCACTTAAAAATGATGATGACTTGAACAAAGCTTTCAAGTCTCTGTTAACCAGTTATTTACAAGCTTACCCACTTCCCTTTGTCTTTCAAGTATGAAGTTGCTTCTCTCAGAGGAGATCCCATTTCCACCCAGAGACTGGAAAAGTATCCGTCACCAACTCCAGTGAAATAGATTCCACCATCACACAAAAACATACACATAAGCACATTATGTGAGTGTCACCTGCATACACATAAATTCTCTTTCAACTTTAGAGGTAAATCAGGCTGGCTACATCAGATGTATGGGACAAGAATGTCAAACTGAATCGCACGTATTCTTTACCTTCTCTCTGAAAATTTATTCCCGGCATCTCATGTACCTTATGGTCCGTGATATTTACCCAGCAGACTTGTAATCAGTTCTGCTCATTTCATATCCTCTAATAAATCTACAATCTAAAAGAAGAAATCTTATTTTACCATGACTTCCAATAGATCACCACATCCTAACAAAAAATCCAGCTATCAAGTGTGCCAGCTAATTAATTATAATAGTTTGCACGGCCGCAGCCTCGAAACTAACATCCACCACAGTCCAGTAGCAAGAGTCTGCATGTGTGCAGAACGTTCTCAGCTACAGCTGAGGACTCTGAGGTACTACGTTTCCTAAATAAGAAACCGAATGCTAGTGAATGAGAGGTCTTGCCCTGGTCAGTCTGAAGCTGGCTATACATCAATATCCTCTGTGTTCCTTCTACTTGGTAGAACAATCTCGAAGCACCAAGCTTCTCAGGAATACTCTGGAACACGGAAGTGTCGTTGACAGTAAGCATGGCAGCCTTTCCTCCTAGGATCTTCTCTAAAACGCATGTGACAGCTCACTCAGGGTTTTCTGACGCACGCGCATGCTTTGCGGGCAGAATCACCAACCATAAGTGTCATCTCAGACACACACAACATTTAAAAAGAGGAAAATGCTTAGACTCTCCGCACTATGCGTTTGCTCAGCTTCCAAAGCACATCATGGCCTTCATTCAGGAGAAATCAATTACAGTGCCTCAACAGCAGTAAGCTATAGCAACAGAAATTTAAAAATAACAAGTGTCAGGTACGCCAAAATCCCCAAACTCAGACTCACATGTATCTCGAGACTAATCCTTCCTAGCAGTAGAATTTTCACTAATAAATTATTTTAGAAGATAACATAAGGCCAAAAGTAATCAATGATTTGATTAATAATTCAAGCAAATATTCTGAAATATACTAGATTTAGAGATAATTTATATTATTTTTCCAGAAGTAGCATTGACTCATTAATTCTTGTAACTGTTTTTAATAATGCAAGGAAATTATTTATTATACACAAAATATATTTGAGGATTAGTAAATCTGGTCTGTATTTTTCAAGTTCTCCTGCAGAGAGTACACACATTCAAAAGGCAATGAAACAGACAGACAGAATCATGTTTTTCTTTTTTAATCCAGAAGGAAAATTAGAAATCACCTAGGCCCGTTCTCCACTGTACAGCTAAGGAAATGGAACTCACAAGTGACTTCCCCAAGACCACCTGGCAAGTGAGACGCCTCCAGGGCGCCAATTCAGGGCTTTCATGACCATTTTCCAAAAAAAAAGTCAACTTTGAAAATAATGGGCAACTTGATTTTACAACATTCATCAGAGAAATCGCTTTTAATATCAGTTTTAGCTAAAGTAATATATTGATACAAAGAAGGGGAAAAAGTTCCTTTGAGGGTCCACTGGAAAGAGCCAGCAGCAGGCTCTCAAGCTTGCCCCCATGGCCAAACTAAAGGCCTGATCCTCGCTCTTCAGTCTGAGCAGTTACAGGCAGTATGAGCAGGAGTTACACTTGTCTGGAACAACCATTCGTTACCAACAGAAACAGGATCCTCCAGCCCAGGGGTCCGCCTTCCTCCCCTTCCCCAACAGAAGACAGCTCATTTTGTCCATTGGTCCCCTGGGGGTGCAATCTTTATGATTTCTTATATTTTCCTACTTTTCACCCCAAGCACACTCCACCTGGACTCACTAAACCACTTCTGATATAACTCTTTTGCCCTTACTCAAAAGCCACTTGCTTGAAATCAGGAAGGTTCAGAATCCCATCAATGCATGGACCATAACTTGGCTAAGACATGCTCGTGCTGGCTAAAGAGAGACAGGAGACAGTCTTTTATGAGGCAGGTCAAGAAACCCAGCGCAGAGAAGCTCAAATGCACAGGAAGGCCGACAACCTGCTGAGGTGTCAGGGAAGCCAAGGAAGGATTGCCCCCAGAGGACCCGTTACTTAGCCTGTAACTTCTCTTTATGAAGCCATCAGCAGCTCCAACTTCCAGGAAATTAACCAGCTCATTACTTGAGGCCTGGTCAGTTAAGCCTCCTGGACCTGCACAAGGAGCTCCTTTATAAGAATCCCCATACTGCTTATGGCACAGGGTACACTGTAAAAGGAGACGCTTTCACTCCAGTTCTGCTGGTTAAGTCATGACACACCATGAAAACGGACCTCTCCTCGGGCCAAAAGAAAACTCAGGGAGAAGTCACTCTCATCAGCTCTTCTAAGCACCTCCTCTCCTATTTTTCCTGTTTAGGTTAAACCTTCATCTCATAGTCCTGACCTTTCATAAAAACAGCTCCCTGCCATTCTTTGCTTTTTACTTCCATCCCTCTTTTTCTCAAGGTCAGAACTTTCTGGACACAAATACTAGATCTCCTATCATATGACAACAAATTACACTCACAATGTCTTTACTATCAAGTCAGCACCTGTTCTCACCACTTCTTTTTCAGCCTTGTCTGTTCACCAGAGCGTTAATGTTGTCTTAGCATTTATAAATTCAGAGGACAGAGATTTAAACAGTCAGTAAAGTAGCAGGAAGAGTTCATAAAATGTTCTCTTACTAAACCACGTTCCCCCATCTGAACTGTACAGAGAGCTGACTTTATTCCAGAGACGGCATGAGTTAGCTGCACTGCAAGATTAAAGGTGCATTTCTTAAGGAGTGGACAGTGATCACTTTTAATATTTTAAAAGGACTGAAGATGGGCACAGCTGCTACACATACCTGTAGGAGGGCCTTCATCCCATCCTTCTGCCCTCTTAATTCGGTTTGCTGTGAATCCTAAGCAGATATTGACACCAACAGCAAAAGTGAACAGAGATATTACCTAAGAGAAGAAAGAGATCAAACTGTCAGTGCAGCCAGACAAGCCTGAATCGGATTCCACCAAGGCAGTGCAAATGACTTCAACATCACCATCCAACCCTGCAGCTTCCCAAATGCACCCTGTAGAGCTGTCTTCATCTTAAAAGCAAAAAGAAAATTCAGATCAGAAAGCAACTCCCCCGTCATTGTCTCCTTCGCCTACCTGATGGAGCTGGCATGAGCTTCTCCTGGCCATGGCAGGGGTTCTTGGAAAGCCTGTGGCAGCGTGTTCTGTGTGCCTACACTGAACGCGCTGCTTTTTGGGGCTCTGAGTCCAGTCTATTAACTACAAGTAATCCCACCTGGGAGGTTGACAGCCTCCTCTGATTTGTCCAAAGCTCGATTTCATCACAGTTTGCTCGCAAATCGCAGCTCTGAGCCTAAGCAGCTTGAAACATCCCTCTCCGCCTCTCCACCCCGCTCAGCCCCTCCCCTGACACACAGACACTTTCAAGTGGCTTCCTCTGGTAACATAAGGGTTTCTTATGTTGCTGTAGCGAATAACCCTGCATGTTCATTTTCCTTCCCTCCTGAAAACATGGCTTTTTAAAAAAAGAAACCAAATGCATTTTATCCGATAAAAATGAAACAGAGCCCACAAAAGGGTTTCTACCAGCTTTAAGCTTTTAAGGTTTAACAATGTAGTTATTCACTGCAGTCAACCTCACAACTTCATGTTTTTTAAAAAAACAAGGAAAGTTTTATAATTTCTAAACCTACTAACCCTCTGTCCGGCCCGTTTCTTTATTTTTCTGGTCGTATAAATGACCCTGTCCCTTCTGCCGCATTCTCAGCGACTCCTGGCTCCTCAAACATTTCCCACGATGAAACCTCCCAAGATTGTAACGAAACACAGGAGATAGCATTCTGCTTCCCCATGCTGTCCTTAGAGTTTACAGAAGTAACATTTATCAAAATCCTGGGGATGCCAGTGAAGCGCACAGAGGTCTCCTGCCTCCTGAGGAGGCATAGAATGAGTTCAGATCTGCCTGCCTCTTCCTCCGGAAAAAACCGTCGGGTTTTCTGTTTCGGAGGGACTGGGGAGCAGCGAGGGTGGGATGTGGCGGGGGCGGGGGCGGGGCCGGGGGGAAGCTTTACTAATGACTGAACTGAGAAAGGACATCTCGGTGGCAGCAAGAATTCAGCTCTACAGAATTGTTTCCTTACGTTTTTTCCCCAGAAAAATTATCATCTAGCCACCAAACACTGTGCCTTTGATGCTATTGTGAGGCTTAAAGTCTTTTTACTGAGCTAGCTAGCCACCAGGGGACTTCTAAAAGAAATCAAGCCCTCAAAAGCTGCAAGTTCTTTAAATACTGTACACTGGTAGGATTCAGACGGGGGAGGAGCGCTTATCTCTGGTTTTTCTCTGGCCAGACCCGGTGACCACAGCTCTTGTGCAGAGCATATGTGTGTACGTAAACAAACAGGGGGCTTACTATGCAACAAATGGCTGAGGAAGCTGGGGCTCTGCTCAAATAAAACCCCACAGCACAAAAGCCAGAGCTTGCTTACGGTGGGCTGCACAGTAGGTCTGGGTTTCATTAGATATTCCAGAATTCGGTAACAGCTAATTGAGAAAAAGGAAACACGGTGCCAAGCTTTCAGCTGCCTCTCTCGAAGCCTTTCCATTCTGCACTCTTAGAGAGACGGCAGGCCGATGGGTCTTTCTATAGAAGTCTCTGGCTTCAGTCTGTACGCCATACTGAAATGATTTGGGGTCGGGTGTTTAGCAAGGCTTATGAAAGATGTTAACCCCACGTAAGATTTTTCTACTGTTTATGTTCAGTTTCAAGATGCAGGCTTGTACAAAGGAAAACTATCAGCCAAAAAGGGAAATATCAAGGCAATCCTGTGACTGCATTGTATGCCACAGCGGCCAAAGGCTCCAAAAGAAAACTGACCCAACCTCCTCACCAGCCTCGCCAGCCCTCACCAGAGTCCAACAGCTGTAGAATCTGTCTGATATTTGATGGTAGAAATCCAGCTCGAGGACAGTGAACACTCCCCTTGAAAAATGATTAGACTCAGAAACTGAACATTATCCACTCATTGTTTGGACATGCAGAGTAGCTGTGCAGGGGGAAAAAAGTCTTAAGAGTAATAGCCAGAGAAATGAAATGTGTGTGTTAGTCGCTTAGATGGGTCCGCCTCTTTGAGACCGCATGGACTGTAACCCACCAGGCTCCTCTGTCCATGGGATTCTCCAGGCAAGAATACTGGAGTGAGTTACCATGCCCTTCTCTAGGGGATCTTCCCAGCCCAGGGATCGAACCTGAGTCTTCCAGATTGCAGGCAGATTCCTTACTGTCTGAGCCACCAGGGAAGCCCAGCCTGACCCATAACTGGCTTCTGTACAGCACTTATTACCAGTTATCTAAGAGGACTGAACACCTCTCTTCTGATAACCATTCGGCCAAAGGACTTTATCTACTACTGGTTACTGTGCACAGAGAACGCATTCTCTCTCTCTCACACACACACACACACACACACACACACACACACACACACACCACCTAACCACTGTTACACAGAATTTCACTCAAAGACCTTAACTGAAAGACATCATTACAAATTAACTGTCAGGGGGGTGACCCAAGTCCCTACCTCAGGCACCCAATCAACTGTAAAACAAACTCAGCCCTCATTATCTAAAACTGAGCCAACTGCAAAGCCTGACAATGCATACTGCCCATCTAGAAATTCAACTGAGATGACTGAGATAGAGTCCAAACCCTTTTATACAGAACTAAATCAAGACAGTTCGCCCGTGCTGGTATTTAAGATTTGGGGATAAGGTCACTCGTGGCTGGGTCAGTAAATAACAAAGTGTACGAGAAAGACTAAAATTAACTTTCAGCTTGGTTTATTAATCCAGCCATATTTCAGAGAACACTGCCCCCTGGCAGAAGAAAACCCAAACAAATCTTAACAACAGTCTCAGGCCTGAAAAATCATTCTGTGATTCTCAAGCTTCACTGGGCATAAGAATGACCCTGGAAACTTGTTTAAAATGTTGATGCTTATGGTCTAAACCCCAAGATTCAGAACCATGAGCTCCAGGAGGTGAGAAGAGAGGGAAAGTTTAGGGCCAGGCAGGAGCTAACAGAACAGGCTCTTCTGATGCGAGCAATGGCAGGGCCACATTCTGATGCAGGAAAAGAGCAGTAGAATAAATGACTCTGAATCAATTAACTTACATCCTGAATGTTGACTTGCCTGGCCTAAATCATAATGTGATTTTAATATATCACTAATAGCATCCACTACTAATTGGACATTAAAGTTTATATCCCTTAATGGCAAACCATGGTGGTTCTTCCACTGTCCTTCCATCTCCAAACTGTGAGCAGCGAAACAGTCTTTTATTTACTTTGCTGGTGGTACCAAGCAGCCAGGGTGTGTATTGCTTAATTGTGCTACAGTAGTTGCATTTATACAAATGCACAGTCCATCTTTTCATGACATGCTTCTGTGAGTCCTTGTTTCCAAGCCCTGATTAAGGTAAAAGGGTTTGAGGTCAACAGTGAGATTTGAAAAAATCTGTAATTGAGGGTTGTCATTCTTGCCTCCTACCGTAATTACGAAGCATTCATGAACGGATTCACACTTTATCAATATCCAGCTTCTCATTGTGCAGAACTAACTATAATTACAGCCTTGACCCGACTCTGCTCCCACCGCACTTCTAACACTACCGGACGGCCACTGACCACCTGGTTTTCAGGGGCAACACTTGAGCAGTCACTGCAGCACCAACACCAGGAAATTAAGAGAACGGCACCTACATGCATTCTTCCTACCCTATTTTAAAACTCTTTTGGTTAGGTCTTATTTTTCAATTCTGCTGTGGTTGAGAACTGTTAGAAAATTCAGGACAGACACTGGACAACAGGCTCTGCAGGAGGGATTTGCCGACTAAACGGAGCGAGAAATCATGACAGCTAATACAAAAACAGGCAGGCTCAATTGCTCTCACAATCCAGCACTGCCTGTGTATAAAGTGGACTCCACTTAAGAGTTTAAACCACAGGGGCAAAGCTTTACGAGTAATCTACGGTCCCTGGGGGGTTCGCCAATGAGAAGCGGCATACGCCTATTCAAATGCCAGCAGGACTTGCGTTATTAGTTACTACACAGTTGAAAGCTGAAATCAACACTGTCGCCTCTTTCAGTGACTTCCATTTATATCATAAACACCTATGCATTACATGTGCTCTCAGTGGGATCTAAGCATGAGCCCCCGTACCGGAACACTCTCTAAGAACACGCATTCATGGCACAGATGTTCATTAGCTCCTACTGTGTGCCAAGCACTCTTCTGGGCACTAGTTCCTTAAAAGGAACCAAACCAAACACAGTCCCTTAGCCTCCATATAAGTCACACAGACACAGAAATAAGCGGGAAATTGCAGCTGCGGCAGGCGTGGATGTATAGGGGCCAGTGATGCTATGGGAACACATGATTCAGGCTTGATGTGGTCAAGAGGGTCGCAGAAGACTTTGTGAAGTGTCGGCTGAGCTGGGATATGAGGGTAGAGGGGAGGAACGAGGTAAGAGAGGAGGAAAGGCTTCTAGGCAGAGCAAACAGGATATGCAACGGCTCTGTGCAGACTGGAGGCACCACACATCCCACCAAAGGCATCCCGTTCAACCCGTGCAGGGAGATGAAAGGGAGCCTGGAGTGAAGTGAGGCCGGAGAGGCTAGTAGAGGTCAGTCCACGTGGGGCCTCGGCAGGCACATAGGGTGGTATCGTCTTGATCCTAAATGTTTTGGAAAGCCTTTAAAGGGCTTAAATCAGTGGAAGCATAATGAGATATGAAGTCTTGACCTCTGTACAGTGTGGATATGAGTTTGAGGGAGTCAAAATGGATACAATAGGTAGTTTGGAAATGGAGGTGGTAATCCAGACAAAAGCCAGTGAGTGAGACGTGGCATTAGGAAAACGACGGCGCTGGTAGAGAGGTGGGAAACTGGTCGAGCTGGGCAAAGGGTTGTCCATGCACCGAGCACGCAGGCTGAGGGGCAGGAAGGCGTTAATGTGACGCGTGAGTGAACGAATCGCTGATGGTCGTGATGGCCAGTAAGGCCACTTCTTAGGTTTTCACTGGATTATAAGGAAGATGAGGCAATATGCATCCATTTGCTAACACTCTAGAATTAAACAGGTAAAATAAGGGATCTTGCCAATAGCTTTAAAACCTGTGTCAGTAGTTTTAAAACTCTTCTGAGGCAGCTGATTTAGAGAAAAGTTACAGTAGACTTGAAACATTTGAAAATAGGTTTATTCATAATTGAGGTTTAAGAAGAATTACCCCCAGGAAATAGCTCAGCTTTGTTCCTAACTATAGCTTACAATAAAACATTGCAAAACTCAAACTCAAATTAAGTCTTTTTTTTTTTTTTTTTGCTACTCTGAAATGCACGTGTAAAAATCCAGGCAAATGGAAGTCGTTTGAGTCAACTTTGCCAAGTGAACTGTGAACATCTGAGCACGGATGGGTGGCTATATGACTGGAGAAAATTGTTTAACTAAAAGTATCAACCCAAGGTTGAGAACTCTCACCCTTTATCCTCCAGCCTCACACAAACAGGCTGAGAAGCCGTCGTCAACTCCACTTGTATTGGGTTGGCCAAAAACACCCACGGAAAAACCCCAAAGAATTTTTTGGCCAACACAATAGATGAAGAAATGGAAGCTCAGACAACAGATGAAATGGAGGCTCGAACAGATGACGGCCCAAGGTGGACAGAGGACAGCCCACGGTGGTGGAATAAAGGACTGGGCCCAGTCCGGAAGCTGGGCCTCCTGAGCCAGGCTGGTCCTCTCCACTAAAGTGTGATGTCCCTCCACCAGGCCACACGAGGCCTCCAGCCAACACACCCAAAACACAGCCACTGGAGCAGCCAGCCCCTCTCCAGCCTCCTTTCAGGGCAACCTTAAAACCACTTTTGCTCTGCCACAGTCCCTGCATCTCTTACTTCGAGTCAGACACCATGTCTGCAGGTCCTAGTCATTAATCAGAATTATTACCATCCTTTACCAGAGACTGCTGAAAGCCAGGAATACCTGAATTGTCTTCCTGTATGAATTCTTCTAGATTCATCTCTTCATCTGCTGAACACAAGTTAGAAATAGCCATTCTAGTATAAGAGACAAAGCAGGAGCAGAATCAAACTCAGATATGTAAATGTTGGATTGATCAGATAATGATTAAATGCTAAGAACAAAAAAATAAGAGAAGAAATAACTGTTCTTCCCGCTGGCACTCTCTGCCCCCTTCAAACACCATTCCACTGAGGCAAGTCTTATCCAATCTGTAATTCATTTTTCAATTTCTTACCCAGAGAGCTCTGCATAAAATATAGGCAAATGTGATGATTTTCCCCCTAAACTGAAAACCTTCCAGTCGAAGTGTGATCACCAGAAGGGTCAGAATCACTTGGAAACTTGCTACAAGTGCAAATTCTTGGGTCTCAGAAATTCGAAGGTAGAGCCCAGAGTCCTTAACAAGCCCATCAGGTGATTCTGCTGCAAATTTGAGACCCACTGACCTAGAGGATAAAATCCAAACTGCTTAGCAAGGTGCACAGGGCTCCAAATCCAAAATTAAGCTCCCCAAATCCTGATCCTGGCTCTACCACTGTTTAACAGTTAGACCTTACTTGACCCTTTGGTGAATTACTTCTCCATTCTAAGACTCCGTTTCCTCTTCTGTATCCAGCTCACAGGACTCTTAAGAGCATTACATGAAATATTCCATGTAAACAGCCTATACAATGCCTGGCACAGAGGGGTGCTTAATAAAGGGTGAGTTTTCTTAATCAGGGGACGATGTGCTCTTCCCTGATGAAGCTGTGCTCTCTCACACCTCCGTCCTTTGGTGCCCCTTGTTGCTTTGGCCTAAAACGCGCTCCTCCACCTAGTCTCCCTGGCCGACTCCGGCTCGCACTGAGGATCCAGGTCAGGAGCCACTCTTCTGTGAAGCCCCCAACTTCTGCCTTTCCCACGCAGAGCAAGGGCTCTCCCACTGCATCTGTGGTCTCTGCTTAGGCACCTCCATCCTTCAGGGTCACGTCAAATATGCTGGACAGTCACCCTGCACTCCACAGAGCCTCGCATCTTTCCTGGGATGCAACAGACAGACAATGACTGTTTGTCCAGTGAAGGACTGGGCATAAAGAAATCGGGACTTGAACTTGAATTCTTGTTCTCTTACTAACTAGCTGTGTCCCTTTAAGCCTGTGTTTATTCATCTGTAAAGAAGGATTATTGGGCTAACTCAGTGGTTTGAAACCCTTTTTTTAAGCATCAATACCTTACTTTCAAATAAAATCTCAAAATGAGCACCAGCGTCTAAATTTGGGGCTGCTCTAGTGGGACTGGGGAGCCAAGATCCCGTCCAAGCAGCCCCCTCCCTTCTGCCTATGGTACTTTCTCAGAAACATGGGGACAGGCCAAGGCGTGCAGTTTACAGAAACAAAGGAAAGAAACCCATCAATAACTAAGTCAGCTCCACTACTTAAGTACTTCTCTAAACCCCACCCTCTGTTGTAGTTTTCATATACCTACGTGTGTAGTTTGCATGTACCTACGTGTGTGTGCTTAGCCACTCAGTCATGTCCAGCTCTTTGTGACCCCATGGCCCGCCAGGCTCCTCTGCCCATGGGATTCTCCAGGCAAGAAGCCCACTGGAGTGGGCTGCCATGCCTTCCTCCAGGGGATCTTCTCCAGGGATCGAGCCCAGGTCTCCTGCCCTGCAGGTGGATTCTTTATTGTCTGAGCCTCCAGCGAAGCCCATTCATATGCCTATGAAAAACGGCAGTCGCCCAGTCGTGCCCGACTCTTGGCGACCCCTGGACTACACAATCCACGGAATTCTCCAGGCCAGAACACTGGAGTGGGCAGCCTTTCCCTTATCCAGGGGATCTTCCCAGCCCAGGGATGGAACCCAGGTCTCCCGCATTGCAGGCGATTCTTCACCAGCTGAGCCCCCAGGGAAGCCACATACCTATACACACGCCAAAACATGCCCCGAGTCACCCCCAGACCAGATCTCTCACTGATGACAGTGAGACTCGGGCCCCAGCTTCCCCTCACGCTGATTCTCAGCCCTGCCCCTCTCCCACTGCGGTCACTCAAGCCTTCGTCAAGCCACGGCCCAGCAGCCTCACCAGAAGCCCCTCACAACTGCAGCACCGGGGCACTCTCCTCAAGAAGCTCAGATTCTACCCAAGACAGTCGTCACGTGTCCCTCTAGTGCTGCCTGTCTCGCTTCAGTATTGCTTGCCTTGGCAAAAAATATAGATTCCCAGAGAGCAGCGGAAAGACAAAGCCTGGTACAGAGGCTGCAGGCCTGGGTTCTGGAGTCCAGCCAACCTAGGTCTGCCACTTTAAAGCATGAGACCTTGCTTAACCACTCTGAAACTCAGAATTCTCATAACAAAAATGATGACAGTTTTTATCACACAAGACTGATACAAAGCTCAAACAATACAATGCATGTGAAAACAGGTGGCTCAGTAGTTGAACACAGGAAATAAACAAATGCTAAACCTTTGTTAAATATAGCAGGATAAACATCATCGACTCCCATGATCTCAGTAGGCAGCAAAGTGCTGGGCACATAGTAGGTGCTTAGCAGTGACAAAGGTTCTAGGAGAATTCGCTTTACTTGCAGAGAGATGACGTGTAGGTTTCAGCTGTAAATGTTATGAACCGCTTTCTTCACATTCTCTCCAGCCTCGAGAGAAAATGGACTGCACGTATTTGGCAAAGGGTGCAATGACTCTGGAGAGAGCTCCAGAGACATAGGTTTCCACTGTGACAATAACGACCTTCTATTTGAATTGGAAAGTCCCAAGAATTTGAGCTTCCACTCAAGAAAGCTGTTGAACTCAAACCTAAAAGGAAGTTTATGCTTGCTACTGGGAGGGCACCATCACGTGCTCGGAGCACAGCAGGAGCCTCTTGGGAAGGAAGCAGAGCTGCTATTTCTGTGATTCCCCTTAAATCAGACAACAAATAGTGACATTCAGCAAACAAGGAATGGGAAGAAACTTCTTCTGCCTGATACTAGATTTCTTCGAAAAACTCACAGCTAGCACCATACTAAATAGTGAAAGACTGCAACTCTTTCCTCCTGAGATCAGGGGCAACACAAGACTGCCTTTTCCCACCAGCTCTGCTCAGCACTGCACTTCCAGCTGAAGCAATTAGGCAAGAAAAACAAATAGGAGACATCTGAATTGGGAAGGAAAGAGTAAAACTACCTCTATTCACAAATGGTGTGAACTTTTATATAGAAAATCCTAAGTAATCTGTTTTTAAAATGTTAGAACTACAACAACAATAAATGAATTCAGGAACATGGCATGATTAAAAAAAAAATCAGTGGTATTTTTGTACACTCGCAATGGGCAATCTAAAATGAAACTAAGAAAGCAATTGCATTTATAATAGTATCAAAAAGTCTGAAATACTTAATAATTAATTTAACAAAGGAAGTGAGACTTGTACACTGAAAACTAGACAGCATAATTGAAATATATTACAGAAGACCTAAATAAATGGGAAGACAATCATGCTCATGGTTGGAAAATATTATTGTGAAAAGGGCAAGAAAATGAAAAGCTGGAAAAATCTGCAAATTATATATCTGACAAGAATCTAGTATCCAAATATATAAAGAACTCCTGCAAGTGAGCAAAAGAAGACACTTAGACCAATCTTTTAAACGTTCAGGAGTAGAATAGACATTTCTAGAAAGAAAATATATAAATGGTCAATAAGTACATGAAAAGATGCTGACTATTGTTATTCATTTGGGAAATGCAAATCAAAACTACAGTGAAATAGGTACTATTTCACACCCACTGGGGTGGCTAACAGCTTCCCTGTTGGCTCAGACGGTAAAGAATCCACCTGCAATGTGGGAGACCTGGGTTGCGAAGGTCCCCTGGAGAAGGGCATGGCAACCCACTCCAGTACTCCTGCCTGGAGAGTCCCCATGGACAGAGAAGCCTGGCGGGCTACAGACCCAGCCATGGGGTCGTAAAGAGTCAGACATGATAGAGCGACTAAGCAGAGCATAGCACACAGGATGACTAACCTTAAAAAGACAAAAAATAAGAAGTATCAGGAAGGATGTGGAAAGATTGGAACCCTCATATATTACTGATAAGATTATAAAATGGGTGCAGCCCCTTTAGAAAACTATTCGGCAGGTCCTTAAAGTGTTAAGCGTAGTGTTACCGTATGACCCAGCAATTCCACTCCTAGGTATATACCCAGGAGAACTGGAAACGTGTGTCCACACATAACCCTGTACACAAATGTCCACAGCAGAATTCTCAACTGATGAGTGAATAAACAAGATTTAGTATATTCATGCAATTAAACGTTACTCAACTATGAAACGGAATGAAGTCCAGATACATGCTAAAACAGGGATGAACCTTGGAAACATCATGCTAAATGAAAACAGTCAGATGCAAAGGCCCCACGCTGTATGAATCCACTTACATGAACTATCAAGAGTAGTCAGAGCCACAGAGAAGGAAGGTGGGTCAGTGGTGGTCAGGTGATGCGGAAGTGACTGCTTCTGGAGATGAAGTTTTCTTCTGGGGTGACAGAGAGGCTCTAAAGTTAGATCATGGTAGTGTCTGCACATCTCTGTGAATGATTAGACACCACTGAAATGTTAAGTTTAAAAGGATGGGTGTTCTGGTTTATATCTCTAAAAATGCTGTTTAAAAAGAGAGAGCGAACACGCTAGTGAGATTATTTCCGCAGTGAAGCAAATTTCAAAGCATCTGGACCTGCAGAAAAGGAACATTAATCCTGATCTGTAGCTCAGGTCAATGCCTTCAAAAGTGTCTTCAGAGTCACCTCAGTTACCCTCCAAACCTGATAATTAACAGGAAAACTGAAGCATTTGCGTTGCGGTGTGGACCTATTTTAACCAGCCTCAATGTGATGAAGCCCTCTACTTTTCTAAAAATAGGAGGAGTTCCTGGGACTCTTTCAGAGCACTGCAGGTTCTCTGCCATTCTGCTTCGTCAGTTTCTGCTTCATTTGACTTTCAAATAAAGTGGCCTAAGAAGAAAATCTAGGGCCCTGTAGCCATCACTTCGCCTACAGATCTCAAGGGGGTTGAGTCTTAATGGCAACAAACTGCAACCAGAGTCTGCGAGACTGTGGGGGGAGTTTAAGAACAATGACTTGGAACAGCATGGATGGACCTTGAGGGCATGCTGCTAAGTAACATCAGGTCAGACCGAAAAAGACAAATACCGTCGGGTCTCACTGATAGGAGCGATCTCTAGAACAGAGAGAGAGAGCATGCGCAGAGACACAGACCAGACTGAAGGTTTCCAGAAGCAGGGTGGGCAAAGCCAGTGAAAGGGATCAAAAAGTACAAGCTTCCAGTTATACAATAAGTCACCAGGATGTCGCATAGAGCACGGTGACGGGAAATAATAATATTGCATTGCCTATTTGAAAGCTGCTAAGGGGGTAGATCTTAAAAGCTTTCTTTATGAGAAGAAAGATGTCTGATTCTGTGTGGTGATAGATCTCAACTAGCGCCACTGTGGTGATTATTGATCAAAATATACAAATACTGAATCATATTACACATCTGAAAAGACTATAATGGGATAGGGTGACTGTACTTCATTTAGAAAAGAAAAAAAAAGAACAATGTCGTGCATTTGAAGAGCGCTTCTCTTTTAAAGAAAATGTTAGAAGAGTGAAGAATTATAAGTCAGAAGAGTTAAGGCTCACTCACTCTCCCCACTTTGCAATCAACAAAACAGAAAGGTTGCTCCTAGTCAAGGTCACAAGAGCTAAAGTCTGGACAGCTTGGTTGGGAGATGAGGGCAGTCCGGGACTGGGAGAAGGAAACGGGAAAAGCGAGTCTGTGTGAGTGGCATCATATCTGGCGTGGAGAAGACATTCCACAAATGGTACTCATATTTAGTAAGTGCTAGCCCTCTGCCAGGCCACATAAGTCAAGATATTTACATATATTGCCTTATGTCACCTTCATAAAGACCTTCAGAGTATTACCATTGTCAATATATGAGAAAATAAACTTTAAATTGGGCAACTTGCCTGAGTTCAAATGCATTTTAAGCAGAGGAGTCCTCTTTTCTCCATGATTTCTCAATGAGGATTACAAAACTGGCAAGATTTTAAAGGAATAGGAATTTCAACTATTTTCTAGAAGAAACATAAGTCTATTAAAAGCAGAGGATCTGATAAACATTTGAGAAATCTTGAAAATGTTTCCTATTTCAGAACACATCAAAAGCCACAGATTAACGTCCATTCTAGACTGACCTTGCTCTGACCCAAAAAAAGAGTCAGTTGGTAATAAGGAGGTGATCAGAGCCGTGGGCATCATAGCGTGTCATTTCAAAGTTCCTAAGATATCAGAGAGAATGGAGGTCACTGTCAGACAAGGGCCCGAACTGTTCGAACGGAAGAGTTTTATAAATTCACAAAGTGTTGATTCAACACAGATTTCGCAAGCACTCACTATAAAATATAAGCTAATGCTTAGCAAAAGTTTTGTCGTTGTTTACTCGCTCAGCCATGTCCGAGTCTTTGTCACCCCATGGACTGTAGCCCGCCAGGCTCCTCTGTCCATGGGATTCTCCAGGCAAGAACACTGGAGGGGGCTGATATTTCCTTCTCCAGGGGACTGAACCCGTGTCTCCCACACTGGCAGGCAGGCTCTTCACCGCTGAGCCACCAGGCAATGTGCCGAGCACTATGTATCAGGGATACTGAAACAAAAAAGCATGTCTTAACTGGAAGAAATGGAAGGCAGTTGTTGCTAGAACTCACACTCCTGTGAGTTCTACTTGTAGAGGTACGCACAGGCTATGTGTGGAACATGCTGAGAACTGGCTCCTTCGATCTCTGCTCCACGCCACTTCCAGGGAGTCCTCCTGTCTTGCAGACTTTTTGTAGGATGAATTATAGACACAGTTTATAGATCTCTGCCAATTATGCTACTGAGATTGTCTTTATGCACATGAGATTTGGACAGCAGAATTAAGACAGGATCTCTCTTCCAACCCCTCCTAGCTGTTACTCTGGGCAAACAAGATTGTGGAAATGGAAGGTTTTCATAAACATTATTTCACTGTCCATTCTCCAGATTCCTAGGCCCTCTATGGGGGTGACAGAGATGATAGCTTCTTGATTCCTAAATCATGGGATATGGCATATATTCTTGAATGCAATAATTCAGTGACAGCTAGCTACCACACACTATGGACCTGGACTGAACAAAATTCAACAATATCTTGACAGGTTGAAGTCAAGAGATTACAAAAAAAAGAAAATCGCTAGATCTGTCTAGGATAACATTCTTCATCTACTGAATACAATGTTGAATACAATAGAATACAAAATCCAGTTATATAATTTCATACTAGCAGAGACCAAAATTGAAAACCATTCTCGTTAAAAGAAAACTGGGGGACTTCCCTGGTAGTCCAGTTGTTAAGACTTCCAGTGGAGGGGGTGTGGGTTTGATCCCTGGCTCGTGAACTAAGATCCTGAATGCCATGCAGACAAAATGTTTTAATAAAGAAAGAAAATTGAGTATTTAAAAAAAGAAAATTGGGTCTTAAAAAAAAAATTCCCCCAAAGCCAGGAGTTTTTATCTGCAAGTTCTATAGGAGACCCCGCTTGACCACAGCTCTAAATAACCTCATTTTACCTTGAAAGTCAAAGTGAGAGTCCCTCAGTCGTGTAGGACTCTTTGTGACCCCATAGAATAGGCATGGAATTCTCCAGGCCAGAATCCTGGAGTGGGCGGCCTTTCCCTTCCCCAGGGGATCTTCCTAACCCAGGGATGGAACCCAGGTCTCCCGCATTGCTGGCTGATTGTTTACCAGCTGAGCCACCAGGGAAGCCTGTTTTTCATTCAGTTCAGTTCAGTTCAGTCGCTCAGTCGTGTCCGACTCTTCGCGACCCCATGAATCGCAGCACGCCAGGCCTCCCTGTCCATCACCAACTCCCTTAGGCTCCTCTATTAAGCAACTAGCTCAGATCCAGAGGAGAAAGGGTCCGCTGCGCTGCTTGGACGCCATCGGGACCGTTTTCCCTCGGGACGTCTCGTCCAAGTCACTGCAAACGGCGCGGGGAGACGCGTGACCGAGGGGATGGGGCGGCCCTGTCACCCAGCGCATTTACGCATTCCTTCATGCATCCGTTTATTTATTCAACAAACTTTTATTGAGCACTTAGTATGTATCTGGCACCGGAAATGCAAAGTGAACACAACAGATCCTCGGGGCTTCCCTGGTGGCTCAGAGGTAAAGAATCCGCCCGCCATTGCAGCAGACGCGGGTCTGACCCCTGATCCAGGAAGACCCCACGTCCACGGAGCAACTAAGCCCGTGGCCACGAGTACTGAGCCCGTGGCCCAGCTAGGAGAGCCCGCGCTCGAGAGCCGCGCCCCCTCCAGAGCCGCGCCCCCGACAAGAGAAGCCAGCGCGTGAGAAGCCCACGCACCGCAATCAGAGAAAATCCTCTGCAGCAACGGACACCCAACACAGCCAAAAACAAACAAATGAATAAAATTAAAAAAAAAAAAAAAAAAAAACACCCGCACACCACAACTAAGACCCGGTGTAGCCAGATGAATGAATAAACAAAAAACGTGGGGAAGAAACAAGAAAACCAATCCTCTGCCTCGTGGGTCTCACATTCTGGAGGGAGAGAAGTGTAATGCAAGGTCAGATCGTGGATCCCTGACAAAGCAGAGCAGAGAACTGAGCGGGACGGGAGGGCCGGGTGGGAACCAAAGTGCGCCCGGAGAGAGGACTCCCGACAGAAGTCTGACGGACAGACGGCAGAGCCAGGCGTCTCCTGGGAGAAGCAGCCGTGGGAAGGCCCTGGGGCTGGGCTCAGTCTGCGCGCCCAGAAAGGCCAGTGCGGCTGGAGAGGCCGCGGGACGAGGGGGCGCCTGCGGACGACCGCGGAGAGGAGCTCGAGCTCCGGGTCCCGGAGGCCCACGCGGGCAGAGGGGGCGGCCGTGCTTCCCGCGGGTGGGATGCGCAGCCGCTGCAGCGATGGGCCGGGGTTCCGTGTCTGTTTCAGAAGGCTCACTCCGCCTAATATTTAGACCAGGGCGATTTAACGGCTCCCCTTCTGGCCCGTGGTTGAGGAGCCTGTGACCGAGCATCCTGGTGCTTTAGGTGGGTGATGAGAGAAGGTGGGTGTGATTATCCTTCGCAGATATCTGAAGGGCATTGCACTTCCCTGAGCAAAACTGGAAGGTCCAGGGGAACATGTTTTATCTTGTAATAAATTCTCCAGCCATCCATGCTGCCAGAGTTCTCTTACAAAGAATGAACTCATGGTTATCATTCAAGAAAAGGTTGGTCTTTTGAGGTATCTAAATTTAAAGGAAGATTGACTATACAAGTATGGTCCTTTCCAACACTAGGCACCTATTACGTTTCTCTCCTCTTAGAACTCTTAGGGAGCTGAGTTCTCTCTGCATGTAATGACCAGCAAAGAGCTACTCAATTAAATAACTAACCTTGGTTTTATTTTTCCTGAATAAATCCAAAGGAACAGTAAGGATCCTAAATACATTTCGTTCTTACTATTTCATCTCCTGAAAGAAATATACATATAGACATAAATAGGTGTAGATAGACATATAATACCTATGGCATGTGCAGTTTAATTTCTATCAATCAAAGGGCTTCCCAGCTGGCTCAGTGGTAAAGACCCTGCCTGCCAATGCAGGAGACCCAGGTTCAATCGCTGGACGGGGAAGATCCCCTGGAGAAGGAAATGGCAACCCACTCCAGTGTTCTTGCCCAGGAAATCCCAAGGACAGAGGGGCCTGGTGGGCTACAGTCCATGGGGTTACAGAGCCGGACAGGTCTGAGCATGCATGTAGGCACACAATTAAAGAGAACATGGTCAGGGCTAGGCTAAGAAAAGGAGAATACCTTTCACAAAATCACTTGATGGACTTAAGTGAGAGATGAAGGAATCTACTTCCGGACGGAGCTAGAAGAGAGCCAAAGGCAGGCTGATCTTACATTGCCTCTCCAAGTATAAGACCAGGGGGTCTTATACAAGACCCAGTGCAAGACCGGGAGGTCTCTTACAGCCCTCTGTAAACAGAGAGCCACTGCAAAGTTGGAGTGCAATAACCTCGGTTTGCCACTGGAGTATTATGCAAGAGAACTCAGAAGTTCTGGGCCTTCTGTTGACCCGCTAAGCTTCTGTTGCTCTTATGAGTGATGTTATACAACTTGTTCATTACGAAAATCCTGGGCTCTTGGGCTTGTTTGGAGTGGTGACTCCGCCTGCTAGCTGTGTGGCCTTGCCTGAGTTAGAAAACCTCTCTAGCCCTCGTAAAAATGGGAGAATCCCAGTATCTTCCTCATGGGGTTATTGCAGGGATTAAGCAAAAGAATCCGCCTAGCGTTCACTGTTGAGAACAACAGCTACCATCTACTGAGCCCCTAGGATGTGCCGGACATTGTTCAGGAATGAGCTCTGTGAATTCTCTCAGCCTTGCAAAGTACACAGTGGTTTCTCTTCTTGACAGAGGCCCATAGAAATTTGAGTAGTTTGCCCAAGTTCACACAAGTTTATTCAAACTCAGGTCTGCCTAACCAGAGTCCAGCTTCTATTAATAAACAGTTCTTGCTATAGTCCACGATGCTATGTTTTATTACTTTTAAAAGAAATTCCTCTAATCAAATCCTTGAAGGGCAGTTGAAGGTTTTATCCCATAGGGCCTTTAACAGTTCAGAAACAGAACAGATTTTGTAAAGCACAGTTCCTCACTTTGGCACCAAATACAGGTTGGGATCATTATACTAATATGCTTTTCTTGTGTTATCTGATCAAAGCAGCTGCTTCTGTATGCCTTCTAGGTTTGGAGCTGGGTAAATCTCAGTCAGAGACATAGCTTGCGGCCTCTTGTGACAAAATATTTTGCAAAAGACCCAGTCTTCTCCTTTTCTCAGGCTTTCCTCCCTTCCTGCAGCTGTTTCCCCTTCTTCCTGAGAATTGATAAAAAATTCTGAAACTCCTGTTTTTACAGTTGATCTCATGTGACCTCACTATGGACAATGGCCCCGTTGTTTCACCCAGCTACAATACTGTCGATGAGATGCCAGTGCTAAGAACAAATGTCACCAAGTGTTGGAGGCAAGAGCAGTATTTCTATAGTGGCTCCTGGCCTGGCGCACACCACAGTCTATCCCTAGTAATGACGCTGGCACAGTAACAGTTCCCGTGTGCTGCGAGCCCATGTCAGTCACGCAGCCGTGTCTGACTCTGTGTGACCCCGTGGACTGCAGCACACCAGGCCTCCCTGGTCCTTCCCCATTTCCCAGAGTTTGCTCAAACTCATGTCCATTGAGTCGGTGACGCCATCCAACCATCTCATCCTCTGTTACCCCTTTCTTCTCTTGTCTTCAATCTTTTCCAGCACCAGGGTCTTTTCCAATGAATTGGCTTTTCATACCAGGTGGCCAAAGTCTTGGAGCTTCAGCTTCTGCATCAGTCCTTTCAATGAATATTCAGGACTGATTTCCTTTAGGATGGACTAGTTTGATCTCCTTGCTGTTCAAGGGACTCTCAAGAGTCTTCTCCAACACCACAGTTCAAAAGCATCAATTCTTCGGCTCTCAGTTTTCTTTATGATCCAACTCTCACATCCATACAAGACTACTGGGAAAACCATAGCTTTGACTAGACAGACCTTTGTCAGCAAAGAGATGTCTCTGCTTTTAATACGCTGTCTAGGTTTTTCATAGCTTCCCTTCCAAAGAGCGAGCATCTTTTAATTTCATAATTGCAGTCACTGTCCACAGTGACTTTGAAGCCCAAGAAAATAAAATTTGTCACTGTTTCCACTTTTTCCCCACCTATTTGCTGTGAAGTGATAGGGCCAGATGCCATGATCTTACTTTTTTGAATGTTGAGTTTAAGCCAGTTTTTTTACTCTCCTTTTTCACCCTCATCAAGAGGCTCTTTAGTTCCTCTTTGCTTTCTGCTATTAGAGTGGTATCATCTGCATATCTGAGGTTGTTGATATTTCTCCCGGCAATCTTGATTCCAGCTGTACATCCAGCCCAGCGTTTCTCATGATGTACTCTGCATAGAAGTTAAATAAGCAGGGTGACAATATACAGCCTTGACGTACTCCTTTCCTGATTTGGAACCAGTCCATTGTTCCATGTCCAGTTCTAACTGTTGCTTCTTGACCTGCATACAGATTTCTCAGGAGGCAGGTAAGGTGGTCTGATATTCCCATCTCTTTAAGAATTTTCCAGTTTGCTGTGATTCACACAGTCAAAGGCTTTAGTGTAGTCAATGAAGCAGAAGTGGATGTTTTTCTGGAATTCCCTTGCTTTCTCTATGATCTGATAAATGTTTGCAATTTGATCTCTGGTTCTTCTGACTTTTCTAAATTCAGCTTACACATTTGGAAGTTCTTGGTTCACATATTGCTAAAGCCTAGCTTGAAGGATTTTGAGTATAACCTTGCTAGCATGTGAAATGAGCAAAATTGTACAGTAGTTTGAACATTCTTTGGCATTGTGATTCAAATGAAATTGATCTCTACCAATCCTGTAGCCAATGCTGAGTTTTCCAAATTTGCTGACATATTGAGTGAAATAGCTATAGCACCCTATTTTTATGAGGAAGAAAGCAAGATTCAGAAAGATGAAATAATTTATGCAAGACTATATGGTAATGGTGAGAGAAGCCAGTCTGAATGGTTCAGTTTCCCTGATCTCTTCGCCACACCTTGCCTCCTCAGTTGTTTGCTATGTCAGAAATTCTTCCTTCTAAATTGAAAGCTCCCCGAGGACAGGGATTGCCTCACCAACATCTCCTGAAAGTCCCACAACATCTGGCACAGAAACTGTTAAACTTTCTCCATCTAAATCAGCTGCATTTTCCAGGCAGACAGAACTCTAATACCCAAGAAAGATGGCTGCCAATTCTAACATTCCAGCTTGCTCAGCCTCCCTTGGCAGTGGGTTGCAGTGAGTACTTAGCACTGCAGGCAATTCACGGAGTCATTCACGGAGCTGAACGACGTTCAGAGTTCACAGCGCAATGGCCACCTGCTGGCATCAGCCTAACCTCCTCAAAATATCCACCTTCCTGAGTGGACTTACGACCTGGACACAGTTGTTTGCCTCTTTATTAGACTTGTGTTTGCCTAGGAATCAAAGGACAAACAAGAGGGACGCACATGCCTCGCATTCTAATGAGGGCAGGAACCCTTTGGAGCAAAGAGGGCATTGAGAGGCATCTGAAGAGCCTGTGGGCTCTGGCGGCATCACCCCAGCTCCAGGCGAACAATGCTTTTCTCAGCTGTCCTGGGGGCGTCAGCCACAGCTGCACTTTGCACTCGCAGGCACATCAAGGCTAATCCATGGTTAATGGTCAGAATGGGTGAAGAATGAGCAAATGGTTTCTCTCCTTATTCTTGTCCAGGTAGCTTCATGGGAGGATCAGCTCAGCTCAGCTCAGTCCCTCAGTCGTGTCCGACTCTCTGCGACCCCATGAACTGCAGCACGCCAGGCCTCCCTGTCCATCACCATCTCCCAGAGGTCACTCAGACTCATGTCCATCGAGTCAGTGATGCCATCCAGCCATCTCATCCTCGGTCGGCCCTTTCTCCTCCTGCCCCCAACCCTCCCAGCATCAGAGTCTTTTCCAATGAGTCAACTCTTTTCATGATGTGTCCAAAGTACTGGAGCTTCAGCTTTAGCATCATTCCTTCCATAGAAACCCCAGGGCTGATCTCCTTCAGAATGGACTGGTTGGATCTCCTTGCAGTCCAAGGGACCCTCAAGAGTCTTCTCCAACACCACAGTTCAAAAGTATCAATTCTTCGGTGCTCAGCCTTCTTCACAGTCCAACTCTCACATCCATACATGACCACAGGAAAAACCATAGCCTTGACTAGACGGACCTTAGTCGGCAAAGTAATGTCTCTGCTTTTGAATATACTATCTAGGTTGGTCATAACTTTTCTTCCCAGGAGTAAGCGTCTTTTAATTTCATGGGAGGATATTATAGCTAAATGTAATCATGTTGAGAGAAAATATAATTCCTTTTTGGTCGAGACTTAATGAAAAGGGTTCTCAAAGTCAGACAAACCTAGGTTCAAACTTCAGGGCTACCACTGCCTTGCTGGTTGAGTTTGGATATTAACTCATCAGACTTCTGCCTTCTCTGAGCCTTCAGTTCTTGGCTCAGAGAGAGGCCTTCCTTACGCCTTCACACACCTCCCGCTTCTTTATTCTCTTTCTCCCCAGGCGTTTACACCTTGCCACTGTAACACTCTACCCTAACTGTAACAGGGAAGAACCCTAGTTACTATCATTATTTATATGCCTATTCCAGGAAAGACTCTTTCTCTCCCCAATATGTCTACCTGCTTTTTGGAGCTTAGTTTTAGTCTCATCTCCCCTATTAATTCTCGGGAAGAACCTTGTCCTTCTGAGTTAACCCGTGAAGAGAGGAGCCTGGCAGACTACAGTCCATGGGGTCACAAATAATCGGACATGACTGAACACGCATGCACGCACACACACACACACACACACACACACACACGTTAATTACTACAGGGCTGTGGCCTATAGGCTTAAATTATACATAATGGCCCATCTCTGGAAACCCTGCTTCCCACATAATGAGCATTAAGCTAAAATACCTCTGTTTGGCTCACAGGAGCATCCAGACCAGGCCAACCTGTGCCTGACTGCAGGGAGGAAGAAATGAACACACCCCTCCAGGGGCTGATGGGAACCCAGGACATGTTTGACTTCACTCCCACCTGTTCTAGTAGAAGAGGTGTCCAAATTCTGTGAGTAACTCAGGCAAGATGGTTCTTTAGGGCACAAGCCCATCTTCTTGGTTAGCTGGTGTGTCTCAAACGTTGGCCTGAGAGTTCAGGCTCAGCATGTAATTCTGGGCACGTGTGCCTCTCCCACTAGACTGTAAATGCTACAAGATTAGGAACCAAGTCCACGCCTCTTCACTCTTACCCCCAGAGCCTGGCACACAGTTACTGTTGGTTCAGCAGGTTAACAAAGGAAGAAGACTCTGAAGAGAGGGGAAGGGAAGCGTACTCGACTGTGGGGAACCGAGACGGAGGGGAAGAGGGGCCGGGTGGTAGTCTGGCAGCTTCATTTGCTGTAAAATGGCAGCAAGGTTGCCAGGGCCTTCTCCCTCCGCCTCTACGGCCAGAGTTCTCAAGAATTTTCTAAATCCTAGAGGATGGCAAAATCCCAGCCCTAGACAAATAATGCTACTTTCTGGCTTCTGTTCCATGAACCCAAGACACTCTTTGTTGTTTAGGGGCAAAGTCATGTCCGACTCTCGTGCAACTCCGTGGACTGTAGCCCGCCAGGCCCCTCCATCCATGGGATTCTCCAGGCAAGAATACTGGAGTGGGTTGCCATTTCCTTCTCCAGGGGGTCTCCCCAGATCAAGGATCAAACTTGTGTCTCCTGGATTGGCAGGCAGATTCTTTACCACTAAGCCCCCAGAGAAGCCCCTAAGACACAGCAGGAAATTGCAAAACCCTGCTGGTAACTGCCGTGCACACTCACGCCCCTTCATTTCTGCAAAGCGAAGTCTGCAGCAGTCTTAGCCATGTCTTTGTTATTCAGGCACTCGGTTGTGTCCAATTCTTTGTGATACCACGAACTGCAGCACGCCAGGCGTCCCTGTCCTCCACCATCTCCTGGAGCTTGCTCAAATTTACATTCATTGAGACAGTGATGTCATCCAACCATCTCATCCTCTGTCATCCCCTTCTCCTCCCGCCTTCAATCTTTCCCAGCATCAGGGTCTTTTCCAATGAGTTGGTTCTTCTCATCAAGTGGCCAAAGCGTTGGAGTTTCAGCTTCAGTATGAGCCCTTCCAATGAATATTCAGGACTGATTTCCTTAAGGATTGACTGGTTTGATCTCCTTGCTGTCCAAGGGGCTCTCAAGAGTCTTCTCCAACACCACAGTTCAAAAGCATCAATTCTTCAGTACTCAGTCTTCTTTATGGTCTGATTCTTACAACCATACAGGACTACTGCAAAAACCATAGCTTTGACTATATGGACCTTTGTCAGCAAAGTAATGACTCTACTTTTTAACATGCAGTCTAGGTTTGTCAACGTTTTTCTTCCAAGGAGCAAGTATCTTTTAATTTCATGCTGCAGTCACCAACTGCAGTGATTTTGGAGCCCAAGAAAATAAAGTCTGATACTGTTTCCATTGTTTCGCCATCTATTCACCATGAAGTGATCGGACTGGATGCCATTATCTTAGTTTTTTGAATGTTGAGCTTTAAGCCAACTTTTTCACTCTCCTCTTTCACTTTCATCAAGAGGCTCTTTAGTTCTTCTTCACTTTCTGCCATAAGGGTGGTGTCATCTGCATATCTGAGGTTGTTAGTATTTCTCCCAGCATCTGATTCCAGCTTGTGCTTCATTCAGCCTGGCATTTCTCATGATGTACTCTGCATATAAGTTAAATAGGTGGGTGACAATATACAGCCTTGACGTACTCCTTTCCCAATTTAGAACCAGTCCATTGTTCCATGTCCAGTTCTAATTGTTGCTTCCTAACCTGCATACAGGTTTTGCAGGAGGCTGGTAAGGTGGTCTGGTATTTCCCATCTCTTTAAGAATTTTCCACAGTTTGTTGTGATCCACACAGTCAAAGGCTTTAACGTAGTCAATGAAGCAAATATTTTTTTGGAATTCTCTTGCTTTCTCTATGATCCAACAGATGTTGGCAATTTGATCTCTGGTTCCTCTGCCTTTTCTAAATCCAGCTTGAACATCTGGGAGTTTTTGGTTCATGTACTGTTGAAGCCTGGCTTGGAGAATTTTGGCCATGTCTTTAGTTACTACATATTGACTTAACCCTTGAATAGTTTGTAAATAATGTTGCAAATTTTTCCAGTCTTTTCAAGCCTTTCCACTCCCACTACTCTCAGGGAACAACTTTATCTCCTAATCTCTTCTAAAGATCAAATCTATTCTAATATATTTAGCATGCTCTGCATAAAGGTTTTATTCATAGTGCCTCCATACACAAAATATACTTTGGAGGGTGAGGAAAAACTTATTTTTTTCCAGCTTTTTCCTGAGGTTAATGTACAGATTGAGATGTCTCTGAGGACAATTGCCTGTCTTGCGTTATATAGGAAGGTCATTCTCTGGCAGCCTGGCTCTATTTTTAGTCACTTTGGAGCCACTGGCAGTGGATATTAGGACTATAAATATCCAGGGTAATAGTAATAAGGGGTTTAAGGTCCAATGAGCACTGGATGAACATGCTGTAACATCTCATAACACGCCTTCCCAAGGCAAACACGGCCAACCAAGCGCTACAAGGCGTGCTCAGAACAAAGACAGCTCTTACCAGCAGACCTCAAAGATACTGTGGGTTTGGTTCCAGACCACTGCAACAAAGCAAATATCTCAATAAAGCAAGTCACAGAAACTGTTTAGTTTCCCGGTGCAAATAAAAACGGTGCTGACACTCTCCCATAGCCCATCAAGTCTGCAATAGTATTATATCTGAAAATCAGTGTACTGGGAATTACCTGGAGATCCAGGTGTTAGGACTCAGCACTTTCACTGCGGGGCCTGTGTTTGATCCCCAGTTGGGAAACTAAGATCCCACCTGCTGTGCAGCTCAGGCAAATAAGTAAAATAATAAAAGGGGAAAGACCAGTGTGCGTATCTGAGTTTAAGAATACATTATGACTGGCCTTCGCTGGTGGTCTAGCAGTTAAGGATCCTCTGGGCCATGCAGGGGACATGGGTTTGATCCCTGGTCTGAGAAGATCCCACATATCCCAGAACAACTAAGCCCAAGGGCCACAGCTCCTGAAGCCCACGGTCCAGGACCCGAGAGCTTCAGTACTGAGCCTGTGCACCGCAGTGAAGAACAGTCCCTGCTCCATGCAACCAGAGAAAGGCCCCCAGCAGCAACAAAGACCCAGTGCACTCAAAAATAAATAATTACCTTTAAAAACACACGATTGCTAATGCTGTCACCTGAGCAATCCACAAGTCATAATCTTTTTGCAACAGTAACATCAAAGATCCCTGATCATAGATCACATAACAAATATAGCAATAACGAGAAAGCCTGAAATACTGTAAGAATACCAGAACGAGACACAGAGACACAAGCTGAGCAAATGCTGTTGGAAAAATGGTGCCCGTTGACTAGTTCCACACAGAGTTGCTACAAACTTTCAGCTATCTCTGAAGCACCGTAGAGCAAATAAAATGAGACACGCCGACATGAAGAAGCCAGACGGCTGTCTCTCCTCGCTGGGATCTGACAAGCAGAGGCCCCCGTGCTCTCCGAGCCGTCTGGCTGAGCTGCTTTGTCAACCAACCGTGGCAAATGCTCCCAACTTTTCCAGACTCTTTATTTCACCCTTATTTGGAAGTAATAATTTGAAATAAAAATAATAAATGCCCTGTGACCCACACGTCAAATGCTCTTCCCATTTTTTAGACATCGTCTCACTTAACCCCAGTAACAGTCATGCATACGGGTGTTATCACCCTCTGTAATGCACAGGGACAGAAATTGAGATACAGAGAAATAAAGGGGTTGATCTGGGGCTTAAGCAATGTGGCTCCAGAGCCTGGCTGCTTAACCACTACCCCATGCAATCTGGCTTGTCTTTGAGATGGACAGTATTCAATAAGAAATCAGAAATCAGTTTCCCCATTGTTAAACCCATTTAAGGATACACATAACTGACCATCAGCCCCAGGGCCAGCTACAGTCAGAGCAGAGGCTGTGGAACTCGACAGGACTGGGTTTGAACTCTAAGAGTGACGAGACCTCGTGTGCAGTGCACTCAGGTGCTCTGTCGTGTCTGACTCTTTGCGACCCCGTGGGCTCAGCTCCTCTGTCCCTGGGGTTCTCCAGGCAAGAATGCTGTGGGAAGCCACTCTCTCCTCCAGGGGACCTTCCCCACCCAGGGATTTGATCCACACCTTCTTTGTCTCCTGCACTGGCAAGCGAATTCTTTACCACTGAGCCACCGGGGAAGCCTGTGAGAATTTACCCAATTACGAACCCTGTGGGTCTCTATGCTTTCATTCTAAAAATGAGAACACAGGCAACTCCTTCAAAGGACAGTTTTGTACACAAACTTTTCCTGTAAGGGGCCAAATAATCAATATTTTAGGTCTTGTGGGCCATACAATGATCTATCTCAACTACTCAACTTGTTGTAACACCAAAGCAGCCCCAAACTATACAGAAAACAAGGAGGTAACTGTGTTTCAACAAAATTTTATTTACAAAATAAGCAGTTATCAGATGTGGCTGCAGGCTATGGTTCTCCAGCCTCTGATTTTGAGGATGACATGAGATATTATATGTACTTTGCATGATCCCTGGAATACAAGTCATCAAAAATGGTAGTATAATTATGGTTTCAGCGTGAGATGACCGGTGCTTTGGAGCTGGGTCAAAGAAAATCCCAACCAAAATCAAGGAATTTAAAATTGTCAGGAAACTCTCAAGTCTCACTTAGGTAAATGGACAGTTTTCATAGACTTTTGAAATACTGATAAATTATCAGTACTCTACCCACAATATAATTTTACGGGTAAGGTTGCCAGAGACAATTTTTTTTTTTAGTATTTTCAATATCGGGGACATATTTATACTAAAAGAGTATTTCTTATTTATTTGCAATTGAAATTTAACTGGGACATCCTGGGAGTGGGGTAGGAAGGGTTGCTGTCGTCTATTTTGGTTTGCTTGTCTTTTCCTGAATCTGACAACCCAACCTACAGACCTTTATGATGCCATAATTTGGGAACTGCTGGTTTTATCCCATAACAAGAATAGCTCAACACAAGCAACATTTTGTTCTTTCAGGGAGGAAAAGAATTACATTCTTCAGGAATTATCCCCAAGGTTCAAAACTAATAAGTCCCCTGGGTAGAAGCCACTGAAACACTAAGACAACCAGTGCTTTGCACTCACGGGCGCCAAGAACAAGCTTAGGTCACCCAAGGAAAAAGTGCAATAATCTCACATTTGTTCCTGCTGACTAAAGTCAAGCAGCTTCCTGGAAATTGTTTGGCGCGCCTCACGTCACGATGTTGAATTAATATCTGAGCAGAATTAATGATGGAAAAACACAATTATATCCAACATGTACAAAGTTTTGCAGTTGGATTTGTCAGTAATCAAACTGGGTCCCGAGAAAGTCCATTTTGTCAGTAAACAAAGCTTCTGAGTGGAGAAGAGATATTCTGTGCACATAAACACGGGCGCCTAAATTCCTGATAAATATTTGATAATGAAGACATGGGTGGAGTAGGTGTCTTCAGCCATCGGAGGTCTTCCAACAAGTGGGATTATTCAATCATTCTCAGGGGATTTGGGAGAAGAAAGAAAAAAAAATCTGGCTCAGCATGCCACAACTCAAAGTCTTTTCAAATTCTAAAGAGGGAAGATGATATTTGGCATGTCCACAAAGGTGAAAAGCATCATGTTTTCTCTAAAATTGTATGGTATTTAGTATCCAAAGGCCAATATTTGAGTTTCAGGTCTACCGCTTCCGAGCAGTGCAACTTTGAATAATTCGCTTGGCCTCTCTGAACCTCTGTTCCTACCCCTAAACCAGAGGTGGGGGAACGCTCATCTCAGCACTGCCCTGGTGGTCCAGTGGTTAAGATGCCCCGCTCCCAATGCAGGGGCCCAGGTTCAGTCCCTGGTTGGGGAACTAAGAGCCTGCAGGCCATGTGGCAAGGCCAGAGAAAGGAAAAGAACGCTCATCTGTTACGGTCAGGGTCAAAGGAGATCAGTTAGAAAATGCTTTGTTGACTGACACAGCAACATTCCATCTGCTGTCATGCCTAGGGACAACACCATCATCTCTGGTGACGGAAGAGCAGAATAATGTTGTATTGCTGTTATCTGCTGAAACCACACCAAGGGAATTACGCATTCATGAAATTGGTGTTAAATCTGTATTAAGCCATAACAAAGTATCACACACCAGCTGACTTAAATAACAGAAATTATCGTGTCTCAGGTCTGGAAGCTTAGACGCCCAAAACCAAGGTGTCAAAGGGTTGGGTCCCTCTAGGGTCTGATCCCGCCCCCTCCTCTCGGCTACGAGGATGGCCATCTTCTCTCTGGGTCTCTTCTCATCACCTTCCTCCCTGTCTCTGTGTCAAATTTCCCCTTTTTACAAGGATGGCAGTCACAGTGGGTGACAGCCCACTGGACCTTACTTTGATTACCTCTGTAAAGATCCTTATGATGGTTAATTGATGTGACTGGGCTAAGGGACACCCCTATAGCTGGCAGTACATTTCTCCAGGTGTCTGTGAGGGTGTTCCTGGAAGAGCTGAGCATTTGAATTGGTTTAGTAAAGATTATCTTCAACAATATTGATTTGGACCACTTCATACACTGGGGCTGAACAGAAAAAAAGAGGGACAAAGAGTGAATTTGCTCTTTTTGCTTGATTTGGGGCATCCATCTTCTTCCTCAATATCAGTGCTCCTGGTTCTCAAACCTGGGGGTTCAGACTGGGACTTACACCATTAGCCCTGCAATTCCCTGGACTAAAAGTAAATTGCACCACCAGTTTCTGGCCCTTCAGCTCACAGACAATACATGAATGATCTTCTCAGCCTCCATCCTTGGGTGAGTCGATTTTTTATAATGAATCTGTCTCTCAACTATTTATATATAGTTGGCCAGTGAGTTCATTCAAGTTTATCCATAGAAGCTGTAATGGAAAAATGCAAATGAACTTTTGAGCCAATCCATATGCACGGAAAATTCTTAAAAAGATGGGAATACCAGACCACCTGACCTGCCTCCTGAGAAATCTGTACACAGGTCAGGAAGCAACAGCTGGAACTGGACGTGGAACAACAGACTGGTTCCAAATCAGGAAAGGAGTACATCAAGGCTGTATATTGTCACAGCATCAAGGCTGCTTATTTAACTTCTATGGAGACTACATCATGAGAAACACTGGGCTGGAAGAAGCACAAGCTAGAATCAAGATTGTTAGGAGAAATATCAATAACCTCAGATATGCAGATGACACCACCCTAATGGCAGAAAGTAAAGAACTAAAGAGCCTCTTGATGAAAGTGAAAGAGGAGAGTGAAAAAGTTGGCTTAAAACTCAACATTCAGAAAACTAACATCATGGCATCTGGTCCCATCACATCATGGCAAATAGATGGGGAAGCAATGGAAACAGTGACAGATTTTATTTTTTAGGGCTCCAAAATCACTGCAGTTGGTGACTACAGCATGAAATTAAAAGACACTTACTCCTTGGAAGAAAAGCTATGACCAATCTAGACAGCATATTAAAAAGCCCAACAAAGGCCAACAAAGGCCCATCTAGTCAAAGCTATGGTTTTTCCAGTAGTCATGTATGGATGTGAGAGTTGGACTATAAAGAAAGCTGAGTGCTGAAGAAGTGATGCTTTTGAACTGTGGTGTTGGAGAAGACTCTTGAGAGTCCCTTGAACAGCAAGGAGATCCAACCAGTCCATCCTAAAGGATATCAGTCCAGAATACTCATTGGAAGGACTGATGTTGAAGCTGAAACTCCAATACTTTGGTCACCTGATGCAAAGAGCTGACTGATTTGAAAAGACCCTGATGCTGGGAAAGATTGAGGGCAGGAGGAGAAGGGGATGACAGAGGATGAGATGGCTGGATGGCATCATCGACTCAATGCTCATGGGTTTGGGTGGACTCTGGGAGTTGGTGGTGGACAGGGAAGCCTGGCGTGCTGTGGTTCATGGGGTCGCAAAGAGTTGGACATGACTGAGCGACTGAACTGAACTGACTAATATAGAACTTATCTTCAAATAAAGTCACATTTACAAGCATTAGGGGTCAGGACTTCAAGGGGTGGGGGACAGATACCATTCAATCCATGACAAGATCTTTCATTTATTTTGTTAAAAAGTCACCAAACTGATTCACAGTGCTTCCCAACCAAGACTGACTTCTCATATGAAAACATTTCACTCTACAGTGGAGATACACCTGCCTGTCGAGTGTCTAAGGAGATCAGTTATTCTCTTTAGAGTGAAAGTCTAAGACCCTGGTCACGTGTCTGTTCCAGACACCGGAATACCAGGCAGTGTTTCTCTTTTCCGATATCTCTCTCTATCCCGTAACGCACTTGTCATCACTTTCCTTATATTTAGCTTGGAAATAAAAATGTGTCACACTGATGGAGAGCTGCTACAGGTTTTAGATTTCAAACTCTCAATTCTTCATTCAAGAAATGTATTTACTGGTTATATCTCACTTCCGCATCAAGCCCACGATTGCTGACACATTTTAAAATCAGATTCCTTCATTAAGTTAGAGGACTGAGAAGTGGAGACGTAGGCACACACACATAAAGTCTCATATACAACAGATTTATATAACATAGAGGAGAAATTAAGGTTTAAGTTGAATTAGACCTTTTTTAAATGCATGTTTTCTTAGCAACTCAATATCAGTTTTTGGTCATCAACTGTCTTGCAATTTTACAAAATGTAAATGTCCCTCACAGAATGGACGTATGGGCACAAGATGTACATCTCAGATGGTCGTCAAAGCATTCCTGGCAACACTGAAAGATGGAAACAACCTGATGTCCCCCGGGAGGAGTTAGTTAAGCAGAGCAGGAGACACTACAGAACGGAGCAGAAGTCAGCACCCACGGAGGACCGTGTTTTTGAAAACATACAGTGACATGGAGTAAAACGATTTTCAGCTTTACTGAAAAGCAGGCTATGGAAGGATACTCGTGATTCCAATTTTAAGACTACCTGTGCATAAAAGAATATAGAAGGGATATTCACTGACATGTTAATATGCTGGTTTCCAGGTACTAAGATTATAGACAATTTTTTCCCTGTTACTCCCCTTATTAAATTCTTTCTACGAGACACATAAATCATAAAATGAAAATGTGGCTTTTTTAATGAATGAGAATCTCCTTCTGAAAGGCTACTGCCTTCAACATTGCATAATTCATGCTACTGGGTGACTATTTTTCTCAGGTCTTTGTACTAGATTTTTAGGGGATAACAGAGGGAGGTCAAATATGTATAAAGATACACTTCCAGGTGTAAACTAGGTTAACTGGTGGGAAGCTGCCATACAGCACGGGGAACTCAGCTCGGTGCCCTGCGGTGACCTGGAGCCGCAGGCTGGGGCGGGAGGGACGTTTACGGGGCAGGGGATAGATGGATGCACACAGCTGGCTCACGCGCCGTACGGCAGAGACTGGCACGACACAGTAAAGCCACTACACTCCCATTAAAAAATGAAAAACCAAATACATATAAAAATCAGGATGTCCTGATACTTACCGCTATCAGCAATCCACTCCAGCGTTCCTGCCTGGAGAATCCCATGGACAGAGGAGCCTGGCGGGCTACGGCCCATAGGGTCACAAAGAGTCAGACACGACTGAAGCGACTTAGCACAACACAGCGCTTAGCACTATAATGCAGCTTATACAATTATCAGAAAGCTGGACGAAGGACTCGGCATTTGATTTAGGCTGTTTCTGTTGTTTAGTCGCTCGGTTGCGTCCAACTCTTGGGATTCTGTGGACAGCAGCCCACCAGGCTCCTCCGTCCATGGGATTCTCCAGGCAAGAATACTGGAGTGGGTTGCCTGGATCGAACCCAGGCCTCCTGCATTGCAGGTGAATACTTAATTGCTGAACCACCTGGAAAGCGCGTTTAGGTTGGGCCTTTATGAAAAAGTCTATTCTCAGTAAGGTATTTAGGATATAAGGAGGAGGGGCATTCCTGACAGAGGAGATGGCTTGAGTGAACCAACACGCAACAGAACGCTAGGTCTCCTGTGTACGCAAGTCCAGTATGCGTGGTTCTTAGGGTGTCCAACAGGATGCCGGGGACAAGGCAGGAATACTGAGTCAAGAGATGCATGGTCACAAAAATTTACCAGACGAAGACTTTTGAGAGGGAACACTGAGTGCTCTTAATAGCTACTAGGAGGTGACAGGCATTCACTAGAAAGACACAGGGAAACCAGGGCATATGGATGTCCTACCTATGGCGGGGTCCCAGTGGGCCTTAAATGCCAAGCTAAGTAAGATATCTGAACTTCATACCCAGAATCTTAGAATCTTGGAGTTGATAAGAAATGTTAATGCCCTCCAGCTTGGCCACCCCATCCCTACCTCTGCAACTTTCTCTAGAATATTTATCAAGCCTTTGTTTAAACATCTCTGTGACAAAGAACACACTGCCTTGGACTAGCTGTTAGAAAGTTCTTCACTGTACCGAGCTGACGTTTATCTCCCTGTATCTCCCACCCATTTGGCCCGTGGCTGCCATCTTGGACAGACAAGCACAGTCTAAGCTTTCTTCCAGGAGAGCGGAAGACGTAGAGACAGCTGAAGAGGCTCCCTGGACTCCTCTGCAGGTTAAACGTCCTGCAGCCGTCCCTACGGCAGCGCGATGTGTGGTGCTCCTTGCGTTCCAGCTCCTAATGAGCTTTGAAAATGCCCCTCTCTTCTCATCTGCCTGCTACCGTCCTGGTTGGAGCCACCATCCCTTCTTGCTTATACCACAGTGATTCCTCCTAAGCCGTTTCCCCCCTCTTCTTTCTCTCATTGACCATCCCTCCAACTCATTGTCTATAGTGATCTTTCCAAAACTGATTGATCTTTCCAAACTATGTTGATCTTTCCACAAAACTGCTGTGACACTGCCCTGCTCACAACCTTCAACAGCTCCCTACTGCTCTGAGGGCCAGTCAGAGCCTCGCAGCATGAAGTTCTTGGCCCATCCAGCCCTCTGGTCTGTCTCCCTCCTCCTCCCCACTCTGGGTGCACGCCCCTTCCCTTGGTTCCTTGCACAGGATTTTCGCCCCACCGAAGTCACTTCACCTACACGTGGAATCTTCTTCCCTCCACCACCTGTACCTCGATAACCCATACTTCGCTTCTGGGTTTCAATATAAACACTGCCTCTAAAAGTTTGCCCTGATTCCCTTAAGTCTGAATTCCAGACCCCTTAAGTGGTTCCTCAGGGACCTAAGCTTCCCCTGTTATAGCAAGTATAACATCGAATTAAAATCCCCCTGCTTATTCATCTAGCACCTTCCCTATACTGTGAACACCCTGAAAACAAGTCTGTTTTTTAGCACCATGATCATCAGTATCTAAGCACAGTGATTGGAACATAGTATGCACATACATATGTATGTGTGTGTGTGTGTATATATATATATATATATATATATATATTTAACAGCATGGACGGATTTTATGGATTTTTCTATAAGATGTTATGGAAAAACTTGAACGAACTTTTTGGCCCATCCAATATATGTATACGTGAATGTGTACACATATGTATATATACACATACACACATATATACGTACTATACACACACACATATATATATATAATTTTTCCATAACATCTTACAGAAAAATCCAAATGAACTTTTTGGCCAGCCCAATATATGTGTTCAAAAAAATGTATATATATGGCAACCCACTCCAGTATTCTTACCTGGGAAATCCCATGGACAGAGGAGTCTTGCAGGCTACAGCCCATGGGGTTGCAAACAGTCGGAGACAACTTAGCAACTAAACCACCACCACACCACATACATACATGTGCTCAAAAAATGCTAATGAGTTCATATCTAGCACCCAGAACTAGATACAATTGTTCTAAATGTGGTCTGCGTAACACATATTAGAGTGACAATTGCCTTACATGTTCTATATGCCATACCTCTTTTAATAAAACCTGACATTATTTTAGCAGAAAATTGCATGATTGATTGTATTGTCCATTTAAGTCCCTACACCGTTAAGTATATGAAGCCACCACTTCCGTCTTTTAGCTTTCCTTCTTCTGTGCTCTAGCACGCGCGCTCTCTCTCTCTGAGTCACACACACAATAATTTGCAAATGATTTTGGCCATGCACAATACATTTTGCATCTATTTTTGCACACTCCTTACAAAGATAAAATATCAAAGTGCACTACAACTTATTGCTAACTTCTGGATCCCTAATCCTTAATTAAGCCTGTCGCTGAGCAAACACGAGTAGTGTGCTATGCCTTCCTGGATAGTAATAATATTGAATAAAACAGGAATGGAGATGGACCCAGGAGCACACCTTCTAAAGAGTCCATCTGCCGATCGACTATGCTTCAGTGAATGCGTTCGGACAGTCATGGATCCAGCCCACACACATACTTCTAATGCAGGAGCACGTCACGAGATCTGGGCCCTTCCTAAAATCACAGTTTTTGAATTGATTAGGTAAACTGAGTATAATTACGTTTCAGATGTTAATCCTTTCATAAACTTTATTTTAGTTATCCTTTTTTAATAGATACTGAAACGGTCGCTCAGAGAGAAAGTCATGCAGCTCACAAGTGCTCGAGCAGGGACATGACCTCCAGCGCTGTGACTGCAGGTTCAATGGCACCCAGTCCACCGGGACCCTCCCAAAAGAGAAAAGGTGCATTCTTGGACAGCAGTGGGCTCCTGGTGACCACCACCTACTCTCCCAAATGCCTGCTGAATGAATAACGTCTTTGATTAGAGATTCTGAACTTGAGGTTCATGACCATGCCAGAGGGCCCAAGAGTAGGCTTGGACGAACCTCCTGAAAGTTTACAAAAAGTACCATGTGGTGTATATGACACATTTTTTTCTAAAAGGTAATGTATGTTTGAATCTCACAGTAATGTACTGTCTCCAAAAGGTTCAAAGAACAATTTGCAATTAAATAGCTCCCTATTAGAATGTCACTGTCACTCTGTCTATAGAGTTCTGAATGCACGTGTTTCTTTAGAAAATCAAACTGAAGTTTTTCATCTCTAGTCTCCAAAGCCTCCATCACTCTAGCAGGCCTCAGACATCTCATCTGCTGGTCCCTTCAGAGCCTTGCTTCTGGTGTCAAAACATGCCAGCTTGATTCTTTGATGTCAGTTTATCAAAGGGCTCTCTTAGAGGCCCACTTTGAGACTCCCCTAGCCGTCTGGGGGTTGGAACGTTGAGCTTCTAATGCAGGGGGCACAGGTTCGATCCCTGGTCAGGGAGCTAAGATCCTACATGCTGCACGGCCAAAACAACAAAAGAAGCCCACCTCACTTGGGCTATCTCAAACACCCAGAGAGTTTACACCTTCACTCGTTAAATACCTGGAAGAGTGCGCCTGTCCCTGATAATCAGGGTTGACATTCATTCTTCACTCTTTACATGTTCTATTATACATTGTATCTCGGTCACCTTATTCATCACTTGAAGATCATTGTCACTGACCACAACTGCACAAGAATTCACATAAATACATTGCGTGTCCCCCCTGGGTCCAGAGAACAGGCTCAAAGGATGCGAGGACAGACAGAGCTGATCCTGCTCTCACGGAGCCTACAGACCAGTGGAGGACGGACAAGCAAGCAGACGCTTGCAACAAAGAATGGTAAATGCTCTGACAGAAGAGATGAGGAAGCTCTGGGAGGAAAGGAGAGGACCACCCACCCTGCTGGAGGATAAGGAGCTGATGGCCTTGGTGGTCTCCAGGAGAGGGGCTGCCAGCCGAGTCTAAGAAAAAACAGAAGTCAGACCAGACCCAAGAGAAGGACACGGAGGAAAGTCAGGGTGAGGAAATAGCTTCACATGCCTGAATTTACACACTGCATGAGTACGGTGTGCATCACATGTGCATCATACGTGGAGAGGGAGTGGGTGGCTGATAAGAGATCACACTGAAGACAGAGGTAAAGGGCAAGTCCAGAGCTCCCGTGTACATCAGCACTGTTCTCAAAGGAAAAAAACAGGAACCCACTGTGGACTCTTCCAAAAAGGTCTGCGTGATCGCACTGCATTTTAGAAAGACCATCTGATACAGGACGGTGACAAGACAGGGCGCCTGGGGGTGGGCAGTACTGGTCTCAAATGAGACTCACAGTGGGGCGGTCCTGACTGACACTGAACAGTGGGAGCTGGTCTGGAGACACCGGCGAGTGCGCAAAACCCATGAGACAGGGACGGGGACAGGACTTGGGGACTGACCAGGTGTCACGAGTGAAAGGGGATGATGGCTCTGTCCAGGGTGACTCTGTCCTGTCTGGCCTGGATGACAAGGGACCCCATTTGAGCAGTGGACAATGGCAGAGGAGCGGGCCTGGGAGGGGAGGGGAGGAGACACTCAGTCTGAATTCGTGGACTTGAAGAGGCTCCGTGAGACCGCGGAGTGGAGAGACCCTGTAGAGAAGGGTGGCATTTAGGAGAAAGACCCAAACAGGCTACAGATGCGTATGAAGTGGGGGAAGCCATAGGGAGACCAAGGGAAAGACAGAGAGCAGAGGGACACGCCGACACTGCTGAAGGGAGGCAGTCAATGGTGACAGGTCAGAGGGGCCCAGGAGGCCGGCATCAAAGGCTCCGGGACAGTAAAATTCTTCAGAGAGAGGATGACCAACCGCTCACAATGACACAGAGAAGCCCTGGGGACGGCCGAGGGCAACAGACTGCACGGTTGAGCCCCGAGCGGCCTCTGGCGCCCCGGCAAAGCTTCGTCCTCAGAGGCAGAGCAGAGGCCCCTCCGCGCGGCCTGGGCCCGAGCGCGGTACTGCTAGTGGTGCAGAGCCGGCCCGCCGGTGCAGGAGCCGAGAGAGACCCAGGTTCGAGCCCGGGGCCGGGAAGGCGCCCTGGAGGAGGACACGCAACCACTCCCGTGCTCTCGCCTGGAGAACCCCGGGGCAGAGGGGCCTGGCGGCCTGTGGTCCATGGGGTCTCAAAGAGGCGGACCGACGGAGCGGCTTAGCGCAGGAGGACATGGAGATGGTGAGTGTCACCCGCTCTTTCAAGAAGGTGGGTGGCAGCCATGGAAAGGCAGCGGACAGGAAGCGCGGGAAAGAACACCTACTGGCTGAGGAGAGGAAGGGCGGAAAGGCGACAAACACCTACGGACTGAGGTGAGGAAGCGCGGAAACGCGACAAACACCTACTGGCTGAGGAGAAGAAGCGTGGAAACGAGACAAACACCTACGGACTGAGGTGAGGAAGCGCGGAAACTCGACAAACACCTACTGGCTGAGGAGAGGAAGGGCGGAAACGCGACAAACACCTACGGACTGAGGTGAGGAAGCGCGGAAACGCGAAAACATTGACTGGCTGAGGAGAAGAGCACGGAAACGCGACAAACACCTATTGACTGAAGTGAGGAAGCGCGGAAACTCGACAAATACCTACTGGCTGAGGAGAAAAAGCGTGGAAACGAGACAAACACCTACTGGCTGAGGTGAGGAGGCGCGGAAAGGCGACAAACACCTACTGGCCGAGGTGAGGAGGACGGTCCGTCGCTGGCCCCGCCGGCCGGAGGGGAACGACCTCCACACACGCCAGGGCTGCCTCGCCCTCTGCGTCCTGCCGGGCGCCAGCGGGGCTTTTGTTCCCCTGCCCTTCTCGGAGGTGAACCTTTAAAGCGACACCAGGGCGTGCGGCGGACGGCAGCCCCGAACCCCGCCGCCCGGGCCCCCGTCCCGCCGCGCGGCGCTCCGGCTCCGAGGCGGCTCGGCCGGACCCCGCGGCCCCGGCCCCGCTCCCAGAGGAGAGGCCCCGCTCGTCCCGGGAGAGGCACGAAGGCCCGGCTCGGGCGCGGACCCGGCCTGTGGAAGGGGCTCCCCCGCCTCCGGGGCCAAGCGGAGGACCCCCGAGAGCTTCGCCGCGACCGGCGGCTTACAACGACGAGCCCGGCCTCCCCGCACGGCCCCGCTGCCGCAGGTAGCGCACGAAGCGCCCGGCCGGCCCCAGGACGGAGCGCCGCGAAGCCCGAGCCCGCTGCGCCCGGGGCGCCGCCGCCGGGGCCCGCGGCCGGGTCTGCAGAAGCGGGGCGCGCGTCTGCACACCCCGACGCGCCCGGGCGCCCAGGCTGGAGGCGGGCCCCGCTCGCGCCCCGCGCGGGGAGGCGCCGGAGCCCGGCCCGGCCCGGCGCCCACCTACCCGCTCGGCGCGGCGGCCCATGCTGCTGCGGCCCCGCGCGGCCCCGCCGGCCCTGCCCCCGGCCGCCCGCCCGCCTCCCGGCCTCCCCGCGCGGGGCCGCCGGCCCGGGGCCCCGGCGCCCACTGGGAGCCGTGACCTTTGCCTGGAGCGGCCCCGCGGGCGCGGACGGGGCGTCCGGGGCCGCCGCCCCCACCCCGACGCGCCGGGTTAATGTTTCTCTTTCAGGGAGACTCCATGGGGTCTGACTTGCCATTGCTGCTGCATCCGGCCCCGGCCTCGCCCCGGGTTCTCCTGCCGCGCGGTTGGGGAGTTCCCTGAATTAGCATTTCCAGGTTAAGCGCGGGCAGTGCCTCCTATAAGGTCCTCTCACACTCCGGGAAATAATACCCCCATTATCTCCCCCTAAAGCCTGCAACAGTTGACAAAGAGCTTTGGACAATCAGCCTGTCATTTGACCTCCCAAACAATGCCAGGAAGGCTCTCCTACGACTGCCATTCTACACAGAAGGAAAAAGCCGCTCCAGAAAAATTAGGTATCTGCCCAATCAGCCAACCAGAAAGTGAAATCTGCGGGGGGTTTTTCAACCACATCCTGGGTGCACCCACAAACCACCCACCTCCCTACTGAGTGACCCACCCCACTAACTGAATTATCACACAAAAGCACCTATTATAGTTATAATGTATAACACAGAGCAAAGATAACTATTCAATATTCTAATTTTGGGATTATAAAAGTGTTAGAAAGTGTTTTTTAAAAAAAGTGTTAAAAGTTAAGGATATCCACAGATATCTTGAGTTCATAGACTACATTGTTTTATTGTCTGATTTCTTCTCTTTGCCAGCTGCTAAAAGGATGCTGCGGGAACCAGACTGGCCACTCTGAAGTGCTGGAACAAGCCCAGGGATCCCCGAGGCTGCTCTGAGTCCATCACTGGCCTTGGTCAGAGTCTTTTCCCCTCCTTTTTCTGGACCCTTCCAGATGGTGAAATACTGAATGGAACGGGAAGGGGCTGTGAGACTGTAGAGAGCCCTGAACAAGGAGTCACAGTACCAGAATCTTAGTGTGAGGAGGACAGCTGCGGTGTGGGTCTATAGAGATGCTCTGGAGACAGCTGGTCTGGAAAGTGGCATCACTCTGATTTTTCCACTGAGACAAGGGGAGAGGGGCTGATACTCACACTCAGTCTGGAAGGACTGGAAGGTTTCGGCCAGGAGAAGAGGAAGAAGGACATCACTGACCCGGATAGCATCCTGTCCGAAAGCTGTCCTAAGGCCTTTCTGAAAATAGTCCCTGCAGGCGAGAACAGAGGGCGTGGGAGGCTGTGACTACAGAGGAGGGTGTGGCTTGGACTCTGACCTTCTGTGTCTCTTGAGGGGATTTGGACTTCATCCTGCCGATCCTGATGGCTTACTATGACTGGCCTGGGTTACCAGCTCTTAACACGAGGGTGCAGGAGTCACAGACTGTTTTACAGCAAGAAATGTGTATCTGGCTGGTGGTTGTGGGTATTGGTGTCATCAGACAGATACAGTTTCTTTTTTTTCCTAGCTATAAACTGCAAGCAATGTATTTAACCTCACTAAGCCTCAGTTTTCTCACCAGTAAAATGGGGATTGTGTTATGTGCTATGAGAATTAAATGAAATTATGTAGGTCAAACCCTTTGCCTTTCTTCTGACAGTGACAAGTAGCTACCGTTATCCTTGCAAGTCCTTTAATGTGTGTGACCACAGGGCTACCATAGCGTAACAAGGAACTACCTCCCTTCTGATGCCTTCCCTTCTTCCCATTATGCTTGGTTGGCTTTTGACTCATTAGAATCCTTCTGCTTTTTTCCTCCTTCTCGACATCACTTCCTTCCTTAATGTCCCGGTCTAGACTTTAATGTCAGTTTCGATCTGAACTCGCTTTCCTGCTCAGTTTGTTCCTTTCCCGGTCCAACCAGGGTCAGACCATCTCCAAAGCCCCAGCATCGTGCTCTGCGAGAGCCACACAACACTGCGTAGCGTATCCTCTGGCCCCAGCACCTGCATGCTCTGCAGCCATGGTGTGGTGCCCGGCCCCCCGGACGCCTTATACGCAGCCCTGGCCACCCCCCTGCCCACTCCACGGTCCTTCCCACCCCTCAGTACCCGGAGCCCGCTCCTGGCTGCCTTTCTTTCAGCAGACAGGCTCCTCTTCAGCAGCAGAGATCACAGAAACTAGCAGGAGGGAGCTCTGCTTCCTGTCCTGGCACTGGAAACTGTATGTCCAGTCTCCATTCTGCATGCGACAGAATCCCTCTTCTCAGGTCTTCTGGAACATTCTTTCATCAACCATCCCCTTAGCTTTCAGTTTGTTCTCTACTTATTTCATCACAGTCTATAAACACATTCAACTGTCTCCCACAGAGCGTGCTCCATCTTTCCTAATATCATCTGAATACATGCCTATTCTTTTTAACAACGACACACACACACCATGTGTCCACTGTATAGAACACACTTCTCAGTGGATCTTCCAAGCCCAGTTCCTCCTTTAGAACCAAGTTTTAAGTCACCTCTTCAAAGAGCCTTTCCCTGACCAGCCAATCCAAGGAGCTGTCCTCTCCCTCGTTATCAGCTGTCAGCCTTCTTCACTTTGGCCACATCCTTTACCCCGTGTAAATATTTTCTGAATAAAGAAATGAACGGATGAATGGGTGATTCAAAGAATGGGATCACTGAGCTCCTGCCTCTCTTGCAATCCTCTTCCCCTGGGTCCTCCTCACAGCATCTGTTATCTGGGTGTACAAGGCAAACAAGCCCTGCACTCATGGCTCTAAGCTTCTGCATGATATCAGCTCTACCAAGATCACCCACACAGCTTCTCAGCTGCCTGAGGCATTTCCCCGCTGGTGGACTCCCAGGAAGATCTGGTATCCTCCACAGTGTCCCCAGAGGACTCCCTCTTCTTGTGTGTGTCCCTGGTAGAGTGGTCATGTTGCTGCCAGCAGCTGTGTCGTGATTCGTTTTGACTTGGAAATAATTGCTGCGTTTTATTTTTTGTTTGGGGTTTTTTTTAACAGCCACATTGAGCTATAAATCACATAACATACAGTTCCTCAATTTAAATGGTACAAGTCATGGTTTTTAGGGTATTCACAGAGTTAACCATCACCACAATCAATTCTAGAACATGGTTGTCCCTCCAAAAAAAAAGAACGCGAAACATTGTAGCGGTTCAGTTCAATTCAGTCGCTCAGTTGTGTCTGACTCTGCAACCCCATGAATCGCAGCACGCCAGGCCTCCCTGTCCATCACCATCTCCCGGAGTTCACTCAGACTCAACGTCCATTGAGTCTGTGATGCCATCCAGCCATCTCATCCTGGATTGTCCCCTTCTCCTCTTGCCGCCAATCTCTCCCAGCATCAGAGTCTTTTCCAATGAGTCAACTCTTCACATGAGGTGGCCAAAGTACTGGAGCTTCAGCTTTAGCATCATTCCTTCCAAAGAAATCCCAGGGTTGATCTTCAGAATGGACTGGTTGGATCTCCTTGCAGTCCAAGGGACTCTCAAGAGTCTTCTCCAACACCACAGTTCAAACGCGTCAAATTTTCAGCACTCAGCCTTCTTCACAGTCCAACTCTCACATCCATATGACCACAGGAAAAACCATAGCCTTGACTAGACGGACCTTAGTTGGTAAAGTAATGTCTCTGCTTTTGAATATTCTATCTAGGTTGGTCATAACTTTTCTTCCTAGGAGTAAGCGTCTTTTAACTTCATGGCTGCAGTCACCATCTGCAGTGATTTTGGAGCCCAAAAAAATAAAGTCTGACACTGTTTCTACTGTTTCCCCATCTATTTCCCATGAAGTGATAGGACCGGATGCCATGATCTTCGTTTACTGAATGTTGAGCTTTAAGCCAACTTTTTCACTCTCCTCTTTCACTTTCATCAAGAGGCTTTGTAGCTCCTCTTCACTTTCTGCCATAAGGGTGGTGTCATCTGCATATCTGAGGTTATTGATATTTCTCCTGGCAATCTTGATTCCAGCTTGTGTTTCTTCCAGTCCAGCGTTTCTCATGATGTACTCTGCATATAAGTTAAATAAGCAGGGTGACAATATACAGCCTTGACGGACTCATTTTCCTATTTGGAACCAGTCTGTTGTTCCATGTCCAATTCTAACTGTTGCTTCCTGACCTGCATACAGATTTCTCAAGAGGCAGGTTAGGTGGTCTGGTATTCCCATCTCTCAGAATTTTCCACAGTTTATTGTGATCCAACAGTCAAAGGCTTTGGCACAGTCAATAAAGCAAAAATAGATGTTTTTCTGGAACTCTCTTGATTTTTCCATGATCCAGCAGATGTTGGCAATTTGATCCCTGGTTCCTCTACCTTTTGTAAAACCAGCTTGAACATCAGGGAGTTCACGGTTCATGTATTGCTGAAGCCTGGCTTGGAGAATTTTGAGCATTACTTTACTAGCATGTGAGATGAGTGCAATTATGCGGTAGTTTGAGCTTTCTTTTGCATTGCCTTTCTTTGGAATTGAAATGAAAACTGACCTTTTCCAGTCCTGTGGCCACTGCTGAGTTTTCCAAATTTGCTGTCCTATTGAGTGCAGCACTTTCACAGCATCATCTTTCAAGATTTGAAACAGCTCAACTGGAATTCCATCATCTCCACTAGCTTTGTTTGAAGTGATGCTTTCTAAGGCCCACTTGACTTCACATTCCAAGATGTCTGGCTCTAGATTAGTGATTACATCATCATGATTATCTGGGTTGTGAAGATCTTTTTTGTACAGTTCTTCCATGTATTCTTGCCACCTCTTCTGAATATCTTCTGCTTCTGTTAGGTCCAGACCATTTCTGTCCTTTATCGAGCCCATCTTTGCATGAAATGTTTCCTTGGTATCTCTAATTTTCTTGAAGAGATCTCTAGTCTTTCCCATTCTGTTCTTTTTCTTTATTTCTTTGCATTGATCGCTGAAGAAGGCTTTCTTATCTCTTGCTATTCTTTGGAACTCTGCATTCAGATGCTTATATCTTTCCTTTTCTCCTTTGCTTTTCACCTCTCTTCTTTTCACAGCTATTTGTAAGGCCTCCCCAGACAGCCATTTTGCTTTTTTGCATTTCTTTTCCATGGGGATGGTCTTGATCCCTGTCTCCTGTACAATGTCACGAACCTCATTCCATAGTTCATCAGGCACTCTATCTATCAGATCTAGGCCCTTAAATCTGTTTCTCACCTCCACTGTATAATCATAAGGGATTTGATTTCGGTCATACCTGAATGGTCTAGTGGTTTTCCCTACTCTCTTCAATTTGAGTCTGAATTTGGTAATAAGGAGATCATGATCTGAGTCACAGTCAGCTCCTGGTCTTGTTTTTGTTGACTGTATAGAGCTTCTCCATCTTTGGCTGCAAAGAATATAATCAATCTGATCTCGGTACTGACCATCTGGTGATGTCCATGTGTAGAGTCTTCTCTTGTGTTGTTGGAAGACGGTGTTTGCTATGACCAGTGCATTTTCTTGGCAAAACTCTATTAGTCTTTGCCTTGCTTCATTCCGCATTCCAAGGCCAAATTTGCCCGTTACTCCAGGTGTTTCTTGACTTCCTACTTTTGCATTCCAGTCCCCTATAATGAAAAGGACATCTTTTTTGGGTGTTAGTTCTAAAAGGTCTTGTAGGTCTTCATAAAACCGTTCAACTTCAGATTCTTCAGCGTTACTGGATGGGGCATAGACTTGGATTACTGTGATATTGAATGCTTTGCCTTGGAGATGAACAGAGATCATTCTGTCATTTTTGAGATTGCATCCAAGTACTGCATTTCAGACTCTTTTGTTGACCATGATGGCTACTCCATTTCTTCTGAGGGATTCCTGCCCGCAGTAGTAGATATAATGGTCATCTGAGTTAAATTCACCCATTCCAGTCCATTTTAGTTCGCTGATTCCTGGAATGTCGACGTTCACCCTTGCCACCTCTTGTTTGACCACTTCCAATTTGCCTTGATTCATGGACCTGACATTCCAGGATCCTATGCAATATTGCTCTTTACAGCATCGGAGCTTGCTTCTGTCACCAGTCACATCCACAACTGGGTATTGTTTTTGCTTTGGCTTCATCCCTTCATTCTTTCTGGAGTTATTTCTTCACTGATCTCCAGTAGCATATTGGGCACCTAATGACCTGGGGAGTTCCTCTTTTGGTATCCTATCATTTTGAATTTCCTACTGTTCATGGGGTTCTCAAGGCCAGAATACTGATAGCTGTTAATCATCCATTAATGACTCCCCAATCCTGCCGTCCTAGATGACCGCCAGTCTACTTCCTGTCTCTATAGATTTACCGTCTTGGACATTTTGTGTAAATGGAATCATACAATACCCATTTGTGTATGTGTGTGACTGTCACTTTCTTCTGCATCTGAAGACTGACTTGGCCCCAGGACGCCTTTCACGTTGAATCAACATGGCAGAACGTGGACTCTGTAGAGTGGTTTGCTCCGGAGAAGAAACCAGAGCAATGTTTCTTAAATCATGTCACGCACAGCATCCTGGTAAATCATCTGAATTGCTGAGCTGGAGCAGAAGGCTCAGGCTTAGCTAGCCCTGCCCTCGCAGAAGGAAGGGGAACGGGCAGACTCCAGGCGGGCTTGCCTGACCTCCTGTGCCATGAGGACCCACCCCGAGGACAGACTGCCTGCGTCCGCCTGACCTCTGCGTGTGCGAGCTGTCACCTTCAGTCCCGGCTGTGCTCAGTCGTGTCTGACTCTTCACAGCCCTGTGGGCCATAGCCCACCAGGCTCCCCTGTCCATGGGATTCTCCAGGCAAGAACCTTTGGTGGTTTGCCATCCCTCCTCCAGGGGATCTTCCCAACCCGGGGATCAAACCCGGGTCTCTTACACCTGAATTGGCAGACGGGTTCTTTACCGCTATCCCAGCTAGCTCCTTTCTAAAAAGAGGATATAAATAATCCTATCTTATAAGCAGCACATTGTAGGACTGTAATAAAGATTAAATGAGAAGATATATGGCAAGTGCATAGCACAGCGCTTGGGAGATTATAAATGCCTGAGAAATATTTACGATGTTGTAGTTGTTGATGTCTGACCACAGCTGTTTTCATACTGTTCCTCTAAGTAAAATCCAATATGGAAAGAGGGTTCTGCTGCTTTACAAAAGTAATTCAAACCATTATTCTAGGAAAGCTTCACACACCATGTGGAGATCCCCCGCCAGATGGTCATGTGTGTTCTGCTTGATGAAAGTAGGGACGGTGGGGAGCTGAAGCTTCAGCTGAAGAGCAACTGTTAGTGGTAAGTTGCGGGGGGCAGGTGGGTGGAGATGGATTGGGCTCAGTTGTCACCCTGCGGCATGTGGGATCTTAGTCCCCAGACCAGGGATCAAACCTGTGTCCCCTGCACAGGAGCATGGGTTATTAACCTCTGGCCCACCAGGGCTGTCCCTGACTTCCCCTGCTGTGAATGGCCTTTCCTGCACATCTGGCAAACCTCTGTATAGATCCTGCATGACCATCTTTTTCTTGCCTTCCTCCCGTCTGTGACGGGACAGCCCGTATACATGCCCGTGAGCCTGTGTCCAGCCACCACCTGTGCCGACGACTGCAAATAGCTGAAACACAAAGGGCCTTTTTTAAATTTTTTTGAGTGTTTAATGGTTTTTTAAAAATTTATTTACTTTTTAATTGAAGGATAACTGATCTACAGAATTTTGTTGATTTCTGCCAAACATCAACATGAATCAGCCATAGGTATACATATATGTATTTCTCATTAACAGCTCTGGGCTTAGCATACAAGGCTCATCCCTCCAATTTTCAGATATATATTGAGAACCTACTATGAGCTGACATTTCAAAATGCAAAGACTTCATAGAAGCCTAGGGTTATCACACAGAAGAATCTTCAGATGAGGAAATGAGACCCAGAGAAGGGTGTATCTCATTAAGTTTCTCTAGAACCTGAGAGAGGAAAACATTAGGGATTAGAGTCCAACCCTTCCTGACACCTTGCTCTTTCACGGCAGGGATTTTTCTCCCTTTGGTTAAAATAGCAGATTTTCCGAGTGTCCATGTCGATCCCAGACTCCCTCACCATCTCCTCCCCCCATTCTTGCCCCAGCAACCATAAGTTCATCCTCTAAGTCGGATATGTACACTCTGCTAGATTTAGAATGGGTAGCCAACAAGGTCCTACACAGGGAATTCCGCTGAGTGTTAAGTGGCAGCCTGGATGAGAGGGGAGTGTGGAGGGTAAATGGAAAGATGGATTTGTGTGGCTGAGTCCCTTCTCTGTCCAAATGTCACAGCACTGTTAATCAGCCATACTCCAATATAAAACAAAAACTTTTTAAGAAATTAATAAAAATCAGGAGACCTAAAAATATAAAACAACAGATTTTTGAACATGATTAAAAAACTAGAGAAAATATGAATGATTATTTTGTTCATTAATGGTTTTTCCAGACCAAATGCTAGCCCCCAAGCACCCCTGAGCTGGAGCCAGAGGACATGAACACAGACCAAGGCCAGTCTGCAGTGTGGCTGATTCCATTCCTGTCTGACTCCCTGTCCGCCTCACACCCACCCTGCAGGCTCACGTTTCACCCGCGCCAGGCCAACCAAGGGCCTGTAAAAATTTAACTTGGTGCGATTGCACAACTGTGAAAGCTCAAGCTGCTTTTCGGGATAATGAACGAGATTCTTCAATTGCCTCGTGGAAAAGTTTCCAGGGGGAGGCCAAACAGCACAAGCTGTCACAAACGTCGGTGTCCTCAGCACAGGTGAGGTGATGATACCTCAAAAGGCCGAAGGGGACACGCACTTGGGCCCGCGTGGGGGACTCAGGACCTTGTGCTGCTCCTCTGTCTGCTCCTTTGCTGAGTCTCTATTGTTAAGAATCCTTTTGGAGGGGATAGATGTGTCTGTCACTTTGAATCAGGCTTACATACATGCATATGTCCCCCCTTTGTACTTCCTTCCCCTTCAGGTCCCCACAGAGCACTGAGCAGGGTTCCCTGTGCTCTCCTGAAGGTTCTCACAGTTATCAGCTTACACATAGTATCAATACTACGCAGGTATCCATCCAAATCTCCAAATTCCTCCCACCCTCCCAAGATCCCCCTTAGTTCATATATTTGTTCTCTACGTCTGTGTCTCTATTTCTGCTTGGCAAATAAGGTCATCTATACCATTTTTCCAGAGGCATATGGCCAAACTCATCAAATTATATGCATTAGATATGCACAGATTTTTAATATAAATTATACCTCAGTTCAGTTCAGTTCAGGCGCTCAGTCATGTCTGACCCCATGAATCGCAGCACGCCAGGCCTCCCTGTCCATCACCATCTCCCGGAGTTCACTCAGACTCACGTCCATCAAGTCAGTGATGCCATCCAGCCATCTCATGCTCTGTCGTCCCCTTCTCTTCTTGCCCCCAATCCCTCCCAGCATCAGAGTCTTTTCCAATGAGTCAACTCTTCACATGAGGTGGCCAAAGTACTGGAGTTTCAGCTTTAGCATCATCCCTTCCAAAGAAATCCCAGGGCTGATCTCCTTCAGAATGGACTGGTTGGATCTCCTTGCAGTCCAAGGGACTCTCAAGAGTCTTCTCCAACACCACAGTTCAAAAGCATCAATTCTTCGGAGCTCAGCCTTCTTCACAGTCCGACTCTCACATCCACACATGACCACAGGAAAAACCATAGCCTTGACTAGACAGACCTTAGTCAGCAAAGTAATGTCTCTGCTTTTGAATATTCTATCTAGGTTGGTCATAACTTTTCTTCCAAGGAGTAAGCGTCTTTTAATTTCATGGCTGCAGTCACCATCTGCAGTGATTTTGGAGCCCCGCAAAAATAAAGTCTGACACTGTTTCTACTGTTTCCCCATCTATTTCCCATGAAGTGATGGGACCAGATGCCATGATCTTCGTTTACTGAATGTTGAGCTTTAGGTCAACTTTTTCACTCTCCTCTTTCACTTTCATCAAGAGGCTTTTTAGTTCCTCTTCACTTTCTGCCATAAGGGTGGTGTCATCTGCATATCTGAGGTTATTGATATTTCTCCTGGCAATCTTGATTCCAGCTTGTGTTTCTTCCAGTCCAGCGTTTCTCATGATGTACTCTGCATATAAGTTAAATAAGCAGGGTGACAATATACAGCCTTGACGGACTCATTTTCCTATTTGGAACCAGTCTGTTGTTCCATGTCCAGTTCTAACTGTTGCTTCCTGACCTGCATACAGATTTCTCAAGAGGCAGGTTAGGTGGTCTGGTATTCCCATCTCTTTCAGAATTTTCCACAGTTTATTGTGACCCACGCAGTCAAAGGCTTTGGCATAGTCAATAAAGCAGAAATAGATGTTTTTCTGGAACTCTCTTGCTTTTTCCATGATCCAGCGGATGTTGGCAATTTGATCTCTGGTTCCTCTGCCTTTTCTAAAACCAGCTTGAACATCAGGAAGTTCACGGTTCATGTATTGCTGAAGCCTGGCTTGCAGAATTTTGAGCATTATTTTACTAGCGTGTGAGATGACTGCAATTGTGCGGTAGTTTGAGCATTCTTTGGCATTGCCTTTCTTTGGAATTGAAATGAAAACTGACCTTTTCCAGTCCTGTGGCCACTGCTGAGTTTTCCAAATTTGCTGTCCTATTGAGTGCAGCACTTTCACAGCATCATCTTTCAAGATTTGAAAGAGCTCAACCGGAATTCCATCACCTCCACTAGCTTTGTTCCTAGCAATGCTTTCCAAGGCCCACTTGACTTCACCTTCCAGGATGTCTGGCTCTAGGTGAGTGATCACACCATCATGATTATCTGGGTCATGAAGATCTTTTTTGTACACTTCTTCCGTGTATTCTTGCCACCTCTTCTGAATATCTTCTGCTTCTGTTAGGTCCAGACCATTTCTGTCCTTTATCGAGCCCATCTTTGCATGAAATGTTTCCTTGGTATCTCTAATTTTCTTGAAGAGATCTCTAATCTTTCCCATTCTGTTCTTTTCCTCTATTTCTTTGCACTGATCACAGAAGAAGGCTTTCTTATCTTTTCTTGCTATTCTTTGGAACTCTGCATTCAGATGCTTATATCTTTCCTTTTCTCCTTTGCTTTTCGCCTCTCTTCTTTTCACACCTATTTGTAAGGCCTCCCCAGACAGCCATTTTGCTTTTTTGCATTTCTTTTCCATGGGGATGGTCTTGATCCCTGTCTCCTGTACAATGTCACGAACCTCATTCCATAGTTCATCAGGCACTCTATCTATCAGATCTAGGCCCTTAAATCTGTTTCTCACCTCCACTGTATAATCATAAGGGATTTGATTTAGGTCATACCTGAATGGTCTAGCGGTTTTCCCTACTCTCTTCAATTTGAGTCTGAATTTGGTAATAAGGAGATCATGATCTGAGTCACAGTCAGCTCCTGGTCTTGTTTTTGTTGACTGTATAGAGCTTCTCCATCTTTGGCTGCAAAGAATATAATCAATCTGATCTCGGTACTGACCATCTGGTGATGTCCATGTGTAGAGTTTTCTCTTGTGTTGTTGGAAGAGGGTGTTTGCTATGACCAGTGCATTCTCTTGGCAAAACTCTGTTAGTCTTTGCCTTGCTTCATTCTGCATTCCAAGGCCAAATTTGTCTGTTACTCCAGGTGTTTCTTGACTTCCTACTTTTGCATTCCAGTCCCCTATAATGAAAAGGACATCTTTTTTGGGTGTTATTTCTAAAAGGTCTTGTAGGTCTTCATAGAACCGTTCAACTTCAGCTTCTTCAGCGTTACTGGATGGGGCATAGACTTGGATTACTGTGATATTGAATGCTTTGCCTTGGAGACGAACAGAGATCATTCTGTCATTTTTGAGATTGCATCCAAGTACTGCATTTCGGACTCTTTTGTTGACCATGATGGCTACTCCATTTCTTCTGAGGGATTCCTGCCCACAGTAGTAGATATAATGGTCATCTGAGTTAAATTCACCCATTCCAGTCCATTTTAGTTTGCTGATTCCTAGAATGTTGACGTTCACTTCTCTTGTTTGACCACTTCCAATTTGCCTTGATTCATGGACCTGACATTCCAGGTTCCTATGCAATATTGCTCTTTACAGCATCGGATCTTGCTTCTATCACCAGTCACATCCACAGCTGGGTATTGTTTTTGCTTTGGCTTCATCCCTTCATTCTTTCTGGAGTTATTTCTCCACTGATCTCCAGTAGCATATTGGGCACCTAATGACCTGGGGAGTTCCTCTTTTGGTATCCTATCATTTTGAATTTCCTACTGTTCATGGGGTTCTCAAGGCAAGAATACTGAAGTGGCTTGCCATCCCTTTTCCAGTGGACCACATTCTGTCAGACCTCTCCACCATGACCCACCTGTCTTGTGTTGCCCCACGGGCATGGCTTGGTTTCATTGAGTTAGGCAAGGCTGTGGTCCTAGTGTGATTAGATTGACTAGTTTTCTGTGAGTATGGTTTCAGTGTGTCTGCCCTCTGATGCCCTCTTGCAACACCTACCATCTTACTTGGGTTTCTCTTACCTTGGGCGTGGGGTATCTCTTCACGGCTGCTCCAACAAAGCACAGCCACTGCTCCTTACCTTGGATGAGGGCTGTCTCCTTACCACCGCCCTTCCTGACCTTCAGCGTGGGATGGCTCCTTTAGGCCCTCCTGTGCCCGCGCAGCCACTGCTCCTCGGGGTGCTCCTCCTGGCCGTAAAGGTGTTTTTAAAAAAAGAAACTGCTTCCTCACTGAGTCAAATCATGGTCAGCAAATCCACTGTTCTGTCTTTGACTAACATGGGCTTCCAGCGAGAAAGAGTAAGAGACTCCAGTTCCTGCCTGGCTCCCCTCAGGCTGTTGCTTAGCTTCTCTCTGCTCACGACGGTGCTGATTCTGATGGATGCCACTCCTTAAGGCCAGGCCTCCGCTTCCTCTCAGAAAGACCCTGATAATTCCTCTTGACTCCAGTTTGGAGTCTTCAATCTCCCTTCCAAACTGTGGTTGGACAAATCAGCCTAAACGTCGAACCTGAGCTAATGCCTCTGCTTGGTACCCTGCAAGGCTTTCCATTGCTGCAAAGATGAAGTGTCAGCTCCTCAACCTCATTGAGTGATAATCTGGTCAGAGTTGCTGGCTGTTGACAAAGGTTTCTAGCTAAGGATTCTAGTTAGCTGGATCCTGGTCCATGTTGCCCAGGCCAAGCCGTGAGCCCAGCCCTGGCCCTTCTGCCTCAGAGCCAGGGAGGGCTGGAGGTGTCCCGAGGACCTGCTGCCCCCTGCTGGCGGTGTAAGCTTACTAGCCCCTCTGCCTGCTTCCTTCTTGGCCTCGGCATGGTAACCCCTCCTACTTAGCATCACGGAACTCCCCTCTGTCTTGCTGTTGACTCTACCCACGTTCTCTTTCACATTATTTTCTTCACCTGGGTAAGTCTTTCTTCTTAAATGGCACCTTCCCTGACCCTCTTGGTTTAGGTTAGGAGTCATCAGCATGGAGAAGACCCTTGAGAGTCCCTTGGACAGCAAGGAGATCAAACCAGTCAACCCTAAAGGAACCCTAAACAAGTCAATCCTGAATACTTATTGGAAGGATTGATGCTGAAGCTCCAACACTCTGACCACCTGATGAGAAGAGCTGACTCATTGGAAAAGACCCTGATCCTGGGAAAGACTGAAGGCAGGATGAGAAGGGGACAACAGAGGATGAGATGGTTGGATGGCATCACTGACTCGATGGACATGAGTTGAAGCAAACTCAGAAACCCACTGAACAGTCAGGAAAGAGATGATGACGATGTAGACCTGAATTGTGGCAACGGAGATCAGAAAGCAAATTTTTTTAAAATTGCAGACAAAAAAATCACTTGGACTTGATTAAATATGGTTATAAGGAAAGGAGAAGAATCAGAGAAGGTCCCAGGGTTTCTAGCTTCAGCACCTGGGTCACTGGCAGTGTCATCATCTGAGCTCAGAACTATGAAGATAGTGAGTTCACTTTAAGATGTATTCAGTGTAAGATACGGACTTTGCTGAGAAAAGGAGTTACCTCTGTATACAGTTTTGGTCATACCTCATACATAATAGGTGCTTAAAACACTTCTTGAATGGAATCGAAGCTGCAGTCCATCCTACCTGTAGAATTTTCAGTATCTACTTTCAACTGTCTTTTGTCAGATTCCATACAGACTCATCCAACCATAATGCTCTCATGCCACCCATATGACAAGCTAAGAAATCTCACCCCCTGGAAACTATGACTAAGAAGTTTTACGGCAATAATAATTTTCACTAAGTGGTGGAAGGAGTCGGGGACAAGGGGTATTTACGAGAGCAACCACAAATCAGTCCAGGCCTACACTTGGCTTTCGATTTCCCTACAAATTTCAGAGAAGCCATAAAAAACTGGAGCGAAATCTGGTTGGTTGATTAGAAACATGTGAAGGAACCCCAACCAGGCACGTGTTTCGCATTTCCTACTCCAGAGCTTGCCAAGGATTCATCTGCGTCCTCCCGGTGTTCTTCCAGAAAGCGTCACCGCTCCAGCTGGCCTTCTGGAAGGACAGGGCTGGGTCAGGAGCGCACCCACCACCCGGGCTCCCCTGGAGACGGGGAGGGCGAGCCACGCGGAGGGGGGCCGCTCCCCCCCCCCCCCCCGGTCTCCTCAGCCCTGCTTCCCGGGCTCCCCTGGGGAGGAGAGGACGAGCCGCTCTCCCCCCGTCTCCCCAGCCCGGCTTCTGGCTCCCCGGGGCTCCCTGGAGACGGGGAGGGCGAGCCACGCGAATGGAGGCCGCTCTCCCCCCGTCTCCTCAGCCCTGCTTCCCGGGCTCCCCTGGGGAGGAGAGGACCAGCCGCTCTCCCCCCGTCTCCCCAGCCCGGCTCCCCTCCGAGGACGAGCCACGCGGGGGGAGGCCGCCCCCCATCTCCTCGGCCGGCTCGCCTCCGTCCCCTCAGCCCGCCCTGCTCACCTCGACGGCCGGAGAGAGCGGGAGCTTGGCGACGCGCCCCCTCGAGGGAGAACACGGCTGCTTCAGTCTCCACCTCTCCCTCCCGGAAAGCAGATTCCAGAACTCAACGGGAATAACCAGGAAGTCCCAAGTTTGACACCGGACTCCACCACCCGTCTCGGGTAATTTACTTAATCTTCTGAGCCGTGAAAGTGTTAGTTGCTAAGTCGTGTCCGACTCTGTGCGACCCCCTGGGGCCCGCCAGGCTCCCCTGTCCATGGACTTTCCAAGCAGGAATACTGGGGTGGGTTGCCAAGCCCTTCTCCGGGGGTCTTCCCCACCCAGGGATCAAACCCGATCTCCTGCATTGCAGGCAGACTCTTCACCATCTGAGTCCCTGAGCCTTCGATTTCCACGTTTCCAAAATGAGGATAACATGACGTGCTTTGAAAGGTAAAGAATAAAAGAGGTAGCTCATGTAAAACACATGCATGCATGTGACATGAGCACCCCTGTCTGGCCCCTTCTTGCCCTTCCTCTGTGGGGTGACGTGCCCAAGCCAATGAGGAGCCGAGACTGTCATCAGCAGAGTCCCCACCACCCTAACCCTCTGGCGTCTGGCGGGGACCGGCCGGTGTTCAGCTGCTCTGAAGAGGGCTCAGGTTCATCTAGTCCTCCTGGGGCTCACAGAGCAGATGGGATGAGGACGCACCTGGCCTCCCTCAGATTAGAGTCCTCCCAGAGCAAAGACAACAGAAAAGCTAATTTTGCCTGAAAGTGTCAGATCAGAGCTCATAAAAGAGGCATCCTTCCAAGTGGGCCTTAATGGATGAGGAACAATTCTCCAGGAAGGAATCAGACATTCATGCAAAAAAAGGTAAAGGAAGAAAGACACTGAGGTGATGATGTGCTCAAGAAACCATAGCTACGGCTATGGTAGGTACGGCTAAAGGAGCAGCAGTGTCAGGGGAGGGTTCAGTTCAGTCACTCAGGCGTGTCCCACTCTGCGACCCCGTGGACTGCAGCACGCCAGGCCTCCCTGTCCATCACCAACTCCCGGAGTTCACTCAAACTCATGTCCATTGAGTCAGTGATGCCATCCAGCCATCTCATCCTCTGTCATCCCCTTCTCCTCCTGCCCTCAATCTTTTCCAGCATCAGGGTCTTTTCCAATGAGTCAGCTCTTCGCATCAGTTGGCCAAAGTCTTGGAGTTTCAACTTCAGCATCAGTCTTTCCAATAAACACCCAGGACTGATCTCCTTTAGGATGGACTGGTTGGATCTCCTTGCAGTCCAAGGGAAATGAAGACATCTTAAAAAGACTAGCATCATTTCATTTGGAAACATCCATCAAAACTGCAAAGAAAGAGACTTCCCTGGTGGTACAGAGGATGAGAATCCGGCCGCCAACACAGGAGACACAGGTTCCACCGCTGGTCCAGGAAGATTCCACACACTGAGGGGCAACTAAGCCCATGAGCCACAACTCCTGACCGGGCTCCAGGGCCCGTGAACCATAGCAACTGAGCTCACGCGTGCCTGCTAAAGCGCGTCAGTCCTGTCTGACTCTTGGTGACCCCACGGATCATAGCGCGCCAGGCTCCTCTGTCCATGGGCTTCTCCAGGCAAGGACACGGGAGTGGGGTGCTGTGCCCTCCTCCAGGGGATCTTCCTGACCCAGGCTTCGAGCCCACCTCTCAGGACTCCTGTGTTCTTTACTGAGCCCCCACTGAGCTGCAATTACTGAGGCGGGGCGCTGGAAGCCCCTGCTCTGCAACAAGAGAAGCCCCCCTCACCGCAACAGGAGAAAGCCCATGTGCAACAAGGACAACTCAGCGCAACCAAAAGTGAATAATTAAAAAACTGTAAGAAGAAATGAAGACGAGCTTTCCATTCTTCTCTCTCTTTTTAAAAAAAGACTAGTCTGTAAAATGGGAAAGCTGGGTTTGGGAGAGTCCAATATGAGTTCCCAATTCCTAGAGCTCCACCCTTGCAAAAGTATTCAGTGAAGGTAAGAAAAAAATACACTGAAGACAATTACAAGACAGCGGGTCATAAGATTTCAAAGCTCATTTAGTCAAAATGTGATGGTCATTGGAAACACCTGTGCAAGCTTTTTAAAAACATTATTTAATGAGTGAATAAATTTATTCACTCATTTTTTGACCAAGAGAAATGCTGGGAGACAGGGTGAGCAAGGTCACCTATGTTGCTTTACCAGGAGGTTTCCATGCCAGGCGGGGCTTCTGGACCTAATCCTGGAAGTCATGCAGGGTCATTAAAGAGATTTGGAGTTTCCTCTATTGAATTTGATTGCATTGTGTATTTAGCTTTTTTTATTCTCATTATGAAAGCCATATACATTTAAAATATTCAGAAGGATATAGTAAAAAATGAATCCTTCTCTTTATCCCAGACCACTGGGTTTACCCTTGCTCCTGAGTTAAATCTTTATTCTCTCTTCTTCCAAAAATTTTCCATATAAACATTCTTATAAGTCTTCCTGTGGATGAATATTTATATACTGTTCTCTGTACGTGCTTCTTTCTCGCTTTACAATGAATCACAGAGATCTTTCTGTTTCAGCATATGTAATTTCACCTCCTTTTTTTAAAAAAAATAGCTGTATGGTATCCCACGCATTAGATTGTTGCCTCATCTTTTATTGAAATAATTCTCAGTGGGTAAATATTTAAGTTGTTCTCAATTGTTTATTATTACAAACAAAGCTGCAATCCGTCCTTGTACTTTTATCTGTGCAAACACATGAGAGTATTCCGGTAAAATAAATGACTGAAAGCACAACTGCTGGATCAAAGGGTTTGTGCTTTTAAACTCTGAGAGCTGTTTTCAAGTTGCCCATTAAAAAGAATTACCTCCTTACATTCTCACCACCAGAGCACGACTGTATCTGCTTCCACGTACCCTTGACTTTACTGTTATCAGACTTCTAACTCTTGCCCGATCTGATAAGTTAACCATTTTTAAATTTCCTTGTTTGGACTTACATTTTTTTAATTGAGGGAAGATGAGCAAGCGCTCTCATGTTTATAAACCATTTATACTTCTTTTTCTTTTCCTGTGAACAGTTTTTTAAATTTTCCTTGCCAAACTCTCTATTAGTCTGTGGTCTTTTCCTTGCTGATTTATAAGACTCTTTATATACTAAGAAAACAGGTAAGTTGACCACAATGTCATTCACAGCTCCTGGGCTCCAGCCAGTTCTTAGAAACGTCTCTTCCACTCCAATATTATTTTAAAATCCAAACGTTTTTTCTTTCATACTTCTAGGACTTCCTATTTTATGTTTACATTTTTAATCAATCAAGAGTTTGTTTTGCTATAAGGTGTCAGATGTAGAGGCCTTCCCCGGTGGCTCAGTGGTAAAGAATCCACCCGTCAATGCAGGAGATTCATGTTTGATCCCTGGGTCGGGAAGATCCCCTGGAGCAGGAAACAGCAACCCACTCCAGGACGGTTGCCTGGAGAATTCCATGCACAGAGGAGCCTGGTGGGCTACAGTCTGAGGGGTCACAAAGAGTCAGACGTGACTGAGCATGCACACGTGTCAGATATAGATTTGATTTGATTTCTCATTTTTTGTCTTTCTCTGAAAAGATTTTACCTTCATTCTTACAAATGTACCTACTTACGAAACAGAAAGAGCCTTACAGACTTAGAGACTGCATTTATTGCTGCCTGTGCACACTGCTGTATTTAAAATGGATAACTAACAAGGTCCTACTGGAAGCTCGGGGAACCCTGCTCCGTGTTATGTGGCAGCCGGGATGGGAGGGGGTTTGGGGGAGAGTGGATACATGTGTATGTACGGCTGAGTCCCTGTGCTGTCCACCTGAAATTATCACAACATTGTTAACCAGTGATACCCTATTACAAAATAAAAAGGTTTTTAAAAATGCAGAAAAGAAAAAAAAAGATTTTACCCTCATTTCAATTTATTAACATGATAGAGGTGTAAAGTTCCCTTCTTTTCACTGTTCTCTACTTTTATTGCTTCCTCTGTTTTCTAACTTTCGCTCCACGGTCTCTTTTTATCTTCTTTGATGGAATTACTTTTCTTCTCATCTTTTTTTTTTTTTAAGCCATGCAGCTTGCCACTATCTTAGTCCCCCAACCAGGGGGGACTCCTCCCCCCGCAGGGGAAGCAGAAAGAGCTAACCGCTGGAAGATCAGGGAACTCCCGTGCATTTTTAAAGGTTTTTTTTGCTGTGGACTATTTTTAAAGTCTTCATTGAGTTTGTTGCAATACTGTTTCTGTTTTGCATTTTGGGTTTTTGCCCTCAGGTGTGTGGGATCTTAGCTCTCTGAACAGGGATCAAACCCGTAATCCTGCACTGGAAGCTGAGTCTCCACCACTGGACCGCCAGGGAAGTGCCCCCTCTCCATTTCTGTAAGGGGCACTGTCAGATAGAAGAACGAGGAGTCTGCCTGGCACACCGTGGAGGCTCTCTGTCAGCAGAGCTCATGTGTGTGATTATATACACTGTGTATGTGGGTTGGCCCCGATATCATTATCCCCTACCATCTCTACTGTGCCCCTATACCCTCTCATCCTGAGAATCCCTGTAGAGACGCCCCATCTGTAGGCTTGTCTTTTCACTCCATTCCCCACGACACTCAAAGGAGGAGACTGGGACTTAGATACCTCCTCAGTCTACCCGAAACCCCACGCTACTCTCTCAGCCACAGCTGGCTCATGAATGACGTCCTGTCCCCTTTTAAAGACCACCATGGAAACGTGGGGCTTCCCACGTGGCCCAGCTGGTAGAGAAGCCGCCTGCCAACGCAGAAGAGGCAGGAGACTCGAGTTCCATCCCCGGGTGGGGAAGATCCCCTGGAGGAGGAAATGGCACCCGCTCCAGTGATCCTGCCTGGAGAATCCCGTGGACAGAGGGGCCTGAGGGGCTGCAGTCCACGGGGTTGCAAAGGTCAGACCCAACTTTGTGATTAAGAGCTCACGCCTATGGAAATGTGAACTTTCCGTAATTTTCTTTCCTCAATTAGATTCAAGTCTTACTGTGTTTAGCAGTTATTCTTCAGAGTTTGGGGTTGGGGGTATTTCCCAAGTTCTTTGAAGATAAAATTTTTCTTCCTTTTTTTTCCTTTCAGTTGGTTTGAGAACAGTGGTCCCCAGACCCCAGGCCCCGGATGAGCACTGGTCCCTGGCCGGGTGGGGACTGACCGGCGCGGCGGGGGTGAGCGAGCGAAGCTCCATCTGCCTTGCAGCCCGCCCCCCACCGCTCGCATTCCGCCCTGAGCCCCCTCCAGTTAGACCAGCGTCCTGCTCACTCACCCAGGCCTGTCCGACTCTGTGACCCTGCGGACTGTATGTAACCCGCCAGGCTCCTCTGTCCCTGGGAGCCTCCAGCCGAGAATACTGGGGTGGTTGCCATGCCCTCCTGTGGGAGATCTTCCCAACCTTCGTCTCCTGCATCAGCAGGCAGATTCTTTGCTGCTGAGCCACTAGGGAAGCCCATAAACAAATAAATAAGTATTAAAACAAAAAAGAATTGTAAAGGCAGGAAGAAAGCAAGAGACGGTGGCATTGTGGAAACCACAAGAAAGGGTGTAGAGACAGCAGCGTCCAGCGTCCACAAGGGTTACAAACAAACACCAGATACAGCTGGCCGTTGAGTTTGGCAACTGGCAACGGCGATCTGGGGAGGAAGGAAGGAGAGTGGGGGGAGGATGGCAAACTAATGAGTGTCTGATACACGCAGGCGATGCCTGCTGCTAAGCCGCTTCAGTCGTGTCCGATTCTGTGCGACCCCATAGACGGCTGCCCACCAGGCTCCCCATCCCTGGGATTCTCCAGGCAACACTGGAGTGGGCTGCCATTTCCTCCTCCAATGCATGAATGTGAAAAGTGAAAGTGAAGTCGCTCAGCTGTGTCAGACTCTTCGCGACCCCGTGGACTGCAGCCCACCAGGCTTCTCCGCCCATGGGATTTTCCAGGCAAGAGTACTGGAGTGGGGTGTGTTTTGCATGTATCGTTCCAGTTAATCTTCACAAAAATCCCCCAAAAGAGGAAATAGACGCCAACAGACATTAAGCAACCCTTGCGCCATCCCGGAGAAGCCAAGGAGACAGCTAGGTTTACACGTGAGTCTGTCCTGCACCAAAGCACCATTCTGTTTCCACTCTATTCATTTCCAGGTCAGATTAGAAGCAACTTAACAAATGCTGGTAAACTAGAAAATGTAGCATGTTTCAGATCCTAGTTTCCTGGTGACGTCTCAGAAAACCGGTGCCGGATCCCTTTTACGAATTCTGACTGTCTTGCAAAACGCGATCACTGTCCCCAGGGCTGTGTTGGTGTAACGCCGCTCTACCAGCTCTTCTCGTAAATCGGCCAGATAGCACGGACCTCATTCCTGGCCTTGGTAACCGTCCCGGAAAGGGTGACGAAACCAGCAGAGGTCACAGGTCACAGAGTTAGTGCTGCAAGAGAGGCGATTATGCAAAAATCTTTATATTTTCCCTGATCATTCTTCAAAACAATAAATTGGAGGGTAATTGCTTTACAATGCTGTTGATTTCGGCTGTACAACAATGTGAACAAGCCCTAAGTATGCCTATGTCCCCTCCCATTCAGCCCCTTCCCACCCCTTTAGGGCATCACAAAGCACTGGGCTGGGTCCCCTGTGTTTTATTTGTGTGAGTTTAGCCTTTTTAGATTCTACACATAAGCAAACATTATGTAGTCCTTGTTTTCCTGTCTGATTGATTTTGTTGTTGTTGTTCGGCCACTAGTTGTGTCTGACTCTCTGTAACCCATGGACTGCAGCATGCCAGGCTGCCCTGTGCGTCACCAACTCCCGGAGTTTGCCCAAACTCACGTCCATCGAGTCGGTGATGACAACCAAGCGTCTCATCCTCTGTCGTCCCCTTCTCCTCCTGCCCTCAGTCTTTCCCAGAATCAGGGTCCTTTCATATGAGTCAGTTCTTCACATCAGGTGGCCAAAGTATTAGTGTTTCAGCTTCAGCATCAGTCCTTCCAGTTTCATAATACCCTCAAGTTTGCAATGGAATGTTATTCAGCCATGAAAAGAAAAGAAATTCTGCCATTTGCAACAACTTAGGTGAAACCTACTCATTCTTGAATAGAAACGTCTCCAATCTGAGTTCTGTATGCGTTCTCATTCCCAGTTAAATTGTACACAGATGAATATGCAAGCTTTCTTGACCTCAGAGCTTCTGTTATCATTGCGCTTTCTCTGTGTATCATCTCTTGCTTGGATTCTTCTCTCTCACAAGACATTGGCGCTGTTCAGCGCTCAATGCAGTGCCTGCCGCGTCGTGAGCACTCAGTGAATATTTGTTCTACTAAGTTGCTTTTTCCAGGCCCAGGTCACTACAGGTGGCTTTATAACCTCTTTGCCTCTGTTAAAAAGAGCCTAAAAACACCAGAGGTGGGGTATATAACTCAACTTGACTGTTCAACTAATTCGGTACCAACCAACCAACCAATGAAATTGGCTAGAATGGGTACCAGCAACTTTACAGTTTTCCTCAATATGGGAAAAAGATATGTTTAATAGACATATTTATAAGGGGAACATAGTTAAAGAATCTGTGTGCCATTTCCTATCTGAGGCATCTGGCCGGCAAACACAGAGCATCCTACAGGTAAAGCCATTTCCCACAGGGCTACAGGACCAAGACCTGCACATATAGACTATTCTCAGCAATGATTCCCCAGGCCAAACTCAATTAGAAGGGAAAATAGCTCCTTGTTTGGGCACTCTGGCGACTGAAGCTTATAAGGCATGCATCCCCCAGCTGATAGATGGCATATCTTTTACTAGACGTGTTTTGGGGCATGTATTTTCTCAACAGGGAAATTAGTAAGAGAAAAATAACAGTAAACACCATCATTTATTGCCCATCACACTCGCGCCAGGACTGTGGCTGAATTCTCCCAACAGTCCTACGTGTCATGTTTGTTACCCTAAGTCCCACACATGCAGGTGTTGACAGAGCCAGAATACAATCAGATCTGTTTATTATTAATTCTACAATCTTAACCTTAAGACTAGAGATCACGGACCTTCCCCTAATTAGAAAAAGTAAAAAATACTGAAATATTGCAGTGAAACCTATCTCTTTAGAGCTCGGGGTTTTGTCATACTGTGCCAGCTTTCTCCCTGATCTTTCTTCTCCTCCAGGAATTTGAATCCCTGATATTTAATTGAATTCTTATGGTCTTCTAGAAAAAGACTACAGTTCCCATCTTCCTTTGCAGTTAGCTTTGGCCATAACTAAATTTTGACTAATGTGATACAAGCAGAAATGGGGTATGCAACTTCTTTGAAGTATTCTCAAAAAGAAGGGGGCAAATCATTCTTCATCACTGCCCTCCATTCTGCTGGCTAGAATTTATGTCATCCCTATAGTTCCAGCAGCCGTTTTGGAATGGGAGCCGTAAGCAGCAGGGCGAGAAGAAAGGCGCCTAGACCAGCTGCGGCGTGGGGGGCTGGCTCCCACCCACAGACCCTCGAGTGCGGGGTGAAAACACGTCTCTACTTGTCTAAGCTGCTGCCCTTTATTTCCTGTTTCCCACAGTTGGGTCTAGTTGCCTCATGCCGTCCTATGTATTATGAAATCTTTCTCGTATTGTTGTTACACGTTTTTCATGTTCAGTATTAAGTTCATCGAGTTAAACAGGTATTGGGTGTGCTAAACACACAGGAAGAGATGACCAAGAGCGGACTTCCCTGGCCAGCCAGTGGAAGGACTCCACACTTCCAACACAGGGGTGCGGGTTCAATCCCTGGTCAGGGAACCAGGGTCCCACACGCCAGGCTGTCCTGAGAGGTCGTGGCGGGGTGCTCCTCGGGCCTGAGGATACAGCTGTGGGCTCTGGATCCAGCTCCTGTCAATTTCCCGTGCTCTCAGTTTCCTGGGCCATGAGTCCCTTAATCACCAACAATGAATTAATCAATCATACCAAGAAGATTTGATCCATACAAGATGTATTATTTAAAATAACCCCAATCTAATATTGCATGCAAACAATTAGGATTTTTTTAAGCTACCATCATGTGATAATCTAAAAGTTGGCTCGGGGTGGAATTCTGCATTATCTTTCATCTTTCTGCACAGGCGCTTGTATGTCGTGCCTAAGGTCATAAATGAAAAGGGCCTCTCTGGGAACAGAAGTGCCTTTAGCAAGCACAGGGGATCCTGTTGATAAGCATAGCCAACACGCTTCATGTCGTGTGGTTCCCCTTGATCCCAAGTCAAAATGCTTCCTTTTATCCGAGTCCAAACAATTTGTCTATGTCCACTGGAAGACAGGGATTCAGCACCATCCATCCCCTCTTTTAACACGCTTGAAATCCTCTTTACAGTAAATCTCTGCCTAAAGCCAGCAAAGCATCATGTTTTTCCCCCTTTTAGAGCTTTTACAATGTGTACACATTTCCAAAATAAGACATTCTACGCCAACTCTAGGCTGTAACTAAGGGCTTAGTAAACAAAACAGTCAGGGCTGGTTCACAGAGTTTAGTGCCAAAAAATTTAAAAATCACTGTCTTTATCAAACAATGAGACCCTGAGTGAATGGAAAGTTTTAAGGTTTTGGATTCTTCAAGCTGGTTTTCATTTTGGTAGAAGAACTTGTATTTATTTACCTATTAAAGGTAAACTGTAATAAAATAAACACCCCCCAGCTTCTCCCCTTCTTGAACTGAGTCGACTGTTTGAAACTTCACGTTATGGGCTGAATTTTGTCCCCTCAAAATTCACATGCTCAAGTGCTAAGTCCTCAGGCCTCAGAATGGGACTGTATTTGGAGATGGGGCCTTAAAGGAGGTGACAAAGGTCAGACAAGGACAGATGGGTGGGCCCCAATCCAACATGACTGGTGTCATCGTAGGAACAGGTCAGGACACAGGCCGCACACAGGGATGACCGTGTGGAACCAGAGGGAAGGCGGCCGTCTGCGAGCCCAAGAGGAAGGTCTGCGAGAAACTGCCTTGCTGACACCTTAACTCTGCACTTCTAGCCTCCAAAACGGAGGAAAAATAAAGCTCTGTGGTTCAAGCCACTGAGTCTGCAGTGCTTTGTTACAGCAGTGGAGATAAACTAATACACTTTGAATATTCTGACTCAGATTTACACGAATGGTGAGTCTCCAGAGTCTCTCGGAGCTTAGCACATTGCCTTGGACATTATAAATACCCCATCTGTGTTTGTCAAATGAACGAATGAATTTAAAAATAGAAGCACCGCTCACCAGACTTCCCGTGCTTAATCCTCCGTGCGGTGATGCATGGGAATGAAGACACTGGGCTGTCCTCTGACCCTCCCCTTTCCCCCTCAGTCTCAGCCCAGCATTTCCATCTGGGTTTGTTCAGTCTGTGATGAGAACCAACACTTTCACGGTGTTGTTTGCATACATGTTCTAGATTCATCTAGAATTAGATCCACTCATACCCCAAAGATGGTGAAGGACACGGAAGCCTGGCACGCGGTACCCATGGGGTCGCAAAGAGTAAGACGGGACTCAGTGGCTGAACAACAGCAGCAATACCCAAAGTCATGACGTGACCTGAGCCTCTTGCATGCGGTCTCACACGATGCTGGAATAGGGGCGGAAACGCAATAATCGATATCCAAGCGCCAAGGGAATGGATCCTTGGATTAGTTCCAAGGGAACTAGTTTCAGAGTTGAGGGACTGGCAGGACAGGAAAACTCACCCAGCTCTCTGGGGCTGTATTCCGTCATCCCATTACTTCTCTTTAGGCTTCATGAGCTGAAAATTCACTGGCCTCCTTCCTTCTGGTCCAAACAGGAAGAGTCTCACTTGCCACACTTCTCTTGAGGACTCTTCCCTTCCCACTTTGCATCTATGAGCACATCTCCATGGGGCTGTGTAGCTACCTGAGAATAGGACCCATCTCACTTTAACCTTTGCATGTGGTGCCAGGCCCACAGAGTTTCAATCGAGCGGCTGGTCTTGTTTATATGGATGAACAGGGACTTCCCTGGGGGTCCAATGGCTAAGACTTGGCTTCCCAACATGGTGGGGAAGATTCGATCCCTGTCGTGGAGCTATGATTCCACGTGCCTCGAGGCCAAAACAAAATAGAAGCAGCATTGTAACGAGCTTGATAAAGACTTTAAAAAACGGTCCACACCAAAAAAAAAAAAAATCATTAAAGGAAAATAAAATTGATGGATGAACAGAGATCTATTCAAATATAACGACATCCATTCAGCCAATTACTTGCTCAGGGCACTGTTGCTCAGGCACTGAAGCAGGTGTGCTGAGTGAGAAGGGCCGTCAAGGAGCTCCAGGCCACGGGAAGGCAGTCAGGGCGAGGGACAGCACGCGACGTGGCGTCGGTCACAATGTGTGTGACTGTTAACGAGAACACGGCCAAAGGGAAAACCAAGCTATAGCAGCGTAAGGACGCCCATCTACTTCTCTCCCCAGCCTGGCTACCCTTCGGCTTCAGTGCTGCTGGCGGTGGTGACGGTTTCGTCTCCAAAGCAGGTCTGACTCTCTGTGAGCCCACGGACCGCAGCCCGCCAGGCTCCTCTGTCCATGGGATTCTCCAGGCACGAACACTGGCGTGGGTGGCCATTTCCTTCACCAACTTCAGTACTCCTGCAGTATATGGCTCATTACAAAGAACATATATTCAACGCGCAGATTTTTGTAAGTCCAATTGCTTGAGCGTTTCACAAGCCCAGCTTCAGTTCGACTCATCCTCTTGGGCAGATGTCTCCAGGCGGCCCCAGGGCTGTGTTTTCTCCACGCCTTCCTTACAGTCTCCACCACTCATCAGCAACGACTCCGAGCCCACCTGCGGGCGCGTCAGTCTCGCACTTGAACTCCTGTGTGAGCCGTGCGCTGCTTCTGTGCTTACACTCGCCTTAGAGACCACGGCTTCTTGCAGGCGAGAACGACACAGGCTCACAGAACGCTAGAAACAAGGGCTGCAGTGGTGATTTGATTCAGCTTCGTCTTTTACAGATGAGAAAACCCAGGGTCAAGGATGTCACCAGTCAGGCCCTTAGGAACAGAGAGGCTTAGCGGAAGAGCGAAACTGGAATCCAATATCAAAAAGGCCTGAGACGCTCTCAGGAGGCTGACGGCCCTGATCTCCTTTCCTGATCTCTTCCTGGGCTCTTTCTTTTGGCTTCTAATATCCTCTCTCTCTCTTGAATCTGCTCCCTATAAAACAAAATAGAGAAAAATTTGTCCCTAAGGAAAAACCATCCTTCTGTGTGTTTTATGTGTACGTAAGCGTGCATGCCCACAGCAAAGTACTATAGAAACTTAGGGTTTCGTCAGGCTGGGATTCCCTCCACATCCTTCGGAATCAGATGGCCTAGCTTCAAGTCACGGATCATTCTCAAGGGTGAGGATTAATTCAGGTCGTCTCCAAGTCTCAGTTTCCTTATCTGAAAAATAAAAATGAGCATACCTACCTCTTTTGATTTCTTAAAAGACCAGACTTTTAAAGCATTAGTATAGTGCTTGGCAAAAAGTAAATGCTCACGACATTTACAGCTATTATGAAATTAAATGCCACCCTTGCTAGGACTTTGAGTTGAATCCTATGAAAAGTAGAGGAAACCGCTGTAGGAAAGCCCGTGATGTGTTGAATCACCATGGAAACTACTCACAAGCACTCACAGTTCAAACCTCAGCACTCATTTATTTTTTTTTTAAAAGTGTTAAGTTACGAAGCTCCTTCTTTTCCAGTTAGAACTGAAGACTACCAGAGACGTGCCTTAACTTGGTTACACTGGTCCTCTCAGAAAGTACTTCAGGGCGTTTATTTTTGTTTTCGTGTTTGGAGGACATGCGTCAAGGTAAAAGCACTATTCATCACATCCATTGCCCTTTCCACTTGTGTACAAAAACAGGAATCCATTAATTTCCTTCAGATCCCAACCAGTCGAGTCCTCCTGGCAGCCCGGAAGGTTTCTAAGGACTTTCCTTTGTCAATGATGTCATTAAAAGCCTTGCAAGTTTCCTTCCTCCTGCTTGTCTTTCTTAAGAGCAGAACATTCAATTTATTGCCCTTTTTCTTCCCTGCTGGATAAATAAAAACTTATGGTAAAACTATGGAAAATAACCCCCATGACTGTCTTCCTTCAGGTCTGCCAAAACAAAATGAAAGGTCTCCACAGAACTTACGGAGCATGCAAACGAGTCCTACAACGTGGGCCTGTGGGTTAGCGCGTGTCTGGGTTCGAGCAGATTGTGGCAAGGCTCTCTTGCCGGAGATTTCTGTCATGGATTGATGATCTTGTAGGGAGCTGCTAAACCCTTTTTCTCTCCCACCTGAAGCTCCAGACAATTCAGAGGTGCTCACGGTGGTACTGTACTGAAAACAATTGGGATCAAGGGACCTGTGTGTTGCTACCTGGGAGTGATGACTTTGCTAGTGTGGAATGAGGAGTGAGTGTAGAAGGGGAAGGAAGGCGATTTCTCCTGCGGCTCCTGTGTCCCCATCTCAGCCGGGTGGTGTGGGCATCCTTTGCCTGGTAGGGAGAGAGTTCCAGGATGAGCTCTGCAAAGACGATGAGGTACAGCGGGGGATTTAGTCTTTGAGGGCAATTATCAATATGTAAGCAAATCTCTCATACATGTGACTGCTTAAAGCTTCATGCAGTTCACCCTCAGGTCCCTCCACCAGGGCAGGGACTCTCAAAAATGTGATCAAAACACTCAAATGTTTGCTAAACATACAGATTCCCAGGTCTTGCCTCTGAAAGACGGATTTGGTGGGGCTCAGAAATCTGAATTTTTGCTAAGTGATCTAGGTAAGATTTGTGGTATAGGTGCTCAGACCACACTTAGGAAAGGGCTTCCCAGATGAGTGTGGCAGGCTTCACGCCTCCCTCACAGATTGCACAAGCCCAGGTCCTCATCCTCACTCTTGGCAGCCTGTCCCCCTGGAAATGAGCCTTTTGACGTGGCAGAGTGGGTAACAACTGGAAATCTCTCCTGGAAAGACTTTTTATTTTCATGGAGGACCAAGGGGTCACTGGTTTAGGAAAACACCTTCACATGAAAGGTGGTTGTGACCATTTCAGCAGGTGAGGGGGCCGCATGGGGGGCTGAGCACGTTGTTGGGGAGCTCCGCTCGGGGGTCGTGGCAGGCCAGCCCCCCAGGCAGGGCAGGGCAGAGAGGCCGCTCCAGGCAGTCTGTCTGGACCCCGGGAACCCCGAGGGAGCCTGGTGCCCGGCCCTGGGCATTGCTGCCTGTCTGTCTGGGGATCTCAGGCTTCCCGTCCTTAAGTCCCACAGTCTCTGCGGAGAAGCCACTTCAGCTTCACACGGAAGGTGCGCCCCTCCTCACGGTCTGCCCAGCAGTGCTGAGCCTCAGGCTGGGCTCGGCGGCAGCGGCTATGGGTGGGTTTCCTCTGCAGCTGCTCTTGTTCTGGCCCCCCTGGGTCTCAGTTGCCGCACTCACGGTCTCCGACCTTCCGACCTTCCGTGCGGCTTGCAGGGTGTTTAGCTGTGGCACGTGGGGTCAGTTTCCCGACCAGGGATCGAACCCTGGCCCCCTGCACTGGGAGTGTGGCGTCTCAGTCCCTGGACACCAGGGAAGTTCCTGCAGTTTTTGTGTTTTTTTTTTTTTTTTATTGGAGGATAACTGCTTTCCAGTTCTGCGTTGGTTTCTGCCCTACACCAGCAGGAGTCGCCACAGGCGTCCGCAGTCCCCTCCCTCCGGAACCCCCATCCCCCACCCCTCCACCCCCCAGGGGGTCACGGAGCAGAACACCACTGATCCCTGGAAAGCCCGGGAAAGGGGAAAAGTGACGGCGTCCTCTGCTCTGTGCTTGACTTTCCCCCGGCATTTGACGTAGGACAAGAAAACCGCTGAAGATTACTCCCCCTGCGCTGAAGACACCTAAACTCATGATTGGTTAACGCGGATTGTACAGATGTGATGTGTTGCTTCTGCACATCAAAGGCTGTTAAGATGTGCAGGGTTCCAGTCTGGTGTGCAGAAGCACTCACTAACTCCCACACTGAGCTGAGTGAATATTCAAAACCCATATTGCAGTTTGAACTTTCTAACAGCCCTGTCCTGAGTAGGATGTTATTGTGCTCATTTGAGAGACAAAGACAGAGAAGATTGAATGGATGTGAGTGACTTGATGAAGTCACACACCTGGAAAAGAGCTGGAATTTGTCCTTGTGACTTCAATGCCCATATTCTTACCATTATACCAGGCTGCCCCTCCCTTAAGCATGTTAAAATGTATTTAATTACGAGCGACTAACTTGCAAGTCCCCAGGCCTGAACTGACGGAGTGGACCCTCTATAAAAGCCTTAAGCACCGAAAATCTACACTGCGTGGCTACGTCAGACAACACTTCTCCAGAATTGTGAGCATAATTTAATCAAAACCACACTGTACCCAAAGAGCAAACAGATATTCACAAAGTGTTTAACACTCTGGAGAAGGGTACACTGCAACATAAAACCCATCCAAGCAACACGCTTAAAACCGCATTTGCAAACATCATTCTGTATTCAACCAGAAACAGGATGAGTTTTAATTCCAGGGCATTAGTTCAGATCTGTTCTAGATCTGAGCTGATGGAAAATCGTTCCCTCCTGACAGCCACTCGGTGGCCGCATTCACTCTCAGTAAATTGGTGCTCCCAGGAGGCGGTACTGCTGCGCACAGACCCCCAGGCCCGGCCTCTGCAGAACACATGGCAGGGCTGGGGAAACCCAGGACAGAAATCCGCTTCCTTGCAAAACATTCCCTAAAGGGACCCCATGCTTAAGGCAAAACAGATGCTCCCGAGAAACAGCCTCAGGCCCAGGGAAGCTCCCTGAACCCTCCGGTTGCCCAGATCTCCGCTCTTTCCAACCCTCTTCTGCGTCTACGCAGCCACGTCCGCGCAGACATAGGCGCGCAGAGACCAGTCGTCCATGACGGACCTCCTCGAGGTAAAACCTCAGAAGGACGGGCAGTCTTGGCATTGGCACCGAACTGGTCGTGTGGGACCCTATCCAAGAGTAACACAAACAGCTGCCCCTGCTGAGCTCTGGCCGTGCCAGACCCTGGGCCGTGTGCTTCCTGTGGGTGGGAGGGTGAGGAAATGGAGGCGCACAGAGGGCGTTACTGCCAGGATCCCGCGTCTAGCAAACAGTGGTCCCAGGATGCAAACCAGCTCTGTCGGACTCAGAAATCTGAGCTCTAAATCCCCAGACTACACAGCCTCTCAAGATACGGCACCTCTCTTAAGGCTCCTCTGAAAAATGGGCAAGTTGGACCAATTTGAGATTCCAGAGAGCCAAAAAAAAAAAAAAAAAAAGCCCACGAGGCACTGGGGAATGCTTTCGTTTGCTGCCTAGACCTACTGTCATTGTTTACTGGAATTTTTAAAAATTCTGAATTCGTGCCTTGAGCCAAGACACCACCCTTCTGGGCCATCTGCCTTCCTGCCCAGGCTCCCCTCTGCCTGCCGCCCTTGTCCTCTGGTTTGCTCCCCACTCCTACTCGCTCGGTACTGCGTCTTCAGCTTGACCTTTCTTTGATCTCTGTATGGGGACGGTTACCCAGCCATGAGAGAAGGATGGTGGAAAGTAGAAACTGGTAAAGTCAGAGCGGGAGGTGCCGGAACTGACGGCTGTGTGATAAGATGGCAAGTTTGGGCTTCCATGAGGCATGACAAATATTATCCATCTATAGTGCCGATCGTGGCCTGGTATTCGCAGACTACCGTGTGGAGGATTCGGAGGCTGCACCTTGACTCAGCAGAGGGCCAAGGGTGATTCCCAGGCTCTTATCAGCCACAGAATGCTTTCTCTGGACAAAAGCCTTTAAAGACTTTATTAATAAAACAGATAAAAGTGAAGTTGCTCAGGCTGAAGCAGAGATGGGCCCCTGCAGTGCCACCCTACTGGCTTCCTTGAATTTCTAGTTACTGACATACTGTGTTCATGGAAAGCCTCTTATTCCTTAGAGGATAATGTAGAAATCACTGACAAATTACTGACTCCCCAGTGTTCCTTTACCCTCTGACATACTCTGATCCCCTGAGACATCAAGAGACGAGGGAGATGCCCAGCAGCATCACAGAGGACGTAAAGGCTTCTGCTTAAAGCCATTTATTTCATCAGCTTTCACGTGGTGGCAAGATAACAATAGCAAAGATGGATCCCATTTCTGTTGTTCCAGAGATATTCATCTGGCAAGCCAGATCCCTTCTATCTTGTCTCTGTGTCCAAGGCTGCTGTCATTTCCCATGTGGGTGATTGCAGCTGCCTTCTAGCTGACGCTCTGCAACTCTCAGCCTCCATAATCTATTCTCCATGAACACAGAGACTGAACTTCGGAAATGTTACACCAACTCACTTCTCCACTCAAGACCCCGTGACAGCTTTACGTTTCACTTGGAATAAGCTTTCAAGTCTGATCACAGCTCCTGCATGAACTCCGTGGTGACATCCTCACCCATTATTTCCTGTTACTCTGCTCTGAAGCAATGGTTCTCAAAGTTTAGATCCTGACACCCATTTTAGGGTTTGGAGGCCAAGCTTGCTTTTATCCTAATACCGCGATGCTGTTTTCATGTCTATGTTCTCAGAGAACAAATATTTTGTTGATATGGTTCCAAATCCCACATTGCAACTTCCCTTTAAAAGACCATCACTTGTTGAGTTTTGATGCAGTATCAAAGAAGCATAACCACAAACATCTAAAAGGGCTGTTAAAATTCTCTTGTATTTTCCAACCGTGGATCTGTATGAAGCCAGGTCGTCTTCATATAAAACCAGAACAACACAATGCAACTAACTGGACGCAGAAGCAGCTATGAGACTCCAGCTCCTTCAGCAAAAGCCAGACATGGAAGAGACCTGCAAAAGAATGCAAACCAGCATCACCCTTCTCATTGAAATGCTCTTATTTTGGAAAATATAGCTACTTTAAATAAAATATTATTTATATTAATGTGACATGTTTATTATCATACTTTTAAATGAATCAATACGTATTTTTAAATGTCCTCATTTTTAACTTCTAATATGACACATATAGCTAGAATCCATACAACCAAAGCTTTTGGGAATCCTCAATAGTTTTTAGGAGTGCAACAGGGTCCTGAGACCAAAATGTTTGAGAATCACTGCTCTCAACTTATTGTCCTGTTCTTCCCCATGCTCAAAAGAGATCTATTCTAAGGAATGGGCCCACGGAGAAGTGCGGGGTCTGGAGACTCAGGAGAGAAGAAGGTGGATGCTCCAGTCTGAGTCTGAAAGGCAAAAGGAAATGGAGGGCCCAGCTAGAAGATGGCCAGGCTGAGAGAGAGCTCTTTCTTGCTCAGCCATTCGTTCTGTGCAGTGACCTGGATGACACGCACCCACTTAGGGAGGGCAGTCTGCTTCACTCTGTCGTTTGACCCAAAGGTTAAGCTCATCCAAACTCCCTCACAGATGCCCGTGTTTAACTGAACATCTGGGGAGCCTGTGGCCCAATCAAGTTGACGTAAAATTAACCTTGACTCCTTCCTGTCTTCAGTCACCGCTCCAGTGTTATGTGCTCAGACATTCCCCTGCGCCAGCCTACGTAAGCTAATGCCAGCACACATATCCCCTCTACCCTTGACCATCTTATTTTCTTAGCATGTTAACACCATTTATAAAGTCTATGTCTGTTCTTTTATTTCTTCTTCCCTGTCTAAAGTGTAAACTCCTTAGACTAGCGAACAGTTTACATCCCTGTTGCTCAGAACTGGTACACAGTAGATTTCAAGGAATATTTGTTAACTCAGTGAATAGCTACGTCATACTACTTATTTAGATTAAGACCATAATTAGGATTTGAGGAAGCAGTTATTAGGGAGAAAGTATTGGACTGCTCTGAAGTGAACTGTGGTATGCACATGTCAAGCATAGTTCTTGAAGCAAGGCAGATGGTCATTTCACCTAAAATGTTGAAACTAGACCTAGAGTCTAGGGGAGGCTGGCTGCTCTACTTTTCAAGGTCCTCAGGGGCTCTACAGTGTGGCCCTTGCTTCTTGATCCAAAATGGTGGTTTGAGACCCAGCTACGTGTCTTCACTCCAAAAGAAAGGCAGAAAAAACTAGTAAGAAAAGTGAGAGATGACATAAGCAGATGGAGAGATAGTCCATGTCCCTGGGTAGGAAGAATCAATACTGTGGAAATGACTGCACTACCAAATGCAATCTACAGATTTAATGTGATCCCTACCAAATTACCAATGGCCTTTTTCACAGAACTAGAACAAAAACTTTCACAATTCGTATGGAAACACAAAAGACCCCGAATAGCCAAAGCAGTCTTGAGAAAGAAGAATGGAGCTAGAGGAATCAAGCTTCCTGACTTCAGGTTATACTGCAAAGCTGCAGTCATCAACACAGTGTGGTACTGGCACAAAAACAGAAATACAGACCAATGGAACAACATAGAAAGCCCAGAAATAAACCCATGCACCTATGGGTACTTTATTTTTGACAAAGGAGGCAAGAATATACAATGGGGCAAAGACAGCCTCTTCAATAAATGGTGCTGGGAAAACTAGACAGCTACATGTAAAAGAATGAAATCAGAACACTTCCTAACACCATACACAAAGATAAACTCAAAATGGATTAAAAACCTAAATGTAAGACCAGAAACTCTAAAACTCTTAGAGGAAAACATAGGCAGAACACTCGATGATATAAATCAAAGCAAGATCCTCTATGACCCACCTCCTAGGGTAACAGAAATAAAAGTAAACAAGTGGGACCTGATTAAACTTAAAAGCTTTTCACAGCAAAGGAAACTATAAACAAGGAGAAAAGACAACCCTCAGAAGGGGAGAAATTAACAGCAAATGAAACAACTGACAAAGGATTAATTTCCAAAATACACAAGCAGCTCATACAACTCAATACCAGAAAAACAAACAACCCAATCAAAAAGTGGGAAAAAGACCTAAACAGACATTTCTCCAAAGAAGACATAAAGATAGCTGGCAAACACATGAAGAGATGCTCAACATCGCTCGTTATTAGAGAAATGCAAATCAAAACCATAATGAGGTATCACCTCATACCAGTCAGAATGGCCCTCATCAACACGTCTACAAACAATAAATGCTGGAGAGGGTGCGAAGAAGAGGAATAAAAATGCTAGGAATAAAACCACCATATGACCCAGCAATCCCACTCCTAGGCATACACCCTGCGGAAACCGAAACTGAAAGAGACACATGTATCCCACTGTTCACTGCAGCACTATTCACAATAGCGAGAGCGTGGAAGCAGCCTAGACGCCCATCGACAGATGGATGGATAAAGGAGCGGCGGTACAGACACACAACGGAATATTACTCAGCCATAAAAAAGAACACATTTGAGTCAGTTCTAATGAGGTGGATGAACCTAGAGCCTATTATACAGAGTGAAGTGAGTCAGAAAGGGAAAGAGAAATACCATATTCTAACACATATATACAGAATCTTGGCATATAGTACTGAGGAATTTATTTACAGGGCAACAATGAGAAACATAGAGAATAGACTTATGGACGTGGGAGAGGGGAGGAGAGGGTGAGATGCACGGAGAGAGTAACATGGAAACTTCCATTACCATATGTAAAGTAGACAGCCAGCGGGAATTTGCTGTGTGGCTCAGGAAACTCAAACAGGGGCTCTGTATCACCTAGAGGGGTGGGACGGGGAAGGGAAGGGAGGGAGGTGCAAGAGGGAGGGGATGTATGTGTACCTATGGCAGATTCATGTGTAGGTTTGACAGAAAACAGCAAAATTCTGTAAAGCAATTATCCTTCAATTAAAAAATAATTTTTAAAAAAGTGAGGCAAAGGGTACCTAACAGATACTTTTAAAAAAAGATTTTCAGAAGCTGTCATGTAAGAATTCTATATACATTCACTTTCAGCTTTAGTCAAATGGCTATACCTGGTTGCAAATGAGTCTGAGAAATATGCCTTTAATCTGGGTAGACAGGTACACAGCTAAAACACTGGGGCAAAGAGAAAGGGAAGTGGGACTCCCCCTGGTGGTCCAGGGGCTGAGACTTCATGCTCTCAATACAGGGTCCTGGGTTCAACCCCCGCTCGGGGAACTAGACCCCACATGCCTCAACTAAGGCCCAGCATAGCCGAATAAAGAAGTAACTAGCAGGGAAGAACAGATGCTTGGGGGACCGCCAGGCTCTGCTACGGCAGCTGTTGCTTTTGTGGCTGCTCAGTGGCTCAGCCGTGTCCAACCCTCTGGGGCCCGTGGACTGCAGCCTGCCAGGCTCCTCTGTCCATGGGGTTTCCAGGCAAGAGCACTGGAAGGGGCTGCCATTCCCTTCTCCAAGCTATTGCTTGAGTCTGCCCTCTTCTTCTGGAAAAGGGGCTCCTCCTTTACCATTAGGGAACGTCCTCACCCTACAGCGTCTCTTGGGGCCTTGGCAAATTGGTCTAGATGGCGCTTCCTTCACCAGACGTGGAAACGTGCCTCAGAGTCTGCATACCCTGCCCCTTCGGCCCCTGGACTCGGCAGAGGTGAGCACGCGGTCAGGCGGGCCCGGATACGCACCGCCAGACAGGGCGTCCTCCGAGAACCACAGATGCGTGGCAGAAGAAAGCAGCTTTGTCCTGCGGTTGCTGAGCTGGGATTGGTGAACCCAGGGCTGCCAACATCCCCTGTACCTTGGCTAAGTCCCTTCTGCAGCAGGGAGAAGCGAGGCTGACCCGAGGCAAGCAGCCCCACAGGGTGGAGTGAGTGAGTGTTAGTCGCCAAGGCGTGTCCAACTCGCTGTGACCCCAGGGGCTGCAGCCCACTAGGCCCCCCTGTCCATGGGATTCCTGGGGCAGGAACACTGGAGTGGGCTGCCTTTCCCTTCTGCAGGGGATCTGCCCCCCCAGGGATCGGACCCGCGTCTCCGTGTCTCCTGCGTGGCAGGCACTCTTTCCCGTGTGAACCACCAGGGGGGCCTGGAGGGCGGAGAGATGACGTCATTCGTTCTTTGATCTGCTGGTGCCCGAAGTCTGACGTCTCAGGTTCCTCTTTTGCTAAAGCTGGTTCTGGCTGACTCTCTGTCCCTTGCATTTGAAAGGCCTAGAGACTGTCTCCTTGAGTGAAGTAAGTCAGAGAAAGACAGATGCATGATATCGCTTATATGTGGAATTAAAAAAAATGGTACAAGTGAGCCTATTTACAAAGCATAGGGAAGAGTCACTGATGTAGAAAACAAGCTCGTGGTTACCAAGAGGGGAAAGGGCAGGAGGGGTAAACTGGGAGCTGGGATTTTGTAAACGGCCTCTTCCATTTAGCATAATATTTGCAGTGTTCACAATCCTTCTCGTCTCCGGAAGCTTACTAGTAATATCTCTTCTTTATTTCTGATTTTAGTTATTTGAGTTTCCTCCCCCTTGCTCAATCTAGATAAAGACTTGTTAACTTTGTTGACCTTTTCAAAGAGCCAATTTCTAATTTTCTTGATTTTCTCTATTTTTTTCCCCTATTTTTCACTTTATTTGTGCTCTAGTGTTTACTCTTTCCTTCCTTATGCTTGATTTGGGTTTAGAAGGTGAGATATTAACATGAGCTCTTTCTTCTTCTCCACGTAGGCATTTAGATGTAAATCATCCCGTAAGCAATAGTTAGCTGTGTCCTGTAAGCTTTGGTATGTGAGCCTCCATTTTCATTCATCTCACAGTAGTTTCTAATTTCCATTATTTATGAGTCTGTTATTTCATTTCCACTTATTTGTGGAAACTTCTTTGTGTTTACTGATTTCTAGTTTTACCCCACTGCATTCAGAAAACTATGAATCCCACCCTGTAAATTTATTGTGACTGTTTTATGGTTGAACATATGGTCTATCCTGAAGAATGTTCCCTGTGCACTGGAGGAGAATTTGCATTTCACTTTTCAGTGGGATGGCCATTAGATCTGGAAGGTTTACAGCGCTGTTCAGGTCTTGTCTTTACTCCTTGGTCTATTGCCTGAAGGCCACGCGCCCTACCGAAAGTGGGTGTGTACGTCTCCACCGTTACCGCTGAGCTGTCTCTCCTTCAGTTCTCCATTGTGCTTCACGTAGCTCGGGCCTTTGCTGTTCGGTACATATACACTTATAACCATTATATCTTCCTGATGGATCGAGCCCTTTATCATTATAAAATGTCTCTCTCTCTAGTAACAGAAACTTTTGCTTTAAAAGCTCTTTTGCCTAATATTTGTACAGCCACTCAGCTTTTTAAATTGACTCCAGCTTCCTGTTTTGCATGGTATTTTTTAAAAGATTTTTTGATATGGGACATTTTTAAAATATTTATTGAATTTATTACAATATTGTTTCGTTTTCATGTTTTGGTTCTATGGCCCTGAGGCACATGGGATCTTGGCTCCCTGACCAGGAATTGAACCCAGGCTCCCTGCATTGAAAGGCAAAGTCTTAACCACTGAACTGACAGGGAAGTCCCCACCTGGTATTTTTAGCCATCCTTTTACTTTAAACCTATTTCTAGCTTTGAATTTAAACTGTGTCTCCTCTGGGCAGTATACAGTCAATCTTGTTTTTTAATTTTTAATCCAGTTTGACATCTCTGCCTTTTGACTGGATTGCTTAATTCATTCACATTTGTTACTAATACAGTTTTTGTTATAGTTTTTGTTACTGATATGGTTAGACGTACATCTGTCATTTTAATTTTTGTTTTCTCATCTTTTTTTTTTTTCTTTATTCCAAAATCACTGCAGATGGTGACTGCAGCCATGAAATTAAAAGACGCTTACTCCTTGGAAGAAAAGTTATGACCAACCTAGATAGTATATTCAAAAGCAGAGATATTACTTTGCCGACTAGGGTCCGTCTAGTCAAGGTTATGGTTTTTCCTGTGGTCATGTATGGATGTGAGAGTTGGACTGTGAAGAAGGCTGAGAGCCGAAGAATTGATGCGTTTGAACTGTGGTGTTGGAGAAGACTCTTCAGAGTCCCTTGGACTGCAAGGAGATCCAACCAGTCCATTCTGAAGGAGATCAACCCTGGGATTTCTTTGGAGGGAATGATGTTGAAGCTGAAGCTCCAGTACTTTGGCCACCTCATGTGAAGAGTTGACTCATTGGAAAAGTCTCTGATGCTGGGAGGGATTGGGGGCGGGAGGAGAAGGGGACAACAGAGGATGAGATGGCTGGATGACATCACTGACTCGATGGACATGAGTCTGAGTGAACTTGGGAGTTGCTGATGGACAGGGAGGCCTGGCGTGCTGCAATTCGTGGGGTTGCAGAGTCGGACACGACTGAGCGACTGAACTGAACTGGTTCCTCCTTTAAGGTTTCCTTTTGCATTAAGTGTAACATTTTATTTCCTTTAATTGTTTTCACTGTAGTTTTATGAGTTATTTTCTTAGTGGTTTCTCTAGGGTTTATCATATATATCTTATCAAAACCTAGGATAACTTAATTCCAGTGAGATATAGAAACATTATTCTTAACATGCTGCTGCTACTGCTGCTAAAAGTCACTTCAGTCGTGTCCGACTCTCTGCGACCCCATAGATGGCAGCCCACCAGGCTCCCCCATCCCTGGGATTCTCCAGGCAAGAACACTGGAGTGGGTTGCCATTTCCTTCTCCGATGCAGGAAAGTGAAAAGTGAAAGTGAAGTTGCTCAGTCGTGTCCGACTCCTAGCGACCCCATGGACTGCAGCCTACCAGGCTCCTCTGTCCATGGGATTTTCCAGGCAAGAGCACTGGAGTGGGCTGCCATAACATAACTGTTTCTTATTCCCTCTTTGGGGCTTTTATTGTTGTACATATCACATCTATATATTCCTACAAAACCAACAGCATGGTGTTATCTATGTGCCATAATATAACTTCATGTCTATTAAAGAAACTGAGAAATGGAAGCAAGCATACACGCACGGAGCTTGACACAGCCACACTCGTGTTCACCTCTCCGGTTCTCTTCGTTTGGTCCTGGGGATTCAGACTGTGCTCTCGTGTCTTTCCCTTCTTTCAGTCCAGCCTGACTCCCACCTACTGACTGCACTGTTGTGTTAGATGGACTCCATTTCTATATGTTTTAGGCCTGACAATTGCTTTTTAAAATCAATTAGGAGTAGAAAGGAGGGGACATGTGCGTGTGTGTTTTCTTTTATGATTACACAGCCACTTTTAGCAGCGTTCTTTCCCATGCAGGGGGTGTGCACCACCGGCTGCAGTCACTTGCTTTCAGCCTTAAGAACTCCCTTCACTGCTTCGAGTGAGGTGAGTCTGCTAGCAACACATGCCCTCAGCTTGTATTGAAAACTGTCCTTATTTGACTTCATTTGTGAAAGCTTTGCTGAACGTAAGATTACTCTGATAGTTTTTCTCTTCAGCACTCCGACTATGTCATACCACTGTCTCCTGGCCTCCGCTGTTTCTGAGAAGTCAGGTACCGGTCTTGGTGGGATCCCTTTACATGTGATGAATCCCTCCTCTCCTGCTGCTTTCAGATTCTCCCCTTTGCCTTTGTTTCAACGTCTTTCCTGCGATGTGTCTCCTTGTGGGCCTCTGTGTGTTTTCTGCTTGCAGTTCATTGGGCTCTCGAGATGCAGACTGACTTTCATCAGACTTGGGGTGTTGTTTCCAGCCATTCTTTCTTTTGATATTATTTTCTTCCCTTCCCTCCTCTTCTTCTGGGACGCCCATTATCTGTACATTTATGCAGAATGGTGCATCGTTCTCTGACACTCTGTCCATTTTTCTCCACTCATTTTGTTTTCTGTCCTTTGGGCTGCAAGGTCTCTATCGATCTCACTTCCACTTCACTGATTCTTTCAAACGTGTTGGTCCCTCTAGTGAATTTTTCATTTCAGTAACACTTTTCAGTTCCAGAGTTCCCATGTGCTTATTTTTTATAACTTCTGCATCTTTATTCATATTGTTTGATGCGATATTGTCATCATAGCTTCCTCTATTCCCTAAGTATAGTTTCTTCAGTTCTTTGAACATATTGACAATGGCTGCACAGAAGACTTTATTCAATCTGGTATCTAACCTGCTCACAGTTTATGCACACCGATTTTCTTCTGTGTATGAGCCCTACTTCCGTTTCTTCCCATGGCTTTTTTTTTGTTTTTTAAATGGGACATCCTAGGTAATACACGGCAGCAATTCTGGATACAGATTTCTTCCCTCTCCTCCTGGGGCTTTGTGTGTGCATGTGAGTGCACATGTTTATTTGTGTAGTGGCTTGGCTATACTCTTTTAATGAAACCTGTTTCTCCTTTCCCACCCGCACCCCCACAGTGTGAGGCTTCGGCATGAACACAGTCATCCTGGGGTGACCGTGGTTTGAGCAGGGCTCTCTTTGACCTTCTTTTCCTCTGATCTATGTAGTTGTCTGTCTCTTTATATCACCGTTGGCTGTTAGGCTCCGCTAGTTACATGGGATTGTTCTCTTTTTGACAATATCCTGGGACATAAACTGCTCCTCAGTTTTGTTAGGTAGGTAAGATAGGGAAAAGGAGTCCGAAATGGCGGTGGCTACAAGACAAGGAGGGGAAAAGCCCGCGAAAATGGAACAAAGGGTCCGAGGACCGGAGTGAGGACCTCAGGTAAAACGCACGCCGCCCTGGCTGGCCCAGTTTACACAGGACAGGCCCGGGGGAGAGAAGCACGGAAACAGGAGCCAGAGCCGCCCGCTCTCTGCCCCGCGCTCGGGCGCGCTTCTCCTCGTGTCTTTGGATCGATGTGCCCTCACGCCTCGAAGACGGATTTTCCTGCTCTCTTCTAAAAAAAATAGAGCTGTCACACTGGGCTGTGACCCTGACTTGTCTAAGAGCCACACCACGGTCTATCCAAGGCCTGAGAGCTGTGACGCGGCGGGGGCTTTAATGCCCCTCACTCCAAATCTTAGCTGCGACGAGACAAAGAGCCGAGGAACATGCCCTCGCGAGACAGTCTCCTCTAATTAAATATGGATAGGCTGAGGCAAGGCTTCGGTGTTTCTCTCTCATCGGGAAGGCTCTTAGCTCTTTCTCTGATTCCTTCTAATAAACCAGCTGGGCCACCGGTTACCCTGATCCTCTCAGAGCTGCCCGCCCCTACACTTCTCACCCCGAGTCTCCATTCCTGGAGGGCACGGCAGCCCTTCCAGCACTGCCTGGAAGCCCATGGGCAGCGGAGGCTGGCCGGCGGCGGTCCATGGGTCGCAGAGAGTGGGGCACGACGGGGACACTTAACTGCCTCACGTCTCCGTTGGTTTAGAAGGTGCCCTTGGGCTTGAATTTCCCCTTGTTCTGTTTCAGATCAAGTCAAGGCTTTGATGGGAGCGCCCTGTTCCCATCCGCCCTGGGCAAACTCTGCGCAGCAGAGTCCTCGGCGCGGGCCGGGACTGGTCCGCCTCTGAGACGGGCGCCTGGGCTCTGCCGCGGAGGCTGGGCGGGGGCAGCAGCCCCTGGCCTCAGCTCGCCTCTTGGGCATGGTCTTCACCCGACGAGCTGGCTGCGGTGGCAACGATCGGTGCCGCACTCTCTCTTCCCCGGCTGCCGGCTCAGCCTCAAGCGCCCACCTTCCCTGCGGGCCGGGGGTGGGGAGGAGCCGAGGCTGCGCCTGCACCCCCGCCCAGGGCTGAGCGCTGACCGGGAGCTGGCCGGGGCTGGGGGGCTGCGCCCCCGGCTTCGGAGGCCGGGACGGTCACCGAGGGCCCCAGCAGCCGCCGGCGACGCCTGGAAAGGAAGCATGGGACACAGTTTCACCCGCACAGAGTGAACGTTCAGGGCGGGGGAGACGGGGAGGATGGGTGTTACTGGGTGGGCGCCTAACCAGTATTGTATTGGGTTGGCCAAAAAGGTTATTTGGGTTTTTCCGCAGCAGCTTACAGAAAAACTCACACGAATTTCGTGGCTAAATACATCATAGTGACAAGATTCACAGACAGCCTTGCGGACCCCGAAGCCTGTGCAGTAACAATGCAAGGAGCCGGCTGGGCAGAGGTGTTTAACCGGCTCCATTGCTCCCGGACTGCTTTTGTACACTCCTTAAGAGTCACGTCCTTTTTTCCTTTACAGACGTGCTAAGGCACGCCTCAGCTGGAGCCCCTGAGAAATAACTGGAAAAAGAAGTGAAGAAGCAGCCAGCTCTTGTGTTAAGTCCTCTGAATCATCAGGCAATCACCTAAGACGCAGCCGAAGGACATCTGTTTTAACAAAAAACCCCTCTGTCTTCAATAGGAAACCAGTCATGAAGCTCCATTGTTTGATTAAGCATGGAAACTAAATGCTGGCCTTTTAGGATAATAGTTGGCTCCTCTTGGAATGGAAAACAACTGCATGAGAATCAAAACCTGATGTGTGAAGTGTCCCCTCAAAGCAAGATAGTCAAAAGATGTTAGAAGTTTTCACCAGGAAAACAGACATCTCTATTTTTTCAGTTAAGAAAAATACTTACCATTGCTAATTAAAACCACAATATTTAGAAATGAGGCCTCCCATACCGCATGAAAGGAGCTGGTCCCATATCTGCAAGGTGTGAGGGACACGTGAGCCCTGGTGACCTCACATAGGATAACTCTGCATAAACGACTGTGAACAGAGGTGTCTGGAGAGCAGATTGGTAATCCACGCCAGGACATGCCTGTATTACATTAGCAGAAAATGCAGCACACATGCTTGCACGTCTGCTCAAACACAAATCGAGCAGAGTATCACCGGCTTCGCCTCCTCAGACTGGGTGGAGGAGCAGAAGAGGAGTTCCATGAAGGCACGGTCTTCGTCTGCCAGGCACTGACGGCCGTGGCTGCGACACCTGGGAAACTGAAGGACTGTCGGCTTTGACCTTGACAAGTAGGAGCCTTAAGATGACAGTCATAACAACGGTCTGTCGGCCAACCAACAAACCACCTACTGTGGTCAACAGCATTTCGAAAAAGGCCTTTCCATCAGCAAGCTACTAGGATGGACACACTTACCCTCCAAGCCTGAAAGGAATGAATTTCATTAAGACGTCACTCTCTCAGCTCATGTGCAGTGATCAGCACTGATGAGCCACAGGGCCAGTCCTGGCATTGTTCTGTCCCTGGATCTCAATGGTAAGACAGCTCTCTGGTACAGGATTACAGGCAAGGTCCAGGTGCTTTAGCAGCACGCAATCAAAAACCTTCATCAGATTTTAGAGCAGATCCGTAGTTAGAGAACTTGGCAAGGTGTCCCCTAGATCCCTCATGGCCTGCTTTAAAATACAGACAGTCCCCAACTTTCAATGGTTCAACCTTTTTTTTCAACTTTATGATGGTGCAGAAGTCACAAGCATTCAGTAGAAATCGGACCTGCGTTCTGATCTCATCTCCGGCCAGTGAGATGTGGTGAGGGCCAGCAGGGAGCCTTGACTCAGCGTCAGCCACGTGACCGCGGTGGTAAACGACCCAGACACTCACCATCACCCTGAGCTCAGATGACCACACTTGTTTTCACTTTCAGCTCAGCGTTCAGTAAACTACATGAGTTATTCAATACTTTATTCTAAAGTAGGTTTGTGTTAGATGATTTTGCCAAACTGTAGGCTAACGTTAAGTGTTCTGAGAATGTTTAAGACAGCTAGGCTATGATGTTCGGTACGTTAAATCCATTCGTGCCTATAATATTTTCAACTTAACTATGGGTTTACTGGGACATAGCCCATAGTAAAGCAAGGAAAATCTGTGTCAAGAGTTTAGCTTCAGACTCCAGGTTGAAGCTCCTATTATTCCATTTGTTTATTTATTGTAATTCTACTTATAGAACCGAGCCACCCCGAGAGCAGGGGCCTTATTTTCTCCACGAGATCTCGTGCCCAGCAGGCATCCAGTGATACCTGCTGACCTGACGAGACCCTGATGACTATAGAGTCTGTAAAAGTTCAAAAACAAATTATAGTGGCTGATGAGCATCATAGGGAGCTGGTCGTAGGAAAAAGATGAGTCTGTCCAAAGAGACAAGAGTTTACAGTCAACTGAGAATGTTCACGTTCGCACCTCTAACTACATAATGTCTAACACATATGTCCGAGCAGATGCAGAGAGTCTAAAGTTGAAACATAAGTTCTTTTCAGAAAGTTCAGATAAAACTTAATAAAGGCTGTTTATTTCAAGAATGGAAATAAGGACTTTATAGCCTGGGTTTCTCACACAATGTGTAAACGTGCATTTTCTGTATAGTGAAAGTGTTAGTCACTCAGTCGTGTCCGACTCTTTGTGATCCCATGGACTGTAGCCCGCCCCTCCAGGCTCCTCTGGCCAAGGGATTTCCCAGCAAGGATACTGGAGGGGGTAGCCATTCCCTTCTCCAGGGGATCTTCCCAACCCAGGGACTGAACCTGGGTCTCCAGCACTGCAGGCAGGTTCTCTGCCAGCTGAGCCAGTAGGGAAGGAGTGACAGAATCATCACAGGAGTGGCAGGAGACGGTCTTATCCAGACTTCTCGTTTTTCAGGAAAACAGCCCTGCTGCGGCTGGGTGATATATTTGAGGCCCCAACACGAGATACTCTAGCTGGGATTTGGAACCCAGGTTTCCGGTTGTCTAGAACCAGGATCCCTGCACAACATTACTCACTCTCTGGCTGATGAAATCACCTTCTGCTTTCACGGCCAGTTCAGTGCAACCTGAGCCCCTGAAAGTGAAGTGCCGGCAGGGACTTGCAGTCACAGCAGATGGTCATTCGCAGGACAGGGACGCGACCTACGCCCTCTGACTCACCGTCCAACAGGAAGGACCTCACATGGCCAGGGAACACGTTGTAGAGGTAACAGTTTATCTTGAGAAATACATGTTTCTTTCCAAACCTTTTCAGCCTGTCCCATCGGCTGAGCCCTTTCCTCTCTCTCCACTGTGTTCATAGTAACTAACATGTCCCGGTCAAAGAGAATATCTGTACAGTCAACTAGCTGAAAAAACAAAGCCCTCTAGAGCCCATTTCTCAATGTCTGAAAGTAAGAAAATGAAGGAATATATTTGATGCAGTCCTCCTTTGTACTGAACCCTGCACGTCAGCCTGTATGCTGGCGTGCGAGCTTGTAACAATCATGCCAATCAAAATAAGGAAGTCACCTAAGGGGACACCCATCAGAGTCACTCTCAACAATGTTCCAAAGAGATGCCGTCATCGCGAAGCACTGACGGACACACTAGGAGGCCGTGAACCACAAGCACTGTATGAGGTTCGCATCCAAGAGAAAGGTGGGGGTGAGGGTTGGTGCCAAGTGCTGTGATCTCTGAGGACAAGGACTGCCGTCTTATTGGCAATATTGTCACAAGCCTAGAGCATGGGAAAGGAGTGGGTATTCAAAAATACTGTCGGCCACACATACACCACCTAGGGTAAAACAGGTAACTAGTGGGAGCTGCTGTGTAACCCGGGGAGGTCAGCTTGGTGCTCCATGACAACCTAGACAGGCGGATGGGAGGGGGAGGGGAGGCTCAAGAAGGAGGGGAGATATATATAACTGCAAAAATGCTGTCTAAAGGGTGAAATGCAGGAAGGAAGCGAGAAGAGAAGCAGGTACGTTGATTCACTTTAAAACACGACACAGATGACTGAAAAGTCTCTGCAAAGGAATTACATTTATCCTGATTTTGTGTCATCTGCATTGAAAAAACAAAGGTATATCAGGCCCTATGAACTACGGAATAAAGAAGAGGGCGACAGACGATGAGCTGGCTGGATGGCATCACCGACTCAATGGACAGGAACTTGGGCAAACCCCAGGAGATGGTGAGGGACAGGGAGGCCTGGCGTGCTGCAGTCCACGGCGCTGCAGAGAGTTGGATGGTCTTGGCGGCTGAGTAGCGACGGTCAGGGAAGGAGGAGGGGACGGACGTGGGGTGGGGGATTAAGCACAATACAAACTATTACGCAGAAAAGCAGTCATAAGGGTTTACTGTACAATCCAGAGAACACAGCCAACACCCTTATAGATGGCGTATGACCTTTAAATGTTGTGAGTCACTATATCGTGCACTTGTAACATAGAATGTTGCACCTCAACTACACTTCAGTGAGAAAGAAGATAAAATGTCATTAGCTATCCAAAAAAAATGTGGCACTGAAAGCAGAAAATGTGTTTGCAAGAAGCCTTGAGAAGAAAGGATTTTTATCTTGCCAAAGAAGCAACCACAATTTTTCTTAAAAGAATCAAAGAAAGCAACTCTGAAGGACTCTTCTCACCCTTTTATTTATTGTCTCCTGGCCCTGGGTCCCACACAGTAAACATCTGTGTCCCCTTAAGATTTCAGCTCCCCTGCTGAGCAAGGGGCCTGCTGGCTTTTAGCTTTACAGTTTGCTTATTCTTTTGCAAAGAGGAGGCCAGAGGAACGATAATTTAAACAGCAAGGCACCGGGACTTCCCTGGCAGTCGGTCCAGTAGCTCAGACTCCTTTTTTCCCCTGCATGAGGCACGGGTTCAGTCCCCTGGCTGGGGAAGTTCACATGCTATGTCATCAAAGACAAACGAAAAAAAAAATTTAATAAAATAAAGGAAGGCGCTGAAGAAGAGGGATAAGCAAGTGAAATGTACAAGGTCAAAGGTCTACAGCAGAGGCCTTTCAAGTAGGGCGCCCTGTACTGCAAGGCGCATGCGAGACCAGAGCTTCTGTGGATCTGCGCACAAATGACAGAGACTCTCACTTCAATCCTATGTCAGACACGTGAGGTACATCTCAGCAGCAAGGAGCTGGGGACGGTGGTCATCCTGGGCCTCACCGACTCCTGTGTTCCGACATATTGCAGTTGAACCAAATACCACAAAGTAGACAATGGTCGTTCAAAGAGTCCTGCCAAACGGACTGAAGACAATACACGTAACATAAGCACCAACAGCTGAAAAAGAGCCATGCCCACGCTCCTTTCACAGCCTGAGCTCTTCCAACGCCACATTACCGGATGGAAACGCGGTGACTGACTGTGTCGGTCAGCGCTGTCCAGCACAACTCACTGGGATGATGGAGACGCTCTAGACGGGCGTGCCTAACATAAATTACCGAACACCTGAAATGCAGCTAGTGCAACTGAGAAACTGCGTTTTAATTTTTCATACCTAATTTAAATACTCACATGTCCCAATGGCTACTATACGGACAGTACAAGTCTGAGAGAGAACACACTCAGGCTGGAATCCAAATGCTTTTCCTTACAAACTGTGACCTCCTGCTTAATGTTTCTACACCTCTATTTCTTCATCATAATCATAACAACTATCTCATATGGTTAAAATTAAACTAATGCACAAAGGTACTTAGACTACTGCGTACAATATAGAAACTTTATTATCTCCTAAGCAGATTAGAGAAGAAAAAAATTATTAATTTGAAAAATGGAGAAACAAATACTTCTCGCTAATGAATCTTGAACAAAGCTTACATTTGAGATATTAAATAGTTTCTACAAGACTACCGCAAGTTGTGGGACAGCTACAAAAATTTTATTTCATCGTTATCTTATGCATTCTTGTATACATCTTATAATGAACATTGTAGATATCAATACTACTATATAAACTATGTAATTTCTTTGTGAATGATATAAATACATTATTGAAAAGACAAAGACTGGCAGCATGAATAAAAAAAAAAATCACCAACCAGACTGAACTATGCTGCTGCTGCTAAGTCGCTTCAGTTGTGTCCGACTCTGTCCGACCCCATGAATCGCAGCACACCAGGCCTCCCTGTCTATCACCAACTCCCAGAGTCCACCCAAACCCATGTCCATCGAGTTGGTGAAGCCATCCAACCATCTCATCCTCTGTCGTCCCCTTCTCCTCCTGCCCTCAATCTTTCCCAGCATCAGAGTGTTTTCAAATGAGTCAGCTCTTCGCATGAGGTGGCCATAGTATTGGAGTTTCAGCTTCAACATCAGTCCTTCCAGTGAACACCCAGAACTGATCTCCTTAAGGATGGACTGAGGGGGTTGGATCTCCTTGCAGTCCAAGGGACTCTCAAGAGTCTTCTCCAACACCACAGTTCAAAAGCATCAATTCTTCTGAACTCAGCTTTCTTCAGTCCAACTCTCACATCCATACATGACCACTGGAAAAACCACAGCCTTGACTAGACAGACCTTTGTTTGCTAAGTAATGTCTCTGCTTTTCAATATGCTGTCTAGGTTGGTCATAACTTTCCTTCCAAGGAGTAAGCATCCTTTAATTTCATGGCTGCCATCACCATCTGCAGTGATTTTGAAGCCCAAAAATAAAGTCTGCGACTGTTTCCACTGTTCCCCATCTATTTCCCATGAAGTGATGGGACTGGATGCCATGATCTTAGTTTTCTGAATGTTGAGTTTTAAACCAACTTTTTCACTCTCCTCTTTCACTTTCATCAAGAGGCTCTTTAGTTCTTCACTTTCTGCCATAAGGGTGGTGTCATCTGCATATGAGGTTACTGATATTTCTCCTGGCAATCTTGATTCCAGCCCAGGGTTTCACACGATGTACTCTGCATATAAGTTAAATAGGCAGGGTGACAATATACAGCCTTGAGTACTCCGTTTCCTATTTGGAACCAGTCTGTTGTTCCATGTCCAGTTCTAACTGTTGCTTCCTGACCTGCATACAGATTTCTCAAGAGGCAGGTCAGGTGGTCTGATATTCCCATCTCTTTCAGAATTTTCCACAGTTTGTTGTGATCCACACAGTGAAAGGCTTTGACAGAGTAAAGAAAGCAGAAATAGATGTTTTTCTGGAATTATCTTGCTTTATTGATGATCCAGTGGATGTTGGCAATTTGATCTCTGGATCCTCTGCCTTTTCTAAATCCAGCGTGAACTGGTTATAGAACTTGGAAGTTCATGTTTAATGTATTGCTGAAGCCTGACTTGGAGAATTTTGAGTGTTACTTTACTAGTGTGTGAGATGAGTGCAATTGTGTGGTAGTCTGAGCATTCTTTGGCATTGCCTTTCTTTGGGATTGGAATGAAAACTGACTTTTTCCAGTCCTGTGGCCACTGCTGAATTTTCCAAATTTGCTGGTATATTGAGTGCAGCACTTTCACAGCATCATCTTTCAGGATTTGAAATAGCTCAACTGGAATTCCATCACCTCCACTAGCTTTGTTCATAGTGATGCTTCCTAAGGCCCACTTGACTTCACATTCCAGGATGCCAGGCTTAGGTGAGTGATCACACCATCGTGATTATCTGGGTCATGAAGATCTTTTTTGCACAGTTCTTCTGTGTATTCTTGGCACCTCTTCTGAATATCTTCTGCTTCTGTTAGGTCCAGGTCATTTCTGTCCTTTATCGAGCCCATCTTTGCATGAAATGTTCCCTTGGTATCTCTAATTTTCTTGAAGAGCTCTCTAGTCTTTCCCATTCTGTTCTTTTCCTCTAGTTCTTTGCACTGATCGCTGAGGAAGGCTTTCTTATCTCTCCTTGCTATTCTTTGGAACTCTGCATTCAAAGGGGTATATCTTTCCTTTTCTCCTTTGCTTTTCACTTCCCTTCTTTTCACAGCTATTTGTAAGGCTTCCTTAGACAGCCATTTTGCCTTTTTGCATTTCTTTTTCTTGGGGATGGTCTTGATCCCTGTCTCCTGTACAATGTCATGAACCTCCATCCATAGCTCAGCAGGCACTCTGTCTATCAGATCTAGGCCCTTAAATCTATTTCTCACTTCTACTGTATAATCATAATGGATTTGATTTAGGTCATACCTGGTCTAGTGGTTTTCTCTACTTTCTTCAATTTAAGTCTGAATTTGGCAATAAGGAGTTCATGATCTGAGCCACAGTCAGCTCCTGGTCTTGTTTTTGCTGACTGTATAGAGCTTCTCCATCTTTGGCTGCAAAGAATATAATCAGTCTGATCTCGGTACTGACCATCTGGTGTTGCCTATGTGTAGAGTCTTGAGTTGTTGGAGGAGGGTGTTTGCTATGACCAGTGTGTTCTCTTGACAGAACTCTATTAGCCTTTCCCCTGCTTCATTCTGTACTCCAAGGCCAAATTTGCCTGTTACTCCAGGTGTTTCTTGACTTCCTACTTTTGCATTCCAGTCCCCTATAATGAAAGGGACATCTTTTTGGAGTGTTAGCTCTAGAAGGTCTTGTAGGTCTTCATAGAACCGTTCAGCTTCTTCAGCGTTACTAGTCGGGGAATAGACTTGGATTACTGTGATATTGAATTGTTTGCCTTGGAAACAAACAGAGATCATTCTGTCATTTTTGAGATTGCACCCCAGTACTGCATTTTGGACTCTTTTGTTGACTATAATAGCTACTCCATTTCTTCTAAGGGATTCTTGCCCGCAGTAGTAGATATAATGGTCATCTGAGTTAAATTCACCCATTCCAGTCCATTTTAGTTCGCTGATTGCTAGAATGTCGACGTTCACTCTTGCCATCTCTTGTTTGACCATTTCCAATTTGCCTTGATTCATGGACCTGACATTCCAGGTTCCTGTGCAACATTGCTCTTTACAGCATCGGACCTTGCTTCTATCACCAGTCACATCCACAGCAGGGTACTGTTTTTGCTTTGGCTCCATCCCTTCATTCTTTCTGGAGTTATTTCTCCACTGATCTCCAGTAGCATATTGGGCACCTCCCGACCTGAGGAGTTCATTTTTCAGGGTCCTATCTTTTTGCCTTTTCATACTGTTCATGGGGTTCTCAAGGCAAGAATAGTGGTTTGCCATTCCCTTCTCCAGTGGACCACATTCTGTCAGACCTCTCCACCATGACCCGCCCGTCTTGGGTGGCCCCGCGGGCATGGCTTGGTTTCATTGAGTTAGACAAGCTGTGGTTCGTGTGATCAGATTGCTAGTTGTTGCGATTGTGGTTTCAGTCTGTCCGCCCTCTGATGCCCTCTCTTAGCACCTACCATCTTACTTGGTTTTCTCTTACCTTGGACGTGGGGTATCTCCTCACAGCTGGTCCAGCAAAGCGCAGCCGCTGCTCCTTACCTTGGACGTGGGGAACTACTGTTTGTCAAGAAACTTCAAAAGTCACCATACTCCAGTGTGATAAAGAGAGGAGAATCTAAATAATTAGATTTTGCTTTGTTAAACAGTAATGATGTTTTTAATTAAATAAAACCTGACAATTAAATTAAATAAAAACTGTCAAAGTTTCTAGAATAGCTGGTTGTGAAAAGCCTACTTTGGTGACAAAATAGTTCACACACTAAAAATACCAGGGTAACACTGAAAATACCTATGGAATAAATAAATTTTCTAAAATTCACAGGAAAAAAATCCACAGTCCAGTAAGTTTGGGAAAAGAACAGTGTTAAACACATTTCTTTACGACAAGACTTCTTGGATCTTGTGATAAGCTACTGAGGGTCATAGTGAGTCTCAGAGGAAACATGTAGTTTCTCAACTGTACCCAATCATAAAATCTCCATTTTCTTATAGCATCTAATTGGAAACTTTAAAAAATTTGCTTTTTGGGACTTTCTTGGTGGCGAAGACTCTACGATGCCAATGCAAGGGGCCTGGTTCAGCCCTTGACCAGGGAACTTGATTCCATACGCCACAACAAAGACTGCAGACCCCATGAGCTGCAAGCAAGACCAAGCACAGCCAAACAGATGCACAAATAAATTAAAAAAAAAAAGTCATTTTCAAAGGCTAGCTCCTCAGCCTTCTCTTCTTTAGAAGGATTTTTTTTAGAAACAGTATTCCTCCTTGTGTGTCTCATAGTTTTCCGTCTTTGGGTCTTTGACCTCTCAAATATCCCTCCATGAAGTGCATGCATTTTCTTCTAAAATCACAAGGTGAGGAAAATAAACTTTTATAGCTCTTCATGAAGTAAATAATTAAGGTTATAGAAGTGATCGAAACATACTCAGTTTAGGATTACAATTGGATCAGTAAATTTTCCCTCTTAGCAAGTAGTTGCATCTATCCTTCATTCAGTTACGCCATTGTCAGCATCCTAAATTACCACTGTACATTGTCTAAACTAAGAAATCAACATTGTTATGTTAACAAAACGCCAGAACGTATTTAGATTTCACCAGCTTTTTCACTAATGTCTTTCCTGTTGCAGGATCCAATCCAGGAAATTCCACTGATTTATCGTCGTATTTCCTTGGTCTCCTCTTGTCAGTCAGTTCAGTTGCTCAGTCATGTCCGACTCTTTGTGACCCCGTGAATTGCAGCATGCCTGGCCTCCCTGTCCATCACCAACTCCCAGAGTTCACCCAAATTCATGTCCATTGAGTCGGTGATGCCATCCAACCATCTCATCCTCTGTCGTCCTCTTCTCCCACCTTCAATCTTTCCCAGCATCAGGGTCTTTTCAAATGAGTCAGCTCTTCGCATCAGGTGGCCAAAGTATTGGAGTTTCAGCTTAACATCAGTCCTTCCAATGAATATTCAGGACTGATTTCCTTAAGGATGGAATGGTTGGATCTCCCCGTGGTCCAAGGGACTCTCAAGAGTCTTCTCCAACACCACAGTTCAAAAGCATCAATTCTTCAGCACTCAGCTTTCTTTATAGTCCAACTCTCACATCCATACATGACCACTTGAAAAACCATAGCCTTGACTAGACGGACCTTTGTTGGCAAAGTAAGGTCTCTGCTTCTTCATATGCTATCTAGGTTGTTCATAACTTTTCTTCTAAGGAGCAAGCGTCTTCTAATTTCATGGCTGCAATCACCATCTGCAGTGATTTTGGAGCACCCTAAAAATAAAGTCAGCCACTGTTTCTTCTTCTATTTCCCATGAAGTGATAGGACCGGATGCCATGATCTTAGTTTTCTGAATGTTGAGCTTTAAGCCAACTTTTTCACTTTCCTCTTTCACTTTCATCAAGAGGCTCTTTAGTTCCTCTTCACTTTCTGCCATAAGGGTGGTGTCATCTGCATATGAGGTTATAGAAATTTCTCCCGGCCATCTTGATTCTATCTTGTGCTTCTTCCAGCCCAGCATTTCTCATGACGTACTCTGCATATAAGTTAAATAAGCAGGGTGACAATATACAGCCTTGATGTATTCCTTTTCCTATTTGGAACCAGTCTGTTGTTCCATGTCCAGTTCTAACTGTTGCTTCCTGACCTGCATACAGGTTTCTCAAGAGGGAGGTCAGGTGGTCTGATATTCCCATCTCTTTCAGAATTTTCCAGTTTGTTGTGATCCACATAGTCAAAGGCTTTGGCATACTCAATAAAGCAGAAATAGATGTTTTTCTGGAACTCTCTTGCTTTTTCGATGATCCCGCAATGATCCAGATGTGACAGTCTATCACAATTATTTTTCGTAAGTTTAATCATTTTCAGGAGACTTCCCTGGTGGCTCAGATGGTAAAGCGTCTGTCTATAATGTGAGAGACCTGGGTTCGATCCCTGGGTTGGGAAGATTCCCTGGAGAAGGAAATGGCAACCCACTCCAGTACTCCTGCCTTGAAAATCCCACGGACGGAGGAGCCTGGTGCAGGCTACTATCCATGGGGTCGCAAAGAGTGGGGCATAACTGAGCGACTTCACTTTCAGTTTCTTCACTTTCAGTCTGGGTTTGTGTGATTATTTTCTTTCCCTCATATGTAGCCTGGGTAGACTGGGACTGTGGCCTTTAGATCAGAGTGTATCTCATCACAGAACATGATGTGGGCGTGCCTTAGCACTGGGTTGCCAGGGTCGCTTTGTGAAGGCAGTGTCGGTCGCCCTTCCTCACTGAAAAGCGACCACTGTCCTGTTTCCATAATCTGTTCTTTAGAGATGAGTCACAAAGACCAGTCCATGGCCAAGGGCAGGGGTGCTGGAGGTTGAGAACTTTGAAAGCCAGTTCTGCTAGGACTGGAGTACATTCAACACGAAAAGTTTCATTTATTTACAGTAAACTGGAAACTGAAGAGTCAGGAGAAGAGGATGGGAAAACAAAGTCACTTTCCGCTATTTACCAGACAAAGATTTCACTTGTCTTTTTAGGGAGTTTACAAGACTTGGGTAGTGAAACAGCTTCTCTATTCTCTCAAGAATCATCCAAAAGCTGTAAGGAGAATGTGAAACGAACTGTAAACTTCAACTTCTAAGAAATTAGAAGAAATTAGGAACACAAATCCGCAACACATGAAGAACGACCAAAGGCAGAGAGAGTGAAGCGCGGGGCAGGAGATGTTGACAGAGACGCCCTCCCCTGCAGCTCTCAGGCAAACTTGGCATGAGGAGTCAGACCAAAGAAGACGTCAGCAAATTTAATGCACAGACATTAGAAAAGAGGTCATACAACTAGCCATCCTTTACGGAATGGAGTATTTTCAAGTAAAACCCAAGTAATGCATTTAAAACATGACCCATGGGTGTATGGCACAAACCAAAACAATATTGTAATTATCCTTCAAATAAAAAGAAATAAATTAAGAAAAAAATGCTGAATATTTAGTAATGTGGCTGTGATGTTTAATTTTACACGTCAACTTGATGAGAGATGCCAAGAGATGCATGACTAGCTGGTTAAACATTATTTTTGGCTGCGTCCAGGGGGGTCTCAGGAAGAGACCAGCATGTGAATTGCTGGACTCCATGAAGCAGAAGGCCCTCCAGTGTCGGTGGGCGTCATCCAAGCCGGTGAGGCCTGAGCAGAGCAAGAAGGGGAGGGAGGTTAAACGCCCGCTCCGCCTGCGTGCATGAGGTCTGGCACCGACCGTCGGCCCCCTGCGTGTACGAGGTCTGGCACCGACCATCGGCCCCTGCATGTACGAGGTCTGGCCCCGACCATCGGCCCCTGCGTGCATGAGGTCTGGCCCCGACCGTCGGCCCCTGCGTGTACGAGGTCTGGCCCCGACCGTCGGCCCCTGCGTGTACGAGGTCTGGCACCGACCGTCGGCCCCCTGCGTGTATGAGGTCTGGCACCGACCATCGGCCCCTGCGTGTACGAGGTCTGGCACCGACCGTCGGCCCCCTGCGTGTATGAGGTCTGGCCCCGACCATCGGCCCCTGCGTGTACGAGGTCTGGCACCGACAGTTGGCCCCTGTGTATACGAGGTCTGGCACCAACCATCGGGCCCCTGCGTGTACGAGGTCTGGCCCCGACCGTTGGCCCCCTGCGTGTACAAGGTCTGGCACCGACCGCCTGCCCTGTGTGTACGAGGTCTGGCACTGACTGCCCCTGCAGTCCTGGTTCTCAGGCCTCCACACTGGACTGCACTCTACACTGTGGACCCTCTGGCATTCCGGTCTTTGAACTACACCACTAGCTTTCCTGGGTCTCTGGCTAAAAAATAACAGGTTACACAACTTAGCCTCCATGGTCATCTAAGTAAATACTTTTTAAACATATATGTTGTTTCTCTGGAATTGATTAATACAGTAACAAGGCACAAAATTATAATAAAAGACTAGATAACCTTATAAGGAAAAAAAACACTACTTACAGAACACCAAATGAAAAACAGTACTTTATAATAAAGCTAAAAAGAAACAGTATATTAATATTAATAGACAGTTACACTGATATCCCTAATTAGAATAATCAACACTAAGCTATCAATTCTAAGTTAACTCCTGATTTAAAACACAGCCAATATCAAGCTACAAATGCAATTTCAGGGAAAGGCCGCGAAGATTCAAATATTAACACAGAAACAAATCCACAACAATGGCAAAATTACAGGAATGGAAAATCTATCAGTGGAAGCCAGGGGGTGGAAGACGGGAAAGCTGACAACGAAAGAGCGACGTGAGGGAGTTGGGAGTCATGGGCCATGGTGGCTGGACACCCAATTTCAGACATTTGTCAAAATCCACAGAAATGTACACTACAAGGAATGAGTTCTACTGTATATAAGTAAGTCAACCAGAAAAAAATGTATAACCCACAAGAATAGCCAAGAAATTCTGTAAGAGAAAAGTAATGAGACAGTACTTCAAAACATCACGTTACAATGATCTGAACAGTGTGGTGCAGGCCCCACGAAACCCGCTACAAAGCCCCCGAGTGAGCCCAAATGTATACGACGCCTGCAAGTCAGAGAGTAAATCTGGAGTTTTAAGCACGTGGTATCGGGTATACCATATTGGAAGGAAATAAAAAGTGGATCCTTACCTCCTACCTTCTATCAAAATAAATTCCAGATCGACTCTACTTGGATAAGGGATATAAATCTAAGACTTTAAAGCCAACAGAAAAACTGGGAGAATTCTTTTATAATTATGGAAGAAGAAAGACCTTTGCTGGCACAACACAAAATGCAGTAGCCGTAAGTGACTGCTGAAGACCTCCAGGGACTTCCCTGGTGGCTCAGGGCTGGACCCCAGGGTCCCGATGCAGGGGCTGGGCTCGGCCCTTGGCCAGGGAACAAGGTCCTACTTGCCCCAACCAAGATCAAAGATCAAAGATCCTGCATGTGGCAACTAAGAACTGCCGTAGCCAAATGAACAAATTAAAAAAAAAAAACACCTACATAAAAACTATACAAAGATAAAAATTTCTGCAAGTATCAGTAATTTTAAAAACAAAGCTCTATACATGTAATACTGGCCACAGTAATCGCCTCTGGGGGAGAAGACTAAAGAAACTTACACTAGAAGTTTTATTATTTATATGTAGTTAACTATAAAAATGGAGAAGGCAATGGCACCCCACTCCAGTACTCTTGCCTGGAAAATCCCATGGATGGAGGAGCCTGGTGGGTTGCAGTCCATGGGGTCGCAAAGAGTTGGACACGACTGAGTGACTTCACTTTCACTTTTCCCTTTCATGCACTGGAGAAGGAAATGGCAACCCACTCTAGTACTATTGCCTGGAAAATCCCAGGGACGGGGGAGCCTGGTGGGCTGCCATCTATGGGGTCGCAGAGAGTCGGACATGACTGAAGCGCCTTCGCAGCAGCAGCAACTATAAATATGCATTTTCATTGTTTATATCCATCCACCAGGTTAAAGAGCAGAAAGCTCAGCATAGCAAGTGTGCCTCATGAGAAACATCCAACGTGGATCGCCAATTTAGAGAAACGCATAGCAAACCGCTCCTAGCACCATGCTTGCTATATAAGAGGCCACTAAATTACATTACTCATTGCTGACTTCATACCTCACATAGTTATTTTGAAATGTATCCTCCAATCATCTGAAAATACGTCTCTTCTGCTGAGAAAACTCTGTCCCCTCTGCCTACTGAAACCATCCTTCCTAACAGGGCCATCTCAAATCCTACCTATCCAAAAGCTCTCTTCAAACTTGTGAACAGGTATATTATATACACACAGAAAGAGAAAGGCAACAGAAGCTATAAGAAAATACAACGGCAAAATGATCAATTTAAAAAGTTATTTATTAAACAAGTATATTTAAGTCCAACATTACCAAATCCCTTTGAAACATCTATTCTGGGAAGAAGCATTCAGTCACACTTTCTAAATAATAAGGGGAATGATTAAAATAGAACAGGTATGAGCAACATTTTTAGGCAAACAATAAAGCACGTGGTAAATTTGGAAATTAAAAAAACCACACAAACATACAAACTATTGAAGTAGGAAACCAAAATGTTTTGTATGTTTTTTAAATACTGCTGGTATACTCACGCTGAGGGTCAAAATGTCTACATTTACGCTTATGAACAGCACATAAACACCTTTTTAAGGTACCATCGTTAGAGAAATAATTTTAGAATATGTATTAGGTGTATTAATTGTGCACATTTGGTAAACATGTTCTACATATGAATGTATTCACTTATACTTAATAAAAAAAGGAAGTTATAATTTAAACATCTTGATTTGAGAACCGTGGATTTGGTAGTTTTGTTAAATTCCAACAACATAATGACCAAATGTGCTATCAAAAAAGCCTTTTTTTTTTAAAGCTGCCTCTGAAAACTTCAGCATTGGTTTCTACAGTTAACAGATACACACAAAAACACGCAATAGAAGAGCCCTCTAGAAAAGGCTCCAGCATTCAGTAGTTCCAAATGGTGCTATACAATATTTCACTGGAAACAGTGGTTTTACCACAGGCTTGGCAGTAGCTTCTGTTTAAAACATAACTTTGTACCATCGTATCAATCAAAGGCTTTAAAACATAATTGACTTTGGCAGTACACACGGAGACCATGATGTGATGGGGGCTGCCCGTGCATGAGGCCCTGAGGAAGGGTCTGCTGTGCGTGTGTGTTTCCAGGAAGAAACCGGATGAGGTGGTTTACTCAGGATGATAAAACACATTTTCCTAATTAGGTTTCAACTGTATAAATAATATAAATCAAATATTTAGAACTTGAGTCTCTACAAGAGGTGACTTTTTCTATCATCTTCCCAGCTGATGATGCTGGTTCTGTACGCCCGTTCTGCACGCGGGGGAGCGGTCCCCGGCCTGTCTCAGTCTGTATACTGTTCTGCACGCGGGGGAGCGGTTCCCGGCCCCTCAGTCTGTATACTGTTCTGCACGCGGGGGAGCGGTCCCCGGCCGGTCTCAGTCTGTATACTGTTCTGCACGCGGGGGAGCGGTCCCCGGCCCCTCAGTCTGTATACTGTTCTGCACGCGGGGGAGCGGTCCCCGGCCGGCTCAGTCGGACAGGGACGGGGAGCGCGCGGACCTGCCGCCGGCGGGGCTGGGGAAGGCGAGCGGCGCCCGGGCCCGCTCTCGGCCGTCCCGCTTGTGCTTGTGCTTGTGCTTGTGCTTGTGCTTCTTCTTCTTCTTCTTGTGCTCGTGGTGGTGGTGGTGGTGGTGCTCGCCGTGCTTGGAGGACGCAGGCTCCTTGCCAAACACCGACAGCGGAGCTGCTGCGGCCGGATGCACGCTCATCTCCAGAGGGGGCTGCTCTTTACCTTCAAGGTGAGAAACACTCAAATGAATTCCTGTTGTAACAGGAAAGGGAACTCAAAGGGAGCTGGTGGCAGGACAGAAAAGACGACGGGCTCCTCGGGGTTCATCGCGCCCATGGAAGAAGCTAGGGATGGGAGAAGTATCCAACTGAGACATCCAGTCAGTTACACAGACCTAACTTTTTAGCACTGCGAGAAGGCAGTATTTCAATTCCTCGCACTCTATACAAATGATGACATAGACCAGTGTGCTATCAAACCATCTTCTGGAAATGAACACTTAATAGTTTAAAGTACCATGAAGCAACATGACCAGACGTGTCTGTTACAGATCAAGACCGACACTGGTCAACGGAGACACAGCTCCGGAACCACAGCTCTGCTCTGGGCTCGGGGCTGGGAAGGGCAGCTCTACAGGCAGGCGTGGTCCCCCTGCGCTCTGCAGACACAGGGCTGCTCGCAAATCAACCGCAAGCAAAGCTTTGCGGCAACCCTGCCTTCGGCCAGCCTAGTGGAGCCCTTCCCACCGGCACTTGCTCACTGTGTCACTGTCACGTTTTGGTAATTTTTACAGTATTTCAAAATATTTCCATCAGTGAAAAGACTGACTTGCTGAGGGCTCAGATGGTGGTTAGCATTTTTTGACTGAGGTATGTACACTTTGAAAGATACAACCCCAGTGCACACTTAACAGACAACAGTATAATATAAACATAACTTTCAGATGAAATGGAAAACATTCAGCATGTATTTTATCCCACCTAAAAATGGAGCAAATGTCTCTGAAGGTTCTTTCTGTTTCCAACGTTCTATGCATCCGGGGATCTATAATAGCGAGTAATGTACAGAATTTCCTGCTTCCTCCAGACGTGCAATCCTGGGGCCATACCCAGAGAATCCTCTCTCTGTGTGTTATCCTGGCTAATGGTACCACTTTACATGCAGCCAACTAAGAAAAGGGGCTTCCCTGGTAGCTCAGTGGTAAAGAATCTGCCCGCAATGCAGGAGATGTGGGTTTGATCCCTGGGTTGGGAACATCCTTTGGAGGAGGAAATGGCAACCACTCCAGGGACAGAGGAGCCTGGTGGGCTCCAGCCCATGGGGTCACAAGAGTAGGATGCAACTTGGCAACTAAATTACCGCCACCAGGAAAATAACGTGGAAGAATCATCTCAGAGCCTCTCCCTTGTAGACTAGCTGGCTACTGAGTCTCGTTTATTCTTACTTACCAGAATCTCTTAAATCTGCCCCTGTATCCTGTCTGTACTAACTCAGACCATCTCATCTCACTTGGATCAGAGTACTCACCTACTAACTGGTTTCTTCGCCTGAAGTGTCTTACACTTGAATCCACACCTTACACAGCTGCAGAGCAGTGGTTCTAAACCAGGGGCAACGTTTCTCCCCAGGGGCTGTCTGACAACGTCTGGAGACACTCTGGTTGTCAGAATTGGAGTGGGACAGCCCCCAACTGCAGACAATTCTCAGGGCCCAAAATGTCAATAGAGCTGGGGTTCAGAGGCCCTGCTGCGCAGCTCTGCTCCTAAAAACCCTGACCGTGATTACTTGTTTAAGAACTCAGGTAGTTCTACTGACAGAACAAAATCCTTAAGACTTCAGCGTGGGAATTTCTGTGCGAACGTGCATATAAATCCACTTTAATGTGCGTACACATATGTACACACACACACATGTATGTGTTTACCCAAACTAGACCAAGCGTTTCACTAAAATGGACTCGAATGCAGGAGTTTCTTTTCTTTTTTAAAGCATAAATTCTCAGAGCTAATTCTGATCCAATTCAGCCCCAAGCCATGTTTTTTGTTTTGTTGGTTTTTTTTTAACCAAAAGCAGCATCACCAGAGAATTTTTCTGAAGATCAACTTTTAGCACTAAGTTTACTGACAGTTTACAATCTGAATCTTGAATCTATCTTGTCTTTCACCATTCCTCTCTACGTGCCCTAGACGAGCCCTTTCACGGCCCTGTGTGTGTGTCTGTAAGCGCTACCCCTAGGCTTGGGACGGCCTTCCCTTACTTCTGGCCTGACCTGCACGCTCGTGTGGAAAGCAGCAGGAGCTACATGGGGACTGGGAGCGGCGGTGAGCTGGCCCTGGTCTCAGCTCTCCCGGAGTTCACAGGCTCGCAAAGAGGAGCGAGCATCCCCGGGAGGACCAGCAGAAAGGCAGAGGCAGAATCGAACAGGCGCACAGCTGGAGACCTCAGTCACTAGGGCAGCCTGAGCGAATCAGGGACGCACTGCTGCAAGGAAGTCACATTTAAGCTGCAATCTGAAGGAGGGGGAAGGAGAGGAAAAAACATGCAGGTTCTTCAGTGACTTAAAACAGCTCAAACATCATTTTGGAAGAAAATTTTCACCAAACTTCCCCAAAAGAATTAGCTTCTACAACATAATACAGATGAGGAAATTAAGACCCAGAGAAAGTAAGCAACTTGCCCACGGTGGTGCTGGGAAACCTGAGCCACAAAACCACTGCGCACACCCGCCTCTCTCTGGCCCCTCCCACGAGACGCAGCCCCTGGAGGGCGGGGCCTCACCGCTGTCTCTCCGGGCACCGCGCAGGATCCAGCATCCTCACTTCCCCACACCTGCTCAATGAAGGAATTAGTGTCACAAATTCATGTAACTGTTGTGTTTCTTTTTAAACAGGATGTCAGGTGAACTCAGCTGACAAAATGCAATTTGAAGGCCGCTGATTTTGAAGGGAGAGGAATCAGCTAAAACTGTTAGTTCAGAAACAGAAACAAGCTGTTAAAGGCCGTTCATTAGGCTGGCACTGGCGACTGTGCTCTCTTCGTGCCAGGCACTACTCCAGCATTTCGGGACAAGTGGATGGGCTTACACTCCTGTCCTCACAGATTATCCACACCCCGTACTACCACAGAATTACAGTTTTATATTCATGATGTTTTGAACGCTAACACAGTAACACAAAAAAAGGAGAGAGATTATACACAGGAGCTAGTCTGGGCCACTGGTATCTTTTGAATAACTGGTGCCCAGAAAAAGAAAAAAATTTGAGAGAGATCTGATTTACAGGTAAATATGCTACTATATACTTTTAATTTTCATTTCAAATGAACTACGTCACTATATTCTCAATTCTACAAATATGGGCATACAAGTCCCTACCTAACAGAATACACATAGCCAAGTGACAGGGGAAGTAATAAAGCCTCACAGATTCCTTTAACCCCTATCCATTACTTAGCCAGGCTACATCAACAGACTGCAAGGCTTCCCAACTGGCAGTCTGCACTGCTTGGAGTCTGAGGTCCTTTTCTTCACCGAGAGACATTTTACCATCCAATCCTAACACCTGCCAAGCTACTTGGATTGCAGAAAAGCCACTGGTTATACCGGGAACTGCACTTCCCGGTGGAGGCGACTGCCAAGCGTACAAGCGAGAGTCTTCCTTTCCAGGGGACACTGTTAACCACTTCAAAAGTAAAGTCAATCTCTTGTTTGGAGGTCTTACAACCTGCATTCAAGATACACCAACTATAAATCTTACATTTCTTGCATATCAAAACTACCAGATATCATCTCGTACTAGTCAAAATGGCCATCATAAAAACATCCACCAACAATATACGCTAGACAGGATGGGCACAGCGTGTGAACCCTCCTACCCTGCTGATGGGAACATAAGCTGGCACAGTCACGATGGAAAACAGTATGAAGGTTCTTTAAAAATCTAAAAACATAGCCCTCCCACTCCTGGGCACATACCCACGGAAAACGCGGTCTGAGAGGCTGCGAGCACCCATGGTCACTGCAGCGATGTCCACAGCAGCCAAGACCATGGAAGAACCTAAGTGTCCTGTTGGCAGAGGAACACATCAAGACGTGGTGCGTACACGCAACGGAATATTACTCAGCCGTGGAAAAGAAAGTCGTGATGCCATCTGCAGCAGCATGGATGGACCTGGAGACCATCATACTGAGTGAAGTAAGTCAGACAGAGAAAGAGAAATACTGTATGATATAGCTTATCTGCAGAATCTAAAAGGGATGATACAAAATGAACTTATTTACAAAGCAGAAATAGACTGAGAGACTTAGAGAACAAACTTCTGGCTGCTAGGGTGGGACAGCCGGGGACTCTGGGATGGAAGTCGATCCTGCTGGGTTTGAAGCAGACAGCTAACAAGGGTCTGCTTGGGCAGCGTGGGGAATTCTGCCAAACACTGTGTGACAACCTGAATGGGAGAAGTGAAAAAAAACAGATACATGTATGCGTATAAGTGAGCCACTCTGTGGACATGTGAAACTATTACAACACTGTTAATCAACTATCCTCTAACATAAAATAAAAAGTTAAAAAATATTAAACAAATCTTGCATTTCTCTCGATTAGCATAAAGTCTATTAAGAAGACAATGGATTAGCTAGGTCCAAGGATAAAGGTGTTAGGAACCAGGGCTTCTAGGACAAATGGCCGATTGCAGGTCTGGACAGAATATTTACAAGATGAGCCTGAAACATCAGGTATAATAGTAGAAAGGAAGTTAAAAGTCTACTCAAAAATTTAAGAGTCAACTTAAGGGTTTCTCACCAATCGAAGTTGGAAAAATTTGAATTTGATAAAGATAGTAACTTCTAATGACTAGAAGTGATTGATCACCACTGGAGGATGTTAGCCAATTTACTATTTTGAAACTGACTAAATACACAAAGAGAATCAAGTCTTTTTCTTTCCTTGGCTATATGAGCTATACCAATGGATAACAACAGACCACCCAGCTTCACAGAAATAATCAACTTATAAATAAAAACAGAAGGATGAATTAGAATGTCACACTCTTGCAATCCTTAATGAATTAATGGACTGATGCTTTGAATGTATTAGTGGTGAATCTCATATAAAAAGTCAGCTAGACACTGTATACTTCCAGATGGAAGAACATACCACCATCCATAAACCTGAATCCAATTAAGCTTCCAGATACAACTATAAATTTAAAGGAAATATAGAGGACTCTAATATTTTAATTGTATCACAATTAGCAAAACACAGACTTGAAAACTAAAGATCAAAACCCTGGTGTTTACAACAAATACATATTGTAAAGGGGGGAAAAGAAAAAAAACAATGGATTGGAAACTTTTAATTTTAAAGATGTAAAGGATGTATCTGTCAATTGCTTCTGTGGACAAGGATTCAAACAAATAAAGCACTAAAGATAAGGGCATTTATGAATGACTCAACTGGAATGTACACAATGACTGAATATTTAATGATACAAAAAACCTTTATATTTTAAAGTACAAGAATATTATCATGGCTATCAGTTGTTAAAGCCCTTATCTTTTACAGATACACACAGAATTATTTATCCATAAAATATGTGAGATTTGTTTCAAAATTATTGAGAAGGGTAGAAATGGGGTGGCTATAGATTAAACAAGACTGATCATTTCTGTAGCTAAGTAAAGGTTAGAGGAGGTTCTTTATACTAGTCTGACAACTTCACAGTTCTAATAGAATCATTTTTTAAAAAGAACAAGTTACAACAAATTAGCACTATCTGTAAAAATGTTAAATGCTCCTATTTTTAATTTAGAAAGTTCATTCCTAGAAACATACCCTACAAATGTGCTAATGCATAAGTGCAAAGAAATATATACAAAAATATTCACTAGAATAGAATATCAGATAAAACCTAGTATTACTCTATCATCATACTAACCTTCAGCTCTTAAGTTTTCATTTATATAGACAAGATATATTTTTTACTTGTTTAATTTCTTTTCTGAATAATTTTTAGCAGGTCTAATTCAACATGGTAAGAAAATACAACTTCTCTCTCATGTGAACCCATCTAACAGTCAGATTTGAGCTTACTTTCATACTAGCATCATGATGTAATAGTGACTCCACAGAATCGCTACTGGAAAAAATGCGTCTATTACCGTCCCCATGACATGGACAGTAACACGCACAACTCCACATACCCATCATTTTAGGGGTTTGCAGGATGCCTCAGCACTTGTCCTCTCAAGGTCAGGCAACATTCATTTAAAAGCTGACGAAGCCCCGCTGCTACTCACCCGAAACTAAAAGAACACTGCAAGCTGCCTAAACTCCCACAGAAACCAGAAATTAAAACCAAAGTTAATGGCAGCACTTTAGTGACGCAAAACATGTTTCTACTGCAGATAGACTCTTCAGGAAAAGAAGATAAAAGTAATTCACAATACTGTAGTCTGCCCATTTCAAGTTACAGACGAAGAACACAACAGATGGTCAGCTTTGTTGTTCCATCTAACATAAAATCTTTCCTAGAGGCCTCAGCAGTTCACTGTGGATAAGGGTTAGCTGCAGTCAATTTAACAAATGCAAAGCAAACAAAAAAGGTATTTAAGACAAACCTAATGTAGAAGTTTTCCAGCCCATTTGATAAAAGTGCTAGTAACAGTGAGTAACCTGCTAATTCCATTAAATTCATCACATTCGGTATCTGTTTACATTTAACACAAAACCTGCAGTTTCTGTTAGAAGTCTGAAGTCTGTTCTTCGGGCTCTTCAAATTTAAAAAAAAAGTGTAGAATTGTGTAATAATCTAAAGAAAAAAATCCAAGTCTTTTTTTAGTTTCAGAAGAAAGAACTCTAGCCTTTTTTTTTTTTTTTTAAAAGGATTTCTGAACCAGGACAGTGCCTTTCTGACTGTTAGGTAACCAGCAACCCCTTCTCAGCACTGCAGGAGCTCTGCTCCTCCCTCCCAGCAGAAACCCACCCCAGGGGTCCCCTCAGCCCCTCCTGCCACCCACCTCCCCTGCTCCCAGGGCAGCCCCAGGCGAGGGAGAGGAGGGGAGGGGCGCCGGGGGAGGGGAGAGGAGGGGAAGGGGCGCTGGGGGAGGGGAGGGGACAGAAGGGGGCGCCAGGCCGAGGAGAGGTGTGCACAGTGCACCCAGCCCCGCAGCCCTCCTCTGCAGCCCTCCTCCGATTCCCTCCCCAGCTCGGGAGAAGGTCAAGTTAAATGACAATGAACACTGCTGCTCCTCAGTTCTTACCCCAAATGGCAGAACTCACCAAACATGCTCTACCCCTGCCCTAAAACATTCCCCCGCAGGGATGGGGGAGCCTGGTGGGCTGCCATCTATGGGGTCGCACAGAGTCCGACACGACTGACGCGACTTAGCACCAGCAGCAGCAGCAGCCTGTGCAAGGAAAGGGAAACCGGCTTTGGGGGGAGGGGTTGGAGAGCACACCTTGACCTCTGCTCTCCTTGGCAGGGTCCATCCCTCCCAGATGATGTCTGCACACATCCCAGCTCTCAACAGACATCTGGCGGGCCAGCCCTAGGGCAGGCAGCTCAGAAACAGCAAGCAGTCTTAAGCGCCAAAGCAGACTGCCCGGCGCAACACAAAAGGGACCACCGGAATGGAAAGCAAATCCCAGCCTGAAGCGCATCAGTTAACTCTTTTTCTAAGAGAAGCTGGAAATGTGAATCTTTATCTGTGATTTCATTTTTAGTCACCTACTTCAAAAAATTTTTGTAAGAATTCTATAGCCCAATAAAAGGTGCCTTAGTTGGATGAGCTTGAATAAGGCCCTGCAAACCCACCTGTGAACTTTTATCTAGCATCACCAGAGATTAAGAGAGCTCCCAGGACCCCTCACCACTACCAGGAGCCTCCCTGCCAGAGCCCCAGGCCACGGTGGCTGCCACAGCAGGAGGCCCCAGCGTCTGCTCCTCTCTCACTGCCCTCATCCTCATCCTCTGGGCTGGGTTAGAGCTGTGCTGCTCACATAGCAAAATACAGAAGAGCTTTATGACCCGGATAATCACGATGGTGTGATCACTCAGCTAGAGCCAGACATCCTGGAACGTGAAGTCAAGGGGGCCTTAGAAAGCATCACTACCAACAAAGCTAGTGGAGGTGATGAAATTCCAGTTGAGCTGTTTCAAATCCTGAAAGATAATGCTGTGAAAGTGCTGCACTCAATATGCCAGCAAATTTGGAAAAGTCAGCAGTGGCCACAGGACTGGAAAAGGTCAGTTTTCATTCCAACCCCAAAGAAAGGCAATGCCAAAGAATGCTCAAACTACCGCACAATTGCACTCATCTCACATGCTAGTAAAGTAATGCTCAACATTCTCCAAGCCAGGCTTCAGCAATACGTGAACTGTGAACTTCCTGATGTTCAAGCTGGTTTTAGAAAAGGCAGAGGAACCAGAGATCAAATTGCCAACATCCATCGGATCATGGAAAAAGCAAGCGAGTTCTAGAAAAACATCTATTTCTGCTTTATTGACTATGCCAAAGCCTTTGACTGTGTAGATCACAATAAACTGGAAAATTCTGAGAGATGGGAACACCAGACCACCTGACCTGCCTCTTGAGAAACCTGTATGCAGGTCAGGAAGCAACAGTTAGAATTGGACATGGAACAACAGATTGGTTCCAAATAGGAAAATGAGTACGTCAAGGCTGTATATTGTCACCCTGCTTATTTAACTTATATGCAGAGTACATCATGAGAAACGCTGGGCTGGATGAAGCACAAGCTGGAATCAAGATTGCCGGGAGAAATATCAATCACCTCAGATATGCAGATGACACCACCCTTATGGCAAAAGTGAAGAGGAACTAAAAAGCTTCTTGATGAAAGTGAAAGAGGAGAGTGAAAAAGCTGGCTTAAAACTCAACATTCAGAAAACGAAGATCATGGCATCCGGTCCCATCACTTTATGGGAAATAAGACAGGGAAACAATGGCAGATTTTATTTTTCAGGGCTCCAGAATCACTGCAGATGGTGACTGCAGCCATGAAATTAAAAGACACTTACTCCTTGGAAGGAAAGTTATGACCAACCTAGACAGCATATTAAAAAGCAGAGACATTACTTTGCCAACAAAGGTCTGTCTAGTCAAGGCTATGGGTTTTCCTGTGGTCATGTATGGATGTGAGAGTTGGACTGTGAAGAAGGCTGAGCGCTGAAGAGTTGATGCTTTTGAACTGTGGTGTTGGAGAAGATTCTTGAGAGTCCCTTGGACTGCAAGGAGACCCAACCAGTCCATTCTGAAGGAGATCAGCCCTGGGATTTCTTTGGAAGGAATGATGCTAAAGCTGAAGCTCCAGTACTTTGGCCACCTCATGCGAAGAGTTGACTCACTGGAAAAGACTCTGATGCTGGGAGGGATTGGGGGCAGGAGGAGAAGGGGACGACAGAGGATGAGATGGCTGGATGGCATCACTGACTCGATGGACGTGAGTCTGACTGAACTCCGGGAGTTGGTGATGGACAGGGAGGCCTGGCGTGCTGCGATTCCTGGGGTCGCAAAGAGTCAGACCTGACTGAGGAACTGAACTGAGTGCCCTTTCTCTTAGAAACACTGTTACACATAGTAGCTGGGTTTGATACTTCTATTCTTCTGTATAGTGTAAGTTAAAAAGGGTTTTCCTTGGCTAGTTTGGGAACGTTACCTATCAAATACAACATGTCTACCAGAAACCTGTTTTTAGAATTCCAAATAAAATACAGGTATGAGTTAAACTTTTGGAACGCTATCATTTGTAGTATCAATGTTTTCTAAACTCTGATAACGTCACTGATGAATTTTAAGATGTGCTCAGTGGTCACTGCCGCTTCGCTGGTGGCTCAGAGGGTGAAGAACATGCCTGCACTGCAGAAGAGCCCTGGTCTGACCCCTGCGTCAGGAAGAATCCCTGAAGGAGGGAACGACTACCGACTCCATCATTCTTGCCTTAAGAATTCCACGGACAGAGGAGCCTGGCACGCTACAGCCCATGGGGTCGCAAGGAATCGCTCACGACTGAACGACTAACCGTTTCAGTGGTCAGAGCGCACAGCACAAATATATTTAAGGGAAACTGCAAAGGCAAATTAAAGAATATATTCAAAATTAAGTTTTACAGATCAGTCCATGTAACACACTGGTGACGTAAGGGACCCGACCCTGAAGCCACCAGGGCCACAGTGTCAGCGCTCCCCTGCTCCTCACGACGATGCTCTTATCGCCTCTCCAGTCTTCCCACGTGATGCTACGAGAACTAAAAACTGTAAAGAGATTCCAAAAAAGGTAAAAATGAAGCAATATGAAACAGTGACACAAAGGTACACTTAACGGCGTTAAGATCTGCTTCTATATATAGGCTAGTATGCCATATCGCTAGGAAAAACCAAACAAACATGCTTGGATTTTTCACTAGACTAAGAATTTATTAGACAGAATTTATTTTCCTAAAGGCATGGAAGGTAGGTGGAAGTGTCACTCTCCAATTATATCAGATTGAGGTTTGAAATGCCCTAAGTGTTATCATTTTAAAACGATGTAGAAAAATTTTCATGTCTGATAAAATCTTAATAAGTATAAGAAAGCAAAATTACTCTAAACCCCAAACAAAACCAGAGAATATAAAATTGGCAAGGGAAGGCCAAGCACTGTCAAGATTCATGTATTAAAGGTAAGTGCTAAAGTCTTCAGCTAACTTCCTCCTGAAATACACTCTGTGAGCAACTGTTTCAATAAATGATGACAGCATACACAGAGACACGGCTGCCAGCAGCCTGAGGCCTCAGAGAGCACACACACACACACACACACACACACACACACACACAGACTTGGGCAACCAGCAGCCGAGGCCTCAGAGAGAGCACACACACACACACACACACGGGCAACCAGCAGCCGAGGCCTCAGAGAGAGCGCACATGCACATGCACACGCACACGCGCACACACACACACACACACACACAGACACGAGCAACCAGCAGCCGAGGCCTCAGAGAGCACACACACACGCACAGAGAGGCGGCCGCCAGCAGCCAGGGCCTGAGACCCCTGGGCCCTGCGGGGCCACTTCTGTTCAGTCTTCTACTCCTCCCAGCTGGCTCCTGAGCTCCTCAAGGCAATAAACAGTTCCTCTTCTGTTTACATGATTAAAAACATGGTTTATGTAAGCAAGATCCATCGGCTGGCATTGGGAAGCCTGACTAATGACTTTTGGAAAAACTATTTTTTTAAAAATGATTTTGCTTATGTATCTTGTTTTTACTCCCTGTCCGTCCAAAATCTGAAGGCCGAGTCTCTCTTCATCAGCATCACTTGTTTACTCTATCTGGATGACAATCTTCATTTTGTAAGAACAAGAACAGAGTAAACAGAAGACAATGTAAAACAGTCAAGTTGGGGAACAATCGCATCGGAACGGAATTCTGTTGGAAACCTAAGTCCAGTAAGTATGAAATAATTTAAAAGACAAAATATGTTAGGCTTCTAGGTATATAGAGCATCAAGTCCTCATGACTGATCATGAATGATCAACTGTGAAAACTGTCATGGGGAGGGTGAGAGGAGAAATAAGTTGACTATTTTATAAAATTATAAAGGTATAAATTTGACAGTTTCTAGGGAAGCTGACATTTTTCAAACTAGAATATTCTCTGAAAGAGCACTGCAAGGAAGGAGTAAAATGTTACATCATAGGTATCTTTAAACAGCCTAACGCAGCGCTGGAGCGACAAGCGGCCGAGAGGAGATACCCCACGTCCAAGGTCAGAGACACCCCAGTAAGACGGCAGGCACTGAGAGATGGCATCAGAGGGCAGACAGACAGAAACCACAGTCACAGACAACTAGCCAATCTGATCACACAGACCACAGCTTGTCTAACTCAATGAAACCATGAGCCATGCCCTGTAGGGCCACCCAAGACGGGCGGGTCATGGTGGAGAGGTCTGACAGAATGTGGTCCACGGAGAAGGGAATGGCAAGCCACTTCAGTATTCCTGCCTGAGAAGCCCATGAACAGTATGAAAAGGCAAAAAGATAGGACCCTGAAAGATGAACTCCTCAGGTCGGGAGGTGCCCAATATGCTACTGGAGATCAGTGGAGAAATAACTCCAGAAAGAATGAAGGGATGGAGTCAAAGCAAAAACAATACCCAGTTGTGGATGTGACTGGTGATAGAAGAAAGATCTGATGCTGTAAAGAGCAATATTCCATAGGAACCTGGAATGTCAGGTCCATGAATCAAGGCAAATTGGAAGCGGTCAAACAGGAGATGGCAAGAGTGAACGTCGACATTCTAGGAATCAGCGAACTAAAATGGACTGGAATGGGTGAATTTAACTCAGATGACCATAATAACTACTACGGTGGGCAAGAATCCCTAAGAAGAAATGGAGTAGCCCGCATAGTCAACAAAAGAATCCAAAATGCAGTGAAGTGAAGTGAAGTCGCTCACTCGTGCCCGACTCTTTGTGACCCTCAGGATAGTAGCCTGCACCAAGCTCCTCCATCCATGGATTTTCAAGGCAAGAAGTACTGGAGTGGGTTGCCATTTCCTTCTCCAGTACTTCTCCAAAATGCAGTACTTGGATGCAATCTCAAAAATGACAGAATGATCTCTGTGCGTTTCTAAGGCAAACCATTCAATATCACAGTGATCCAAGACTATACCCGCAACAGTAACTTTGAAGAAGCTGAAGTTGAATGGTTTTATGAAGACCTACAAGACCTTTTAGAACTAACACTCAAAATAGATATCCTTTTCATTATAGGGGACGGGAATGCAAAAGTAGGAAGTCAAGAAACGCCTGGAGTAACAGGCAAATTTGGCCTTGGAGTACAGAATGAAGCAGGGCAAAGGCTCACAGCATTAAGCTAAGAGAATGCCCTGGTCATAGCAAACACCCTCTTCCAACAACACAACAGAAGGCTCTATACATGGACATCACCAGATGGTCAACACCAAAATCAGATAGATTATACTCTTTGTAGCCAAATATGGAGAAGCTCTATACAGTCAGCAAAAGCAAGACCGGGAGCTGACTGTGGCTCAGATCATGAACTCCTTATTGCCAAATTCAGACTTAAATTGAAGAAAGTGGAGAAAACCACTAGATCATTCAGGTATGACCTAAATCAAATCCCTAATGATTATACACTGGAAGTGAGAAATAGATTTAAGGGACTGGATCTGATAGACAGACTGCCTGATGAAGTATGGACAGAGGTTCATGACACCGTACACAAGAGAGGGATCAAGACCATCCCCATGGAAAAGAAATGCAAAAAAGCAAAATGGCTGTCTAAGGAAGCCTTACAAATAGCTGTGAAAAGAAGGGAAGCAAAAAGCAAAGGAGAAAAGGAAAGATATATCCGTTTGAATGCAGAGTTCCAAAGAATAGCAAGGAGAGATAAGAAAGACTTCCTCAGTGATCAATGCAAACAAATAGAGGGAAAAAAATGGGATGAGAAAGACTTAAGAGATACCAAGGGAACACTTCAAGCAAAGATGGGCTCGATAAAGGACAGAAATGGTATGGACCTAACAGAAGCAGAAGATATTCAGAAGAGGTGGCAAGAATATACAGAAGAACTGTACAAAAAAGATCTTCATGACACAGATAATCACGATGGTGTGATCACTCACTTAGAGCCAGACAACTGGAATGTGAAGTCAAGCGGGCCTTAGGAAGCATCACAATGGACAAAGCTAGTGGAGGTGGTGGAATTCCAGTTGAGCTATTTCAAATCCTAAAAGATGATGCTGTGAAAGTGCTGCACTCAATATGCCAGCAAATCTGGAAAACTCAGCAGTGGCCACAGGAGTAGAAAAGGTCAGTTTTCATTCCAACCCCATAGAAAGGCAATGCCAAAGAATGTTCGAACTACCACACAATTGGACTCATCTCACACGCTAGTAAAGTAATGCTCAACATTCTCCAAGCCAGGCTTCAGCAATATGTGAACTGCGAGCTTCCAGATGTTCGAGCTGGATTTAGAAAAGGCAGAGGAACCAGAGATCAGGGGATCATCAAAAAAGCAAGAGAGTTACAGAAAAACATCTATTTCTGCTTTATTGGCTATGCCAAAGCCTTTGTGTGGATCACAACAAACTGTGGAAAATTCTGAAACAGATGGGAATACCAGGACACCTGACCTGCCTCTTGAGAATCTATATGCAGGTAAGGAAGCAACAGTCAGAACTGGACATGGAACAACGGACTGGTCCCAAATAGGAAAAGGAGTACATCAAGGCTGTATATTGTCACTCTGCTTATTTAACTTATATGCAGAGTACATCATGAGAAACGCTGGGCTGGATGAAGCACAAGCTGGAATCAAGACTGCCGGGAGAAATATCAATAACCTTAGATATGCAGATGATCCCACCCTTATGGTAAACATGAAGAAGAACTAAAGAACTTCTTGATGAAAGTGAAAGAGGAGAGTGAAAAAGTTGGCTTAACGGTCAACATTCAGAAAACGAAGATCATGGCATCTGGTCCCAACACTTCATGGGAAATAGATGGGGAAAGAGTGGCAGACTTTATTTTGGGGGGCTCCAAAATCACTGCAAATGGTGACCGCATCCATGAAATTAAAAGATGCTTACTTCTTGGAAGGAAAGTTATGACCAACCTAGTGAGTGAATGAAGTTGCTCAGTCGTGTCTGACTCTTTGCAACCCCATGGACTATAGCCCACCAGGCTTCTCCGTCCATGGGATTCTCCAGACAAGAATACTGGAGTGGGTTGCTATTTCCTTCTCCAGGGGATCTTCCCAGCCCCGGGATTAACCCAGTCTCCCGCATTGGAGGCAGACGCTTTAACCTCTGAGCTGTCAGGGAAGCCTTGACCAACCTAGACAGCATATTAAAAAGCAGAGACATTATTTTGCCAACAAAGGTCTCTCTAGTCAAGGCTATGGTCCTTCCAGTGGTCATGTATGGATGTGAGTTGGACTCTAAAGAAAGCTGAGCACAGAAGAATTGATGCTTTTGAACCGTGGGAGAAGGTTGGAGAAGACTCTTGAGAGTCCTTTGGACTGCAAGGAGGTCCAACCAGTCTATCCTAAAGGAGATCAGTCCTGGGTGTTCACTGGAAGGACTGATGTTGAAGCTGAAACTCCAATACTTTGGCTACCTGATGCGAAGAGCTGGCTCATTTGAAATGACCCTGATTCTGGGAAAGAATGAAGGCAGGAGAAGAGGATGACAGAGGATGAGATAGTTGGATGGCACCACTGATTCGATGGACATGAGTTTGGGTGGACTCTTGGGAGTTGGTGATGGACAGGGAGGCCTGGCGTGCTGCAGTCCATAGGGCTGCAAAGAGTTGGACACGACTGAGTGACTGAACTGAACTGAGCTGAAATGGCATGCTGCTGCTGAGTCGCTTCAGTCGTGTCCAACTCTGTGCGACCCCATAGACGGCAGCCCACCAGGCTCCGCTGCCCCTCGGATTCTCCAGGCAAGAACACTGGAGCAGGTTGCCATTTCCTTCCCCAATGCATGAAAGTGAAACGTGAAAGTGAAGTCGCTTGATCGTGTCCTACTCTTTGCGACCCCATGGACGGCAGCCCACAGGCTCCTCTGTCCATGGGATTTTCCAGGCAAGAGCACTGGAGTGGGGTGCCACTGCCTTCTCTGGAAATGGCATAATAGGGGACAATTTTTACCCCTCTTCTCTACGATTTCAAAGTTGTATATAATAGGAGCATATTATTTTTGAAATAGCACAAAGTGTAATTTTAAAGTCTTTAAGTCAAAGTAATTTTAAGGAAGAAATATGAAGCTGGAGAAAGCAGGCTCTGTGACTTAAGAGTACACTCCAAAGTGACAGTAAACGAAATAGTACGGTGCTGGCACAAAGACAGAAATATAAATCAATGGAACAGGATAAACGTCCAGAAATAAACCCTTGCGCCTACAGTCAATTAACTTGTGACAAAGGAGGCCAGAATATACAATGGAGAAAAAAGATAGTCTTTTCAGTAAGTGGTGCTGAGAAAACTGGGCTCCCTATAAAATAATGAAATTAAACCATTCTCTAATACCAAATATAACAGCAAACTCAAAATGGATTAAGGATCTAAATGTAAGACCAGATACCATCCCACGCTGAAGGTCAGGAACGGCAGCGGGAGGAGATACCCCTCATCCAAGGTAAGGAGCAGCGGCTGCGCTTTGCTGGAGCAGCCGTGAGAGATATCCCATGCCCAAGGTAGGAGAAACCAGAATAAGATGGTAGGTGTTGCAAGAAGCATCAGAGGGCAGATATACTGAAACTATACTCACAGAAAATTAGTCAATCTAATCACACTAGGACCACAGCCTTGTCTAACTCAGTGAAACTAAACCATGCCCACGGGGCAACCCAAGACTGGCGCGTCATGGTGGAGAGGTCTGACAGAATGTGGTCCACTGGAGAAGGGAATGGCAAACCACTTCAATATTCTTGCCTTGAAAACCCCGTGAACAGTAGGAAAAGGCAAAATGATAGGATACTGAAACAGGAACTCCCCAGGTCATTAGGTGCCCAATATGCTACTGGAAATCAGTGGAGAAATAACTCCAGAAAGAATGAAGGGATGAAGCCAAAGCAAAAACAATACCCTTCTGTGGATGTGACTGGTGATAGAAGCAAGGTCCGATGCTGTAAAGAGCAATATTGCATAGGATCCTGGAATGTCAGGTCCATGAATCAAGGCAAATTGGAAGTGGTCAAACAAGAGATGGCAAGAGTGAACGTCGACATTCTAGGAATCAGAGAACTAAAATGGACTGGAATGGGTGGATTTAACTCAGATGACCATTATATCTACTACTGCGGGCAGGAATCCCTCAGAAGAAATGGAGTAGTCATCATGGTCAACAAAAGAGTCCGAAATGCAGTACTTGGATGCAATCTCAAAAATGACAGAATGATCTCTGTTCATTTCCAAGGCAAACCATTCAATATCACGGTAATCCAAGTCTATGCCCCAACCAGTAACGCTGAAGAAGCTAAAGTTAACGGTTCTATGAAGACCTACAAGACCTTTTAGAACTAACATCCAAAAAAGATGTCCTTTTCATTATAGGGGACGGGAATGCAAAAGTAGGAAGTCAAGAAATGCCTGGAGTAACAGGCAAATTTGGCCTTGGAATGCGGAATGAAGCAGGGCAAAGACCAATAGAGTTTTGCCAAGAAAATGCACTGGTCATAGCAAACACCGTCTTCCAACAACACAAGAGAAGACTCTACACATGGACATCACCAGATGGTCAACACCGAAATCAGATTGATTATATTCTTTGCAGCAAAAGATGGAGAAGCTCTATACAGTCAACAAAAACAAGACCAGGAGCTGACTGTGGCTCAGATCATGAACTCCTTATTGCCAAATTCAGACTCAAATTGAAGAAAGTAGGGAAAACTGCTAGACCATTCAGGTATGACCTAAATCAAACCCCATATGATTATGCAGTGGAAGTGAGAAATAGATTTAAGGGCCTAGATCTGATAGATAGAGTGCCTGATGAACTATGGAATGAGGTTCGTGACATTCTACAGGAGACAGGGATCAAGACCATCCCCATGGAAAAGAAATGCAAAAAAGCAAAATGGCTGTCTGGGGAGGGCTTACAAATAGCTGTGAAAAGAAGAGAGGTAAAAAGCAAAGGAGAAAAGGAAAGATATAAACATCTGAATGCAGAGTTCCAAAGAACAGCAAGAAGAGATAAGAAAGCCTTCTTCAGTGATCAATGCAAAGAAATAGAGGAAAAGAATAGAATGGGAAAGACTAGAGATCTCTTCAAGAAAATGAAAATGAGAGAATGACCGTAGACGGAGCACTCTGGGACATAAATCACAGCACCATCTTTTTGTATCCTTTCCTAGAGTAATGGAAACAAAAGCAAAAATAAACAAATGGGACTTAAGGTTTTGCACAGCAAATGAAAAGACAACGTACAGAATGGGAGAAAATATTTGCAAACTATGTGACTGACAAGGGATTAATTTCCCAAATATACAAACAGCTCACATAGATCAGTGTCAAAAAAACTAACAGTTCAGTTAAAAAACTGGGCATAAAATCTAAATAGACACCTGCGTGAAAAAGACATACAGATGGCCAACAGGCACATGAAAAATGTTTAAGATAACTAATTATTAGAGACATGTAAATAAAAACTAAAATGAGGTATCACTCCACTCCAGTTGGAATAACCATCATCAGAAGTCTACATACATTAAATGCTAGAGAGGGTGTGGAGAAAAAAGAACCCTCCCACAGTACTGATGAGAATATAAATTAGTAGAACTACCATGGAGAACAGTATGGAGGTTACTTAGAAAACTAAACAGAGTTACCATATGATTCAGCAATCCCGCTCCTGGGCATATATGTGGAGAAAAGCATAATTCCAAAAGATACATGCACTCCAGTGTTCATTAGCAACACTATCTACAGTGACTAAGACACGGAAGCAACCTAAGTACCCAGTGACAAATGGATGGCTAGAGATGTGGACTGCAATGGACCACTACTCAGCCACGAAAAAGAGCAAAATCATGCCATCTGCAGCAACACGGATGGCCCCAGAGATGATCACACTGAGTGAAGAAGGCAGAGAAAGACCAATGTACGATATGATTCATATGTGCGATATATATATACTGATACGCCAATGAACTTATTTACAGAACAGAAACAGACCCACAGACATAGAAAACAAGTCTGTAGTTACCACAGGGGAAATGGGGGAAGGCAGAGACTAGGAGCGTGGGATGAACAGACACGCTGTGACACAGAAGACAGATAGCCGGCAAGGGCCTACTGCACGCACAGCACAGCGACCAACACCCAGCACTCTGTAACAAGCCACATGCTCTGGGGAAGAACGCATATACGTTTAGCAGAAGCAGTGTGCTGCCCGTCTCTGAAGCTAGCAGAACACTGCGAATCAAAAGTAATTCAAAAAAGTATACATGCAGCTTGTATTTGAAGAAAGAAGTCTGTTGGACAATACCGTAATGAAAGTCCTCAGAGCTGTAGTTTGATAAAGAAACTTTATGAAGCTCACAGCTTCGTTCTTGAGTAAAGTGACAGCGACAGTAACCGTGCGTTACCTGTCCCCTTCCGTGGGAGCTCCATGTTCCACTGGGGCTTTGTGGTGGGCGTGCCGTCACAGCCTGCTGAGTGCTGGGGCGTCAGAGCAGATCGTGAGTTAGCTGGCCGATATTTGGAGAGCCCTAAGATGCAAAAAGAGGAAAACCGGGGATTTCTTTCTTTACTTCCCCAAAGAAGAAAACAGTCTGCCTTAAAAGCAGTCTCAGTTCAACAGTAAACTCTGATAATAAAAAGAACGCTGCTTTCAAAGCTGCTGGAGATCCCATCGGACCTGCTCCTTTGTCGGGGCTCTAACAGACTTGCGTTTGAGAAGAATGAACATTCAGGAAAGACCGTCCACCTGGCTGAGCTGCTCAACATGCAAACCGGAGTCCATGTTCTGGAGCAGAACCATGTCATGCACGGTTTTTATTATTTACGTGGAACTTTGCATAGAGTTAAGCATGCCTGTTCTCCCCAAAATTTATTAATAAATTCCATTACAATATTTAACTAACAGATCAAAATAATCTAGGGATTATAAAGATATTTGAAACATGAAATGTTATAATGGTGAAACATGAAGAGCACTGTCGTACCAGGATACCCAGGTTCTAATGCCAAATCATCCAAAAATTAGAGATCCAGTCCAGGTAAGACAGTTCTTTGTTTGTGTCTCATTTTTCCTTTGTCAAATGGAAAATTGGATTTGGATCTAGCACTGAGTTGGCTATTACTTGGGTATGTCATTGAGGGCAAATTATTTAATATATCTCTGCTTAAATTTACTTATCCATAAAATGGACAGAACAGAAAAATAATTGTTAATGATTTGATTATGATTATGAAAGCCAAAGAATTCATCATCTTTCAGTTTTCAAATATAATCAGGTTCATATTCTCTCTGATGCCAGTTCTCAAATTCTACTGGTTCACCCCAGGTTACTAAAGAGTAAAAAGTAATTCAGGTCTTACAAACAAAACTAAACAAAAAACCAAACAAAAAGCATACCCCGGTGGGTAAGGGAGAGTTGCACAAATGTAACATGTTTTAAAAAAACCATTCAAACACAAAGATCACAAAAGATAACCACATCCAGCATGAAGTATAAATAGGATTTTCCAGTAAAAAGAAACAGGAATAGTACCTACTCCTAACACATAAAGAGAAACAGTCATATTCATAATTAAAGAAATATATCATAAACTTGAATTATAATGAGAATCATAATTAATAATCATTTAAAATGGTAATTATAGTTAATTATCAAGTTACCACAATGACAATAAAACAGTATCTGGAGTACAAAGCATGATGATAAATACTGATGAATTACATCTTTACGTATCAATATGGGTGAGTTTCAGGAGCATAACGTTCAGTGAAAAAAAGCCAAGTCATATTGAGAATCACACAGTTTTCACATAATTCAAAAACTAAACGCAAAGTAAACATATAGATCATGTATCTGTGTGGTACACTATACAGAAAAGCAACAGAATGTTGAAGGAAAAACGGCCGAGACACCATTTACTTACTCGCAATGCACAGGGGAACAGCATCAGGAGAGAAGCAGAGAGTGGCCGGAGAACGGAGAATGCCACGGGTTAGCGGGGTGGGGGTGAGGGGGGGCCACCAAGACCTGCTTCACTACTTACTGTACTTCACAGCCACGACCAAGTTACACCAAAGCTTCATTTTTGAAAACCTGGAAATGCTGATGATGTGAACTAGGCATAATCTCTTCAGAAAGCGTTATGGTGGTAACACCAAGAGCATGAAAATCCTCTGAAGATAAGCACCTCACAATGAAGCTAAAATTAACCTTTTTACCAAAAATATATTTAAGGGGTTTATCCCAAGCATAATTTGACAATAAAGAAGCTTCTGTATGAAGACACTCAGAGAGAATTACTTGCATAAAAATAAAATCTGAAACAAATGCCTGCCCACAGGGAAATAATAAGGTAAATTAAAGTGTATAAACTCAGTACTGTCTCAGGTAATATTTTCAATAGAAAAGATGATGATGTTTGAGAGATGCATGCAAAAATCTACAATATGACAAATTACATGGAACAAGCAGTCAGGAAAATAAAGTAGTTGCGTTATGGGCTGCATTCGTTGTAGTCAAGAAGTTTTCTATATAATTACAGTTACATTATTTTTTAAAAAACAGATCTATTTTATTTTGAGATTAAGTCTAAACTTCAAAAAACAAACAAACAAAAAACAAATTAAAGCTACTGGAGGGAATCTGATGAATGGATTTTTTCAAAGAACAGATCTAGAAGTAAGCCAAATATTTAAAAAGAAACAAAACAAAGTAGAAAATCAAAAGAAATACTTTATTCCTTTGCTGATATGTGTTATCTGATACAGTCTAGCATTCCACCCTGGCTGCCTCTGAACTTTACAGTTATTCTCTTGACAATAGAGCGACACCCCCTCACACAGTGGCACCGAGCAGACTCTCTCCACCACCCCGGTGAACGCAGTACACCACCTTACCTGGAGTTGACGGCCTTTCAAGCATGTTTAGATGATGGGAAATGAATGCCTGGCTATCATGAACAGTATCCATATCAATCTCTTCTTCCTCTTGAGAACTTGAAAACTGTAACACAAAACAAAAGAGGAAAGAAGCCACTGTATCACTTTCTGTCTGGATTTCTGCTCTCAGGAGAAGCAGCAGAAAAGCCGCAGGATACAGCCCCAAAACATTTAAAAGGAAAAGTAGTCTCCTTCCCAAAAAGCATTAAGAGAAAGAGATGATGCGGCCCAGCCTCCAAAGAAGCTGACTGGGATGACTGGAAGTGCACCAGCGGCTGAGGCCTGCCCTGCGCTGTGGCGAGAAGCAGTGAGCTGTGCAGGCTGTGCACACAGAGCTCCTCCCCCAGACAGAGAAGACGCGTGTGGCAACAGAAGTCTGACTGTCGGCTGGAGCGTCTTAGCTGGACATGTGAGTTCTTTTATGACTTAGGCTGTCCCACCTGTTCCTGCGAAGGGAAAGCCACTGCGAGTAGTCACAAGGGGGTAAAGAAGGTGAGCGCCCTACGCTGCTCATACAGGTGTAGCCTGTATGTCTTACTCTGATTTTGAGTTTGACTTTACTGCTATCCTCATTCTTCTCCAGTATTTGACCAGGCTCTAGTGGGGACCCCAGTGGTGTGTCAGCCTTCCTCTTCACTCCCTGCTGATGAGCTGACATATTACATGAGGCTTCCTTGGCAAGGTGATCATCTTCCTGTGGCAATATTCAAGATCAAAATTAGATTCCTGAAGACAAGTAGCTCATGTCATAGCTGAAAACTAAGACCTACAGCAACCATGCAGATTAGAACCTGCCCAGTGCCTGAAAGTTGTCAGCAACGGGCTAGAAACAAACCTCACCCGCCCCTGTCTGCTGGTCTTTCTGGGAGGAGAAGGGAGATATGAAAGGGAACTTTTAAAACTTTCCCCAGAGCATATATCTTTTGGTGTCATTTTCTCCTCTTATCCTAAAGACTCCAAGTATGAAAGTGGATAAATCAACATATATGGACAAGAATTATAAATATATTCATTTCCACTGGCTTATCAACAGTCAGATACAAAAGAGCTCTTTAACGAGACTTTTTTTTTTCCTATGAAAAGATTTGTCTTACTTTTTCATAACCCAAACTCTAGGATACATTTTAAATTTACAAAAATAAGTATGATTATATTTCAGAAAATCTAGGTGAATAATTTCTTTTAAATGACTATTACTAACTAGCATAAAGAGAAATTTAAGCTTTAAAGTGTCAAGACACCAGTAGGGTACTGCCAGGCAAGTAATCTGGTCTCAATATTGGTGAAAAACGAAGCCTGAAGCACTGGGGACATTGTGTCACCAATGAGCAAGAGGCTCCTGGAAAACGTTCTTTAAATTACAGTATGAAGGCCTTTCTACAATACAGTCTCATAATTTCATAATGCAGAGTTGGCAATAAAAGTTTCTGTGAAAGCAAACACATACATATATACATAAACTAAAAAACACATAATGCATTTCTCCTCCCCCCGTGAGCAGCTTACATGTTCACTGGGCCATTCATCATTATCCACTTATTTACTAATGATTCAATAAGCAGTTGTCAGGCACTTCTCAAAAATGTTTAGAATGAGGCTATTAATGCAAAGTAGCAAAAAAAGAGATAAATGTCAAGGTCCTGTGTTCAAAACAGCCTGCCACGACAGTGTACAGACAAGTTCGGTTAATACATAATTGGTTAAATGTTCAAATTTCTACTACTCAAAGGAGATACTTTATGCACAAGCACATAAAGTCACTGTCATCACAAGAGCAGTGAGTGGCCTGGCGTCACAACATCTGCATGCTGCCGTTACGCAGCCGTCAGCAGCGCTCCAGACACTGTCAAGTGCTAAGACAGTGTCAGCCAGCACTTCTTAAAATGGTGCGAGAAGCTGTGAGTGGCTCTAAAATCCTCTAGCTCTAAAGAAACAATTCTCCTCTTTGGAGCTCTAAATAAGACGACTATTGCTACTTTTTCCACATGGCGTGTGCTTCTTACAGGGTTCTGGAATCCAGCTAGCTGTGCATGGCTGCTTGGGTTCACTGCAGCTTCTTGGTTGCCTGCTATGGCCTCTGGAATGATGGTTGGATTCAAGACAGCTTTCTTCTCTTTCAAATTGAGGACCAAGCCAAGTTCTGGCAAGGGTAGGCAGGAAGGTCTGCTGAGGCCAAAAAGCGTGAAGTACAGGTCCACAGCCCCGCACCGCAGCCTCCAGTCGTGGGAAGCGCCTAGGGAGCAACCGACAGCGATAGCAAGGTCAGCGTGCACATCTACCCATATGTGTCCAGACGCCCAGAGCCTGGACAGACGGAAGGGAAGAGAGGAGTGTGACGCCTAAAAGGAGCCGCCTACTGACGAAGGCCCCAGTGGCAAGCCTTCTACTGTAAAGATGCTTCCTACCTTAGCATCAGGGACCTACACTCTGTCACAAAAACCATAAATGTTCCAAGGAAATACTGAATTTTACAACTGAAAAAATCTAATTCTTTCATTCTCCTATGAAATAAAAATTAGACACCTACCATATTTAAAATCTGAAAGTAATACATTTGAGCACTGGAATTTATTTCCAGGAGTAGCGTTCATGAAGCTACTCCTCATGAACGTTCACGGTGTGCCATCTTCCTAACATGCTATTAAAGAAGAAAGTCAGACAAGGCGAACAGGGAATGAAAGAATGTGGAGCAGTCAACCAAGGAGGCGGAATTAAAAGGAAGATTTAAAGCCAGAAAAAAAAAATACTATTTTTGGAGTATTAGACTTATACTGGGCTTTCCTGGTGGCTCAGATGATAAAGAATCTGCCTGCAATTCAGGAGACCTGGGTTCAATCCCTGGGTTGGGAAGATCTCCTGGAGAAGGGAATGGCAACCCACTCTACTATTCTGGCCTGGAGAATTCCATGGACAGAGGAGCCTGGTGAGCTACAGTCCATGGGGTCCCAAAGAGTCAGAACTGGCCCACATTCATTCATTCTCTGTTCACCTAGTCCAATTTTCTTCTTTAATAGCATGTTAGGAAGATGGCACACCAAGAACCTTCATGAACCCTACTGAACGCTATACTGGAAACAAATTCTAATGCTCAAATTTACTACTTTCAGATTTTAAATATGGTAAGAAACCCTATTTGAAACCACACAATTCTAACCTTGGATTTATTGTAGAAGAAGTGTTTGCTCAATACCTACATATTTGTGCTCTTCAGAAAGCAGCAAACCACAGGGATGGCCACAGGCTGGTAATGGAGATGGGGACACGCGCCGGCCAGAGGAGGACTGCATCCGCAGAAACTCAGCCCAAGGCGGCCGAGAGACCGCCCGGGTTCTCTGATGAGTGTCCCTGTTTTCACCTCCGAAATCAGGGTTGTGGGCTCAGAGGATACCTCACCCCACAGCAAGGGCAGACCAGAGCATGGGAATGCCAGAACTCTCCCCACTTGCCTTTCAGTCCCCCAGTGGGACATTCCAGGTAGACACTGCCACCACACAGCACTGCCAAGATGACATTATCACCTAGGGTTAGATAACGACTATGGTTTCTAGCCAGAATTTAAAATGACCTAGAGAATTTAAAACGGGTGAGAAGAAATACTCTTCTAGACAAGAAAAATAAACCATATAAATAATTTTGGCCAAGAACTAGGGTTTCAGAAGAGACGGCCACAACGTTTTAAAGAAGAGGAACGAAAAGGGAAGACATCGCTACAGCGAATTCAGGACAGTTAATCATGCTAAGTTTTGTGGTTTTCAACAACAAACATTAGAATAAATAAATTGAAATCAAGTAATGATTTTGATGAGATATACTCTAACAGACCCTGGGTCACGAAGATTCCCTAGAGAAGGAAATGGCAACCCACTGCAGTATTCTTGCCCAGAAAATCCCATGGAAAGAGGAGCCTGGCTGGCTACAGTCTGTGAGATGGCAGAAGAGTCGGACATGATTTAGCAACTAAACAGCAACAGTAACAGGTAAGTACCTGTCATATTAACTAGGTGCAAGGAAAACCCACATGGGGGTGTCCTCTCAGCTGTCAGAGGAGTTACAATTTTACAGAGTTCACACTATACATGCTACTCTGTATTAGGCACTTTGCACATCAGGAAACGGCTGTCAGTCTTCCTTGAGACATCCTCAACTTCGCTACCGTGTGGTAAGCTAACAACAGATACACAATACTGCTGGAAGCAGAGAAAGAAGCAAGAGTTCTGAGAAGCATGAGAGAAACCAGAAATGGGAACAGTACAGAGTGAAGGTAAGGATTTTACACTAGAAACCCATTTCCTTCTCTGGAATATCCATACCCGCACACTTTAATGGACTGAAACTGCCCCATGTCTTGGGGGCCCTCGTGACTCTCCTCCTCAATGTTTTTCACACATGGAAAGGTTCCACAGAGGACAAGGGTCGGATTCCTGGACCTTCATCACAGAAGCTGGAGGGACTCAGCCCTCTGAAGAACGGAATGAAGGCTGCCAAAACAGCAAGCCCTCCGTGTCTACCACTCAGGGGCAGAGCAGGAAAAGACGGCCATCTCAGACACTCTATCAGTAAAGAAACCAGAACGGCTTAGGGTGCATTTACAACTGGAATAAGGCTAAACCTCGAGGGTGAGGATTGCCCAGTTATGTCGACTGCAAATAATGAGTCTGGAATCTGCAAATACTGCAGATGACGTCGAAACCAGTCATGCAACTCAGTATGAACTCTTAAAAAGTGTTTTTAAAAGCAGCATTATCTCAGTTTTAAAAAGCAGGTGGGAAATGTATGTTCTGGTGCGTGGGGGCGCCCTGTTTCCTGAGGGTCAGCTAAGGACCATGAGACGGCACGGGGCATGAAGGCTGCCGCGCGTCCCCAGCCCCTCGGGCAGGCGCGCTGTTGCTCTGTGTTTCTGTGTGGGCTTCGGGTTTGGGCTGGTAAAGGCTTCGGCAGGCCTCCAATCTGCATGGAGGAAGCAGCACCACTCTGTTCTTACGGGAGGACCTCTGCCGGGGCCAGCGTCAGGAGCTCCGCCCGCGGCAAAGGTCACGAGGAGGGGGGCCTGGCATGCGCAAAGGCGTGATCAAGCCTCAGGAAACCCCCCGTTCCCGAGCATCTACCCCAAAACCAGAGTCTGTTTTATGCGCTCACCTACACCTCTGACTTTACGAGGGGCTCTCCCCCATAACCATTTCTCTCGGAGAAGGAGTACACGTGCAGCTCCAAGGCAATAAAAACTCCTGGGCGTGACAAGAGTGCTTCAGCTTCCGGACGCCTCTGAAGGTTATCTAGCCCACCTGCATAGGTTCACCACATGTGATTGTTTACAGTCTCCCAACCTGAGAGGCACGAGATGTTTTAGACTTACTAAAGGCAAATTCTTTTGGAGAGTTGGAAATTATTAGTATAGTGGGTTGGTTAGGAATTATATTGGTGAAGGGTTTTTCATTTGTTGTGCCAATAATTGCTGCTAATTCCCTACCCTGGGTGTGACAAGGGTGTCTCAGGTCAAACCTCTCTGCTGACAGACTAGCTTGTGTGACAGGATTATCCATACTCCTGCCACTACGAACATGATTGTTTACTACCTCTCAACCATAAACAGCACAGAGAGTTTTGGAGTATTTGGAGAGTCTTAATTAGCATAGGGCTTTTCTTCTTGTTGAGTCAATGATTGCCGCCAGGCCTCCATATCCTTAGGCACCTGGGAATAAATTAATCAATGTATTTGGAATATAGAAAAGGAAATATAGTAGTTTTTAAGGTTAGCAATACTAGACTTTTTGAGTTAATGGATTTTCTCTTTTGTAATAGATCACTGTGCTTTGTTATAAATCACTGTGTCCTTGCTATGTAAAAATGTAACTTTATCACTATCTTAAGACTAAACAGATCTTAAGGGGAGCATTGGTGAAAGGATTTTCATTTGTTGGGCTGATGTTTGCTGCTAAATCTCCATATTCCCTGCCCTTACAATGAATATAACTAGCACACAGGAGAAATAAGCATTAATCTTTAAGCATATAGGAGAAATAAGTATTAACCTTTAAGATTAATCATGTTAACCTTGGGTTAAATAAATTCCTTTCTTGATTGTAACTCACTACACCCTCACCCTATAGGAATGTAACTTTATTTGGAGGATGGTGCCTGGTTTAAGAAAAAACACCCTTGGAAAAAATGTTTTTGGTTATCAGAAAAAAAGGATCATAAAATCCCTAAGACCTTTTTATGTGAAGCACCTGATTTTGATAAAGGTCAGGACTGCTGACCCCCACGTGACTCTCTATTCATCCCTATGTGTAACAAAAGGTATATAAGCAAACCCAAAAATAAAGAAATCGGGATCAGTTTCCGGAAAGACTGATACCCCCATGTCGTTTCTTTCTTGCTCCCTGTTTCTCTAGCTGAATTCCCATCTGGAGCATGGATGCTATTCCACGCAAACCAAGTTATTCAGCCTCTTTTTCTCCACTAATTTTCCTACTACACTATCCGTTTCTAATCTCTCTATATATCTGTAATTAAATATGTATTTTTCTAAGGACGCCGACGCCGTCCCCACCTTCGAATTCCCTGGATCCACCCAGGCTGGACCCCGGCAGACCTTGACTGTTTCTCCTTCCTCAAACACCTGAGTTATATATATTACAACCTAAGGCTGATAGGATGGAGCTAAAAAATAAGCAGTGCTTCTGTTAAAATTGTAAAACAGAAAAAAATAATGAGAACATTGTATTTCAAAACCATGGAATAAAGTCTTAGAATGGCTGTCACTTTACAGCGGCAGTGAGCGGCAGAGTCAGAAAGATGGACGGGAAGATCGGGACAGAGCTGGCCGCACGGCGTCATGCCCGTGGAGCCTGCCTCTGCGCACTTTCAAGCTTCTGTCATCAGTGCGGGATGACGAGTTTACTGCAAAATGTCCTTGGGCTTCCCTGGCGGCCCAGGGGTCAGGACTCTACGCTTCCACTGCAGGGTCATGGGCTCCATCCCTTGTCGGGGAATCAAGATTTCATAAGCAAGGAAAAGAAAAATGTCCTGAAAACGGTGTCTTGATCAGCTTTAAAAGCAATCACCTCAGAAAATGAAGGAATGATCTTTTCTAAGATCAGATTCGTGATCTGAGGGATTTGTCTTCAGATACTTTCTGATTTGAGCAGAGACCATCTGCCCTGAGCACTGCCTCTCTGGCTCAGGCAGGCAGGCAGGGTGGGTCCCAAAGCTTGACCTGGAATGAGAATATAAGGGCAGCCTGCTACCCGAGGGAAGAATCAAGAATCAAGGCGGGGCGGGGGGTGGGGGTGGCTAGGTACATGAGTATTCCTTGCCATTTAAGTGATTGAGTTGGGAGGGGTAGCTGGCAGATTAAATAAGAGTCTTCAGAATGCTGCAACTGAGTAAAAACCGGGAACTCTCTCAGGCAATCCTCTAATCAGTCTTCCCTGTCTAATGCCCAATGTTCTCCAAAAACATTAAAAAGAAAAAAACAAAAAACCTTCTCAATTATTTGAGCCATTCCCACTGTTCATATTGTTCTGTTCCCATTTATTTATACATCTGAAGAACAAGAGTAAAAAACTGTTTATGCCGATGGCTTCACTGATCTGTTCTGTTTAGATTATTAGCACAGAGAATTCCAAACCAAAGCAGTAACTGTACTTTATTCTGAACACTAGCAATAATAAATACTAGACATCAGTCAGAGCTTGAATTTGTATAACTACAATCTTCCAACGGAGTTCAAACGTTTTAACAGAGATTGTCCCATTAATCTTAAACATACACTTATTCTGCCCATGAAACCTTCCCTAAGAAGTGACATGCGACTTCTTCGTACTCATTATGACTGTCTGTCAAGCTGCACTCCCTCACAATCATGGAATCCTGCATTCTTGGTAAGAATATACTCAACACAGTGCAGTTCATGTCACATGCTGGTGCTGCTGCTAAGCCGCTTCAGTCGTGTCCGACTCTGTGTGACCCCATAGATGGCAGCCCACCAGGCTCCCCTGTCCCTGGGATTCTCCAGGCAAGAACACTGGAGTGGGATGCCATTTCCTTCTCCAATGCGTGAAAGTGAAAGTAAAGTTGCTCAGTCATGTCCGACTCTTTGCAACCCCATGGATTGCAGCCCTCTAGGCTCCTCCGTCCATGGGCTTTTCCAGGCAAGGATACTGGAGTGGGTTGTCATGTCACATTTTAACTGCTGAACGATCCTGTACAAGTTCCTGAATTGTGTGCTCATTTCTTGGATCTAGATGACAGTGATCCTAACACCCTTTTAGGCAACCACAAATAGCATAATACAGAACATCACGTAAACCCCAGCAATCATTCTTCTAGGCACCAGGGAAAGCATGAGAATAACAATTTGGCAATAATGATATAAACTGGGTTATGTGCTATTCTCTAAAGATTTTGAGGACAAGGGCCATTTTATTTTCATTTTTATATTTCAATGAAATATTTACTATGGTGCCTTTACTTGAGGGTATTGTACTATGATTATGAAACTCAGGGACACAAGTCATACAGCCGCTCAACATTTCAATGTTAGTAAATTAATTAATTTTTGAAAAAGAATCAGAACTTGTTATCTAGGTGGGATTCAGTGAAGTAGTCACTAATGAGATAGGCAAGCAAGTTATCTTCCAATGCTTCAGAGAGAAGGTAAAGCGGCGTATTTCTTAGAATGAATGCCCGCTGCTCCCTCACCATCTATCTGTAGCAACTTCTCGCAAAGCCAAACACTTTCAGTCTAGCTTTAGATTGAATTTTAAATCAAAACCAATATTACAATTTCAACATATCGGAGACATAAGGCAAATTTTCTTTACGTATGTATTATAGTTACAATCCTATAGGAGAAGATTACTGATTCAATTAAACAGAAACGTCAAGGAACATGAACAATTTACAAAGCAGAAACTACAGATATAGCGCCCGGATATTAGAGGTGCTCAACATAGTGTCATTAGCATGTTAGCGTAACAACCTTTCCGAGCACTTAGTATGAACTAGTTACTGCATTTTATAAATAATAACTCATTTAATTTTCAGTTTGCAGAAGTACCTCTATTTTAAAATGAGAAATTCATGGGCTTAGACAAGTCACACTGAGAGCAAGTCATTCAGCTGAGGTTTAATCCTCAGCAAACTGGTTTCAGAGCTCATGCCTAGGAGCACTGACCACCTCCTGACTGCACTCAGATAATGTAAATTAAAACCGTGACGATGAGATGCCATGGTCTCCACAGTGCAGAAAGCTAACACTATATACCGCCCTGAAAAGGGTCCGCGAGGAGCTGGTTACCTCTGGGAAAGGCCACTAGGAGGACTAGCGAAAAGAGAAAGAAGACTTATTTTTCAACCCTCTGTAACCTTCTGAGATAAAAATAACAGTAATACTGTGCAAGTGCATGTTGATAGCTCTTTAAACATTTGAGACACTTTCACTAAATTAGTATTTTCGTTTCCTCAACTACCCTGTGGGGCAAGGTGTGTGGCTATGCCCTTAGCAAATGTTATCGCAGCCACCCCTGTGAAGGCAAGTACGGTAAGCGGTCTCCTTAAAAAAAAACAATAAAATGAAAAAACCCCAATAATAAAAAGCTTTTTTAAAAGCCACTGCTCTCTTACCAGAATTCATAAGTTTCCAAAGTTGATCTACCAAAGCTTCACTGCATAAGGGAGAGTCCATGCTCTTGGTAAAGGGTGGGTTTTTAGTCAACATATTTAGAATTTTATGTCTGAAAGATAAAGAAAAATTAAATTTTTGCTAACCGTGAAATAAAAACATTTGAAAACTATCTCAAGTTTCTCCATCTTATTTTATCACCTCTCTTCTTAGACTAACAACTTTCTCAAACATTTAAAAGGAATTCAACAGCTTGAAGTTTTTTTCTACATACAGTTGTCACTACAGAGATAAAATCACTTTTCTTTAACATATGAATTAAGTTAAACATATATATGATTAGAAGGGGCAAATATATAATACATATAATATACATAACAACCACTTGCTTAACACATATTTAATTAACCATATACAAAGCATCATACTAAATGCTATCCATACAGTGGCAAAAGATGACACAGTCTCTGTCTTTTTAAAATTTATGTTCCCATGGGGGAGACAGCAGGTTAAAAAAAACTATAAAATTACCATTTATATACATGGGTAGTATTATATACTTGGGTAAAGGAACAACTGTAGGATTTTATGGACAATTATTACTTGATGAACCTAACCTAGAGCAGGGAATCAAGAAGGTATCCTTATAGAAATGATGTTCAACTTAGCTCTAAAGAATAAAGGGGTAATTACAAGTAATTAGTTTCTTTTCCTCCAAATTTTAAGGTTTCAGCCCCCAAATTCTGCAGAGCTTTATCTAACTCTAGTGATTTATCTAAATCAGTAACCCTAACATATATAATAACATAGAATTTTTAATGTTAAAAGAGAGAAATTTTAAAAATCTGTATTTTTTAAAAGGATTAGTTCTTATTAAAGGCCATTTTACTATTAGGAGTTTAAAAATCAACCAAAAGCCATAAAAATAAAATGCTGTATTTGAGGCAGGAGAGATGAATGTCACTGCTGTTAAGAGAGACAGAAATAGCAGAAATAGAAATGTTTGCCTATCTTTAAGACTAAGAATCCTATCCCATTAACAGCAGAACACAGCAGTTCTATATGATGGTTACTCTGAGTGTAAATAATAGAACAGATTGGAGGTTGTCAGAGGTGGGGGTGGTGGTGACACGTGTGAACGGGGTCAAAGGGTACAAATCCCCACTTATCTTATGAAATAAGTCATGGGGGGATAATGTATAGTATGGTGACTACAGTTAGTAACAACTGTGTTGCATATTTGAAAGATGCTAAGAAAACAGATCTTGAAAGTTCCTATAAGAAAAAATACTTGTAATTATGTATGGTAATAGATGTTAACCAAACTTATGATGGTGATCATTTTTCAAAATATACACATAGAGAATTAATATGCTATGTGCCTGAAACTGTCAATTATGCCTCAACAGAGACAGACAGGAAGGGAGGGAGGAAAGAGAAGGCAACGATGACAGGGAGAAGGACGAAGTTTCTATTCAAAGTATAAAAACCACAAAAAATACAGCGACTGATGTCCCAAGACACCAAATAACACACGTACAATGCCGCTAATGTGGTGACACTCCTATCCTGTAATCAGTCACTGCTATTAAAGCTTTTTAAAGATGTGCTGAACTTTTAAAACTGTAACTATGAGCTAGATGATATGAAGTAAAGCCTAAGAGGTTCCCTATTGGTGATATAAATAAACCATATTGATTATGAAGTAAACATGTCAAATATAATCATGAATATATCTTTAAATAGATTTTCAGTTCACAGTATAAATAAGTGCTCTTATTTCAAAAGCAATCTGACTGTATAGTATCTAATTTAGAAATACAACTTCAAATATTCAATAAAATGGTCTTCAAAACGCAGTTTTGAGATCTCAGAAGTGCCTTAATGTTAGTTCCTGATGTGACTTGAAAACATAAATGAACACATGATGAGCTACGTTTATAATTTCTGTCCCTACTTGCTATCAGCAGCATCTTATAAACTTTCAAATGCACGAGTGCTACCAGAGAACAGACTGGCTTCCTGCCGACTCTCTTTCATGTAAGTCTGTACTTCAGAACGGGTGATTATGAGATTTTTATCCACATCAACCTGATCCTTCATATATGTATCAATCCAAGGACAAATTATTTCAAATACAATTCAGATCACAAATCAAGAACCATGAAATAAAAACAGCAAAACTGTACAAAGAATATTTTTTAATAAGCATTGCTTAAAAGATTGAAATACACAGGTGCCTAAACCAGGACCCTACTACAGCTAACTTGAAAGACCTGCTGCTCAAAGACCTCTCCGTTAGGAGCTGGAGTCGCCCGCGCATGCCTCACATCCAGACGGATTTCAGTAAGGTCAAAAGGCAGAGTGTGCCTGTGTGCCTTTTCAGAAGAAGATACCTGCCAGACGATGTGCAGCCTGGAGCAGGATGCTGCCGCTGGGTCTATGTTCCTGTTTCTAGTTGGAATGGCTAAAATCTAAATTATTTTTCAGCTTTCAAATTTCATTTTATGAAATTGAATTATTACAACAAAAGAACACAAATTTGAGTCTATTAGGTATAAGGAAAGGAAGACAGAAATAGTAAAAAGTTCTAATCCTGCTCAAATACACTATAAATATCCTACTTTGCAAAAGAAAGCAGCAGAAATGAACAAAATGAAAAGAATACAAAAATGAAAATAGTTACTAACTCAGGACTGGAATTTTAATTTCCCTTATTTTCTAAATTTTTAACAATGTTGTATTACATTTTTTTATCTTAAATCCATTTATTAAAAATTAGGATTTTTTTTTTTTAAATTAGGATTTTATTTGAGCAAGAAAAGGAACAAATGGGATACACCAAAACACTGCTCTTATTTACTTTTAAAATAGAGTGTATCAATTGATAAGGAGGTTTTATGATTTTTTTGATACATAAGGGATACCCCATGTGTATTAAAAAGGGTTACATAAGGTTTTCTTTAAATTACAATAGAAATCATGTGTAAAATTCAGGGAATTAACTTACTGTATCTTTTAAAGTATCTTTCCAAAGGCAAACCAAATAGAAAACGACATGAGTACCAGGACAAGGTACTCCCATATTTTCAAAAACTAAGACTTAGCTCCATGCCTAATTTTCTGAAATTACTTACTTCATGATTTATAAAAACAAAATATTATAGCACAAAAAAACTAACCTTACATAGGGTACAGGGTCATTCTGAATCATGTTAAGTAGCCACTGTAATTCTTCATAACTCCTGTCCACTGAAAATAAAAACAGGGAAATGTATTTGTTGTTAATTATAACAAATTAAACAAGTGACAAACAAGGAGTCCACACTTACTATCTAGGACTCTGTCTTAGCCAGATTTCTAATTAGAAATGAAGGATGCAGGCAATTTCTTACACTTTTACTGCAACAGGCTACTTTGCAAATTTTACAAGTATTGTGCTATCTATGCAGTCAAAACATAAAGAACAGGACCAAGAGTGTATTTTCCACTTAGGCTCAAATCAATGGCAAATACAACATAAAACAAAAGTGTAATTTATTAGAGTCCTAAATCAGAGATGAATAACTCTAAGGGGAAACGTGTTTAAACAGAAGTGTTTCTAGGTGCTCAGATAAGATTATAGAGCTTTGCTATTCAATGGTGTCTCAGTTGAATCACACAGTGAACTGCTGCTGCCCAAGTGGTTTCTTTAAGAGCAGCCTTAACTTTTCAGTACAACATAAAAAAACAGCTGTAAAACCAGTACTATAAGTATAATTAACTTTTAACAAAATTCACTAGCTATTTCCATTTACCTTTTCAAAGAGTAGTATATCTATGATTTGAAAACCTTTATTTTCAGAATTTAATTTCTAATATTTTTCCATTCCTCTCCTCTTCTAGTGAACTGGATTTATGGTACACCTTTAAACATCTTTCAATTAAATCATACTTACTAATTTACATTCTTCTGAAATCACAATATTAACATTCTACTTGATTTCAGGTAATGATAATTAATGAAAACTTCCTCTTTATGAGACAGTGAACATTATTTGAATACCTTGGCTGGGAATAATGGTCTATTTAGTGAATCTCAAAATTTCCAGATTTCACAAATTGGTAAAAGTCAAAATAAAACGGAAAACTGACATAGGATTAAATTTTTTTCTTGCTAAGAAATACATAAAAAACATTATCTTTACCAGCATTCTTTGAAAAAAAGGAAATTTTAACCCTAGACACAAAGGAAGAACAAATGACAGCCTTTGTTAAACTTGGGCCAACATATACAAGACACACACTATATTGTTCTTACCTGTTTTAATTTCTCCTGAGAAGCAGTATTCCTATTGAAATTGACACCAAAATGTAAGGATTTGCCTATATTTTCTTCTACTTAATGTGTAAAATTTAAGCAGTCCTCTCTTTACACAGTTAGATAAGAAATTACCATAACTTCTTTATTCCCCACATTTTAGTATAATCTGGAACTTTAGATTTATATATTTCTTATATTTGCATATTATTTTTTAAGAACTATGTTTTGAAATTTGCATTAAATTTTACATGTTAACAAGAATTTAAGCTTAGCTCTTTAGTTTACAGGCACAGATGCCTGGCATTTCACTGGGAATTTCCTATCACACTCTCATCAGTCTTGAGTTATTATTCTGGCTCACCTCCAGATCAGCTGAAAAGCATTTTGGGAAAATCCTTCCAGCACTCCAAGGCACGCAGAACTTGCCCAGCCAGGGGTCAAGCCTGTGCCGTCTGCACTGAGGGCGCGAATGGGGGCCACGGGGCCACTGAAGCAGCCCAGGGACTTTGTTGTTAAAAATGCTACATACAGGATATGGTCTTCCAGGCCTCCAAGGGTACATGAACAACAGTCTAGCAAAGCAGAGAATCCTAGATCATAATTTTCCCTAGACATTATGTTGGCCTGTGCTGTCTTTTGAATTCTTTATACTCTGAAGAATTTATAGGCTCCATTATTCTTTTCCCTTGTACAATAAACGTGTTCTGACGCTTCTAGGAATAGTTTGAAGTTTACAGACTTTTCCTTAATCTTAAAATTTTAAATTTCATCAGATTCTAGCTTAGGTCAGTCTCATTTACACTCTTTCAAAGTATCCTATTATTTCTTGGATAACAGGATATAATGTATCCTATTATTTTCTTCCACCTATTATTCTTCATGACAATTAAAAAAAAATTTTTTATCTCCTTAACGTACTTTCCACTCTGTATTTTTGACAATGTTCTGAATATGTAATATTCCCTTATTCACTTTTTTCCTTCTTTTTTTTTCCAGCTTCACAAAGCCTTGTTTACCCCCCTCCTGAAGTCCCCATGTAACACCTATTCCCCCTCAGTATTTATTTACTGGCTGTGCTGGGTGCCCGCTGTGGCATGTGAGATCCAGCTTCCTGAGCAGGGATGGAAGCCAGGCCCCTGAACCAGGAGCACGGGGTCTCAGCCTCTGGACCGTGGGGGAAGTCCCCGACTTGCCGGGAGCCAGCACGAGGAGTCCGGCCCGTGGCAAAGGTCATGAGGTTAAGGGGCCCGACAGGCAAAGGCGAGTCGGGCCTTAAGGGAGCCTCGCTGGATCTGCTCGAGCATCTGCCCCCAAACCAGAGTCTGCCTGCTTTACTGTGTTATGCCTTCCACCAGCTCCTCTGACATTAACAGGGGGCTGTCCCCCCACCACCTTTTTCTGGAAAAAGTTAATTTAGAGCTTTTATATAATAAGTCTACTGGGCATAAAAAGAGTGTTTCAATCCAAAAACCCCTCTGATGGCTTTCTAGCCTGCCAGCCGGACTCTTACAGCTGTGCATGTGATTGTTTGCGGCCTCCTGACCGCAAGACGCACAGGAAGCTTAAAACATCCTAGGAATGTAGGGGCTTCCGAGGAGTCAAAATCATTAGAATAGGACTGATTAAGGGTTTCATTTGTTGAGCCAATACTTGCTGCCAAGTTTCATATCTTTTATTTGTAGATATAGTTGGTATATAGAAAAACAGGCAGTAGCCCTGACATTAGCAACACTAGATCTTTGAGTTAAGTACTTTCTTTGTTATAACCCGCTGCACCTTTGTTCTACAGGGATGTAACTTTTTATTTAGTGCTTTGAGGGTGATGCAGATTAAAGAAAAAACACTTCAAGGGAAAATGAGTTTTCTGGTTGATAGACATTTATCTAGGAAAAGAGCCATAAAAATGTTAACAGGCCCCCTGGCCAGAAGATGATGTAAAACTACCTAAGACCTTTTGTATACGGGAAGGTATGCAAAAAGAAAGCCTGGTCTCACTAAGGGTCAGGACTGCTGCCCCTGCATAACTGCATATTCCATTATTTCTTTATGCACAACTTGGGGTATATAATATATAAGCTGCTTTTGAAAATAAAGCTGGGGGTCTGGCACCGATGCTTGGCTCCCCCATGTCGTTCTTTTCTCCCTTTTCTGGCTGAATTCCCATCTGGAGGGTGGAGGCTCACCGTGTCTACTTATTTGTCCTGGCTTCTAAGACCCACGCGAGAGGGAGCCCAAAGCAGGGCACCCTCCACTATTCAAGCGGGTGCCGGTGGCCTGCGTAGGTGGTGCAAACTCCTTGTCTTGGAGTTTTATCGGTTTTCCACGTAAACCAAGTTATTCAGCCTCTTTTCTCCACTTATTTTCCTACTACACTATTTCCTTCTAATCTCCCTCCATATCTTTAATTAAGCAATTAATTCCTCAGAGGCTGACGCCGTCCCCGCTTTGAATTACCCTGGATCCACTGAGGCTGGACCCCGGCACTGACTGTTAGCTTTTCTTCGACTTTTGCAGAGAAAACTTCTGACACGTACAAAATGTTTTCTTGAATCCTTATATAATTAGAAACTTCTTCCAAGATATCTTGAAATAACATGTTGATTAAGGCTACAGAATGATGCACAGACTTTTCAGAAAGACCAAAGGTATCTATTTTATTCTATCTATTTTATGCCATCCAGCCATCTCATCCTCTGTCGATTTAATATCTATTTTATTCTTTTCTCCCATTTACAAGTTCTTATATGAATTCTATATTTACCAAAAATTCTAAATCAGTGAGTTAATTAAAAATCAAGGTATCTGTATGCACATACTATGAAAATCTTAATGACCAAACAGTAAATGGTAAACCATTCTTCCTCAAATGATATAAGCATACATTTCTGAAGCATTACCTTTAGTGTAATCAACCACCGCTTCCAGAGCTGCTATTCTGATGTCCACAAAGTGGCCATACTCTGCGTAAGATCTGAAGAGGGACGGGTCGCTGGGCACATGCCCGTTCTTCTGAAGCACTCGTATGGCTCTCAGACAGCTGGGAGAATAGCGTTTATAGTTAAACACTTTTGTTACAATACTTTGAATTAAACTTATTTCCTAGGAATTTAAAATAATCTGTAACAATAAACTGAAAAACTGATGTAATCTGAATCCTCTTTTTAATTTCTGAACACTCGGCTTTTATAATCACCCTAAAAAACTCTACCTTGTAGCTCAGTTGGTAAAGAATCCGCCTGCAATGCAGGAGGCCCGGGTTCAAGCCCTGGGTTGGGAAGATCCCCTGGAGAAGGAAATGGCAACCCACTCCAGTATCCTTGCCTGGAAAATCTCATGGTCAGAGGAGCCTGGTGGGCTGCAGTCCATGGGGTCGCAAAGAGTCGGGCACGACTGAGCAACTAACACTTACTTACTAACACTTAAAAAAGTATTAAGGCACATTTCAAAACTTTGGAAATCCAATTTCAGATATCATTATAACAGGAACACACTACAGCAAAATGTATTTAGCATGAAATATAACAAAGTACTCTTTCTAAAAGTTTTAGTGATACAAATATAGTTTATTCACTAACATATATGGAAAGCTAAGACTATTCATATTGCTGAATCAGTAAATCAACAATTTTTTTTAGCAAACTCCTAATGAAATAGATAAAACCTGTTGATAGTCATGCTACAAAAAATTTGAGAAGCAAAAAATCTTAAAAGAAGCCTAACAATAGAGGGATGTTTAAACTATATCCAATGGTATAAAAGCTTATGCAGATATCAAATACAATGCTTATGAGTAATTTCTGATGACATGAGGAAACATTCATGACGTAAGTAAAATATAAAAATTATATAAATGTCAAAAATTAAAAATTGATATAGTTATCACAGGAAAAAATTTAGAAGACCTTCTCCAAAAGAGTAATAATTTACCCATGGATGGTAGACTCATATAAGATTTTTTTAATGAAAATAAATTTCTTTAATTATAAAAGCAAGTAACTTCAAGAAGCAAATATGAAGAATCATTATACCTGACGGTGATGGTGTGCCTGTAACTTGGAAGAAGTTTTTCCATGTTCAAAAACCTAGTGATTTCTTCAAGAATGAGTCGCACGTCCGGATTTAAGTTATCCAAAGTTCGGACTTCATTATTCACGCTGACTGCAGGCGTAACAGAGTTGGCAAGGGCATCAATCATTTCTGCGCGATAATAGTTATCTGAAAACTAAACCGAGGAACAGTTACCAGACAATGATAAACTTACACTGCTCTTCAAAAGTGAATGGAATAAAACGTAGTAACTTTAAAAACACAATTTATCTGCAAAGACAAGCAAGTTTTCAGGTAAGTATTCAACACTGTCCTTTGGCATAGAGTCACACATCGGAAAAAAGAATGAAAGAGACTTACTTAATAGTAACATACTAGCTACTAGGACATGGAACAACAGACTGGTTCCAAACAGGAAAAGGAGTGCGTCAAGGCTGTGTACTGTCACCCTGCTTATTTAACTTCTATGCAGAGTCCATCATGAGAAACGCTGGACTGGAAGAAACACAAGCTGGAATCAAGACTGCCGGGAGAAATATCAATAACCTCAGATATGCAGATGACACCACCCTTATGGCAGAAACTGAAGAGGAACTCAAAAGCCTGTTGATGAAAGTGAAAGAGGAGAGTGAAAAAGTTGGCTTAAAGGTCAACATGCAGAAAACTAGGATCATGGCATCTGGTCCCATCACTTCATGGGAAATAGATGGGGAAACAGTGGAAACAGTGTCAGCCTTTATTTTTTTGGGCTCCAAAATCACTGCAGATGGTGACTGCAGCCATGAAATTAAAAGACGCTTCTCCTTGGAAGAAAAGTTATGACCAATCTAGATAGCATATTCAAAAGCAGATACATTACTTTGCCGACAAAGGTCCATCTAATCAAGGCTATGGTTTTTCCAGTGGTCATGCATGGATGTGAGAGTTGGACCATCAAGAAAGCTGAGGGCCGAAGACTTGATGCTCTTGAACTGTGGTGTTGGAGAAGACTCTTGAGAGTCTCTTGGACTGCAAGGAGATCCAACCAGTCCAGACTAAAGGAGATTAGTCCTGGGTGTTCACTGGAAGGACTGATGTTGAAGCTGAAACTCCAATATTATGGCCACCTCATGCGAAGAGCTGACTCACTGGAAAAGACCCTGATGCTGGGAAAGATTGAGGGCAGGAGGAGAAGGGGACGACAGGGGATGAGATGGCTTGATGGCATCACCGACTCCATGGACATGGGTTTGGGTGGACTCCAGGAGCTGCTGATGGACAGGGAGGCCTGGTGTGCTGCGGTTTCATGGGGTCGCAAAGAGTCGGACATGACTGAGCGACTGAAGAACTGAACTGAAGATACTAGCTTAGTTGACGAATGTTGACTACATGTAAGGCACTCTCGTAGTAATCTAGCCAGATACGTCTAAAAAGAAGACTGCAGTTCACAAATTCTGCTGGTAATACAGAGTTCTGAATCAGCTATTTCTGTGTTCCACTCTCATCTAAGACATCTAACCAAGGGTCACCAGATATCTGCAGAAAGCATCAACATAAAGAGAGACCAGAACAAAGGGGGGAAAGCAGCTTGGAGGAAATAAGAGTACGCAAAGAAAAGAAAACCAGTAGAGGGAAAAAAATTCAAAAGTTATCATTAACACAGTCTGAGAAATAACCAATGATATGACTTCCAACAGCATAATACATGTTTAAGAGAAAGAAAGATGCAGGGAATGAGAATCAAAATTAAATTGGAACATAAAATGGAAAAATAAAAAACTCAAAATTTTGAGCAAAAAAGTTAAAAATAGGGAAGAAAGCACAAGGGAGCTGGAGGGCTGGTGTAGAAGACAACAGGAGTTGTAGCAAAAGAAGCAGAGAAAATGGAGGAATCTATCCCCCAAAATGAACAAAAATTTCTAAATCCATATCCCAGGCAATTCCCAGAAGACTAATTTAACTGAAAGCAATTCAGGTTGGCTTGATTTAAACTCAGCAAATCAGATGTACTGGCCTAGAAATTTGAACATGGAGCAAGCAAATTAATTCTATCAGCAGGGTCATTCGTATTCAGAGATTACTTAAATAATGTTTGTAAGTTTTCTGCAAGAATATTTATAGCTCCATTGTTACTGTGGATAACTACTTTCTCTCCAGAAATCTGTGTATACATTCCTCCACTCTGGCAGTAACAGACCTAGCTGTGGACTTGCTGGATTTCCCCATTAGGGTGAAACCTTGAGGGCCCAGAATCAGACTGTCATATACACAGCGGTTCTTCTGCAGTTCTTCTGTTTGGTTTTGGCCGCCCTGTGCAGCATGTCGGTTCTTAGTCCCCAGCCAGGTACTGAGCCTGCACCCCTGTAGTGGGACCGTGGAGTCGTGACCACCGGACCTCCAGGGAAGTCCCAGATATCTGCCTACTTTAAAGGAAATGCGAGATGGCAACTACCATGCCTTCCCTTTCTATTTAACACGGTATACTGCCTGGCATAGCATATATTCTCAAAAACACTTGCCGATTGTTAGAATGATAATGAGTAAGGTGAAATAACTTTTGAAGCATGGCATTCAATAGCTATTTAGTAAACTGTGAATAAAACACACATTATAGTTAAAAAAAGAGTCAAATTCATCAATGAACAAGTGATCCAAGAGGAACTGTTTCCTGACAGAAGAAAAAAGGAGTAAGAATGAAGCTGGGCTGTCAGGTTCACCAGGACAGAGGTCAGCTGAGCTCCCGGAATCCGACGCGCTGCTCTCCACACTGTAACAGGCATGAGGAGCATTTAAAAATCAACTAATCTTGGTTTCCAGATATCTGGTTATTATAATAAATCATATTTGTATGTTTCTATCTCTAGAAATTTCAAGTCCCATGGACACAACAATGATTTCACAGTCTAAATATTTCTCTGAAAACAAAATATCACTGGCTAGTTTTATTATATTAAAGTTACATACCTTATTTTTTCTGTTGTCATTGTACTTGATTAAGTCTAAAATAAACGTTAAGACTTCTTTGGGACAAAGGTTGTGAACATCTCTCAATAAGGCCATTGCAACTGGCATAGTCTACAAAAAAAAAATTGTTTTCAGTTTTATCACTATAATTCAATGCAGTGCACGCTGAAAAAGGGTTGCCCTGGGGCTGACACAGTATCTGGGGGGAGTTCAGGCGCCCAGCCCCCCGGCTCCTACCCCTCCCACAGGAACAGGCCTCAAAGGCTCTAGCAGAAGAGCTAAGCAGGAACCCCAGGGGGGAGCTGCAGAGCTGGAGGCACTGGGCAGCCCACCTGCTGGAAGAGGGACACGTCATGCACACCCAGCTCTGTGATTCACAGAGGAAAAGGGATGTATGGGCTCCAGCATGAGACAGACCCTATCGAGCCTGTATTCCACTGCCGTCTACGGCGGGTCATCCCCGCAAGCTGCTCACTGAGCACCGCTGTCAGGGCTAACCGACACACTGGCTAGAGGCACAGGGCGCCCAGGAGAATTCAGCTACTGGTCTCAAGACACAGACTCTCCAGTACCATCTTTCTCAGCCTAAGGAAAAATGGTAGATTACCTGAAATCGAACTTCCCCCTTTTCAAATTTTCACAGACAGCTTTTCTAAGGAGGTGGAAACCTGACCCACGGAGGTAACCTCTACCAGAACAACATCAGAGCAAAGCTATTCCAACTCAAGATAGAACCACAGACAATGGGCATCACAGTCCCCGGTACAGAGCCTGGGACCGCTCTGTCTTCTGATTAAAGTAGCCGTACCCTCTAAACTGGCGGACGAGAGCAGCGTGGCTCCTTGCTAGGCTGAAGGAGCAGAAGCACCAGGATGCTCAGTGCTGCAACAGGCGTCACCAACGCCAGAAGGGCTGAGGGGAAGATGCTGCTTCACAGAAACAGGGCTTACATCTAAGCACGAACCTTCATTCTTTTTTCTGGCACTGCAAGTATTATGTGAAAGGTGAACTGGTCTGAAAGCACTGGCTTCTCCAATTTTTCTGACTGCAAACCACACTAAGAAATATGTTTACATCCCAACTGAACACACACACACACACACACACACAGTCACATACACAAACTAAAAAATAAAACCAAAACAGCTTATACCTACCCTTATTACACATGCTGCACTCTGATACTGCCTATTGCTTTATTTAAAGACAAAAACAAAAAAGCTTACCAATAGATTTCACGACTGCCTGACTAATGGGTCTCAACTCTCACTCTGCACACTGGCCCAAGGCCCATGGAAGAACAAGGGCACAGCGAAGGGGATGTGCTTGGCAGGCTCGGAAGTTAACTTGCTTCCAGGCCACACGTTAGTGGAGCGGCAGTACACAGAGAGCTGAGCAACACGTTCGAGGACTATAAGAGGCTCAGCTGTTAAAAATAACAGAACGCCTCAGACTCCCTTAATCACATCAACACTGGCTTTCTTCAAGCCCAGGTCTCCTGCGTCTGCTCTGCTGAGGACGCCCACTACAGCTGCGCCATGCCTGCCACTCTCGACGTGAGTCTCAGCGTGCTGGGCAACCCTCCCACATTCCCCTCCTTCACACACACACCGCACCCTGCTTCACACCCCCTCAACACCTACCACTTCACTTAATCTGGTTTCTACCTGCCTCAGGAAATGGAACGTTTCCATCTTTTCAAACATTAGCCTTTCCGCAACGTTCTGCCCACTCCTACCACCACCAGGACCTGCCGTCTTGTCTTCTCCATGTTTACTTGCTTCCAGGTGAACAGCTCTCTCCTCCACTGGCTCTCTTCTCTGTGCCAAACAGGCCTCAAGCTTTTCTCTTTCTACACAAAACCGGAAATGCCCTTTCTCAGCCTTGCTTCATCCTTAATGTGTCTCCTTTTCTCATGCTCTTCAGCTTTACTCCTAGTTCAATCCAGTTAATCTAATCTCTGCGTTCCGTATTATTAAGTCACTCAAAATATTCTACGAGTGATTTCCAAGTTGCCCAAACACTGACCACCCTGCCAATCCCACACTGCTTCCTAAACCCGTGACGTCACCACACCACCACTTGTTAAATTGCCATTTATAAACAACTTACTATGTGACGAAAATATAGTGTGAAACTCTTCACATGCTTGATATTATTTAATTCTAAAAAAGATAAACTTTACAATTGACTAAACCAAGGCTTAGAGTTAAAAGACTTGTCCTCTTGCAAACTGCTAGTAAGCAGCAGAGCCGGGGCTAGCCTGGAGCCGCGTGCCGCACGGTCTCAGGCCCAGAAGCATCAGAGGGACTCGCGTGCGCGTCCATCCCCCAGGGACCCAACCAAAGAGTCACACTATCCATTTCTATTGACTTCAGTATTAACGTGGACAGTGAGTCACTTGCACACAGTTCATAAAACCAAAGAATAATCAAAACTTTGGAAAGTATTTCAGAAGCAAAAAGAGAAAAAAGACAAAATATTTGTAAGAAAGTAAATAATATTTGAAGAGTCCCCAAGGTAAATGAATATATACTGACATTGGCATAAAATAATTATAAGGAAACTAGAAGGGAAACTGTACCTTCTGTAGAAAGTAACTTTGAAAGCTCATAAAGTTGTTTGTTTTCACAATGTTTGGACAAGTTTTACAACAAAACATCCTAGTAAAGAGTGACTTCATAGCTGGTGGTCCTGTCCATGTGCTCACCATTGAATTTGCAATCTGCAAATAATTAGAAAATAGAATAATTTCCGTCACCACAGCAAATGTATTTTAAAATAAATAAAACAGCTTTTTGAAAGTTATCAATATATTGGATTCATTTCCAAGGATTTCAATTCTTAAAACTTTAATATATTTCAGCGTTTCACTATCATTTACAAGAAAATATATAAACTCCCCCCTCCTAAAATTCTATGTATGCATAGTAACTATTTTCTACTAGTTAATCTCTAAATTGGAGCATTCTTTTTATGTTTTAAGAAATCTTATTTGCAAAGACGTCTAAGTTTATCCATGCAGGCAGATGAGCTCTAATATTTTAACTTTATCAGGTAGAAACGTCACCATGGACTTTAAATGAGGCATTTAAACTCTACGCTAATTGAAAAATAAGGCAAATAGAGTCCTACCGCTTAAGTCTGTAAGAACACATTGCAAAGAAAATACACCTTGTTGTTGATACTTTGAAAGTGAAAGTTGCTCAGCTGTGTCCAACTCTTTGTGACCCCATGGACTGCAGCCCGCCAGGCTCCTCTGTCCATGGAATTCTCCAGGCCAGAATACTGGAGTGGGGAGCCTTATCCTTCTCCAGGGGATCATCCCAACCTAGGGACTGAACCTAGGTCTCCCGCATTACAGGCGGATTCTTTACCATCTGAGCCACCAAGAAAGCTAATTTAAGTGTGTATAAAAACCATTGCTGAAAAGAATGAAATTATAATTAACTTTAACAGAGGCAATAATTTTACGGATTTGCTAAGGATTTACGGAGAAGGCAATGGCACCCCACTCCAGTACTCTTGCCTGGAAAATCCCATGGATGGAGGAGCCTGGTAGGCTGCAGTCCATGGGGTCGCGAAGAGTCGGACATGACTGAGCGACTTCATTTTCCCTTTTCACTTTCATGCATTGGAGAAGGAAATGGCAACCCACTCCGGTGTTCTTGCCTGGAGAATCCCAGGGACGGGGAGCCTGGTGGGGTGCCATCTATGGGTTCACACAGAGTCGGACACGACTGAAGCAGCTTAGCAGCAGCAGCTAAGGATTTAGCCTGCGAGAATCACAACAACTTTACAGAAGCAATAAAATTACACCCTCAGCAGGCGATTATCCAAGAAAAGCACATTTTCCCTTACATTCTGAGTAGATAAAGCAGTCTCACTGCTAAAGGTGAAACAAATATAAATCATTATAATCTGCTGAAATACTGGACAAGTGGATACAGCAGTGAGGAAAGCAAGACAGTAAATACATGGGAATGAACTTATCATCAAGATGTTTTTAAAGACCTGGAACCCAGTATTTTTGGTCAAATATCTGTTAGCGCTTTTTGATTTTCATTTGTTCTATCGTCAAATGTTTCTTTTCTCTTTTTTTGGTATCTAAAGAAAAATATTTACTTTTCTTAATAAATTAACTTTTGTACAATGTTAAATGATAGACTCTATCATTTTAAATTCTATATCCCTATATTGAATACTAAGCCCTAACCAATAAGAAATCACCACCACAGTGGGATAAATTAATGAATGAATGAACTCCATGTACCATAAGGTAAAACATCCCTCACACCAAGGAACTGCTTACAGTCTCTACTTTAACAACGTGCGTGGCAATTCAGTAAAATGGGAAAAATTCTCTTTGGTTTTAAAACCTGACTTTCAGTTTGACAGGCACAAGACTTGAGGGCACGACTTATTTTCAGGTCAGAACATGCTCTTTCAAATCAGCCTTGTTAAAAGTATGTGGCAAAGGAGACCAGTCACAGCCAGTGAGACGGAAGGCTGCGGGGCAGTCCAGTCACAGCCAGTGAGACGGAAGGCTGCGGGGCAGTCTGGCTGCTCTCCAGGCTGTTTCTCAGCGCGCGGGCCGCCTCGCCCCCTCTCCCCTGCGCGAGGCCTCACCTTTGCGAGGCAGAAGCAGGCGGCCATGCGCACGCGGTAGAAGCACTGCTCCTGCTCCAGGACGTCGGTGAGCGCGAGCCGGGACGCAGGGGTGGGGAAGCGCTCCAGGGCCGCGATGGCCTCCTGCTGCGCCACCACGTCCCGCTCGTAGCGGAGCTGGTACTGCCACATGAAGTCTGCCTGCTCCGAGTCCGCCCGCCGCAGCACCGCCATGTCGGGGTCTATCCGGATCCACAGCAGCGGGGAGTCGGCGCTGGAAGCAGAGAGCAGGCGCGTTTCCCTCTTTCCCACTTCACATGTTTACAAAGCAAACACACAGCACTTATTCACCAGACTTCCTTCTCCATGCAGTATTCAAAGGTGCCTGGGGTTTTACTATATTTGCTGTTTTTAAAAAATAAATCACACCGACAACTTTCCCATTATATTTAGTATGTCTAACCTATATTAATCTTGCTGAAACAGAAAAATCCACCTGAAAATAATAATTTGGGGACTTTTATTAGTGATTATACAGTGTGCAAAGGGAAAATGGGACCAAATTTCTTCCTTTCCTAAAGCTTAACACTTACTTGACAGTGGTTACAAGTGCCACTCTTTACTAGAAAGCAATCTGTGACTAAAGTTACTTCTTATTAACTTACTAAGTTAACCTGTTCCACTGGCTTTCAATATTTTTAAAGAATGCTAGTCTCATGATGATTATCAAATAGAAAGTCCTGAAATCATAGTTCAGAGGCACAGCACAAATTTATCCTCAGGTAGTTCTCAAAGTCTCAAACACAGTTTTTAAAAATCTAGTCTCTTTTAACAAAAGAAGAGTACTTGAAATATCAATACAATTCAACAAATACTACTGGGTACTTAATATAGGTGAGATACTTGAAATGAAAAGATTATATAAGCTGTGTAATAAATAGCAGTGATATCTGATACCCAAGTTAGTAAACAGTTACAGATATTTTCTATTTTTATAAAGTATTAGTATTTTTATAAAATACACAGGCATCAAAAATGCACACAGGCACAATATGCAGAGGCAAAACACAGTCTGAGCTGCATTATGTTTAAAGATAAAATCTGTCAATCAGTAAATATCACCACAAAAAACTCAGAATGATATTTAAGTTGCTTTTTGCAAACATAGGCAGCCTCAAAGTGCCCTGAGGCTCTGTCCAAAGACAAAGAAAACTAGTATCTGAGAGTTCACTGGAAATGCAAGCTGTCAGGACTCACAAGTGAAATGCTGGATCAGAAACTAAACTCTTAAGGAGATCCCCAAGCACTGTGCATGCACTTCAGCTTGAGAAGCACCGCTCCGGAGACCATCCGGGAAGCAGGAAAGCTAGTTCAAGGCTGTTTCCTCTGACTTTGATCGGGGCCAGGCTACTTTTCTCTCTTTGATTAGTTATAATTTTATGTTCGATCTGTTATCAACGTAAAGTTTCTTTTGCCTTTTGAAAGTTTTAAAAGCACTAACTTCAGGACATTCACATTTAGATGTAAGCTACACGACAAATGAGGATGCAGAAAATACTGCATCTTTCAATTTAAGTAACTAACTTACTCCATTGCAGAAAGATCCATGTCAACTTCTTCACCATTCATCAGTGGAATTTTTTTCTTCTTGTTCCTACATTTAACAAAAAGTAAATTAGAAAATTCTGACATTTCCAATTTTGACAAGAGATAAAGAGCAGCTGAAGTTCAAATTAAGAATTGCATGTAGTGTTGAAAGATATTCTAAGGAGGAAGAGAGGGAAAATATCATGGAATTTAAACACAACAAAACCTATCTACTTTGAAACTTAAGAGAATGAAGTAAATGATATTAAAAGGTCTTCCTGATCAATGCTTAACAAAAGTCAGAAATATCTAATTAAATGTCAACTTAAAACATATACATATTTCTAAGAACTGGTACCTGGAAATTTTATACAAGAAGATAAGAGATCTACCAATAAAGAAATGCTTTATTAAAAAAAACCACACAGGCCTGAAATGAGCAACGAAGAATTCTCAACACGTGCCATACATGCAAGGTGCTGTCCTGTATGAAATGAAGACGTTGACTGCAAAACGTCCTCACAGTACGAATTGACGTGCATAACTAATTAATATGCACAAGCTTTATGATGAGCCAAAGCAAAAGCAACTGCCTCCGTGCAAATCTCTCCTGAATAATTCAATCTTCTGGACACCACACTAGATACATGGTCACATGGGGACACACACAAGCGGGGAGAGAGAGCACAGCCTTCCTGCTCCTCACGCCAAACAATAAGCAGAGGGCACACTGTCATCACAGGGAAAACAAACCCAAGGAAATAGGGTCAAAAGGGGAGCAGCCAGACGTCCCCATGTCAGAGGGGGAGCAGCCAGACGCCCCCAACGTCAAAGGCGGACAGAACAAGAAGAACGATCTCCTTTGAACTAAGAATGTTCACAGGGCATGATTACAGGGAGACTTAGAAGCAAGTTCTCTAAAGGACTTAAAATCAACCGGGATGCTAGTCTGTTTGAGATGACCTAAGTGCAGTCATGAGTAAAAAACTTTTGTCCCTCAAATTCTCACTCCTCAAGCAAAGAACAAAAACGTTCTCATTTTTCACTAGTCACAATATGTGCTAATGGCTGAGTTTAAAAAAAGTGGTAAAGAAAAAGCGTATTAAATAAAGATGAACTATTGGGGGCAGTGTGCCTTAGAAAGACACCTACGGTGTTCTTAAGGTCACAGTGACACGGAGAAAACGGAGAGTAGACACAGGAAGAGAAGGCGGGGCGTTCTCATGACATATGCGCTCAGCTCCTTTCTTGAGAGTCACTGTTCATTTCCCCCAGATTTTCTATAGCTATAAATCCAATGAGATAAGTAAGAACAACCCTAAGCAATCTGTCCTAAATTTTTCCTGGCTCCCAAAACTCAAACTTCCATTCCACCTCCCCTTGTTCCTACAAAGTAAGGATTCTCATACTTAAATTTTAAAATTAATTGTTTAATTCTAAGGATAAAAATGTTGTCAAGAACAGAAGGTGGATAAGGAGTTTGGTAATACTAACTTGAAGTAAAATGGGGGAAAAAAGATACTAGATAACATGTCCTCTATCTAAAAAATCAGATATACACTGGGGTTTTTATCTTGGACAGTGCCTACCTTCTGCTTTTGGAATGGCAAGGTATATCATGTTTAAGGCTGTTTTCTTCAATTTGCAATGTATGATTGAAGGATCCATCTAATTCCTGTACTGTCACTTTAAGTGGTCCCTTTAAAAAGAAACATACTGTTCAAAGATAGTGCTAGGAAAAAGAAGAAAAAAAAAAACCCCCACCAAATCACATGTGTTCTTATATGTAAGGAACATTCACCAAGACATTAAACAACACTGTATAAGATTTGCATGTGGAGACACAGAAGGGAAGCTGGTGCCAGAGGAGGGGGAAGTGGGGGACTGTCTCCCCAAGACCTCTAAAAGTAGGCCCTCCCTCCCGTCACCCATAGGCCCTTCCTTTATTTAAACTGGGCGGAAAGTGGTGCAGAAAGGCCATTTTGGAAAAAAAAAAAACTTACCACATATTTCTGGGTTCCAGGAGATGTATAATCTTGTTTTATTTCCAGTTCCAAGACATTTCGCTTCCTATTAAAGGCGAAACTTCCATAAAATTTTACCACTCCGCTCTGGTCTCTGAAGAACTAACTGTAAAGGAGTCTTTGCATACTGGAATAAACACTCACTAAACAAAATTAATTATTCATTAGGGTAGTAGTAATTTTCAAAAACATTCCCACCAGTTCAAAGCTTGAGAGCGTACTCCACTGTAAACCAGGTGGCGAAGCATTTAAAATTCCCGTAAAAAATGTTTTCCCAGATTTAAAAAAAGATCCTGAAACATGAAGAAATTAGTTTTTTTGAAAGAAGCAAAACCACTCTACAGGGTTAATAATATAGAAAGTGCTTTGAAATGAAAAAATGTAACCACCGAAAAGTTCCAAGATGCCACGCAGGCTGTGCCAACTCCCAGCCACGTCCAGGAGTCACGAGACCGCTGTATCTTACAAGTGACCCTACAGGCCTGTCTGGTGGGTGTTCACCTCCCTGATCATCAAGCCTACGCTGCACTCACACACTAAAAGGCACTTTAAAGGGAGCGAAACCTTACGGATACAGATGTGTAGGGACGTGTGCGCCTCAGTGACTAGCTGGCACCTCAGAGGAAATGATTTACGGTTCCTGGTCACATCTACCATTATTTGCCTCCTTTTATCCCCCAAAGCTCTTCCTTCTTCCCCTTATACAAACAGTCTTCCCTCCTTCGCTCAACTACTACAGAAAAGGATACACCCACTGCTTTATTAAAGGCTGGATGTCTTTGCCAGAGACGTTTGAGATGGATTTCAAAAATCCAGATGTGGAAACCAACATTTGACTCCACATATGTGACTGGAACTTCTGAGATGAAGCAGTACTAGCCAAACTTAGCAGTTTATTGAAAACCTGTAAGAAAGTATCATTTAATTTGTCTGTGTAACACAATTATACATCGTTTTCAATTCTGTACTATTCCCACTTTGCAATGTAAGTTTATTATAGACAATCATAGAAGACAACAATTTCACATCTTACTTCAAAGACTGTTTTAGTTAAAAACTATGAGCAGTAAAGCATGAGGAGATTTAAACAGCCAGACTACAAAACTATTCTTCTAAACATGACTGAATTTTAACGATGTCCTGGCCAGACAGTGACGCTGTGTTTTTAGGAACTATAATAATACACATCTATAATGTACTGTGCCATGAGCTTTAAGAAGTTGAGCACGCCACTCTAAGAGTGGACTGGCTCTTTACAGACCACCTCTCACTTGATATTTTTGTTCTTCAAAGGCAAGGTGAAGGATAGAGGATTCAAGAAACTTAATTTTGAGGCAAATTTAAAATGTTTTTTTCAAAAAGATTACTAAAAAGTTATTTTTCATTTACCTCTAAGAATATCACCAATGGAAAAAAAAATGGCTAAGCATTTATAATACAAGTGTTTCTATTACCTCAACTAGAACATCTCAACAAGTTCCACTAAAACTTGCTTAAACATAAGGGAGAACTTAGCAACAGAAAAAATTAACATCTTTTAGATAAATTTGCTTTTTCCTGCTGAAAATATCTCTAAATGGCACTTCATCTTTAACATTCTAAATAACGCCAAACACAGAATCCCAGCGCAAGCAGGCTTCACTTCTAGCCTCGCATTTCAGTTTCATCTCCGTGAAAACCCTGCACTGCATGGGCCAAGAGCTGACACCCACTCTACATCTGGGGAAACACCGACAGAAAGAACAGGTTAACGGGCACAAAAACAGAAAGACAGACTGATGGAACCATACAGAAAGCCCAGAAATAAACCCACGTGCCTATGCTACTGCTAAGTCGCTTCAGTCGTGTCTGACTCTGTGCGACCCCATAGACGGCAGCCCACCAGGCTCCCCCGTCCCTGGGATTCTCCAGGCAAGAGTACTGGAGTGGGGTGCCATTGCCTTCTCCATACACCTATGGGTAGCTTATTTTTGACAAAGGAGGCAAGAATATACAATGAGGCAAAGACAGCCTCTTCAATAAATGGTGCTAGGAAAACTGGACAGCTACACGTAAAAGAATGAAATTAGAATACTTCCTAACACCATACACAAAGATAAACTCAAAATGGATTAAAAACCTAAATTTAAGACCAGAAACTCTAAAACTCTTAGAGGAAAACAGGCAGAACACTCGATGACATAAATCAAAGCAAGATCCTCTATGACCCACCTCCTAGGGTAACAGAAATAAAAACGAAAGTAAACAAGTGGCATCTGATTAAACTTAAAAGCTTTTGCACAGCAAAGGAAACTATAAGCAAGGAGAAAAGACAGCCCTCAGAAGGGGAGAAAATAACAGCAAATGAAACAGCTGACAAAGGATTAATTTCCAAAATACACAAGCAGCTCATACAACTCAATACCAGAAAAACAAACAACCCAATCAAAAAGTGGGAAAAAGACCTAAACAGACATTTCACCAAAGAAGACATAAAGATAGCTGGCAAACACATGAAGAGATGCTCAACATCGCTCATTATTAGAGAAATGCAAATCAAAACTATAATGAGGTATCACCTCATACCAGTCAGAATGGCCCTCATCAACACATCTACAAACAATAAATGCTGGAAAGGGTGTGGAGGAAAGGGAACACCCTTGCACAGTAGGTGGGAATGTAAACTGATACAGCCACTATGGAAGATGGTATGTAGATTCCTTAAAAAACTAGGAATAAAACCACCATATGAACCAGCAGTCCCACTCCTAGGCATACACCCTGAGGAAACCGAAACTGAAAGAGACCCATGTATCCCACTGTTCACTGCAGCACTATTCACAATAGCTAGAACGTGGAAGCAGCCTAGATGTCCATCGACAGATGGATGGATAAAGGAGTTGTGGTACATACACACAACGGAATATTACTCAGCCATAAAAAAGAACGCATTCGAGTCTGTTCTAGTGAGGTGGATGAACCTAGAACCTATTATACAGAGTGAAGTGAGTCAGAAAGAGAAAGAGAAATATTGTATTCTAACACATACATACGGAATCTTGGAATATAGCACTGGAGAATTTATTTACAGGGCACCAGTGAGAAAGAGACATAGAAAATAGACTTATGGACGTGGGAGAGGGGAGGAGAGGGTAAGATGCACGGAGAGAATAACATGGAAACTTACAATACCATATGTGAAACAGACAGGCAACGGGAATTTGCTGTGTGGCTCAGGAAACTCAAACAGGGACTCTGTATCATCTAGAGGCGTGGGACGGGCAGGGGGAAGGAGGGAGGTTCAAGAGGGAGGGGTGTTATGTGTACCTATGGCTGATTCATCTGGAGGTTTGACAGAAAACAGCAAAATTCTGTAAAGTAATTATCCTTCAATAAATAAATTTAAAAAAAAAGAACAGTTTACTTACTGGACAAACAGCTCATTAGTAACTGAAGCCTAGCTATAAAGCCAGATGCCCTGATTCCTGCTCTAGAGAACAGTACTCGGGTCACATGCGTATGGAACAGGCCCTTCTTTAGCACTCACCTGCAGCATGAACTCCATGCTGATCCTGTTCTCAATCAGCCTCATCACAAGGTGGGCTTTGCACTGGAACATGGTGTAGTACTCCCAGGAGAGCGTATGTGGGTGCTTTATGGAGAAGTGCAGATGGGACGCTGGGCTAAGAAAACAGATTCTCTTAGTGTAACAACTCTGAATGGAGTGAATAATAAATTTCACGGCTACATCAAGACACTAAGTCAAAAACTTCATGGGAATATCTGAGAAATTTCCTTAGCATGACACCAATGAAGACTAGGAAACATCTAAAAATAAACTTAACTATAAATAAATCATCAAGTTTTATGAAAGGACATAAAAAAAAATCTGAATAAATGGAAACATCTCCTAGGCAGGAAGACACCTAGCGTAAATAATTCAATGTTCTCCAAATTCATTCATACAGTCAATGCAACTGCAATCAATGTCCCCAGGTTAAAGCAGACACAAAAAACCAGTCAAGATGGACCACATATCTAAAACAAAAACAATGATAAAAGTACTAGAAAAAAATAAAGGAAAAAATGTTCTTTTCATTATCTTGCGACGGGAAAAATCTTCATTAGGAAAAATGTAAAATCCAGAGGACATAAAGACCAGATTGACCATGTAAAAATGAAAAATTCTAACATGATGAAGGAGGTTATCAGTAAAAGAGAGGAACAGTCAGCAGAAGATTTATGACACCCATGAAAATCTGCAGTGCTTACACTTTACTATTTCAAATACTGCCACAGTGACTACCTTCCAATACATATGCAGGTACTTCTCTATGGCAAATATCTAGAAGAATAATATCTATATGATAACAGAAATTGAACAGCTGAATCTAAAAATTACTCATTTTAGAATTTTGATTGGTACCAACAAATTACCCTTCAAAATTAGTGTTACCAAATTACTGTCTCACAATCAGTATGTAAGAATAGTCATTGAAAGTGAAAGAAGTGAAAGTGAAGTCGCTTAGCTGTGTCCGACTCTTTGCAACCCCATGGACTGTAGCCCACCAGGCTCCTCCGTCCATGGGATTCTCCAGGCAAGAGTACTGGAGTGGGTTGCCATTTCCTTCTCCAGAGGATCTTTCCGACCCAGGGAGCGAACCCGGGTCTCCCACACTGCAGGCAGACACTTTACCCTCTGAGCCCCCAGGCAGTCATTACACCTCCTTAAAAAGCACAGCATGTTGAAATTTAAAGTATTTGTTAAACTGGTATTTGAAAAATCGCGTTTAAACCTCACTCATTACTTCTGAGCTTATGCACAGCAATATGGAAAGGCCGCGTGAACCCCAAGGTCTAAGGGAATGGCAGACACAGCACGCAAATGGGGCAAAGGAGACTCACGCGCAGCTCCCAGGTGGCTCAGCGCTGAAGACCCACCTGCCAGTGCAGGAAGAGGGGGGTCAGTCCCTGGTCCCGAAGACCCCCGGAGAAGGAATGGCAACCCACTCCAGGATTCTTGCCCTGGAGAACCCCATGGAGCCTGGTGTGTAGTGCATGGGATCGCAAGGAGTCAGACACAACCAAGCAGCTGAGCAACAACAGAAGCTAATGCGCAGCCCCGAGGACTGCCTGCCAAAACACAGGTGTGATCAAGTTTCCAAAAAACACAGGTGCCAAAACACAGGTGCAGTCAAGTTTCCAAAAAGAAAGTACACGGTGATGCGCGTAATTAAATCATATTCTGTGACTGCCATATGCACATAAAAGCCAAAAAAAAAAAAAGAGGTCTGGAAGACAATATACCAAATGTATAATCCCGGTTATCGCCAAGGAGAGGAAGTGGAAGGAGTCAGACGTGGTAAAAGAGGGCTAAACAAGATCTTTCCTTCTGATTCCACAAGCTTCTAAACTGTGCTGTCTGAATCTCCTCGAAGAGCATGCATTCATCTGCTACTTTTACACATGAATTTTGAAAATCAAACATACAGACAGAACTAAATAAATGGGCAAAACAACACAAAAACACTCAGTGTAAATAATATTTGCACACAATGGGAAGGCTCTAATTACAGCCAGGAAACTGCCAAATAGCAGACGGCCAAGAGAACAAAGAGAAAGGAGCTAATGTCTAAATGGCTGCATGCCGTGCTTAGAGCTTTACCTTAAGCAACCCTCATGATTAAGGCAGATCATCACTGTCTGACACATTAAAATACACACACACTTAGAAAGGCTATACAATTTTCTTAGCTCACAAAATCAGTAACTATAAAAATCCAAGTTTCTCTAACTCCAAACTCCTATGCCTTCCCAATGACTTAACCTTGTCTCAGGGACCTTAACCTTGTCTCATGCTTCAACGAAAGACAAGACTACTGGCAAACAAATTCCAGTTTCTTAACCTTTGTTGAACTTTTAGACACTTGGGTAGCCTCATTAATCCTACAGACCACAAGAGAAAAACTGCTTTTAAATGCACAGAAAGTATACAAGTTTACAAAGGAAACCAATTATAATGAAATACAGTTATCAAAATATTTTTTAAAACTATGACATTACCAATACAAGTGCTAGTTTACTAATAAGATCTAGCAGTGGTCTACTGTTGCAATTCTAACGTAACGAGTGTAAAACATATCTCAAGATATCTGCTAACAATTAAAAGGTGATAGGAAAACATTCGTAATTTCTACATTGGCAAAGTCACAGCACTGTCTGTTATCTACAGACAGTTTATAAGTAAAGGAAACATAAAATTTCAGTTAATAGTAACAACACAGAGAAAACTTCCCACCCAGTTCAGTTCATATTCCATTAGTGACTTTACAGATCCTAGAACAAATAAGAACTCCTGCTGGCACCATTATGTTGCTATGAATGGCTATTTCCTTTACAGTGACTTAAGAAACAAAAAAGAGAAGGAAATAAAAGGCAAGAGTAAATAAGTGTCTACATAGTTGGCCATTTAGACAAACAGGTATAGGTAGGCTGTGTGGATGATGAAACCATCTACTTAGACTTAAAAAATTAATCAGTGATACATAAGCAAAATACTTGTTCCATTATTTTTAAATTTCTATGAGAACAGTATGATGTATTAATATTAGCATTAGGAAATTAATATGAAAAAGAAAAAAAGCACTGTCTTTTAAAGTTCTTTTTTTAATGCAAAGGTTTTTTTAATGCTTAAACCCATCTACAGCCACCATGTGCAGCAGTAATGGAAGGAGTGATGAGAGTATCACCAGGACCTGTGGTCTCCAGACAGACCACTTCTGTGGCCTGTACGGGCCTCATTACACACACAAGTGATTCTATAATCTCATAAAGCAAAGTTTGTAATATCATCTCTGAACAATAAACGTACTTATCCTTCTCTTTTCCTCCACCAAATATGGGATGTAATAAAACTCCACCAGTTTTTAGTTCATACGCCACTATTTTGTCCAGCTCCTGAGGATGTAAAAACAGAGGCCAATGAAAATTATTTTCCATATTAAACTTGAGACTAAACTGTGATTTCTAATTTCCTGGAATCAGAACGTAAATTTCCGAAAGTAAATGAAATGTATCTGGAGAGTAGTTGTGTTCTCATAAACGAAGCAGACTGCACAGCTGGCTGAGACGGAGCCACACAGCCGTCTCTCCTGTGGGACCACGGGGCGGCCGGCAGCCCAGCCATGTTTCCTAGCGGCTCTTCCCAACCTCTCTGACCCGTTCTTCAAGTTTCTCTCTTCCTTCTCTGTGTTTTGCTTCTGGTGGAGGATTTAAGCAAGTAAAAACAAATAGGGATAAAATTATCTCCGGAATCTGTGATTTTAAAACTCTACTTTCTCTAATATGACACAGGTCAAATTGAAAAAAAAAAGTTTCAATGGAAAAAAGAGACACCATGACCGCGCTGAAAATCCACCGCTGGTTCAGAGAGCACTCAGGCAGGACAGAGAAGTGGCAAGACCCAGCGGAGCAGCGCAAGGCCAGCTCTGGAGCCCGGCGCGGCGGCTCACTGCCTGGGCAGCCTTAGCCAAGCAACTCCGCTGCGTCTGTTTCCTTCTCTGTAAAACGCAAACAGTGACAGAGTAGTTAGGAGTTTAAGACAGTGATTATTTATACAATGCTTGTAACAGTACCTGGAATACCATAAATGCTGTATGTCACATTTCCCCCTTGGTTAATAGTTTTTGAACTCAAAAATGGACTTGTACAGTTGTAGATATATGGATTGTTTCCTAATCCTCAGTGCTTGAAATTTTTTACAATTACTTTTTAATAAACTTACTTGAGTTTAGGTTTAGATGACCAAGGTATGCAAAATGAGAAAAGAGGGAGAATAAAAAGGGCCCATCTAATGAGGCTGTTAAAGGCTAAACTTTTTCCAACCGAGAAGGGAGGAGATAAAGAGGATAATAAAATGCATGTGAACAGAATGGGCTGGGCAAAATACAATCTTTTTTTTTCTGCTTGGCCAAAATCTTTAAATAATGGGAAAAGATGCGAAAATGACAGAACGTCAATGTTTTGCAGGACTGGACCACGCACAGTGCGCACTTCCTGCGACCCGGGTGCTGCGCACACTGCGTGTAGGACGCCTCCAGTGCCCGCCCACGGCGCAGATGCTGCCACTACTCACTCTCCTGATACAAGAGGCCTGGAGAAAGTGGCCCATGTCATAAGGCCTGGGAGTGAATAAAAGCAAAGAGAACAGCAAACTGGCTGCAGAATCTGGCTTCTGAGTCTAAACCAATTCAGAAAGCACGGCTCCTCTGTCCATGGAACCTTCCAGGCAAGGATACTGGAGTGGGCTGCCAGTTTCTACTCCAGGGGATCTTCCTGACGACCCAGGGACTGAACCTGCATCGCCTGTGTCTCCTGCACTGGCAAGAGGACTCTTCACCCCTAGCACCACCTAGGAAGCCCTCAGAGATTAATGCTACAGGATTCCATTAAAAATAGTGACTGTGAGGAGCAGGACTATATCTAACAGGTGAATTGACGTTTAAGGAGCTTAAATATTCTCATTCTTAGCAAACGTCTTTGGAGGCCAACAATGGCAACAGAAACTAGATAAAACAGATAAGTCTCTATAAAATGATTCTTTTTTCAGAAAAAATCAGGGGCTTTCAATTAACAGTAAGTATTTTATAGTTACTAAAAATAAAGGAAAATCTGGAGAACACGAGCACGTCTCATTGACTCCTACGTAGATAAATGGATCCAGCTGCTCTTACCTCTTTAATCCAGTGGCGGTATTCATTAACACCAAAAGTTTTTTTCATCCAAAGACCATAAATATAACCGGAAATTCCTTTCAATACCCATTCATCAGACCTAAGCAAAAAGCCAAATAACATATTATTTAAATATAAATAAAATATAATAAATTTAATTATTTTGATAAGAATTCTTTGGATAAGGCCAAAGAGGGTAACAGAGCAAGCCCAGCAAGCACTTCACTGCCTGTTTAAAGAAGGCACACGTCCTGGACCTGTTTGGTGCCCACTCCCTCCGGCCGCCCCTTGCAAGTCTCGGGGCTGCTGCTCTGGGCTCCCTCTGGCAGAGCTCCTCCCCTAGGCCCGCCCACACCGCCCGCTTCTGAGGAGCCACGGGCACACAGCCAGGACCACACGGCTCAGCTCTGCAATGCCCACACTCTAGCCCTGCCAGCCCCGCACGTGATTACAGCGGCACCCGGAGACCTGAGGTCTAATCACTGATTTCTTAGTTTCTTAAGAGGAAAGACAATGAGGCCATCCATTCAGGTATATATCCATGCCTACCTATTCACTCATTCAAACATTCTGTCTACATGTTCCACAGACTCTTCTTGAGCGAAACTGTGTGTCTTAGGAAACTATAAATTAAGAGGCCTTACCCTCTGTCCTTCATTCACCCTCCAGAAAGAAAAAACAGAAAGAAATCAAGACTTACATACTATCAATATATGTTATAATTGTAGGTTATAATCTTAAGGAAATTTTGTCTGTTTCTTCAAATTTACCTCAGGTTAATCAGAAAGAAAACGAAAAGTATTTTATTTCTCACATTTTTCAAGTAAATTAGTTCAAAACCAGGCACTAACAGGAAACCCCTACAGCACTGTCAGCACTGTGGAGGAGTGCACTGAAAGCTGGCATCAGAATCCTGACCGCAGTTCTCTGCACACTCAAGTCCTTGTATCCACAGTATTTATTCCATTCTTTAAGGAACTGCTACTATCAAAATTCTTACCTTATTGAAAATTACAGAACTGATTATACTGACATATTGAGGAAATGGCAAAAAAATTAGGATAAAATTTATACTCATTATTTTTCTTTAAACATATACAGAATAGTGTCTGTTAATTATCTGCAGTTAGAACAAAGTTCAACTTACACTGCAGGAAAAGAAAATAAAAATAAACTTTTCTGATTCTTCTCAGGAGTTGTAAACTTTGAAATTACTCACCAAGACATTCTGGATATGAAACATCCAAAAAACTGCTGGGCCAAAGACTGGGCTAAACACCTTCTGGTCAAAGGTGTCTCATCTATAATCATAGCACTGTGCAGCAGATTTGTGCTGGAATTTCAAAGAGCAGACAGCTAATTATAACCAAGAAATAAATAACTATTCAATCAAAATAAAATAATCACACTTTTAAAATGATGAAATTCAACTAAGATATAACAGAGAAAAAACAGAATACTCTCCCCAACAGCTTTTACATCTTTTCAAATTTTAGCTGAAATCCATGTTTTAGTAACTTTTGTTTAAAGTAAGGGCTGTAATGTTCCCCACCAATTTCCGTGAAAAATATAAATATTCTTTTTGGGGGCTAGGCAGTTGTAGCAGCAATCAGAAATTGCTATGTTCATCAGAGACTAGTCATTTTATGAGGGGGGGTCTTCTAATTTCAAAAATCTTTTCCTAATAATACTATTAACTTTTTGTCCTATAATATTTACTTTCAAATACACTGACCCATCAGATTTTCTAACCACTCTGAAGAATGCAGGAACACTACTATTATGTCCATTTTACAGAAGAGAAAATGGACGCAGAAAAAAATATTACTGGTCCTGAGACATAAAACTTCCAAATTGGGAACTTTTCAAGGAATAAAATAAGGGAGGGAGATAAAGTGAGTAAGAGAAAAAAAGAAAATAAAGTTTTTTCCTCCTCAGGTTTTTTTACATACAAATTTCTGATGATATTAGTAAATTTTTATATGGTGCTAGGACAAAAACTCCACTAAATAGCCATATAGTCCTTTGTATATTTGTTTAAGTGCATAAGCAGAAAAGAGACTAAAACAAACACGTAAACTATTAGCAGCAGATAATTCTGGATAAAGATATTGACTCTTTGGGGCTATTTTGAAATTTTCTTTATTTCAATTTCTTTGTTTTCTACATTTAAAAATTTTAAAAACACAGAATTTCTACAAAGCCATTCATAGCTAAATTGAAGGGAAAAAGTTCAAAATGCATCTTAAAAATGATCACAAAATAAGTAACCTTCACATCATGAACCTAATTTGGTCATTGCAAATTTGGATACAGACCTAAAGATGCTCATGGAAGCATAAGCAGCCACTTCGACATAAGCCTCATCAATGAACACAGTCTTAAAACAGGAGTATGGGTATCGGCATGTGAGGATTTCTTCATAAAACTCAAAAACTTCGTGAAGATACGATGTGGTGTGTTTAAGCAAAGGCAGAAGCTGAGGTAAACAAAAATGAGTGACCTGGAAACAGAAAGCAGGGAAGACCATTAAGTAAGAGGTAGCTTACCTCTTAAATTCCCTAAATACCTCAATTATAAATGAAGCCGCATTTAAGTCCCTCCCCTCCCCTCATCTTTACAACAAATCCATGGCACTGAGATAAAACACTGGTATGCAATTAGTGACTACCATTAGTATGTTTATGAAATATTCAATGCATCAGAATTAAATTCATGATAGATTTTATGTCTATGAAATGCTTAGGTTAGATCCAATGAAAATATAATTTTGGTTACAAATTAAAAGTTTTTTCTACATATGCGTACAAAACAAAAATAATCTAAACTTTCGAGACTTACTATAAACCCGCCTTTCACTCATAAATCTAACCTAGTGAATACTGCATGTCACAGTACTATCTTATAGAATTAGAAGCTGACTATCTTCAGCACACACAAAGAACAACATGAAAGCTGCAGGGAAGGCTTACTGGCAGTGAGGAGATAAGGAATGCAGGCAACAGAAACAATAATTCGGACTTTCTTCCACTACATCCCACTTTGGACACGAACACTCATATATTACATACCGTCTCACTGCTCCTTATTACGACTCTGTGCATAAGAGTAACATCAAAAATGACATCATCACTCTGACCAGCAGGCCCCCCAGGTGGCTCAGGGGTAAAGAATGCCTGCCAATGCAGGAGACGGGGGTTTGATCCCTGGATCAGAAAGATCCCCTGGAGGAGGGCATGGCAACCCATCCAGAATTCTCACCAAGTGACTCCCATGGACAGAGGAGCCTGGTGGGCTACAGACTACGGGGTCGCAAACAATTAGACAAGACTGAGCAACTGAGCATGCAGGCACTCTGACCAAAATGATCCAGAAAGGTTTTATGAAGACGACTAAATCTGAGCTAATCTTTTAGAACTGGACAAAAGTTTGACAGGTATGGACAGAAAAAGAGGACATTGCAAATGGAGTCAAAGATGGGAAAATACAGTTTGGTTGGAAAAAATATAGGTAAACTATGTTGAACAAACATAAATAGAAAAGAAATTAGGAAAAAGCTAGAAAGGACTGCTGCTGTTGCTGCTAAGTCACTTCAGTCGTGTCCGACTCTGTGCGACCCCACAGACAGCAGCCCACCAGGCTCCCCCATCCCTGGGATTCTCCAGGCAAGAACACTGGAGTGGGCTGCCATTTCCTTCTCCAATGCATCAAAGTGAAAAGTCAAAGTGAAGTCGCTCAGTCGTGTCTGACTTAGCGACCCCATGGACTGCAGCCCACCAGGCTCCTCTGTCCATGGGATTCTCCAGGCAAGAGCACTGGAGTGAGATGCCACTGCCTTCTCCCGAGAAAGGACTATTAGGGTCAAATTCTAGATGCTCTTGAAAGCCATGCTAAAGATATCTGATGACTGCAGGATGTGGAGACAAGGAAAGCTTTTAACATACAATAAAAACTACTCTTCTGGCAACATTATGAAAGGGCAGACTAGATTGCCCTAAGTGGAGGGTGAGCGGGCGTGGGTCACCAGTGCTCAGGGCCCAGCTGCACCGCGACGAGCACTCTCGCTGGCACAAACAAAACAGAAAATACTATTTATCAAAAAAAGACTCACTTTTAAACAAAACTACATGACAGCAAACCTACTGGTAATACAAGAGAAACTTTACTTGAGAGAGAAAGACTAAGTCACAGGCTGTAAGTATTAAAGAAAAATATTTCTTGACTGACATTTACGTTTCTCCCATCCGATGGCTCAGTGGGAAACCAAAAATTCTTCCAAAATACGAACCAGGTACTAATCAAATTTTTATTTTAAAGTGGGTCATTTACCAAAAAATGGTAAAATTCACTGCATCTTATCAGTGAATACACGTTTAAGAGTCATTGTTAAGATACCAAACGCAAACCATTCATAAAGTATCTTGAATATTTTCCATGATTGATTTTATAAACCTTGTCAATTAAGGGATTCATTCAAATGTTACTTTAAACCTACACAGAGACTATGAGGGTCAATAACAAATCAATCACTTTATACCCAAGAGAAACGTGATGCTTAAGGAGGCCTAACAGCACGACAGGGCTTATCAACTGGTCCCTGATTTACGATCAGACATGCGGAGGGAACTGGAGGAAACCTCAGTGAGCTCACTGACCCGGGCTCCAATCCTGCCTGCCTTAACCTTTCTCTTCCCTCTACATATGCTGAAGTTAGAATAAATCTTGCTTTTTAATTCTGAAACTGCAATATTTCAGGTTCTGGAGAGGGAACTAGAACATTCATAAACTCAAAGTAGTTCTACAACAGAATCAGTTATAGAAATCGACCAATACTCTAACCAAGTTACTTGAAGCTCTTTTGGAACACTAAGCCCTCTGATGGAAAAAATATGAAAATTAAAAGAGTTTATGTCATTATACATTTCAGATTAAAAAACCTTCTCTCTAGTGAGAGTTCTCGTAGCTGAAAAAAGAATTAAGAAAACCTTGGTATTTTATTCGTATTCTCCCGATCAGGCTTGAAAGAGTAGGAGAGGAGGGAGCAAGAAGCCACAGTTTACCTCGTGCATATATGGATCTACGAGGATTTCAAAAGGTCCAATGGCCAAGGAGATGTTGGATGCAGATGTTGGAATGGTGAGCATGTAATGGAAGGTCTTCTTCCTCATGTCATGGGTGTACACGGTCTCCACCAAGTCTCCATTGGAGACCGCCACCATGGCAGCGTCCACTGTGAACTCTAACTTCCACGTGCATAACTCAGAGTATGAATCGACACATGGGAACCAAAATCTAGAAAAAAGATCAACAGTACAGAAAATGTTGAAAATGTAAGCTACATTGTTCCTCCCACATATAAGTTATTTTAACATTTACAGAATGCATACAAAAAATCTCTTTTACATCTCTGCACACTAATGCTTTCTACTGAGCAATGTGAAAAATGTGATTAACGATACAGCCCTGTCTCCAAATATTACTTGGCAATATTAATAAAATATATCATGTGCTACCTCCAGTTTAAACCCTGAAAAGAAGTAACCAAATCTGAGTTTCTGATGTTTTAATTACAAATAATTTTTACTTGTATATTTAGTTTTTATGTAGCATTCATTTTTAGGATTGAAAAATGCTTACAATAAAGTTTTAAAAAATACAATACTCAGAATCCATTCTATACATCAGGAAACTGCTTCTCTGGAGTATGTGATGTACTGTATAAATTCAAACAGCACTGATAAAGCCAGACATTAAATTTCTAGTCAATGTTCTACTCAGATCAGGTTTTACTGTGTACCAGGGTCTGTACTTGTTACTGAAATACAAAGAAGGATAAGACAATATCCCTGGCTTGGAGGAGTTAATAGTCTGAAGAGAAAACAAAGAGAATATTTCAGTAACATGGTTAAATACAGAGCTACGAGAGTGAACTACAATTACATGGAACAATAAAGGTCCATCTCACTACCACAGTTATACAAGAAAGGCAGATACAAAGAGCATGATACACATGCTTCCACTTAATAAAGTCCAAAACCAGGTGCAACTAATCCATGGCATTCTGGAGCTCAGGATGGAGGTTACTGCTCAGGCTATCAGGAGAAGTAGTGAGTGCACGTGGGTAGATGCGGTGACCCTGCAACGCTGATAATGCTACAGTTCTTTTTCTCGATGTGAGTGGGAATTACAGGAATCTGTTCACTTTCAAAGGTACCAAGCTTTCTATTTACAATTCATTACTTTTCCGTACGCTGTTTCACTTCAACACAAAAGTTTAAAGAGTAAAAGAGCAGCGACGGCTTCAGAAGAGCAGGCTGAAGAGGAGCAGGGGAGGACAGGGCTGAGAAAGGGCCCGGGGGGGGGGGGGGTCCAGCAGGGAGCACCGTGCTGCATGTGCGCACACACAGAGAGGAGCAGGGGAGGACAGGGCTGAGGAGGGGGCCGGGGGAGGGGGGTCCAGCAGGGAGCACCGTGCTGCATGCGCGCACAGAGAGGAGCGGGGGGAGGACAGGGCTGAGGAGGGGCCCGGGGGAGGGGGTCCAGCAGGGAGCACCGTGCTGCATGCGCGCACAGAGAGGAGCGGGGGGAGGACAGGGCTGAGGAGGGGCCCGGGGGAGGGGGTCCAGCAGGGAGCACCGTGCTGCATGCGCGCACAGAGAGGAGCGGGGGGAGGACAGGGCTGAGGAGGGGCCCGGGGGAGGGGGTCCAGCAGGGAGCACCGTGCTGCATGCGCGCACACACAGAGAGGAGCGGGGGGAGGACAGGGCTGAGGAGGGGCCCGGGGGAGGGGGTCCAGCAGGGAGCACCGTGCTGCATGCGCGCACACACAGAGAGGAGCGGGGGGAGGACAGGGCTGAGGAGGGGCCCGGGGGAGGGGGTCCAGCAGGGAGCACCGTGCTGCATGCGCGCACAGAGAGGAGCGGGGGAAGGACAGGGCTGAGGAGGGGCCCGGGGGAGGGGGTCCAGCAGGGAGCACCGTGCTGCATGCGCGCACAGAGAGGAGCGGGGGGAGGGGGTCCAGCAGGGAGCACCGTGCTGCATGCGTGCACAGAGAGGAGCGGGGGGAGGACAGGGCTGAGGAGGGGCCCGGAGTGGGGGGGGGGGTCCAGCAGGGAGCACCGTGCTGCATGCGCGCACAGAGAGGAGCGGGGGGAGGACAGGGCTGAGGAGGGGCCCGGGGGAGGGGGTCCAGCAGGGAGCACCGTGCTGCATGCGCGCACAGAGAGGAGCGGGGGGAGGGGGTCCAGCAGGGAGCACCGTGCTGCATGCGTGCACAGAGAGGAGCGGGGGGAGGACAGGGCTGAGGAGGGGCCCGGGGGAGGGGGTCCAGCAGGGAGCACCGTGCTGCATGCGCGCACAGAGAGGAGCGGGGGGAGGACAGGGCTGAGGAGGGGCCCGGGGGAGGGGGTCCAGCAGGGAGCACCATGCTGCATGCGCGCACAGAGAGGAGCGGGGGGAGGACAGGGCTGAGGAGGGGCCCGGGGGAGGGGGGTCCAGCAGGGAGCACCGTGCTGCATGTGCGCACACACAGAGAGGAGCGGGGGGAGGACAGGGCTGAGGAGGGGCCTGGGGGAGGGGGGTCCAGCAGGGAGCACCGTGCTGCATGCGCGCACAGAGAGGAGCGGGGGGAGGACAGGGCTGAGGAGGGGCCCGGGGGAGGGGGGTCCAGCAGGGAGCACCGTGCTGCATGCGCGCACAGAGAGGAGCGGGGGGAGGACAGGGCTGAGGAGGGGCCCGGGGGAGGGGGGTCCAGCAGGGAGCACCGTGCTGCATGCGCGCACAGAGAGGAGCGGGGGGAGGACAGGGCTGAGGAGGGGCCCGGGGGCGGGGGGCGGGGGGGTCCAGCAGGGAGCACCATGCTGCATGCGCGCACACACAGAGAGGAGCGGGGGGAGGACAGGGCTGAGGAGGAGTGGGGGGGGGGGAGGGCCCAGCAGAGGGCGCAGCCCAGGCCCACACCCACATCCAATATGGAGCACCCGTGCTGCATGTACACACACAGAGAAACACAGCTGAGAACATGCAGTCAGCTGTGATGCCTAAGAGCGCGTACTCTACCTTGTGGAGTTTTGATACCCACAAGAGAACACATGAGCACCTCTCTCTGCCATGCTTCCCTCTACACTGGGTACCACGAAATGCAGACCTCCTTTTGGCTGATCCAAAGAAAAATTGATGTGTATCTTTAGGACCTTTAACTCTGCAACAAATAAGCACATACACAGACATATAAGTACATATCAGGTCACAGTGGTCGATGTCAGAGGGGTAGAGACTAACACGAAACATGAAGTGGGAACCAAAGGCTGAGTGTGACCTACAAACACCACACTGTCTAACCCAGTGCAGGCGGTTACCATCTCTCTGCCTACAGGAGCTCGGCAACCTGCTTCTCCTGGTGTCCTCAGTGCAAGCAGGAAGGCGCTCAGGCGTGTCCAACTCTGTGCAACCCTAGGGACTACAGTCCACGGAATTCTCCAGGGCAGAATCCTGGAGTGGGTGGCCTTTCCCTTCTCCAGGGGATCTTCCCAACCCAGGGACTGAAGCCAGGTCTCCTGCACTGCAGGCGGGTTCTTCACCAGCTGAGCCCCCAGGGATTGGTGTCCTTATCTCCACTCAGTTCTAGCTGCTACTAGCTGTGGGCTCTCAAAACATAGATCATACCATATTCTCCTCTCAGCATTTCTGACAGTGCTATACTGCCAAAAGAAAAAAGTTCAAAACTACCACCTAGGACACTTACGGTCTTCCAGACCCCATTCAAAACTCACTTTTCAGGTCTGTCCACTTACTATGCTCCCACAAACCCTGCTAATCCTGCCTGTGGCTTTGAGGATTAGGAGCAGGGAGTGGAGTAGGTGGGAAGCAGCATTAGTCATTATGCTTCGTTTCTAAGCAACAAATATGCACTGCATTCCCACGACTGGGATTCCTAGGTGGCTCAGTGGTAAAGAATCTGCCTGCCAGGGCAGGAGACGCAGAAGACTCGGGTTCAGTCTTTGGGTCTGGAAGATCCCCTGGAGAAGGAAACAGGCAACTCACTCCAGTACTCTTGCTTTGAAAGTCCCATGGACAGAGGAGCCTGGTGGGCCTCCGTCTATGGGTTGTAAAGAGTCAGACACAACTGAACACACACACACACATATCCATCATTCACAAGATTAAAAAAAAATGTTTCTTTTAATTTCCCCCAGAACATGACAACAATATGGACTTTTTCCAGTCCCTGAAAATACAATGACCTTCCATGCCTTTCCCCTAAATCAGGCAATATCTCTAAAAATATAAACTCCTCCCCCCACCACACACACACACACACACACAAACTATCCAAAAAAAGCAAAAACAAAACAGAGTACTTCACGTCCTTATTTTGATTAATTTTATACAGCAAAATAAAGGTAGGCAGAGATGTATAATAATTAAAACAGCTGTAACTTTATACAGGAAAAGAAAGAATTAGAAATAATACGAGTGTGCAGAGTGGGTGCTAGAAACCCCAGGTTCTAGCCTTGGCTCCGCTCCTTATCAGTCACATTTAGCAGGTCACTTCCTCTCTTTAGACTTCAGACTGCTCTTCTGCGAAAGGAAGAAACTGAATAAGATGATTTTTTAGGATCCTTCCTCTTACAAAACTCTGTAATTCTAAACTGACTTAATATCATATGGGTTCTCTTCCATTTGTTTTCTTAAAATGACTTTCACTTTAAAAACTACATTGAAATGAGTTGCTTTTTGTCACAGCACTTGATTGCTGTTTTCCTATTAGCCAGTTATCTTTATCTAAAAAAAGCTTCCAACTCCTGTGTATCTCAGCTGATTGTAACTTAAATACCATGAACTCTCATGAAAAGCTCTTAGTTACTGAATCCACCATGATCTAACTGTACAGTCAAATGTTCTGGACACTTTACCATCGACGTGTTTCCACAGCTCTGATGGAACCTTAATGCACAGCTCCCCATTCCCTGCGTCAGGATCCACAGCGCTAACCGCAGCCGCGTAAGCGTTGGAGAAGTAATTGAGATTTCTCCTGGGGAGAGGGGAAAGAAGAGAGAAAGCCAGGCTTAACAATAAGACACACATTTCACCAAATGTTTTCTTAAATACTTGGCACCACTTGTTTGTAAGCATTATATCATCTTCCATAAATCACAGGAATGCCTTTGAGCCAAGTTAACTGTAGATTTATTGCCCAAGACAAAAACTTATGCAAGAAGGCCAAACCAGTCAATCCTAAAGGAAATCAACCCTGAATATTCACTGAAAGGACTGATGCTAAAGCTCCAACACTTTGGCCACCTGATGCAAAGAGCTGACTCACTGGAAAAGACTCTGGTGCTGAGAAAGATTGTGGGCAGGAGGAGAAGGGAACGACAGAGGAAGAGATGGTTGGATGGCATCACCGACTCGATGGTCATGAGTCTGAGTAAGCTCCGGGAGTTGGTGATGGACAGGGAGGCCTGGATGCTGCAGTCCACGGGGTGGCAAAGAGTCAGGCACAACTGAGTGAACAACAACAGAGAGTGCAGTGGCATACACCGTCTGTCAACAGAGTCTGTTCACCGATGCTATGTGTTTATCATGACTATCACATCCTTCATTAAGTTTAGAACACCAAAGCCACTACAATTCCCTGATACAAATCTAAAGAATACAGGTAGAATTGAAAAAATAATTATTATCCATCTGGCAAAAATGTGAATGGATTCAACAAGCTTTATAATCTGACAGAAATTCAAGATGTTTAAAACGAGTCAGGATTAATTCCTCAGAATATACCACTGCCCCTCCTCACGCCACAGTGCACGACAACGTAAGCTCTATGAAGGAGGGACGTTCATGTGGTTCACTGTTTTAAGCTCTATGAAGGAGGGAACATTCGTGTGGTTCACTGTTACATCCCCTAAATGCCAGGGACTTTCAATAGGCAGGCTTAGTAGCTCAGCCGTGTCCCACTCTTTGCAACCCCACAGCCCACCAGGCTCCTCTGTCCATGGGATTCTCCAGACTAGAATAACTCGAGTGGGTTGCCATGCCCTCCTCCAGGGGGTCTTCCCGACCCAGGGATCAAATCCATGTCTCCTGGGTTGCAGGTGGGTTCTCTCCCACTGAGCCACCTGTTCACTGGGTACGTGGCCTTACTTCCCACTGGATGAAAGCCATAAACAGAAGACTTGTGGAAATATGAAAACACTGTTCTCATCTGATTTTCTAATTTTTTTCCATAAAGTAACTCATATACATACATATTCACACACATACAAGTCACATTTCCTCACTGCAATCAGCGAAAGTAACACAGAGGGAATGGAACAAAGGGCAAGGAACGGCAAGCGCAAGGAAGCGAGATCAGACGCGGCCTTGTGAGGCACACTGCTGTGACCTGCACGCCAGCCGTCCTGCCCTGAGCTGACTCCACCAGGCACAGTCGGGGACACCTCACTAGCTGAAGGAAGCTTTACCCTGGTTAAAAGACAAGTTTCACGCACTCTACAGAACGACTGCAGGGAAAGCAAACCAGGAGCCATTAAAGAAAGCGTCACACTCCCACACCCTCAGCACGGCAGAGGCCACTCCTCCCGCGCCTGCAGCTCTCCACGGACCAGGAAGGAGGCCACACCAGCCACGGCTTTCAGAGCTACGGAGTATAAGGCTCTGAAAGTGGGTAAGCCGACTTCTCGGGACTTTTAACACTGCCTTTCTGTTAGATAGATATGTGAAATAAAGGGCATAAAAACTCCAGGACCATCTTTTCTCTTTTAATTATCATACAGTAAAAGTAACTCTCTCCCTTTGGTGTGTAATTCTGTGAATGTCAGCGTGTGTAGCCACTACCACGAGTGGGATACAGGACAGCTCCGCCATCCCCCAGAGTCCCCTGTGCCAAACACATGGAATGCTAAGGATGTATTTTTGAGGCTGGCTTTCATCTCACTCAGTATGTCTTTGAAACTCATCTAAGGTGTACACGTACCACCAGTCTGTCCCTTATTATAATGAACAGTATTCCACTGTAGAGACTGTACCATAGATTGTTTATTGTTTATTTACTCATCCACTGAAAGACAGCTGGGTTCTTTCCAGCTTTTGGCTATTAGGAATAAAACTGCTACAAACAACTGTGTATCAGTTTTTATGTGAATTTAATTTTCATTTCTGCAGTACAAACAGGCAAGTGTGGGACTGCTGAGTCACATGGCAACTATAAGCTCAGCTTTATAAGAGTCTGCTGAGCTGTTTTCCAGAACAGCTGTACCATTCTGCGTCCCCATCAGCAGTACAAGACAGTGCCAGGAGCCCTGCATCCTTACTAGCACTTAGCTAACACACTCTGCTAGTTAAAGACTACTTCGGACATCTACAGGTTGTAACTTCTCTTCAATAAAATTTCAAAATCACAAAATCTGAAAGCCAGTTATTTGTGAAATTTAAAAATAAAAAAACTCATTGTTACAAAAAAGCTATATTTAAACATTATATATTAAATCACTCTTTTTTTTTAATGGAAAATTATTCTCACTTAATCTCATTTCCTGAGAAGAGGTAAAGTGGTCCAAATAAAATGGTGAGTCACTATAAATGGAATCTGTTGGAAAGCCAGTTTTGAGGAATAATCTTCTTATGGCTTGGATTTTACTATTTCCTTTCATAATACAAACCAAACATGTTTCCTTTCATAACAACCCAATAAAAGCCAAAAATTACAAGGCAAGATTATAGTAAGTGTTTTCAATTTCCAGAATGATAATGGCTGTACAACACTAACACACCCCTGGCCTGTAACCACTGCAGTGTCAATCTCCAGGCTGCCTTAGGGAAACAAAGCTTAAAGAGGAGTGACGCTACAGAGGACACTGAAGAGCAAGTACATTAGGGTAAAATCAAAAGAATTTTCTCCAAGAACCAATTATAAATATCTACACTGAATTAAAATAATCTGTTCTTCGTCAAGAACATGTACTTTTAAAAACTGAATGTGCAGATTCTGCAAAACTTAAGATTCAACTGTTTGTAAACCTTATCTCCATTAAAAAAAAAATTCATGAAAGCAAAATATATCACATCAGCAAAGTGTATATGCTCTAAGTATTCAGCTCCATGAATTTTCACAAAACCAACAGAAGCAGCAATGTGAGCAAGGGCCAAGCCTTTCAGCAGCCCCCAAAGCCCTCCTGTCCTCACTAGCCGGGCCCTGCTTCTCACCGGCGGGGGAACCCAGCGCTCTGCCGACAGTGGGGCAGGCCAGCAACTCCACACACCTTCCCGTGGGTGACTTGTTCTATCCGATGTTACATTTGTGAAATCCATCCACGTCTCTGCACTTAACCGTCGGTCCTTCAGTCTCGTCGTTTTTAGAGCCCCAACAGTGAATCTCCCGTTCTAGTGCGGACAGGTCTTCAGGTTCTTTGCAGCTCTGATGATTACGACACTGTTGAGAGCACTGCTGTGCTTTCCTCGTGGTGGACAAGCTGGGCATGCGCGCGCAAGTGGGACTCTTCATTCACAGAGCACAAACACTTTTGATCTCAGTTTACATTTCTATTAACGGCGTCTGAAAAGTAATTTCGCTATATTCTTGTCAACATTCAATGTTCTCGTCTGTCCTTAGTTTTGACAGTTCACAGACAAAATAAAAGACTGACAGAAAAATTCATTTTCCAAAAACAGAACCAATATCAAAATTAATAAAAATGAGGGACGTTCCTGGTGGTCCGGTGGTTAAGACTCCACGCTACCCATGCAGGGGGCACAGGTCTGACCCCTGGTCAGGACACTAAGATCCTGAACGCTGCATGGCACAACCAAAAAATAAAATGCCTCCTTAAAAATGATCGAAAGAACATCTGATATGATGCCATGAAATAAGATTGCTCAGAGATAACTCTACTGGAACAAGCTTTTCTATGAAAAGGCCTAGGGGATTCCACCGATAACAAGTTAAAACCTGAGTGAATTTAAAGTGGCTACACGAGAAATGTCCTAAATCATGATGGTGTGGTCACTGACCTAAAACCAGACATCCTGGAGTGTGAAGTCAAATGGGCCTTAGGAAGCATTACTTACTATGAACAAAGATAGTGGAGGTGATAGAATTCCAGCTGTTATTTCAAACCCTAAAAGATAATGTTGTTAAAGTGTTGCACTCGACACATCAGCAAATTTGGAAAACTCCACAGTGGCCACAGAACTAGTAAAGACCAGTTTTCATTTCAATCCCCAAAAAAGGCAATGTCAAAGAATGTTCAAACTACTGTATAGTTGCGCTCACTTCATATGCCAGCAAAGTTATGCTCAAAATCCTCCAAGTTAAGCTTCAGTAGTATGTGAACCAAGAACTTCCAGATGTATAAGCTGGGTTTCAAACAGGCAGAAGAAGCAAAGATCAAATTGCCTACATTGGATGGATCATAGAAAAAGCAAGAGAATTCCAGAAAACACTAACTTCTGCTTCATTGATTATTCGAAAGCCTTTGACTGTGTGGATCACACAAATTATGGAAAATTCTTTAAGAGACAGGAATATCAGACTATCACACCTATCTCCTGAGAAACCTGTATGCAGGTCAAGAAGCAACAATTAGAATCAGCAGACTGGTTCAAAACTGGGAAAGGAGTATGACAAGGCTGTATATGGTCACCCTGCTTATTTAACTTATATGCAGAGTCTATCATGAGAAATGTTGGGCTGGATGAAACACAATTTGCATGACACCACTCTAATGGCAGAAAGCAAAGAGCCTCTTGATGATGGTGAAAGAGAAGAGTAGAAAAACTGGCTTGAGAAATGTCTATTTAGTTCTTTGGCCCATTTTTTGATTGGGTCGTTTATTTTTCTGGAATTGAGCTGTATAAGTTGCTTGTATATTTTTGAGATTAGTTGTTTGTCAGTTGTTTCATTTGCTATTATTTTCTCCCATTCAGAAGGCTGTCTTTTCACCTTGCTTATATTTTCCTTTGTTGTGCAGAAGCTTTTAATTTTAATTAGATCCCATTTATTTTTGCTTTTATTTCCAGAATTCTGGGAGGTGGATCATAGAGGATCCTGCTGTGATTTATGTCGGAGAGTGTTTTGCCTATGTTCTCCTCTAGGAGTTTTATAGTTTCTGGTCTTACATTTAGATCTTTAATCCATTTTGAGTTTATTTTTGTGTGTGGTGTTAGAAAGTGATCTAGTTCCATTCTTTTACAAGTGGTTGACCAGTTTTCCCAGCACCACTTGTTAAACAGATTGTCTTTACTCCATTGTATATTCTTGCCTCCTTTGTGAAAGATAAGGTGTCCATAGGTGTGTGAATTTATCTCTGGGTTTTCTATTTTGTTCCACTGATCTATATTTCTGTCTTTGTGCCAGTACCATACTGTCTTGATGACTGTGGCTTTGTAGTAGAGCCTGAAGTCAGGCAAGTTGATTCCTCCAGTTCCATTCTTCTTTCTCAAGATTGCTTTGGCTATTCGAGGTTTTTTGTATTTCCATACAAATCTTGAAATTATTTGTTCTAGTTCTGTGAAAAATATGGCTGGTAGCTTGATAGGGATTGCACTGAATTTGTAAATTGCTTTGGGTAGTATACTCATTTTCACTATATTGATTCTTCCAATCCATGAACATGGTATATTTCTCCATCTATTACTGTCCTCTTTGATTTCTCTCATCAGTGTTTTATAGTTTTCTATATATAGGTCTTTAGTTTCTTTGGGTAGATATATTCCTAAGTATTTTATTCTTTTCATTGCAATGGTGAATGGAATTGTTTCCTTAATTTCTTTTTCTACTTTCTCATTATTAGTGTATAGGAATGCAAGGGATTTCTGTGTGTTGATTTTATATCCTGCAACTTTACTATATTCATTGATTAGTTCTGGTAATTTTCTGGTGGAGTATTTAGGGTTTTCTATGTAGAGGATCATGTCATCTGCAAACAGTGAGAGTTTTACTTCTTCTTTTCCAATGTGGATTCCTTTTATTTCTTTTTCTGCTCTGATTGCTGTGCCCAAAACTTCCAGAACTATGTTGAAAACTAGCGGTGAAAGTGAGCACCCTTGTCTTGTTCCTGACTTTAGGGGAAATGCTTTCAATTTTTCACCATTGAGGATAATGTTTGCTGTGGGTTTGTCATATATAGCTTTTATTATGTTGAGGTATGTTCCTTCTATTCCTGCTTTCTCGAGAGTTTTTATCATAAATGGATGTTGAATTTTGTCAAAGGCCTTCTCTGCATTTATTGAGATAATCATATGGCTTTTATTTTTCAATTTGTTAATGTGGTGAATTACATTGATTGATGTGCGGATATTGAAGAATCCTTGCATCCCTGGGATAAAGCCCACTTGGTCATGATGTATGATCTTTTTAATGTGTTGTTGGATTCTGATTGCTAGAATTTTGTTGAGGATTTTTGCATCTATGTTCATCAGTGGTATTGGCCTGTAGTTTTCTTTTTTTGTATTATCTTTGTCAGGTTTTGGTATTAGGGTGATGGTGGCCTCACAGAATGAGTTTGGAAGTTTACCTTCCTCTGCAATTTTCTGGAAGAGTTTGAGTAGGATAGGAGTTAGCTCTTCTCGAAATTTTTGGTAGAATTCAGCTGTGAAGCCGTCTGGACCTGGGCTTTTGTTTGCTGGAAGATTTCTGATTACAGTTTCAATTTCCGTGCTTGTGATGGGTCTGTTAAGATTTTCTATTTCTTCCTGGTTTAGTTTTGGAATATTGTACTTTTCTAAGAATTTGTCCATTTCTTCCACGTTGTCCATTTTATTGGCATATAATTGCTGACAGTAGTCTCTTATGATCCTTTGTATTTCTGTGTTGTCTGTTGTGATCTCTCCATTTTCATTTCTAATTTTATTGATTTGATTTTTCTCTCTTTGCTTCTTGATGAGTCTGGCTAAGAAGACATACAGATGGCTAACAAACACATGAAAAGATGCTCAACATCACTCATTATTAGAGAAATGCAAATCAAAACCACAATGAGGTACCATTTCACACCAGTCAGAATGTCTGCGATCCAACAATCTGCAAGCAATAAATGCTGGAGAGGGTGTGGAGAAAAGGGAACCCTCCTATACTGTTGGTGGGAATGCAAACTAGTACAACCACTGTGGAAAACAGTGTGGAGACTCCTTAAAAAATTGCAAATAGAATTGCCATATGACCCAGCAATCCCACTGCTGGGCATACACACTGAGGAAACCAGAATTGAAAGAGACACATGTACCCCAATGCTCATCGCAGCACTGTTTATAATAGCCAGGACATGGAAACAACCTAGATGTCCATCAGCAGATGAATGGATAAGAAAGCTGTGGTACAGATACACAATGGAATATTACTCAGCCATTAAAAAGAATACATTAGAATAAGTTCTGATGAGATGGATGAAACTGGAGCTGATTATACAGAGTGAAGTAAGCCAGAAAGAAAAACACCAATACAGTATACTAACACATATATATGGAATTTAGAAAGATGGCAATGATGACCCTGTATGCAAGACAGCAAAAAAGACACAGATGTGTATAGCGGACTTTTGGACTCAGAGGGAGAGGGAGAGGGTGGGATGATTTGGGAGAATGGCATTGAAACATGTATACTATCATGTAAGAATCAAATCACCAGTCTATGTCCAATGCAGGATACAGCATGCTTGGGGCTGGTGCACGGGGATGACCCGGAGGGATGTTGTGGGGAGGGAGGTGGGAGGGGTGTTCATGTTTGGGATCGCATGTACACCCGTGGTGGATTCATGTCAATGTATGGCAAAACCAATACAGTATTATAAAGTAAAAATAAAAGTTAAAAAACAAAACAACAACAAAAAAAGAAAAACTGGCTTGAAACTCAACCTTCAGAAAAATAAGATCACGGCGTCCGGCCCCATCACTTCATGGCAGGCAGAAGGGGAGAAAGTGGAGGCAGTGGCAAATTCCACTCTCTTTGGCTCTACAATCACTGCAGCCATGAAATTAAAAGACGCTTGCTCCTTGGAAGGAAAGCTATGGCAAACCTAGATAGCGTATTAGAAAGCAGAGACATCACTTAGCTGACAAAGGTCTGTGAAGTCAAAGCTATGGCTTTTCCAGTAGTCATGTACTGATGTGAGAGTTGTCCATAAAGAAGGATGAATGCCGAAGAAGTGATGCTTTCGAACTGGGGTGCTGAAGAAGACTCTTGATTCCCCTGGACTGCAAGGAGATAAAATCAATCACTCCTAAAGGAAATTAACCCTGAACATTCATTGCAAGCACTCTTGCTGAAGCTGAAGTTCCAATACTTTGGCCACCTGATGTGAAGAAGTGACTCATTGGAAAAGATCCTGATGCTGGGGCAGACTAAAGGCAAAAGCAGGAGGTGGCAGAGAATAAGATGGTTAGATGTATCATCAATTCAATGGACAAGAATCTGAGCAAACTCCGGGAAAGAGTAGAGGATGGAGGAGCCTGGTGTCCCCGAGGTCGCAAAGAGTTGGACACAACTTAGCAACTGAACAACAATTTGAGAAGCCTAATGAATGTCAAGTCACTAGAAACACTGAGTATAGATAAGAACAAAATGGTTCTGCTGCTGTGCGTGTGTGATTACAGGAAGTCCAAATAAGAAGAACCATATTTAGTTTCAGGGTTACCACATGTAAGAAAACACAAGGCCAAATGAAAGCATTCATGAACGGCAGAGGGAACGGTTCACAACCTTGCCAACAGTTTTCCATGAGGAATGACCGAGAGTACTGAGATGCGACAGACTGGGAAAGAGAAAACTTACAGGAAAACAATTTTTAATTAGGATAAGTTTCTGAACATTATAGCAAAACAGACGAATTCAATGTAATAAACAACTTTCTAACATTCAGAAATAATGAAAGGGGTGCTTTACAAAACAGTGAGCTCAACAGAAGGTGGAACAGTAGAGGGAAAAATTCCTCTTGAGTTTTGACTAAACAAACCCCAAAGTTCTCTCCACTATGACAACTTAATTCCAAGCAATACTCTGACAACAACGGACAGTGAGGCACTGTGGATGAGTTAAAATATAAAACTATCCATATTACCTAACCATAAATAATCAATAAAGGAATCAACCACTTCTACCATATGACATCAAGCAAAATAGCAACACTTAAAATCTCTCTACACAGATGTCTATATAAAAATACAGGGCTGAAAAAATATACACAGGACTTAGAGAATCTAAAAAACGGAATTAAAATATCAATTCTCATCAGTTAAGAATTGGCTTCAGCTGCTCAGTCGTCACTGCACTTCTGTCTGCAGTCAGCTTTGGAATCGGCTTCAGCCGCTCCTCAACACTTCTGTCTGCAGTCAGCTTTGGGATCAGCTTCAGCCACTCAGTAGACACTTCTGTCTGCAGTCAGCTTTAGAATCGGCTTCAGCCGCTCCGTCGACACTTCTGTCTGCAGTCAGCTTTGGAATCGGCTTCAGCCGCTCCGTCGACACTTCTGTCTGCAGTCAGCTTTAGAATAGGCTTCAGTTGCTCAGTTGTCACTTCTGTCTGCAGTCAGCTTTGGAATTGGCTTCAGCCGCTCGGCAGTCACCTCTCTCTGCTGAGTCAGCTTTGTTTCTACTGTCACTCCTCAGTGGAAACGAAGACAAGAGACAGGAACTAAACTGATTCCTGAAACTCAGGAAAGTGGAGACTTTTCGAGAAAAATAAACAAACTGTTCTCAAGGTAGCAAAGCCTACCTGTGGAAGGGGAGGATCAAGGAGGGGACATGTCAGCCACTGCAGGCCGCGCACGCACAGAAAGTCTCTGGCAAACATCTACATTTCCCTTTTCGAAGAAGAAAGAAACGCAGCAAACAAAAACAAAGAAAAAGCCGCCAAAGAGACACAGCATCCATGGAAGCAAACTACATCTACAATGTAAGTTCAAATAGAAAATGTATTTGGAGAAACTTCAAAGGCTTATTTTCCTGGCAGACAATAAGCCAGAGAGAGACAGAAGGGGAGAAGTCTTACATGTTACATAACCAACAGGGTTTCTAGTTGCTAGGACAGGTAATTTAACGTGTCAGCTAACGTTTACTTGGATAAACTAGGAAGAAATGCCTTTTAATCTCTTATCTAAATGCTTCCCTCCCTTATATCCCCCCTGCAGTTCAAAGCGCTACATCTCAACCAAGGTAAGCATACTCTTGCCATTAAAAATAGAAGGGTTTGGCACCCTAACCGTAAAACAAACGAGAAGAGAATGTGATGAAGTAGCATATTACTTCTCTGAACTTCAGGACATTCCGGTATGTACTCAAGATCAAGTTTAACCACTGAGTTTTAAGTTTAATTTTCAATTTGAAATCTACTCTATTCAATTTCTGCTTCAGCTTCAGTAGAAATTGTATTGCTTCATTCAACAATGAGAGTTACTCTGGAAACAAGAGAGGTAGTGTAAGTATCTAGAAACATGCTAAAGATCTTAACTACCTGTCATTCCCAAAGTCTTCTTTAAAAATCAATAACATCATCACAAGAGATCGTTTTCACACCTTAACTACCTGTGAACAAAGTCTTCTTTAAGAATAAATATCATCAATAAATAAATATCATTACAAGAGATCATTTTCACATCTTAACTGCTAAGCGATGTTTCTTCTGAACCACCTGTGTGCTTCTGTCCTGTTTTAGGAATCTTACGAACAATAGCATTTCCCTCTTTCACATGGTAACCAGAAATCTCAAAACCAAACCTACAGTTCTCCTCTAGTAACTCAGGTGTGGTACACACCATCCTATACTTTTCTCACTCTTCATGCTAATTTCATTAGCTACTTTAAAAAACTATTGTCGAATAAAATTCTAAAACCAATTTCAAACCCTGTTTTGAACAAGTCAGAGAATAAACAAACACCAACAAAAACAACTGGCGTCTCTCTTAAAAAGTAAACAGGGTTCTAGACCCAGGCAGGAAAGCAGGGGCTGCCCTGAGTATTTAAGCGACCACGGCTAAGAGTGGTGGTGCCACTGAAAAGATTAAAATTTATTCTATCCTTTCCAATCTCCCAACTGAACCTTTGAAAGTACTCTCCTTTACGACTCCCTTTTCTTTATCATACTAAAAGTGATGAGGCATCTTCCCTATCACTGGAGAGAAGTTTTGAGGGATATCATCATCTCAAAATTAACCAAGTAAAGCTCGCTTCCTCGGCAGATCTGGAGCCCACTGCTCCTACCACTGCGCTGTCAGAGTTTCTTCTTTGAAACCTGAGCAGCAACAGCTGGTAAAGCAGCCATGCAAACACCGTGCTCTGTGCCCAGGAGATGGAGGAGCTTCTCACCCGTCACCAAGTGCAGAGACCTACACTCGGCTCAGTACTCTGTACCAGCCTACAGGGGAAAGGGACTGAAGAGATGGTCCACGCGCAGTGCATGCCCTCTGCTGCACACCTGAAACACAGCCCTGTACGCCGACTGCAGGAGCCCGCTCTTCCTGTGGAAACCATCAAGAGAGCATCTCAGGGGGAGCCTGCTGCAGCGGCCTCCAGTGCTCTCCGCATCCTACCGTTCTTCAAGAACCCTGGTTGGATGGGAGGACATGAGGCCTGGGATCCTGGTCTGCATCCCTGGGGCGATTCATTCACTCACTCGCTCTACAGATCTCTGCTGAATGCCAGGTGGTGTGCCAGCCTCTGAGGAAACAGCAAGGCACAAGGCAGGTCTGCAGTCTGACCCTTGCTCGCGTGGAGCTCACTGGAATGCAGTGCATTCAGACAATGCAACCAGCAACTGGCAGAGTGTAACTGATGTTACGGTGTGGAAAGCACAGGATAAAGCTCAGGTTCCTAGCTGGTCAGTTAGATGGATATATGAGGCCTTTCTACTTCACAAGGGGTGACGAGCACCACACGGGACGATGGGTTTGGAGAAGCTGTGCGACGCTGTACAAGGTGTGAAGAAAGGGAGCACGCAGATGCTCTCCACCTCTAGACTAGTTAAAACAGCACCGCGACTAAAAGGAGCTTATAACTTATTAAAAAACGAGAGCTTATAGTTTAGGGCACTCTACCCCCAAATACTGAGAATCAAAGAAATGATGCAATGCACGCCATCAATGCATGTTATCAAAACTCTGAAGAAACAACTGCCTTCAAATGTACTTGACAGCATTTAAACCAGCACACACCTTACTGGCGCACAATCAAGTAAAATGTTAAAAAGAACCATAAGAATAATAAGCAATCCTATTTTCCTAAGGAAATAATTCAAAGTAAAAGAAAAAAAATCTAGAAAACCAGACAATCCACACTATACTGAGTAAATGGAATATTGCCTGACCATAAAAACAATAACAAAGTGAAAAAAAAAGTATTTAAATGAAAAATGTAGAACATAACGCTGATCATTAAAAATATGTGTCTACTGATAAAATCAGTAGTAACCTAGACAGATGCAGTATTTAAAGTGAAGGACTTAGGTATTTCAGACTATTTTTATATTTTATCAAGCTGTCAAATATTTCACAGAATAAAGTAGTTTCTGCTCTATAGATTACAGTATCCCCTAATTCACTGAAGATTAATATCTATGAAACAAATTATTTTTAAAAAAACAAAAGTAGAAAACTGGCTAAGAAAATTAATTTAAAGTTCTCTGATAAAGGAAAATTAATAACTTACTATGCTGACCAGAGCCAGTAAAATTTCTTGAGTCAAATGGGCAAAGTGGCAGAAGCAACAGAAGTTATGTAACTGCAGGAAATAAACTGGGAGCCAGAGTCTAATAGTAATCCAAGAGAACTATGGTGAGAATATCGATCCTTCAGGAAACATCAACGTTCACAAGCACGGGACTCACTGTTTCGATTCGCTGTGACAAACTTCCAAAGTTGGATCATTATAAATAAAGGCAGCTTCTAAGTCATTGACCCTCACTCGGTATATTCTACATTGCTTGCTGTTCAACTTGATTCTGTTTAAGTTTGCAACTGTGGGAAATACAGTCAGTTCCACAAATCCCTGTAAAGAGAAGGAATAATAATTTCATTATAATTAATACTGGTATACTTTACAACATATTTCTTTGATTTCTACTTATACACATTCTACACTCCAGAGACAGAATCTCACACACACACAAGTGCTCTAACTTCACCTCAAGTGTGGTTGTCTGAGTGACTAAATGGGTGTGAATTCTGACTTTATCATCCTGGTGTTTCACATTCACTATCAGTGAAAATAAAACCAGATGCTAGAAAAAAAAAGTAAAATGACTCAAATGTAAGAATTTTATATATAAAATTCTCAAATATAAGAATTTATAGACAGACTGTAACCCAAACAGGGAGGAAGGGGAAAAAAAAAAATCCAAGAGCGAAGAGAGACTCAAAATCAGTTCAGGGAGTAAAAGAAAACTGCCCCTGGGGACCTCCCTGGTGGTCCAGAGGTTAAGAATCCACCTCCCACTGCAGGGGACTCCGGTTGAATCCTTGGCCGCGGAACCAGGACCCCACACACCACAGGAAAACAAGGTCCAAGAGCCCCAACTACTGAGAGCACACACTCTGCAGCCCCCGAACCACAACAAGGAGCCCGGCACCGCAATTCCGCGTGCCCCATCTAAGACCCGACGGGGCCAAGTATCAGTGAATGTTGTTTATAAAAAAGAAAAAAAACAGCCCCTCAAAACAGGGTAAAAACTATACCACCAAAGCTAACAAGTATGCATCTCTGCTCATGGGAGGTAAATCGGGACATGTGAGGCAGCAAGAGTTACAAGAAATTCAGGCAAGGAGGAAAAAATCAACTGCAGCCTCCAAGAGCAGCAGACACTTCAAAGTGCTGGATGATTTTCTACCAAGCAGTCCCAAATGCCATGCAGTTCCACCACCTCAGCCTGGCGGTAAGCAAGCTATCAGAAGCAGGTACAAAAGACACGAGAGACAGTTACATCCACTGTCCACTACCCTCCTGCTCTGAATCAAATGGGAAAGACAGACCAGTGAAACATGGAATGTATGTCCAGTGAGTTTAATATTCTGGGTTGAAAACACAAAATATGGAAGAGCATGAAACAGTAACATTTCAAGGGTTGAAAATCTCAGGAATATCTAAAATAAAACTCATGCAATAACCATGGAGAACAAGATTACAACAATTAATTATAAGGGCTATTATTAGGCACTACTATATGTTACACTGGAATCCCATCACCTCCACTAGCTTTGTTCGTAGTGATGCTTTCTAAGGCCCACTTGACTTCACATTCCAGGATGTCTGGTTCTAGATGAGTGATCACACCACTGTGATTATCTTGGTCGTGAAGATCTTTTTTGTACAGTTCTTCTGTGTATTCTTGCTGCCTCTTCTTAATATCTTCTGCTTCTGTTAGGTCCATACCATTTCTATCCTTTATCATGCCCATCTTTGCATGAAATGTTTCCTTGGTATCTCTAATTTTCTTGAAGAGATCTCTACTCTTTTCCATTCTGTTGTTTTCCTCTATTTCTTTGCATTGATCGCTGAGGAAGGCTTTCTTATCTCTCCTTGCTATTCTTTGGAACTCGGCATTCAGATGCAGTTGAGCTATTTCAAATCCTGAAAGATGATGCTGTGAAAGTGCTGCACTCAATATGCCAGCAAATATGCTGGAAAACTCAGCAGTGGCCACAGGACTGGAAAAGGTCAGTTTTCATTCCAATCCCAAAGAAAGGCAATGCCAAAGAATGCTCAAACTGCTGCACAATTATACTCATCTCACACGCTAGTAAAGTCATGCTCAAAATTCTCCAAGCCAGGCTTCAGCAATACATGAACCGTGAACTCCCTGATGTTCAAGCTGGTTTTAGAAAAGGCAGAGGAACCAGAGATCAAATTGCCAACATCCACTGGATCGTGGAAAAAGCAAGCGAGTTCCAGAAAAACATCTATTTCTGCTTTATTGACTATGCCAAAGCCTTTGACTATGTGGATCACAATAAACTGTGGAAAATTCTTCAAGAGACGGGAATATCAGACCACCTGACCTGCCTCTTGAGAAATCTGTATGCAGGTCAGGAAGCAACAGTTAGAATTGGACATGGAACAACAGACTGGTTCCAAATAGGAAAAGGAGTACATTAATGCTATATATTGTCACCCTGCTTATTTAACTTATATGCAGAGTACATCATGAGAAACGCTGGACTGGAAGAAACACAAGCTGGAATCAAGATTGCCAGGAGAAATATCAATAACCTCAGATATGCAGATGACACCACCCTTATGGCAGAAAGTGAAGAGGAACTAAAAAGCCTCTTGATGAAAGTGAAAGAGGAGAGTGAAAAAGTTGGCTTAAAACTTAGCATTCAGAAAATGAAGATCATGGCATCCGGTCCCATCACTTCATGGGAAATAGATGGGGAAACAGTGGAAACAGTGTCAGACTTTATTTTTTGGGCTCCAAAATCACTGCAGATGGTGACTAAGGCCATGAAATTAAAAGATGCTTACTCCTTGGAAGAAAAGTTATGACCAACCTAGATAGCATATTCAAAAGCAGAGACATTACTTTGCCAACAAAGGTCCATCTAGTCAAGGCTATGGCTTTTCCTGTGGTCATGTATGGATGTGAGAATTAGACTATGAAGAAAGCTGAGCACCAAAGAATTGATGCTTTTGAACTGTGGTGTTGGAGAAGACTCTTGAGAGTCCCTTGGCTTGCAGGGAGATCCAACCAGTCCATTCTGAAGATAAGCCCTGGGATTTCTTTGGAAGGACTGATGTTGAAGCTGAAACTCCAATACTCTGGCCACCTCATGTGAACAGTTGACTCACTGGAAAAGACTCTGATGCTGGGAGAGATTGGGGGCAGGAGGAGAAGGGGATGACAGAGGATGAGATGGCTGGATGGCATCATAGACTCGATGGACGTGAGTCTGAGTGAACTCCGGGAGTTGGTGATGGACAGGGAGGCCTGGCGTGCTGCGATTCATGGGGTCACAAAGAGTCGGACACGACTGAGCGACTGAACTGAACTGAAACTGTGAGCAATTGTAGAAAGACCTAAATTCCCTTAACTAGCACATCAGCAATCCAATGACCAATCGACATGATGGATCCTGGATTAGCCAAAAGACTGTAAGCAAAACTAAAATGAAGTTGCTGTCGTGTCGGAGTCTTTGGGACCCCACTGACTGTAGCCTACCAGGCTCTTCCGTCCATGGGATTTTCCAGGCAAAGGTACTGAAGTGGGTTGCCATTTCCTAAGATAACATCCAAAGTGAACCAGAAAAGATTATGGAAACTGCTGTCAAGAAGTAGTTACATGAGACAGAAGAATAAGCTTTGGCTTTCTAAACTAAGGTTAACAGTAATGAAACAGTGAATGGAGTACACTTCGTCACGGTAAGGAAAGCCCAGCCTCCTTGAGTCATCAGGTCTCTGACACCACCCAGAGCCCTAATCTGCACCTGCCTGCCAGGCACAGACCCACTGACTGGCCTGCAACCCTGTAGCCCCAGCTCTGGCAGCCCCAGCGCCGGCAGGACAGCCCCAGCTCCAGCAGCCCCAGCTGGTGCAGGATGCAGCCTCCAGGGCTGCAAACCGCCCCCTCTTCCTGCTCTCGCTCCTGCCCCAGCACCTCACCCTGACCGTCCGTCCTCCTAGAGTCCCTCGCACTATTCAACCTTTTCTAAAGCTCCTTTACTTCCCCGCCTTAGATGAAACATCTCTCGATACCCCTTTGAAAAGAAGCTATAAATTCTTTTATTCAGGCTTTCCTGCAGCACAGGTTGTGAGAGCGAGGGCAGAACGGTGTCCTCGAGTTCCTAACGCCCCAGCTCTACTACTCAGCAGGTGGAAGAGCATGAGCTAAGTCTCTCCAGCTCTCCATACCTCAGTTTCTGGTGGTGGTGGTGGTGGTGGTGTACGCAGTCATGTCTGACTCTGCAACCCCACGGACTAAGGGCCTGCCAGGTTCGTCTGTCCATGGAATTTTCCAGGCAAGAATACTGCAGTGGGTTGTCATGTCCTACTACACAGGAGCTTCCTGACCCAGGGACTGAACCTGCGTCTTTTGTCTCCTGCACTGACAGGAGGATTCTATACTGCTGAGCTACCTGGGAAGCCCGTACCTCAGTTTCCTCATCTGCAAAACAAGAACAGCAATACTACCTACCTTTTGGTACTATTGTAACTGAGCAATTTAAAACAAGGAAAGCCCTTAAAATCACGCTGGCATCCAGTGAAAGCTTTTGTTATTCTTCGTAGACTCTGCTTCTTCTCCTATGTGCTCACGCCGCACTGAACACCATCCTCTGTTCCTTTCGTTAACATTACCCCTTTCCCTGATGCGCTGGAAGCTCCCACTTTCCCTTTCTGCCTTTCTACCCCATCTCAGCCGCCACGCTGGGCCATGGACGTGGATACAGCTGATCTGGCAGGAACGCTGCTTCTCAGCTGCTGCATTTCCGCTCCTACCATCTTCGCAGCCACTCCGGGACAGCAGTCAAGGTCACACACGGGGAGACACCCCGTCACTGCTCGGCACAGCCCCGACGCAGACGCTTCACACCCGAGTGTCCACAATGCCTGCCCTCCTGCCAGCCCTCCTGCCGACCCCGTGGCCCACTCCTGCTCCTTGGCCTCCTCCAGTCTCTCTCTGAAACCCTCCCTGGCATTTTCAGGGCTGCTGTCCTCCTTGGCCGTCTAAGAGCCTTACCTTGACCCACTCTCCTGTCGACTATCAAGTCTCTCGCCCTCCGGCTACACGCGCCTGTCTCCTCCCCCCGTTTTGAAGAGTCCCTTCCACTCCTCTGCTAGAGGCCCCGCTCTGTAGTGCTCTCAGAAGCCGTGCTCTATTAACTACCTTCTCCTGTAACTACAATCTCTCTTTTCACAGGACTTTCCCCCACGCCTACGAACATGTCAACTCTCTCTTATCTTTCTTTTAAATCTTAACTTCTATGTCACCTCACATAAATTATTTTTTGCCCCTTTCCTGGAGTTAACTATATTTTGGTTCAGAACTGACACTAATCCCTGGAGTCCCAGAACTTTACAACAGTTCACTAGGCAGACTGGAAGTCAGGGTGTGCGTGTGCGTGTGCGTGCATGTGAGAGTGTTGAGGGGATGCGGAGGGGGGTTGTTTTTGCCAGACAGTGCAGCTTATGCTATCTTAGTCCCCTGACCAGGGACTGAACCTGGGCCCTCGGCAGCAACAATGCCGAGTCCTAACCACTAAACTGCTAGGGAATGCCCCAGGCTGGCGACCTCTGGAGGTCAAGTAATAAAGGGGTTTAAGGGGTTCCCACATCTATCTCAGGGTAGGCCTGGTGTTTATTACGCAGTCCAAACATACAGGATACATTTCAGTAACTGGCAAACCTCACAGTCATTCTCTGATCTGAGTGAGGTCTACAGTGGAAGGACTGAGTGGACACCAACGGGCCACCTTTCCCCCTTCAACACAACCGTCAAGACAACCTGGCACCTCTAGGAATGGCAGAGATCAGCGCCCCCAGAGGCGTGGACGACGCCTACTCCCCCTTCACTTAACTCAGCTATCTGGCCAGTGCAAAAGCCAAGTGGGTCTTGCAAAATGATCGTGAACTATCACAAACTTGCCAACCACAACCACGTTTGCAGAAGTCATACTCTGACTGCAGCAAATCAGCACAGCTCCTAGTAGCAAATATTGCCATGAATCATCAAGCAATTTTTTCCCCCCTCAATTCCCATCAGGGAAAAAAAATAGAAGCAGGCTGTCTTCTAGACATGAGAACCCCATCACTATCATCCAGTAACTCTCTCAACTTTCTGCTCAGTCAAAACGAAGTTCAAAAGTCTCCAGACCGCAGGATAGCCCAGAGTGAGTTACACTGGTGTGTTATACCAACAGCACCTCATTATCCTGGTGAGAAAGGAAGAGCAGGTTCCCGACCCGCCTTACTAGAAAACTCGTGGACGGCAGAGGCTGAGAGTTAAATCTCACGGGCATTCAGGGGACTGTCACATCAATACAGCTTCTAAGAGTCCAGTGGTCGGAGGCACGTAAAAATAAACCCAAAGTCAAAGTTACTGCACTTTGCACTTCCCACCAAGAGGGGGAAAAAAAGAAGGCAGGAAAATTGGGAGGCTTCTTTGCATTCAGAAAGCAATCTATACATTCAGGCATATCGCTTACTAGGCAATCATTAGGACTTCTGGAATCATCTCCTGGAAGAGGTCCAGAACAAGACAGAGCTCTGCAGCGGGTCCAGGCTGTGGTCCAAGCGGCCCCACTCGGGCCGTATGACTCAGCGGAGCCAGCAGCACTGGGCTGTGCCCAGCAGACAGGCATGCTGCACTGGCTCTGGCTTTCTCCAGCAGGATGACACTGCACTGCCACTCCGGGGTTTCAGAGCAGACCCGGGACCTCCTCTGCCAGCAACTATCTTTTATGTGCAAAGCAACTGCTGCTTTGCTACGAGACCCTGCAGCAGAGACCGGACACATGACCATGGGCCTTCCAGACACTTCAGGCAGTCTCTGTTAGCCTGAAATGGCCATCATGACCTGAGTGCGTGCAGCAGCTTGGCACTTTTAATGGAAACACTGCCTCCGGACCAGGCCCAAGAAGGCTCCTAAGGCACAAAAAGCAAACAGCATGCGCCACTGACTCAGAACCCAAAGAGACTTGCTCCCGTCGAATCTCCACTTCCCCTCAATCCACACCCATGACCTCATGGAGAGTTCCCCATGTTTAATAACAAGACAAAACACAAGCCTGAATTATGAATAAGTCTGTACAGCATGCTAGCACAGTTGAAAATGGATGGTAACTGCCATCAGAACTCACTGAAGTGTAGTCCTGTAAGAGCGGAAGAAAACCCTACTGTGGGCAGGACGCCAGGAAACAGAACAGGCAGTACGGTGTTTACAGAAGCAGAAATGGACCAAGTCCATGTCTGCAGGGGTCCAGGGGCGGCTGCTAGGTTGGCCAGCTGGCTAGGACTGTGTAAAGAACAAGACTACAAGACTGAAAATAAGAGGGTGATGGGAAAAGGAAGTGTACACATGAATTTCTCAGAGTAGGTATAATATGAAAATATTATCACATAAATGACCAACAGAGGCATCCTCAGAGACTGTGGAAGGGGCCCTCAAAAATCAACTGGCAAGATTATCTATCCAGCAGATGTCCACAGACTTTTTCCCTAGCTACTCTAATACACAAAGATGTCATGGTGGCAAGAACGGAGGCTACACAGGAACCCAACAACGTGCTCTGCCCTCAACAAAGCCTGATCTGGTCACCATCAATGCTGAGTGCCCGCCTCCCCACAGCAGAGGATCAAAATAAGTTTCTAGCAAGGCATCTTCCCAGGAAGGATCAGTTAGTCACTCAGCAGGAAAATGACTACATTAGACAGCTGGTATCGTAGAGGGGAGACAGTAATTTATCCTTATAAAAACACATACTCTAGATTTTCCTTCCCTGTTCATACAATTCACTTCCAAAAAGCCATCCATGTCAACATACTATCCCATACACACTTCCATGTGTATAGAAAAGTGTGGCAGAATTTACACATAAATTTTACATGTAAAATTAATTTTGTCCTCTCATCCAGAAGTGGCCAACATGATCAACTGCTGAAGGCTTAGCTACAGCACCAACTGAGACCTCCAACAGGAGGCCATCCTAAACCAGTGGCCGCTATTGTAACATTAGGTCATCTCTGCACAGCCAAACAGACCTGGGAGCCAAGGGGCAAAAGCGGGAGTGACTATGCTCATTACTGCTTCAAAAAGCCACTGAAAGGATTTTGCTTCCTGTCTTGAAGACTTCAGGTTCGGGGCGTTCAGAAGCCTAGTGGCCAAAGGAGGAACGCATCCACCAGGGCACGGAGCCACGGCTTTATTAAATTGCAAGCTGAGACTAAACCACTTAGGGCTCCTCATGCCACTGAACCAACAGGCACAGAAAGGGGTCACTGTCCTGGCTGAAAGACTAGCAGCAACTGAGATTCTGTTACACAACAGAAGCAAGAATTCCATTTGCAATTCAGGGGGTTGAATGGAAGGCCTCTGAGGTCCTCTTGACAAATAGCCCTAATCAATGGAAAACTGCAACAACCCAAATGAAGTCAAAAGCAGCAAGGATGCAAAATGAAGGTCTATGACAGACCAAAAGAAATGCTGTCAAAAGGAAAGAGAAAAATGGAATAGGTGGAAGAAAGCTGTGTTCATCAACTTTGACCTTGATATCAACTGAAGAAAGCAAAGGCTATAGTCACTAATTTTCACATTCTTTACCCATCTTTCTTCCATTACAGGCGATAGCTAATATTTCAGGTGGGAAGAATGCTGAAACTGCCATTTCTTCACACAAATGGATTACTTCAGGGATCAGCAAACTTTTTCTTAAAGGGCCAGAGACTAAATAGATATTACAGGCCTCACAGTTTCACAGCTATTCCACTTTGCCATTGTAGCTCCAAAGCAGCCTTAGACAGTTTATAAATAAATGGGTGTAGCTGTGTTCAAATAAAACTTTACTTACAAAAGCAGGTAGTTAGCTAATGCCACAACATAACTAATGCTACAATAGCTGATGGGAGTTCCTTAAGCTGGGAACACTGTCATCTAAACAGAAGTGTTGAGAGGATGATCTGGGGGCAAAAGGGGTTAGACTGTTGTAGATATTTTCCTTTTGCCCTTCCTAATCTGCCCTCTAACCCTACTCTCTATCCAAGAAGATGCATTAACTGGGCACTAGCCTCCGGCTGCTGGTCAGGGTGGTCAAATGAGAGGCACAAAGAAGAAATGGAAAACAGAAGAAAAGGGAGCTCTGCAGATTCATAACCCTGGGTCTTAGGCTATCAACGGCGTTTCTAGAACAAATATATCAATCCACATAGATATTTGCATATATATCATATATGGATATATATATGCATATTTATCAACCCATAGGGATATAACAGTCCATACATCTAAACTGGCCAGGGGACGGGGGGTGGGGAGGGGGGCAATTACTAGGTTTCAAACACCTTTATCTAGAACTTTACTACAAAGCAATGCCAGGGAAACAAGGTCAGGCAAAAATTAGAAAAACAAAAGCAGCCTCTGAACAGTCAAGTTAATAAGTCAGTTTGTGTATCAGCCTTAATTTTTTCACAGAAAAAAAAAATCTCACTGTGGACTTATTCTTGTTTCACAGACAAATCTAAAATGTTTGGTAATGTAGACTTTCATATTCCACAACATACTAGGAGAAATAAATTTTTATCAGAAAACAGGAAAAAAGGAAAGGGAGAATTGAGGTGTTGGCCAGTATAGTAGTAAGGCCATGGCTCCTGAAGTCATACACGTTTGAATTCTAATTCGTATCTGTTCTCAAAACCCATGACCCGGAAAGTTTCTAAGTATTGTAAAGCATGCTGTTGTTATCGCTTATAATTGCTGAGAATATACTTACCACGACAGATTTTCTCTGGAAGTTTATGTTGTTGATGCAGACGACCTGATGGGTTGTACATTAAAGAATAAAGAAAATATTTCAATTATTAAATAACGTATAATTCGATCCCAGTGTGAACAAGAACTGTGTTCTAAGCAACTCAAAATCATACTCATCTTTCATGCTAAAACCCTAGAAATTAGCGTAACTTGTTTACTTAAAATTCAGCAACAGCCACGAAAGTAAATTTTTTTGGACTAAAATACAATTTAAGAAAAAGGTACATCAATCTGAAAAGGGCAGTAAATCTGCTGAAATTACATTGTCATTGAAAACATTTTCGCCCTACAAAACTCTGGGCGGCTTCGTTTCCCACTAGGCTTTCCAGGCCCACTAAGTCAGTTTCAAGCGATCAGTGAAACTGATTAATTATAACTAAGGAAAACCAAACCTAGAAGTGTTAGTCGCTCAGCCGTGTCCATTCTGTGACCCCGTGAACTGTAGCCCGCCAGGCTCCTCTGTCCATGGGATGCTCCAGGCAAGAACACTGGAATGGGTAGCCTTTCCCTCCCCCAGGGCATCTTCCCGACCCAGGGATCGAATCTGGGTCTCCCGCACTGCAGGCGGATTCTTAACCGTCTGAGCCACCCGGGAAGCCCCAGAAAAAAGGGAGATAAAGAAAAAAATACTTATAATTTATACGGCCTTGGGCTTTCAAAGCCCTTGTCTCCTTTCTTCCTGTTCATTCTGGCGGGGTCAGAGCCAGTCGGCGGCATCGGGGGCCCCGCGGAGCTCGGCTTCCCGGCCTCCCGGGCGGCGGCGGGGCATCACCGGCCTTGGGCACCCGACGCTCCCCGTTCCCGCACGCTCCCAAAAGTCACGGCCCGCGGCGGGGGCGGCGGGGGCGCCCTGGGCACCACGCCCGGCCCTGCCCGATCCGCCGCGGCCGCCCCTCACACTCGCTCTGGGGACTCGGCTCGTCCGTCGTCTCCGTCGAGCGCCTGTCACGGAGACCCTCCCCACAGAAGCGCCCAAAGACGCCCGCCGGCCGACATCTTTCTCGGCACCCCTGACCCCTGACGTCAGCGGAAGAAGGGCAGTGCTGAGGCGGCAGCCGGAAGTCTTGTGGTCCGTGGGCGGGGCTTAGCGAGCACCCGGTTTTGCGTTTGCCAGTTAATGTGCAGACGGCGGCTGAAAACCGTTGAAGCTGAGGAAACTTAACAGATGTTTTGTGGATGACGCGAGGACAGCAGAACGGAAAGGAGAAACATCAAATTTTAGAGGAATGAAGATGTAGCGCAAACACTGAAAAGCATGGGGACGAGGTTTTCAAAGCGCCAGGGGCCGAGACCTAGGAAACCAGGAGGCGTCCGTCCGGGCACTGTGTAGGAAGAACCCTCAACTCACCGGAGCTGTGACTTCGGCTGGAAAAGACGAGATTACACCTCAGGGACTCTAACTCGAATTCACGTCCTCACTAGGCATTGCTGCCTCGGTATTTATTGAAAAATTAATTAAATAAGTGGATTATACAGATGCAGAAATACTGAAACACCGAACTATTTTGAAGTCATCTGCATTTCATGTGCTTGAGAATAAAACGGTTGTAAATTCCAGTGACAGTTGAATCTTGGTTGTGGATTATTAACTTTATTTTTTTTTAACTTTGGACCAGGTTTAACCCTTCCACCTGTCCTGATGACAGGTTCATTAACTAAAATTAATTTGAACTTTGGTCTAGAGGAAAACATTCTAGGAAAATAAAGATGTAAGATAACTTTATCAAGCATTCCAAAGCCAGAAATTACTTGTCGTTTTTGAGTATTACCTGTGTCAGTAGCCTTCATTATAGGATAAACTATTGTTATTCTTCACAGGGGATTAGTACTGAAAAGGGTGTTCTTGAATTACAGACTTTTTAATACCATTTTGCATGGAAGATGGAGAATATTTAGCAAGATAGATGCAACTGGGTTAAAAAGAGGTCACTGGGTTAAGGAAAGAATGGGAGGCAAATAAGCAGTAAGTAGTACACAGACTTTCATCCCAAAGTGCACATCTGAGGCAGGAGATAGAGGGGCCCCTGGGCTGGGCAGCTGGTGTCTGTCAAGTGGAGAAACACTGAAGCTTTGTTTTCCCCACACTCCAAGGACAAAGCGAGTTGCAGAAGCTGAGCTCTGCTGGAATAGAGATAAGATGACCATTCCTGAGGTCAAGGAAACTTCCTGACCCCTCAGGTCCAAAAAGGCCCCTTGGAGGTAGAAAAGGGAGGCAGGTCACCAATACCCCCAGTAATCTCTGTGGTGGAATCCATCTTTAGCAAAAAGTTGCGCATGGACCTTAGGGAGCTCCCTGGAACAGATCAGATTTGGGGAAAGAAGTAAGAAGATGGGCCAAGGGAAACGAAGACCAGGAACTGTCCTATAGAGTGATTTAAGTCACCTTTATTGTGCTCCCTTGGTATCTCTAATTTTCTTGAAGAGATCTCTAGTCTTTCCCATTCTGTTCTTTTCCTCTATTTCTTTGCATTGATCACTGAAGAAGGCTTTCTTATCTCTTCTCGCTATTCTCTGGAACTCTGCATTCAGATGCTTATATCTTTCCTTTTCTCCTTTGCTTTTCGCCTCTCTTCTTTTCACACCTATGTGTAAGGCCTCCCCAGACAACCATTTTGCTTTTTTGCATTTCTTTTCCATGGGGATGGTCTGGATCCCTGTCTCCTGTACAATGTCATGAACCTCATTCCATAGTTCATCAGGCACTCTATCAGATCTGGGCCCTTAAATCTATTTCTCACTTCCACTGCATAATCATAAGGGATTTGATTTAGGTCATACCTGAATGGTCTAGCGGTTTTCCCTACTTTCTTCAATTTAAGTCTGAATTTGGTATTAAGGAGTTCATGATCTGAGCCACAGTCAGCTCCTGGTCTTGTTTTTGTTGACTGTATAGAGCTTCTCCATCTTTTGCTGCAAAGAATATAATCAATCTGATCTCGGTACTGACCATCTGGTGATGTCCATGTGTAGAGTCTCTCTTGTGTTGTTGGAAGAGGGTGTTTGCTATGACCAGTGCATTTTCTTGGCAAAACTCTATTAGTCTTTGCCCTGCTTCATTCCGCATTCCAAGGCCAAATTTGCCTGTTACTCCAGGTGTTTCTTGACTTTCTACTTTTGCATTGCAGTCCCCTATAATGAAAAGGACATCTTTTTTGGGTGTTATTTCTAAAAGGTCTTGTAGGTCTTCATAAAACCGTTCAACTTCAGCTTCTTCAGCGTTACTGGTTGGGGCATAGAATTGGATAACTGTGATATTGAATGGTTTGCCTTGGAGACGAACAGAGATCATTCTGTCGTTTTTGAGATTGCATCCAAGTGCTGCATGTCGGACTATTTTGTTGACCATGATGGCTACTCCATTTCTTCTGAGGGATTCCTGCCCGCAGTAGTAGATGTAATGGTCATCTCAGGTAAATTCACCCATTCCAGTCCATTTTAGTTCGCGGATTCCTAGAATGTCAACGTTCACTCTTGCCATCTCTTGTTTGACCACTTCCAATTTGCCTTGATTCATGGACCTGACATTCCAGGTTCCTGTGCAATATTGCTCTTTACAGCATCAGACCTTGCTTCTATCACCAGTCACATCCAAAGCTGGGTATTGTTTTTCTTTTGGCTATATCCCTTCATTTTCTCTGGAGTTATTTCTCCACTGATCTCCAGTAGCATATTGGGCACCTACTGGCAGCCTTCTTCAGCGATCAATGCAAAGAAATAGAGGGAAAGAACAGAATGGGAAAGACTAGAGATCTCTTCAAGAAAATTAGAGATACCAAGGGAACATTGCATGCAAAGATGGGCTCGATAAAGGACAGAAATGGTCTGGACCTAACAGAAGCAGAAGATATTCAGAAGAGGTGGCAAAAATACATGGAAGAACTGTACAAAAAAGATCTTCACGACCCACATAATCATGATGGTGTGATCTCTAATCTAGAGCCAGACATCCTGGAATGTGAAGTCAAGTGGGCCTTAGAAAGCATCACTACAAACAAAGCTAGTGGAGGTGATGGAAGTCCAGTTGAACTATTTCAAATCCTGAAAGATGATGCTATGAAAGTGCTGCAGTCAATATGCCAGCAAATTTGGAAAACTCAGCAGTGGCCACAGGACTGGAAAAGGTGTTTTCATTCCAGTGCCAAAGAATGCTCAAACTACCGCACAATTGCACTCATCTCACATGCTAGTAAAGTCATGCTCAAAATTCTCCAAGCCAGGCTTCAGCAATACATGAACTGTGAACTCCCTGATGTTCAAGCTGGTTTTAGAAAAGGCAGAGGAACCAAAGATCAAATTGCCAACATCCACTGGATCATGGAAAAAGCAAGAGAGTTCCAGAAAAACATCTATTTCTGGTTTATTGACTATGCCAAAGCCTTTGACTGTGTGGATCACAATAAACTGTGGAAAATTCTTCAAGAGACGGGAATACCAGACCACCTGACCTGCCTCTTGAGAAATCTGTATGCAGGTCAGGAAGCAACAGTTAGAACTGGACATGGAACAACAGACTGGTTCCAAATAGGAAAAAGAGTACATCAAGGCTGTATATTGTCACCCTGCTTATTTAACATATGCAGAGTACATCATGAGAAACGCTGGACTGGAAGAAGCACAAGCTGGAATCAAGATTGCTGGGAGAAATTTCTATAACCTCAGGTATGCAGATGACACCACCCTTATGGCAGAAAGTAAAGAGGAACTAAAAAGCCTCTTGATGAAAGTGAAAGAGAGTGAAAAAGTTGGCTTAAAGCTCAACATTCAGAAAATGAAGATCATGGCATCCGGTCCCATCACTTCATGGGAAATAGATGGGGAAACAGTGGAAACAGTGTCAGACTTTTATTTTGGGGGGCTCCAAAATCACTGCAGATGGTGACTGCAGCCATGAAATTAACAGACGCTTACTCCTTGGAAGAAAAGTTATGACCAACCTAGACAGCATATTCAAAAGCAGACATTACTTTGCTAAGGACCATCTAGTCAAGGCTATGGTTTTTCCAGTGGTCATGTATGGATGTGAGAGTTGGACTGTGAAGAAAGCTGAGCGCGGGAAGAATTGATGCTTTTGAACTGTGGTGTTGGAGAAGACTCTTGAGAGTCCCTTGGACTGCAAGGAGATCCAACCAGTCCATTCTGAAGGAGATCAGCCCAGGGATTTCTTTGGAAGGAATGATGCTAAAGCTGAAACTCCAGTACTTTGGCCACCTCATGTGAAGAGTTGACTCATTGGAAAAGACTCTGATGCTGGGAGGGATTGGGGGCAGGAGGAGAAGGGGACGACCGAGGATGAGATGGCTGGATGGCATCACAGACTCGATGGACGTGAGTCTGAGTGAACTCCGGGAGTTGGTGATGGACAGGGAGGGCTGGCGTGCTGCGATTCATGGGGTCGCAGAGTCGGACACGACTGAGCGACTGGACTGAACTGAACTGAACTTACTGAGCTCCTCCTCATTAGGGAGGACGGCCACACCCTTTCTTTCCTGGTGTGTATTTCTGCCTTTTTCTGTCTTAAACTGTTTCTCTGTGCTCCCCCACTTGTTATGCTATATCTCTGAAGATAAACTGTACCTGTGTTTACAGTTTTTGCCTTCTCAAAACACTTTTGTTTTCAAAGGAGGAAAGAGCTTTACTTCTTGCCTCTAGCTCCTGGTGCTTCCCTCAAGGCTGAAACAATAAAGAATCTACTTGCAATGCTGGAGACCTGGGTTCAATCCCTGGGTTGGGAAGATCTAGAGAAGGAAATGGCAACCGACTCCAGTGTTTCACCTGGAGAATCCCATGGACTGAGGAGCCTGGAGGGGCTACAGTCCATGGGTTTGAAGAGTTGGATACGACTAAGCGCCTAACACTTTCAATTTCACTTTCTAGCCCCTGGTGGTGGACTGGCAGCTAGGATTCTCAGTTTTTTATCCAGGCTTCCCAGATTTGATTCCTGGGCAGGGAACTAAGATCTCTCTTCAGGACCACTCACTGTTTCTTTCTGAAATCATATCTACAGGAGCCAGGCAAACAGGAGCCATTATCAAGCCCATTTCATCAATACAAACAACAACTTTAAACAGTTGATAGCATCATGTGATTTCCTGTTTTGGTGGAAGGTCAAAAGTAGACGGGAACTCACTTGGGAAATGATATTTAAGTAAATAAATAATTCTCTTCTAGAAAATATTGCTATTTAGTTCTCTGAAAACTTTCAAATTTATTAGTGACTAGAATGTCAAATCCTAATTAAATAATGCAATTTTCAATATAAAAAACCAAACCTGTTACTCTATAAATGAACTCATATAGACCACCGAGATATACTAAATATAGAAAATAGCACTTTTGTCCTTGTTCACACTGTGTACATGAAACAAACATATCCTGAAAGACATAAAATATCCTATCACTTTTAAGAAAAAAGAGCAATAGTTTTAAAATACTGAAGATGAGGAGAAAAGGCCTCACAGCATTCAGTTTTTCAAAGTCTGCAATACAAATACATAAAAAAACACTTTCTTATATCCAGCAACTTTAGTCCCAAAGAAAAAACTGTTGTTCTTTTTAAGAAATGGGTCTTCTTGAGTTATAAACTTTGACACCATTTTGCATTGAAGATCGAGCATATTTTGTGAGCAGCGCACCAACGGTTTGCTTCTCTCCGCACAAATCTCTGTGGGAACAATAAAAAAAATTAATGAACAAAATAAACAAAAAAATGAACATCATAAATAGTCTAGGGAACATAACATGATATTCACAGCACTAGTTCTTTCTCTCTCTCTCCCCTAAGTCCACCTTTCCAACAAACATAAGGGTATGTATTTGTGGGAGAGATAAGAGTGGAGAGAGGCTACGAAGCCATAGCTGAACTAGATACATCACACGTATGTATCATCTCCAACCTTCAAGGTGAGAGTATGAGTCGTGTATTATTCAACCCCATGTGAGATATGAGACAACGGAGGCTGGGTAAAGAGAAGAGAGAGGCCCCAAGAGATATGGGACACAGGCAGGAAGTGGTAGGGTTTGTTAGTGGATTCTGGGAGAAGGAAATGGCAACCCACTCCAGTACTCTTGCCTGGAGAATCCTGTGGACAGAGGAGCCTGGTGGGCTGCCATCCATGGAGTCGCACAGAGTCGGACACGACTGAAGCGACTTAGCATGCATGCATGCGTTGGAGAAGGAACTGGCAACCCACTCCAGTATTCTTGCTTGGAGAATCCCAGGGACGGGGGAGCCTGGCGGGCTGCCGTCCATGGGGTCGCACAGAGTCAGACACGACTGAAGCGACTTGGCAGCAGCAGCAGCAGCAGTGGATTTGGGGTCAGTCTTACAAGTAGTGACTTCAGGGTGAACTTGTTCTTATGAATTCTGACTTCTCCCAAAATGTTAAACTTCTCCCAAAATGCTAAGGCAGCAGGAAAAAAGAAGGTGGCCATCAGAGAGGGGTGGTTGCCTTACAGTCACAGAAGGGTACACAGCAGACTGTTCCTCTGAGTTGCAGTTTGCAAGAAGAGCAGAGAAGTGATTCTAGACACAGCAGAGAGGAAGAGAGAAGACACATCCCCCACCAGCCAGATCAGTACTTATGGAGAACGGGAAGAGGAGAGCCAGCCAGGAGTTGAGAGTGCTGGGAAGGAAGCAGGCATCAGGAAGACTCAAAACACAAAGCGGAAACCCTCTGCTCCCCGTTAGAAAAGAACAACCCTCAAAATCCGTTTGTAATAAAGTACGTACTGAATATATGGAGCAATATCTTCTTCTGTCCACTTCTCTCTCAGAGAGAACAGACTACTGAACCGTTCCTGATCCCCCTCAGGCAAGTCTTCCACTTTCAGCAGAAATATGATTTCTGGTCTTGACTGTCTATCTACCAAGGCCAAACCCTGTAAGAAATGAGAAAAAGGAGAGCTCAAGCAATGGTTTAATGTTAAAAAAAAAAAAGTGACTCATTCTCTTACCTTATGTTGAGCTTAGCCTGAGGTATTTAAAACCTCAGCATCACGGAGCTGAGGAGCTTACAATAGCCTTTTTCATAAAGAGCGCCTCTGAGCAGTCACTTCCCTTCCCTTCTCGAATCTGGCTTTTACCACCACCAGTTTAGTGAAAAGGCTCTGGTTCTAAAGCTCACTGTGAGCTGTCGTTACCAAGCCCATGGGCCCTTTATTGGATTCATCTCACTAGCCCCCTTTACTTCGCCAGTATTGATCACCTCTTCTTCAAGCCTGCATCACGATTTCATGCCTTTTCTCCTGAACTGATGTAATTCCCTGGGCCCCTGGACCAGCCCTCTAACTGTTTTGCTGTCACTGGCCTGGGTAAGCTCCTCTAAACCTGTGACTCCCTCCACCACTTACTTACTTGCTAATGACTAATATTTGAACTTCACCCCAAATCCTTCATACAAGCACCAGACCTCTTTAGCTGAACTTATATATGAACTCATTGTGTCTGCTGCCCAAACTTGCTCTAAGTCCCAGTATCCCAGGAAACCTAGGAAGTGAAAGTCTCAGTCATGTCCGACTCTGCGACGCCATGGACTATACAGTCCGTGGGATTCTCCAGGCCAGAATCCTGGCGTGCGTAGCCATTCCCTTCTCCAGGGGATCTTCCCGAGCCAGGGATCGAACCCAGGTCTCCCGCATTGCAGGCGGATTCTGTACCAGCTGAGCCACCAGGGAGGCCCAAGGGAAACCTACGCATCAACCTAACTGTAAATGGGCCCAAGCGATCTTACCGGTGACGAATGTTCTAAAACTAGACTGTGGGGGCTGGAAACCCATTAAATGTACTACAAATCCTTTACAAACAGGCAACTGTGATATGTAAATTATACTTCAATTAAGTGGGGTTTGTGGGTTTTTTGTTTTGTTTTTTTAAAGGATTTTTGTGATGGATTGAATGTAGAGTGCACCCTCAAGGTAGGAAAATAAATCATCTCCAACTTCAGTTCCAATACAGGCTTCATCTCACCTCGTAACCTGCTGAGTTATGGAGGTAATCACGTCACCACCTTACCTGAAGCTGATCAAGCCTCGTTGTCATTCCTTCGGGAACACTCTGTTGCCATACCTCCTGAAACTCAGCGAGGTTGAATTTCACTGAGTTCTGAAGTAGCATCTGTGCTGTGGCTCTGCATATCTTATCTGCACTCAGTTCAAAATAAACTTCGCCTAAGGAAAGGGCAGCAGATGGTGCCACACAGTCTTCTGAATTATACCACCGTCCGCTTTCCCTCAGCGCAAATTCACAGAAGGAAGTACACGCAACTCGTCTCCCATCCCCCCATGGAGATCTTAGTTTTAACAGGAAGACACTTCAAAGGCAGGCCAAGTTTAACGCACCACGAGTTAAAACACCCGTTAAAATATCCTCCCAATCTTACCTTCCTCTGTGTATTTCTTTCCATAACATCTAAGACAGTGTTCAATCATTTCCCTGAAAAGTTTTAAACACTTGTTTGAAAAGTTTTCACAATTTTATGCATTAGCTTTCAAACACTATTGCTAACTATAAACTAAGATATAAATTTGAAATACTGGGACTCCCCTGGAGCACAGGTTTGATTCCTGGTCAGGGAACTAAGATCCCACAGGCTATGTGGTGCAGCCAAGAAACTTTAAAAAATAAAAACTAAAATATACTGGAAAGCTACGATGTGCCAGGCCCCATGTTAAATATTTTTATACAAATCATGTGAGCATACATTTATTATAAAATAACATATTTAATTATTTCTTTATATTTTTAATGGCAGGAAAAAAAGATGACATTTATTCTCCTCAGTGACCAAAATTCCCAAGTCCTTTTTAGTTGTATATTTTTCAGATTTCTATACGATATTAAAATATAGTCTACGCCCTGAGTTTAGTCCTACCCTGGATAATAATTTTCTTTCCCTTAAAATCTGGACGGATGGGGAATAAATACTTACTCTGGTTCCAATGGTCCAAGTTCCTGAAGGCACGTATTCAAAGGAACTTTGCTAAAAGACCAAGATTCAGAATCCACAAGCTGAGTTATATGATTCAGAAGTTTCATCTCATAATCAAATTCGAGAATCCTCCAATAACCTATAAATTCCCAAAGTTACATTTACTAAAGAACATTCATTTTAAACAAATTTAATGTAAACAAATGAATTGACTGATAGGACTCATACAGTAGCAGTATACTCTTGCCCACTGCAAAAAAGAGACATGATAAGTCTTAACTTTCTTTATAAACAATGCTTCTGTTTCAGCTTCTCTCCCAATCATTGCAAACTGTGTCAAGGGAGGTCAGGTGGTTTTTAAAGAGTACTTTGCACATAACCAACATTTTGACTTTTTTTCCAAGTGCTTTAATCCTCAATTATCTCATAATAATCTTGTTGTTCTAAATGGAAATGGGAAACCGGTAGCTGGTCCAGTCGTTTTCTTAGAGGGTCACACAAAGGAGCTCAGGTCGCGGGCCGGATACTCCACACAGTGACCTCTGCAGCAGGGCACTGTCGTGGTTACGCCCTCCCACCAGCCACCTTTGAGAGCCGTTCTCGTGCTCATGAAGAAGTCTATTCAAGGACTATCCTGGTGGTCCAGTTGTCAGGAATATGCCGTGCAATGCAGGGGATGTGGGCTGGATCACCAGTCAGGGAACTAAGATCCCGCATGCCGAGAAGCAACTAAGCCTGCACCCCATGAGCGTGCCCGTGGGCGCCAAGTGCTGAGGCCCGAGCAGCACAGCTGGAAAATCACTGCACCACAGCGGAGGGCCCGTAAGATGCAGTGAAGACCCACACACCGCAAGCAACTAAGGTGCCAGGCAGCCAAATGAAAGAGTAAATATGTTTTAAAAAAGAAGTCTAGTTCATTCACGAGATAACTGACTCAGGTACGACGCGGACCAGCAGCAAAACAAAGGCTGGGTGTCCAGATATATATTCCCAATCCTGTGAAAGATGATGAAATGCCATCTTATAACCAAAGGCACTGCCACCATCTCTGGAGAAACAAATCAAGTGCACACCCATCATTTCCATGGGAGAATGTTCCTATTCTGAGTAAAAGCAACGTTAAAACATGGGAGCGTGTGATGCAAACTGAAAAAGAAAAGTAGGAAAAAATCTAGGCGTACCCCCCCACCATGCACACACCAAAATATTTTCCATTCCCATGCCATAAACAAAACATGCAGAGGGCTGCATTAAATCCATGCTCCTATTCTTCACCTTAATATTCATGGTATCCCTATACCATAGCAATTAGAAACAGGCCTCCACAATTAAAAACTCAAGGAACCACAACAAAGAAGTTAGTGCTTCCAGTTAGTTCTAAAGTCATGTGCAGCTGCTTTGCTCAGCAGAATTGACCACAGAAGCTAATCTTGCTTGGAAGACTGTGAGTAAATTGAAAAGGGCATCCACCAAACCATGCCAATTTCCTCCTTCCTAACACATGGGTGCAGAACTAAGCTGCTTCTCTGGGTAAGTTTGAGAGGGCTGAGAAATGCACACAAACGGCTACTCAAATGTTAATGTAGGCCCAGATGCGGCAGGTGGGGAGGGCAGGGGTTGGGAGGAAGCTCCCACTCCACCACTCCGGACCAGAAGTCAAAAAACCCTGAAGAAGATTCTGCTGGGCTACTCCGTCAATCTCTCGCTGCTACTGCTTTTACACAGGTTTATTATATAAACTACTTCACACTCATTCAGAAGCATGTTGAGTGATCACAAGAATAAACAGAGCTTCCCAGCAGTTTGGAAATTCAATGAGTTAATTCTGAACCAGGAGTTCGAGTCCCTGGTTTGATGCCTCCTGTCACTATCTCGCCATGGGGCCCTGGACCACTCTGTTTCCCTTCCCAGGCCTTGGTTTCCTCACCTATTGAAGTCAAGGAAGGGAACAGATTCCTGATATCTGAGACCTTTCCTGATCAAATGAGGTGCTTCTATTACCATGTACTCCAAAGGAAAAGGCCTGTAAGGAGTGAGTCAAGTCACTGGTCAGAGACTGACATCCTTGTTAGAGGTGATCACATGCAGTCTCTACCCCACCCCCCAAAACACAAACATCGTCATCTCTGAGGCCAGAAGAGGACGCAATAAACAGAGGGGATGCACAAAGCCTCTCTCGCAGATGATGCCCAGTCCCGCCACTACTGATAACAGTGACGCTACCTCCAATCTCACAGGCGTTGAGAACTTGTAACTGGGTCATTATCTCTTCCTCACTTGCCTGAATTTGATCAAGCAAATCTTCAGTCGTATACTGAAACAAACAAAAAAACGCATTTTAGGACGAAGAAATTTTTTCAGACTTATTGAATTTTGTGGGAATAAATACATAGGGACAGATAAGGCAATATTTATAGCTTAATTTTTTTAGTTAATGTGTAATGATAACTAGACAAAATCAGAGAATATCTTAGAAGAAAACAAAGCAAATCTTTGTGATGCTGAATGTGGAATCGTTTCAGATAAGATGCTGAAATCACAAGCAATAAAATGGAAACACATCACGCGGACGCCATCAAAACGGGAACCTCTGTCCTGTTACTTGCCACAATTTGTTTAAAAAGCCAAGAAAGTGAAATGATACCTCATAAAATAGAAGAAAACATTTGCAAACTCGATCTGTCAAAGAGCTTGTGTTTAGACTACATAAAAAACTCTCCAACAATTTATTAATACAGTAATCCAACTGAAAATTGGCAAAGGGGTTTCTGTACAAACATTCTATATAAAGCCCATATAGAGTGACCACAGGACCCATAAATTTCACTCGTGTGTGTGTGTACATCTCCAAGAAAAATTAAAACACAGGTTCACCAGACACTTGTACATGAATGTTCACAGCAGTGTTATTCACAATTAGCAAGTAATCAACAACAATCAAAAAGCAGAAGCTACCAAAATGCTCATCAGCTAATGAATGGACGCATGAAATACGGCACACCCATAAGACAGGGCACCGTTCAGCAACGAACAGGGACGGATGGACCCTGAAAACAGCATGCTAGGTCAGAGACTCCTGCCAGAAGAGGCCACTCATCTGATTCTATTCATACAGAATGCCCACAAGCAGCCTAGAGCTGAGGGGAGAGAGAGAGAGAAAGGCGGGAGTGAGAGGTCAGGACTGAGGGGAGAGAGAGAAAGGTGGGAGTGAGAGGTCAGGGCTGAGGGGAGAGAGAGAAAGGTGGGAGTGAGAGGTCAGGGCTGCGGGGGAGAGAGAGAGAGAAGGCGGGAGTGAGAGGTCAGGGCTGAGGGGAGAGAGAGAGAGAGAAAGGCGGGAGTGAGAGGTCAGGGCTGCGGGGGAGAGAGAGAGAGAGAAAGGCGGGAGTGGGAGGTCAGGGCTGCGGGGGAGAGAGAGAGAGAAGGCGGGAGTGAGAGGTCAGGGCTGCGGGGGAGAGAGAGAAAGGTGGGAGTGAGAGGTCAGGGCTGAGGGGAGAGAGAGAGAGAGAAGGCGGGAGTGAGAGGTCAGGGCTGAGGGGAGAGAGAGAAAGGTGGGAGTGAGAGGTCAGGGCTGAGGGGAGAGAGAGAGAGAGAAAGGCGGGAGTGAGAGGTCAGGGCTGAGGGGAGAGAGAGAAAGGTGGGAGTGAGAGGTCAGGGCTGAGGGGAGAGAGTGGGGGAGAGAGAGAGAGAGAAAGGCGGGAGTGAGAGGTCAGGGCTGAGGGGAGAGAGAGAGAGAGAAGGCCGGAGTGAGAGGTCAGGGCTGAGGGGAGAGAGAAAGGCGGGACTGAGAGGGAACAGCTGAGGGGCACAGTTTCCGTGGAGGGGTGATAAAAATATTCCAAACTTCATCAAGCTGATGATCACACAACTCTGTGAATGTACTGAAAACTGCTGAATTACACACTTTAAAATAAGCAAATTGCTTGGTATATGAAGCAGATCTCAATAAGGCAGTGACAAAGAAAAACGATCTACCAGTTGAACTTCTAATACAAATACGGTGGGAGGCAGCAGGGGGACAGAAGACATGAGATCGACAAAATATTGATAAACGGCCAACAGAGAGAACACGAGTCTTTCTGCTTTGGGGTGTATTTGAAAGTTTCATAATATGAACTTTAAAAAGAATGTCACCATTAAAGAATGCCACTATAGCTCTATTTTTTAAATCCCAATTAAAAAAATGAAAATAATAGTCTTACTTTTAAGTGACTGGAATCCTTTTCCTTTTCACTGTCAGGCCCTTCATAGGTATTTTCCATCAAAAGTTTCTTTAACTTCTTTAGTTTAGGTCTACATCTTCTTAATTCCCAGTAGTTGTTAGAAAAACCAAAGATCTACAGATTACAAATACATCATGATCTTTTAGGGCCCATTCTAAAAGAAAACTTTACGTAAAATTTCATCCAACACATCTGTCCTCCATTAGAAGCAAGAAAAGGGAGCCAAGGCATTCTGCTTTCTGCCGGGAAGGTGCTCATCCAGCCATCTGCTTGAGATGGCTCCCCATCTGCAGGTCACATCTGTTTAAATCTCAGTCAAGAAGACACTGCCAACATAATGAGAATGCATAATTAAGCTTCCACTGTCATCGTTGTTCAGTGGCTAAGTCACATCCAACTCTTTGCAACCTCATGGACTGCAGCACGCCAGGCTTCCCTGTCCTTCATTATCTCCCGAAGTTTGCTCAAACTCATGTCCATTGAGTTGGTGATGCCATCCAACCATCTATTCCTGTTGCCCCCTCCTCCTGCCTTCCACATCTCACGTGTATTCTGGAAACTTTAAGGAGTGTGCCCAGAAAAAAATGACCAGCAAGGTGACATTCTGGAAACCAGGGAGAAACCACAGAGAAAGAAGGTATTTAGGCGGAAAAACTTAACGTAAAGAAGAGGCATCATCACAGTCTTCAAATCGTGCACAGATGCTACAGGGAAGAGGCAGCAGTCTTGCCCTGTGTTGCTTATGACGCTAACATTAAGCAGATGTGAAAAAAGAAAGACTTCTATTCAATGCAAGAGCTTCTACTAGGTAGAACAGCAACTAATTCCTTACTGGACTTGAGAAATACTTAGAGGCCTGTCACTCAAATCAGGTGACAGTGGCTAAATGGCGGGTAAATTGCTGCTATCCTTCTCTTCAATCTCCAGGATTTGCCCAATCAACATCAGCACTTAGTAGGCACTCAATAACTGTTTCACATGAAAGAAATGGAGAAAGGCCGAAACGGATTCTCTCTGGGATACACTGCAGCTTTAAGGCGGAAGGTCAGGGGGCGCGTCCACTCTCAAACCAGTAGAAGCCCTGACAGAGGAGACAAGGCCCAGGGCCTGGTGGAGAGCCGGGAGTCTAAGCGAAGCTCAAGGACCAAAACAGAAAGACTACTGAGCTCATGCGCAGCTCACAAAGGGGCTGGACCCAACACACAGATGCTGGGGTGCGCTTTTGTGTTGAGGGAGAAAAGGAAGTTTAGTATGGACTTTTAATTCATTGCCAACATTGAAAAATAAGGAGATTTTGCCCCCTAAAACCTAAATTTTAAGCTTCACTTGGACAAAAGAAATCAGAAGGTCTATGGATTTGTCTACACAATGCTGGGCTGCTTTCCCACAAGGCCAAGAAGCACCTACCTACCTGCCTGAGGCCTGTGCACCCCAATCTGTCACAGACCCCCATTCCCTATCACCCCCGAGCCTGGGCACCCACTGCCATTTATCAATGCCAGCCTGCTCTGCTCAGGTGCATTCCTGACCGAGCCTTTTTAAGCACCTGAAGTACAACCCAAAGATTCTGAAACTCTGGCTAGCAGATCTCTGTTACGTTTTACTCGGTCCCAGAACACAGAACTCGGGTAAGAAGAGCTCAAAGGTACTCACGGATGTTTATATCCTCTCCAAAACACCCACAAGACAGGTACACGATGAAAAAAATCACATCTTTTCCAAAAGGATCAAAGTCAAAATTTCTAGCTCATCGCAATCAAAGACGTAACTACAAAAATCAGAGTACAATATTTACTGGCAGCTCCTCTGTTCTAGCAACATCATATGAGCCACTCAGGCGTCCCAGTATTTTCCTAGTTCTATTCCAATTCTCTTTTTAGGAAGTGGTTGGTTTGAAGTTACTCTAATAGCATTAAGGTGCTTTGACTGTATATGTGTAACTATTGAGCCAGGATAGAAACTTCTGTTTGGTATCTGCCATCAACAGTCTCCAAAGTAATTAAGAATTTGTTACACATGGCTATGGATAGAGATGAACTAAACCAACTTCAAAGGTGAGAAACACACTTCCCTCAAAGACATATTTTTTCATTTCCCTACATCACCTAATGCACTAGCTATAGTTTGAGGGAATCACCTTTCAAAACCTATCCACAGCAAAACTCCCTGAAAATAGGTAAAACTTTTAGAATGAGTCACCTCATAGTAAATTTTCTATATTACAGAAAATGCTCAGTTTATCTGGGACTTAAACATCACATTGGGAAAATAAAAACAACTTTACATGACTCCAAACAAATGAAAATAATGCTGAGAAATTTCCAGCTGCATCAGAGACAATTTCAGATTCTCTGTGATTATGCATTTCACACCTCCAGTTTTGTCTCTTCTTTTTTTTTGGCCTCAAGCATGGGAGATCTTAGTTCTCCAACCAGGAAGCGAACCCGCGGCACCTGCACTGGAGCACAGTCTTAACCACCAGGGAAGGTTCACACCTTGAGTTTTCAGTTAAAGGCATGTTGTCTTTTTCAAGCAAGTCAGGAAACAGAAGACAGTACCTCAGTGTGAATGATGTCACAGTGTGTTTCTTCCATCTTCAGCTGCTCTGGAATTTTACAACCGGGAATAAAAAGCAACATATTGGAAGTGTCTGCTACTTTCAAGTCGTATGTTTTGTCTTCACTGCACAGAACGGCCTGCTCATCCTTATCACCACGAATCACTAGACTGCAGGAAAACAGGAAAAGAAAATACATGGTCTACTGAGACACCAATGGCCAGCCTCATTACACACAGCTCCAAAACCCTCCAGGTTTCTAGAATTTACAACGAAGTCTTGAGGCTATGTCTGGCCCCTCCTCTCACAGCCTCCTCCCCACCCCCACAATAATGGGCTCCACAGGGCAAGGACTGGACCAACTGACTAAGGAAAAATAACTCCATACAGGCCAAAAAAAAAAAACCAAAGAGGCCAAATGTTACCACATGGCATCTTTGTGTAAACCGCTGGGAAGAGTGTCTGTAACCTGCAGTCAAGATGTCACAACTTTCTAAAATCGCTAAAGCCAATACTTTTCAAACTTTTGAGTATGCATGTCAGGGAACCCTGTTAAAAAGCAGGTCAGGATGCAACTCATCTGGGATGGGATGTAAGATTCTGCATTACTAATAAGCTCCCTGACGAGGACTATGCTGCTGGCCGTGGCACCCACCCAAGTGGGCCTTCCTGTTTTGGCCCGAGCAACCCCTCACCATCAAACGAACACATCCTGGCCTAACCATCAAAGAAACTGGGACCTTGAGAAAAGAAGGCCGCAGTGCTGAAAGAAACACGTGCAATGGGTATGTTTCCAAACTAAACGATGTCTCTAACAAGCGGTCACAGGTGGAGAAAAGCAAGAAGGAAGAGGGGAAGGTCAAAAGTGAGACGGGGAAGAAGAAAAATGAGTGACGCAGATACTGGAGATGACAGAAACGGAGCTGACTCTAGCCGTCTTCCTCGCCTACGTTTAATCCTCCTGAAACCAACTCACTTCTTTTAAATAAGTGATAAAAAACCGGAACTGAAAGACTGATTTTTTTTTTTTTAGAAAAACTAATCCTTCATTTAAGTGAAAATATGGGGTTTGGGGTTTTTTTTTTTTTTAAGCTTTCTGGTGCTAACAACATTCAATAGTCCCAAGTACCTACTCTTAACATGTATGTCCACACTGCACCATCTCTGCTTTCCAATATTTTGTTTGAAACAACCCCTTCCCTCATCCCCCCCCCCAAAAATGTAACACACCTTTCCATTCTGGTTTTTGCCAGCTAGATTAACTATAACTGGACAAAGCAGGTGCTCACACCTGAAGTCTCTTCTCAAAGTCCTGCCAACTCAGCTGAGATGAAAACCCACAGTGATGCTTCTGCCTCAGTTCCCTGAGAGATCCTTCACTGCTAGCATCTGAAGACTAGCCTATGACTATAATAAAGTTCGATGAGTAAAGTAAGAAAAGTGAAACCCTAAAGGCAGCATAATTTAAAAAGAAAACAAATGTATTTATTTAGTGGCACCAGGTCTTACCCGCGGCATGTGGGATCTAGCTCCCTGATCAGGGATCGAACCCCAGTCCCCTGCCTTGGAAGCACAGAGTCTTAGCCACTGGACCCCCAGGGAAGTCCCCCAATTTTTAAAAGCTTACAAGATAACAAAGGTGAAAGTCACTCTAGTTGTGTCCGACCCTTCTAGACTCCATGGCCTGTAGCCCACCAGGCTCCTCTGTCCATGGGGTTCTCCAGGCAAGAGTACTGGAGTGCCCTCCTCCAGATCTTCCCAGCCCGGTCTCCTGCATTGCAGGCCGACTCTTTACCACCTGAGCCACAACTATATAATAAAATACAGGCGCCAGCGGAACAGCAGTGCAGAAGAGAGTTAAACAAGAACGCCTAACTCCTCTTTTTCTGGGACTGCACAAAGTTGAGACAGAGAATGGACTTTTCCTGTATGTTTTTTAACCCATGGTCTTGCAGCAAATGTGTAGCGGACCTAGAATTAGAAAACAGCTTCAGATTCTCAGTAGTGACCCCAAGCAAGTTTTTTTTTTTTTTTAAGGGCCTTCCACAATTACCTAATCTGTTAAAAAAAAAAAAAAAAAGTTTTAAACTTCCCCCAAAGTCCTGGCTACAACCTGGGTAAAATAAACCTAAGAAGAAGGCGAGAGGAACTCCGTAAATGTTGACACTACCGCCGGGCGTCACCGTAACACGCCGGCGCTCGGCCTGGGCGCGCGGTTCGGGAACACCCCTCGACTTCCGCGGAGCCGCTTCCGGACTCGCGCCCGCCCGCGGGGCTGCGAGGTCAGCGCGGCGGGGCCGCCCGCTGGGCGGGCCGGCCGCCCCGCTGGTCCCGGGCGAGGGGGCGCGCGGGCTCCTCTCTGGACTCCCCGCCCGCAGCCTCCGGCGCAGAGCGGGCTCCTCTCTGCGCGGCCCCCGTCCCCTCTGCACCCCCTGGCGTCCCCCGACCTGCGCCCCCCGTCCCCCGGTCCTCTCTGCACCGCCCCCGTGTCCCCCCACCTGTGCCCCGCCTGCAGCCGCCCGCACAGCGCGGGTTCCAGCTCCAGCAGGCACACGTCGCCGGCGGCCGCGGGCCCGAAGCGCAGGCAGTGCGCGGCGGGCAGCAGCTCGGCCGCGTCCAGCTTGGCGGTCTGCAGTGTCGCGTCCACCTCGGCGCGGGTCCTCTCCATCGCCGCCGGCAGCCGGGGGGCGACAGAGCCGAGCCCCGACGCGGGAAACGGCGCGGGAGAAGCGCGGCCTCTGCGGGCGGGGCCAGGGGCGGGGCTGGGCGGGCGGGCGGGGCCAGGGGCGGGGCTGGGCGGGCGGGCGGGGCCAGGGGCGGGGCCGGGCGGGCGGGCGGGGCCAGGGGCGGGGCTGGGCGGGCGGGCGGGGCCAGGGGCGGGGCTGGGCGGGCGGGCGGGGCTGGGCGGGCGGGCGGGGCTGGGCGGGCGGGCGGGGCCAGGGGCGGGGCTGGGCGGGCGGGCGGGGCCAGGGGCGGGGCGGGAGGGCGGGGCCAGGGGCGGGGCGGGGCGGTGGCACACGCGCGCCCGGCGGCCGGGCGTCCTCGGGCGGGGCCGAGACCCCGGGGGCGGGGGGAGACTGGGCGGTCCGGCCCCGCCCCGCCCCTCCGCGGCGCCGGGGGCTCCGTTTCCCGCCGGGACCCCGCTCTCCTGGCCGTCGGCACAGCTGCGGGCGGGCCTTGACAGACGCGTTTTGGCCGCATCATCGCATGAATCTTTCAATAGGTGAAGGGCTTCGCTGGTGGCTCAGCTGGTAAAGAATCCGCGTGCCTTGCGAGAGATCTGGGTTCGATCGCTGGGTGGGGAAGAATCCCTGGAGAAGGGAAAGGCTGCCCACTCCAGTATTCTGGCCTGGAGAATTCCGTGGACTGTATAGTCCATGGGATCGCAAAGAGTCGGACATGCCTGAGCGACTCTCGCCGACCTAACCTTCCCCGCGTGCGCGCTGCCGCCCAGCCGGGCCGGACTCTGAGTGACCCGTGGACGGGCCCCGGGCCCCTCTGCCCACACTGCTCTGCTCTGGCCTCAGGTGGGCTCCCGATGCGCCTCTTGAGGACAGCAGACGTGACCTTCTCCGGGATGAAGAAGGCGAACATCTTCCATTGCTTGGGCGTTTCCATTCTGTAAAAGAGCCCAGAGATTCGGCGATCCCTTGCGGGGGAACCAGGACTCTGCCCCAAGGCTGCGCTGTCGCTTCTGGGCTGTTCTCTCGTCTCTTCATCCGCTCCCATCCCCAGTTAGCACCTGTTGGAAAAGCCTCCCTGCCCAGGAGCTCCGCAGAGCCCTGCTCCATTTCGCCTTCCTCCACCACGGCCCGGTGCCGGTGCATCGGCTTTTCTACACGTCAGGCGAGCAGTTCGGTTTGGTAACGAGATCACCCAGCGAGAGAGGGATGTGCAGCTGAAAATTCGACTGAAGATGCCGCTGCTGCTGCTAAATCGCTTCAGTCGTGTCCGACTCTGTGAGACCCCATAGACGGCAGCCCACCAGGCTCCTTCGTCCCTGGGATTCTCCAGCCAAGAATACTGGAATGGGTTGCCGTTTCCTTCTCCCGACTGAAGATGAAACCTCACCAAATATTTGAGGCTGAAGCCTTTCAAGATATGCCTCCCTGGAGGAAAGGATTGCACGTGGTACGAGAAACAGCATAAAGTAACGTCTTGCTAAGCACATTACCTTGTATTTAGTTAAAAATCACTTCAGATAACGAAGTTATTATTCGTAGCAAGATCTATTTCATTCTGTGGGAGCTACAGTAGCTTAGATGTTTAACGTCACATCTTTTATTAATTAAACTTTTTAGGCTTTGCTTGTAGAACAGTTAAAAATTTCCCCACTAGATGGAGGTAATGTTTCATGTCACACAGAGTAGCCTGCTTTGCCATTTTGTTCTTTGCTTTAGAAAAGAGAGTAAATATCTATTAACTATTCACTGAGTCAAGCGCTCAGCTGTGTATCCCATACACATCATCTTCTACTATCCTGGAGGAGGGAAAGGCTGCCCACTCCAGTATTCTGGCCTGGAGAATTCCATGGACTGTATAGCCCATAGCATCGCAAAGAATCGGACACGACTGAGCAACTTTCACTTCACTTCACCAACTTCATCCTTGCGATAATCTGATCAAAAATGGATTCTGATCACTTTCAGAATGTCTTTTCATTGTTGTTCAGTGCTAAGTCGTATCCGACTCTTTGGGACCCTGTGGACTGTAGCATGCCAGGCTCCCCTGTCCACCGTCTCCAGGAGTGTGCTCAAATTCATGTCCATTGAGTCGGTGATGCTATCCAAATAAAAGTAAAGTAAATAATTTTTAAAATAATAATAAATTCTGGTAATTTAAAAATACACAGTGTGGAGTTGTGAATTTTCGTTTCATCGGGGTCTTTATGAGGACTAGAGCCTGGGAAGTAATCACTCAACATAAAGGAGGTGGGGAGAAGCCAGTTTATATATGATTTTTGGCCAGGAAATATGTGCAGTCAAGCATAGTTAATGTTAGCATTAGTCGCTCAGTCGTGTCCGACTCTTTGTGACCCCGGGGACCGTAGCTGCCAGGCTCCTCTGTCCATGGAATTCTCCAGGCAAGAATAGTTGAGTGGGTAAGCCATTCTCTTCTCCAGGGAGTCTTCCCAACCTAGGAGTTGAACCCACGTCTCCTGCACTGGCAGACAGATTCTGAGCCGCCAAGGAAGGCTACAGTCTTGCATACATCTTGTTAAAAGACTTCTGCTGATCACAAAGAACACAAAGGTGTTTCAAGTTAATGATCTTAGTGCTTTTCTCTGTCTGGGAAGATGCAAGAGTCTGGGGTCACTGAAATCCTTCTGAGATACGCATCTGACTATCTAAGGGCCTGCTCATCCAAAGCATAGATTGCCTCCTTGAGTTTTTTATCCTGAATTCCTTTCAGCTTGCCCTGGCCATGGTCAGCCACAGTGGGTTACAATTTAACCCATACAGAACAGGGTGGTAAGCAATGCTCTTTGTCTTCGCGATCTTAACTTGTGTCCACAGCCTCAAAGTCCTTATCAAGGCTCATAAGACCCTCTGCAATCTCCACACCACCCCCCTCACCCAGGTGCCCCTGCTGTTTCCTAAATTTAGAGGAAGCACTCCTGCCTCAGGCCTTTTTTGTTTTTAAATCAACTTTCTGTTAGTCCCTCTGCCGACTCCTTGCAACCTCATGGACGGTAGCCCACCAGGCTCCTCAGCCCAGGGGATTTTCCAGGCAAGGATACTGGAGTGGTTTGTCATTGCCTTCTCCGGGGAAATTTACTTTATTGAGATATAATTTAAGTAAAATAAATTGCATCCATTTAAAGTGTATAAATTAATGATTTGACAAATTTACACACTGGTGAAACCACCATCACAACCGAAACGCACAGAACACTCTCAGTACCCCAAAAGTTCCCTTATGCCCACTGGAGAAAGGATGAGAAATATTTATTTAGTATTAACTTCTAATTACTTGGGGTTTGCTTTACTTTTCTTTTTCCATCTTCTTATAATTGATTTTAGGCCTCCTTTACTAATATACACACTTAAAAAAATAAATTTTTCTCAAAGCTCTACTTTAGCTTTAGTATTATTGTACACATTTTGAAAAGTTAACTTTCGTTATCACACAGTTCAAAATATTTTCTACTTTTCTTTGTGATTACTTCTTTGACCTGTGAACTATTTAGGAGTGCATTGTATTCCACATTGTATTTGTATATGTGATTTTCCAGGTGTTTATTCATTTTTGGTTTAATGTTGTATGGTATGGCTTATACATGGAGAACATACTCTATGTGATTTCAATCATTTTAATTTTATGGAGACTTATTTTATGGTCCAGCTGTGACCACCATGTTCCACCTCTTTTAACTCTTTCCTTCCTTTTCTGTCCTCCTGTGAATTTCTTGAAATCTTTAAAAACGAATTTCATTATAATTTATGGAGGCCTGGCGTGCTGCGATTCCTTGGGGTTGCAAAGAGTTGGACATGACTGAGTAACTGAACTGAACTGAACTGATCTTTTAGCCCTTTCTCTTTGCATTTCTAAAGTAATTGTCGTAGGGATTAAAATATGCATCGTTGAAAAGGGAACCTCCTGTGTTGTTGGTGGGAATGTAAATTGGTGCAGCCCCTATGGAAAACAATATGGAGGTTCCTTAAAAAATTAAAAGTAGAATTTCCCTAATGGTGAAGTGTTGTCTCAAGAAAATGGGAATACTTAGCTTCCCTAGTCCATGCTCACCAAAAGCCAGGAACACGCCCAATAAGGAGACAAACCACGCCCCTCCCCCTTCCCCACCCGAAAATTTCCCAAAGGCTTTCTTGAGTGGCCCTTTTCCTGCAGAGACCCAGTAACATTTCACTTCATTTCAGTTCAGTCACTCAGTCTTGTCCGACTCTCTGCGACCCCATGGACTGCAGCACGCCAGGCTCCCTGTCCATCACCAACCTCCAGGGCTTACTCAAACTCATGTCCATTGAGTCGGTGATGCCATCTAACCATCTCATCCTCTGTCGTCCCCTTCTCCTCCTGACTTCAATCTTTCTCAGCATCAGGGTCTTTTCCGAAGAGTCAGTTCTTCGCATCAGGTGGCCAAAGTATTGGAGTTTCAGCTTCAACATCAGTCCTCCTGTTGCAGAAACCAGTACTCGAGAAACCAAGCACCACATCCGGAGAGTTGGAGAACTCAGGCTTATTTCAACGGCGGGACCAGAGGAGTCAATACTCTAAGCTCTGAGCCCCGAACAAAGGGGTTACAGAGCTTCAATAGACAGACTGTAGTGGGCAACACTAGCTGTTAATAGGCTGGTTTAAACTGAGAGGTTTCGTGCTCCCGCAAACAGTGGTCAAGATGGGGAGGAGGATGCCTGGCCTGGACAGGCACGATTAAGCAGGTTTGCAGGGGCTGGGTGATTGCAAAGAGCAGGACAAGGGTGAGTGAGATAAACTCCAGTTCCTAGTATTGCAAGTCCCCACTTTCTGAGACTATGTGACCTACGTGACCCAGACTTTGCAAGGGGAGGGTGAGTTATAGAAGCAGAAGGAGGTAAAATTTTAACTTTTCCTCTTCACTTCCAATGAATATGCAGGACTGATTTCCCTTAGGATGGACTGGTTGGATCTCCTTGCAGCCCAAGGGACTCTCAAGAGTCTTCTCTAACACCACAGTTCAGAAACATCCATTCTTCAGTGCTCAGCTTTCTTTATAGTCCAACTCTCACATGCGTACGTGACTACTGGAAGAACCACAGCTTTTTGCCAGCAAACGTGGACGTTTGTTGGCAAAGTAATGTCTCTGCTTTTTAATATGCTGCCTAGGTTGGTCATAGCTTTTCTTCCAAAGAGTAAGAGTCTTTTAATTTCATGGGTGCAGTCACCATCTGCAGTGATTTTGGAGCCCAGGAAAATAAAGTCAGCGACTGTTTCCACTGTTTCCCCATCTATTTCCCATGAAGTGATGGGACCGGATGCCATGATCTTAGTTTTCTGAATGTTGAGTTTTAAGCTAACTGTTTCACTCTCCTCTTTCACTTTCATCAAGAGGCTCTTTAGTTCTTCTTCACTTTCTGCCATAAGGGTGGTGTCATCTGCATATCTGAGGTTATTGATATTTTTCCTGGCAATCTTGATTCCAGCTAGTGCTTCATCCAGACCAGTGTTTCTCATGATGTACTCTGCATAGAAGTTAAATAAGCACGGTGACAATATACAGCTTGAAATACTCCTTTTCCTATTTGGAACCAGTCTGTTGTTCCATGTCCAGTTCTAACTGTTGGTTCTTGAGCTGAGTACAGATTTCTCAGGAGGTAGGTCACGTCGTCTGATATTCTCATCTCTTTAAGAATTTTCCAGTTTGTTGTAATCCACACAGTCAAAGGCTTTGGCATAGTCAATAAAGCAAAAGTAGATGTTTTTCTGGAAATCTCTCGCTTTTTTGATGATCCGGTGGATGTTGGCCATTTGATCTCTGGTTCCTCTGAATCCAGCTTGAACATCTGGAAGTTCACGGTTCACGTATTGCTGAAGCCTGGCTTGGAGAATTTTGAGCATCACTTTACTAGCATGTGAGATGAGTGCAATTGTGCAGTAGTCTGAACATTATTTAGCATTGCCTTTCTTTGGGATTGGAATGAAAACTGACCTTTTCCAGTCCTGTGGCCACTGCTGAGTTCTCCAAATTTGCTGGCATATTGAGTGCAGCACTTTCACAGCATCATCTTTCAGGATTTGAAAGAGCTCAACTGGAATTCCATCACCTCCACTAGCTTTGTTCGTAGTGATGCTTTCTAAGGCCGACTTCACATTCCAAGATGTCTGGCTCTAGATTAGTGATCACACCATCATGATTATCTGTGTCATGAAGATCTTTTTTGTACAGTTCTTCCCTGTATTCTTGCCACCTCTTCTTAATATCTTCTGCTTCTGTTAGGTCCAAACCATTTCTGTCCTTTATCGAGCCCATCTTTGCATGAAATGTTCCCTTGGTATCTCTAATTTTCTTGAAGAGATCTCTAGTCTTTCCCATTCTGTTGTTTTCCTCTATTTCTTTGCATTAATCTCTGAGGAAGGCTTTCTTATCGGTTCTTGCTATTCTTTGGAACTCTGCATTCAAACAGGCATATGTTTCCTTTTCTCCTTTGCCTTTCACTTCTCTTCTCAGCTGTTTGTCAAGCCTCCCCAGACAGCCATTTTGCCGTTTTGCATTTCTTTTCCATGGGGATGGTCTTGCTCCCTGCCTTCTGTACAGTGTCACGAACCTCCGTGCATAGTTCATCAGGCACTCTGCCTATCAGATCTAGCCCCTTGAATCTAGTTGTCACTACCGCTGTATAACCATGAGGGATTTGGTTGCAGTCTCCCTGAGTGGTCTGATGTCCTTTCGTGTTGTTGCAAAGGAATGCCACGCGGTGGCAGCATATCCCGAAGTCGAGCCTTTCTGCCTCAAGCTCAGGAACTCGGGGATGAGCTGCGCCGAGGCAGGAGGACCGCAAATTTAAGACAATGTTTTATTTCTATCAGTAGAAAAAGGTGGCAAAAATATTCAAACTAGTGTGAATGATGAACACATCAAAATTTAATTTTCTTCTATTTTTACATTTAACTTTTAAAAACAAGTTCCCTTCTTTATAGCTTCCCTGGTAGCTCAGAGGATAAAGCGTCTGCCCGCAATGCGGGAGACCCGAGTTCGATCCCTGGGTCGGGAAGATCCCCTAGAGGAGGAAATGGCAACCCATTCCAGTATTCTTGCCTGGAGAATCCCATGGACAGAGGAGCCTGGCGGGCTACAGCCCACAGGGTCGCAAAGGGTCGGACACGACTGAGCGACTTCACTTCACTCCCTTCTTTAAAGGATCAGCGGAAAGATCTGGACAGGATATAGTTAAGCCATCAGTCTACTTCCGTTCCCAGAAAGAGAAGAAAAATCGTGGCAGCTGGAGACTCTAGACGTGTATTAATGGTTAGGGATAATGTTCACCTTCGAATACCATGCGAGCCTGCAGGCAGAAGCAGCAGACCACCTGGGGGAGCGCCAGAACGTGGCACCGAGAAGGTGGGATTTCAGTTCATCTTTAAGATCAAGTGGCAATAATACAGGTGTATACGAAGGGGCAATAGCAGTAATGGGGTGTGTGTGTGCGTGTGCGTGTGTGCACGTGTGCGCGTGTGTGTGTGTGTGTGTGTGTGTGTGTATGTGTGTCGCTCAGTCATGTCCGACTCTTTTGCAACCCCATGGACTGTAGCCTGCCAGGCTCCTCTGTCCTTGGAATTCTCCAGGCAAGAATAATGGGGTGGGTTGCCATTTCCTTCCAGTAATGATAGCTAACATGTTATTAAGTTTGTAATCGACAGTATTTTTTTCACAGACTATTCATCTTCTCACACTGCTGTTCACCCCTTTTCCAGAACTATTCAAAGCGTGGTCTGCCAGCTGATAACCCTTACCTATATGGAGAGACACTGAGACTCACAGATATTGAGAGAAATCGTTTAGAAATGTTTATAGCAATTTGACAATTTTCTGTCCGTTCACCAAACAGTAAAGTATTGGGGCTTCTGCTTTGTATGTTTTTAAAAATTCATTTTTATTGTGTTTTGCCAAAGTGCCAGTCTTCAATGGATTAAAAATGCACACACTCTTACGCCCGTGCAAGCACACATCTAATCCATATCTACCAAAAGCCTGAGGAGCACTGGTCCCAGGGCTTGAAAACAGCAAGAAGGCACGGCGCAGGTGAACAGAGAGAGCAGGAGAAGGCTCAGGCTTAACAGCTTCTGCCTGGACAGGTGGGCTCATTCGACTTTATTTCACCCTGCCAGAAAAGATAATGAACAGGAATCAAATCATGGTCTGCTGGAATCTTCCATCCTTCGGAGGTCCGGGGTGGATTGCCGCGTCCGAGCCCTCTTCTCGTTCAGGGGCACCTGCATGTCACACGCTGTTCCAGGCCAGGCGTGCTCACTGGTCCTCCGGAGTCAGATCACGAACCTTCCCCTTAGTTAGGAGAAAGGGTCTGTTTTCTAGCCAAGGGGAACATGGTGTGTTTCCTACATGAAAAGAAATATGAAAACAATAACAGCCCATTGGTATCCCAACTCCTGTTCATATCCACACACACAAACACACGCAGAACCTTCTCCTCAAGCATGAACGGTAAATTCTACACTACCTCTCCCTGGAGTGGTGGTGTCAGGTATACTCCTGACTTGATCCCCCCTCTTATATTAAGGTGTTTTTAAGTAGTTTTTTTAATCACAAACTTTTATGATAAAAGTTTTTATCATGAAGTTTTAATCACAAACTATTAAACAGGAAAGTATTTTACATAATTTTTTTTCACTTTCATTTTTCAGATGAAGAAAGCTGTCTGAATTCAAATGAAAACATGACTAGCTTTAAAGGGAGAAAAGCCAGAAGACAATTATAATAGTGATATGATTTACAATATGTAGTTAGAGCTTTTGGATAAAACAAAATATTGTTTGAATGATGAATAATTAGGAATAGGTCAATTTTTTTTTCATTTTACACCTTCAAAAAGCTTAAAACTATTAATCAAAGAGAGATTTAGCAGGGCCTGTTTTGCCCTTCTCTTTCCTTCATATTGAAGACCTATTAATAATCAAATATTAATTAGAGATAACAAGAAAAATGGATTTGTCTGGAAACAAAACCACAATGGAAAGTATCTGGCAAGAATTTCTTCACCTTTTTCTCCTTCTTTATCTTCTTCTTTTTCATGTTAAAAGCAATAATGAGGGGCTTCCCTGGTGGTCCAGTGGTTAAGAATCTACCTGCCGACGCAGGAGACACAGGTTTGATCTCTGCTCTAGAAGACTCCACATGCTGTGGAGCAGCTAAGCCTGTGCTGAAGCCCACGGGCCCTAAAGCCCAGGCTCCACAGTAAGAGAAGCTACCGCAATGGGAAGCCCAGGCCCCGCAACAGAGTAGCCCCCACTGGCCACAACTAGAGAAGAGCCCAAGCAGCCACGAAGACCCAGCTCAGCCAAATATAAAGAAAAAGTAAATGTATTTTTAAAAATAATGATGTTAAAGAGAACAGCTATTGAACACATAGCATGTACCTGGACACTTTACATAATGTTGTTTCACCTAAGTCACACAGCATCCCGATGAAGTAGGAGTTACTCCTGCTTTATTGATGGAAAATAGAGTCTCGGGGAAGTTAAGTAACTAGCGCAAGGTGGCAAAGTGAGTAAATGACAGGATCAAGATAGAAACTGCATGTTTGAAGGTGAAATCCACGCAAGCTCTTGATAGTCTTTGTAGCAATTTCAGAATAAAATCAGGAGCAAAAGCAAGCTGTTGATCTAATTAACCCTGGGCACCATACTTATGTTAAATGATTCTCACAGTTTTTGGACAATGAGGCTCAAGTTACCTCATCTCTCTGGGCCTGCTTCCTGAGTAAAATGAGGGCAATACTCATTTTACCATTTGTTGCGATTAAAGGAGGTAACAACTACCTGAAGCGTCCTTAATGCAGCAGATGTGAACAACGTGGTAGCCACAATTATTTTTATTTCGTAAAGGAAGAAACTGGGAATTAAGCACATTTAGTTAGGAAGTTACAAGTATGCCGCTGGATCCCGAGTCCGTGTGATTCCAACCCAGCACTCTTCATTGATTACCCCATGGCGCCGGAGAAGACTCGAGTCCCTTGGACTGCAAGGAGATCCAAGCAGTCAATCCTAAAGTAAATCAGTCCTGAATTTTCATTGGAAGGACTGACGTTGAAGCTGAAACTCCAATTGTTTGGCCACCTTGATGCGAAGAACTGACTCACTGGAAAAGTCCCTGATGCTGGAAAGATTGAAGGCAGGAGAAGGGGGCCGCAGAGGATGAGATGGTTGGATGGCACCACCGATGGACATGAGTTTGAGTGAACTCCGGGAGTTGGTGATGGACAGGGCGGCCTGGCGCGCTGCGGTCCATGGGGCCGCGAAGAGTCGGACACGCCTGAGCGACTGAACTGCAACAGCAAAGGCAGGTAAGGTGTCTTTGGTGAGAAGGTTGGGCGAGAAGCATGGTTAATTTCTTGAAACCCTGCAATGACGTGTACATCCTTCCCAGTTCACTGCTTAGGGAAATGATCATTTCTACCCTGGCAGTTGGGGACGTAGACAATATAATAAAAATGCCTGCACCCGTGTGTAGTAGCCTCCCCAGGACTTCGCAGACCAGCTGTGCGCGTCAAGGAGGGGTCTCCGAGCCGGACCTGCAGGCTCAGCCCGCGCTCAGAGCCGCCCCGCCGGGTGTTGATGTTTCCCTCTCAGCCCCGCCCCCGGCCACGCGAGGCTCAGCCACGCCCCTAGGTGGGCGGGCTCTCTGGGCACCGCCCACCGCCTCCCCACGGTAGCCAATGGCGTGTGGGCTCCGCACCGCCCCTAGCAAAGATGGCGGGGGCGGTGTCAGTGCGGGCAGGCTAGGGCTCGGAGCCGAGCCCACGGCGGACCGCGGAGACGGAGGGCGCGGCGCGGGCCATGGAGGGGGGCGGCGGCGGCGACGGCGGGGCGCGGCAGCGCGAGCTCGAGCGCATGGCGGAGGTCCTGGTCACCGGCGAGCAGCTGCGGTGAGGCGGGGGGCCGTGCCGCGGCTCGCGCGGCGCCGCCAGCCCGCGCGCCCGCGGCTCCCCTGGCCCCGGCTTCGCTGCGGCCGGGCGGGCGCGGGCTCGCGGGGCTCGGGCGGGGGCGCGCGGGGCTCGGGCAGTGGATGCGCGGGGACTCCGGGGTCTTGCCAGCCGGGTCCCGGGGCCGGGGCGAGGGGCGTGTGGGCAGCCCGCAGCCGGCCTCACCGCAGCCCCGTTCCTGCAGCTCTCCGCCGCTCAGACGCGCTGGGGCTCGGACGCGCGGGGCGGCGCGGCGGCGGGAGCGGGGACCGCGGGCAGTGAGCGCGCGGGGGCCTCGGCCTCCGGGGTCTTGCCAGCCGGGCCCCGGGGCCGGGGCGATGGGCGCGTGGGCAGCCCGCCGCCGGCCTCACCGCAGCCGGGTTCCTGCAGCCCTCCGCCGCTCGCACGCGCGTGGGGCGCGCGGGGCGGCGGGAGCGGGGGCTCGGGCGGGCTCGGGCGCTGGGGTCTTGCCGGCCGGGGCGCGAGGGGCGCGTGGCAGCCCGCAGCCGGCCCCGCCGCGGCCGCGCTCCTCCGGGTGGAAGCCGCCAGCCCGCGACGCCGTCACTTAAGGTGCACGTTTCGCGTCGCTGCCCTGAGCCCCGGTGTCATCATCCGTGAAGCGGGACTGACCTCGGCGCCCTCCCGAAAGGTCCTTATGGGGCCAAACCGAAGGCTGGAAACCCCGCGCCTGTGCCGGCGTCCGCACGCGCGCGGGTCAGCGCCTGGGTCCGCCAGGGCCTTGGAGGCTCGGGTCCTGCCCCGTCCCCGCGCCCGCTCCCCGCGCACACCTCGGGCGGAGCGCACTGGCCCGGGCGGCCGCGCCCCGGCTGCGTCCCCGCACCCGGCACAGGCGGGGTCCCGGGCTCAGACCCCATCACTCCCATCCCATCGCGGTCCTTGGATTCGTCTCTGAGGGTTTTACCGACGGTCTGACCGGTTCCGCAGCTGCTGGGCTTGTGGTCATACATCGGTTTGCCAGGGAAAACAGAACTCCTTGGCGTCAGCGTCAGAGCCACTTGCGTGGGCCGCTAGTCCCGTCAGACGGAGTGCGCGCCTCTGCCTTCTTACTGGTCTGAGTGTCCAGGTTCTTTTTGGTGTCTAAAACGCTGGTTTCAGAACCCGGAGGAGAGAGACCCTTGTAAAGATCCCTAAAGGTTTGGTAACCATTCTGCTTGCTGCTCTTGTATTGAGGAAGCAAATATTGGAGGTCAGAATTAATTGAGTTTAACGTTACGAAAGGCAAATTGCACATTTCTATTCCCTGATGGTTTTTAATATATAGCCAAAATTCAAGAGAATAAAAGCTTCTTTTCCATCAAGAGATTTTCTAATTGAAAAAAAAAAGTAAAACTTTTCTGATTCAATTTGAAACACTAACACTTTATCAGCTCCATTGGGTACGTTTCACTTCCTTTTAAGAAATATGGTTAAAATGGTATGTTCTAGATTATGTGACTTTTACCACAATAAAAAAGACATTTAAAAAATACATTGCATTATGAAAGATTGTTTTCCTAAGGGTACTCAAACTATCATCTCAATAATAAAAAAACTAATAAAAAAAAGGTGAAATATTGCTTGGTGCCTCTCTCCAGAAAGCACCTTCTCCTTCAAACATGCGCGATTGTGCCATCCTTGGGGGGTCCCTGGAGCACTTCCCCTCTTTCTGCCTGCACCCCTCTGTGCTGTGGCAGGTTAGTGTAGAAGACAGAGGGCTCTCTTTCACACTCCGGTTAGGTAGACCTGGGTTTGAACTTCAGCGCAGCTACTTTGCTGCCAAGAGTCAACATTAAGTTGTTTTGAGGAAAACTTTAAAGCCCCATGAATTGGATTTGCTACTTTTTCTGGTGCCGGAGGCCTTGGACAAGTTACTTAACTAGGAATGAGGGCCAGTCATGGAACCTACCTCATGGTGTTGTGATGAGGGTTAGATAGACGAGCTGGTGCTTGGAGCAGCGCCTGTCGTGCAGTTGGCACCCTGCCAGCCTTAGTGTGATGGTTCTGCGACTTTGGACAAGTTAACTCACTTGTCTGGACTTGTCTCCTCACCTGTAAGAAGGCAAGATAAGCAGCCCATAGGGTTGATGACAAAAGGCAAGATAAGCACCCCATAGGGGTGATGACTTTCCTCTGGGCTTCAAGTATGGAGCATTTAGCTGGGGGTTGTCATAGTTAATGAGGTTCTTGGTTGCCTTGCATCACCCCCACGTGCCTTCCAGCTGAGCCAGATTTAGCAGGGGGGCCTGCTTGCTGGTTGAGAACACCGGTTTAGAACCGGCTTGCTGGGGCTTCTGATTCCGGCTCCACCATTTATTAGTCCTGTGACTTGGGGACAGTTTGCTTAACTTCTCGGTGCCTCAGTTTCCCTTCTCTTGCAGGGATTTTGTGAGGATTGAATGAGGAGATGCTACATGTAAAAGGCTTACTAAATGTTAGTTGTTTAATTTTACTTTGGAAACGTGTCATCGTTGCCTTGTAAAAATCTCTACCATCTTAGCACTGTGCCGAGTACCAAGTACGCAGCAATTCCTCAGATGTTTGAACGAGTAGTGTATGTAATTAAATGTACCAAAGCAAATTGATAATCAGAATTTAGGGACTTAAGTGGCCGTGCACACCCGTGGCTTCTTGGTTACCGGAGGAACCTCACACAAAGGAGTAAGGATGCAGATCTCCTTGCTGTCACTATCACGCTTCCACATGCTGCTCTCTCACAGGCTGACTGTGGGGACTGTGTGATGTCCAGGCTTCCTGCCTCCAATTGCTTTATGCATACACACACACGCAGAACTGCTGTCTTCCTTCTCTTTCCTTTCCGTTGCTTTCTGGGCATCAAAGACGAGGCAAATAAGTAATGAGGAAAGGACGCCCTATGATTGGGACTGGAAATGCAGCATTTGGCTTCCAGGCCCAGCTCTCTGATGCTGTTTATTTAGCATTTGTTTATGAATGTATATATGCATGTTTCATGTACATTTATTTTTAACTATGTTTACAAGTCAGTTACTCAGTTTGGGCCTCAGTGACTGTGCCTGCAGAATGGGAATAATAATACTCTTCCAAGTAAGATTTGTGGTTTTGGATCAAACTGGGTATAACATGGGAAGGAACTTTGTAAAATAAATCAATAACTCAAGAGTAGTGGTTGCTGTGATTATTATAAGCTCCAGATGTGAAACTGGGGGCTGGCTCCACAATCCTGACACTTTGGTAAGGGCAGCTGGCTGCATAAGGGTATGAAATTGAGCAACATTTAAAGACACACCCTGCTTTCTTTTCTGGCCTGACCGGAACCGTTTTCCTAATGTCTCTGTGCTTTCCCTTCCCCTGGAAGATTTACTTCCTCGCCCAATGCATCTGCTTGTTTTTGCATCTTTTTTTCGAGTGACGACCTTAACAAGAGCAGGGTAATTTTTTCACATATGCATTTGCTTGTTTTTGCATCTTTTTTTCGAGTGACGACCTTAACAAGAGCAGGGTAATTTTTTCACATATGCATTTGCTTGTGGCTGCTGGTCTTCCTTGCGGGGTGGGCTTTTCTCTGGCTGCTGTGAGCAGGCTTCTCGTGGTGGGGGCTTCTCTTGTTGCGGTGCACGGGCTTCAGTACTTGTAGCCCGTGGGCTTAGTTGCTCTGTGGTGTGTGGGGTCTTCCCCGAACAGGGATCGAGCCTGCATCTCCTGCATTGGCAGGAGGATTCTTTACCACTGAACCACCAGGGAAGCCCCATGTTTTTGTATGTTAAAAATGTATTTGGATGTCACTTCATATCCCCAGGATGGCTATGATCAGAAAGACAGTAAGTGCTGGCAAGGTTTTGGGGAAATTGGCACCGTGACACACTGCTGGTAGAAAGAGAAAATGATGCAGCCACTTGGGAACTCATTCTGGCATTTCGTTAAAAACCGAACACAGATTACCATGCGACCCAGCAATGTTACTCCTAGGTATATATTCAAAAGAAATGAAAACACATGTCTGTATAAAAATTTGTACACAGATTTTCAGAGCAGCATTTTTCCTAGTAGTGAAAACCAGTAACTACTCAAGTGTCTGTCAGCTGATGAATGGGTCAGTTATGCGTGATATATCTGTGCAAGAAGTGTTATTTGGCAGTGGAGGGACACAGCATGGGAGGACTCTGACTTACGCCAAGGGAAAGAGGACACAGAAGAACACATGTCCTCTGACGCCTCTGACACGACGCGTCCAAAACAGGCAGATCTGTGGAGGCGGAAAGTGGTGCCGGTGGGGGTGGGGGGCGGGGCGGGGGGTGTAGAGCTTCTCTGGGTGATGCTGAAATGCTTTCAACTTGACTGTGGTAATGGTAACATAACTCTGTGTATATGCTTAAAACCCCTGAATTATGTACATTCAGTGGGTGAATTATGTGGTGTATGAATTATATCTCAGTACAACTATTACACAAATGCATCTGGATGACATCACAGTGATGAAAGACAAAATATGAGAACTGTTCAAGTGCGCTTTTTGCTCTCTTTTTGGATTGGCCAAAGAGTGCAGTGATACTTATCATCAACTTGATAACAGCGTGACCATCACACCAGATGAGATGGGACTGGTATTTTACATATATCTTTTTTAAATTAAATTTTATTTTTTGGCCACACGGCACATGGGGTCCTGGCACCAGGGATCAGACTTGTGCCCCTGCATTGGATGTGCAACGTCATAGCCACTGGGCTTCCAGGGAAGTTGCGGCACGTGTCTTTTTACAGTATTATTCTTTTTGTTTTACACTATTATTCTTGATTCAGCACAGAGAAAACATGCCGTAAATTGTCTCAGCACATTCCTAATTTGAAGATAATGAGCTATTTGTAAATCATTCATTCTTGATACTGAGGTTTCATACTGTAACTTTTAAGATTATTACTTGTGTTTATATGTTTATGTGTAAAGCTCTTATCTTGACATTTGCCGTGCAGTCGTAATTATGACATTCTAATGACAACACCCAAATCCACCTTTTGTTTCTTCTATCGGTTAATTTCACAGATACTTAGCAATAAAGTGGTTTGTAAAGGAGCATTTAAAGAGTCCCACAGACTATCCCTTTTCTCTCTGTGGTGATGGTAGGTGTGATAGTAATAACAACAATACTTGTGTGTGTGTGCTAAGTTGCTTCAGTCATGTCCAACTCTTTATGACCCCATGGACCATAGCCTGCTGGGCTCCTCTGTCCCTGGGATTCTCCAGGCAAGAACACTGGAGTGGGTGGCCATGCCCTCCTCCAGGGGTCTTCCCAACCCCAGGGATTGAACCCGCGTCTCTAATATACCCTGCATTGGCAGGTGGGTTCCTCACCACTAGCGTCACCTACTTACAGGGCATTTATTATCTGCCAAAGACTCTTCCGAGTGCTTATATGTATTAGGAATATATATTAACATATATTACATATATATATATGCCTTAAGCTTTATAGCTACTCTGTGTAGAAGATATGCTTCTTCTCCCCATTTTACAGATGGGAAAACTGAGGATCAGAGCAGGTAAGCTAACTGGCCATAGATTATTCAGCAAGAAAGCACTAGAGCTGAGAGTTCTTGCTCTTAAGCAAAATGCTAGACCTCAGTTTAACGGTGTCTCCAGCGAGTAATTTAGAGGGTTAGGAAGTGTCAGGATGAGACCAGTGCAAAACAGAATCATGTGTAAGAGTATCAACGTGGGATGGCTTTTGCAAACAAGCAAGGAGACAAATGATTTTTCCCTTCTGCTGGGAAAAAGCTAATTAATTTCTAGAAGTGTTTATGTTCTGACAAGATAGAATGGTCACTTTCTCCATTAACTTTTAAACCATGTGTTCCTTGCCATGTGGTTTTGGAAACTTAATTTGAACTCCACTCATTCTGAATCTGTACTCACTTTAATGGATAATTACAGTGCACTGTTTTGCCAGCTGTGAGGATGGGCGGGTGGAAGGGGAATTAAGAATGTAATGAGGAATGGGTAATTAAGGAAAATGCTTTAAGCTTTCCAGTTATGCTCATCTACCTAGACTAAATATGCTAATTACAAAAGTCTCATCCAGTCATTAAAAGCTGGGTCCCTAAAAGCAATTTACTGGGCAGTGAGCTTTAGGTAAGTTGTAGGAAATTGCAGTTCTTTCAATTGTTTGATATATTTGCCTTTTATCTGCAACAGACTGCCTTTCCAGACTCCTACAGGCTTGCTGTTGCCTTGGCCATAAAAACATATTAAATCAACACTGAGCAGCTTTTCTGAATTTGCTTTGCCAGTGTAAATGCAGTATGCAAACTAAAGGTAAAAAGTCAGCTGGTGGAACCAAAGGCCGACCTACAATAAAGTAAATATGAGATACGGAATTTAGAGCTGCAGAATAGAACAAGGGGGAATACAGCTGACCCTTGAACAATGCGGGGGTTAGAGCAACCACCCTCTGCACAGTTGAAAATCGAGTGTGACTTTACAGTCAGACCTTCTCTGTATCCCTGGTTCCCCACCTACAGATTCAACTCACCATGACTTGTGTAGTACTGAGCTATTTATATTGAAAAAAGTCTAATATAAGTGGACCTGAGCTGTTCAGAAGGGGTCCATTTTATTGCACTTTAAACTTAAGGAACTTGAAGATTGGCTTAGAGCAGGGGTCCCCAACCCCCGGCCATAGACTGGCACCGTCTGTGGCCTGTTAGGGACTGGGGTGCCCGCTGGGAGTGAGCAGTGGCAGACGAGCACGGCCTCACCTGTGTTTGCAGCCACCCCACCCCTCCCAGCGCCGGGATCTGCCTACAGCACAGGGGGCCCGGGTTGGATTCCTAGATCGGGAAGATCCCCTGGAGGAAGACATGGCAACCCACTTCAGCGTTGCTGCCTGGAGAATCCCGTGGACAGAGGAGCCTGATGGGCTACAATCCATATGGTTGCCCAGAGTCGGACACGGCTGAGCGACTGAGCACACCCCGTCACTCACAATGCACGCCTGGCACTCCTGATGCACGCTCTGTCACTCTCGAGGCACGCCCCATCACTCCTGATGCACGCCCCATCACTCCTGATGCACGCCCCCTGACCCCTGACCCCGGCACTCTTGTCACTGAGCTCTGCCCCCTGTAGGTCAGCAGCGGCGTTAGGCTCTCACAGGAGCGCAGTGCATGTGAGGCGCTTGAAGCATCCCCAAACCCGCCACCCTCCACCGCCGCCCTCCCCAGGCCCCAGGGAAACTTGCCCTCCATGGAGCCAATCCCTGGTGCCAGAAAGGTTGGGGAGTGCTGGCGTAGAGAACGTGTTTGAGAGTAGCCCCTGTCGGTGTCCAACAGTATGGATGCTTAGCTCCACTAGACGTGGTAACCAAGGGGAACGGCAGGAAAGCTGCTGCCTAGATGCTCCTACTGAAATGTAGAGATCCAAACGGAAGGAAGATGCCTTTATTTTCCTAAACAGCAGAGAGGATATCCTGGCATCTGGGAAATTACCACCTGTTCGGATAAAGAAAAGGTGGGGAGGGCTTCAGAAAATGGAGAGCCGCTCTATTTGGGGTTGGGCAGAGGAGCCGTGTGTAGAGCTGAGCTGCCTTTGAACTGGAGGCTTTGCCCGTTTGCAGACCCTGTTTCATGGACATCTTTTCCAGTTCACCCCTTGGAGGTGGGGGCATCTCTCACGGACCCAGCACAGAGCAAGCTCAGCAGATGGTTCCTTTCTTTCCTGGAGAGGGAGCCTGGGAAGGTGCTGTGTCATTTGCAGGAACCCTCGTGCAGATGGAAGGCAGTGTGTGCTCAGTAAATGATTGTGGAGTAATTGTACACTTCTCTTCACTTGTGCAAGCCTGTTTCTGAGATGACGGCAGTGTTGGTTATGAATAATGTTTGTGCTGACTTTTCTAAAAGGCCAATGCTGGTGTTTAGATCCTGCCTCTTGACGACTTTGGAATCGATAAACCTGAAAATAAGTCAAATGCCTACCCTTCAAAAGAAGAGAATAAGAAGTGATGGATGATTCTTCTCTCCTGTAATTTCTAGTATTTATTTGGATCAGGGACTCACATCCCTTTATCAGACAGCAGCTCTTCACTGGTTGGTGTCTCTGAGTTTAGTAATGAAGAAAAGACAGGGGGAACAGTATCACCCTCTGTCTGCCTAGTACGTCACCACCGTTTGCTCTGTTCCTCATTACGTACTAAGGAGAGAGGTGGGTTCCAGGTCTGGGACCCCTGTTCCAGTGTTACCAGCTTTAACCACACTTGGAGGCTTATGCCTGTGACTTTTATGGATTGTGAGATGCTGGGAGGCCACAGTGGGTCAGGGCTGGTAAACGGCCGTGCCCCATGGTGCTGCCAGCGAGGGCGACGGGGCCGCTCTCATCCAGGCTGAGATGGTCCATACTGGATGCAGGGACTTACCCGGGTCTGCACGGAGAGCCACCTTGCTGTAGCTTTTCAAACATTTTTAAAGGTGACAAGGAGAGGCGGGTGAGAGGGAGGAGAGGCGAGATGGAGAAAGAACACACGCCGGGGAGTGCGGGACAAGATGGCCTTTCATCCGTGCAGTTTTCTGAGAACAGCTGTTGCCGGGGTGTAGCAAGAGCAGACAGACGTCAAGGCCTCCAGCCAGAGGAAGCCCACGGCAGCTGCACGGGGAGGGTTGGCAGCTAGCGTCATCAGAGCAGGGCCCAGCTCTTTCCGCTTGGCACCTTTAGCTGTTGTGCATGGTTTTGTTATTGTTGGTGGTGTGCGTTATTTGCTTTCGTTTTGATGACACTGTCTCCCTGCGATACTTGTACTTACAGATTTCTGATTCTGGTCTTGACCCCAAGGTTCCTTTCATTGAGGCGAAATGTGGCCCAGCACCCACTCAGGTCCTGGGCCCTCCTTTGATCGTCCAGCTCTGTGCGCTCCCCCGTGGGTGCTGAAGTTGTTACAGCTCCGACGAGCCGAGCCTTGTGCTCCGTGGCAGACCAGGTGGGCTTCTGAGGGAGGCTCGTCCAAAGTGCTCAGAAGCTCCTCCAGTCCCGACTTAGAGAATGAGAAACGAAGCGTCAGCGTGAGCGTCCTCTCATAAGAGACAAAGCCGTATCTCCTGCTGCCCTGTTTCCATTACGGTTGGGTGAGTGTGCTCTATTATGTGTGAAGTTCGCTGCTTTCTAACAAGCTGTAAAATTCTGGAGGGATACACTGTGAGTGGTGCGGCCACAAAAAAGAAAAAGAGAAAAAGGCTAGGAGGAACGGGAAGGCGGTAGTGCAGAGATGTATAATGAGGTGCTGGGTTAAGAACAACCAGGGTATAAGTGGCTGCTTCCGGTTGAGTTAGTAAAGAATCTGCCTGCAATACAGGAAACCTGGGTTCCATCCCTGCGTTGGGAATATCCCCTGGAGAAGTAAATGGCAACCCACTCCAGTGTTCTTGCCTGGAGAATCCCATGGACAGAGGAGCCTGGTGGGCTACAGTCCACGGGGTCACAAGAGTCGGACAGGACTTACTGACTAAACCACCAGGGAATAAATCTGCAAATTTGCAAAGAAGATATATTAAAAAAGGATTGTTTTTTCCGTCTTAAAAGAAGATTTAGCACATTTTCAGTTGAGGATCCTGGGTTAGTTTTCTATCAAAAAGCAGCTCTATTTATAAGGTTAGTACACTGTTCATAAAGAAGGCTGAGTGCTGAAGAATTGATGCTTTTGAACTGTGGTGTTGGAGAAGACTCTTGAGCGTCTCTTGGACTGCAAGGAGATCCAACCAGTCCATTCTGAAGAGATCAGCCCTGGGATTTCTTTGGAAGGAATGACGCTAAAGCTGAAACTCCAGTACTTTGGCCACCTCATGAGAAGAGCTGACTCATTGGAAAAGACTCTGATGCTGGGAGGGATTGGCGGCAGGAGGAGAAGGGGACGACCGAGGATGAGATGGTTGGATGGCATCACTGAGTCAATGGACATGAGTTTGGGTGAACTCCGGGGGTTGGTGATGGACAGGGAGGCCTGGCGTGCTGCAGTCCATGGGGTCGCAAAGAGTCGGACAGACTGAGCGACTGAACTGAACTGACACTGTTTTCAGGTACAGAGTCCAATAAAGTGTAGGTTTTTTAATTGTAGAAATCCTATTTTCCTTCCCGATTCCTTTCCTCTCGTAGCTCAGCTGGTAAAGAACTGCCTGCACTGTGGGAGACCTGGGTTGGATCCCTGGGTTAGGAAGATCCCCTGGAGAAGGGAGCGGCTCCCCACTCCAGTGTTCTGGCCTGGAGAGTTCCCTGGACTGTATAGTCCATCGGGTCGCAAAGAGTCGGACACGACTGGCAAGTTTTACTTTCACTTTCCTTTCCTCTTCTCCAGGAGGAAAGGAGAATGGGGTAAACTTGTATCCTATTTTCATCGAATATTTTTATAGAAATTCTACTTACCTTTACTCTTTAACATTTTCATAAATGAAAATGACTTTCACCAAATGTATTCATTGCAAAAACAAGAGCATAAACTGTTGTACGTTGAGATGCCAAGTGCCTCTTATATCATCTTTAGTTAAGCTATAATAAGCTTGATAAAATAAGACTTTACCAAAGCTCCTACTTGTACTGTTTTCATCTTAAAAACACAACAAGACTCAATTTAGAGATAAGGTTTTAAGGCAGTTATCTGATACATAACCAGGATTCATTTTCCTTCACATTTGTTAGAATTTACTTTGCTAAAGACTGTATTGTAGACTCTGGTAGTCAAACCTAACAGGGGGTATGACCTGTCTCTATGAAAGAGGGTGGGTAAGCCTTGGTTGCCATGAGAAGACGCTTAGCCTGCTACTCTACTCGTGAGAGCCAAACGTTATCGTAGAGTATTTCAGGACATTCAGATCTGAGGCACATGAGTGAGTCAGCTTTTTCCTCCAACACTCTGCTGTGAAAACTTTCAGACATCCAGACAAGTGTAGAGAATTCCACAGTGGACGCCCTTGTCTCCTCTGCTCAGATCTCAAGGTCAGCACTCCGCCACACTTGCTTTATCACCTGGCTGTCTTTATGTTCATCCTTCTGCCTACCCATCAATTCATCGTATTTTTTTTTAGCATTTCAGAATAAGTTACAGACAATAATACACTTTTTCTAAACTTTCAACATGGAATTTACTAGCTTGTACTTCAGTTCAGTTCAGTTCAGTCGCTCAGTCGTGTCCGACTCTCTGCGACCCCATGAATCGCAGCACGCCAGGCCTCCCTGTCCATCACCATCTCCCGGAGTTCACTCAGACTCACGTCCATCGAGTCCATGATGCCATCCAGCCATCTCATCCTCGGTCGTCCCCTTCTCCTCCTGCCCCCAATCCCTCCCAGCATCAGAGTCTTTTCCAATGAGTCAACTCTTCGCATGAGGTGGCCAAAGTACTGGAGCTTCAGCTTTAGCATCATTCCTTCCAAAGAAATCCCAGGGCTGATCTTCAGAATAGACTGGTTGGATCTCCTTGCAGTCCAAGGGACTCTCAAGAGTCTTCTCCAACCACAGTTCAAAAGCATCAATTCTTCGGGGCTCAGCTTTCTTCATAGTCCAACTCTCACATCCATACATGACCACAGGAAAAACCATAGCCTTGACTAGACGGACCTTAGTTGGGAAAGTAATGTCTCTGCTTTTGAATATGCTATCTAGGTTGGTCATAACTTTCCTTCCAAGGAGTAAGCGTCTTTTAATTAGCTTGTACTATAAACTAGCTTGTACTATTTGTTTATAATTCTCTTTTTTAAATTTGAATAAGAGTAGGACTTTATTGATTCGTTCTTTTTTAATTGGAGAAGTATAGTTGGTTTGCAGTGTTGTGTCAGTTTCCGGTGCACAGCAAAGTGACTCGGTTATATGCATGTATGTGCACTTTTTCAGATTCTTTTCCATCATAGGTTATTCTACGGTATTGAATACAGTTCTCTGTGCTATACAGTAATCCTTGTCTATCTGTTTTATATATAGTAGCGGGTATCTGTTAATTCCCAAACTCCAAATTTATCCCTCTCCTCCACCTTCCCCTTTGGTAGCCATAAGTTTATTTGTATCTGAAGGGCTACAGTCTGTGGGATGGCAAAGAGGCAGACAGGACTGGGTGACTAACATTTTCACTTGTGTGTATCCGTTTTTTTAGATTCTGCGTATGAAATGAAAAGGAAAGTCGCTCAGTCATGTCTGACTCTTTGAGATACCATGGACTGTACTGTCCATGGAATTTTCCAGGCAGTAAGATTGGAGTTTGCAGCCTTTCCCTTCTCCAGCAAATCTTCCTGACCCAGGAATCAAACTGGGGTCTTCTGCATTACAGACGGATTCTTTACCAGCTGAGCATGTAGGTGGTCTCATATGATATTTACCTTTCTCTGTCTGACTTCAGTTAACTCTAATATTCCCTAGTAACATCCATGTTGCTGCAAAGATTTTTTTTTTTTGAGACAAAACTTATACAGTGAAATTCACCCTTTGATGAGTGTTGACTAAGACATGCCTCTGTGAAACCCAAACCCCTGTCCTGATATCTTTGAATGCTTTTGGCGCCAAGAAACAGAAAATCAGCCCAATATGTTGACCCCATAACTGGAAATCCAGGAGACGTGAATAACCAGCTGATGCCACGTGCGTCTGTGACTGAGTGTCTTCTGAAACAACGCGTGTCCTTAGAATTATGCTACCCCACTCTTAGAGTTGCCACCTACGCAGTCTTTACTCCCCTTTCCTTTCCAGAAGTGTCCGGCAGAAGTGCAAAGCTGAGGGGAAGGTTAGAGGTCACTTTTTGAAGCTAAAAGCTGTTTCAGCAGCAGCATGACAGGCTCTGTTGTCCTGCCATATCCATGCGGGATCCCTCTCAGTATCATATCGCTGCTGCTGCTGCTGCTGCAGTCGTGTCCGACCCTCAGCGACCCCACGGACTGCAGCCCACCAGGCTCCTCCATCCATGGGATTTTCCAGGCAAGAGTACTGGAGTGGGGTGCCGTTGCCTTCTCTGCTCTTATCACTAGTTCCGTAAATAATTCCCAAACCCCGTCTAGAGGTCAGACGCTGGGTTAGGTGCTGGGGAGGAGGAGGGCCTTCATTTCTCAGGCTTCCCTCTGTGATCACTTGCATCTCTCCGCGTTTCAAGCACACTGGTGGCCCCCTATGGGTCAGAAACTTTATTTTCCACCTTTATGCTTTGAGGTTTCCAAATCGTGAATAATTTGGAAAGTGCAAAGTAATATAAAGAACACGACTCTTAAGGTAGCATTTCTGGACTGGCTTAAGGCAAGGGCCCTTTGATCATTTGTATCTGTCCTGCAGCAGAATTAACTTCAGAACGGGGCGGACACCCCACGGGAGTGGAATCTGCGAGGATGCCAGGGGTGGGGAAGGGACAACAGGCATATACTACATGAATCTAATGTCTCGTGTGTCTTTGGATAACAAACTTACTTAAAAACCTGAACACATGATAATTAATTTAATAAATTCATATATTTACAAAAAATATGAACATTGAAAGACACTGAAAAAAAATTATTGAAAGTTAAAGGATGGGGAGTCCTGAAGATGCTGTCAGGCATTTTGGCAGAGAAGGACACTTAGAGGCGGAAGCCACGCTTGGAGCATAAGGGACGAACACTGCCCCGGAAACTCCTGCAGGGCGAGGGCGCAGTGAGAGGAGAGAGACGGAGGCCGGGGGCCTGGGACGCCGGGTGCGCTGAGAGGTGATGGCACCGCGCGACAGGAAGCCTGGGCGTCAGGCTCCGGGCGCCCCGGGTGGCGCCTCGTCCCTAACAAGCCTGGGCGGTAGATTGGCTCAGTACAGACATCGTCTCAGAGCGTGTAGGGAAGTTTGGAGCAGAAGAGCTAGAGATGGTGATAGTCAGCGTTGGCGAGGGCGATCACGGTGTGTGTTTCTGTAGTAAGGAGCGGGAGAGTCGGACAGCTCCGGCGTTCCCTAGACAGCAGCGGCACGATGTCAGGCCCTGTGCTGTGCGTCTGCATGGCTTTGCTCTGTGGTGCTGAGCCCTGATAATAATTCTGTTGTCCCTGGTTTTAAATGGAAGACACTAAGGCATGAGCACTGTGACCGAAATCACAGAGGTAGTGAATACGGGAGCTTGGTGTTGAATCAGGCCCTCGGGTTTCTGTTAGATGCAAACAAGTATGGAAATAACTCTGCAAACTGCCAAAAAGCGAGGCCCAGCCTCTTGCCTTCAAGTCACAGGCTGAGCCGGGTGGAGAGGGGACAAGATACAGGCGCTTAAATAATACGTGGGGCAGCGTACGAGGCGTGATGTGTTGGAGTGGTCTAAACCGTGATGGGAATTTCTTGGCTTAGCTAAAGCTGAATTTCAGCGGCGAGGTGACTTCACACGAGAACCCCAAGTCTGCTTCTCGTGACCTCTTGCTTCTGCCTTTCTCTGTGCTTTTCCTTTGCCTTCGTGAAGGCTGCTTCTGTACACGATGGGGGCCACCAGCGCCAACCCAGATTGAGGAGAGAGGGCTCCTGCGGGCCCGGTGGGGAGGCCCTATGCTTCCGTCGCAGGGGTTCAGGTTTGCTCCCTGGCCAGGGGAATTCTGCATGCCACAGGGAATGGCCAGAAAGAAAGAAAAAAGAGTGAAGAGAGGGCTGTCTGCCATGAACCACCTACGGAAGTCTCGAGGAGCTTTCATGTTCTTGGGTCGTCTTGACTCACAAGATAGTAAGACAAAGTCCTTCACTGGCTTACTCATCTGCAGTGTCGCAGCAGGAAGGGCGGTGGTACTCTGACTGCCTTAAGTCAAGCAGGACGCCTGCCCCCACCTTGGGGTTACAGGTGAGGTCATAGCTGCCGTGCATTGGTGAAGGGTTCATTGAGTGTTTGGGGGATAAGCCCAGAGTCCCTCATAAAAGATTACTTGGGCTCAGTGATGAGAAAACACTGCAAAAAAATTGTGCAACATGTGATGTCATTAAGGCCAAATTCTAGGAGAACTAAAGTTGGGAGGTGCGGAGCTTATAGAGAAGAAAAATTGCTAGCAGAAAAGCCACAGGAAGATGCAATTTGGGAAAGGTTAGGAGACATTGGTGGGGCTTCTCTGCTGGCTCAGTGGTAGAGAATCCACCTGCCAGTGCAGGAGATGGAGGTTTGATTCCTGGGCCAGGAAGACCCCCTGGAGAAGGAAACGGCAACCCGCTCTAGTATTCTTGCCTAGAGAATCCCATGGACAGAGGAGCCTGGTGGGCTGCAGTCCATAGAGGTGCACAGAGTTGGATATGACTGAACACACACGTGGGCAGAAGGTGTTGGCGTATATCCTGGACAGTAGTGCTTTCAAAGTCCTTTTCCATCTAAAGCTCCCCCGCGTGATGGCCACCTGCTCACCATCCGTATGCTCTCTCCCTCACCTCCCACCCCTCGCCACTGTCTGAATTGGAAGAGATGCCTCTGGTGTTTGGGTTTTGCCCAGTAACAGACGTAAAATAGAACTCTCAACAGATGACTAAATTGGAGGTGGCTCAGGTTCAAATCGCAAAGAATGATTTTTGCATCACTTGGGTTTTGATGTCTTTCCAAGTAACACCTCCACCCAGAGGGACTCCCGACCAAAGCTGTAGAGAAGTCGTCTCTTTGTTTAAGCACGGCTGCTTTAGGGATAAAGTTGCAGACTTTCTGGGGAAGCTGCAAAAATGTTCTTTACTTACATACCGAAGAAAGGTCTTTCAGGTCTTGCGTTTCGGTATATTTTGTTAGTGTTTCCCCTGCCTTCTCCAGAAATTGGAAATAGGAGACGCCTTCAGTGATCAAGAAGGCAGGTTTTTTTGCCGCTGTTAGGAAAATTTAAGCTTTTATCTCATTGCACGATTGCATTGACTTCATAATGGCGACTTTGGTGTCCATTTCATATTGCATCTTACCGTAAAGATAACTAACAAAATAAATCCAAATGTATTCTTCTGGTTTTATTCTTGGATAACAGCTGCATGAGTTTAGCTTTTTATTCTCAGAATGGGTGGCATGTGTACCGTTGCAGTAAACCTTTCGTCCTCGAGTCCTGACAAGGAACTGTGATCTGAATTGGGACTTTTCTTATGCCCATGTTGGCTGCAAAAGAGAGACACTCCAGAGAAACCCCTCGAGAAGCGTCGTTGGGATCTAGGAAGCTGGGCTTGGAGCCACTGCGTTTGCAACACGTTCACCGTTTGCTGACTTGGTGGGAATCAAGGCTTTGAGCCAAGAACAGTGGAGTGTGATTACTCAGGTCTTCATCAGAATTTCCAATTTTGCCTCTCAAGTGGAGGTGCAGTGGTTAGGGCCAGGAATTCCTTAGAAGCCACATCCCAGTGCACCGGCGGACAGAGCCTGATGATTTCTGAGCCTAATGAGCCAGAGGGACTCAGCCGTCCTTCTGCAGCGCCACTTTGGGTGGTTGCTCTGCTGCCGCTGAGTCGCTTCCGTCGTGTCCGACTGCGTGCGACCCCGTAGACGGCAGCCCACCAGGCTCCCCCGTCCCTCGGGTTCTCCAGGCAAGAACCCTGGACTCTGCAGCGCCACTTTGGGTGGTTGCTCTGCTGCTAGATAGCTTGATTTCTGGAAGGGGAGCTCAGGGAAGGAGAGGAAGTTGGTTTGGCTCTTTGTCAGCAGTGCTGGAAGAATGTTTATTCAGGGCGGAGTTTGAGCACTGTGAGAATTCGGGGATTATCAGAACATTTTCAGTCCTTTGATGTCGTGCCTACCCAGCAAATGCTCCTTAGCTGACCTCCTGCCCTCTGCCAGAGAAAGCTCCTCCTGGCCGGGGCGCAGTGTGTTGCTCACGAGCGTCTAAGTGTGCGGGTGGGGAGGGGTGGCCCCCATCAGCGTTGCAATCATACTTATGGAATCTGACATACATTTGGGGAAATCACGGCAGTCCTTAGTGGTGGCTTATGCGAAAAAAAAAAAATTTAAAATGAAATTCAGCCTAGCATTGCTTAAAAGAACACCCCCCAATTTTTTTGTCTGTTTTACTACGCTGTAGTCAAAAATGCTCCTCTTGATAAGAGCAGAACAGTAGATATTAAATTATGTAGCTTGGGGCTTTCTGGGAGATAGGCCTTTATGGAGCTTATAGTACAACGTGTGAAAAAGAAAAACACACACTTACTTAGAGCTGTTTGGTGGTCTATTCAGAGATGTGTTCAGAGGTTGAATCTGAGATAGAGTGTCATTTAAAACTGCATGTACTGGAAGGCAGATGTTTTTCAGTATTTCCCCACAAGGCCTTGAGAACGGCGTCTTCTCTGTGGGCCTGGACCACCTCCTGTGCCAGCAGGATTAGTCAAGGCAAGTGTGTTTCTCACGGGGCAGATGAGAAAGCTCTTTCTTCTCCAGAAAGAGAAGGCTCTTTCTTCTCCAAGAGCCTTGCGTCCAGTTTGATGGGCCTCCTGGAGGAGGCCACGGTGACTGCATCCCTGCCTCCTCTTCCCCTTCAGACTTAGGAATGGAAGGTGTCAGCAAAGGGCACACCTTCTAATTTTTATTTTTTGGCCGTAGCACAGGCGTGTGGGATATTAGCTCCCTGATCAGGGGTCAGACCCCCAGCACTGGAAGCGCAGAGACGTCGCCGCTGGAGCACCAGGAAGCCCAGCAGCTTCCGGAAGGCAGCGTCCAGCTCTCGCTGCCAGACTGTCCTCGCGACTTAGGGGAATGGGCGCCGTGAGCCATCCGGTGCCTCGTACAGACACGCGTCAGGCTGTCTACAACCCTTTCGATGTCTGTCCTCCTTGTGGAGTGAGCGGGGAGAAGGTGAATTCTGTGGTTTCTGGTGTGGATTAAAGAACCTTTCCTGGGATGACACGTGGTCCTCCGTCCCCTGGTTATTCCGGAGCTGGGCGTGAGCGTGGAGCGGCCTGACACACCGCGTGGCTTGGCCTCACAGGAAGGACCCTGGCTCCCGTTTCCCAGCCTCCCTGTAATGCAAGCAAAAGCATGGCCTCATCCCTGGGTTACAAGTGACGTGAACTCAGGAGCCCGAGGGTCAGAGCTGGGAAGTACCAGATAGCTGTCCCTGCAGACCTCCTGCTGGGGAAGGGCAGGCTCCAGTCCAGAGCAGCCCTCCCGCCGGCAGGGTGAGGTGGGCCCCTGGGGTGGCATCCACACGTCCTGCCGAGGACCCTCTGCACACTCCCCGAGTGACACATGGCACCTTCTTCTTTCTTAGATCCAGAGCTTCTCTGCCTAAAACCCAGGGAGAGGCACTTCAGTGCGCCAGGTGCATTTTGACTTACTGTGAAGTTTTGAAACGAGGACTTTAAACTTTACCTTATTTTATAAATGAGGGTATTTAGTTCAAAAGTCAAACTCGGTTAGGTCTTTTAACCTCTGGCCCTGTTTTTAATTGCTTAATACCCAGCTTCCTTTTGCTGGGACCTTGGAAGTTTGACTTGCCCCTGAATATTCTGTGTTGGGCAAAAATTAAACTTAGATCTATAATGATACTTATGTCTACACACATGAAAAAGATGAAGAGCAACATTAATACACTGAAAATTTTATTAAGAAATATTTGAAAGCTAAAGGGACTTCCCTGGTGGTCCAGTGGGTAAAGCTCGGTGATCCCAGTGAAGAGACCTGGGTTCGGTCCCCGTTGGGAACCATCCCTCATGCTTCAGCCGAGAGTCTGCAGCCCCAGCGAGGATCCTGTGAGCTCTAACTTAAGACCCAGTGCAGCCAAAATAATTTTTTTTTTAAAGAAACATGTAAGAGCTATGAAAGCTTGGGTTAGTCGTGTGACTAAGTGGCTATTTCACTGTACGAATGGCTCATTTCCAGGACGCATCTGATGGGGGCATGTGCGTGCCCTGTGCCAGGTTGCTTGTGTGTTTTACTTGAAGATAGTAGTAAATGCGCTTCACATGTGGGTTAACTAAAAATATTAGAAGTTCCGGAATGTGAGTCGAGTGGGCCATATTTTGGGCTCTGGAGGATATTTATTACCACTTCTCAGCAACATAAAAGATGCATATCCCCAGATTTAGGTTTTGCACGGGAGAACTAGATTAATAGTAGGATCTCACGCAAGAAACGCTAAAGGATGTTCCAAATATTATTTTGGAGCTTTTCAAAGGGATTGCTCAACTTCTCTTTACAGTTAGAATAAATTTTTACTTAGTTAACTGTAGATCCTTTAAATAGACTAATACAGAGATTTTGACTCGTTGTCCTCAAAGAGCATACACTGAAATAGCCAAATAAGCACTGGGCATTTTGTTCAAGATTCTCTTGTTTCCTTTGCAGGAATGCATAAGGCATTAACGATTATAACTGAATTTTCACACCAAGCCTTTAGAGTTGTAGGAAAATAGGTCCTGTAGTTTAGGTGTTGATTTTAGGATTAGAAGAATGCAAAACTCAGGGTTGGGGAATTTTGGATTCAAGACAGAATAAGTATAAAGATTTTCTAAGCTCTCGGGGGAAATTTGGGCATAAGGTCAGAATTTTCAAGCATCCTGGGAGGAAAAAAAGCAAAGACTTTACTTAATTAGCCACATAGAGCCCTAAGCTATTTGTTTTCTAGTTATTTCCCCCATCATGTGTGCCTCAGACCTGTGCCCCTGTTACAGAAGATGGCATGAATGACATACGTGTAACTATAGACGTACGTTCTCTGTGCAGCCTTGCCTGAAAGCTCGTATTCCTTTTGGTAGAAGCCATGTCAAGACTGTAATGCTGTTTTAACCAAATGTGAAATGTTTACTTTATTTTCTCGCATGTATTTTTTTCCTTCACCCAACCCTCTGTCAGCCTCAATAGACAGAAAATATGTTATAAAGTCATATTATGCTCTAATGTCTCCTTTCCCTGTGATACAGCTCTTTCTTCATTTCTGTCCATTGAGCAGTTGCTTGTGTGTATACATATGTTTTCAGGATTCTTCATAGCACTAAGCAAGAGATTACACTAGAAATCGGTTATTACTTGGCTGGTTTGCACTTTAACCACTTACAACTCTTCTCACCCCTGTTAATTCTTACTCTTGGTCTCAGGACCTAATCTAGGAACTGAATAAAGAAGGAATTACCTGCTTTTTTCATTCATCTCCATGTGTCCTGTTAATGGGAAAAGCTGTGTGTCAGAAAGGAAAGGAGGCATACCCACATTCATTTAGACACTTACCGTAAACTTGAAGTGAATGCCTTACATCTATGCAGAAATCTGTATGTATTTAAGTTGTTAGTCAAGAACCTCAATGCGATAAAGTATGTTTTCAGAGACGACTCTTTCGTCATCAGCAATCGGAGTAGCTTTTGCTTTGTCAACCTTTTTAAAAAACCTAACAAATCTGTTAGGAAACAACCGTTGTCTATACTCTGAATCTCCATACAGCTCAAAGAAACTTGCTAGCCTGTGTCAGGATCTTGCAGGGACTTGCCTGGTGGTCCAGAGGCTGGGGCTCGGCTCCCAGTGCAGGGCACCCAGGTTTGGTCCCTGGTCAGGGAACCAGATCCCACGTACCACAACTCAGAGTCTGCACGAAGCAGCTGAAGATCCCGCGTGCCACAGCGAAGATGGAGGATCCCGCGTGGTGCAACTGAGGCCCCCGTCGCCAAACAAATAAGTAAATACCTTGCAGTGTCCGTCGGTCTCGAAGGTCCTAAGCGTCACCCGGCCATTTCTTGCCCACCTGATTGAAATCCTTCCAGCAGTTGGCCCTGCTCCCTTAGTGAGAGTCTTAGGCATATTCCCCGAGTACTGTGTACAGGCCCTGTTTTTTAAGCTTCCTTCTGCAGCCTTCTGCCGAATCTCTAAGAGCCTCTATATCCTTTCAGTAAAATCCCTTTTTGCTTAAATTAGCCAGAATTAGTTTTGGGTTCTCATAACCATCATTGAAACAGAAATTAGTACCAGGAGTGAGGCATCTAACATACGTCACAGATACCTATTACATGAATGTATTTTTTTAAGTTTTCTTTTGTGTGTGTGTGTGTGTGTGTGTGTGTGTGTGTGTGCTGAAAGCACAGAGTCAGGGATGTTTATATAAAATACTGTTGGCTACAAAGTGTCAACAAAGACTAACTCTGCTTGGAATAGAATGATCATCTTACAATCCCTCCAGTGTGTTTGAGCTTTACTCATACAAAAAGTGTTTGACTTGTAACCGCATTTGTTATGTAGAAGGCTGTAAGCGATTCTATTTTTGAAACTCGTGACATCTCCACTGTTTAGGAATAGGGTAGAATATAAATAAATGCTTGTTGACTGATCCCTTATGGAAAGTGAAGTTGCTTTTAGTTTTGAAGTCATGAAATTTCATTTTTCTCTTTCCTCCTTAAAAAAATAGGGAAACTGAGGTTTTAGGAATTGAACTTCTTTCTGCTTTAGATTTGACATTGAGCACAAGAAGCAGGGTGTTTTGTTTAATTCATTTGGTCATGTGCAGTTTTAAACCTCCTCATGGATAAGTGTCTGTCCTGAGCCAGTTAACATTTTTGGTCTGTTTATATTTTCGGCCTCTCACTTCAGTGTGCTGTCTAAATTGCTACGTAATTGGGTACAAACATAAAATCCCACTTCAGAGTCATGCAGTGCTGTGTAGATGACACACGAACACAGTAATGTTTTTGGCTTTCACAGACGCTGTTACATATGATTACAGCCTTGTGGATCCGCAGCACCTACTAGCTGATGGTTCAGATGCGTTCAGAAAAAATGGGAGGAAGTCATACTGTGAGCTTTCGGTCTGTAAAGTCAGAGTACTTGCTGGGTGAGATGAATATATAAAAAATTCCACGGTAATAGTTCTTTCCTTTATCTTATTCATGTGATAAGTGTTTGTGATACAAATCACAGCGACTGACATGTAAACTGCATTTCTTTTAATTTTAGAAAGAGACTTTGTGTGTGTCATCGTATTGATTCTTAACGTTTTCTTGATCCTTGACCTGTGAGTTAGGAGGAATCTGAGTGATTATTCTGATTTAGGAGAAATTTAGAAGCTTCGCTGAAGTTCTTGTTCACTGTTATATTCCCACAAAGATGGGTTCACGGAAAAAAATGTGCTAAGTGATGAAATAAGCACAGCTCAGGGAGATTGAGTGACTTGGGCCGAGGACACAGTTACTCAGCGGTGGAGGCAGGACTCAGACCTAAGGTCTTTGATTCCAAATCCCACGTCCATCTCTGTAAAGCAGATGCTCCAACAAGGGCACCTGAAGTTGTGTTCAGTGGTAAGAGGTAAGATGAAGAAATACGCTTGAAAGCTTAGAATGCATCTCTCTTAAGTTGAATGAGGGATTATTTTACAGCGAATACTAAGTTCTGATGCATTCAGATGAAATTTTAGAAAGCCGGTTGGAGAGGCGCTCTTGAGGACCGTGCCACTTTGGTGTTCACACCGAATCATCACATTTCAGGTTCCTTAGACATAAAAGTACCTTTACATGGTGGATTTCCCTGATGGCTCAGCTGGTAAAGAATCACCTGCAATGCGGGAGACCTGGGTTCGATCCCTGGGTTGGGAAGATCCCCTGGAGAAGGGAAAGGCTGCCCACTCCAGGACTCTGGCCTGGAAAATTCCATGGACTGAATACTCCATGGGGCCGCAAAGAGTCGGACACGACTGAGCAACTTTCCCTTCCTCACTCACTCACTCACGTGGTGGGGACAAGGAGAGCGGAGTTTGCAGAAGCGCGCGCTCCACGGAGGCGCCTTGTTTCGTGTTAGGGACAGTGCCTGCAGGACGTTCCTTAACGCTTGTTGGCTGGACGAGGCCCAGGAAACTGACACAGTTGCTCTCAGTCAGTTTGGCGAAGGTCTTCCCGAAGGATTGCTCGTAACGTGGTTGACCGACATGCCATGTCCACGTCATCAGCATGATCAACGGGTTGAACTTTAGGCTGGTGGGACCTTAGTGATAATCTGTCTAGTCAAGCCTTTTAAATGACTGCTGCTTGGCCATCTGACGTGGTGTCAGACCAAGGATGGACTGACCTTGGTTCCTCTCTGCCCCCACTTTCGTCAGGTCACCCCTAAAGTATTTATGAGGGGTCATAAGTGATCGCCTCTGCTGGAGACCCAGTGGCCCCAAGGTCGTTATGCAGCCCAGTGTGGTGGCCTCAAACATAGTGTGTGCAGGGCTACGCACCCCAGTTAGTGTGTGCCCAGTTAGTGAGTGGGGGGCTACACACCCCAGTTAGTGTGTGCCCGGTTAGTGTGTGGGGGGCTATGCACCCTGGTTAGTGAGAGCAGAGCTACGTGCCCCGGTTAGTGAGAGCGGAGCTACAAGCCCTGGTTAGTGAGTGGGGGGCTACACACCCCAGTTAGTGTGTGCCCGGTTAGTGAGTGGGGGGCTACGCACCCCAGTTAGTGTGTGCCCGGTTAGTGAGTGGGGGGCTATGCACCCCAGTTAGTGTGTGCCCAGTTAGTGTGTGGGGGGCTATGCGCCCTGGTTAGTGAGAGCAGAGCTATGTGCCCCGGTTAGTGAGAGTGGAGCTACAAGCCCCGGTTAGTGAGTGGGGGGCTATGCACCCCAGTTAGTGTGTGCCCGGTTAGTGTGTGGGGGGCTATGCGCCCTGGTTAGTGAGAGCAGAGCTACGCGCCCTGGTTAGTGAGTGCAGGGCTAGGCATGGTGGCCCCAGTGTAGTTAGTGTGTGCGGGGCTGAGACAGAACCTGAGCCCTTGGCCTGTCCTGCGTTCCTCTCTCCTCAGTCGCGCAGGCATCCTTGCAGGACTGGTGTCTGAACCGTCTGAGCTCAGCGTGTCTCTGCGTTTCTGATTTGCTCTTCCCAGGTTCCGCAGTACTGGGTCTCCATCTTGAGTTCAAGATTGAGACTGGCCAGGCCTCACTGGTAAGTTGTGAATGTGTCTGGATGGACCTAGCAGCTGTCATACAGAGTGCAGTAAGTCAGAAAGATCAAAGCAGATAGCGTGTGTTAATGCTGATATGTGGACTCTAGAAGGATGGTGCGGGTGATCTTATTGGCAAAGCAGAAAGAGAGACCCAGACACAGAGGGCACACACATGGATACGGGAGGTGGGGGGACGAGGGCGCGCTCGGGACTGGCGTTTACTCAAGTAGATGCAGAGTGGAGCCTCCTGTCCAGCACGGGAGCACTCCTCAGCGCTCTGTGGGGACCTAACTGGGGAGCAAATTCAGAAAAGAGGGGAGACGTGTGCGTGTAACTGACTCACTTTGCTGTACCGAAGAGCCTGACGCAGTATGGTGAAGCATCTGCAGTCCAATAAAAGTTAAGAACCTTTAAAAGCATTCTGGAAGTACCGCTCGCTCTCAGCCCGCTTGGAAGCTTTCTGCTGACCCGGGCTCAAGGGCTGCGTCCGAGAGCTGGGTGTGGGCGCTCTCCCTCCCGAGCCTCTCCTTCAGGGGACGGAGGAGGAAGGAAAAGGCTGTTTGATTGCCCCCCTGAAGCTTCTGTCTTCAGGGTGACTGCAATTAAAGACGAAAACGCTGTGACTAAACTTCTCACGTGCATCGTGAGAGTCCCTTACGTGCCAGGCCTCAGTGACCGTCCTGCCCCTGAGGACAGGAGGTGAAGCCCAGGACCCCTGTCTTCAAGGAGCTGGCAGACCAGAGAGTCAGCCAGCTAGTGCCAGCGGTGGAAATGTAGGTGGTTACGACGGAGCAGGATGAGGTCTGGGACAGAGGGGCGTCCCAGGTCCCTCTGGGACCGTGGGAGCCGCAGAGAGACGTGACCAGCTCTGCCTCTGAGGGCCCTCTGAGCTGGGCTTGGAAGACGTTTACTCAGGAAGGAGGACCGTGAAGGGAGGCAGTGCCTTTCAGAGATAAGAGCAGGCAGAGAGACCTGCAGCTGGGACATGTCAGAGCGCGTTCAGGAAAGTCCGGGTTGTCCTGCAGCCCACCGGTCTTCAAATGTCCTGCTTGCCCGTCCATACCTGTGCAGGTATTCTGAGCACAGATTCCCCCCAGCGTCAGCATGCTGCCCGTGATACCCATGGACTGCTGAATGGATGCGCTCTGCATATCATAAACATGCCCCCGAAGCAGAAAGGTAAAGGAATCCTTGTAAAGTGGGATAAATACAGATGTTCTGGTATTGTCTGGTCACAACCCGAAGGATGGTCTTAGGTTCCTCCTGTGGGAGCCGCTGTCTAGACTCTCAGCCCCAAGAAGGAAGCCGGGCTTTGGTCCTTCTGGCGGCTGTTTCTCCCCACCTGGCACTGTTTCTTGCGTTACTAGGCACCCAACAAGTACTTGCTGGTTTGTTGATTTTTCAGTGTCACTGGAGAGTAAGCCTCCCTGATAGCTTCTCTTGTGGCTCAGCTGGTAAAGAATCTGCCCGCAATGCGGGAGACTTGGGTTCGATCCCTGGGTTGGGAAGATCCCCTGGAGAAGGGATAGGCTGCCACTCCAGGACTCTGGCCTGGAGGATGCCATGGCCTGTGTGGTCCCTGGGGTCGCAGAGAGCCGGGCACGACTGAGGGACTTTAACATTCCTTGGAGAGTAAGCCTAAAGTGGTGAACTGGTGACAAACGCCCCCCGGCTTTCCTGAAGGCTGACCGTGGTGGGTTTTCCCGGGACCTGAAGCGGAACACGAGAGCTTTGGTTCAGCTCTGACTCCCGCCGTTTGTCTTAGGGGGGCCAGCTCCTCTCAGAATTTCTCTGTGGCTCCCAAGGGCATCTGTGCTGTTCAGCAGGGCAACACGGTTCCCGCCTGTCCCGTGGCGCTGGCAGGGCGTGACTAATCAGGGTGGCATTGGCAGCGCCTGGCACCGGTGAAGGGCCTATCAGAGCGGCACACAGCCCTTGTATGAGCAGGCGGGCAGAGGGAGAGCTGTTCTCCTCCCACCAAGGCTCCTGTGGGTCGTGACAGCCACATCAAAAGCACGTTTTCTGTTTTGACTTTCCAGAGTAAGCATTTGTGGTCTTCTAGGCCAGAACTGTCTTTTTCACACGGCAGCACACAGAACAGAAGGTCTGCCCCAGTCCTTGCAGCCAGTAAGTGAATTTAAACAGGACTTAAGGCAGTGTATGAGCTTTTCAAAAAGCACATTTAACATTTTATTATGCGTTAGTTAAAATTATAGGGTAGGGGAGGGATAAATTAGGAGTTTTGGATTAGCAGATACTATTATGTGTAACAGGGTCCTGCTGTGTAGTATAGGGAACTATATTCAATATTTTGTAATAAACCATAATGGAGAAGAATATGAAAAAGAATGGGTGTATATATGTATAAGTGAATCACTTTGCAATATACCAGAAATTGACACAGCATTGTTAAATCAAGTATGCCTCAATTAAAAAAAAGATTATGTACTTATATGTATACATAGAATACAGATTTCTTCTGCATATTTCAGAAGAACCTAGATATACCCTTTTTAAAATCTCTTCTTCCCAGAAAAATTTCTTATCCACATGGCTGCTGATTATATTTTATCTTTACTTAATCAGCCTACAAATATTTATTGAGAGCCTGTGGGGCCAGCTTCGGAGAAGGCAGTGGCACCCCACTCCAGTACTCTTGCCTGGAAAATCCCATGGACGGAGGAGCCTGGTAGGCTGCAGTCCATGGGGTTGCTGGGAGTCAGACACAACTGAGCGACTTCATTTTCACTTTTCACTTTCATGCATTGGAGAAGAAAATGGCAACCCACTCCAGTGTTCTTGCCTGGAGAATCCCAGGGACGGTGGAGCCTGATGGGCTGCCGTCTATGGGGTTGCATAGAGTCGGACATGACTGAAACAACTTAGCAGCAGCAGCAGGGGCCAGCTTTTGTTTGCATTGGAAAAGATACCAAGAAATAAACAGCATGATTCTTGCACCAAGAAGACAATTCTTTAGGCAGAGAAATAGAGTAGGAGTCCATGAATAAATGGAGGATAACTGAACAAAATATTGTGAGAACCCTGGGAAATTAAAGCAACAGTTTTAAAAAGGAGAGTTCCCCATGATCTCAAAAAGGAGGCGATGGCTTCGTGGGACGAGAGGGAAGATGAGTAGGTTTTGTGGAAGTGGGAGGGCAGCAGATGGATTCTGGGCAGCGGGAAAACCACGGGTAAAGAAATGGGGCTCTCAGTCCAGGACTGCTGAAGACACTCCCTGGGCGGCTGGAGTAGGCAGGGAGTCATTCCTACAAGTCGGGTGTTCTGGAGGAGGAGCTAGTTTGGCAGGGAAGGTGTGCTGAGGGGTCGGCACGTGCAGGGTGGGAGAGAGAAAGGGGGAGCCTTGAAGTGACTTGCGTCCGGCGTGTTCTGTGTGTGTTGAGTTTGGTGGAGACCCAGCGAGGGGCTAGACTCTGACAGTGGAGCCGCGAGTGCAGTGACGGACACCCCTGGCCCCTCGGTGCCCCCTGAACTGGAGTCAAGAGAGGGCTCAGAGGCATCGACGCCGATTCTGGAATCAACTGTGAAGCTTGGAAGCGCCATGGGACATAAAGTAAGACTATATGGAGAAGGAAATGGCAACCCACTCCAGTATTCTTGCCTGGAGAATCCCATGGACGGAGGAGCTTGGTGGGCTACAGTCCACGGGTCGCAAAGAGTCGGACACGACTGAGCGACTTCACTCACTACAGAGCGTGCAGAAAACGCGCATATCCTCAGTGCAGGTAGTGCTTCACTGTCTGGCTGAGTCTTTCACTCCTTATTGCTAACCCAGGATGCTCACCTTTCTCTCGCTCACCTCCTGACCTTCGACTCATGTTCTCGACACACGGCAGAATGAGCAGCACATAGATGGAAGTTCCGTGGCCTGCTGCGACACTCGGGCGCAGTAAGTTCCGTGGCCTGCTGCGACACTCGGGCGCAGCGGCACGTCGCACGAGTGGAGCTCACTCTCAGGTCTGATCGCCGCGCTGCCGGCACAAGCTGCAGTAGCTGTCCATCCGATGTGAGGCTGGACTTTAGCCTTTGGCCCACGAGTCATCAGCGCTTCTTCCCAGGTGGCTCAGGGGCAAGGAATCTGTCTGCCAATGCAAGAGACGCGGGTTCGATCCCTGGCCCGGGAAGATCCCCGGGAAAAGGGCTCTTCCATTCTAGTATTGTTGCCTGGAAAAGCTCATGGACAGAGGAGCCTCGTGGGCTTCAGTCCATAGAGCTGCAAAAGAGTACAACATGATTCCCTGTGGAAAGTTTCACTGGTTGAGTTTGGTTTGGGTAGGGGCTTACCCTTTTTTTGTATTAAATGTTCAGAGAAGATTTGGGAAACTAGGTAGCGTGGTCATTGCAGCAAATTAAAAAACAGGAGAAAGACTGCTGCTGAGTCGCTTCAGCCGCGTCCGACTCTGTGCGACCCCATAGACGGCAGCCCACCAGGCTCCCCCGCCCCTGGGATTCTCCAGGCAGGAACACGGCAGTGGGGTGCCATTTCCTTCTCCAGTGCATGCCTGCATGCTAAGTCTCTTCAGTCGTGTCCGACTCTGTGCGACCCCATAGACGGCAGCCCACCAGGCTCCCCCGCCCCTGGGATTCTCCAGGCAGGAACACTGCAGTGGGGTGCCATTTCCTTCTCCAGTGCATGCCTGCATGCTAAGTCTCTTCAGCCGTGTCCGACTCTGTGCAACCCCATAGACGGCAGCCCACCAGGCTCCTCTGTCCACAGGATTCTCCAGGCAAGATACTGGAGGGAGAAAGACTGGAGGAAGCAAGATTCTCTGCTGTGGAGAAGAGTTTTGAACATAATCATGATGGTCCAGGAAGGACTGTAAGGTGTTGTGCTGCTCTGAACTCAGACGTGGTGTTTAATCTTACTTGCTCAGTAGCTTATGTTCACCAACTATTTTATTAATTACGTCCAGACGATTCCTTTTCTATTATTAAACTAACACAACCCCTATTGTTTGGTTTATATTAGATCCCTTTATTAAAATGCATATTTAGGGATTTCCCCGGTGAGTCCTGGGTAAGACTGTGTGCTCCCAATTCAGGGGCCCAGGTTCCATTTCTAGGGGGGAATTCAGATCCCAGATGCTGCTTCTGAGCACGCACCGCAGCCAGAGAAGCTTGTGAACCCCAAGAAGACCCAGCACAGGCAAAATAAATAAATAATTAAAAACAAAACAATGCACATTTAACTGTTTAGCCTGAAGCCCTCTTATTCTGGGCTGGTTCCACTTTCTGTTACAACTCCTGCCTTAAAGCAGCGGACCTGGAAACCCGAGTGGCTGCTGAATCGAAGAGCAGTCTAATCAAATTGCGTATTTATCCCATCGTTATGTAATCAGTGGGAAAGTTACAAGTCCGATGAACGGGGCCTGATTTGCAGGACATTGTAAGTTTTCTCAAGGACCAAACCAAATAATTTAACATCTCAGACACACACAGGACAGACAGTGTGATGTAAATGAGTCCCCTCGGAACAGACTCTAGGCTTAAACACACGCCAACAGTTGGGACCTCCCTGCTGGCCCAGCGGTTAAGACCCTGTGCTTCCAACACAGGGAGGCTCGGGTGTGATCCCTGAGTCAGGGAACTAAGATCCCACATTCCCCTTGGCCCCAATAAATAAATAAACATAAAGCCCACTAATTCCCAGAGCGCAGGTATCATTTGCGTGTTGGCGCCTAGAACGAGAGTTTGTTGTGTTGGCCTCACGCACACAGTAAACAAACGCTGGGCTGGAAAGACGCTAGGCACAGGCGCAGTAGCAGAGTGAGCTTAAACTAGGAATGGCCTTTCAAAGACCTGGGATCTTAATGATGTTGAGAGTCCACTTCAGCTTTGCTTCCTTGCCTCTGGTCGCCTAATTAATAGTGTGACTTTTTAGCTGTGGAAATGCCACTGCAGTTCAGGTGACAGGTGTCAGGAGAATGTGCCTGAGAGCTGGCGAGATCTTTCGGCGTCTGGCTATCTTTAGAAGGTACTGTCTCCGTGTAATGAGTGCTGTAGCTCGTAAGTAGCCACAGGTGTTTGGAACCATGTTAGCATGTGGGGCTCTAAATAGAGTTTGGTAAGTTTTCAGATTCTTTATATGATCATCAGCAGATTTTAAATACCTGCTCATCCACCATAGCAAAACAAGGAGTTGGAGAGAAGATGGAGTATTGGGGGTACTTACAGAATAATGGAAGACCCCTGAAAAACATAAATATGTGTGGGGGAGGGTGGGGAGAGGGATCGACCCTGCTGTGCTTAGGGTGGAGAACCAACAAGGACCTGCTGCCCGGCACAGGGAGCTCTGCTCAGTGCTGTGTGGCAGCCGGGAGGGGAGAGGGGTCTGTGGGAGAAGGGCCACGTGGATGTGCGTGGCTGAGGCCCTGTGCTGCCCGCCTGAAACTCTCTCAGTGTCTTTAATCCGCTATACTCCAGTATAAAATAGTTTTAAAAAAGAACTAATTTGGATGCCAATAAAGTTTGATTAAATTATATATATATATATATATATAAGAAATTAAAGGACCAAAGTAGAGGATTTTTATAACTTCCTCTTCTTCCTTATGACGAAGTTTCATAATTTGTGTTTTCCTCGAAGTCTGGATCTTTAGACCAGCTTTTCTCACTTACTGTAACGTTGTGTGAGACGTCCTGTGTCCACGTTTTCTCTCTCGTGATGTGTCTAGCTTCGTTTTCTCAGTTTTGTTCATGACTTATGTATTTATTGGCATTTCTAATAAATTACTCCTGAATTTATCATTCAAAAAAAGAAAATAAAAACGAAGGTATGCAGTAACACTACGGACACAGCCACTGGTATAACCAGCCACAGTCACGCAGGAATATTCTTACTAACGCGTGAGGTTCGATGTACGCTGCTAGTGTGGTGTCTTGGTACGTGAAATATCGTAAGGTCTAGCTATGACATATGGCTTTGCCACTTGGAAGCTATTAGTGGCCCCATTTCCAGCCGCCAGAGTAAACTCTCTTCTCGTCTATAGATAGGGATTCATCACCTCTCCCCTAGCTACCTCCCATGGCTGTTTGCAAAGTCAAATAAGATGAAGAGTATGGAAATCACTGGTAAGCCATGATGTGCTCAGCATATGGCTTTATTATTATGGGGAACCACGTTGGGACTCAGACACGTGGAGAACCGCGTATGCGCGAGTCAGCACCAAGAGCCTGTCTCAAGGGCAGCGTCGTCCCTTCTTGGCCGTGGGGGACGGTTTGCTGCACTTCCGCCCTCTTCTCTCTGACCCTCAAACAGCCTGAGTGAGCTGAAACCCCAGTAAGTGTGGGTCTAGGTACATGAGGTTGTATGCACCAAAGGCAACATGCACCAAGTGTGTTCAGCAACCAGAGTGGTACACAAGTAGCCTGAACTGTATCGAGTACCTACAAGGGTCACTGTGTCAAGAAAGGCAATCCCAGGCAAGAACGCTGGAGTGGAAATCCACTTCCTCCTCCCGGGGAGCTCCCTGACCCAGGGGTCGAGTCCTGCGTCTCCTGCATTGGCAGGCGGGTTCTCTACCACTGAGCCACTTGGGAAGCCCAAGGAACCGTTAGCTTCCTCCCACTGAATGTTTCTCAGCAGCTTTCCTGTGACCTTTTATTGTCTCCTGATTGTGTGTGTGAAGGTGAAAGTCGCTCAGCCACGTTCGACTCTTTGCGACCCCATGGACAGTCCATGGAATTCTCCAGGCTAGAAGACTGGAGTGGGTAGCCTTTCCCTTCTCCAGGGGATCTTCCCCACCCAGGCATGGAGCCCAGGTCTCCTGCATTGCGGGCGGATTCTTTACCAGCTGAGCCACAAGGGAAGCCCAAGAATACTGGAGTGGGTAGCCTATTCCTTCTCCAGGGGATCTTCCCAACCTAGGAATCGAACTGGGGTCTCCTGCATTGCAGGTGGATTCTTTACCAGCTGAGCTACCAGGGAAGCCCGTGTGTGTGTGTGTGTGTCTTTTTATGTCACTGCACATGGAATTGTCAGTATTCTCTCTCTCTTTATAATATAAATGTTTTAAAAGGAAGGCTGTATTGTTTATGGCTGTTTTCCCTTCTTCATGTCTGTGCTTTGGCATTTTTTCCCTATGATAGAGCTGCCTTGGCCCTTGGCATCTCAAGACTTGAGTGAACACGGGGCCTTCAGGTTTGGCTCCTTGGGGCTGCAGATGCTGTGGCCTTCTCCCGACTCCCCTCCTGTCTGGTGGTCTGGCTCCTCCATCCGTGGACACCCAGGGGGGCCACAGCCACTGGCCTGAGCCCTTCCTGCCCAGACCTGCCTGGATCCTGGCAACAGACAGACCTGGAGCTGAAACCAGACCCCTGCTGTTTGCACATTCTGTGAAGGATGGCGTGGGCTCCTCCTGAGGGAGGAGCTGCTTCACGTTTCTTTCCCAGGGAACCAAAGACACACAGATGGTCCAAGTACCCCTTCATGTTCGTGGAGGGGCAGGGGAGGGACGCTCTGAAGTGCTGCCCAGGAAGGGCAACCTGGATGGCCTGCAGCCGGTAAAGGACCCAGGACTGGAGACTCAAATCTACCTTCTGTTCTGAGGTGAGATTTCTCTCTGTCCAGCTAAAAGCAAAGATGAACCCAGGCTCGTATCCTGAGCGTGACTCACCGTGAGCCTTGTCCTAGACGGTTTGGGAAGTGTGAAGGAAGGAGATAGTTCTTTCCTCACCCAGTTTGTGCTGCAAGTGATGCAGAACAGCCTTAGGGTAGACCTGAGCATCGCAGAAGGTGTCATAGAGGCGTCGAGGGAGGCAGGCCGTATCCAGTGGTTGCGAGAAGACAGTACAGAAAAAGACCGAGTTGAGCTAGGCTTTAACAGATCCAGAAAAAGGGAGAGCATGAGTCTAAGACCGGCAGAAAGGAAGGCGATGCGTTTGCTGAAACAGAGGAAATAGATGAAAAGCCTGTCAGGTAGATTCAGTTTTAACTGGATCGGGAGGATTATGGAGACTGCGCCTGGTGGGGGGTGTGTCCTACACACACAGGACTCAACGTTTTCATTTGAAGAAGCAACATCTGTTCCAGGTACGGAAACTAGTCCATGCTAAGCCGTTGTTTAAGCTATGCCTGGTATGCAGTTGGAGCTCCATAAATGTACATTGGTTGAGGAGTCTTTCACAAGCCCCTCAGCTGAAAGCTGCCTCCACCCTAATCACAGATGTCCCTGACGACACTTTGGCGGGCTCTTGGAGTATTTCTGAGTAATACTGTTTTACCTGCTCCCTGTTGTAGACCCCCCACACAAAGCCTGTAGCAGTTGGGCAGCTTCCGCGTCTGTCCTGGGAGCTGAAAATAGATGCTGGTAACCCTAGACGGGGTTTGGACAGCCTGCTTAGCACAGGATTTGCTCTGATACGTCCATCCTCACTTGGAAGCTGAAAGGAAATGAAACTTGCCATTTTGTGCTTTTCAGCCTTGTGGTTTGTGGCAGATCTTTTCAGTACAAAATGTGCCCCAAACGGCCTGTTCTATTTTGATCTGGTGAGTGGGGATTTACCCTGGAGGCTCTTCAGAATGTCCATTAAAAAAAAACCAGAGAAGTTAAGAGGCGAAAGGAAGTTTAGAGATAAATCTGGTCAGCTTTCTCCTTTTCTGGATTAGGAAACAGAGGTCCTAAGTTGGTTAGAGCTTTCCTCTGGATCGTGTTCAGTTCAGTAGCTCAGTCGAGTCCGACTCATTGCGACCCCATGGACTGCAGCGCGCCAGGCCTCCCTGTCCATCACCAACTCCGGGAGCCCACTCAAACTCATGTCCACTGCGTCGGTGATGCCATCCAGCCATCTCGTCCTCTGGCGTCCCCCTCTGTCTAGGTCACGCTACCTGGATGGGAACCTCACACACTAGGTTTCTTGTGGCCTCACACCTCCCAGTGCCAACGCAGCACCTCGCGTCCGCGGATCCACCCCCGGGATGAAGGAGAAGCCGGCGTCTGAGCCCCGCTTCTACTCTGAGCGTCCTTTTCCCTGGCCGGACCAGCCCTTTCCTCCCATTTCCTCAGTCACGTGTCTGCGGGGATTCCTGGCGGTGCAGTGATTAGGACTTCGCCCTTTCTCTGCCGTGGACCTGGGTCTGATCTCTGGTGGGAGATCTGCGATCCCAGGAGCGGTGCGGCGAGGCTAAAGGAAAGCACCGCACCCCTGCCTTTCCAAGCTTCCTCCCCGTCGACGTGGGGCAGGCTCCCAGCTGTCACTTACATTTGCTGCCCAGCTGGTTACACGTCACGTGAGTGAGCTTGTTGCCTGTTTCTCAGCCAGAGACCTGTCTTTAGAAAGAAAGAAACCTTGCACACCTTCTTATTGGGTGGAGACCCAGGAGCGGCACTGGCGAACGGATGGGGACATGTCTAAAGGAGGGGGCCCTGCGGCTCGGGCAGTGAGACCGCCCCAGTGCGGTCGCTGTTGAGTGCTGAGGAGGCGCCAGCCCACAGGATCACTGCCTGACTCCCCAGGGAAGGCCCCCCCAGGGCCTGGAAACGCCTGCGGAAAGTATGTCCCCCTCGAGGCCTCCAGGTGACCTTCACGGAGGGTGTCCCTGCCCCTCCCTGCGCTCACCTGCTCTCACTTGAATCTCTGCCTCAGTCTGCACATCACCCGGCTTGTATTTTTTGTATTTCAGTGGGGAGAGGGTTCTGTGTGTGTGTGTGTGTGTGTGTGTGTGTGCACGCGCGCGCATGCGTGCTCAGTCGTGTCTGACTCTGCAACCCCGTGGACAATAGCCCGCCGGGTCCTGGGTCCTCGATCCATGGGATGTCCCAGCGAGAACTCTGGAGCGGGTTTCCGTATCCTCCTCCAGGGATACTCCTGACACAGGGACTGAACCCACGTCTCTGTGTCTCCTTCCGTAGCAGGTGGATTCTTGCCCACTGTGCTGCCTGGGAAACCCTGGAGAAGAGAATGGCAAGCCACTTCAGTATTCTTGCCTTGAGAACACCATGAACAGTATGAAAAGGCAAAATGATAGGATACTGAAAGAGGAACTCCCCAGGTCAGTAGGTGCCCAATATGCTACTGGAGATCAGTGGAGAAATAACTCCAGAAAGAATGAAGGGATGAAGCCAAAGCAAAAACAATACCCAGTTGTGGATGTGCCTGGTGATAGAAGCAAGATCCCATGCTGTAAAGAGCAATATTGCATAGGAACCTGGAATGTCAGGTCCATGAATCAAGACATATTGGAAGTGGTCAAACGAGATGACAAGAGAATGACATCAACGTTCTAGGAATCAGCAAACTAAAATGGACTGGAATGGGTGAATTTACCTCAGATGACCATTACATCTACTACTGCGGGCAGGAATCCCTCAGAAGAAATGGAGTAGCCATCATGGTCAACAAAAGAGTCCGAAATGCAGTACTTGGATGCAATCTCAAAAACGACAGAATGATCTCTGTTCGTCTCCAAGGCAAACCATTCAATATCACAGTTATCCAAGTCTATGCCCCAACCAGTAATGCTGAAGAAGCTGAAGTTGAACGGTTTTATGAAGACCTACAAGACCTTTTAGAACTAACACCCCAAAACGATGTCCTTTTCATTATAGGGGACTGGAATGCAAAAGTAGGAAGTCAAGAAACACCTGGAGTAACAGGCAAATTTGGCCTTGGAATGCGGAATGAAGCAGGGCAAAGACTAATAGAGTTTTGCCAAGAAAATGCACTGGTCATAGCAAACACCGTCTTCCAACAACACAAGAGAAGACTCTACACATGGACATCACCAGATGGTCAACACCGAAATCAGATTGATTATGTTCTTTGCAGCCAAAGATGGAGAAGCTCTATACAGTCAACAAAAACAAGACCAGGAGCTGACTGTGGCTCAGATCATGATCTCCTTATTACCACATTCAGACTCAAATTGAAGAAAGTAGGGAAAACCGCTAGACCATTCAGGTATGACCTAAATCAAATCCCTTGTGATTATGCAGTGGAAGTGAGAAATAGATTTAAGGGCCTAGATCTGACAGATAGAGTGCCTGATGAACTATGGAATGAAGTTCATGACATTGTACAGGAGACAGGGATCAAGACCATCCCCATGGAAAAGAAATGCAAAAAAGCAAAATGGCTGTCTGGGGAGGGCTTACAAATAGCTGTGAAAAGAAGAGAGGCGAAAAGCAAAGGAGAAAAGGAAAGATATAAGCATCTGAATGCAGAGTTCCAGAGAATAGCAAGAAGAAATAAGAGAGCCTTCTTCAGCAATCAATGCCAAGAAATAGAGGAAAAGAACAGAATGGGAAAGACTAGAGATCTCTTCAAGAAACTTAGAGATACCCAGGGAACATTTCATGCAAAGATGGGCTCGATAAAGGACAGAAATGGTCTGGACCTAACAGAAGCAGAAAATATTCAGAAGAGGTGGCAAGAATACACAGAAGAACTGTACAAAAAAGATCTTCACGACCCAGATAATCATGATGATGTGATCACTAATCTAGAGCCAGACATCTTGGAAAGTGAAGTCAAATGAGCCTTAGAAAGCATCACTACGAACAAAGCTAGTGGAGGTGATGGAATTCCAGTTGAGCTGTTTCAAATCCTGAAAGATGATGCTGTGAAAGTGCTGCACTCAATATGCCAGCAAATTTGGAAAATTCAGCAGTGGCCACAGGACTGGAAAAGGTCAATTTTCATTCCTATTCCAAAGAAAGGCAATGCCAAAGAATGCTCAAACTACTGCACAATTGCACTCATCTCAAATGCCGGTAAAGTAATGCTCAAAATTCTCCAAGCCAGGCTTCAGCAATACATGAACTGTGAACTCCCTGATGTTCAAGCTGGTTTTAGAAAAGGCAGAGGAACCAGAGATCAAATTGCCAACATCCGCTGGATCATCGAAAAAGCAAGAGAGTTCCAGAAAAACATCTATTTCTGCTTTATGGCTATGCCAAAGCCTTTGACTGTGTGGATCACAATAAACTGTGGAAAATTCTGAAAGAGATGGGAATACCAGACCACCTAACCTGCCTCTTGAGAGATCTGTATGCAGGTCAGGAAGCAACAGTTAGAACTGGACATGGAACCACAGACTGGTTCCAAATAGGAAAATGAGTACGTCAAGGCTGTATATTGTCACCCTGCTTATTTAACTTATATGCAGAGTACATGAGAAACGCTGGACTGGAAGAAACACAAGCTGGAATCAAGATTGCCGGGAGAAATATCAATCACCTCAGATATGCAGATGACACCACCCTTATGGCAGAAAGTGAAGAGGAAGTAAAAAGCCTCTTGATGAAAGTGAAAGAGGAGAGTGAAAAAGTTGGCTTAAAGCTCAACATTCAGAAAAAGAAGATCATGGCATCTGGTCCCATCACTTCATGGGAAATAGATGGGGAAACAGTGGAAACAGTGTCAGACTTTATTTTTTTGGGCTCCAAAATCACTGCAGATGGTGATCGCAGTCATGAAATGAAAAGACGCTTACTCCTTGGAAGGAAAGTTATGACCAACCTAGATAGTATATTCAAAAGCAGAGACATTACTTTGCCGACTAAGGTCCATCTAGTCAAGGCTATGGTTTTTCCTGTAGTCATGTATGGATGTGAGAGTTGGACTGTGAAGAAGGCTGAGCGCCGAAGAATTGATGCTTTTGAACTGTGGTGTTGGAGAAGACTCTTGTGGGTCCCTTGGACTGCAAGGAGATCCAACCAGTCCATTCTGAAGGAGATCAGCCCTGGGGTTTCTTTGGAAGGAATGATGCTAAAGCTGAAACTCCAGTACTGTGGCCACCTCATGCGAAGAGTTGACTCATTGGAAAAGACTCTGATGCTGGGAGGGATTGGGGGCAGGAGGAGAAGGGGACGACAGATGATGAGATGGCTGGATGGCATCACAGACTCGATGGACATGAGTCTGAGTGAACTCCGGGAGTTGGTGATGGACAGGGAGGCCTGGCGTGCTGCGATTCATGGGGTCGCAAAGAGTCGGACACAACTGAGAGACTGAACTGAACTTAGTTATTGTCTCATGGTCTTTTGAACTTAATTTTTACGCGCGTTGCTTTCCCTCAGGGCAGATGTTTTCGGTCTCCAGTTCTGAATATTCTGTTGGGATGCAGTGGCCTGGGTGTTGGCAGAGATGACCCACAGGCTCTCGTAGACGGGGTCCAGGCCAGCGCGCTCATCGGTGACAGGGTGCTCCTTGGGCTGCTGGCCCAGTGGAGGGTCTGCCTGTCCGCGCAGGAGGCAGGCGTTCAATCCTTGGTCTGGGAGGATCCCGCGTGCCTGAGAGCAAGGCAGCCCCCGAGCCCCGACCCCTGAGCCTGCGCGCTAGACCCCGGGCGCCCCCGAGCCCCAACCCCTGAGCCCATGCGCTAGACCCCGGGTGCCCCCGAGCCCCGACCCCTGAACCCCCGCACCCCGACCCCTGAGCCTGCGTGCTAGACCCCAGGCGCCCCTGAGCCTGCGCGCTAGACCCCAGGTGCCCCCGAGCCCCGACCCCTGAGCCCCCGCGCCCCGACCCCTGAGCCTGCACGCTAGACCCCGGGCGCCCCCGAGCCCTGACCCCTGAGCCCGCGCGCTAGACCCCAGGCGCCCCCGAGCCCCGACCCCTGAGCCCGCGCGCTAGACCCCGGGTGCCCCCGAGCCCTGACCCCTGAGCCCCGGCGCCCCGACCCCTGAGCCTGCGCGCTAGACCCCGGGTGCCCCCGAGCCCCAACCCCTGAGCCCCTGCACCCCGACCCCTGAGCCCAGAGCCCCAGAGCCCCCAAGTCCACGTGCCCCGACCTCTGAGCCCCCGAGTCCACGTGCCCTGAGCCCTGAGCCCCCGAGCCCCTGAGCCCACGTGCCCCGACCCCCGAGCCCAGGCTTCCTGACCCCCGAACCCCTGAGCCCACACGCCCCGACCCCTGAGCCCCCGAGCCCACGTGTCCCAATCCCTGAGCCCCTGAGTCCATGTACCCCGCGAGCCCATGCACCCCATCTCCTGAGCCCCCGAGCCCATGTGCGCCGACCCTCGAGCCCCTGAGCCCACCCGCCCTGACCCCTGAGCCCCCCAGCCCATGCACCCCAACCCCTGAGCCCCCAAACCCCTGAGCCCATGCGCCCAAGCCCCTGAGCCCATGTGCCCAGAGCCTACACACCTCAACCCCTGAGCCCAGAGCTCCGAAGCCCACCCGCCCCGACCTCCGAGCCCCCAAGTCCACGTACCCCAACCCCTGAGCCCAGAGCCCCTGTGCCCATGCACCCCGACTCCCAAATCCCCTAGCCCACACGCCCTGACCCCTGAGCTCCCGAGCCCTAGAGCGGGCTCCACAACCAGCGAAGCCAGCAAGTGAGAAGCCTGCGCCCACAGCTGGAGAGCAGCCCTGCTCACCCCAACTAGAGGAAACCCGAACAACAGTGAGGACCGAGCACAGCCAGAAGTGAATACGTAAACTCAGTTTAAAAAATGAGTAGGAAATTAGGTTTAAAAAAGAAAAAGCACTCCTTGACAGTGCGCTGGATTAGCGGCAGCCTGTTCCCGGCTGCCCTGCTGCGGAGGTCAGCAGGTGGCCTGGTCAGAGGCAGGACTCCAAGGCTGAGCTTGCAGCGGGGAAAACACAGGCAGGCCACCTCGTTTCTCTGTCTTCCCGTCTGAAACAGCGATGCAGGGGACGGCTTGCACTAGACAGCTGAAAGTTTCTTGCCAGTTAAAATCAGTGATTTTAGTTATCAGTTTGGTTGAGACCTTAGAAGGGGCGGCATGGATTCTCATAAACCCCACAGAAAGCAAGGCTGTGATATGCGTTCAGGGAGTGACTGAACACTTTCTCACCTTTGGTTCTCTCTCCTCTTCCCTGGGGGCTCAGACAGTAAAGAATCCGCCTGCAGTGTGGGACACCTGGGTGCAATCTCTGGGTCAGGAAGATCCCCTGGAGAAGTGGCTAACCCACTTCAGTGTTCTTGCCTGGAGAATCCCATGGACAGAGGAGCCTGGCGGGCTACAGTCCACGGGGTCACAAAGAGTCAGACACGACTGAGCAACTAAGCTTTTACCGAAGAAGAAGGTGCTTAACAAAGAGCAGCCTCGTCTCCAGCAGTTGCTAACCCAGCCCGATCATCCCGAGATTCAGTCCCAGAGACAGGAAGCAAGTTCAAAGTCCTGCATCCATAGTAGAAAACAGTGGTCGTCAACTGGGGATTGCATTTGTTCTAAAAACCAACTGAACTGCATATTTAGTGGTGTTTTGATGGGGCTTCTGGCACAATCTGACAAAATGTATTACATGATAATAACAGCAGTAAGAGTTGGCATTTATTGAGACCTTAGTGTATGCTCCGGAGAAGGCAATGGCACCCCACTCCAGTCCTCTTGCCTGCAAAACCCCATGGATGGAGGAGCCTCGTAGGCTGCAGTCCATGGGGTCGCTAAGCGTCGGACATGACTGAGCGACTTCACTTCACTTAGTGTGTGCTCAGCGCTTCACATAGAATCTCTCATTTCATCCTCACAGTATGAGACGTACATCTGTTCCCATTTTATGGATGAGAAAGTTGAGGCGCTGAGAAGGTGAATGCTTTGCCCTTCGTTATGCAGCAGTTAATGGCTGTGACTTGGACTTGAGCCCGAGCCGGTCTGTTTCCACAGCTCCGCTGTGAGGGACGATGAGCAGTGCGTCAGGAAGGCAGGAGTGGAATTTGGGAACAAATGCAACTGAGTCCTGTTCCTGCCTGAAAGGTATATTTTCCTTCTCTTTCTTTTCTCTTCCTTGGCCGTACCACGCAGCAGGCAGGATCTTAGTTCTCCAAGCAGGGACCGAACCCATGCTCCCTACAGTGGAGATGTGGAGCCATAACCCTGGGCCCACCAGGGGGGTCCCGCTCGCTGCTGCCTGAACCGCACCGTTTACTGTGCCTGGGCCAAGCCTTGGGGAACAAGGATGAAGGACGGGACGTGATGTTTGCCCCGGTTTGCAAACTGCTGTTCTGGGTAACAAGCAGAGCTCTGTGTTTCGGGAGGAAGGTAACGGGATGTGGTGCCCTCCCGTGACAGAGGGGCGCCACGGGGCCAGGCGGCTGGGGTCAGAGCTGCCCCCAAGCAGGACCAGCGGACTCGGGGCCCAGCGCCGGTCCTGGGAGTCCCTCTGTGTCCTCGGCACGTTCCCCGGACCGTTCTGGGCTTGTCTCTTCACCTGTAAAATGGCACTTAGAGGCCTGATTCTGCTGGGTGCGGTGTATAAGCAAATAATGACATGTTTGGGAAAAGTCTTGGAGCTTCTTGGAAAGGCACTTTGCAAGCCGGAAGAGTACCTTTCTTGGGACTCATCAGAGGACGAGATCAGAACTTGAGAGGCTGATATTGCTTCTTATTCCTCGGAACTGGAGACCTCCCAGGAAAACGCTCATGCAGAGGAAGAATTCAGTGAGAAATCTCAGCTCTAAGGAGATAAGGGAGGCTGACAGGGGCCTTCCTGCCCTGACCTTGAGTTCACATCTTATCTCAAGGATGAGATGAGGGTTCAGAGGGCCGCGTGAGTGGTTTCGCACACATCATTAAGAGTGTTTGCTAATGGGGCCTCGTCGTTTATCCGTTCTACGTACAACTGGGCCGTTTTGCTGTAACTCACACCACATTGTGATTCAGCTACACTTCAGTAAAGAGTGAAGGAAGCGAAGTGTGTGTCAGGGGATTCCCTGACAGTCCACGGGTTAAGACTCTGGGCTTCCACTGCAGCGGGCCGGGGACATGGGTTTGATCCCTGGGCTGGGAACTAGGCTCCCGCGAGCCGTGTGCTTGGCACAGCCGGAAACAACAGCAGGTTTTTGCTATGTGTCCCGAACGAGCTGATGCTGACTCCCTGGGTAGCATACGTCGAGGTGTCCGCTTCCGGCCCTTGGGGCATGCCATGTTAATTCCACATCACTGGCTCGAGGCAGTCCTGAAGGCAACGTGCTGGCTGCTTCTGTAGCCCGTCTGTGACCCCGTCTGTATTTATAGGCTGGTATCTGTGTGCTGTGTGAATCGCATGCATTTTTGCCTTCCCATGGCGTTTCAGCATGACCGCAATGTTGTCTCTTTCTTAGCCTGTATGAGCATAAAATGGGCAGACGACAGGTGCTTCTGTTTAAAGTTTGATGGCATGGAATGCTCTCTAAACGTAGAAGTTAGATCTGGGTTCAAATCCGAATCCCACTCTATTTTTAAACCATCGTCATTGCTTTGCTTTCTGATATTTTTTAGCATTTTATTTATTTATCGGCCGTGCTTGGTCTCCTTGCAGAGCCCAGGTGTCCTCTAGCTGCGCTGAGCGGGGCCGCCCGCTCACTGCACAGATTCTCATCGCCGAGCCCAGGCTCCAGGAGCACAGGCTCGGTTACCCTGCGTGTGTGGGAGCTTCCTAGACCAGGGATTGAACCCGTGTCCCCTGCGTTGACAGGCAGATTCTTAACTATTGCATCACTAGGGAAGTCCTCCTGCTCTTTTTTAAAAGTCTGGCTTGAGCACCTTAGGACTTCCCTGATAGCTCAGTTGGTAAAGAATCTGCCTGCAAGGCAGGAGACCCCGGTTCGATTCCTGAGTCGGGACGATCCCCTGGAGGAGGGAAAGGCTGCCCACCCCAGTATTCTTGGGCTTCCCTGGTGGCTCAGCTGGGAAAGAACCCGCTGACCCCTGGGTTGGGAAGATCCCCTGGAGGAGGGAAAGGCTGCCCGCCCCAGTATTCTGGCCCGGGGAATTCCGTGGACTGCATAGTCCCTGAGGTCACAGAGTCGGAGGCGACTGTCACCGTGAGCACGTCGCTGCGCCTTGCGAGCGTGCTTCCTGACCTGTCGCCTGAGGGTGACGATGCCTGCCCGACTCACAAGGGATGGAAGCGTTAGTGTTGTCATCTCCGCTGACACTCCTTCATCACGATCCCAAGAGCCACCCCGGATACGCGGGACTCGGAATCAGGCACGCTTTGTCCCTGAGGGTGTTTACCTTCTCAGTTCTCTGAGGTGACAAGACACACAGCGTGCATGGGACCTTGCTTTGGACTGACTTGACATGGCTCTGTGTAGACCTGTGACTCAGACTTTGTTCCTGATTCATAGACTCCTGAAAAGGGGTCTCGCTGATGGAACGATTGACGTTACCACCAGAGAAGATGGCCACTGCAGCTTTCTGCATTGTGTGCGTGTGTGTGCACGCGAGCGCGCACGCGTGTGGTCTCAGACCAATTCCTTCTGGCTCTCTAGATCACTCATACTCTCTTCACATTAACCGGTTCTTCTTTTTTTAAGTATAGACTCTCTTTCTATTGCAGTAAATTGCACACAACGTACAGTTTACCATGGTAACCGTTTAGAAGTGCGCAGCTCAGCAGCGTGAAGCCCGTCACAGTGACCAGCTCTCTACTCCTTCTATCACGTTCTGTATTGTTTCCTTGTCCTCATCAGGCTGAGAGGATTCAAGCGTCTTCTTGAAGCAAAACTATGTGAAATGTCTGTTATGGCCCTGTTTCCCGTAAGAGTATACGTACACAGCTGCACACGTGGATGCCACGGATCGTTTGCAAGGATACGTAAACAACTCTTCCTACTGCGTTCCTTTGGAAAGTGGGGTTGGGGCTTTGCTGGCGGTCCAGTGGTTGACTTCACCTCTCAGTGCAGGGGGTGCGGGTTCTGTCCCTGGTCTGGTTGCTATGATCCCACATGCCTCGTGACCAAAACCAATAAAAGCCAAGTCATAAAACAGAGGCACTCACTAGTGTAACAAATTCAGTGAAGGGTTTAAAAATGGTCCACATCAAAAAATATTTATCTTAAAAAAAAAAAAGAGGGTCAAGGAATTTCAAAACCCTCCGGAAGTGAAGGCAGTCGTCCAGGGCGCGCCCACACGCCGCCTGGCTTCAGCGAGTATCAGTTCATCACCAGTTACCCAGCTTGAGGTTATGCACTTTTGAAGTGTTTTAATCTACCAAGGGCATGGATTTGTTTGATCACTTGAATTTTTAATTATAAAATAAATCCAGACACGAAAAGAAAATGCAGTGTGTTAGCTGTCGTTGGTTCCTGTCTTGTTTTCTTGTCCTTTTAGACTTGGGACCTTGCAAGGGTGAGTGAGTAAGCATGACTCCCTCTGAATTCTCCAGTCCCCAGGGACAGACACTGGCCGTTCCTGGACATCTGGAAGGGACAGTAGCTTGGGGTGAGAGCACGTGGATGTCAGCGCTGTTGCCCAGAGACTGCGAGGCTCGCACTGCCGGCCGCACCGTTCTGCTGGCTGTGTGTTTTAATTAAACTGTTTACTTCAGCTGAGATTTATGACGCTGTTTTTAAATGAGAATATGTGGTTTCCAGCGCTCTTTTGTTCTCCGAGTCCTGCAACCCGCTGCAGTTTTCCACGAGCTGCTTTTTTGAAAAACAGTTTCTGCCTTGCTTTTCTGATGGACGGTAATTTCGTAGGGATTATTAGTACCCTGAACTCTGTAGTGTTTGGTCTCCTGGAGCTAGAAGAGGAAATTGTCAGGTGGCAGTTTCAGCAGCTGGTTCGCTGACCGTGAATAGAGTATTACAGAATCACCTTGATTCTAAGGCCTGTGAACAGCTGTCTGAAATGAATGGTGGGAAGGTGGCTTTTGTATTTAAATTCTCCAGCCAGTGGCATAGAGAATGCAGTTAAAACAGAGATGATTATTCTTCCCAGGGCTTCAGTGTGGATTGATTTGGACTCTGTTCTTCAGAAGACTCTTCTGCCCCATGCATCTCAAGGCTCAGGGTGTCGGATGCATCAGCTGATTTTTCCCATCAGTGAGGCTCTGTGCCCTGCCTTGTAAGGGGCACTGGAATTACAAAATAAACCAGCAGCTCTCCCCTAGCATCCCTCACTCCCTCTGACTGTAACGCAATGGGATGAGTGCTTTACTAGTGGGCAAGCACAGGAGGGAAGTTCGTTTTCTGGTTTGGGGTGGCCGGGAAAATGTTCCCAGGGGAGGTGCTTTTAAGCCGAAGAGCAAGTAGAATTTTTCTAGCTATTACAGGCGGGGGGGGGAGTGTTTTAAGCTGAGGGGTGTCTGTCTTCAGGGTAGAGTCCAGCATGTCCAGACTGTGGGACGGGCATGCCGGTGCGCTGGGCGCAGAGACGGTGAGGAAGCTTGGGAGGGCCTGCGCCGGCCTCCTGGCCTGGGGCAGGTGCAGGCCTCTTGGAACCAGAGCCAAGACTCCTGCAGCCGCCGGGAGGGGCTGACCCTGTTCTGGTTACTATCAGAGAGCGTGCAGCTTGGAAGAAGAACTGAAAGGCCCGAGGGAACCGCGAGGGAACCACGGGGCCAGCTGGGGCCTCTGGCCGCCTCTCCCCACGCCCTCCCGGAGCTGGCCTGCGCCCACCTTCCCTGGCTGCCCGGTTTCTCAGGGTCTTAGGATCCTGAGGATGTTTAACCTGTGTTCGAAACACTGCGTGTGTTGGCTTGGCCGGAAAGTTCACTTGGGCTTTTCCGTAGCACCCTATGGGGGAATCTGAATGAACATTTCGGTCGGCCCGGTGGATGGTCCCGGGACGCGGGGGCTCCACGCGGGGAGCCGCGGGAGACCAGGGGCGTCCGGGCCGTGAGCCCCCGGCTCCGAACCGGGACCCTCCTCACTGCTCGGCTTTCCACACGGGCTCCTGGTTTTCCACTGGGCTCCGCCTCGAAGGAAGGCTCCCGGGACAGACAGGGCTCGGAACCATCGCCCCTGTTCCCGTGTTGGACGGAGCCGTCCTGCTGGGCTTCGCCGACGGCTGTCCCTTAAGTGGGGAGAAGCCTGTGGCCCTGGTCCCTTTGCCGAGCAGCCGGTGGGCGCAGGGACCCCCTAAGTCAGGGACTCTCAGCCAGGCTCCACCCTGGGCGGGGAAGGCCAGCTCGGGGGTCTGCATGCTGCCTGGGGTGGCCGGGGCTAGGGAGGCGTTCTGCAGCGGCAGGGGCTGTGGGCCTGGCCCACAGGGTGACCGGCGTGTTTGCAAGGGCGGCTCAGCATCTCACCAGGTCTTCCTGGAGAATGCCATCCCAGAGAGGCTCTAGTGTGCAGAATTTCTCTTTTCCCACAAGACTTTGAAATACTGCCTTCTCTACCCACTTCTTGGGGATCATGCATATTCGTGTATTAAACGTTGTGGAAATTTGTAAGCAGTAAACTGAGTTCAAAGAAATGGAAATGCTTCAAAAAAAAAAAAAAAACCCAGGGGAATCCCCTAGCCGTCCAGTGGTTAAACTCCACGCTTTCACTGCTGAGTCCCTAGTCAGGGAACTAAGCTCCCACAAGCCACACAGAATAACCAAAATACAAAAACAACACATATACACCCACACAACAGGGATTAAAACTTTGGAAGTGGACTGCCCCAGAAGTGAACCCTTATAAGTTTTCTTAAAGATGGATTCCATAATATTAGACGTTCACTAAGTCGTGGGGTGAGAACCCCCACTTTTTTTCACGAGAAGCTTCCCCACATTTTAGGAAAGGGTGTAATTTCTGTTAGGGTCCCTGTATCATTTTCTCACCAAATATTTATGCCGTGCTCATGGTGCCAGGCACAACACTTGGTTATTTACAGTATGAAAATTCTTGTCTCTTTATTGGGCTGGTTTTTCTGGAATTTTTATTGGTCATTTTTAGAATTCTGTGTTTCTATCAAAGAGAAACAGACGGTAACAGTTATTGAACATTTTTAACCCCTGATGGACTTCCCTGGTGGCTCAGATGGTAAAGCATCTGTCTACCATGCGGGAGACCCGGGTTTGATCCCTGGGTTGGGAAGATCCCCTAGAGAAGGAAATGGCAATCCACGGCAGTACTATTGCCCGGAAAATCCCATGGACAGAGGAGCCTGGTAGGCTGCAGTCCATGGGGTCGCAAAGAGTCGGACACGACTGAGCAACTTCACTCACTCAACCCCTGATAACATGTCTGAAAAGACTGGGTTCTAGGCTGCCCCCGAGATCCGAAGTTCTTTCTCCTTGATATTTCTGCTCGGTTTCGTAGACGAGGAAATACACCAGGCCCTGGTGGGCTGCGAGGGCTGTGATCAGAGCTGCTTTGTACTGCACGGTGTGAGGTTCAGAGGGAGGCAGGCCTGCTCCAGAATTAGCACCAAGCTCAGTGTTGAGGGGATTGTAACTGAAAGGCTCTGTTCTGTAGTATTTAAAGATAAATATGACCTAATCCTTTTTTTTTAAGTTGGAAAGTTTATAGGAGCCGAAACTTGTCTCTTGGCTCATAACATATTCCTCCTCCACCAAATTATATAGCAGCTTATTCCACATTTCAGTTTCTAAATAAATCGGTCCTCATTATTCTTAGGTTCCTGACAGACACCTCGTCTAAGAATCAGTGCTTTGCATTCTGCCGCTTTGAGCACGTTAAGCAAATTACTCAGTGTCATTGCCGCTGAATTAGTCAGGAAGATTCATGCGATGACTTCAGCACACCAGTGTGAACATGCTTTTTTTTTTTTAAATGAAGGCTGTTTACGTCTTGATACTTACAGCTCTGCCTTTATATCATTGTGGCTTCACCATTAGCAGCCCCGGGGAGCTGTCGTGAGGATTAATGCCAGGAAAGCAGTCAGAGCTGCCTGGCTTTTAGTAAGGGCTCGAATGCCGTCTTCATCCTTATTAACCAGCTTTGTGATTGTGTGAGGAGATAGGGTGGTTGCCGTTATCCTGGTTTTACCAGTGAGGACACTGATGCTCACAAGTTTGGTCGTCTGGAATTACTGGCCGTCAGGATGAGAGCCAAGTCCTGTGTTCCTGACTGTCCTCATAAGTAACATTTTGGGGTTTAGTATTTCAACATGTGAATTTGTGGAGGATGAAAGCCTTCAGGCCGCAGCAGTTAAGTCGTTCATGTGAAAATGCTTAGGACAGTGCTGAGCACACAGTAGGAACCCCACTAAAAGGGTTCTTTTCGGGAACTTGCTGGTGGTCCGCTGGTTGAGCCTGCCCTGCAGCGCAGGGGACGTGGCTTTGATCCCTGGTCAGGGGGCTAAGCTCCCGCGAGGCACTGAGCAGCTCAGCCTGCGTGCCACGGTGAAGATGGTGCGTTCTGCAGCTAAATCCCGATGCAGCCAGACAGAAAAATACTGAATGAATAAATGGTTCTTTTCCCTCCGTCCACTTTGTATCTGTTAGGACTCTAGGACTCTCACTCTTCTCTCCCTGGCCGCCTGTCGACACCCCAGCTGAGCCCTTCATCGTCAGACTTCTCAGGAGCCTCCATCTTCAGCAGTGGGTGACTGTCTTCACTCAAGCTGCCACAGCCAAGAATCACCGACTGGGTGGCTTAAACATCAGCAATGCACTGTCACTTAGCTGTCAGGGCTAATGATCTGAGATCACGGTCCTCCTGAGGCCCCTCTCCTTGGTGTGTAGACAGCCGCCCTCTCTCTGCGTCCTCACTGGTCCTCATCTGAGATCACAGTGCTGGTGGGGCTGGTCCTCCTGAGGCCTCTCTCCTTGGTGTTTAGATGGCCACCCTCTCTCTGCGTCCTCACTGGCCCTCCAATCTGAGACCACGGTGCTGGTGGGGCTGGTCCTCCTGAGGCCTCTCTTCTGGATGTGTCGACGGCCGCCCTCTCTCTGCGTATCTCATTGGTCCTCATCAGATCACGGTGCTGATGGGGCTGGTCCTCCTGAGGCCCCTCTCCTTGGTGTGTAGACAGCCGCCCTCTCTCTGCGTCCTCACAGGTCCTCATCTGAGATCACGGTGCTGGTGGGGCTGGTCCTCCTGAGGCCTCTTTCCTTGGTGTGTAGACAGCCGCCCTCTCTCTGTGTCCTCAGTGGTCCTCATCTGAGATCACGGTGCTGGTGGGGCTGGTCCTCCTGAGGCCCCTCTGTTTGGTGTGTTGCCAGCAGCCCTCTCTCTGCATCCTCACTGGTCCTCTGATCTGAGATCACAGTGCTGGTGGGGCTGGTCCTCCTGAGGCCCCTCTCCTTGGTGTGTAGACAGCCGCCCTCTCTCTGCATCCTCACAGGTCCTCTGATCTGAGATCACAGTGCTGGTGGGGCTGGTCCTCCTGAGGCCTCTCTTCTGGATGTGTCGACGGCCGCCCTCTCTCTGCGTATCTCATTGGTCCTCATCAGATCACGGTGCTGATGGGGCTGGTCCTCCTGAGGCCCCTCTCCTTGGTGTGTAGACAGCCGCCCTCTCTCTGCGTACCTCACTGGTCCTCATCGGATCACGGTGCTGATGGGGCTGGTCCTCCTGAGGCCCCTCTCCTTGGTGTGTAGACAGCCGCCCTCTCTCTGTGTCCTCACAGGTCCTCATCTGAGATCACGGTGCTGGTGGGGCTGGTCCTCCTGAGGCCCCTCTCCTTGGTGTGTAGACGGCCGCCCTCTCTCTGCGTCCTCACTGGTCCTCCCTCTCGGCCTGTCTGTATCCTGATCCCCACTTCTTAAAGGGAAACTACTCCCGTTAGTCCAGGGCCTGTCCTAGTGACCTCATTTGGCTGTAATTACCTTTTAAAAGACCCTGTCTCCGAGTGCAGCCACATTCTGAAGTTCAGTGATTACAGCCTCGAAGTATGGATTTTAGGGGAACCCAGCTCAGCCTATGACAGGGGTGTAGCAAGGAAGGGCATCTTGGTCTCAGAGCTTCAACCCAGAATGTTCCCAACTCAGAGTCCCAGCCCCTGGCGTATCAAAACCCATTAAATTCCCTTTAGTGCACTCCAGCAGGCTCAGTGGGTAAAGACTCTGCCTGCAAGGCAGGAGATGCAGAGACCTGGGTTCAGTTCCTGGGTTGGGAAGATTCTCTGGAGGAGGGCATGGCTACCGACTCCAGTATTCTTGCCTGGGGAATCCTCATGGACAGAGGAGCCTAGTGGGCTGCCGTCCATAAGGTTGCAAAGAGTGGACTTGACTGAAGCGAGTGAGCACACACATTGAAAAAAAGCTCAGGTGGGAGCAGGACCTAGTTCCTGCCTTCGGGAATGGGGGGGGTGGGGCCTGTTCTGTGTTGGGTGCTGTACTGAGTTGCTGGTGCTCAACAGATGTTGTGGCTCCAAATCGCAGCATCACCGGGGATAGGGTCGGTGCAGCTGCCTCCATCTGACAGAGGAAGAAAGAGACGTTCTCCCGGTTTCTGTGTGGTTACTCAGTCAACCCCGCTTCTCTACAGTATTGAGATGATGGAGTAAGACGCATGCGAGTCACATGGGTGACCCCAGGGATGTAGCCCGCCAGGCTCCTCTGTCCATGGGACTCTCCAGGCGAGAACACTGGGGTGGCTTGCCACGTCCTTCTCCAGGGGGTCTTCCCGACCCAGGGCTCGAACCCGGGCCTCCTGCGGCTCCTGCATTTGCACCACTTGCCCCAGCCGGGAAGCCCTGGTCTGTGTAAAGAGCCTCACAAGGGGCTTAGTCGTTGTCCCTAGGAAGGCGAGACCAGCGCGGGCAGCCATCTTCATGCGTTTTCCGACTTTGGTCTCTCCGGCTTGGAAGCAGCTGATGGGCAGGTTGCGTAGACGCTCATTCGTATTGGCTGTGTGATGGAGTGAATTCAGAGGGCGTGGATTCTCAGCAGTCTGTGATGAGGAAGTGCTTGGTTTCCGCAGGGTTCTAGAAGTTTCTTAGTTGGTCGGTTGCAGCCGTAAGCTCGAGCGCGGGAGGGAGGGAGCCAGGGCAGGGTGAGAGCGTGCTCGGGCGGGCGGAGCTCTGTGCTGTCGGAGCTTGGGCCTGCCTCCCCTCTGTGTGCCACGCGGGATCTGCGGGTGGGGTCACTTTCTGGGGCCTCTGCTCTGACCAGAGGGAAAGGGCCCGCGGACATAAAGGTATTGGATGGTGCTCTGATGCGGCCCGGGCTTGAACTTCGTCACTGCTCCCTGGGCCTGAGTCGGCGGTGCGCGCTGTCGTCAGCATTCCCAAAGTGACGGCCAGCTTCTCTCCCCAGGCTCAGGCTGCACGAGGAGAAGGTGATTAAAGACAGGCGGCATCATCTCAAGACCTACCCGAACTGCTTCGTCGCGAAAGAGCTGATTGACTGGCTGATCGAGCACAAGGAGGCGTCTGACAGAGAGACGGCGATTAAACTCATGCAGAAGCTAGCGGACCGGGGCATCATCCACCACGGTGAGTGAGGCGGCCACAAGGGCTTTTTCCCCCCCGTGCCCCTGCCCGGGAGTGCAGCCTCTTAACTGCGGGACCTGCAGGGAAGCCCCGAGCCTTCTGTTCAGGTTCGAGCCCACCCATTTAAGAGACAGAGCATCTCGCTCTGCCTCTCGGGCACCTCTGCCCAGCGACACTCCCTCCCTTCTTCCAGGAGGCACCTGGGCTTGTTTCTGTGGACTTCTTTATACTTTTTCATCTCTGAGTATGCGTCTCTCAGCAGTGTGACGTGCAGTCTTAAATCCCTGTAGAGACGCATGTTTCTGCCTTTGCCGTTTGACCTGCACCCTGCTTGTGGGATTCACTCACGCTGGTGGGGTGTCTTGTTTGCGCCTTTTTACTGCAGCGGGTACCGTGCACCGTTTGGCCATCGTACCTTCATCCGTTCTGCTGACGGGCATTTGGGCTGTGTCCAGGTCTTGCTGTTACTCTCTGTTTCAGTGGCCAGTCCTGACCGCATCCCCCTGAAACGCCTAACCCTGGCCAAGACCTTTCGCACGCTGCTGCTCTCTCGGGCTGAAATGCCCGCCGCCTGCCCGCTCGCTCATTTTCTTCTCCTCCTTCAGAGCTCCACTCGCATGCAGGCTCTTCAGAGAGGCGGCCCTCCCCACCGCGGAGCACCCCACGTCTAGACGCGCCTTTGACGTCTGCTCAGCTCTTGCGTAGCCGTAGCTGTATCACCTCCTGTTTCAGTTACATATCAACCGGTCTCTGTCTCGCTGGATTTCACATTCTTTCAGGCTGATGCCTACCCTGCTATCGTGCTCAAGAAGCGTTTGTGGAAAGAAGGAGGAATTGAGTCTTGTGACTTAACAAATGATGATGATAGCTCATAAAACTGAGCACTTTTCTGTATCAGGGACTGTGCTAAATTCCTGTATTAAATTGTCAAGTAGTATGCTTGAGAAATTAGGTAATAAAACAAATCCTAATTAGCATCTTCCTTCATCTGAGTGAGTAATAAGAGGTTTTTTTTTCCCTTATTTGCCTCTCTGTGTATATTATTTTTCAGTTTGCGATGAGCATAAGGAATTCAAGGACGTGAAACTCTTCTACCGCTTTAGAAAGGATGACGGCACCTTCCCCCTGGACAACGAAGTGAAGGCCTTCATGAGGGGACAGAGGCTGTATGAGAAGTAGGTTTCGCGTGGACTCCTCCGCTTGAACCTTGTAGAGCTCTTTCCATCTTTTATCATTTTGACTTCAGCCCGGCTCTCCCACGTGGGGTGGTTGCATGACTCTTCCTTTTAATCTGAGAAAACTCTTATCACTCACTTGCTTTTCTGTTTGCCAGAAATTAAGTCAGTTTCATAAGATTCTTAATAAGGAATTTATTTCAATAGTATTTTCTATATTTAGGTCGATTTAACAAAATCCAACAGTGAAAGCAGAAGGTTGGCCCTTGGCGTTTGCCATCCAGTGATGCGGCTGCCTGCCCTCTTTTAAGGGTTAGCGTGTGACTTGGAAGCATAGACTTGTAAACGGCTAGAGAAGCATTGTCAAGCACAGGGCAAGTCCAAGTTCAGGTCAAGGGATAAGCAGTGAGAGAACTTCAGAAAGCAGAGCGGGCGAAGGGGAACCACCTCGCGGCTCTTTGGAGGGTAGGACTGTGCTGTGGCCCCGGAGTGTTTGCTTGGCGGATCTTGACCCGCCCAGGGCTTTGTCTCTGAGCTGAGCTGCTGTTCCTGTGGTTCCGTTCCCAGCCTACCTTCCTCGGTTTTTTTTTTCCCAGGGCAGCCTTTAGAGAAGGGAATGAAGGGGCAGCGGCACCCTTTCCTTAACTCTGACTGCCTTTCCCAACACGCGTTCGTGACATGAAAGAGCCTCCTCTGTAAGTGGGCAGGTGCGTGGGGCAGAGGCACCTGGGTGGTCCGCTTAAGTACCATGATGGTTTAGGAGCCGGGCCAGGTTTGAGTTCTAACCGTGGGACCTTACCCTTCTGAGCCTCAGCGTCCTGCTTTCCGACACGGAAGTGGGTGATGGTGCTGTTCAGCGCTGCTGTGGGGACTTGAAGAATCGTTTGTGTCCAGTACTTAAGGACTTGGCTTGGTGCCTCTCGTGTGTGGTCAGGTCCCATGGAGGACAGCCGTCTCAGACACTAACCCGACGTCATGCAGCGCTGGGTCCTGTCCCTCCCCTGTCCTGCCCGTCGCGGTCTGTTCCCCTCTCCGGGCGCTGGGCTGTGCAAATGCTTCCTGCCCCATCGCCGCTTTTTCTCCTGGTTCCCTGGCCGCCTGCCGTCTGCCCCCAAGTGTCGGAAACCCTCCTCTCCTGACCTGTGTGACTGTGAACGGGACGCTCCGTCAGCACCTCCATTTGCTTACTGGAGTGTGTGTGGACGTGTTGTTGCCGCTTTCTTTTGCTTTCTTAGTTCCTTTTGGAAAATTCTAGTTGGTGTTTAGCATTTAGGCTACCCCGCTGGTCCATTGAAACTGTTAAGATTTTATGTTGTCAAAAGCATCCATGTTGGGAGTTCCTAACCCGTGTTGGGTTAGGATTCTGGGCTCTTCCTGCTATGGCCAGGTTCAGTCCCTGGCCCGGGACTGAGATCCTGCAAAAAGAAAAAAATCATATCATTTCCTTGGAAGCACGCCAGGCGATTCTGTAACACTTTTCTAGCTATAGATTATCTCCTGGGATCTGGGCAGTCACCTTATGGGAGCCGGGGTTAGCAGCAACTGAAACGCCTGGCAGAGGACTTTTCTTACTAGTGGGATGGGTGTGGTAAGAACAGTTGAAGAAAGCTGTTCATCGCGTCCAGAAAACGCTCACCAGCCCGCGTCTGCTGCTTCCCCCTCACGTCCTCTGCCCCAGTCACACTAAACTGTGTGTCTCTCTTCTGCCTCTGGGCACTTGCTAATTCACGAATTATTCCACAAACACTTAGCGAGCCGTCCCCACCCACAGGCACAGTTACAGCCCCTAGAAATGTGCCGCGGATCAAAGGTGGACAAAGCGCCTGCCTCTGTGGAGCTTGCAGGCTGGTGGAAGAGGCAGGCATTGAAGGGTAACAGGTGAAGAAGAGTGAGCTTAGCACACGGTTCGCAGTGATAGAGAGAGACCCTTCCCGAGGGCCGTGAGGCGTGTTGGGGGGGACTGGGAAGACCTCCTTAAGAGGTGGCATTGAATGAAGTGTGGGTCTGCTGGGACAGCTTCCCGGGCGGAGGGCACAGCAGAGGGGAAGGCCTGGGTGGGAACGCGCTCAGCGTACTTCAGGACCACGAGGAGGCCAGAGCGTCCGGGGAGAGGAGAAGGGGTGAGCGGTGGGACGTGGGCCGGGCCAGGCTGCCACGGTACTGAAGGGCTCCCGCAGGACGGGAGCCCGTTGGAGGGTGGGGTGGTCCCGGTGGGGACCCAGAGTGCTTTTGCCTGGGATGTCCCCTTGCCCAGTGGACTCTCTCTGCCAGGCTCAGCCCTCTCCCTCACTCGCTCTGCCTTCTGGGCTGTGTGTTCAGTGTGGCCTTTTCTGCGCACCCACCCATGTCCCCTTAGGGTGGACTTCGGTGGTGCTCCTGTGCGCTAACGCTGTGAGAGGGCAGTATTAGACCTTTACCTTGGTGTGTTTGCACACACACAAGTTAGACCAAGACGTGTGAGCAGGGGAGCTGCCTCATCCTTCTTTCTACTGCCTGCAGTTTCACCCGGGCCTCGCTGGGCATAGATGGTCAATAATTTGCTAGAAAGGGTAACTAGACTTTTGATCCCTGGACGAGCTGACCAGCATTGCTGGACTTTTTGTGTGTGAAGCTGGCTTTCTATCCACTAGTGTTCAGTGCCTCAGTGCCAAGTAAATTCATTTCCTCAAACTGCTTGTAAAGTTAGCAGCAGGAGAAGTCATTTCATAAGCACTTAGCCTGGCATGACCTAACCGCCACCTCGCAAATCTTGGCTCCTACTTTTCCGTTTGCCAGCATGCGTGTGGAGCAAACGCTCAGGCCTCTGGAACTGACAGTTCAGGTTACCTATTTGGCCGATTTATTTTAGTTTTTAATGCATTTTCCTTGTTTCTCTGGCCATCTTTTTCATGAATCTCAGCATGGATTATTATTTTCCAAGTTTTGGACACTTAAAAAGAAACAATAAGAAATCTTGGTTTTGATGATGATTCTTCTTTTCAAGAATTTTCATTATTTGAAACTTGACTCTGGGACCTCTCCGGCGGTCCAGCACTTAAGGCTGTGCGCTTCCACTGTGTGGGTCGTGGTCAGGAAACGGACATCCCACGTGCGCGGCACAGCCAACAGCCACCAGAAAATTCAGTTTCCCTGTGTGTTATTGGACCGGAACCTGTGTTCAGGATATTTGCAATGGTTGGGAAAGAAGGGCTTGGAAAATATATGCTCTTTAGTTGTTTTCCTTTTAAGGTAAGAATAGATAACATTTGTCGATTGATAGATAGATATCAAATGTCCTCACTAGTCCGTTTTTTTTAATCATCATAACAACCCCCTGCCTAGACGCTTTCATTGTTCCCATTTTACAGATGGGAAAAGTGTCACAGGGAGAGGTGAGATCTCTTATCCAAGGGCACCTGATCGGTAAGAAACAAAGCCAGTTGGGTATGAGCCTGAGGGCCCAGGGTCCAGACTTAAGGTCCCCACGCCATTAGTGAATCTTCTCTGTTTCCTTCAATGGAGGGCAAATGAATGGAATCAGTGTTTACTTCAAAAATATAACATGGAGTTTGTGAGTGTCCGAGTACAGAATTTTCCATAAAAATTTACTGAAAATATTCCAGGATTTTAAAGTAGGCATAGGAAGGGAAGAGAAAAATGATTCTCGTTGACGGTGAATCTCAGTGATGTTCTGTGAATATAATGAAAACCGCGACTTCTGTTTGTGCACTAAGCGTCTCAAAGCGTCTGAGCCTCCTGCATAGAGAGATAATAGAGCAATAAATCGTAACAGTGACGACAGTGATGGTAGCGTTGCCGGTGTTCAGTCACTCAGTCGTGTCCGACTCTGCAACTCCACGGACTGCAGCACGCCAGGCTCCCCGTCCTTCTCCATCTCTGGGAGTTTGGTAACTTATATCCATTGTGTCGATGATGCCATCCAGTCATCTCATCCTCTGTCATCCCCTTCTCCTCTCACCTTGAATCGTTCCCAACATCAGGGTCTTTTCCAATGAGTCAACTCTTCGCATGAGGTGGCCAAAGTACTGGAGTTTCAGCTTCAGCATCAGTCCTTCCAAAGAACACCCATGACTGGTCTCCTTTAGGATGGACTGGTTGGATCTCCTTGCAGGCCAAGGGACTCTCAAGAGTCTTCTCCAACCACAGTTCAAGAACAGCAATTCTTCGGCGCTCAGCCTCCTTTATGTGCATGTGTGTGCTGTGTGCTCAGCCGTGTCCGACTCTTTGTGACCCCCATGGACTGTAGCCCGCCAGGCTCCTCTGTCCATGGGATTCTCCAGGCAAGAAGACTGGAGTGGGCTGCCATTTCCTTTGCAGGGTCTTTATATGCATAGTAAATAGTAATATAGAACGGGTGGGGCCTTACCTTACTGTCACAGGAGGAGGGGAGTCGACCTAGAGCAGTGGCGTCACCTCCGTGTTGCTGCCGCAGCTCCAGGGACAGGAGACGTCAGCTGGGACGGCAGGTCCGCAGCAGCCTCCCCGCCTGCCCCCAGCCCCGAGGGCCTGGCCCTATCGTCAGTGTTTCCTTTGTGCTCTCCTCTGGCTTGTTTGTTCTGCGTTATTAAAAGGCCTTTGTGTAACTTGGTGGTTTCTGGCTGGTTTTGCTGAAACGTGCTGATTTGGGGGCCCTCTGCCTATCTAACCCCTGCTGCTTGTGGGTTCACGTGGACGGGTTGGTTTCAGCATGTGGGGCAGGGCTACCCGAAGTAGGAGCCATCCCTGCTGCCAGCTCGAGGGGGCCTGAGAAAGAGGGCTGTGCCCAGGGCCTGTGATAGACGAGCCATCAGGAGGACTTCATCTCAGCCCTGCGGGCCCCTGCGCTTCAGCAGGCTTCCTCCTGCCTTCCCGGGTAGCTGTGGACCGAGGGCACAGAGACGGGGCACACGTCTCCCTGCGGGGCCTTCTGGCTCCACACTCATCTCTGCACAGACACACGGACACAGAGACACACGGACTCACAGACTTACATACTCACGGACACACGGACACATGGACACACGAACACATGGACACAGAGACACACGGACTCACAGATTCACAGACTCACAGACACACGGACACAGAGACACCCAGACTCACAGACTCACGGACACAGAGACACACGGACTCACAGATTCACAGACTCACAAACACACGGACACACGGACACATGGACACACGAACACATGGACACAGAGACACACGGACTCACAGACTCACAGACACACGGACACAGAGACACCCAGACTCACAGACTCACGGACACAGAAACACAAGGACACAGAGACACACGGACTCTCAGATTCACAGACTCACAGACACACGGACACACAGACACATGGACACACGAACACATGGACACAGAGACACACGGACTCACAGATTCACAGACTCACATACTCACGGACACATGGACACAGAGACACACGGACTCACAGATTCACAGACTCACAGACACACGGACACAGAGACACACAGACACACAGACACACGGACTCACAGATTCACAGACTCACAGACACACGGACACATGGACACACGGACACATGGACACAGAGACACACGGACTCACAGATTCACAGACTCACAGACACACGGACACAGAGACACACGGACACAGAGACACACGGACTCACAGATTCACAGACTCACAGACACACGGACTCACAGACTCACAGACACACGGACACACAGACACATGGACACACGGACTCACACATTCACAGACTCACAGACACACGGACACACAGACACACGGACACACGGACACAGAGACACACAGACTCACAGATTCACAGACTCACAGACACACGGACACACAGACACACGGACGCAGAGACACACGGACTCACAGATTTACAGACACACGGACACATGGACACACGAACACATGGACACAGAGACACACGGACTCACAGATTCACAGACTCACAGACACACGGACACATGGACACACAAACACATGGACACAGAGACACACGGACTCACAGACACACGGACACAGAGACTCACGGACACAGAGACACACGGACTCACAGATTCACAGACTCACAGACACACGGACACAGAGACACACGGACACAGAGACACACGGACACAGAGACACACGGACTCACAGATTCACAGACTCACAGACACACGGACACAGACACACGGACACAGAGACACATGGACTCACAGATTCACAGACTCACAGACACACGGACACAGAGACACACGGACACAGAGACACACGGACACAGAGACACACGGACTCACAGATTCACAGAGTCACAGACACACGGACACACAGACACACGGACACACGGACACACGGACTCACAGATTCACAGAGTCACAGACACACGGACACACAGACACACGGACACACGGACACACGGACTCACAGATTCACAGAGTCACAGACACACGGACACACAGACACATGGACACACGGACACAGAGACACACGGACTCACAGATTCACAGACTCACAGACACACGGACACACAGACACACAGACACATGGACACACAGACACACGGACTCACAGATTCACAGACTCACAGACACACGGACACACAGACACATGGACACACGGACACAGGGACACACGACTCACAGATTCACAGACTCACAGACACAGACAGACGGACACAGAGACACCCGGACTCACAGACTCACGGACACAGAAACACACAGACACAGAGACACACGGACTCTCAGATTCACAGACTCACAGACACATGGACACACAGACACATGGACACACGGACACAGAGACACACGGACTCACAGATTCACAGAGTCACAGACACACGGACACACAGACACACGGACACACGGACTCTCAGATTCACAGAGTCACAGACACACGGACACACAGACACATGGACACACGGACACAGGGACACACGGACTCACAGATTCACAGAGTCACAGACACACGGACACACAGACACACGGACACACGGACACAGGGACACACGGACTCACAGATTCACAGACTCACAGACACACGGACACACAGACACACAGACACACGGACTCACAGATTTACAGACTCACAGACACACGGACACACAGACACACGGACTCACAGATTCACAGACTCACAGACACACGGACACACAGACACATGGACACACGGACACACAGACTCACGGACACACAGACTCACGGACACATGAACTCATAGACTCACAAGCAGACAGACTGACAGACACACAGACTCACAGACTCACAGACTCACAGACACACCGACACACGGACACGTGGACACACAGACTCAGGCAAACAGACTGACAGACACATAGACAGACGCAGAGACGCAGAGCATGGGGACGGATCGAGGGTGTTCCCAAACAGGGCAGTTCTTGATTTCCCAATAACACCTTTGAAAGGAGGAAAAGTGTCAGTACCTTAAAGAAACAGCCCAGAATCTGTATGTCACCTTCAGCTGGTAGGTGTTTTGAATGCATGTTCCAGACTACAGAGCTCGATTACCTTGGAGCACTTGGCACCGTAGATCTGTTTCAGAAAAAAGGGTGAGCTTGGAATAACCAAGCGCTCTGTGTGTACTAATAAACAGAGTCAGCTACACAGAGAACATGAGTTGGGGCACAATTTGCACCATGCTCACTGAGATTAATAGTTAAAACACATATTTTTAAACAAACCTTGATCTCATCTTCAGGTGTAGAGGAGACTTGTTAATTTTATTATTTTTTTATTCAGTTTTTATTTTATTTTGGGATATAGTTGCTTTACAATGTTGTGTTAATTTCAGGTGTACAGCAAAGTGAGTCAGCTTAGACATCCACATATTCCATTCTTTCTCAGATTCTTTTCCAATATACAGGTTATTATGGAATATGGAGTCTAGGTGCCTGCGCTATTCAGCGTGTCCTGTGGATTATCTGTATACATTTTGTATATAGTAGACCGTATATGTTAATCCCAATCTCCTAATTTCTGAGACTTCTCAAGTTTAATTTAACTCAGTGTTAAGATGGAGTTTAATCCATTCTAGGTCTGGCTCATAAAGGCATTCGCTTTTCATCCAGAGGGTCTGAGTTTTCTTATTATCAGGAGTTTTCTTATTGCCAGTTTCTCTCTCCAGCCACCAGCCGTCTGTTTATTCTGCTTAGGAGGGAACACTGGCTGGAGAATTGAAGTCCTGGTGCCGCTGGACTTCTTCCAGTCCCCACTGCTCCCTTATACTGTCTGTTCCATGGAACTGAAGAGAAATATTAAGGGAAAACGGTACGAAGGGGAAAAGCCCTTTTGTGTGTTTCACCTTATCAGAGGTTTCTCTACCATGTGCCCCTGAGATTTTTTTTTTCCTGTTCCCTCCCGGTGGCTGGCACAATAAATATTTGTTGAATGAACAAAGAACTCTACATGCAGTGATTGCTATGAGATGCTGAACTGGTGCCACGGAAAAGCTAAAGAGAGCTTGCCTTTCATGCCAAGTGACGGGAGTCGGAGGTGTACCTTGCCTTGCCTCTTTAAAGCTGACAGAGCATCCTGGCCTTTAACGTGCCTGATGCTCTGTGCAGCTCTCTGAATTACACCCAGTAGCACCGTTAATCCCATTGCGGAGATGGACACACGAGCTGAAAGAGCTAATATAACGTGAAAACATGGAGCTGAAGTGTTTTTTTTTTAAGAGACTTCAAGTGTTTGTCCCTGTCTTCTTGAATTTGCTGAATAAAAGTGCTTTCCAAACTGGGATCTTGAGTTCTGCAAGTTGCTTCTGGTTTTATGTTCAAAACAGGCCTTGATTACACTGCAGACTAATACAGTTGCTTTCTGATATGTTATATACAGCGTTTCACAGCTCACTTGTGCTGCCATAGTAATCAGTGTTTTCACAGATTCTGGGAGTAAGTGTTTCCTTCTTGGCTTATTTGAAGGGTATCCTAAAATTTCAGTGTAAATGGGGTAAAAATTGTTACCTTTTGTAACTGTTTGGTCTGGGTGACCAGGCATGGTTTTGATGCTGTGTGGCGCGCATGGAGAACTCTCAAGTCTTGCGATCTTATCTTACTTGCATGCTGACAGGTCCGCCTGCTGCCACTTCCTGGATGTGGGCAGGAGACCCCGGGGTCTGGGGACAGAGGACAGGTCATCGTTCTCGTAGCGAGAGAGGCGTCATTTTCTCAGCGGTTCTTCCAAGCCTCAGCTCCCAAAGAGCAGCTTGGTGAGGTGCAGCGGATGCCTGCCAGGGTGGGTTCACAGAAGAGGAACCCCAGGCTCAAGTAACCTTGGAATGTCTTCAGGCAGACCTGCTTTCCGGCCCGGAAGGAGGCATTAGCTTTACCTTCCAGGTCTGTTCACTATGCAGACCTGCTTGGAAGGACGGTAGAGGGGTGAGAGAGACAGTGGAGGAGGCCTGAAGATGCTGGCGACGCTGCCGAGGGGCTAACGGGGGCGCCGCTGGTGCTCAGCGCAAGCCGTGCCTTCACGCGTGCTTTCTTAGCAAAGCCTCCTCCTACACCAAGGAGACAGACTGTCGCTCTCCTTTCGGCACAGAAGGAGATCAAGGCTAGAGGCCCGAATGAACTGGCTTCCTTACAGAGCCAAAGATCAGGGGGAGCGTTTCAAACGCTGGTTTCCAGCTCCAGAACCCATGCTACTGCTGCTGTCACATCAGTCGTGTCCAACCCTGTGCGACCCCAGAGATGGCAGCCCACCAGGCTCCCCCGTCCCTGGGATTCTCCAGGCAAGACCACTGGAGTGGGTTGCCATTTCCTTCTCCAATGCAGGAAGGTGAAAAGCGAAAGTGAAGTTGCTCAGTCATGTCTGACTCTTAGTGACCCCATGGCCTGCAGCCCACCAGGCTCCCCCGTCCATGGGACTTTCCAGGCAAGAGTACTGGAGTGGGGTGCCATCGCCTTCTCCCCAGAGCCCATGAGCCCACCTGGAACCGTTTCTCAGTCTTCAGCTTTGAGTTTGCAAAGTTTCTGCCGCTGCCATCTGAGGCTGTGGCAGGAACAAACACCAGTAAACAGTGGTAAACAGAATGCAGGCTGATAGATTTTTAAGTGGCCCGTGAGAAGCGTTCGTCACCTGGTTCCTACCCAGGCCTTGCGTCTGGATTTGGAGATCGCGTTTCCTCCTGACTGCTTCTTGGCAGCGCCGCGCTTTCCCTCTCGTATGATAGGTACGTGGCAGTGGTACTGGTGCTTGCTTAACATGATAGATACGTGGCAGTGGTACTGGTGCTTGCTTAACATGATAGATACGTGGCAGTGGTACTGGTGCTTGCTTAACATGATAGGTACGTGGCAGTGGTACTGGTGCTTGCTTAACATGATAGGTACGTGGCAGTGGTACTGGTGCTTGCTTAACATGATAGGTACGTGGCAGTGGTACTGGTGCTTGCTTAACATGATAGGTACGTGGCAGTGGTACTGGTGCTTGCTTAACATGATAGATACGTGGCAGTGGTACTGGTGCTTGCTTAACATGATAGGTACGTGGCAGTGGTACTGGTGCTTGCTTAACATGATAGATACGTGGCAGTGGTACTGGTGCTTGCTTAACATGATAGATACGTGGCAGTGGTACTGGTGCTTGCTTAACATGATAGATACGTGGCAGTGGTACTGGTGCTTGCTTAACATGATAGGTACGTGGCAGTGGTACTGGTGCTTGCTTAACATGATAGGTACGTGGCAGTGGTACTGGTGCTTGCTTAACATGATAGATACGTGGCAGTGGTACTGGTGCTTGCTTAACATGATAGATACGTGGCAGTGGTACTGGTGCTTGCTTAACATGATAGGTACGTGGCAGTGGTACTGGTGCTTGCTTAACATGATAGGTACGTGGCAGTGGTACTGGTGCTTGCTTAACATGATAGGTACGTGGCAGTGGTACTGGTGCTTGCTTAACATGATAGGTACGTGGCAGTGGTACTGGTGCTTGCTTAACATGCAGACAGGCAGCAGGCCAGCTGTCAGAGGTCGGCAGCCCTAGCTTGTCATCTCCAGATTTCTAGCTCTGGCTGATTATTCAGGAATGACTTGATTTAGAGATAGGCGCACCTAGCTGCTTCAACAGTAGACTGGATTCATCGACGGAGACTCATTGCCAGTCCTTCCGGCCAAGATTTCCTAATCTTGTGTAATCACAGGGCAGCGAACCAAGCCTCTGAGGCACTGATTTGGCCGATCAATCTCTGTCGTTATTTTTCAGCTTGGTAGAATGGAAAAACCATCTAAGATTTCTGGGGTTGGAGAAGCCTGCATCAGAGCTCCTCCTCGGCCACTTAGCGAGACAGCCGACCTTTCTGAGGCTGTTTCTCATCTGTGGAATCGGAAGGACAGGCGTGACTCACAGACTTGCTGTGAGGACTGATGAGGTCAGGTTGAGCAGAGCTCACCTCGCACTGGATGTGTGGAGTTTCTGATATATGAGGGAACATGCATATCGTCCAAGCTGTCCTTGCGTGACCCAAGCTGTGTAAAAACACACGTGCTTTTATATACGAGAGTTAGATTCTGCAGTGAGAGGAGCCCAGCCTGTGTGCAGGACATTCCGTTTGTCTTCCAGACTCCTCCTCTACCCTTTCCCGAGTGGCCGGGCGCCCTGCGGCTGACTTTCGTGGCCGTGTCAACAGGCTGCGTTGCCGTCGTCGCGGGGTCAGTGGGAGGCACCGGCAGGAGGCAGGTGGACGGGAGGACCCTGCTCTCTGCTCCCTCCCCACGTGAGGGCCCAGGCTCCCGCCAGCAGCCCTCTCTGTAACACCCGGCCCTCCCGGCTCTGGCCACTGCCCTCCCTCTGCAGTTCCGGGCCCGGAGTTGTTCTGGCGATGGTCCCGTGGGCTGGGAACTCCACCATCTCTTCTAGTTTTCCGTGACCCTGCTCATAGCTTGAGTGGTTCTTTTTTTTTTTTTTTTTAATATGTATTTATTTATTTTAATTGGAGGTTAATTACTTTACAATACTGTATTGGTTTTGCCGCACATCAACATGAATCCGCCACAGATATACACGTGTTCCCCATCCTGAACCCCCCTCCCTCCTCCCTCCCCATTCCATCCCTCTGGGTCGTCCCAGGGCACCAGCCCCAAGCATCCTGTATCCTGCATCGAACCTGGACTGGCAATTCGTTTCTTATATGATATTATACATGTTTCAATGCCATTCTCCCAAATCATCCCACCCTCTCCCTCTCCCACAGAGTCCAAAAGGCTGTTCTATACATCTGTGTCTCTTTTGCTGTCTCGCATACGGGGTCATCATTACCATCTTTCTAAATTCCATATATATGCGTTAGTATACTGCACTGGTGTTTTTCTTTCTGGCTTACTTCACTCTGTATAATCGGCTCCAGTTTCATCCACCTCATCAGAACTGATTCAAATGTATTCTTTTTAATGGCTGAGTAACACTCCATTGTGTACATGTACCACGGCTTCCTTATCCACTCGTCTGCTGATTGAGTGGTTCTTTTATGATACACTTCCTCCGTGGTAAAGAATCTGCCTGCAGTGCAGGAGACAGGGACCCAGTCCCTGGGTGGGGAAGGTTCCCTGGAGGAGAAAATGGCAACCACTCCAGGATCCTTGCCTGGAGAATCCCATGGACAGGGGAGCTGCAGTCTGTGGGGGTCACAAAGAGTAGGGCATGACTGAGGGCTGAGCACCCACGTGCGTATGCCACAGGAAGCTCCCAGGAACCTCTTATCAGCCCACCTGTAATTAAAAAAAAATACCATGTATTTATTTGGCTGCGTCGGGCCTTAGGCGCAGGGTCTTCATTGCACGTGCACGATCTTCCTTGTGGCAGGCGGGATCTAGCTCCCTGCCCCGGGATCGAAGCTGGGCCCCCTGCCCTGGAAGCTCGACGTCTTCGCCGTTGGACCAGCAGGGAAGTCCCCCCCATTTGTACATTTTTGTAGTTTCTGCTGGGATCCTGATTGCCGGAGCCTGTGAGACCCTAACCTACCCGGGATCTGGAACGAGTCCTCTCCTGTCTCCTTGAACGGACAGGCGTGCAGAATCGCCCCACCGTCGGTGAGCATTTCACCGGCTCGTTCTGTTTCTCTTCCTGAGCGTGTACCATGCGGCGATGTGACGGTCGGAGCGGCCGTGGGGCGCTCTCCCTCTTGTATGAGAATGGAGTATGGCTGGGCTGTAAGAAGTTTTTTTGGCTTGCTTTCTGTTCTGTATCAACCTGAATTCTAGCTCAGCAGCCACGTCAACTGTTTCTCCAAGATGGTTGTGCTGATGCTTCTGTCTGTCCAGCTGGACTAGAGGCTCTTTGAGGTCGGGGACCTCGAGGTCTGTGCTAGATGCTGGAGCCTCAGCATCCAGCTTAGAGCATGTAGCAGATAGATGTTCGCTGAAGAGATGGACAGGTAACTGAATGCGCGGTCAGCCTTACTTAGCAGAGGGGTCACTGGGCAGCCCATTTCTGTGCCAAGCTTGGGGTGTTCAGACTGGACTGAAGCCAGGGGTAGGTACTTGCTCATCTAAGATCCCTATTTGTACTTACTCATCATCGGTTCTGATCACAAACATTCAGAGGATAAGAAGGATCATTTTAAGCCATCAGTCACAGCCATGCTGAGAGCCGTCAGGACTCATAGTGAGGCTGAATCCACACTCGGAGCTCCTGTGCATTAGGAAAGGTACCTCCCCGTCTTTAGAACATGCCGTGCTGAGTATTTTAATTCTCCCTGCACTTTCAAGAGGGAGCGATTTCCCCATCAATTTACAAGGAAGGAAGGAAGTCTAATTTGAGATGTTTAAACCTCTCATGCTAACGAGGGACCCTGGCCGAAACTGCAGCTCTTTCCTTTCCCACAAACGGCATTAAAAGTTACAGACCTGAGTCCCTTGAGCGAACCTGTAGGAGTGGAACAAACACTGTGTCCCGCATGCTTTCGATCCAGTGATTCTGGCTCGCGGCAAGTGTCGGCTGATTCCGTCCGGAAGAGATGAAGGGCGCGGCGTCTCCTGGTGGAACGTGTTAGTCTGGAGTGAATGATCCAGGGGTGGGGCAGGGCGAGGGGCTGCCAGTTGTGCAGTGAGGCTGAAGAGCACCCTCGGAGCAGGGGAGGACGGCCTCCTGGGAGAGGAGGCTCTGAAGGCGGGCCTCCAGGAGCGGAGGGAGGCTTCCGGGCAGTGGGGCTGAGGTTGGAGCTTATCCTTCCATCATTAGAGGCTTTGCATGGAGGCTCCATGGGTAGGTAGTACTGTCTTTAAACGCAAAGATGACCCCGGGGGTGTAGATGCTTTTTTGTTTTCCTTGCTTTTTTTGCTAAATGGAAACATCCCTGCTTAATCACTTCTTCATGCAGAGCTGGGGCGTGTGCCCGATGGCTTTATTCTACCAAGTGGGGGAAGCACCGAATTGTCGGGAAGCACTTATTCATTTCAGAGCCCGTAATGGAAGGCCTTCGGGCCAGAAAGAAAGAAAAGCCACAGAGCACTTTTAACGCTCCTAAAGTCGAGTGTGTAGCCCAGCTTTAACTAGGAAGTTAAGTGGGTTGAAGCACAGTTGTGTGTGCATTGCACGTAAGTGTGCAGCCCAGTGTTCACAAATCGGACACTCATACGGAACAACCGCCCGAACGATACTTTGATAAAATTGTCCTCCGTATTCTACCATGATTCAATCTCCTAAATAAGATTAACTTTTACCTCAGTGCTAGCATTCTCTAGAACATAAAATTCCCTTTGAAGTGGTTAAACACTTGCTTTCTGGTGTTTTATGTGTCCTCTCCCCAGCGTGCTGGAATGGGGCCCTTGGGCTGGTTGGGAGGTTGTCCATCCTGAGAAGGGCCAACGGGTGTTAATGAGGGTGAGCCTCCAGGGAGGTGGGTGTTGGGGGTGTGTATGTGTGTGCACCTGCATGAATCCCTTGTTCACTGCAGCTTGGCCCCAGGCGCTGTGCCAGACGCTTTACAGAGATTAGCTCTGACTTTGACAGCACCGTGGAGGTGAGCATTCTTGCCTTCATGACACACAAGAAGAAACTCGGGGTCCCAGAGCCTGACTCCAGCCTGGAGTCAGTTCAGAGGTTTGGACCGGAACTGGCCGTCACCGCCGCTGCCGCTCTGGACCCATGGAGAGAGGGATGTCGGCCAGCCCAGCCCCAGACTGCTCCTGCCGGACCGGGTATCGCTGTCTGCAGAGACCGCCCACCTGCCCTGGGCCAGAGGCTCGGGAGGCCCGTGCGGCCGCCCCTTGCCAGCTCGTGGCTCTCTCCGGCACACCCTCCCTCTAGTCCGTGCCAAGAGGTGGCTGAGTCTCCGCGAGCATCCCCGTGAGCACCAGCGGCTCCAGTTCGCTGGGGGTTTTCGCTCATCTCTTTTCTCCTGGACTGAGGTTATCGACTGGCCCTTTGCGGTGATGGCTCCCCGCTGGTTTCTAGCAGGTGGCCGAAAGCCAAGTGGACAAGAGCACTTGGAAGCTCTCCAGAAGTTTGGTAACCTTGCCTCGTCGCCGTCCTCCCAGAGCAGGAACGTTCACTTGTTCTCTGCGTTCCAGTGAGCGATGCAGGGCAGGGTACACGGTGATCCCTTTGTTGGGAGGAGGTTTTATGATGGCACAATGGGAGACCTCGGTTGGAAGGAGAGAGAAGAGACTGTGTCCCGTTCTTTCCCGTGTAACTTTAACAAACAGGCAGGACAGAGCAGGCTTTCTGTCACAGCCTGTTGACCTGCAGAAGCGAGTCCCTCCTTACCGTGTCCAGCTTTTTGTCATTTTCCCCTTACCTCTTTAACGTGTACTCACTTGATCTTCCCTAGTTGGTATTATCTTTTTTTTTCTCAAGTATCTTACCTCTTCTAACTGTCTTTCTTTGCCTTTTTTTCCCCTCTTTTTTTTTTTTTCAGCAGCAAATCCTTCTATTTTCTAATAACTTTGGAAGCATCCAAAATGAAGAATAGCCATTCCCTTAAAAGAAGCCGTTATAGCGTGTTGCCCTTGACAGTGGTTTGGAAGGCCTCGCAGGGGCCCGAATTGTTTTGAATTCAGTGCAGAAGCGCTTGGTTTCTCTCCTTCTTGTGTAATTTTCTGGTTATGACACCGTAGCTGAACGCAGCCTTTTCGGACAGCCGTGGCCTTGGAATTCACACTCGGCTTCTGTCTAAAGCTGATTCAAGTTTAAACAACTGAAATGTTTAATACAAGCCCACTAAAAAGCTGGTAATATTTAGTACCGCAGCACTAACAGCCCCCGGGGAATGTGAGGGTTACAGCTTAGGTTCTGAATTATCAGTCTTGTCAGAGCATAAAATCAGCACAGAAAAGCTCTTGCTTCTTTTCCCAGAAAATGAAAAATAGCGAGCAAAGAGGAGGGGGTTTTACCGTCCAAAGACTAATGACCTTGTTTCAGGCAGTTGATGAACAAATACGTGTCCAGCAGCTAGTGCACACTGCCTCCCAGGGCTGGGTTTTCCAAGAAATAAAAGCTTCGAATGCATGGTGTCTGTCCTTCGGAAGCTTCTAGCTGAGCTGAAGGGGTAAAAATAGCGTGCCACAAAGTGAGAGGCTTTGTATGAGACTATGGTATTGACTTAACGTTCGAAAAAAGGAGAGATCTGGGTGGACCGCTTCCAAGTTAGGATATTTTCAGAGAGGGCAGTAGTTTCTCTAGCCCTTAAAGCCCCTTTGTGCAAGTGAGAAGCAGGTGCCCTCTGGCCCTTTCCTCCAGACTCCTACCATCCTGCTCGTCCTCGGGCGCGGCTCCTGGGGAGCGGGCGCTGGATCTTAGGCCTCATTTGTCTCTGCAGCCAGGTCCCCTCCCAGGTTCCCTGCAGTGAACCACTGTGCCACTGTGCAGTGAGCTCCCTTTTTCAGAAGACCAGTTTAAATTTTTCCAGGGAAGGGGAGGAAGGAGGGTGTGACGGAACAATACAAGTAAGGGAAAATGATGAGAAAGAGTATGTTCTGTTCAGTGTATAACATGAAGGCAAGCGCAGGAAGGTGAACGGTGTTGGTTGGCAAAGGGTGACCTTTTTAGTATACACTAGCGTTTCACTGACATATAGTAACCAAACAGCTTTCGGTTTACTAGTTCCAAACCAAGTGATTATGAAAATTTTGTCTGTTTATCCCTATCACATCTATTCTATAGAAAATAGCATAGTATTCGAAAGTAAACAGTGCTCACATAAGCATTTGCCCATAATTCGTACTGTCTTCCTATTCACACAGGTCAGTGTTACTCTTTCAAACTGTGCTTTGGAAGCATGCATCTGAATATGTGATCTATACATGGGGAGCAACTGTGTTATACTGAGTGTTAATATAAGCATTTTGTCAGGGACAAGTCATCTGGTTAAATATAAACTTAACCTTTGGGACTCCTGGTGGTCCAGCACTAAAGACTCCCGGCTCCCAACTCAGGGGCCCACGCCTAATTCCTGGTTAGGGAACTGGACCCACGCGCCACAGCTGGAGACGCTGGACACTGCAGCTAACACCCCGTGGACCGTAACTCAGTCCTGGTGCAGACAAATAAATGGAAAAACATTGAAGCATAAGTAAATAAACTTAACCTTAATGTAGCTTCTTTATTGATAATTTTTTTCTCCCGGTTGTAAGCATAGTATATTCTCTCTGGGGAATAATTTGATTGATAAAGAATTCTATTAAGAAGAAAGGGAAAAGCTTTCAGAAACTGCCCCTAGGGTACAGTAACTGAATATTTGGATGAATAAATTTTTCATTTCTAATGGCTGTCATGTATATAATTTTATGTTTTGCTTTTCAAAGTAGTTTACCATTATATTCACACATGACTGTTTTTTGAGGCTTTCTGGATTCCAGAGCGTCTTTGGGCCGCTTTGCCCCCGGCTGGCTGTGCCCTGGTGTACCGTCACGTACGTTCCCACGCTGTATGGGCCTTCTCAGTGCTTTTGAATTTTTTTCTCAGTGCTCAAGGAGGTTACTATCAGCTGGCTTCTATCCCTGTACTGGCCCCTAAATGTAGCAGTTCCGTCTATTGTGATGTAGTCTTTCCCCTGGGCTAAAGTGAGTCTGGGAAATATGACTCAGATATATATCCAGGAAAGGGCGAACTCAGTCACATGCCCAGTAAAATCTGTGGATACTTTCGGGAGGCGAGTTTTGTTAATGCCTAATGGTGTGCGACAGTCCATGGGGTCACAAAGAGTCAGACAAGACTTAGCGACTGAACCAGCACCAACAGCACCTTATGGGGGCTCAGTGGTGAAGAATCCACCTGCCAGTGCGGGAGACCCAGCTTTGATCCCTGGGTCGGGAAGATCCCCTGGAGTAGGAAACGGCAACTCATTCCAGGGTTCTTGCCTAGGAAGTTGCGTGGACAGAGGAGCCTGGCAGGCTGCAGTCCACGGGGTCCAAAGGGTCAGACACGACTGAGCAACCTGATAAGGTGTGTGGCTTTACGTCACGAGAATAGTCACGCACAGGACCATTTTTACTGAAGACGAATTTGTTCCATAAAAATAAGACTTTCGGGAGCACCATCCCCATTTGTCACCACTAATTAAAGTAGAACGGCTGTTCTTGTCTGTAGAAATATACACAGAGTATTAATTCATTTTGCCATAAAGAAAGGGGTTACATCTTATGGCCCCATCTAGAAAACCTTTCTCATCATAATTGTTATCATCATCATTACGGCTAAAATGTATTTAGTGCTTAAGGTGCATTGGGCCCTATGCTTGAAGCATTTTGGGTATTGTCACATTTAGGCTGCCTAGCCACCCCCCAGGGGGCACTGTCTTTATCCCCAGTTATGCTCAGGGAAGCAGTCAGGTAGCTGACAGGTGTGCAGAGTTAGGATTTGAAGCTACAGTGGTCATTGATCTCGTGATTTTAAACCAGTGTAACTCAGGCCATTGATGTTCTGTGACTTCTGAGCCCAAGCAGCTTAAGAAGGCCTGGCGTGGTTGCTTGGTCTTTAACAAGAGTCAGAAAGATAATTCAATGGAGAATAAATCGTCTTTTTAACAAAATGGTGCTGAGATAACCGAATCAGTTCAGTTCAGTCGCTCAGTCGTGTCCGACTCTTTGCGACCCTGTGGGCTGCAGCCAGGCTTCCCTGACCATCGCCAGCTCCCGGACTTTACTCAAGCTCATGTCCATTGAGTCGGTGATGCCATCCAACCATCTCGTCCCCTGCCGTCCCCTTCTCCTCCTGCCCTCAATCTTTCCCAGCATCAGGGTCTTTTCCAGTGAGTCAGCTCTCCGCATCACGTGGCCAAAGTATTGGAGTTTCGGCTTCAGCATCAGCCCTCCCAATGAATATTCAGGACTGATTTCCTTTAGGATAGACTGGTTGGTCTCCTTCCAAGAGTCTTCTCCCACACCACAGTTCAAATGCTGAGATAACTGGATAACTTTATGCAAATAAGCAGTTTGACCCTTGCCTCATGCCTTCTAGAAGAATTAACTCAAAATGGACTATAGAACTAAATTTAAGAACTAAAACTGTGAAACTCTTAGAAGACAGCATAGCAGTAAACTTTCATGGGCTGGTGTCAGGCAGTGTCACTGACATGTGACCCCAAAATCACAAGCAACAAAAGAGAAAAATAGACAAATTGGACCACCGCAAAATTAAACCTTGGGGACTGCAAACAGCCGTGAAGAAAGCGAGAAAACAGCCCATAGAATGGGAGAGAGTATCTGCAAATCATTGTCTGATTAAGGAGTTGAATCAAGGAATATACGAAGGATGCTTAAGCTCAAGCACCCTCATTTTCCAATGGACAGAGGGTCAGAATAGACGTTTCTCCAAAGGCATGTAGATGGACAACAGGCACACAAAACCATGCTCAGTATCAGTGATCGTCAGGGGAGTGCAGGTCAGAGCCACTCTGAGACATCTCTTCACACCCACCAGGAGGGTCCTAAAGGAGAGCAGATGGCGAATGCTGGAGAGGGCGTGGAGAAGTTGGAGCTGTCGCGCTTCGCTGGTGGGCGTGCAGAGTGGCACAGCCCTTTTGGAAAATGTCTGGCATCTTCACAAAAGATTAAGAAGAGTTATTATATGACCCAGCGATTCTGCTTCTTGGTGTATATCCAAGAGAAAAGAAAATGTGTGTCCACATAAAAACTTGTATATGAATTTTCAAAGTAATACTATTCCTAATAAGCCAGAATAGAAAGAACCCAGCCGTCTCTCAGCTGATGAGTAGATAAACGCAGTATGGGATGTTCATACGGTGGAGTCCTCCCTGACAGTGAGTGAAACGCTGCTGCTGCTGCTAAGTTGCTTCAGTCGTGTCCGACTCTGTGCGACCCCAGAGACGGCCGCCCAAATGACGCGCTAGTGCCCGCTAAAGCGTCGTGAACGTTGGAGATGTTTTACGACATGAAAGAAGCCAGCCCCACAGGACCCATGACCCATGAGCTGGGTGACTCTTTCTATTTGAACAGCCTGTAAGAGGCAAATTCATAGATAGGAGGTAGGCAGATTCATGCTTGCCTGGGCCAGGGGGGATGGGGACGTGGGGATGACTGCTGACAGTACAGAGCCTCCTTTGGGAGATAAAGGATTTTCCCGTGGATTGTAGTGATGGATGTTCCCCTTGATGTATCGGCTGAAAACCATTGCATTTTGCGTGTTGATGGGTGAGTTGTCTGGCAAGTGGATTATATTCTGTAACATCTTACAAAAAACCTAAACAAGCTTTTTGGCCAACCGAATATATTAATAATATTGTCTCATTATTATTAATGTCTTAATGTGTTAATGAAAGTGTAGATAGACTTTCTGGCAGCATCTGCTTCCTTCCTCTCGAGCTCTGCGTCTCAGTGTCCAGGGCGTCTCACGGGAGAGGCTGTGTTGACCGAGGAGCATGCAGGGCCAGGCACCCAGCCCAAGCCACCGTCCGCCAGTATCTGCACAACTGACCCCAAGCAAGGCTGGTGGAAGAGCTGCCCAGCTGAGCCCCAAGCAATCCACGGAGCTCTAAGATAAGACTAAGTGCCGGTTTCTAAAAAAATTATTTTACTGAAGTGTGATTTACAGTGTTGTGTTACTATCTGGCATACAGCACAGTGATTTGGTTATACATATATATTAATGTGTGTGTGTGTGTGTGTGTGTGTTCACATACAGAAGTGTGTGTTGCGTATCTGTATCTGCTGATCCCGAAGTCCCAGTCTGTCCTTTCCGCACACCTTCCTCCTTGACACCCGCGAGTCTGTTCTCTCTGTGAGTCCGTTTCTATTTCACAAAGGAGCTCCTTTGTGTCATAGTTTAGAGTCTACACACAAGGGCTATCACATGGCATTTGTCTTTCTCTTCCTGACTTACGTCACTCAGGTTGATAATCTCTGAGTCCGTCCGTGTTGCCTCGGATGTTGCTCCACTCTTTCTGTGGCTGAGCAATACTCCTTTGCAGATATGTGTCGTGTCTTCTGTATGTGTCCGTCTGTTAGTGGACATTTAGGTTCTTTCCAAGTGTTGGTTACTGTGAATAGTGCTTCTGTGAATGTGGGATGCATGTGTCTCTTTGAATTAGAGTTTTGTGTGGATGTATGCCCAGGCGTGGGATTGCTGAATCTTAATAGCTTCCCTGGTGGCTCAGCTGGTAAGGAATCTGCCTGCAACACAGGAGACCTGGGTTTGATCCCTGGGTTGGGAAGATCCCCTGGAGAAGGGAAAGGCTGCCCACTCCAGGATTCTGGCCTGGAGAATTCCATGGACTGGGGTCACGGGGTCAGCGGCTCTCACTTTCATGGCAACTCTATCTTTAGTTTTTTGAGGAACTCCCACACTGTTTTGCATACTGACTATACCAGTTTACCTCCCCATAAGCGGTGGTTTGAAGTCACCAAGCTTTGGGGCAGCTTGTTGCATAGTGAGAGATCACTGGACCAAGTAGTGAGTCAAATTATTGTTTTAACACCACGACTACATGTTGATACTAAAATCAAATCCCCAGCAAGGCTTTGTGGTAAAGAGGAGAATCTGGGCAGGAATAGCACTTGATTCTAAGGGGAAGTGAAGTCAGAAGAGCTTCAGGGTTGCGGGGCATGTTTTAAATGGCAGGTGAGCCCAGCCAGGCGGGGCTTCACATTTGCTGAAGCTCATGTTGGCAGCGGCAGCTCACCAGCCATTTGTCCAGCAGCCACCAGCTACTCACCAGGAGCCCTGGAGAGCTGGCAGGTCGTGTCTCTGGTGACACGAAGCGACCCAGACGAACCCCTGCCCAGCTGTCCTCGCCGCACCCGGAAAGGAGAGTTGCTGAGCTGGAAGGGACAGTGTGGTTGGAGAGCAGGTGAAGGCTGGGCGTCCGTGTCTGCATCTTAAATGGAGAGTGGCAGTCGGGAAGGAACTTCTGACTCACCGTGTCTCCACACGGGGTCATTCTGAGGGTGGCTATTTTCCCCCCTCTTTTGGCTGCCCTGTGGCGTGAGGGGTCTTGGTTCCTGAATCAGCGGTCGAACCCACGCCCCCTGCAGTGGCAGGATGGAGCCCAGCTCCCTGGGCAGCCAGGGAGGTCTGAGGGGGCCGATTCTTACATACTCCTGGGCAATGATCTCCGCATGCAGAGAAATGTTTCCTGTGTTCATCCAGCAAACACTTCTTAGGACCTGTGGTACTAGGAGACGGCTGTCCACCCAGAGACGAGGAGCCTGGTCTCGAAAAGCTCATAGCTGAGTGGGCTGGTCGTGCCCGCAGGGACCTGAGAAGGCCTTGCAGGGAGCCCTGGAAAGTGTCACATGGCCCAGATTTGTGGGACGGGAGATTTCCTAGAGGAAGAAAGCCTGAAGCTGGGAAACCAAGGAGGCTAGTTTTCCTCCTCTTTGCTCTTCCTCATTTGAGGGCCAAAGAAACGGAGGCAATAGCGCTACGCTTTACTTCGGCGCTTTGTTTTCCGGATTCCCATCACCGATGCGGGCTCCCAGGTCTCACGCCGTGTGGCAGAACTTTCTGCAGTTTATTTCCAGGACCTTCTGGGATTCATTCACTACCCTTTCACTACTTTCCAGCTGGTGTGACTTGCCTCTCTCTGTGGGCTTCACATCTTTTTTGCCATTACCCCCGATAGGCGGTGGCTCAGTGGTAAAGAGTCTGCCTGCAATGCAGGAAACCTGGGTTTGATCCCTGGGTGGACAAAATCCCCTGGAGAAGGAAATGGAAACCCGCTCTCGTATGCGTGCCTGGAAAATCCCATGGACAGAGAAACCTGGCAGGCGACAATCTGGGGTTGCAGAAGACTCGGACACAACTTAGCGTCTAAGCAACAACTAAACAACATTGATATGAGTATATTCTCGGTATCTATGCCTACGGAACAAGTCGCCTTCAAACTGGGAAGTTTTAAAACAACAGATGATGTGTGGTTTCCTCCGCTTCTGTGGGTCTGGGGGCCCCCGGGCTCACTGTACTGTTGCTGGCTCAGCCGAGCTGGGACGCCCAGGGCGGCCTCCTTCTCACGTCTGAGAGAGATGCTGGCTGCGGCCCGGGCCTTGTGGCCTCTCCACCGCCAGCAGGCTGCACTTGCTTCCTTACCCGGCAGCCTCAGTGCGGCATTCCGAGGGGGTGAAAGCGGACGCTGCACGGCCTCCGAAAGCCTTGCCTTGGAAGACAGTGATGCTGCTTCTGCTGCTGCTGGAGCCGCTCCCGAAGGCAGCCGGGTGCAAGGGAAGGGCAGCAGCCTCAGCCTCCCGATGGGGGAAGCGCGCGAGGGGCTGCCGTGGCCGGCTCCCGTGAAGTGTCTTCAGGGCTCTGCCCCTCGTGTTCACTGTACGTGGCGGTTGTTCCTTCTCCTAAGAAGGGCCTGGCCGTGACGACGGGCTTCTCGGGTGGCTCAGATGGTAGCGACTCTGCCCACAACACAGAAGACGCAAGCTGGACCCTGGGCGGGGAAGACACCCTGGGGAAGGACACGGCAACCAGCTCCTGTAGTGTATTAAACACGATTCTTACGGCTCATATGTACTCAGCTGCTCTAGCCCTCTGAGAGCAACCTCATAGCTATTTCTAGGCTGGATTGAAAGACTGAAGAGGGTTGACTTGGGAAGATATCTAAATAATATTCTTTTCTGCAAGTTTAATTTTTTTATTGGAGTGTGATTACAATGTTATATTGTAATTCCTGCAGATTAGTATTGTATTGAAATTTTCCTTGAGATAATTTGCAATGTCATGTTGCTTTCAAGTCGACAGCAGCGTGGCTCAGTCGTGCCTGCCTGCCCCGCCCTCTCCCAGTCTCTCTTCCAGTGTAGCTCGTCACACGATGTTGGGCACAGGCCCCTGTGCTATGCCATAGGTCCTTGTCGTTTCCTTATTTGTATATAGTAGTGTACGTACTAACCCTGAATTAACCCTGATTACTCTCTGCCAATAAGCTTTCTCTTAAGGAGTTCTGAGTAGGGTTTCAGTGAGTTCGTGTGTGCTGGTGCACTTTATGTGTGTGTGAGTGCCACGTTGCTTCCGTCATGCTGCAACCTCTGTGACCCTATGGACCGTAGCCCGCCAGGCTCCTCTGTCCTTGGCATCGTCCAGGCGAGAGGCCTGGAGTGTGTTGCGGTGCCCTCCTCCCAGGTCCTTCCCGACCCAGGGATTGAGCCCGGGCCTCTCGCATTGGCAGGCGGGCTGCTTGCCACCAGCACCACCGGGAGGCCCAGCAGATTCTAGAAATAGTTGCAATCATGTCACGGCCTTTTGCTGAGATCCAGTATGGTGTCTATTCTTACAGCACATTCAAAAGCAGAGACATTGCTTTGCAGACAAAGGCACGTCTAGTCAAGGCTATGGTTTTTCCTGTGGTCACGTATGGATGTGAGAGTTGGACTGTGGAGAAAGCTGAGCGCCAAAGAATTGCTGCTTTTGAACTGTGGTGTTGGAGAAGACTCTTGAGAGTCCCTTGGACTGCAAGGAGATCCACCCAGTCCATCCTAAAGGAGATCAGTCCTGGGTGTTCTTTGGAAGGAATGATGCTGCAGCTGAAACTCCAGTACTTTGGCCACCTCATGCGAAGAGTTGACTCATTGGAAAAGACTCTGATGCTGGGAGGGATTAGGGGCAGGAGGAGAAGGGGACGACAGAGGATGAGATGGCTGGATGGCATCACCGACTCGATGGAATGAGTTTGGGTGAACTCTGGGAGTTGGTGATGGACAGGGAGGCCTGGCGGGCTGTGGTTCATGGGGTCGCAAAGAGTCAGACACGACTGAGCAACTGAACTGAACTCTTAAATATAAAAGCATACACTGTGTACTTAGAACTTTTTTTTTTAACAGAAATGTTTAATGACAGCAATCCAGTGCAGACAGTAGCACTTGTATTATTTCCCTTGTTTATTATGGGTTTGGGGACATGGGTGCGGTAAAAAGAAAAAAAAGAAACCCATGTTATTAGCTTGTGGCAGAGCTGTGTCTGAGCCCCAGTTCTCTTCCTTCCCAAAGCAGTGGCCCTCTCGTGGCGTCCAGTAGAACTCTGAAGGTTCTGGGAAGAGAGGAGATGACTCAGAGGAGCCCCCAGAGCTGTTGGTGCAAATTCATCGCGCCCTGAGGAAGGCGCCGTGACTAGTTAAGCAGAACACCCTGTGTATACACTGTCTTTTGCACTGTTGGGTTGCTTTACTCACACTCACACGTGGTTCTCACAGCAGACGGGTGACGCTACCATTACACTCTCGAGAGAAAGGAAGGTTAAAAAAAGACAAAAGGGGCTTGCTTTCATCTCACGGTTGCCACGTGGCCGTTCTCAGCAAACTCAGCTCTCCCGCTCTCCCGCTCTCCAGCTGGCCCTGTGCTCATGCCTCAGCAGGACTGGGCCCACGTCTGAAAGCTTTGAAAGTGAGCGGCGTGTGAGCGCTCATCCAGATACGCAGGGTCGGTTGCCCGCGGACGATACGGTTTATAAGCAACGATAAAGTGCTCGTTCGCGTGACCCTGAGCGGGGAGGCCTGGCGTGCTGCGATTCATGGGGTCGCAGAGTCGGACACGACTGAGCAACTGAACTGAACTGAGCAGGGAAGGCTGTCGTTCAGGGTCTCTCACTCAGATGAGAATCATGTTTTCCTCATGGATGAGGAGGGAATTGTCTTACGTTGATCTCTAAGATTTCCTCCTGCTCTAGAGTGGAATGATGCGTTTTGTGGTGTGTATATCACTGTTAGTTTGGGAAGATTATATAGTGGAAGCGACAAACAGATTCAACAGATTAGATCTGATAGACAGAGTGCCTGAAGAACTAAGGACGGAGGTTTGTGACACTGTATAGGAGGCAGGGATCAAGACCATCACCAAGAAAAAGAGATGCAGAAAGGCAAAATGGTTGTCTGAGGGGGGCCTTAAAAATAGCTGAGAAAAGAAGAGAAGCTAAAAGCAAAGGAGAAAGGAAAGATATACCCACTTGAATGCAGAGTTCCAAAGAATAGCAGGGAGAGATAAGAAGCCTTCCTCAGTGATCAGTGCAAAGAAATGAAAACAATAGAATGGGAAAGACTAGAGATCTCTTCAAGAAAATTCAAGATACCAAGGGAACATTTCATGGAAAGCTGGGCACAATAAAGGACAGAAATGGTATGGACCTAATAGAAGCAGAAGATATTAAGAAGAGGTGGCAAGAATACCTAGAAGTACTATACAAAAAAGATCTTCATGACCCGGATAACCACAACCATGTGATCACTCACCTAGAGCCAGACATCCTAGAATGCAAAGTCAAGTGGGCCTTAGGAAGCATCACTATGAACAAAGCTAGTGGAGGGGATGGAATTCCAGTTGAGCTGTTTCAAATTCTGAAAGATGATGATGTGAAAGTGCTGCACTCAATATGCCAGCAAATTTGGAAAACTCATCAGTGGCCACAGGACTGGAAAAGGTCAGTTTTCATTCCAATCCCAAAGAAAGGCAATGCCAAAAAATGCTCAACCTACTGCACAATTGGACTCATCTCACATGCTAGTAAAGTAATGCTTAAAATTCTCTAAGCCAGGCTTCAGCTATACGTGAACTGTGAACTCCCTGATGTTCAAGCTGGTTTTAGAAAAGGCAGAGGAACCAGAGATCAAGTTGCCAACATCTGTTGGATCATCAGAAAAGCAAAAGAGTTCCAGAAAAACATCTGTTTCTGCCTTATTGACTATGCCAAAGCCTTTGACTGTGTGGATCACAACAAACTGTGGAGAATTCTTCAAGAGATTGGAATACCAGACCACCTTACCTGCCTGCTGTGAAATCTGAATGCAGGTCAAGAAGCAACAGTTAGAACTGGACATGGAACAATGCACTGTTTCCAAAGTGGGAAAGGAGTATGTCAAGGCTGTATATTGTCACCCTGCTTATTTAACTTATATGCAGAGTCCATCCTGAGAAACGCTGGGCTGGAGGAAACACAAGCTGGAATCAAGATTGCTAGGAGAAGTATCAATAACCTCAGATATGCCGATGACACCACCCTTATGGCAGAAAGTGAAGAGGAGCTAAAAAGCCTCTTGATGAAAGTGAAAGAGGAGAGTGATAAAGTTGGCTTAAAGCTCAACATTCAGAAAATGAAGATCATGGCAAGTAGATGGGGGAATAATGGAAACAGTGACAAACTTTGTTTTCTTAGGCTCCAAAATCACTGCAGATGGTGACTACAGCCATGAAATTAAAAGACGTTTGCTCCTTGGAAGAAAAGCTGTGACCAACCTAGACAACATATTCAAAAGCAGAGACATTACTTTGCCAACAAAGGTCCATCTAGTTAAGGCTGTGTTTTCCAGTGATCATGTATGGATGTGAAAGTTGGACTGTGAAGAAGGCTGAGCACATGAGAATTGATGGTTTTGAACTGTGGTGTTGGAGAAGACTCTTGAGAGTCCCTTGGACTGCAAGGAGATCCAGCCAGTCCATCCTAAAGGAGATCAGTCCTGGGTGTTCATTGGAAGGGCTGATGTTGAAGCTGAAAGTCCAATACTTTGGCCACCTGATGCGAAGAGCCAACTCAGTTGAAAAGACCCTGATGCTGGGAAAGATAGAAGGCGGGAGGAGAAGGGGACGACAGAGGATGAGATGGCTGGATGGCATCACCGACTCGATGGACAAGAGTCTGAGTAGGCTCTGGGAGTTGGTGATGGACAGGGAGGCCTGGCGTGCTGCAGTCCATGGGGTCGCAAAGGGTCGGACACGACTTAATGACTGAACAGCAGCAGGATGTCTGGACTGAAAGAAGGCCAGCCCCTCCGGATGCTGGGTCAGAGGCGAGACTGTCCCACAGGGCGGGTCAGGGTCCTGCATGCATTATAGGCCGCAGAAAGGGCTTCGATCTCTACCCTAAAGCAATGAGAAGCCATGGCATTGTGTCTTCCTCAGGGTCAGGACATTATCAGATGTGAATTTTTACTGTTTTATCTTTTAATTTTTAAAACTATTCGCTCCTGTGGCTGCCTCACACGTCATTTGCAGCCTGTGGAGTCGGGTTCCCTGCCGGGCTCAGACCGTGAGGGGACAGCACTCACAGCCTCTGATGCTGCTAGAGTCAGTCAGAGGAGGGGCTCACGGGGCGCCCGTGTGCGGGTGAGGGTGAAGCCTGTGCCCGGGGGGCTGTCTGCAGCTGGAGCAAAGACAGAACCCGGGCGTGAGCCGGGCCGTCGGCGAGGGCCCCTAAAGGGGTCACTCAGGTCACTGCCTCAGTTCAGGCTGCGTTAGCAAAAACCGCTCTAGACTGGATGGCTTAAATAATACACAGCGTTCCTCACTGTCTGGAGCCTGGGAAGTGCAAGGCCTAGGTGCCGGCCTACGTCACACGCGCTGGGACACCTCGGTGCACAGAGGTCTTGTCAGTGTGTGCTCACAGAGGGCAAGGCGCAGCGGCCCCTTCTCCTAGAAACAGTCATCGTCGCGTGGGCCTGTAGGGGGGTACAGTCTGCCACCCCAAATATCTCTTTGGTACGTGGATTATTTGGGGCTAAAAACAATCAGAGCCCAGAAGGACTCCAGAGGAAAATTTGACCTTTGACCTAAACAAATGTGGACGGAGGACTGGTTGCAGGAAAGGAGCGATCAACGTGGATGACTCGGGTCTGAGCTCCGCGCGCGGACAGACGGGGAGGAGATAACTCGGGTCTGAGCTCCGCGCGCGGACAGACGGGGAGGAGATACTCGGGTCTGAGCTCCGCGCGCGGACAGACGGGGAGGAGATAACTCGGGTCTGAGCTCCGCGCGAGGACAGACGGGGAGGAGATACTCGGGTCTGAGCTCCGCGTGGACAGACGGGGAGGAGATACTCGGGTCTGAGCTCCGCGCGTGGACGGGGAGGGTATACCTCGGGTCTGAGCTCTGCGCGCGGACGGACAGGGAGGAGATAACTCGGGTCTGAGGCTGCGCGCGGACAGGGAGGCACCCCAGGAAGGCTGTCGTTCAGACTCTGCTCTGTGTCCCGTTGTTTCTGCGTGCCACAGCAAACATTTCTTTCCCAAACGTTGCTTTTCGTCCTCGTCCGACTCTCTCTCTTCCTCTTTGAGGTCCACTACCCCCAACGCCCTCTTTTGACTTTGGTGGTGTTTACGGTCAGGATTTCGCCCGTTTTGGTGAGTTACTCAGTTTCCCTGTGTCTCTCCCCCGTGCGTGTTACTTAACTTTTGTATAACTTTGTCCTGTTGATCCGTCTCATGGCAGTTTAATTCACAGACCAGCCAGAAGAAACTACAAGGGTACAGGAAAATTTCTTCCTCCCTAACAGAGCTCCCCACTCATGAAATAATAGCGTCCCCGAATCCCCGTCTTAAATTGTACCGCATTTGTTGTTAGTGTTTCCATATATATGAAATTTGGGAAGAGACAAACATTAAGTCCATAGCAAGTAATCCAGTGATTTGGGAAAAGGAATCATGCCTTTAGGAAAGAAAGAGACTTGTTTTAGAAAGTGCAGTTTGGTTAGTAACTCCCTTTCAAGAAGGCTAAATTGAATACCAAGCTTCCCAGGGAGCGCAGACGTACAGAATCCACCAGCAACTACTGGAGACTCAAGAGACGTGGGTTCAATCCCTGGGTCAGGAAGCTCCCCTGGAGAAGGAAATGGCAAGCCACCCCAATATCCTTGCCTGGAAAACCCCATGGACAGAGGAGCCAGGCAGGCTATAGTCCATGGGGTCACAAAGAGTCAGACATGGCTGAGCAGCTGACCACACGCACGCGCAAGCTGACTGCAGTCTGCTAAAGCTAGAGTTTCGGATTGCATTTCCAGTGTTCTCACCCATCACCAGGAAAAGATGCCCCTTGTTCTCTTCGGAAGCAGCTCCTTGTCTTCACAGTTGCGTTTGGGGCAGCACACGGCAGCCACATCTGTCTGTCTGAGAGGCTCGCTGTGATGCTTCAGGGAAGCCTGTGCTGTGGGATTTCAGTTGAGTGATCTTCCTTTTGTGCAGGTTTCTTTTTCTTTTTTAAATTGAAGTGTAGTTGACTTACAATATATTAGTTTTAGGTATACACCATAGTGATTCCAGATGTTTGTAGACTATTCTCTGATGGGGCTTCCCTGGGGGCTCAGCCAGTAAGGAACCCACCTGCGGTGCAGGAGAGGCAGACTCAGTCCCTGGGCCGGGAAGATCCGCTGCAGAAGGAAACGGCAGCCCGCTCCAGGATTCCTGCCCAGAGAATCCCGTGGACGGAGGAGCCCGGCGGGCTGCAGGCCGTGGGTCGCCAAGAGTCGGCCACGACTGAGCGACTGACACTCTCACTTTCATACTGTGTGTGAAGCTGTTATGAAATATTGGCCATATTCCCCGCGCGGGACCGCCGCTCCTTTTACTGTTCATTTTACGCGTGGTAGTCTGTGCCTCTCACCCCCTGCTCGCCTCTCTCCCCGCCTCCCCCCTCTCCCCGCTGGCACGTGCAGGCTGCCTTACTTCCTTTCCTCTCCTCCGCCAGGTTGATGAGCCCTGAGAACACGCTCCTGCAGCCCCGGGAGGAGGAGGGGGTCAAGTACGAGCGCACCTTCATGGCGTCCGAGTTCCTGGACTGGCTGGTGCAGGAGGGGGAGGCCACGGCGCGGGAGGAGGCGGAGCAGCTGTGCCGGCGGCTGCTGGAGCACGGCATCATTCAGCACGGTGAGCGCCGCCTTCCCCGAGCCCCGACCGCGCTCCCACCTCGGCGGAGCCGGCTGTGCTTCTGCCTGCGCTCAGCCTAGCTCGCCTCTAAGCTGGGGGTCAAGTTCGCGTTTCATGCCTTCTCATTCTGGGACTCAGACCATAGGAGCGTCCACTCTCTGGAATGTATTGTGGTGTTTTTCTTTTTTCTTTTGGAATATATTGTTTTGATGGATGAGGCCAGAAGCTCAAGCAGGCAGGCAGATTCTTGCAGTGTCTCCAAAAATTTCTGCTTGGGTGACATTGAACGTCAGAGGTTCACATCCGACTGGCTACAGCTGGTCATCTGGTCAAGTCTGGATGGGAAGTAGATGGCCGTCACAAAGTTAGTTGCAACGGAAGAATGAAGATTTGCTGAACTGTGGTTCAAGCTGCCACGCTGAAGAAGCATCCAAAAGGCCTTCATCAAATATCCCCTCGCCTTTTTCTAAGGGCTGAATCATAATAAAGTAATATATTTGTAGCATATTGTTGAAGAATCGGATTAGTTACCTATTGCGCTGTAAGGAGTTCTCTAAAATTTAATGCCATAAAATAATAGTAAGTGCTTATTATCTGGTACAGTTTCTGTGGGTGGGCAGTCTGGAGAGGCATAGCGGGCGGTGTGGCTTGGCGGTCTCTTACCAAGAGCTGGAGTCGAGACGTTGTCCAGGGTGACAGTCATCAGAAGCCCTGATAGCCCACAGGTCCCCTTCACGGCGGCTCGCTTGGCTGTCCACCACGTCAGAGCTGGCTGTTGGCAGGAAGCGTCTGTCCATTGCTCTGTAGACTTCTTCATGAAACTGCTTGAGAATTCTCATGACATGGCAACCAGGCCTCTTCCGAAGGGCATAATCCAAGAGAATGTGAGGCAGAAGCAGGATGGCTTTAGCAGAGCCTGGGAGTCACGCGTGGTCATGTTGGTGGGCAGGTCAGTCCCGTTCGGTGTGAGAGAGGACGTGTAAGCGTGTGACTCCCGGAGGCGGGGATCACTGAGCCCCCTCAGTTCTCATGAGGCCGGCCCCACGGGGACGCAGGCTCTGGACGAGCTGCTTGCCTCCTCCCATCTGTGAAATGGGCGACTTGCATAAGGTGCTTGTGGGACTGAGTGAGGCAGGTTCAGAGTGCTGGGCTCAGTCTCTGCCCTTACTGAGTGCGCGATCAGCTCACTTCCTTTGTGAAGCATTTTCCTTTATTTGCTCGTTTGTTTGGCTGTGTCGGTCTTCGTTGCGGCCTGTGGGATCTTTTGTTGCGGTGCACGGACTCTCTAGTTGTGGCCCTAGGCTCCAGAGCGTGCGGGCTTCTTTGCTCTGCAGCCTGTGGGAGCTTGGTTCCCTTACCAGGGATCGAACCTGCATCCCCTGCACTGCAAGGCAATCCTTCACCCCTGGACCACCAGGGAAGTCCCTCAAGCAGTTTATTAATACAGCTGCATGACTTTAGGCTTGGAGCAGTGAATAAAGGGCTGGAGCTAGATAAGCATTTCAGCCTAGGAGTCAGTAGGAAAGGTGATCCCTGAATCATTCTTGCTATAAACTCCCCTCCCCACACTTCTACACAGGCCTAGAATTTCTGTCCCAGGGGTAGGGAGAAAACTGAAATTATAGAGATGAAAGAAACTATTGAAATTATTCGGAGCAGTGTTTTACAAACTGCAGATTGTAACCCTTTAGTGGGTTTAAAAGGGCTTCCCTGGTGGCTCAGCTGGTAAAGAATCTGCCTGCAATGCAGGAGACCTGAGTTCGATCCCTGGGTTGGGAAGATCCCCTGGAGAAGGGAAAGGCTGCCCACTCCAGTACTGTGGCCTGGAGAATTCCATGGCCTGTATAGTTCATGGGGTCAAAAACAGCTGGACGTCACTGAACGACTTTCACTTCAGTGGGTTTAAATATTTAAAAAAGAAAAATTTTAGCCCAGGGAACTGTATTTAATATCCTGTGATAAACCATAACGGAAAAGAATATGAAAAAGAATGTATGTATAACTAGGTCACTTTACTGTATAGCAGAAATTAATGGAACATTGTAAATCAATTGCACTTGAATAAATTTTTGTTAAAAAGGAACCATTAAAAACAAAATTTTTTTTTCAATAGACTAGATTGGACTCTCATAATACTGCTCAAGGTATGGTCCATGGATCCTCAGGGTCACCTGGGAACGTGGCAGAAATGCAGAATCCCTGGTCCTACCCAAGTCCCACTGAATCTCCTCTACATTTTAGCATTACCTCAAGTGATTCAAACACGCTTTAAAAGTCTGAGATCCAGTGGATTGGGTTTCACTAGAATACATCATTTCAGAGCACATTTTATACAGTAGTGTCAAGGGCTGCTTGGCAAAACGTTTATTTCAGTTAAAAATACACTGTATAAACATACGCCATGGTCCTGTGTGAAGTGATTGGGAACAGAAAAACCGTTACTGTGCACTGGGTTCAAATACTTTGGAAACCACTGATCTGGAAGCATTAGTTTGAAAGGCACTCAAGCCTCTCAGTGGTTTTGGGGTGTTTTCTCCTTTCTCATTTGCCAAATTACGCTCACAACTGTTTATGGATGGTCTAATGTGTCTACGACTGGGCTATTGATTGAGGTTTAACAGGTGAATAGAATTGTAAAATGCCAGTGTGGTCCCTGGCCTTAAACAGCTTATAATCTTGTCGGGATTAGAAAATGGATATAGAAGCAATTAGAGAGCAATAGAAGATGTATGATATATTTTATTTATTTAATTTATATCGTGCGCCAGACACTTTTCTAGTGATTTTGCACGTTAACTTTTTGAAACCTCTTAAACTTTTGGAGGCAGGGCTATCTATCTATCTATCTATCTATCTATTTTTCCGTGTCGAATGGCATGTGGGATCTTAGAACCCTTACCAGGGATTGAACCTGTGCCCCCTAAAAGTCTCTCAGTTGTGTCTGACTCTTTGCGACTCCATGGATTTCTCCAGGCCAGAATACTGGAGTGGGTAGCCTTTCCCTTCTGCAGGGGATCTGCCCAACCCGGGGAAGTCCTGAGGCAGATATTCTATAGAGTTGGCCCCAGAAGTTCTCTGGGGTCTCCTCTGCGTCGTGTGGACAAGCCCAAAGGAGCGTCTTGGCCAGCCCAGTAGGTGCCGTCTCGCTTGTGCTCGGCCGTGTCCGCCTCTGTGCAACGCTGTGGACTGGGGCCCGCCAGGCTCCTCTGTTCACGGGATTCTCCAGGCAAGAGCACTGGAGTGGGCTGCCGTCTCCTCCTCCAGGGGACCTTCCCGACCCAGGGCTCACACCCGTGTCTCCTGTGTCTCCTGCACTGGCAGGCGGGTTCTTCCCCACTGAGCTCCCTGGGAAGCCATGTTGTTGCTGCTAAACGTATCTTATTACAGTGAGAGCAACGAACGTGAGATCAACCCTCTTCACACATTTTTAAGTGAACAAATTAGTATCATCAACTGCCAGGCAGGTAGTTGTATTATCTCCATTTAACAGATAAGGAAGCCAAAGCATCAGCAGGTTATTTTTCTGAGGCCACTTAGGTAGTAACGTCCAAGTGGGTATTGCTAGTATGCGTGAACTCAGAATTGATTGGAGTGACTGGGACCTTCCATTGGTATAAAAATGCCGTTTGGGCTGGAGATAGTACTGTCATTTTTGCTCCAGACAGAAAACTTGGTGGTAGCAAGTTCTAGAGAAAACCAGCTTTCTGTGCTACCATTTACTGACTGACGCTATACCCCTCGACTTCAGAGAGAAGACAGAGGCTGCCACAGACTGTTTCCAAACGGTTTCCAGAGAGTCGGTAGTCACCCCTCAGTCCCAGTGTGATTCCGTCATGCTGCAGATGTGAGTGTGCAGTGTTGTGACATAAAGGACGGAATAGGGTCTTACTGATGTGTTTTCTATGGTTTTAGGAGCACTGACTATCTCTATATAGAGCAGTCAGAGTTTCCAAGGGAGTTCCCGTTTCTCAGCCCAGCAGTTCATTTCTAGATCACAGATTCTAACTTTGAATTATGAAAGTTTGACAACCACATATGTGTATGTTAGAGTTAATGATATACCAGTGAGTGTTTTAAGCAAAGCTCTGAACTGTTCAGCTAATAATTAGTTTCACTGGTTAAACGTTAAAGAAAGTCAAACTTTAGGCTTTGAGCCAAAGATTTCTGGATAAAAGTGGTTCCCTAGCTTAAAACCAGTACGCATAAAAATCAGGCCCACTTATGAAACCCTGACCAGCTTCCCTTATGAGTGGTGTCCATGATTAAGACAGAATTTGTTAGCTGAGTAACTAACTTGCATGAAAATGCATATGAATGCGTGTATATGTAAATACTCTTCATGTTCACATGTGGGTAATTATACACCTGTATGGATGTTGATCAATATGTGCATATCTATCTAGCTTTTCATTTATTGAGGCTTACCATGTACCAGGCACTAACCACTTTATAAGTTTTAATGTATAAATACATTGTGTATTTAATATTTACATGCTTCACAAATGTGGCATATATTGAATATATAATCTCATTAAACCCTCACAGCAGTTCTATGACATTGGTATTACTATTATTATTATAGTTTTACAGTGAAGAAATCTAGAATTCAAAGCTTTAAGATATTCTGCCAAGGTTGCATAGCTAACCAATAGCTGCTAATCATTGTGCCTTAGAAAGGAGTTTCCCTTGGTCCAGGATGTATGGATGGAAGGCAGGAGGAGGAGGGGGCGACAGAGGATGAGATGGCTGGATGGCATCACCGACTCGATGGACGCGAGTCTGAGTGCCGGGAGTTGGTGATGGACAGGGAGGCCTGGCGTGCTGCGATTCATGGGGTCACAAGGAGTCAGACATGACTGAGCGTCTGAGCACCACCCTGGATGTATGGGATTGGGTTGGCTGGCTGACACTGTGGAATGAACACGGTCTTTGGAGGGAACAGGCAGCATTTATATCCAACTCCTTCACTTACTTTGTGACCTTGTCCACAGCTCAGCGCTTTCATTCCTCAGGTTGTGAAGTTTATGAAACTGGAGTCACATTATATACCTTTGAGAGTTTTGGTTGGTCGATTGGCTGGAGTTTCGGGTTTGTTTTTTGAAATCCTAGGACTACCCACATGTACCAGAAAGACTCAACATACGGCTGGACTTCCGGCTCAGATTTTTTTATGGTGAGATGATGCAGAGAAGGGTCATCAAGGGGAGAAGGCGTCCTGGGTGTTGTCGAGAACTCTGGGGGCAGCGTCCTCGGCTCTGCCTCCCGCCTCCAGCAGGGGCGTGCAGTAGCACGCGCAGAGCGTCTCTGCCCAGGGGAGCCTGCTTGAAACTCAGAGGGCGAGGCTTTCTCGGTGGCTGCTCACAGGGGCATTGACTTTACCTGCCTGGGCAGCCACCTGCTGGCCTTCCAGACGCTCGGCAGGGAAGCACGCGTTCTCCATCAGTCACAGTGTGCAAACATCCTAGTCAGGCTGGTACAGCAGAATTCAGTGCCCCAGGTAAGCAAAGTTGCCTTATCAGATGGTCACTTAGGGAACTTTCCAAAAGCCAAGTTCCCAGAGCCAGCATGGACCAGCCCCACAAGCAGACCTTTCTGTCTCAGGGCTGCTACGGTAACTCTCTCCTGCACAGAGCTGCTGGGAGAATTAAATGATAGTGGTGGCCAAAAGCTTTTAGCAGTCTACCTGTTATGCCCCTCACATGCAAGCTGTTGTGCTTGATCCGATCGTTTCTAAATAACTGTTAAAATGCACGGAGTCCCTCCAATATGCCAGACACTTCCACTCACTGTCTTCATTTACTCATCTGTCCCTTTAAATAATTCTGTGAGTTAGTTATCATAATAATTCTCATTTTTAAAATGCGGTCAAGTAACTTGCTGAGGACAAGAGCTAGGAAAATGATCGACTCAAGATTCCCATCACAGTAATCCGGCTCTTAATCACGAAAGAAGATTGGCTGCTAATTATAAGATTCACCAGAGGAGGAAAAAAATCCTCAGCCTTCATTGCATCAGCTCACACAGCCTGTCAGATATTGCAGCTGTAATCATTGTTAGCTCATAATAGTACCCGATTCCCTTTTTGACCAAGCGCCTTGAGATTTTTGTGTGACCTTTGCACACGTGATGAATACATTTTTCACTCCCATAAATACCTCCCTCAACTGCTTGAGCTGCTCTCCAGCTATCTTGTCCTTACATGGAAGACGGTAGACAGCAGAGAGTCACGTGAGTAAATTGCTCACAGCTGCAGCAGCTGACCCTGGATAATCAGGCTACCGAGACTGTGTCCAGGCGTATAAATTTCCTCTTTTAAAGATTTAGTCAGAGCACTTTAACAATTTCAGCACTTCATCAAGCCCCCTTTCTTTGTCTTTTGTCTGAAAAATATATTTATATAACATTGTGCAACGTGCAAAGCAGTTTTCCATGTATTATATTTTTAATCCTCCCAGCTGCTTGAGGGTAGTTTTGGTGATCCCATTCCCCAGTGGAAACCAATAACTGAGACATTCTCCCTGGGAGCCATGAAGAAAGGACTTGGCGTTTTCTGCAAAGGAAGCTAGCTGCCAGGTCCAGACAGGAAGTAACTCCATCTTCTCAGTGATTAAGAACACTGATGAGTTCAGCCCAGCCTAGAATATTCTAGCCAAAAGAAAAGCTAGACGGAGGGAGGGAAGCGTCAAAGACGGAAGAAAGGAGGGAAGGCAAAGGGCGCTGATGACTGAGGAGGCTGAAGACAAGACTGCAGCCTGCCCAAGGCCGTGTGATGTTACAGGAAAAAAAGTCATTCCGCCGCTTGTCTAAGTTGTAAGGAGGGTTTTATTTAAGCCTGTTGCAATAGGAGCATTGCAGCGGGGGGAGGGAGATGGCGCCCGTCCAAGGACAGCAAGAGCGAGTGGGGATTTACAGCCTCGGAGCAGGGCAGGGGGCGAGCAGATGGACATATATGGGAGGCGCCAAGGGTCGAGGCCAGGGACTTGGACATCAAAGGTGGAGGAGGAGAAACTCAAAATAACAGGAGTGATCAGGTATCACTGTTTGGGGGATGGCAGGATTCTTTGCTAAGGCTGGGCTAGGTCGGTCACATCCCCCCTCTTGATCCTGGGCGATCAGGATCCTTTGACTGGCAGACTCACCACGTAGGAGAGGGCATTCTTCCACAAGAAGAAAAAAAATTGTTTTGGAAGTTCTGTGACCGTAGGGATAGGAGCCCAGGTGGGGGCCGGTTGAAGGGAGGCTGCAGAGGAGCGGACCTGAGCCCGGGCAAGCAGAGTGCCCCCGTCAGTGCCCCGTCCTCGCCTGCCCGCCTTTCCGCCTCTGCGCCACGACGCTCCTACTCACGTTCTCTTACTTTTGCTTTTGGTAACTCCTTGCCACCAGCAGAGTGAAGGTTTTTCCATTACGGTTGGTACCCAGCATCTTCGTCTTTCTTTCCTCTTAGCTAGAATGTAGGAGCTCTGAGGTCAGAGGATGTTTTCTTGTCTCTGAGTCCCGCTGCACGGCTTGGCATTTATATATTAGCTACTCAGTAAAACGTGTACTGAATGAATGCAGTAGTGACCACTTTTTGAGGATGTGCGGGGCAGTTTTGGGTGCTCACACCAGGCAGCGTTCCCTGAATATTGTAACCAGGCTCAGTCATCATTTGCTTCAGATACACGGCAGAGCTCGCTGATGGGCCAAACCCCGAAAAGCCAGGCCACCCCCTCCTCTGTCCTTCCCCAAGGAAACCCTGCACGTTGGGTCTCCGTTCTCCCGTTTTACTGGAGCCACTGCCTCAGCTGGCGCCCAGGTTTCAGTCCGATTAGAAACCGCCAAAGCCGCCAGGCCTGGAGCAGGGCTGAGTGTGTTGGTTTTGGCCGCTGGCAAAACCACTCCTGTCACTGAAGCCCTTCCATGGTGGCTGAGCACGTAGCCTCAAGCAGGGGTTCCTATCAAGTGGGAACAAAATGTCCTTCCTCATCAAAATGAATAAAGCAGTACTGGGGCAGGCACTGTGAGGGGGGAAGGAACCTCACCAGGCGCAGTAACAGCAACTCTTGACCACCTGACTGTCGGGAGCTCAGGAGAAGAGTTGTCTTCCAGGACAGACGGCTCTCCACGTGGTGCACGTAAGGGATGAGCTCGTCTGTGGGTTACCTGATCTGTGCCTGTGAGATGCCGGCCTCTAGACTGGATTGCCACAAACGCAGTCCATGTTCGTGATTTCAACTTTTCAAATCGCCTCCGTGAAAACAGTAGGAACAGGTAAAATTTCCCTTAGTAATAGATCTTAACACACGATCTCCAGAATGTTATTTCAAAGTACAATCAGTATGAAAAATAGCAATCAGCTGTCTTAGCTTCTTTGTAAAAAATACTTGATCTTCAAAATCCAGGGTGTTTTGTGTGTACAGCTCATCTCAATTCAGATTCACCGCATTTCAAGTGCGTGTCAGCCATTCTGGAGAACACAGCTCTAAACCTTTTTTAAAAACACTAATGTTATTTATTTATTTCTGGCTGTGCTGGGTCTCTGAAGCTTCGTGGGATTTTCTCTAGCTGGGCTTGGCAGAAGCTTCAGTGCCGTGCTTAGGAACTTCTCTTCCTGCAGAGCTCAGTCTCCAGGGCCCCTGGGCTCAGTGCTATGCCTAGTCACTTCTCTTCAGCAGAGCTCAGTCTCCAGGGCACCTGGGCTCAGTGCCGTGCTTAGTCACTCAGTCGTGTCCCACTCTTTCTGACCCATGGACTGTAGGCTGCCAGGCTCCTCTGTCCGTGGGATTCTCCAGGCAAGAACACAGGAGTGGGTTGCCCTCCTCCGGGGGATCTTCCTGACCCAGGGAGTGAACCTAGGTCTCCCGCGCTGCAGGCGGGTTCTTTACCGTCTGAGTCACGAGAGAAGCCCCGGCTTTAGAGCCTAGGCTTAAAGGCTGTGCAGGGTCTCAGTCACTTTTCGGTATGTGAAGTCTTCCCAGATTAGGGTTCAAACCTGTGTCTCGTGCACTGGCAGGCAGTTCTTGGCCACCGACCTACCAGGGAAGCCCTACAGACCTTTTTGAAGTCGTCACAAGGGTTGGTGGTGTCTTGGTGAGTGTGTATTTCGTTTTTCAGCCCCTTAGCTCAGAGAGCTTTGTTCCTCAGTGGTTGAAATGCCTGAAAATTTGTGTTGAGGAAGCACCTTGGTGTCTCTACTTTGCCGTGCCAGTTTGGACACCCAAACAGACCGGGGTGCCAGCCACGCAGGTTTCTGGAACGGAAATCACAGTTCTCTATTTAGCACGGTGGTTTCATAGTTGTGTTTTCTTTCTCCTCTGATATTTTAACATTTCCTTTGATTAAATATTTCCACAGGTCAGAAATTGTTGACTGCAACCATTTGGACTGTGTCTGATCTCGGTAGGTCTCTTTTGGCTCAGAACAGGCTGATCCAGGATGCGACCCAAAATTCGGGAGCGTTTCCTTAAGTTCTCGGTCTTTTGTTGTGGGATTCTTCGGGCTTTTGTTGGCAGCAGAACAATGTTATTTCTTCGTGCGTGGGCATCATTTGCGATCCTGTCTTCAAGAGAGTTGTGGCTTCCCATATGTGTCTTAATTGCACTTACTTTGGAGTAAAGAAGTTACTGTAACTTCTTTTCCACAGATGGAAACAGTGAGACCCAGGGACTGTCCATAAGCGGCTGTGTCACCAGGGAATCAGAGCCTGATCAGAGTAGGAAGGCGTATCTTCTGCCTGTAAGACTTGCTGTCTAATCGCCCTTGGCTCCTGAGTCCAGCATAGTTTGTTATAGGTGTGGGCTGTAGATAAACAGACTGTTGGTTTTTTAAGCCTTTGATTTCAGTCTCCAGACCTGAGTTTGGAATAATAACAGAACTGTGTTTTACTGCAAATAGGGGAAAATGTGGCAGTGCCTGCTTGAACAGAGCCGGGGTGGGGGGCGGGGGGGCGGGGTCCTTTTTGTTCAGGGAGAGCCGTCTTTCCCAGAGATCCCTACCTGCATTCAAGGGCCGGGCCTCTGTCACGTGGCCCCCTTTCCTGGAAGGCGGCCAGTGGCCCCTACTGCTGGGGCCGGCACTCCCGCCCTGTGCAAACGATGAAGCAGGAAGAAGGGGAGATTGGATTTGGACAGGCAGCCAGCCTTGTCAGCCGCAAGGACAAACGTCTTTTTCATTAAGTAGCTAAGTGACCTTCCCTCTGAAACATGGGCTTCCAAAGAACAGTGTGCTTCCTGCGTCCACACAGGGAGTTCCTGGAAGCCCTAAGTTAGGTTTAAAGCAGGTGGGTGTCCTGATGTTAAGGTCTTACTTGTTTTGACCAGTGTACTGTGTTTGTTACCGTCAAGGGGTACTGGGTGAAAAGTCTAGGAGAACTGTCTGTACTATCATTACAGCCTTTTCTGCATAAAACTAAAATTATCCTAGTAGATAAAGTTTACTGGTTAAAAAAAAGTAGGTGAAATTATTCCTATATTTTCTATCTTCCTTTTTTTTAAGAAAAAGTGCGTACAAACATGAATAATACAGAAAATACATGACTAGGATGCCGAGTTTCTAATTCAAAAATGAAATAGATATGAAACAAATATTACTGGGAACTGTCACAAATGGAACCATAGTCAACATCTTGTAATAGCCTATAATGGAAAAAATCTGAAAAATAATATATGTGTATATGTATAACTGAATCACCTTGTGTGCCTGAAACGTTGTAAGTCGACTATCCTTCAGTAAAATGTATATATTAAGGAAGAAAAGAAAATATATGGAGACAGGTTTCTTGGGGTTTTTTTAGCTACTAAATCTCACCACTGACACCCTCCTTTTCTGAACATCTGTTTCCTCCTCCTTCAAGGGTCCTAGTCTCTCCAGTATCAAAAGGAGCACCTCAGAAATTATTATGCAGGTTGTATAACAGGTTGTAGGGTAGCCCTCCCCGGCGTGGTGAGGCGACACCATCTGGGAATAGCTCTGGCGGCACGCAGTGGTTCTGGGGTAGTATCTGCATCACACTGGATGTCCTTCTCTGTGGCGCTGGCCATGCTGAGTTTATTTGGTGTTGGTAGGATGCCTCCTGTTCCCCCAGATGCACACATAGGTGGAGTCCGAAAGGGGTCACAAGAGGAAAGGTGTCCTTGGGGCCCTGACCCCGGTGGGCCCTCACTGGGAGGCCTGCACGTGGCTGACCGGACACCTCTGGGGACTGGAGACGCTAATGAGCCGTTTGCCTACGCTGTTTCACTGCTCCTGCACTCGTCTTTATGGATGAATAAAGCTGAAGCTCAGGGAAATTAAGTCACTTAAAAGAGTAAAGGCAGCGTTCAACCCTGCCATCTGTAGGAAGCCATCTGTAGGAAGAAGCGTGTTTACCAGGTCCCCCACTTGGCCCTTTTAATAAGCAGTTGCAAGGTAATCGGCGTTTCACCCTGGCAAAGCATTTCGTAGGAAGCACATTCAGCCGAGTTGTCCTCTGTTACCTGGCGACAGGAGGAAGGGGGGAGAAGCTCGTCTCAGGCTCAGCTGGCGTTATCATGGGGTGGGAACAGTCCAGTGAGGAGAGTAAGGGATGCGGTCCTTAGACTTGGGGTTTCTTTCCCGGATCTTCTGGTTAATGACTGTGAGGCCTTGGGCAGGTTGACCTTTGTAATCTCATCTGTAAACTATGAGTAATTGTAGCTCTCGCTGCTGCCCTGAGAACTGAACGAGATGCATGCCATATGCTCAGCACAGGGTCTGACACGGTGTGCCACTTTGTAAATGTTGGCTGATGGTCACTCTTTTCATCCGTATATCCTCATCGTCAGATGCCTTGATGGGCAGAGATTAATAGGGTTAGTGGCCTCTTCCATTGCTGGCCTTAAACAGTATCTTATATGTACTGTATGATGAATATAAACTTTAAAAAATAAATCAACATTGAAGGCCCTTGGATTTATGTCAGTAGTTCCAAAGGATCTAGAATAGACTTGCAGATATCTTTCATTGAATTTTGTATGTGAAGTGTTCCATTTGCCAAAGTAAATTTGTCTTCAGACCTCTCTGCACTTGTGATACGAATTAGTCTCTGAAAAACAACCTCATCTTTGAAAAAACATGTGCTTTGTTCTGAATTTTATCACTGGCAGTACAAGGTTCTAGCCTTTGGACGGTACCCAGCTGTTATTTAAAGGTGCACAGAGAAGAACAAAATGTACCTTGACCTTCCATCTGCTGATGACCTTCACTTGTCTGGCAGTCGGAGCAGCCGCAGAAACCTGTGCAGTCACAGCCCGGTGCTTTCAGTTGCTTCTTTCCTGCTCCCTGACTAAAGATGCGTCCGTCCTTGCTTCCTTTTCCATCTCCTGTCCTCCCTTCCGTCAATTAAATGAGTGCAATTGGGTTCTACCTTGGTGTATGCGAAGTGTTCTGTTTTAGTAATGTCAGTTCATAGAACTTTATGCCCTAAAATCAATTTCCTGCTTTCATATCCCCTTCTAAATGTTGTCAGGACTCAGGAAGTAATATTTTAGTTCTCTGATTCACTGCCGTTATTGCCTCTTGAAGAGTTTTGTATCCCAGGCACCTAACCGTCCCTGTGTGGTGTAAAACACTTGAACACAATTGCTTACCCTTCTTGAATCAAGGACTGTGCTGCTTTGAAAAGCAGAGCCTTTAACTCCCGCGGCCCTTTAGGATGGTTTGAGGTGGGCTGTTACGGCTTTAAGTGTAGTCTGGATTTTCTTTAATGAGTAGATTTCATCTTCTGTTGTGATTAACGCTCAGCTCATAGTTCCCAACAGGCACATGATTTAAACAGCATAATATTCCTATTTGTTAGTCTTGACAGTTTTTTTTTCATGTACAGCATACTGAGTAACATGAAATGCCTGGACTCTGTAGGACTGTGATCCAGCAGGAGCAGACCATCCCAGGACTTGGAAGAGAAGACGTAGCGTCTTTGGAGGCAGAACTGATTTGCCTTCCAGAAACACTAAGTCTACAGACTAGGTCTACCACGTCTTCTCCTTGGGGTTTGTCGGTGCTCTGAAACAACGCCTGTGAGTGCTAGGTGGTCCTTCCAGAGGGAAGTACAGGGCTCTGTAGGCTCAGAAATAGGAAGCAGGAGGAAGGGAGCCGGTGGTAAGGCGGCGTGACATCCCTGATGGCCCAGACAGATCCTCCACCCACGACTGCGCACATGGGAGGTGGCAGGCCACGCCCGCCTCTGCTGCTGTGAAACGTCCTTAAGGATGATTGCGTTTGTCTGTGTTTGTCTGTGCTGGGGCTTCACTGCTGTGTGGCCTTTGCTCTGGCCGTGCTGGACGGCTTTTCATCGGCTCTGGGGTGCGTGGGCTCCGGGGGCTGCACCCGCTGGGCTCTAAAGCACAGGCTCGGTAGTTGGGGCACACGGCTTAGTCGCCCCGAGCCATGTGGGATCTTCCCAGACCAGGATCGAAGCCGTGTCTCCTGCCCTGGCAGGCAGATTGTTTACCACTGACCGCCAGGGCGGCCCGGCATGTCCTGATGGTAAGGGTGTTGTCACAGCGTGTGAGGGTCTGCTGTCTGGAAGGTGACCTTGAGGACCTTGTAGTTTGACACTCCTCGTGCTTACAGTCCTGCCCCCCTCAGCCTCCTCCTTTGCTGGCCTTTGTTCTTTGCTGTTATAACGCTCAGCATCCTTATTCCCCTGTCTGTGTAAGCACCTCCCACCATTGTGGGCTGAAATACAAGGCCTGTGCGATCTTAGTTTCCCTGCCAGGCACCGGACCTGTGCCCCCTGCCGTGGGAGTGTGGGACCCTAACCACGGGTGGGGCTGCTTCAGTCGCTCATTGTGTCCGGCTCTTCTGACCCCCTGGACTGCAGCCCGCCAGGCTCTCTGTCCATGGGATTCCCCAGGCAAGAGTGCTGGAGTGGGCTGCCATTTCCTTCTGCAGGGGGTCTTCTGGATCCAGGGATGGAGCCCGGGTCTCCTGCACTGCAGATTCTTTACCAGCCACGGGGGTGCCTTACGACTGGACCACCAGGCAATTCCCGAGCCTTCCTGACTCTTCGGAATTCTAACACTCGTTAAACTTCCCGATGAGGTGCGATCTGGGGGACAGTTGACATCCCCGATTTCTTTCCCCCTCCCCTCCTTAACCCCACCTTCTTACTTCCTTATCACACCGCTGGAGTCAGTGTGAGTTGCCGTTCCATGGTATCTGTTGTGTTATGTCATCTGTCAGCAATTTCAAGGCTGGATGAAAGTAAGAGATCTTCGTCCCTCCAACTAGATAAGTAGCCTAAAACACTTTTATATTCAAAGGAACTTATGGGGCTTAAGATGAGAAGTTTTTAGATTCATCCTTAGAATATATGTGTGAGTAGAAGACAGCAAATTCTCCTTCCTTCAGATAATCAGCTTTTAAAATTGTCTTCCTTTGATAAAATCATCCTAATAATTTCTAATGGGAAAAATGAAGCCATATTATCCTCCATGTCTCTGAACTACGTCACTTTACGCTTTTGGTAGATACACTGCGTGATATCCCCCTCGTGCTTTCTGAAAAGTGAAAGCATACAGCGGGCAGGGATCTGTTTCCTTTTACCAAACGTCAGCGTCACGAGTTTGGCGCTTCTGAAGCCTGCGCTTCCCTGAATGATAGACTGTCGTGTATTCACGTTGCTTTAGCTTTTTCGGTTTCTCCTTTTCCTTCTGTTTAACATCTCACTTGAAGCTAAGCTGAGTCAGGCCCCTAGAGAATTCGACCAGTGCAAAAGGGAACGCTTGGACAGTCCCAGAAAGTATAGGCTGGATGAATTAGAAACCGTCAGCTTTCAGTTATAGCTGGGATGAAAGCACGCCTAGCAGAGTGGGTTCAGAGTGTGACCGTGAGCCTTGTCCCTTCTCACCTCTCCTCATTAGGCATTAATCTTCTCCAGGAGCGATTCAGTCAGCTAGTCCTCAATTGCTAGGCATTAATTTTAGTTCCAGATTTGTGTAGTTGCAAACAATGGTGATGTGTACATCTTCAGTTCAGTTCAGTCGCTCAGTCGTGTCCGACTCTTTGAGACTGCATGAACCGCAGCGCACCAGGCCTCCCTGTCCATCACCAACTCCCGGAGTTCACTCAGACTCACGTCCATCGAGTCGGTGATGCCATCCAACCATCTCATCCTCTATCATCCCCTTCTCCTCCTGCCCCCAATCCCTCCCAGCATCAGAGTCTTTTCCAGTGAGTCAACTCTTCACATGAGGTGGCCAAAGTACTGCAGTTTCAGCTTCAACATCAGTCCTTCCAATGAATACCCAGGACTGATCTTTAGAATGGACTGGTTGGATCTCCTGGCAGTCCCAAGGACTCTCAAGAGTCTTCTCCAACACCACAGTTCAAAAGTATGAATTCTTTGGTGCTCAGCTTTCTTCACAGTCCAACTCTCACATCCATACATGACCACTGAAAAAACCATAGCCTTGACTAGAAGGACCTTTGTTGGCAAAGTAATGTCTCTGCTTTTGAATATACTATCTAGGTTGGTCATAACTTTTCTTCCAAGGAGTAAGCGTCTTTTAATTTCATGGCTGCAATCACCATCTGCAGTGATTTTGGAGTCCAAAAAAATAAAGTCTGACACTGTTTCCACTGTTTCCTCATCTATTTCCCACGAAATGATGGGACCAGATGCCATGATCTTCGTTTTCTGAATGTTGAGCTTTAAGCCAACTTTTTCACTCTCCTCTTTCACTTTCATCAAGAGGCTTTTTAGCTCCTCTTCACTTTCTGCCATAAGGGTAGTGTCATCTGCATATCTGAGGTTATTGAGATTTCTCCCAGCAATCTTGATTCCAGCTTGTGTTTCTTCCAGCCCAGCATTTCTCATGATGGACTCTGCATAGAATTTAAATAAGCAGGGTGACAATATACAGGCTTGATGTACTCCTTTTCCTATTTGGAACCAGTCTGTTGTTCCATGTCCAGTTCTAACTGTTGCTTCCTGACCCGCATACAGATTTCTCAAGAGGCAGGTCAGGTGGTCTGGTATTCCCATCTCTCTCAGAATTTTCCACAGTTTATTGTGATCCACTCAGTCAAAGGCTTTGGCATAGTCAATAAAGCAGAAATAGATGTTTTTCTGGAACTCTCTTGCTTTTTCCATGATCCAGCAGATGTTGGCAGTTTGATCTCTGGTTCCTGTGCCTTTTCTAAAACCAGCTTGAACATCTGGAAGTTCACGGTTCACGTATTGCTGAAGCCTGACTTGGAGAATGTTGAGCATTACTTTACTAGCATGTGAGATGAGTGCAATTGTGCGGTAGCTTGAGCATTCTCTGGCATTGCCTTTCTTTGGGATTGGAATGAAAACTGACCCTTTCCAGTCCTGTGGCCACTGCTGAGTTTTCCAGATTTGCTGGCATATATGTGTTCTCAAGGAGCAAAGGACAAAATTTGTTAAATTCTGTATGTACAACATCGAGCATAATGAAAAGGTATTGTGTGGATAGGAGATTGGAGATTGGGATTGGAAAAATGAAAACCTGGAAAGACCTCAAGCTTAGAGGTGCGAATCGCGGTTCTCCTTGACTTTCTTTCCTCGTCTTGAGTATCTCTTTCCCAGACCTTAGGAGTTTCCTTTTTTGTTGTTGTTTGTCCTTTGTGTTTAACAAAGTGCAATTTGCATATGTAGCAACTGAACTTTGCATTTTATATGGGGATTGTCCCGTTAAAGTGTAGAAAAGAATCAATTCATTCCTCTCTCTGGATTATAAACTATATGTCATTTAGCCATTTTTATTTCTTGAGACTCTACACATGTAATTTGTGTGTGTATGCGGTCAGTCACTCAGTTGTGTCCAGCTCTTTCTGATCCCATGGACTCCTCTGTCCATGGAATTTTCCAGGCAAGAATACTGGGGCAGGTTGCCGTTTCCTCCTTCAGGGGATCTTCTGAACCCAGGGACTGAACCTGAGTCTCTTGAATCTCCTTCACTGGCAGGCAGATTCTTTACCACCTGGGAAGCCCACGTATGAAGTTGTGCCTATACAAAAGAAATCTTCAGCTTGCTTAATCTAATTTGTTCTTAAAACTTCCTTTGTCTAAACTCACTCCTTAATGTCTTACTTTTGTTTGACTTCTGAGATTTAAATATCTTCCAGTGGGATACTTGCCAAACTGGATATCTGGTTAAGATTTCATATTTCTTATGACTGAAAGGTGGCAGAAGTGCTCGTGGGAGCTGGACAGAGTGTTCTTTGGAAGCAGGGCAGGACAGACAGAGGGAGCGGGTTCTGTGCAGGAACTCCTGTGAGCAGCCACGGAAGGCAGTCTTCGGGAGCCTGAGCAGAAGAACCCTGAAGACGATCCTCAGATACCGTGTCAGACCTCTTCCGGAAGCTGTCCTCTTTCTTCTTCACAGCAGAACTGCGCAGGAAACTTGAGGTTTAAATTTGCTAAGTCGCCCAAATCACTCAGCTCAGAAAGGAGGCAGGCCTGGGAGCAAAGCCGAGTTCTTCTGACTTGAGCCGTTGTTTTTCATCACCTAAGACTGTTTTCTGAAAGTTATTCGGCATAAGAGAGTCTTCAGAGAAGTTCTGCATGACTGTTTTGTTCTTGGATGAAGCGATGTCTGTCTGTTTTGCAAGACTTTGGTATTGCTGGGCTTGAAAGGATGAGCAGATGACAGTGTCGTGGTCCAGCCAGCGTGCTAAGGGGAGATGGCTGGGCGGGTGTGGGACCCTCCCTTGGCGCTCATTGGTTGAAGATGAGTGACGTCACGAGTGACTGACAGACGCTAGGATATGGCTGCTGGCGCCCTTGGCTTTTGGAAGGACGATTATCTTTGCGATACCTAGGATTGCCCTCACAAGCGAAGCAAATGTACAACACTGAGCGTTTGTGTATTTAAACTTTTAGTGAGAGGGAAGAATTAGAGAGCGCTTTTAAAAGCCAAAGGCTTCGTTGAAAGCGGTGCAAGGGACGTGTGCAGTGGTTGCGTCCCTGTTCTGAGAGAAGGCGTTTGTCTCCATCTGTGCGGGCCACACAGCTGAAGGACGAAAACGCGGAGAACCTCGTTCCCCAGCGTGTGGCTGCTCCCGAGGCCCTAAGAACCAAGTCAGTCCTTGGAAATGGAAGTGGGGCGTTGAACGTTGTGCCGCGTTAAGCTGAATTCCCGTTGGTCAAATGACAATGTATCACCAGCAAACGATGGTCACAGTAGAAGCAACAACGTGCTGAGTCACTCGGTCGTGTCCAACTCTTTGCCACCCTATGGACTGTGGTCTTCCAGGCTCCTCTGTCCAGGGGCTTCTCCAGGCAAGAACGCTGGAGTGGGTTGCTGGTTCCCTCCCCAGGGGGACCTTCCCGACCCAGGGATCAAACCAGCGTCTCTTACATCCCCTGCACTAGGCACGTGGGTTATAAATTAACAAACGTGCAATTTATTGAGTTCTTTCAATCTTGGCATTATGTTTGACATGGATAGTCCACTATCTTATACAGTCCTGGTCTGCCCTGATTTGGTCATGTTTAAACACGTAGATTACTGGAGAGACTATGTCACGACAGAGGGCTGTTTAAACTTACTCCTTGTATGTTATCTTAGGTGATGTTTGCCCTTTTAGACATAGGTGGTAATACAACTCGGGAGTGGAGAATGGGAGTGAATTAATCCTTGGCTCAGTATGTAAAGCCAGCCTTCAAATTTCCATTTCAGTTAAAAATGTTTCTGAAGCACTTTTATCTGTCATGGAATTGGTTTAGATTTAGAATGTGATTCTGGATTTATTTATACCAAAGCCAGTGTTTTGTGTCATTCACTGTACAAAGACAAAACAGGACTTAATAAGGGTATATGCAGTACTATGGATTTTCAGGTTGTAATTTAAGATACTGTTGCCAAAGTCACATTGCGGATTTTAAAAATCACAGTAAACTCAGAAAAGGTTGCCAGAAAAAAATAAGTTATCTATAAAAGTATTACAGATTACTGTATTGTAGTATTATTGAATGTAGTGGTGTAATACATTTATATAAAAATTTGACTATCATGGGAGCCACTATTTGTAGATATCATATCAAAATGTAATTGACTTATCTGGTGGTCTAGGATGTATTTATAATCTCCTGAACACAAGAATGTATTGTTTACTGAGAATATGCAGTACCATCTCTGAATTAGATGTGTTTGCCTTCATGGCCAACATCATTCATTTACCTGAAGTGAATAGTTTTTTGTGGTCACTGTGTAGTTGCTAAATCATGTCTGACTCTTTGACTCTTTATGATCCCATGGACTGCAGCCCGCCAGGCTCCTCTGTCCTCCACTGTCTCCTGGAGTTTGCTCAAATTCATGTCCATTGAGTCAGCAATGCATCCAACCATCTCATCCTCTGTAGTCCCTGTCTCCTCCTGCTTTCAATCCTTTCCAGCTTCAGGGCCTTTTCTGATGAGTCAGATCTTCGCATCAGGCGGCCAGAGTATTAGAGCTTTAGCTTCAGCATCAGTCCTTCCAATAAATATGCAGGACTGATCTCCTTGTAGTCCAAGGGACTCTCAAGAGTCTTCTCCAACACCACTGTTCGAAAGCATCAGTTCCCCAGTGTTGAGCCTTCTTTATGGTCCAACTCTCACATCCGTACATGACCACAGGAAATTATTTGGCAATATAAAGGAATGAAGTTAAAAAAAAAAGGGGAGGGGAGTGCCAATACACGGCATTAGATGGATAAACCTTGTGAACGTTATGCCAAGGGGAAGACGCAGGTCACAGTGGACCTTGTGGGACTCTGATCGTACGAAATGCCGAAGGCAGGCGACGCTGCAGGGTTGGCACGTTGGTCATGAATAAGGGTCACAGGCAGAGTGGAAGCGACAGCTCAGGAGCTGGCTTTCTTCTGGGGTCGATGGGACTCTTTTAAAATCAGTTGTGATGCCGGGATGCACACCTCTGTGAGCACATTCCAGAGTAGAACAGAGAACGTGTACATTAGGTGGGTGAGTTATCTTGTATGTAAATTACATTTCAGTGATGCAGTTACAGAACGCATGTAGAATCTCTAAAATAAAACCAGGTTTTGACCTGTCTTGCTGAAATCAAAAGGAAGGAAAAAAATCCTCTTAACGTTGTTTTTTTCAAAGCTGCAGGAGTTTTGACTGCCTTTAATGATCAACCAGTCAGAGAGAAATTTCTGTTAGAGTAGAAATAACAGCCTAGTTGAAAAGGAACAGAGAGAGAAACTGGGTTAAAAGCCCGCGTTTTAAGCCTCAGAAAAGTAAGTAGAACAGAGGCTGCGGGCTGACACTGAGCGCATGCGCAGCGACTAGTGTCGGGTGGCCGTCTGGGCGTCAGCGCCGCGGAGCAGCTTGTCCTGGCGGCGTGCTGCGCTGCCTCTCGTGCTGGGTTTACGGCGTGGGGACGCCTATTCCTGGCCTCCCAGCCCACTTAAAAAACGTGCTGTCGCAGTTTGTTTGTTTCTTAAAAACTGATTGTGCTTGTTTATGACTTTCGTCTCCGCTGGGTCTCCACGGCTGTGCCCGCTCTCCTCCGGTTGCAGAGGCGGGCTCCTCGCGGCGGTGGCCCCTTCTCTTGCGGAGCGCAGGCTGGGGGGCTCGAGGGCCTCGGTGGCGTGGGGGTGTGGGCTCAGAGCACAGGCCCGGTGGCTGTGGGGCTTCGTCGCTCTGAGGCGTGTGGGGTCTTCCCGGACCAGGGATGGAGCCCGTGTCTCCCGCATTGGCAGGTGGATTCTTTACCACTGAGCCCCTAGGCAGGCCCCTGACTGTTTCTCTTTATTGACAGACATATACTTAACCTACAAGAAAATGCACATACCTTAAACGCTTAGTTTGATCTCACCCGGGAAGCCCCCGATAATATATATATATATTCGTGTAAAATAAGATGCCGAACGTCCTCGTCGCCCCAGAGTCTCCTCCTGCCCTTTCCCAGGCAGTCCCTCATCCCTGCCCCTTTCTAATTTCTGTCATTCTTTGTGAATTCTGTCTTTTCTTGAGCCTCATATACACTGACACTCATCTTGTGTCTGGCCTTTCTAACTCAGCTTAATGCTTTTGGTATTAATCCCGCTGTGTCAACAGCTCATTCCTTCTCGTCACCGAGGGGTGTTTCATGGTGGGGATATAATGGCTTACTTGCCTCTTCTCCTGCTTACCTAGGTCCAGACCATCTCTGTCCTTGATCGAGCCCATCTTTGCATGAAATGTTCCCTTGGTATCTCTCATTTTCTAGTCTTTCCCATTCTATTGTTTTCCTCTATTTCTTTGCATTGATTGCTGAAGAAGGCTTTCTTATCTCTCCTTGATATTCTTTGGAACTCTGCATTCCAATGGGTATATCTTTCCTTTTCTCCTTTGCTTTTCGCTTCTCTTCTTTTCACAGCTATTTGAAAGGCCTCCTCAGACAGCCATTTTGCTTTTTTGCATTTCTTTTTCTTGGGGATGGTCTTGATCCCTGTCTCCTGTACAATGTCATGAACCTTTGTCCATAGTCCTTCAGGCACTTTATCAGATCTAATCCCTTGAATCTATGTCTCACTTCCATTGTATAATCATAAGGGATTTGTTTTAGGTCATATCTGAATGGTCTAGTGGTTTCCCCTACTTTCTTCAATTTAAGTGTGAATTTGGCAATAAGGAGTTCATGATTTGAGCCACAGTCAGCTCCCAGTCTTGTTTTTGTTGACTGTATAGAGTGTCTCCATCTTTGGCTGCAAAAAATATAATTAATTGGATTTCAGTGTTGACCATCTGGTGACGTCCATGTGTAGAGTCTTCTCTTGTGTTGTGAGTCTAGTGAGTGTGAAATAGCATCTCACTGTGATTTTAATGTGCATTTCCATATTGACTAATGAGGGCGAGTTTCTTGTCCTATGCTAACTGGATTTTTGGAGATAGAGTCTATTCAAGTGTTTTGAATTTGGGGGGGGTGGGGTGGAGACTTCAGCGTGTGGCTGGCCAGTTTGCTGCATTCTTGGTTACTTCCAAGAGACCAAAACGGCCTTGGCATGTGGCTTCTGAAGCCTGACATCTTGCCTATTCTGCGTCTCCACGACTCATGAACTCAGAGTATAAAATTGAATAAATCCCTGAGGTATAAAGGGTATTGTAGCATTGGGTGTAAGTCTTTGTCAAGACGTTTGCTCCTGCCTGTTGGCCGGAGTTTCCCGGCTACAGTGCCCAGTGTCTGCAGGATACCAGACGGTCTCACCTGCTGTTTCTTCTCCCCAGTGTCCAACAAGCACCCGTTTGTGGACAGCAATCTTCTCTACCAGTTCAGAATGAACTTCCGGCGGAGGCGAAGGCTGATGGAGCTGCTCAGTGAGAAGTCCCCGTCCTCCCAGGAGACGCACGACAGCCCCTTCTGCCTGCGGAAGCAGGGCCACGACAACCGGAAGTCAGCCAGCTTCATGTCAGGTGCGCGCATCCCCCTCGCGTGAGTGTGGCTGTTGGGAGTAACACAGTCATAACTCACCTCTGTGAATTCTGTTCTTGAGAAACTATTTATAACTAAAAAATTATGTATCTATTTATTTTGCCCCCCCCAAAAGAAAACGTACCCACACACCACCAAATTGTTCCTGGGTAATCAACTTCAATGCCGTGAAGTCTGTTTTATAATTTTATGTATTTAAATTACAAAAGGCCACTCAGGCCCTCACTCATACCTTATTTACTTTCCATTTGCAGACAATTCTGGATCTCTTGTATTTCAGGCAGATTCTTTACTGCCTGAGAAACAATCCTTACGTATCGTTAATTATCCAGTTTGCTAAGTCCAGCATTGGAAATCTATATAAGGATGAATAAGACTTTCGAGGGCTTATACAACTAAAAGGAAACTGATTATCAGTGTATCACACAGAACAAGTTAAACCTGTGAAAGGCAGACATAGGAGCTCAGAAAGCACAGTATCCTGGGGCGTTATGTGTAAGGTCAGACCGGGCAGAAATGATGACTGATGTTCACAACGATAACCCCATTTGAACAAACTAAACTGAACAAAATAACCTCATTCACTCAGAGAAGGCTAACGACGTGTCATTCTGTGTAAGAGGATGGCGTGCTTCCTGGGCTATCTGCTGCTCTGAAAACTCCACGCTGACTCAGGAAACTGGTCAGCCTAAGGCTTGGCGCCTAAGGCTTCAGGCTTCACCTGAAACCCTGAACAAAAGGAACACCTGTGTTGTTACAAACAGGAGGCGACAGTGAGAACATTTACAGCTAGAAGTCCTGGGAACAGTCTGCACCTGGCACGGAGCCAAGTTTGACTGCATAGAGTTTCTCATTGAATCCTCACTGTTACTCTGGGAGGAAAGACTGTTTATCCCCACCTTACGGGTGAAGAAATGCAGTCGCAGGGCGTTGGAGTGGCTTCCGCAGGCTCCCACAGCTAGGAAGTGGTGGGCGGAGCTGGGTCTGGCAGGAATTCTGTCCTGACCCAGCGCTCCTCTTCAGCCTTCCACATCCCAGGTTCCTCAGACGGGCTGGGAAGGGGCACAGAAGGAAGGAAGGGCCGCGCCAGGAGAGGAAACACTAGCTGAGGGTAGGGGCCTGAGCCTGTGCTTGGATGCCCTCCAGCTGTGTGCCCCTAAGGCGGCAGCCTCCTGAAAACGCAGAGGAACCGTCCACACCCTCCCTGTTCTTCACTGAGTCCCAGAGACCTGAACAGGTGACCGTGATAAGGATACGGTAACCATGGTGACCTGAAGGCCGCGTGGCCTTGGGCTTCCCGGGGCCAGGCCCTGCGCCGAGCGCTCCCCACGGTCCTTTCCCTGCATCCTGCACCTTGCGCACCTGCCCCTGATGAGAGCCAGCCAGCTCAGCGGAGGGAAAAGCAAGGTCAGATCACTGAAGCGGCCGCTTCAGTGCCGCACGCCTTCCAAGCCTGAGGTCATGCTCTGCGTTTTAATCTTCTGTGGCGCTGGGTTGTTAATGGTTTACTCTTCAATCAGGAGGCGCTTATTGTCACCGTTAGTTCATTCAGTGTCTTGCCGGCACTTAATTTACGTCCTCTCAGGGATGCTTGGTGTGAGCTCCGTGGTTCTTAAAATAGTATTTCATTTAGCTGAGCGCTTTCCCCTATATAACCACGCCTGCACCAATCCCCACTGGAGAGCAGTATTCCCACTTTACAGCTGGGGAAACTGAGGCTTACAAAACCCAAGGGACTAGGCCCAGCTCGTGCTATTCATAGGTGGTGGAGCTGCCACTCAGACCCTTGCTTTTCCGATGCCAAGGCCAGAGGGCTTGATTCTGGCAGTGGAGGCTGCCCCACGACCCCGGCAGCTGCAGGTGGCCTGTTCTTAAGAGCCAGTCTCACTGCCACCTGTGATCGCGCGTGTCCCCGGGGACCCGGCCCACCGCCGTGGGTGACCGCGCGTGTCCTGGGGACCCAGGCCTCCCCTCGAGTGACTGCGCATGTCCCGGGGACCCGGCCCACCGCCGTGCGTGACGGCGCGTGTCCTGGGCCCGGCCCACGGCCGTGACCGCGTGTCCTCGCCTGCAGTCAGCCCCAGCAAGGAGATCAAGGTCGCATCGGCGGCGCGGAGGAGCAGCATGAGCAGCTGCGGCAGCGGCGGCTACTTCAGCAGCAGCCCCACCCTCTCCAGCAGCCCCCCGGTGCCGTGCAACCCCAAGTCCGGTGAGTGGCGATTCCCTCGTTCAGCAGAGGGGGTGGGACGGGGTGATCGTGCGTGGTGTGGCTTGGGGGCGCCTCCTCTTGGATGGGGGCTTCCCGGCGGCGCTGGTGGTACAGAACCCCCCAGCCAGTGCAGGAGAGGTAAGGGATACGAGCTCACTCCCTGAGCGGGGGAGATCCTGCCCCAGTGAGGCTGCCTGGAGAATCCCTCGCGCAGAGGGGCCTGGCGGCTGCAGCCCAGGGCCGCAGACTTGGACACGACTGGACACTGGGCACTGAGGGCACAGGCAGGTGAGCCTCAGGGGAGAAGGGGGGACGCAGGTTTGCAGACGAACTGGGCTGCAGCGTGCGCCCCGCGGAGGCTGCGGCTGACCCCAGGTGGCGCTCTGGGGTCGGGGGGCCTTAGAGGGGGTCCCCTCTTAGGGGAGGTGGCCAGACTGTTAGACCCTCACGCTGACTGGCCGTTGGATGCTGGCCGCCCCTCGGAGCGGGGCATGGCCTGGGGAAGTCGGCTCTCTGCATACAGCGTTCCCAGGACAGCTATGAACCCCGGCCGTCTGAGGGCTTCCGCTCCAGCAGCCCCAGCTCCGGGAGCAGCCGCTGGTTTCTGCGGTGGGTTTGAGTGGCGCACAGCAGCGGAGGTGCCGCTCCCCAGATGGTAACTGATGCTTGGATCTGCTGGGTCTCTGCACCCGCAAAGGAGAAGCGCGGAGCTCTGCAACCCAGCTACCCCTGCAGAGGACTCTCCATGCCTTGCGGTCTCAAACTCTACTCTTCCACCTCCATAGACTTTATGTTCCAGAAAAATAATAAAAAAAACAACAACCCAACAACCTAGGCACACAGATGGGTAATGAACTTGCGCTCAGATCGAATCGCCTCCTCAGCCCACAAGCGCCTGGACCCAGGGATACCACTGCCTTTGCCAGAGTGGACTGTGGTCCGCTGGGGCCAGCGTGGCCTGAGGACACCTGCCGGCCGCTTGTGTAGTGCCCCAGCCCCTCAGCATTCAGTGCGTCACCTTCAGGGAGGTCATTCCTGGGGCGAGTAGAAGGTTGCATTGTTTGCTCTTTCTCCTTACCCCCTTGGCCCAAAGGGGGAATTTCACTGGCATGCAGACAGAAACGGAGAAGGCGATGGCACCCCACTCCAGTGCTCTCGCCTGGAAAGTCCCATGGACAGAGGAGCCTGGTGGGCTGCAGTCCATGGGGTCGCTGGGAGTTGGACACGACTGAGCGACTTCACTTTCACGTTTCACTTTCATTCTTGGAGAAGGAAATGGCACCCCACTCCAGTGCTCTCGCCTGGGAAATCCCATGGATGGAGGAGCCTGGTGGGCTGCCATCTATGGGGTCGCACAGGGTCGGACACAACTGAAGCGAGTTAGCAGCAGCAGACAGAAATGGAAGGTTGGGTCTCTAAGGACCGGAACTGTCAGGACTTCATGGGTAAATCCTACCTCTGCGTTCTGACGAGCTCCTCTTTCAACTCTTTAGTGGATTCCCAAGACGGAGGGAACTCACCTGTGATTTTGTTTCCCTCAAGTAGGTAAGCAGGCTTCATGGTAAGGCATTTATTTTATTTTATTTTTCATGGTAAGGCATTTATTTTATTTTATTTTTTATGGTAAGGCATTTAAAGTTAATCATTAGTTATCCATCAGCATGTATTTTTAATACTATATGTAAATGCCCCATCCAGCTTAAGTGCTATAAAAGTAATATAATTGGTATCATTGTGATGAGTAAATAAGTTCTCAAGGGTATGAGAAGAGAAAGCTAGAAATTACTCCCTAGGTTTCAGAGTTTCTACACATTTTAACACAGGAAAGTGTGACAGTGAATTCAGTGGTCAGCACTGTTGCCAAGTATTACAATGCAGTGTGACTCAAAGTCACGATGACGCCTGTCAGAATGTCTGATGTCACTTGACACCTGTCAGAATGGCTGACATTGGAAAGAACCCACGTGACAAATGCTGGTGAGCGTGCAGAGAACAGGGGGCCGTCGTGCACGGTTGGTGGGGATGTGCACAGGTGCAGCCAGCGTGGGAAGCAGTATGGTGATCCCTGAAAGAAAGAGAAGTAGAACCCCCTTGTGATCCCGCAGTTTCACTTCTGAGTGTTTGTCCATAGGGGAGGAGGACGCTGGTTTGAGATTTTACTTGCACCCCCATGTTTATCGCAGCATTGCTTGTAATAGCCAAGACACGGAAGCAGCCTAGATGCCCGTCGGGATAGATGAAGGAAATGTGCTGTATCACACACACGCACACACGGTGGCCCGCTATTCAGTGATGACAGTGAAGGAAAGTCTGCTCTGGGCAGTGAAGTGGGTGAGCCTTGAGGTCTGCCTGCCAAGTGACATGTCAGACAAGGAGTGACAGGCGCCACCCGAGCTCACGTGTATGTGGAACCGGACAGAAGACTCACACGCACAGAGAGCAAGCTGGTGCTGCCCAGAGGGGCCTGGCCAGTGGGGGCGGGAAGGTCGAGTGAGCAAAAGGGGTCAAAGGGCACAAGTCTCCAGCTTCTCAGTGCGGCCTGGGGAATGCAGTGTCCCGCCTGTGACTGCAGTTAGTAATGCTGCGTTGTATATTTGAACGTTGCTAAGAGAGCAGCCCTTTCTTTCATTTTTTTTATCTGTTTGGATGCCGGGTCTCAGCACGAGGGCCCCTTGGCAGCAGGTGGTGGGATCTGGCTCCTGACCCCCTGCTTTGGGAGCTGAGGGTCCCAGCCACTGAACCCCCAGGAAAGTCCCCAGGGTAGGTCTGAAAAGCTCTCCTGCCAAGAAGAAAAAGCTTGTAGCTGCATCAGGTGATGACCTTAACTGGATCAGGTGATCATGTCGTCACACATACATCCTTATGTTGTGACCTGAAACAGATCTAGTGTGTCGATTACATCTCAATGAAAGTAGGCTGTGTAACCGGATGTGGGGGCTATCGTGGGGTATCACAGTGCCGTGTCATTCCGACATCCACCGCCATAAGCCCCAGAAGGGATCTGAGGGCCGAGGGTGTGCAGGGCTTGACTCACGGGGAGTAAAAAGGCCGAAAGTCCTCAACCGCGGGCCCCTCCTCTCACCTCCTGACCCTCTGCTGAGAGCTGCTCTTCTTGACCTCACCCTTCTCGCTCTGTAGGGGAGACGGCAAACCCCTGTCCTCCTTTATGAGCTTTCCGAAAGCAGCAGCAGGCATCCCCATAACCTGTCGGGTCAGCAGGCAGCGCCCCGCTGCCCTCAGCTGAGAACGTGCGGGGCCAGTGGTCTGGGTCTCCCTGCCTCTGGTCCCCCGCTGCTCCTTGGCTGGGCCTGGCCTCCAGCCCCTGACGGCCCCCACAGAGGGGACGGAGGCTGCGCGTCACCGTGGTGAACTCCCGGCCCACCCCTCTAGCTTCTCCGCGCTCAAGCTCGTGGTGTCTCTAACTGAGACCACTGGCTGTTGTGGGCCGCCGCGGCAGCCTCCGCTCCGGTGCTGCATGAGCAGCGGGTGGACAGGGTTCATCTTTGCTGGGATTTTAGGCTGCAGGTCAGGAAGGGACCACGGTCTTTGCCGTCTGCTGGGCCCCAGCAGTGATCTGATGGTCCAGTTGTCTGGGGGGGCCGACGCAGCCGTGTTGGGGCTTCGGCACCCTTTCTTCTGAGGGTGGGCAGTGGCATCCACGCTTGAGTTTAAATCTTGGTTCCATTTGACTCTGAGGCCTTGGACACAAGCTTCTGAACTTTTCTCAGCTTCTGTTTCCTCCCTGGCAGAATAGGGATAAGGATGAAATGGCCCACTAGTTCTTGTGACGATGAAACAAGAGAATATATAAAGTGCTGAGCATAGAAGCCAGCATGTGACAAGGATGCAGAAAAGCTCCCCAGTGTTAGGGGTCAGGACCAAAGGCAGCCTGGGACTTCAGCGAGCATGTTGAACTTTAACAGGGAACGCTAGGGAGCTCTGGCGGACAGAATGCGGACAGTATGATGGGGGCGGGGTGTGGTATTAGCTCTGGAAACACGGTACGAAGGCTGCCAGAGCCAGAGTTCCTTACTTTTGACAGGTTGAATGCCTTGTCGTTATTTGGTCACTACGTGGTGTCTGACTCCTTTGCAACCCCGTGGACTGTAGCCCACCTGGCTCCTCCGTCCATGGAATTTTCCAGGAAAGAACACTGGACTGGGTAGCCGCTTCCTTGTTCAGGGAGTATTCCTGACCCAGGGATTGAGCCTGAGTCTCCTGGGTTTCAGGAGGGTTCTGCCCGTCGAGGAAGCGTTGAATGCCTCAGTTCAGTTCAGTTCAGTTGCTCAGTCGTGTCCAATTCTTTGAGACCCCATGGACTGCAGCCCGCCAGGCCTCCCTGTCCATCACCACTCCCGGAGTTCACCCAAACTCATGTGCATTGAGTCAGTGATGCCCTCCAGCCATCTCATCCCTGCTGTCCCCTTCTCCTCCCTTTCCCTTCTCCAGGCGATCTTCCCAACCCAGGGGTTGAGCCCAGGTTTCCCACATTGCAGGCAGATTCTGTACCAGCTGAGCCGCAGGGGAGGCCGGTTGAGTGCCTATCTGGGCTTGGAGGAGAGAAATTCAGGAACTCCCTTGGCACTCCTGCTTCCCTCCCCCGCTCCGTCTCTGCTTTCTGTGAGTTAGGGTTGGGGCTGTTTCTGTTCGCTAGTTTCCTGGCTATGTTTGGCGAGACTTGTGCACCGGGAGGCAGGGATCTCTGACACTTTGGGTCACTGATGTCGCAGACTGAGGCGCTCAGCAAGTTTCTGCTGAAAGACTGGACAGAGAACTAAGAGGGTCTGCGCCTTGACCCTGCTCTGTCTTACAGTGTTGAAGAGGCCCGTCACTTCTGAGGAACTCCTGACTCCTGGGGCTCCGTATGCGAGGAAGACGTTCACGGTAGGCCCCCCCTTTGGATTTCCTCCCGCACTGCTGCATGTCTGGAGCGTGTCAGCGTGGCGGCCTGTCCGTGTCGAGTTTAGGGATGGGCTTGGCAAGGTTCTCCCAGTTCCCCTTTGGTTTTGAGCATCATCATGACAGTGTGACTTTCTTGACGCTTTGGCAATAAAATGCATTAGGACTTGACACAATTTATTGTTATTAACCCAGCATTTCAAATTCCTTTTGATGTTTCCCTAAAAAAAACTCATTATGTACCTATTCTAGTATAATGACAGGTTCAAAGACAGGTGGTAGCGCAAAGAATGGCAACAATCCCTTTCTGCTTATACTTAATTATAAAGATTATTTAAAACATATTGTTGTTTAGTTGCTAAGTCATGTCAGGCTCCTCTGTCCATGGGATTCTCCAGGCAAGAACGCCTGGAGTGGGTTGCCATTTCCTTCTCTAGGGGATCCTCCCAACCCAGGGATCACACCCGTGTCTCCTGCACGGCAGGCAGATTCTTCACCACCGAGCTACGAAGGAAGCCCTATTTCAGGCAGGAGGGAGGCTTAAGGTAGAGGAAGAAGGCTGTCCTGTGATGATCAGTGGCGCTTTTGACTATATTTTAGGGCCTTGAATTGCAGAAGGACCCCGTTTGGATGTCCTATGTATCTGTGATCACCTGCCCTCTCTTGGAGGGTCTTCAGCCTTCCTTCTTCTTCTTCTAAGACCCCCTGGTTTTCTTCAGACAGGACCCAGGGACTCCGTTTCTCATTGTTTTCTTAAAGAGTTTTGAAACATGAACCGTTTTTAAAGCCTTTGTGGGATTTGCTCCACGACTGCTCCCGCTATGTGTTTTAGCCTTCCGGCCGCAGGCCACGTGGGGGCTCAGCCTCCCGACCGGGGGCGGGCCCACAGCCCCGCATCAGAAGGTGGGGGCCCAGCCTCCCGACCGGGGGCGGGCCCACAGCCCCGCATCAGAAGGTGGGGGCCCAGCCTCCCGACCGGGGGCGGGCCCACAGCCCCGCATCAGAAGGTGGGGGCCCAGCCTCCCGACCGGGGCAGGCCCACAGCCCCGCATCAGAAGGTGGGGGCTCAGCCTCCCGACCGGGGGCGGGCCCACAGCCCCGCATCAGAAGGTGGGGGCCCAGCCTCCCGACCGGGGCAGGTCCACAGCCCCGCACTGGAAGGTGGGGGCTCAGCCTCCCGACCGGGGGTGGGCCCACAGCCCCACATCAGAAGGTGGGGGCCCAGCCTCCCGACCGGGGGCGGGCCCACAGCCCCACATCAGAAGGTGGGGGCCCAGCCTCCCGACCGGGGCAGGTCCACAGCCCCGCACTGGAAGGTGGGGGCTCAGCCTCCCGACTGGGGGCGGGCCCACAGCCCCACATCAGAAGGTGGGGGCCCAGCCTCCCGACCGGGGGCGGGCCCACAGCCCCACATCAGAAGGTGGGGGCCCAGCCTCCCAACCGGGCAGGTCCACAGCCCCGCACTGGAAGGTGGGGTCAAAACCAGGGGTCAGGCCCACAGCCCCGCACTGGAAGGGGGGGGTCGCAACCAGGGGTCAGGCCCACAGCCCTGCATTGGAAGGTGGGGGCTCAGCCTCCCGACCGGGGGCAGGCCCACAGCCCCACAGGGATCGGGTCCACAGCCCCGCACTGGAAGGTGGGGTCGCAACCAGGGGTCAGGCCCACAGCCCCGCACTGGAATGGGGGGTCGCAACCAGGGGTCAGGCCCACAGCCCTGCACTGGAAGGTGGGACTTAGCTCCCCAACCGGGGGTCAGGCCCACAGCCCCGCACTGGAAGGTGGGGGCTCAGCCTCCCGACCGGGGGCGGGCCCACAGCCCCGCAGGGATCGGGTCCACAGCCCCGCACTGGAAGGTGGGGTCGCAACCAGGGGTCAGGCCCACAGCCCCACACTGGAAGGTGGGGGCTTAGCCTCTGGACCAGGGGTCAGGCCCACAGCCCTGCACTGGAAGGTGGGGCTTAGCTCCCCAACCGGGGGTCAGGCCCACAGCCCTGCACTGGAAGGTGGGGGCTTAGCTTCCCGACCGGGGGCAGGCCCACAGCCCTGCACTGGAAGGTGGGGTCACGACCGGGGGCAGGCCCACAGCCCTCCACTGGAAGGTGGGGTCACAACCAGGGGTCAGGCCCATAGCCCCGCACTGGAAGGTGGGGTCGCAACCAGGGGTCAGGCCCATAGCCCCACACTGGAAGGTGGGGGCTCAGCTTCCCGATCAGGGATCAGGCCCACAGCCCTGCATCAGAAGGTGGGGGCTTAGCCTCTGGACCCCCAGGGACGCGCCCACGCCCCCTGCTGGCCTCGCCTCCCCGCCCCGCCCCGGCCACCGGCCTCCTGTCTCCTCACGTCTGCATCAGTGGCGTCTTTAAAACGCTTCTTCTCATCCTGTCTTCAGTCTTCTGATGTGTGCTTTAATACCTCAAGGTGGGAGAAAGCTTTCCACACCATCCGTGCTGCAAACATTTGTCAAGGACTGGAGCACATTCTGAGCAGCAAGGAATTAAAGCCAATTGGGTCCATTCATAGCCAACCAATATGAAAACAGCACGGGCAACACGTCCGTGTCCAAGGAAGAGGCAAACTGTACGTTTGGAAGTGAAATCACGTATGAAGAACTCACAGCGCCAAACCCAAAAGCCAGCAAAGTGCCTGATAAAGAGCTTCTCAGGTCTGCCCTGCTGGTCCAGTGGCTAAGAACCCACCTTCCAGTGCTGGGGATACGGGTTTGATCCCTGGTCTGGGAAGATGCCACGTGCCACGCGGCAACTAAGGCCGTGCACCACAGTTACCGACTCCCGAGCGCCCTGGGGCCCGCGCTCCACAGCGTGAGAAGCCACCGAAATGGCAAGCCCGCGCTCTGCAGCTGGAGACCAGCCCCCGCCCGCAGCAGCTGGCACAGCCCAAAATACGTAAGTCAGAAAAGAACTTCTCAGGCAAGCAAAAGCAGAGACTTAAGAGTACTAAGCCTGCCCTGAAAGTCGTCAAGGACGGTCAGCAAAGTGTCATTTGCTTCTCTGCTTTTCCTCCATCTCTGCATTCAAGAGACAGTGGAGCGTAGTGTTAGGTATAAATTCTCCTTGGTTCTAAATATCAATGCCAGCATTGCTAGTAATTGATTGTGAATGGCCGTCGTCTATATTTTGGCTGGGGTGTGTGCTAGAGCCGTGTCTGGGAGCTGCCCAGCAAAGGTAACTGCCGATTCTAATGACAATTCTGTCAGGAAAAAGCACTCTCCAGTTTCAAACAACTTTTGGACCAGAGTTGACTTGAGAATTAAGAACTTTGCGTCCTTTTTCACTGTCTTTTCTTGGTACATTAAGTTGTGTTTCAAGAAAGCCAAGACTCTTCATGTTTCTCCTCCTCAGTAATTAAAAGGACTAGTTTAGAAGTCAGTGAGGTAGCAAGATCATGAGGAACGTATCCTTTGGAAGCAGAAGGGAAATTGGACCCGGAGGGAAATTTCAACCGTCTTTTTCAGATCATCTAAGCTTTCCATTGGAGTCTGATGGTAAACTGCAACACAGCCTGAGAAAGCAGCCATCTGCCGATTGTCTGGAGCAGCGAGTTCACAGTAGCGCCTTCTTTCCGCCCGGCAGGTGTTTCTGGGCCACAGCTTCTGCATAAACATGTGAGCCTGTGTTTGCGATGGAAGCAGGCAGCCCCGTCCCGCCGGCGCGGAGACGAGCCGGAGGAGGCTGCCTCGCGCAGGCGTTCACCCTCGGGCCTTCTCTCCTGGAGGCTGGGCACCAGGGCCGTCCGCGGGCTGCTGACTGTGGTTTTCCTCTCTAGATCGTCGGGGACGCGGTCGGCTGGGGCTTCGTGGTGCGCGGGAGCAAGCCGTGCCACATCCAGGCCGTGGACCCCAGCGGCCCGGCGGCGGCGGCGGGCATGAAGGTACGGATGGGCCCCGCGCCCCCCGCGTGTCCTGCCTCGCCCCCCGCGCCCCCGCGCGCCCCGCACGCCCCCCGCGCCCCCCGCGCCCCCCGCGCCCCCGCGCGCCCCGCGTGTCCTGCCTCGGCCCCCGCGCCCCCCGCGCCCCCGCGCGTCCCGCGTGTCCTGCCTCGGCCCCCGCGCGCCCCGCGCCCCCCGCGCCCCCGCGCGCCCCCGCGCGTCCCGCGTGTCCTGCCTCGGCCCCCGCGCGCCCCCGCGCGTCCCGCGCCCCCCGCGCCCCCGCGCGTCCCGCGTGTCCTGCCTCGGCCCCCGCGCCCCCCGCGCCCCGCGTGTCCTGCCTCGGCCCCCGCGCCCCCCGCGCCCCGCGTGTCCCGCCTCCCTGCGGGCTCGCCTCTCTGTCCTTTCCTTTGCCCTTTCTGAGCGAGGTTGAGTTGAAGCCAAGAGCTTCGAAGTGAAACTAAGAGGGCGAGTCTTCCCGTCCCTCGGACTCTACGTCTGTGTTTTCTAAATCTCCCTCGGGTTTTTGTTTGTTTTTTACATTTCTCTCCTTAACCAATACTTAATTTGAAAAAAGAGAGTTTACTTTTGCTTAAGTCTTCTTTTTTTGAGTGACAGAAACGTTTTTATTATTTTTAAAATTTATTTATATTAATTGGAGGCTAATTAGTTTTCAACATTGTGGTGGGTTTTGCCGTATATTGACACGAGTCAGCCATGGGTGTACACGTGTTCCCCATCCTGACCCCCCTCCCGCCTCCCTCCCCATCCCATCCCCTGGGTCATGCCGGTGCACCAGCCCTGAGCACCCTGTCTCAGGCATCGAGCTTGGACTGGCGATCTGTTTCACACATGATGATAGACCTGTTTCAATGCCATTCTCGCACATCATCTTCTGGACTCCCACAGAGCCCACAGAGTCCAGAAGACTGCTCTACACATCTGTGTCTCTTTTGCTGTCTCACATACAGGGTTATTGTTACCATTTTTCTAAATTCCCTATATATGTGTTAGTATACTGTACTGGTGTTTTTCTTTCTGGCTTACTTCACTCTCTATAATCGGCTCCAGTTTCATCCACCTCATTAGAACTGATTCAACTGCATTCTTTTTAATGGCTGAGTAATATTCCATTGTGTATATGTACCACTACTTTCTTATCCACTCGTCTGCTGATGGACATCTAGGTTGCTTCCATGTCCTGGCTATTATAAACAGTGCTGAGATGAACATTGGGGTACACGTGTCTCTTTCAGTTCTGGTTTCCTCAGTGTGTATGCCCAGCAGTGGGATTGCTGGGTTGTATGGCAGTTGTATTTCCAGTTTTTTAAGGAATCTCCACACTGTTCTCCATAGTGGCTGTACTAGTTTGCATTCCCACCAACAGTGTAAGAGGATTCCCTTTTCTCCACACCCTCTCCAGCATTTATTGCTCGAAGACTTTTGGATCCCAGCCATTCTGACCAGCATGAGATGGTACCTCACTGTGGTTTTGATTTGCATTTCTCTGATAATGAGTGATGTTGAGCATCTTTTCATGTGTTTGTTAGCCATCTGTATGTCTTCTTTGAAGAAATGTCTATTTAGTTCTTTGGCCCATTTTTTGACTGGGTCGTTTATTTTTCTGGAATTGAGCTGCAGGAGCTGCTTGTATATTTTTGCTGAGTCTTATATGAGAACTCCACTGCCTATGTTGTACACAGAGTACGTACCTGTGGTGTTTATGCAGCCAGCAGAGCCCATTAAGACCATAAGAAATAGCAAATAGTGAGAAAAAGAGAAGAAAAGTCATGGCGTTTGGAAGAAAAGTCATGGCGTTTGGAAGAGAAGTTTAGTGTTTTTTTTTGTTTGTTTTGTTTTGTTTTTACCAGCTCTTTGAATAAGTTTCATAACATCTCATTGCCTGTTTCCTCCCCTCTGAAATGATCATCGTATTTCATTCTGCTGCTTTATGGATTAGGTATGTTGAAACACTCAAAAAAGTGCTAAGAAATACACATCAGACAATTGAGTGAATTGTGTAAGATTTTTGAAAATTTGTTGCTATTTTTTCTATTAAAGTAATGAATATAGAATTGAAAAATTTTGGAAAATACACACAAGCAGGAAAAAAAATTGTACCTGCCTATCATCTTTACTAACTGATAGATATTCCCATTTTTAAGCAGCACTTTGGAAGTGTAGTTGGCATAAAGTGTATAGCTGTTAACATCTTTATTTATATTTTTCCAGATTTCTTATATGTATATGTACATTTATATACATTGTTTTTATTTATAATGAAATATGGTATAAGGGGATATTGAGATCATTGGTTTTCTGCCTCAAAACACCTTTATCTCGCAGTTTTGTCCTGTCTCACAGAGGACATTTACCTCTTGCTTATCTGGGATCATGGGTGGACACAGAAGACATGAAAGCCACAAGCTGTGGCTTTATGCCTCCAACACTTTCATCCACGCCCATCAGTCCCTCTTCCAGAGCAGGAGGCCAGTGGAGCTGCAGGCGTGGTTTGGGCCTGCACTGCCCTGGTTCCCAGCATTTACCCCCGGGCAGTGACTCACCTTCTGGACAAGAGAGGTGGGCCCAGAGCAGGGATTACGGCCGCGCTGGGTGACTGGTGCTGGGTTGGGGACTGACTGCCCTCTGGTTTGAGCACCTCCTTCATACAGGGGTCTCTTTGGTGACTCAGCAGGTAAAGAATCTGCCTGCAGTGCAGGAGACCTGGGTTCGATCGCTGGGATGGGGTGATCCCCTGGAGAAGGGCATGGCAACCCACTCCAGTATTCTTGCCTGGGAAATCCCATGGACGGAGGAGCCTGGTGGGTGACAGTCCGTGGGTCCCAAAGAGTCTGACACGAGTGAGTCAGAGCGTAAGCAGTCTCCTTTCACAGGCTTGTGCTCTGGGCACGGTCCACGCGCCTTGCTGGCCTAGTGCGTCTGTGTGCGGTGGGCACGGTACCCAGGAACCCAGAGCAGGAGAGCCGGCAGGGAGCACCTGCTTCTGTGCCGAGGCTGAATTTTTCCCTTTTCTAATGGGACTCTTGGCTGTGGGAAGAGTTTCATCTTTTGTTTCCACAGTAAACTACCTCCGTATAAATTATTTTTGGCAGAGTGCTTCGCTTCTGAGCATACACTCGCTTGCGTGGAGCTTTGACTCAAAGCAGATTTCCTTTGGTGAAAGCGATGGATTTGCATTGCAGCTAAAGACCTTGGTTTGCTTAGCCACGTGTGTTTCATTGACTTTAGTTCACTGTTATTAATATGCATAACTGTTCCAGGTGTTGTCTGTTGATAATTAACTCCTTGATATCTCTACACTGATTGATGGGTAACCTGGGATATTTTTGTCAGTTTCAGAAGATAACACTCATGGTTTATATTCTTAGTTTCTCAGGTGGGGTGTACAATGGTTTCTGTATGTTGTAGGGCAGTACAGAATTCAGCAGAGCTACATTTCCAAACTTGCATTATACAGCTCTCTAGTCCAGCAAAGTGGAGAGCTGACTCATTTGAAAAGACCCTGATGCTGGGAAAGACTGAGGGCAGGGGGAGAAGCGGACAACAGAGGATGAGATGGTTGGTTGGCATCACTGACTCAATGGACATGAGTTTGGGTGGACTCCGGGAGCTGGTGATGGACAGGGAGCTCTGGCGTGCTGCAGTCCATGGGTTCGCAGAGTCGGACATGACTGAGCGACTGAACTGAACTGAACTGAGTCCAGCAAAATATCCTGTCCTGAGGTTCTGTGGTCAAAACAGTTTTCAACTGCTGCGCACTGTTCCTGTCTCGGAAATTTACAGAAAAGCACATTAGCATATGAAAAATGCTGGGAGATTGAGCCAAAGAAAAAGTCTGTTTAAATTATCTAACACAACATATATCATTTAATAGAAACTCTGAAATGGAATCTTAAGACTAAGAATTTAAAAAAAAAAAGACCAAGATATAGCCTTGTTTTAAAAGCCTGCTTTTGATCAAACTCTGTATTGGAGTGAATATGTTGAGATATATTTTGAGTTGTTCTGTTGGCTAAATGAAAATGACAGATACAGAGTGGCAGAAGTCAGAAAGAGAAAAACAGATATCATATATTAATGCCCTTATATAGAAGCTAGAAAAATGGTACAGATGAGCCTATTTGCAGGGCAGGGACAGAAACACAGATGTAGAGAGTGGATCTGTGAACAGAGGAGCGAGGCGGGGAGGCTGAGGGTGGATGAATTGGGAGAGTAGCACTGCCGTACGTACACCGGTGACAGCGACGTATACACCAGTGACATATACACCGGTGACATATACACCAGTGACATATACACCGGTGACATATACACAAGTGACAGTGACATATACACCGGTGACATATACACCAGTGACAGTGACATATACACCGGTGACACATACACCAGGGACATATACACAAGTGACAGTGACATATACACCAGTGACATATACACAAGTGACAGTGACATATACACCAGCGACATATACACCGGTGACATATACACAAGTGACAGTGACATATACACCGGTGACATATACACTGGTGACATATACACCAGCGACAGCGACATATACACCGGTGACATATACACAAGTGACAGTGACATATACACCGGTGACATATACACCAGCGACAGTGACATATACACCAGTGACATATACACAAGTGACAGTGACATATACACCAGGGACATATACACCAGGGACATATACACAAGTGACAGTGACATATACACCAGTGACATATACACAAGCGACAGTGACATATACACCAGTGACATATACACAAGTGACAGTGACATATACACCAGGGACATATACACCAGGGACATATACACAAGTGACAGTGACATATACACCAGTGACATATACACAAGTGACAGTGACATATACACCAGTGACATATACACAAGTGACAGTGACATATACACCAGTGACATATACACTGGTGACATATACACCAGCGACAGTGACATATACACCGGTGACATATACACAAGTGACAGTGACATATACACCGGTGACATATACACCAGCAACAGCGACATACACCGGTGACATATACACAAGTGACAGTGACATATACACCGGTGACATATACACTGGTGACATATACACCAGCGACAGTGACATATACACCGGTGACATATACACAAGTGACAGTGACATATACACCAGTGACATATACACTGGTGACATATACACCAGCGACAGTGACATATACACCGGTGACATATACACAAGTGACAGTGACATATACACCGGTGACATATACACTGGTGACATATACACCAGCGACAGCGACATATACACCGGTGACATATACACAAGTGACAGCGACATATACACCGGTGACAGCAACATATACACCAGTGACAGCGACATATACACTGGTGACAGCGACATATACACCAATGACAGTGACGTATGCCCCGTGACATATACACTGATGACATATTCACTGATGACATATACACCGGTGACGTACACACCACTGACAGTGACGTATATACACTAGTGACAGTGAAAGTCACCCGGTCATGTCCGGCTCTTTGGGACCCCAGGGACTATGCAGTCCATGGAATTCTCCAGGCCAGAATCCTGGAGTGGGTTGCCGTTCCCTTCTCCAGGGGATCTTCCCAACCCAGGGATCGAACCCAGGTCTCCCTCATTGCAGGCGGATTCGTTACCAGCTGAGCCACCAGGGAAGCTATGATGTGTAAAATAACAGCGCGTAGCGCGAGCTCAGCTCGGTGCACTGTGACGACCGGCACGGTGGGAGGTCCAAGAGGAGGGGAATGTATGTGTGCGTATAGTTGGTTCACGTTGTACAGCAGAAATAAACGCAACGTTGTAAACCAGTTACACTCCAATTAAAAAAAATGACTTTAATGAAAATGAGGGAATACCACGGCTCCTCCATATAATTTACTTGTCTGTATTTATTTGCTTAGTCCGTTACTTTGTTACAGAAAATGATGAATAGATAATTTCCTAATTTGCCATATGCATTTGTTATTAAATAAGTTCTATGAAAAGCCCTTGTGTAACCCAGTCCTGGAGGCTTGTTCCCACTGACCTGTCACGTCACTGCTGCTCTTGACTTCAGGGCAGTGTGTATGGGTGTGCAGCCTCCGTCTATATGGGCAGCAGCGCTGACCCTACGAGAGCCTGTCCTGGGGAAGGAGCCAGTGACCTGGGCAGTGACCTATCCACTTGGTCTGGGTGGTGAAAGTTGCTCCAAACTCTGGCCAGACGCCTTTAGCCCCGCTGACTGGCCCGAGCTAACCTAAGACAGTGCAAAGCGCCCACCTTTGCCTCCCGCATCACTTTCTCCCAGGAGACCAGGCCCGCCCCTGAGCAGAGGCCATGTTCTCCTACTTTCCAGTGTAGACGGTGCTTTTCGTCTGGCCCTCTGTGGCCTTCCCGTCCAGCGGAATTTTCCTACATGGCTGCTTAATTTCACTCCTTTCCTTGCCAAAACAGAAACCGTGTTGTAACCAAGGTTTCGTATGCTTGTCATTTCTCGCTTTTGGTTCACCCTGGGGCTTGGAAACTTTTCAGTGGCGGGGGCACCTTTTTGTGTGGCCAGGACAGGCCCAGACTGGAGAGCCTGGGTGCTGTGTTCCCTCTTAATGCTTCTTGATCTTTCGGACCCAGAGAGGAGCTCTTTGCCTGCTTAAAGGGAACCCTTAGTCCATGAAGGTTTCCTGGGTAGCTTGGTGGTAGAGAATCTACCTGCCCGCACAGGAGATGGGGGTTCAATCCCTGGGTTGGGAAGATCCCCTGGAGGAAGGCGTGACAACCCACTGGAGTGTTCTTGCCTAGAGAATCCCATGGACAGAGGAGCCTGGTGGGCTATAGTCCATGGGTTCTCAGAGTCAAACATGACTGAGAGACTGGGCAAACACGCAACCATCGTGCCTGTATTAGAATTTCCTTCTCTGGCAGTTCTGGAAAAGGTCCAGAGAACATGCCTCCTTAGGGAGAGTGAAGAGGATCACCGCCTTCTCCTCTGGATGGGATTGGCGGGGTCTATGACCTGCCCCCACGCCTGGCGCCTCCGCGCTGCTGACCCTGCAGCTGGGGCGGCTCAGGCAGCTGAGCTGCAGCGGGGACATCGCGGAGATGCAGGCCAGGGAAGCTTCCAGCCCGAGTTCAGCTGTAAATGGAACTGACTCTTAAGTGTTTCAGTCAAAAGACTTCTGCGTCATCCCCTGCTTGTTTGAAGTCTTGTTTTCACTCGTCTGCTTGTCTTCCAATCACCTCCTCACGCAGTCGCAGCATGCTTGTCCCAAGACACCGAAAAGGGGGCAGATGTTACCAGAAGCACCACATAGAACCTCATTTTCGGTTTTGTCTGAATCGGGACCCATGTAACAAAGAAGGCAACTCATTACACCTTTTCTGGTAAAGTTTTTATACTTCTTTCATACCTCCCTTTCCCAGCCTAGAGAATAATGGTAATAGGATCATCAGAATCCTCACTTTGAATCGCCATCTTTGAATCAAAGTTATTTTTAAAAATGATTTTATTATTATTATTTTGGTGGCACTTTCTTTAACATTCATTTACTCATCCTGCCGAGTCAGGTCCTAGTTGCCGCCCTTGGCCTCGGTGTGGCGCGCGGACCTTGTTGCTCTGTAGCACGTGGGAGCGAAGTTCCCCGGCCAGGGATTGAACCTGCATCCCCTGCATTGGAAGGTGGATTCTTGACCACTGGAGTGAAAGTGAAAATGTTAGTTGCTCAGTCGTCTCCGGCTCTGTGCGATCCCCTGGACTGAGGCCTGCCAGGCTCCTCTGTCCATCGGATTCTCCAGGCAAGAATGCTGGAGTGGGTTGCCGTTTCCTCCTCCAGGGGATCTTCCCGACCCAGGAATTAGACCCGGGTCTCCTGCGCTGCAGGCGGGTTCCTTACCACAGAGCCACCTGGGAAGCCTGGCATCCTCTTGCGGTTAGGACGGTGCCAGTCGCCTTCCGGGGCCTCGGAGTCCATCATCGGGCTCTTTTGGTGGAAACAACGTCTCCAGCCTGCTTCGCTTGCGGCTCCACTGGCCTCAGGCTGGGCAACTGCTGCCTTGGTTTCCATTCAAGCTTCAGATTCAACGTCAATTTTTCACGGAAGCCTTCTTTAAACACCTTGTCTTCCTCCAGTTACTCTTTATCGTATCACCCTGTCTTGTCTTTTCAAGATGTAACACTCATCAGAATTGGATAATAGTACCTAATAGGTTATCATTTGTCTCCAGTAGAACCTTGTCTTCCTTTAACTGCTGTCTTCCTGGCCCTTTCGTAAGTGCTGGAAGCACACGTGTTGCCTGACCCAGTGAGCTGGTGCTTCTGGAGAAGGCTGAGGAGCTTACTCGTTGAACACGGGCGCTGTACGCCCACACCTCTCATACCCGGTATCGCTTTTATTGTTCTTACAAGTCTGGAAAGGGGGGTGGGAAATGTCCTCCCCACTTGCAAATGAGGAACCTGAGGCCCACTTAGTCCCTTTCTCAAGGTCACCAAGCTTGGGAATGCCACAGCTAGCCTTAAATCTGGTCTCTTTGCCCCAAACTCCTAATAATGTTTCCTGTTGCATTATTTCAAAAAATACAAGCCCATGGGGCAGAGCTCAGCAGATGGCCTGTGTGTGTTAATCGCTCAGTCGAGCCCGACTCTTGGCAACCCCGTGGACTGTTGCCCGCCAGGCTCCCCGGTCCTTGGAATTCTCCAGGCAAGATCACTTGAGTGGGTTGCCATGCCCTCCTCCAGGGGATCTTCCAGACCCAGGGATCAAACCCAGGTCCCCTGCATTGCAGGCAGCTTCTTTAGCATCTGAGCCACCCGGGGAAGTGGGAGATGATATCATCCAACAAAACCTCAACCCCCTGTGGGCTACTCAGTGGTTCTTAACCTTTCCTGTGTCTTGTGTGGGGAATTTGTGTTCAGTTCAAGATGAGTTGTTGAGGTGGTCACACGTCCACCTGCCTTTGCTTGCAGAAGGTCAAATAAATAATGCTTATTCTTGGCACCAGCCCCTCACCTAGGCCAGGACTGATCTTGCGGGGTCATCCAAGTGAAGGATGTAAAAAAAAAAAAAAAATGCACGTCTGCTAGTTTAATCAAACACTTATCTGAGCAAACCATTCAGCCTTCAGACTGTGAAGGCATTTGAGCCATATTTACAAATAAGAAACAAAAGATATCCTTGCTCTTTTCTGGTAAGTTTTTTTTCTTTTTTCCTGGTGGGAATAATTAAATCCTGTGAGAAATGGTATTCAAGTTTTCATGCAGCCTCGTGCCAGCTCTCACAGGGATTCCAAGACTCCTGGCTTCTCCTCGTGTTTCCTGCTGTTATGAATTGATGGATGTGGATGTGTGGGGCCTCTTTTCACTGTTTTTTGTTTCTTTGTGTGTTTATATGGAGACAGAACCATCTGAGTCACAGTAAGGAATTAGTGGTCATTGTGTTCTTTCTTTCCTCCTTTCAAAAATTCCTATTTCTCATATAGAAGAAAAATGTTGAAATCCTGCTTTTTTTGGTCTTTCCTCCCCATGGCCACAAAGCCTGTATATTTCATGGAATTTGCCTCCTAACCAAGAGAAGCCAAGTTGGCCTCCCAAATTCCTAATTAATTTGCCAAGACCGTTTGGGCACTGGAGTAGCAAATGGTGGGATGACTGCCAACACGTGTGAAGAAGGCTCGTGTGAAGGAAGCTGTGCACCGTGGGGTCAGGCAGCTCCTTTGCAGTTGAGCCCGGGGAAGGCTGGGCGTGCGGGCGTGCTGGGCTGTGCTCAGCCGACTGGGAGCAGAAGGGCCAGTGCTTTGCTCACCCGGGCCTGGTGGGTGGGAGAGTCTGCGGCTCTGGCTGTGGGGAGCCTGCGCGCCTCGGGGCCTCAGCTCCGACCTCCTTTCTGCTCCCTGCCCTCCCTGCTCGCCCTGGAGAAGACAGGGCAGCTCCGCAGTTCTGTGTTCACTTCGTCTTCCTCAGCCACCTGCCGTCATGTCAGGCCTGGCTGGGATTTATGGTCTGGAGAGGGAGAGAGACCACCACCCCAGAACTCCACTCCGGAGTGTATAAACAGAGGTGTGGGGACAAAAAGGGGGCCTGGCTTCTCCTCTGTGTGGGCCAGTGGGGCACAACAAGGCGCACGTCCCCAGGGGAGGGTGCTTGAGCTGAGACCCAAAGGATGGGTAGAGACTGGGGCTCCGTGGAGGTCCAGCGGTTCAGGCCACTTCCAGGGAAGCGGGCACAGGTTCGATCCCTGCTTGGGGAACTAAGAGCCCACACGCCCTGTGGCATGGCCAGAAAAAAACCCACACACACCAAGAATGGGTAGAACTCAGGTAGACCTAAGTATAGCTGCGCGTGTGTGCACACGCGTGCACCCGCTCACCCCCATGGTTGCAGTGTGTTCACACGTGCAGGCGTGTGTACACATACACACACGGAGAGTTTATTCCATAAAGCAGAAACTCAGAGTGGAGCCGTTACCGGGGGCAAGAGTGGGGGGAAGGACAGTTTGGGAGTTTGCGGAGGATGTGTACACACTGCTGCATTTAACGTGGGCAAGACCTACTGTGCACTCGGGGAGCCCTGCTCAGGGTCACGTGGCAGCCCGGATGGGAGCAGAGTCTGGGGGAGAGGGGTGCGTGGGTGTGCACGGCTGAGTCCGGTGCTGTCCGCCTGACCCTGTCCCAGCACTGTCAACAGCTGTACTCCAGCGTGAGACAGAAAGTGAAGAAGGCACGGGTGCCCGCTGGGACCTGCCTGCACCGCTAAGGGCGTATGGGGAGGAAGGGCGGCGGTGAGTTAGAGCAGCGTCTCTCAGCCTACTATTTGTGGCTCAGTGGGTAAAGCGTCTGCCTACAATGCGGGAGACCCGGGTTCGATCCCTGGGTCAGGAAGATCCCCTGGAGCAGGAAATGGCAACCCACTCCAGTATTCTTGCCTGGAGAATCCCATGGACGGAGAAGCCTGGTGGGCTACAGTCCACGGAGTCGCAAATAGTGGGACACGACGGAGCGACTTCACTTGTCCTTTAAAGGAGCATTTGACAGACGTTTTCCCCTTAATCCTCTCTCTCTCCGTAAAACGTAGAGCCCACAGGCGGCTGTAGGCCTGTCCACGGACTGTCTGTGTGTACGGATGTGTGTGCGCGGGCTTCGCACATGAAAGAGGAAGCCTGGTTTTCAGACTCCAGGCGGCAGTTCTTTCCCCCTTTGGGAACTAGGTCACCCCCAGTGGAAATGCGTGAGTTGGAGGGGGGAGGTTAAGAGATTTATAAAGCGGGAGTTTGGGTTGAGTCATAACTTCCGTGTGACAGGACACAGCCTGTAAGTACAGGCCCTGCAGAGCCGCCGAAGGTGCGCCCCTGCGTGGCGCCGGGGCACCGAGCGTTCCCGGCCTCCGCGGGGCCAGGGGCGGCCGCTCCCGGTTCCGTCTGCAGAGACCAGCGCAGGCTTTAGCGTCGGGCAGACCCCAGGCCTGCCCGGGCCTCTGCTCTCCTGGCTGAGGCCCGTGTGGAGCCTCCTCCGGCTCCGGAGAGGCGGCTGCCGCCTGCCCGAGGCCTGACTGCACCCTGGCCCGCGGGGCGGGTGCGAGGCCCTCTCCAGTCCGGGGTCCTTCCCGCTTCCCGGGGCTCCAGCCGTCCGCTCGGAGTTGCCGTTTTCCTTCTGCCGGTTCCTCCCACGTCCCCCGTGTTTCTGTCCTAAGCGTGTCTGGAAACCCATGTGAGCGCATGCGAGGCGCCAGCCGTGCCCAACTCTGGACCCTGTGGGCTGCAGCCGCCAGGCCCCCTGCCCACGGGGCTTTCCGGGAGGACACTGCAGGGGTCCCTCGCCCTCCTCCAGGGCGTCTCCCCGACCCAGGACCGCTCCTCGTCAGCAGGCGGCTCCTTCACCTGGGAAGCCCCCTGAGGCTGCAAGGCCCTTTCTGAACGCTGTCACCCGGCGAGCCTACCCCAGCCTTTCCGAAACCTCCCAGAAACTGACACAGGTACACAGTGTGTATATAGATAGCTAAGGAGAGCCTCCTTACAGCGCAGGAGCTCGGTGCTCCGTGCTCACTAAATGGAAGGCCGTCTAAAACAGAGGGATCCTGCAGGCTCAGGGGCAGGGGAGTGTGTGTACCCGTGGCTGATCCATGTTAAGGTATGGCAGAAACCCACACAGTATGGTAATTATCCTTCAGTTAAAAGTAAATAAATTTTTAAGAAGAGGGATATGTGCATACCTATGACTGACTCACTTTGCTGTACAGCAAGAATCTAACATAACATCATAAAACAACGATACTCCAATAGAAATTAATTTTTTAAAAATCCCCGAGAAGATTCCCGGAAGTCATGTCTGGCTTCTCCTTCCTTCCATCTGATCCGTTACATTACCTTCATCTTGTGGTCCATCCTGTGTTCACTGAAGGCTCAGATTGCTTGCTTGGGTCATGGAGTGCACAGCTTGGGTGTCAGACACCAAATGTTTGAGTCCCAACTTCACGCCTTCCATAGGACCCAGGATAACGACTTAAAATCTAAGCCTGAACACCTTTTTTTTTTAAATTTCATCAAGATATTGTTGATGGGCAGTGTTATTTAAGTTTCAGTTGTGCAGCATAGTGGTTAACAATTTTTACAACTTTCCTGGTGACTCAGTGGATAAGAACCCACCTGCCCGTGCAGGGGACTCAGGTTCGGCCCCTGGTCCGGGAAGCTTCCACACGCCACAGAGCTTGTAGTACAACTCATGAGGCCCGAGCTCTGCCTCCACGAGGCGAAGCCCTCACCCCTCAAGGAAGAGTAGCTCCCGCTTGCTGAAACTGGAGAAAGCAGTGAAGACCCAGCACCGCTGAAAACCAATTCACTTAGAAACAGCTGGTAAAGGTGGTCCTCCATTTGTAGCTGTTACAGAAGATTGGCCGCTTTCCCCGTGTTGTACTATAGATCCCTGTAGCTTGTTTGTTTATTTTTAATCTTGATGTATTTGGCTGTGCTGGGTCTTAACCGCTGCCTGCAGGCCTGTCCGTCTTCGTTATGGCTTGCAGGGGCCTGCGGGATCTTAGGTTGTGGAGTTTGGACACCTAGTTGCAGCATGTGGGAGCTACTTCCCTGACCAGGGATCGAACCCAGGCCCCGGAGCTGGGAGCATGGAGTCTTAGTCATGGCGGCACCAGGGGGGCCCCGGCTTATTTATTTTATACATGGTAGTTTGTTCCTTTTAATCCCCTGCCCCTGTCTTGCCCCTTCTTGCTTAAATTCTTCACCTGCCACATGACCCTTATAATAGTTGCAGTTCAACGAGGTGTGACCCGGCGCGGTAGCTGGCTCACAGTAAACAGCAACTGTTTGTAGGTGTCATTTATTATGTTGCTTGTTAGAATCTCTGTGTTGTTCTGTGTCTTCTGGCTGACTGTGGCTTAGGTAAGTTTATGTTTACAAACACATATCACAAGGTAACCAAACAGTAGCCAGAATAGGGTATCATGGGAACCAGCGTCAATGTGATCACATGTTTCTGCCGTATTTCAGCATGCCATTGCAATCCTGTCACTCCCTTAGAAACGCCAAATCTCCATTTCTCATCTTAAAATGGCAGTGTTGACTGCTTGGTGGTGTGACTGTGAGAATGAGTAAGAAGTGTGTATAAAATATCAAGCCCCTTGCCTGTCACATGACAGCTGTTTCTTGAGCATCAGCTAACATATTTCATCAAATATAAGATGCATAGGACGTAAGATGTGACCCGATTTCAGAGTTTATTAAAGGTGCATCTGAAAATAAGCGACTACTGGCATTGCATCAAATTCCAGTCCCACGGATGGCTATGCCTGTACCAGTGGGTTTGTTTTCGTTTTCTGTTAATCTGGGTTGGGAAGATCCCCTGGAGAAGGGAATGGTAACCCACTGCAGTATTCCTGCCTGGAGAATCCCATGAACAGAGGAGCCTGCTGGGCTACAGTCCATGGGGTCTCAACAGAGTTGGACACAACTGAGTGGCAAACACACACACACACAAGCTTTTTCACGTTGAGGTGAAACTAAGCACTTTTATTCGCAGCTGTGGGAAAGGGGATCTTTCAGAAGCCACAGGACGGCAGAGTCTGGACGTGTCTCAGCATCGTCCTGCGCTGCTCCCGGGTCGGTCTGCTGTGGGACCCAGTGCCGGCTTCTTGTTTCTGTTGCTACTTGCTTACTTTTGGTTGTGCTGGGCCTTTGTGGCTGCGCGCCGGCTTCCTCTGGCTGCAGCGAGCCTCCTCCTTGCAGGGCTCCTCTTGTTTGGAGAACAGGCTTGAGGTGCACGGGCTTCAGCAGCTGTGACACTCCATGGTGTGTGGAGTCTTCCCAGACCCGGGGTCAAGCCCACGACCTCTGCGTTGGCAGATGGATTCTTACCGAGCGCCCCACCCGGAAGCCCTCACACTGGCTTTCTTTGCTCTGTCTCAGGAAACGGAAAGGGCAACTGCCGGGACATGCACAGCCTGGACCCCCTCAGTCCTTCACAGATAGATGGGAACTCGATCTTTCTGTGTGTGCTGTGCCTAGTTGCTCAGTCACGTCTGACTCTCTGTGACCCCACAGACTGTAGCCCTCCAGGCCCCTCTGTCCTTGGGATTCTCCAGGCAAGAGTACTGGAGTGGGTTGCCATGCCCTTCTCCAAGGGATGTTCCCAACCCAGGGATCAAACCCAGATCTCCCGCATTGCAGGCGGATTCTTTACCAGCTGAGCACCAGGGAAGCCAGTTTTTCTGGGTCCTCACTACATAGTATGAGGCCAGCTCCTGTCAGCCCTCTGCAGGTCTCTTCAAAACCAGGTAACCCCAAGCCTGCCTCCAGGTGTAAAGTCAGGGGCCTCCCCAGACTGACCTATATCTGCTAGAAGTTCGAAGCTGTCCCAGCCAGGGCTGGACATCCTTCTACAAAGCTGTACTCCTGGATTCACCCACGACCAATCCAGGTGTCATGGGGAGTAAAGATAAATATAGTAAAGTCTTCCCTGTCTCTGCAAGTGTGTGACGTACAGAAGATTCCACAGTGTAAGGTGGTATATCAGTTACAGTTAGCTTCCTTTATGAGCTACGTGAAACCTTGGAAACAGTGGTTGAGATTAGTATCTCTTTGCCACATAAAAGCTGAAAGAAAGTTAGCTTAAGACCGAGATATGTCGCTGTGGTCTGTGTTCTCACTTTGTCCACTTTCCATTCCCAGCCCCACCTCAGGGTCTAGGATGGCTGCGGTCACGCCAGCCATTAGGCTTACATTCCAGCTCTCCATAAAGTCAGAAGGGCAGCGGAAGGGCACTATTCCTCCCTTCAAGATTCTTCTGAGAAGTTGCACACACCGCTTCTGTTTATATCCCACTGACTAGAACATAACCACATATGGCCACACCTAGCTGCAAGGGAATCTGGGAAATGTTGAGTCTACTCTGGGCGACTCTGATGGATTCAAGTGTGTCCTGGTCCCGAACGAAAAGATATATTGAAGTCCTAACTCCCAGTACCTAAGAATGTGACTTTATTTGGACATAGGATCTTAAAAGAGGTAATCAAGTTAAGATGAGCTCATTAGGCCTTCATCCAATTTGACTGGTTTTTACTTATAAAAAGGGGTTGTTTGACATAGATCCACACAGAATAAAGATAATGTGAAGACACGTGTGGAGAAGATGGCCACGTGATGGCGAGGGATGTATCTACACGCCGAGGATTGCCAGCAAACATCGGATGCTGGAGGGTGCAAGGAGGCAGTCTCCTACAGAGCAGGAGAAAGGGTGTGGCCCTGTGGGCACTGTGATCCCACCCTCCCAGCCTCCAGAAGGAGGGGTCTCCTATAGAGCAGGAGAAAGCGTGTGGCCCTGTGGGCACCGTGATCCCACCCTCCCAGCCTCCAGAAGGAGGGGTCTCCTACAGAGCAGGAGAAAGTGCGAGGCCCCGCGGGCACCATGATCCCACCCTCCCAGCCTCCAGAGCTACGAGGCGGTGAATCTGCATGCCTGATGCTCGTGGGTGCCCTGTGAGTCCGCTGGTAGAACAAGCGAGGCCCCTGTGCTCGTGGAGCTTCAGGTCCAGAGATGAGGCAGATGGTAATTCTTCACTCAGATATTTAATTACAAGCTGTGGTGTATCTGTTTGGTAGGAACGTGACTGGGAGCAAGACTTGAGGTCTCAAATACACATTTTTGTAAGTTTGCACGTTTCATTCCTTTTCCGAATTCCATGCTCAAGATTGCAGAGTCATGTGCTGAGCCTGCCATTTGCCTTTAGAGCCTCTCACTTCTGCCCATGAATGTTTTCCTGCCAGATAAAGCCAACTACTGTTGGTGTGGCAGCTACAGCTTGCCGGTCTCCCAGGAGAGCCTGTGGGGGAGGGGCGGTGGTGGGAGCCGAGTCAGGAGGACACTCGCTTGGCAGAGGCTCGGCCCTGGGACGGGAATCACGCGGCTGAGCTGATTGCATGCTCTGTTTTCCACATTCTTGTCCCTCCTCCAGTCTCTTCCATCTCAGTGAACATCGTTGCTGTCCACCCAGTTGCCGAGGCCAAAAATCTAGAAGTCATGCTTGCCTTTCTTTTCCCTCCAATTCCAGATGCTTGCAGAATGTAGCTCAGCTGCCTCTGTTTCGCTTTATTCTCCCAAATCCAAGCCACTGTCTCCTCCCAGCAGCATTGCTGTGGCCCTGACTGGCCTCCTTACACCTACCCTTTTTTTCTTTACACTTAAGAAATTTTTTTTCAAGGTTTTGGCTGCGCTGGGTTGCTGCATAGACGTTCTCCAGCTGCGGCGAGCAGGGGCTTTTGTGTAGCTGCAGTGCCCGAGCTTTGCGTTGCGGCGGCAGCTCTGGTCACAGCACGGGCCCCAGGGCACGGAGCCACAGGCGCTGTGGCGTGTGGGCTTGAGGCTCATGGGGCCTTCCTGGACCAGGCGTCAAACCGGAATCCCTTGCACTGGCAGGCAGCCTCCCAACCCCTGGACCGGCAGGGAGGCCCACTTACACCCACTCTTGCAGCCTCATCATTCATTCTCTGCCCGGCAACCGAGGCAGCCAGGTTCTGCCGCTCCCCTGCTTGACGGCCTTGGGATCATGTTGGGGTCAGGGTCTACTCTCAGAGGGTCACCTCAGCCTCCAGGTCCCAGGCGGTCTGGCCTCTGCTCGGCTTTCAGGCCTTCTCTGCTGGCCTCCTTCCTCTCTGCTCGTCTCCATCACCACACTCTAGTCCCTCAAGCCAGTGGTTGCTTTCTCTCCACAAGAGAGTGAAAGTCGCTCAGTCGTGTCCAAGTCTTTGTGGCCCCATGGACTGTCCATGGAATTCTCCAGGCCAGAACACTGGAGTGGGTAGCCTTTCCTTCTCCAGGGGATCTTCCCAACCCAGAGATCGAACCCAGGTCTCCCACATTGCAGGCGGGTTCTTCACCAGCTGAGCCACCAGGCGAGCTTGCATTCGCTGTTTCTTCCACGTAGAATTCTCTTTGCTTGGCTCCTTATCTTTGACACCTCACTTTACACGCTTCCTCCTCCTCAGTTCGGCTGGGAAGCCTTTTTTCCTTGGTCTGTGTCTCGCTACTCAGCACGTGGGATCTAGGTTCCCCAATCAGGGATCAAGGCTGCACCGTAGGGGACGTGTGGTCTCAACCCCTGGACCACCAGGGAGGTCCCGGGAAGGGAAGTTTTCGTAGCGTTTCTGCCCACATCTCATTGGCTGAGATTGTCCTGTTCAGCCACTGCAGAGGGGGCTGGGGGTTTGAGTGTTTGGTCTTCTACCTTTCCTAGGGCGTGAGAGAGTGGACGGAATGGGGTGAGTTGAACCAGACCGACAGTGTGTGCCGGAGCCCCTGCCGCTCTCAGAGCGCCCTGCTTATTCCCTTCACAGATGCGTCTGCGTTTTCCTTGATCCCTTCCAGGACGATGCTCTACGAGGGCAGGGATAATAGCTAACCCTTTTTTTTTTTCGCTACGTGCGCATTGAGTGTCTGTTAGAGTCAGTAAATTAACGTCTGTGGGTAGAGACGGTGGAGACCCTACTTCAAGCAACATCACCGCTTTACTAGACTAAAAAAGCTTCTTAGAGCGGCAGGCGGACAGCGGAGCTTCATTCTAACACCTACCACACACCGCGTGACACTTAACAGGTGCTCACCGTTATTTTTTAAATCTCAATTAATTGATTCCATTTATTCACGGTCAAATAAATAATTGGGAGTCCATTCCCGAAGCTCTGTAATTATATTCTAAGACAGAGAGACAAATATACGGTGTCCCGCAGACCAGCGGTGGCCATATAATTCATACGAAAATCACGGGCGTCTGGCCAGCTACAGGGTCGGTGCCCATGTTTGTCTGCTAAATGAATTTGAAAATGGATGTCCAGACAACGTATTAGTTATTTCAGATAAAGAGGCAGACGGCACTGCATGTAGCTGTATAAAACGGTAGTCTTTCCGTTTAACATTCTGGGGCACCCGTCCGGTCCTTTCAGCAGATATGATGGAGAACTAGTGAAATCAGTTCTAAGATCAATTAAAGCCACACTGGTTGAATGATATTACATGATGAGAACCGTGCTGGGTTATCTCTGCTTGATCACTGACAACAGCAATTCTGGACAGAGGGATTGTCTCCATTTTTACAGCTAGGAAAAAAATGTGGTTCAGAGGGTTAAGCACTTTGCCTGAGGTTAAGATTTGTGTATGAATTCACGCGCCTGGCTCTGGACCCTGTGCTTTGGAACCATTCTTGTAAATGTGTGGAACTGAGTATATCAAGAGAAAAAATAAGCCAAAACTGCCCTTACTGCGTCTTAGGGGCTTAGCTGACCCTGTGGACAGAGGATAATACTGCGTTTCGGTCAGCGCTGCCCTGGCTCTCGCTGTGAAACCGTGTCCTCCAGGAGTATGGCAGTGATGGACGGCATTCTTGTGAGCTAAGAAATTCAAATGAATAAAAGGCTTGACAGTACAAGCTTGAGCTTTGAAAACTAGAAAGAATGTGTCCATGTCTCCGAGCTTTGTGTATCCCAGGGATTCGAGCGGCCCAAAGCAGTTCATCTTTAGGCTGTAATATGACAGTATAAGCTGGGCTCCGGAACGAGTATGTTCGGCTGGTTGGAAGGCTGAAGGCATGAACCTTAGTGTCCCGTGACAGCAAGCGTAGATCCTGACGGTGTGACCGTAAGGAGCCTCGCGCAGCGCCCGTACGAGGCACTGTCGGAAACCTTGCTCCACCCGGCGCTTCGGCACCTGCTTCCCTCCGCTGTCTGTCTGTCTGGCACTGGCCCGGCCCTCATTCTGGCTGAGCCCTGTCTTTAGGCCTGTCTGCCTTTGCCTAAGGATCCGTTTCCTGCTCCGTTTGTCATTCAGCCCCCGTGCACACACATCCTCCCCGTGGAACTGGAGAGCGGACCTTCAGAAGGCCTCCGGACTGGCAGGGCCCCGGGCAGCTCTGGTCCCTGCAGGCCTCTCTGGGCCAGAGTAGACCTTGCTGGTCTTTCAGCATCACTTTCAGACTAGTTTGACTTCTGGGAGGGGAAGAAGCTGTCGAAGCGTTCAGTGGCCATTGGCTGGATGTTCTTCTTGGCTGTCATCCAGGCTTGAAGTTCCCCATATAAGAATGTCTTTTGAATTTCCAACCAATAGAAGTGTTATTTCCACTACCAGTAATCAGAAAATTAGGGCTGCAAAGATTCCACTGGTTCTTAACATTATGTACGGGTCATATGCCTCTTTGAGAAAGTAGTGACAGCTGTGGGCATTTTTCCTAGAAAAAAAGGGCTGTGTGTGCGTATGCGCGCGCGAGAGAGAAGTGAGAGGCAGAATTACAGGTGTGCACAGTTTAACGCTGTTTATGGACCATCTGCCCTTGGACCCCAGGATCTGAACCTCCTGGTCTGACCTCCTGATTTTACAGGTAAGGGAAGTAAAGTCCACAGAAGTGAAGTGACTTAGGCAGGCTTAAGGAAGATAACCAGAACGAGGGTCTGAGCATTCCTGACTGTGCTGTGAAATTGTGTGTGTGTGTGTGTGTGTGTGTGTGTGTGTGTGTGTGCATGCGCACGTGCTCCCAGTTCATATTTTTTCCATCCCTTCTCTGCCCCACCCCTGCCATCATAGTCATTTCAGTAATTAATGTGATCTGGCCTCTCTTGAGTTTATATTATGTTCAACTGTTTTTAATAGTAAAAATGAAAATGCTTTGCTTTGGTTAAACATGGGTCAAAGAATATTACATTTCTCACAACTTCCTGAAACAGAGCTGAGCAAGTACTACTAACTCCATTTTACATGTTAGAAAATCAAAGACCCAAGTTAAGTTTTTGCGGGCCAAGGGCAGAGTGAGTTCCAGCTCTTCTCATCCGTGGGTTCCAGCTAGCGGGACGGGACTCCTGTCTAATCCTCTTATTTAAAACGAGAAGCAGCAGGAACACGCAGGTCCTTGAGTGGATGCCCAGACCACTGTTGCTCAGCCTTCAGCGTCCCTCAGAGTCACCGGGAAACCCCAACAACATCCAGGGGTAGGGACTCCCCGGTCTGGGGCGAGGCTGGGGCATCAGCACTTTTCAGAAACTCACAGGCGCTTTCCCCGCGCAGCTGCCGAGTGAGGCGCACCACCCAGACCCTTGAAGGATGCGCTGGGCGCTGCCTCATCCTTCCCGTGCTTGGAAGAGAGGCCGTGCGGGCTCCGTGCCGCCGGTTCCGGCGGAGGGCGGCCTTCCGTGGCTGCTCTCTGGGACACTGCAGAGGCGCGTGCGTGGTGTGCGTTCGGCACGGAGGTGTCTCCTTGCTGGTCATCGGTCCCGAGCGTATCTGACTCACGATGTCACACTTCTCACGAAGCCGGACGGCAGCCCGCAGCCCCCTGGCTGTGCCCGAGCCCCCGTGACGTCTGCGCCCAGCGCGGCAGCTTTGAACCGTTGCAGCTGGGCCTCGTGGCGTTCGGGAAGCCCGGCTCCCCGAGAGCCAGCCTCAGACACAGCTCTGCCCCGCGTCCCTCAGGAGGGTTGGGCTTCCAGCCCGTTTGGATGACGAGGCTGCCACAGAGCTGCCCGGGCACAGCTGCGGTCCTGCAGCCTGGGAAGATTCCGACGCGTCCTGTTCTTTCTGAACGGCAGAAGTTTCTTTAAAAGAGAAGGAAAGTGTATTGCATACTGTCCTGAGGCAAGTTTAAGGCTGGTCTAACGAGGCTGATTTCTTACGAATTCAAATACGCTTCGGGTATTTCGGTTTAAAACGTGAATTTTTCTCTGCCGAGGAGAAAATGTTTCCTTCCCCCTCCTTCATGCTAGGCCTGCAGCCACCCAGATTTGGCTGCAGCTTGTGCTGAGTGAGGAAAAGCTAAAGCTCCCAGGGCAGGCGTTGAGATGCGGCTGTCTTGCTGGGGGGCGGGGAAGGCCAGCCATCTGCCCAGGAGGCCCCCAGAGCCCCCCGCTCTCAGATGAGAGAGAAAGCTGCCTTTGTCTGGGGCCGCGTGTGACCAGCTGCTGGACCTCGGTGGGGCCACAGTGGCCAACTGCACTGCGTTCTGGCCTGCATGTACCCACAGCTGGGCCGATGAGATCACCTTCCAGAATAATCAGGGCCAGGCACAGACCTTGTCTTTGTGGGCCCAGAGGTGGCATGGCCGCCTGCTGCCTTGGAGAGGTCAGGGGGCGGGGTACCAACTGTTCTTTGTGAGCTGAGTCACTCAGTGGCGTCTGACTCTTGGCAACCCCATGGACTGTAGCCCACCAGGCCCCTCTGTCCATGGGATTCTCCAGCAAGAATACTGGAGTGGGTGGCTGTGCCCTCCTCCAGGGGGTCTTCCCAACGCAGGGATCGAACCCCATCTCTTATGTCACCTGCACTGGCAGGCGGGTTCTTTACCACTAGCGCCACCTGGGAAGCCCGAGGTGCCGTAGGCCACCCCCTTCCGTGTCAGCTGGAACCCAGAGCTGTGCCTCTCAGACTCTGGGAAAGTGTGAGGCCACTCCCTATCTCAGAGCTTCTGATGGTGTGGAGGTGGGATATATACGGAGAGAGCTGGGAAAAAATGCGTGTCTGTGGTTAGCTGTTCCATTTTGGGTTTTTGCTTGTTTTTGTTTGTTTTTAATTTCTGCGTCAGCACCAGCTCTTCTTTGCAGACGTGGGATCTCTGGTTGCAGTACCTGAGCCCTTAGTTCCCCGACTAGGGACGGAAACCGGCCCCGCCAGGGAGCCTGGAGCCTTAACCTCGGGACCGGCAGGGAGGTCTCGGGCGCTCCGTACTGCAGTCCCATCCACGCCCGTCCCCACTGCACCATTCGCCGGCTCTGTGTCCCGACCCGCAGTGTGAGGCCTCACCCCCATGCTCAGCGCCCTGGGGCGTGTTCCGTCTCGTCTGGAGGCCAGCACCGGTGTCTCATCCGCATTAGCCGAGCCTCCGAGTCGTTGCCCACCTTTGCCTTAAACCTGCCTCTTCTGTTGGTCCTCAGCTTCCCTTCACAGATCCTTCAGGCCTGTCTGTGCGGTCAGCTTCCGTCTTCATGTCCCTGTCAGACTTCCGCTGCTGGAACCCCAGCTCTGACTCGTTCATCCTCTGTCTCAAGCCTGTGTGACTGCTCCTTTCTGACGCTTCTTTTAGAGGGTCTGGTGGTGGGTGAGAGGGTCCTTCTTGTGGGCTGGCAGTGGGCGGAGCAGAAAGATACAGGCTGGTGGCTGGGGCACCTGGGCAAGCTGGAAGCTGCCAGCCCTCCTGCGTTCCTCTCTCACCTCAAGGGCAACGGAGAACAAGCTGGAAGCCCGTTAGCGTCGCTGCGTGTGTGTTAATAACTGCTTCTCCCTGCCACTCATTTCCTTCTCCCTGGGCACTCCGTAAGTCCCTTGGTTGTTTATGGTTCCCAAATCATCATTGCTGGTTGGGCGACTCCAGCTTTCTTTCCTGAAGGTTCTGGAATGGGATTATCAGGGAGGCTGGAGAAGAAATCCCTGGAGGACTGTGCGGGACCCTGGGAGGGGAAGATGCACTGGAGAAGGGAGCGGCTCCCCACTCCAGTACTCGGGCCTGGGGAACTCCGTGGACTGTACGGTCCGTGGGGTCACGGAGAGCCGGACACGCCGGGGTGTCCTCGCGTGTATGAGCTCACGGCCGATGGGGTTGAAGCCGCTCTCCTTGGCCGGGGGCAGGGTCCAGTGCCGCACAGGGCAGGGCGGGCTGCACTCCACGGCGTCTCTGCACGCCTCTGTCACCAGGGCAGACGTGAGCCATGCCGGCTTGCACACCCGCCTTCCAGATTCCACACACATTTCTCTCGTGCTGACTCGACTCCAAGGCTGCCTTGGAGAGGGACTCTGGGAGATGGACTTCTTGCTTGGCCGAGTTGACACCGCATAGCTCTGTTCCCTTGTTTATGTGTATGCCCTTCCTAATGAGCGGCCCTCAGAATGTTCCTGGTACAAGTATGAGGCTGGGATGGGGAAATAAACGTGAGATCCGTCCAGTGAAGGAGAACGAGGTGCCCTCACGAGGGGTAGCTCCTCTGCCTGCGGTACTGGTGCCTGGTGTTATGTGTGGAATTGAGTTGCACAGTCTAGAATGAGGCTGCTTTCACCGTTGTCTCTGTGAGCAGAAACCTGCTCTGTCTTCTTTCGTCTGGCTCTTGAGGCCGAGGCCCAGAATGGATGAAGTGTTCAAAGTAGGAGTCCTCAGTTTGGTCTTCTCTCTCCAAACCTCTAAGAGAACTGGTTCTGGCAAACTCGAGCTGTCTGCATGGCCTAGCTTATTTTGGCTGCTTCGTGAAAGAAGCAATATGACCAGGCTGAATATGACCATCTGGAAAATGTTCCTGGAAGCGTTTTTGAATGCCCAGAATGGAAGTCCGCTTTCCAGGGTTCGCCTATAATCACTTTCTTACATACAGGCTTAGTAAGAGTTTGGTCCTGGCTAAGAATCCAGCGGATTAGCCTTAGAAGTAAACACTCATGCAAGCTGACCGGGAGGGTAGACTGCTTAATGCAACTATGTCTGGTATGTCCTCTGGGCATGGTGGGAAGGAGGAGCCCGTCTCTGCTGGGCTCAGGCTGGCGCTACACCTGTTGCCTAAAGCGTGTTGTCTTCGTCACACAGTCCTACGTGCAGATTAGCGGAGTCTTATTGTCGAGGCTGAAAGAGTGACTCAGAGCCTCTGCTTGTGCAACTCAGTGACAGAACAAAAAGCCAGATTCGCCCAGGTCTGCCTGGCTCTGGGGCCCTTAATCTTTCCATCATATCACCGTGCTCTTGGCACAGTTGGTGCTGTTTTCCTTCCTGCTCTTCAGCTCGTCCATCTGGCTAATCTTGGCAAAATGTGTTATCAGCTCTGCCAGGAGTTAGGCATTTCTCCAGGAATGGAGATATCGGAGGGACGCCCAGTCTTCAGATCCACACATTCTCTGGTCTGTGTGTGAGGCTTCCGAAGTGGACCTGACCCAGAGTGTAACACGCCGGGCTGTGCCCTCTCTTTACCGCTGGATGGCGGGAGCCGGGAGGTGGCCTGCTTTCTTGCCCCAGCCCTGCACCGTGTCGATGTGGAGCTCTCCTGACCCTTCGGCGCAAGTCCCTGAGCTGAGACGGTCTGGGGAGGATGGTCAGCAGCCTCTTCTCTGCACGCACAGATTGCTGGGTCCTGAGTGCGGCCCCGGCCACCGGTGGAGTCGGGAAGGGGCTCCAGAGCAGAAGTGTGGGCTCCGCTCCGCTCCCTGGGAGGTCTGCCCCCGCTAGCCTTCTCTAAGACTGTCTGAGGGCCTGGGTCCCGGATATCCTGCCCCCAGGAAGTTGCTCTGTACTCAGTCCTGTCTGTGATCCTTTTGCTTTTTGCGTCAAAACACTACCAGCTCGACAGTGGCCTGTGTACCTGCACAGAGTGCACACACACGCTTGCGCACATACGTTTTGTTCTCAGCCCGAATCAGAGCAGCAGCGCTCCTGAGAAAGAGCGGAGGAACCAGACCGGCCTCGCTCGGGAGCCCCTGGTCGCCCAGCGCCAAGGACTCCATACCCCGGTGCAGGGTCCGAGCTCGACCCCTGGTGGGGACTGGGAGCCCGCAAGCTGTGCGGCTGGCCAAGTGAAAATATTAAAAACAAACGGAACACTAGACTCACTCGTACATGCTAGAAAATACCATCAGGGCACAGCAGAGCCCCCTTGGGATTAACATGATATATGAAAGCACCTGGGGGGTGGGAGGGAGGCTCGAGACAGAGGGGACACAGGCACCCCTGTGGCTACTACATGCTGATACGGCGGAGGCCAACACAACATTCTAAAGCCATCATCCTCCAATTAAAACCAAATAAATTTACCAAATATATGAAAAACGCGTTGCGTTTGTGAAAACAAAGTTGAAATGCCTGTTTTTGCATTACAAAAACATGAATAACTTTATGAATAACGTTAATGTGTTCTGTAACTCATTGAATTTGAACATCTTGGGTATATTAATTTTACATTTTAGTATAATTCAGAAAAAAGCATAATAATTTCTGGGTGTCAAATGGCTAACGACAAACGTTCTAAGGGTAAACTGGTAACTGAGTAAAGGTTTCTTGTGGAGGAAAGAATTCAGGGTCAGCGAGGAAGTGTGACCTGGAGCCTCTTAGCTTTGGCCGTCGGCTCTGTGGGAGTGAATGCTTGTGGTGAGAGCGTGTCTCCCGCTGGTGGAAGAGCCAGTCTGCAAAGAGGGGGAGTTCCAGGGAGCTTCCCGCGTCCACGGGGCTGCCCGCTGTGTGTGGGAGGAGCGGGGGCGTGATCCCCGCGCGTCTCCTGCCGCGTGAAGGCTCCCGGGCGGCAGACGCCTCCAGCAGAGCCGGGCGTCCAGGGAGTCCGGGGTTATCGGCGCCTGCCTTGCTTCTCTTCAGTTCCCTGAACCTGGGCAAACCAGCGGACCAAAAGCGTGCTGTCTTTAGCTCAAGCAGACCTGGGACGCGGTCCCCGTGCAGTCACGAGTCGGGGGCGGGGGTGTTTTCAGAACTGCCAGTGTGGACCGCAGACCCTCTGTCAGCCTGGCCCGCGTCTCAGAGCGTGGCCGGGAAGGCGCGCGTTCGTCCTGACTCTGGGAGCCCAGGCCCTCTGGACTGACCGCGAGCTCCTCACGGCTGAACCCCCAGCAGGGCGTCACGACCACCCCCACCCCCGAAGCCGAGCGGAGTGGACCAAGGCTGGCCTGGGTCTGAAACACACCTTTGGCTGCTCTGGGCTGGAAGGGAGCAGATTCTTTTTGAAACCAGCAAGCACTTCGAGTTTTTCCATTGGCAACAAAAGTTCTTTAGCTGGTTTTTGTTGTCCTTGTTGTGTTGTGGAAGAATGTTGGTGTTCCTGCAGGCCTAACTGTGGAGTCTGCTCTCCGGGGACTCCGCAGAGCCGTATGGGCTCTGAAAAGGCTTGGCGTGCAGCGGAAGGCTGGGCTTCCCTGGAGAGCGGCCCCTGTGCTTATCTGAGAGCCGGAGCTCTGCCTGCTCCCCCGCGAGCCACTCCCCAGCCAGCTGCATGCTTGGTGGAGAGATTTATGGAACAGAACCTACAGCTGCAAGTTTTCTTTTTCCTTTTTTCCAGGAACAGTGTTAAACGCTGTCAGAGCTGTTATGCAATAAGCGTAGGCACACACCTGATTTCCTCCAGGAACGTCCAAAACTCCTGAGTAGCATCCTTGTTGAATCTGACCGTTCATAGACATAAAGCTTTCTGTGGATGGAAAGAATCATGAAGTAGATGTAACTGCCGTCTTGACGCAGCTTGTGTCTCCAGTGCTCTGTTCAAGGACCAGCCGTGAGTCTAGTTAAACACTGTATGACTACTTCAGTTCTGAAAGTGAAGTCGCTCAGTCGTGTCCGACTCTTTGGGACCTCATGGAGTGTAGCCTACCAGGCTCCTCCCTCCATGGGATTCTCCTGGCAAGAGTACTGGAGTGGGTTGCCATTTCCTTCTCCAGGGGATCTTCCCGACCCAGGGATCGAACCAGGGTCTTCTGCATTCCAGGCAGACGCTTTAACCTCTGAGCCACCAGGAAGCAACTTTATTAAAGTAAACATCTCAGGGACAGGAGCAGAGATTCTTCTAACTGAATCCCACTGTTCTGCTTACTTTAAAATTATGCTGATTATTTACTGTGGCTTATGGATTCTTTATCCTTATGGAGTTCTGTTGGATTGGGAAACTTTTTCTCTTACCACCCTGTGGGGTTTTTCAATGTTTTCCTTTTTAAAAACTTTTCTTTCTTTTATTGAAGTATAGCTAGTTTACAGTAGCATGTTAGTTTCAGGCGTTCAGCACAGCAAATATCTCTCTCTCACTGGGTCAGCAATTCAGAATAAATAAATGTGTATAATCTTCTTCAGAGTCTCTTCCCTTATAGGTTATTACAAAATACTGGGCCTCGTGCACGTGTCACACGGTTCATCCTTCCTGGTTGTCTGTTTTTTATACAGGAGCGTGTATACGTTAATCCCAACCTCCTAATGTATCCTTCCTATTCAAATTCCTCCGTTTAAAATAAGTATGGTTAAATTTCTGATCTGAATGAATAACTGCAACTTGACATCTATTTCTGTTTCCCAAACCAGAACCCAGCTGGCTTCCCACCTGTGGACCTGTGCGATGGTCTCGCTCTGTTTCAACAGTCTGCGTCCACGGGGCTCTTCTGGAGGGAGAGGTTGTACAGAAAGAGGGACAGAAGAGAAAAACATATTTATTTAGCTTCACTGGTATTTAACGCTGGGCTTAGTACCTCGTCAGGCTTGATCCCCATAACAAATGCAATCCCCATTTTACAGTTGAGTAAAGTATGACTCAGAATTTGTAGCTTGGCTGCACTTGTAAATTATAAAGAGTAAGAGTTTAAAAATTGGTTGTACTGTATAGAAAATGTACAAATTATTCATGTACGTCTCAAACTATATTACAAAGCAAATCGCTAGTGAAACTACTACCCAGGAATTCTAAGATCAGGGATTAGTTGTCTACTTCTGAAATTTATATAACTTTATCGTACTGCAGTCTTCATACTGGGGACATGTTTAGAAGTGGACTGCAGGGTCATAGGCTATGCACATATGTTACCCGTAACAAGAGCAACTGTTCTGTCCTTTACTGAAAGTGGAGAGGGGTAACCTGCACCATCACTGTAACGCGTCTTGTTGCTGTTGTTGGCCTCACGCATGCCGGATCTTAGTTCCCCGACTGGGTTCCTCACCTGGAGATGGAACCCACGCCCGCTGCTGGAAGGCGGAGTCTTAAGCCTGGACCGCAAGGGAAGCCCCTGTAGCATGTCTTTCAGGCCTCTGCGCTGCTGAGGTCCGTTTATGTGCTGAGAACACTTAGGTGCGTTAGAGCACCTCCGCCCACACTCCTTCTTTCGTATTCTTCTCAACTTCTCGCCTAAAAGTCATGTCTGCCTTGCAAATGTGATGGAAGCGAACTCCCGGCCTAGTTCTTAGCACTTGAGCAACCAGGGAACCAAAGCTGTTATAATAGTAAACAGTCGTTCAGTAACTAATTAAGAGGGGTTATTCTTTCTTTTTCTTTACCTTTTTTGACTGCGCCACATAGCTTGCAGGGTGTTAGTTCCCCAACTAGGGATCGAACCTGAGCAACAGCAGTGAAAGCCTGGGATCCTAACCATTAGGCAACCAAGGAACTCCCAAGTGGGTATTTTTTCTCATATTAGAGCTGAAAGATGCTGTGAAGTCTCATATAATAGTATGCATTTTTTCCCAGCCAGCCCAGTCGATTGAACGAAGAACTAACGCTTGGAGAAGTGAGGTGGCGTGTTCGGAATGATTCAGCTCTCTGGGTGCAGGGCTGAGACGAGAGTCTATCTCCTGACTCCTCATCCAGGGCTTTCTCCATTGCCGCGTGCTTGATTTGCGTGTGTGTTAGTCTGTCAGTCCTGTCTGACTCTTTGCGACCTCATGGACTGTAGCCCTCCAGGCTCCTCTGTCCGTGGAGTGAGTTGCCACTTCCTATTCCCAGGGATCTTCCCGACCAAGGGATGAAACCCAGGTCTCCTGGGCTGCAGGCGGACTCTTTACCACTGTGCCACCTGGGCGCCCCCTTGGGGAAATCCTCGCTGGAGGGGCAAGAAGGAGGGAAAGAAAGAGCAGATCCCAGAGACACACGTTTTAGGATTTTTTCTTTCTATGCGAATAAGCTGCACTTCATAGACGGCTGAGGAATGCCTCCTGTTGAACATGGCAGCCCTTGTGCTGAGCTGATACCCGATAGCAACACTCTCACCCCCGTGCTGTGCTGATACCCGATAGCAACACTCTCACCCACCTGACAAAGACAGGCGGCTCCCGAGCCTTCTGCTGGCCTGTCTCCACCGTGAAGCAAAGATCGCAGTGACAAAAAGGCAGCAACGTTGAAGGCGCAGATTAGGTGACGCAGTCGCCATGATGAATGGTGTGGCTTGGGGGAGTTTTCTGGCTGAGTTAGTTATATGCAGCGTTGCTACCATGGGTCATTGTACAATCCTTTATTCACCTTGTGCCCTGCCTCTGGGAATGTTTAAAATCTGCACCCAGGAATCATTACTCTTCACCTCACTCTAGCAGCAGAGTTATGAATAAGGTGGTTATTTAAACTTTGGTTGAGGATCATAAGACCTGATAGGCCTAGCCCAGTTGTAAAGATTAGTCTGATTTATGCTTTTTTTATTTCAGTATTTGTTTCATTTATTCATCTGCCTGTGCCGGGTCGTAGTCGTGGCACGTGGGTTTCCAGTTTTCTTTGCAGCGTGTGGGGTCTTCAGTTGCAGCGTGCGGACTCTTAGCTGTGACAGGTGGGATCCGGTTCTTTGACCAGGAGTCGGACCCCGACCCCCTGCCTCAAGAGTGTAGAGTCTTAGCCGCTGGACCACCATGCAGGTCCCTGAGTTATAGTTAAAAGATAAAACTGCCCCCTTACCATTTTCCATCACTTTCTTCCCTGATGATGATGAAGTGAGCATTATTCCATTTTTCAAAGATGCTGGAAGGAAAAATCAAATCTTCGTCCTTAAGAGGCTTGTGTGTCAGAGGTGCTTAGATACCGTATCGAGGTGTGTATCTGTGTGGTATCGGGCCATTTGGGGGGAACTGAGTATCACTCAGGGGACAAGGTAGCCTGGGGCCTCAGTATACAAGCATGTAAGGAACTTTGGGAAAATGTTAGGGGGCCCCGTTAGCCATTAGAACACTGCCCATGCAGACTGGCAAGCCGCACCCTGAGAAGTGGTCCAGGCGTTTGGATCAGACGGCTGGACTTTCCAGGTGTGGATGACAAAGGAAAGAGACTTAAAATCACCCATAAAGAGATCGTGCTCTATTTAGACACCTATGCTGTTGCTTCCACAGTCTTGTCTGTTAGATTATGGAAGCCATGGTGTAATAATTTGGCGCAGAGTTTAAAGAGTTTAAAGCAGAGTTTAAAGTTTCTGGCGCTAGTGGTAAAGAACCTATGGGGTCACTAAGAGTTGGACACAACTCAGCGACTTCGCTTTCACTTTTCACTTTCATGCATTGTAGAAGGAAATGGCAACCCACTCCAGTGTTCTTGCCTGGAGGATCCCAGGGATGGGGGAGCCTGGTGGGCTGGCGTCTGTAGGGTTGCACAGAGTCGGACACGACTGAAGCGACTTAGCAGCAGCAGCAGCTAATGCAGGAGACGCAGGAGACATGGGTTCGATCTCTGGGTCAGAAAAATCCCCTAGAGAAGGAAATGGCAACCCACTCCAGTATTCTTGCCTGGAGAACTCCGTGGATGGAGGGGCTGGTGTACTATAGTCAATAGGGTCACAAAAAGTCGGATACTGCTGAGCATGCATCATTAAAGAAATAGGAACAATTAAAATATAGCTTTTTTTCTTTCTAAACTTTCAACGGCTTTCAAGTGTTTCTTAATCTATGCATGACTTCCTTAATCTGGCTCACCCTCAGCCTTCTTTTGGTTTGGATACCTTGGCTGTGAAAGAGCCTCAAGCTACGTCCTCAGGAAGACTGGCTGTGGTGTGTATTTGCCATGGTAACACCTGACCCCGGGGCTCACATGTGGCTGTAACAGTGCGTGTGCCGACCTGGTGGCAGGTTTGGTGGTTTGGGGTTATTGCATTTTGAGCAACTTGGATATTATCTCTGACAACAGATCTCAGCTTGAGCATTTCATACATTGCTATTATTCATTTTAAAGTCTAAGAAAGAAAGAAAGTGAAGTCGCTCAGTCGTGTCCGACTCTTTGCAACCCCATGCACTGTGGCCCGCCAGGCTCCTCCGTCCATGGGATTCTCCAGGCAAGATACTGGAGTGGGGTGCCATGTCCTTCTCCAGGGGATCTTCCCGACCCAGGGACTGAACCCGGGTCTCCCGCATTGCAGGCAGACTCTTTGCCATCTGAGCCACAAGGGAAGTCCTCATTTTAAAGTTTAGAAGATGGCAAAATTTGGCTTTGTGGATGAAATAGGAACTTCCCTGGTAGTCCACTGGCTAAGACTCCACACTCCCAGGGCAGGGGTCCCAGGTTTGATCCCTGGTCAGGGAACTAGAGCCCACGTGCCACCACTAAGGCCTGGTGCAGCCAAACAAATCAATAAATATTGTGGAAAAGTAAAAATTTAAAAATGAAAGAGACTGCAGGCAAGCAGTAATTACAATAACATCTGAAATGTCAGCCCCCCTCTTGTATTTGGGGTTGTTAATTTTCAGAGCTGTAGAATGTATTCAGTTCAGTTCAGCTGCTCAGTCGCGTCTGACTCTTTGCGACCCCATGAGCTGCAGCATGCCAGGCCTCCCTGTCCTTCACCAACACCCGGAGCTTACTCAAACTCATGTCCATCGAGTCGGTGATAGGACCTGACAATTCACATTTTCAGCAAGCCCTTAAAAGGTGACTTATATTTGCAGTACAGCTTGAGAGCCGCTGTTTTATACTGGGATGGGATTTTCACTTAGGCAACTGAACAGCAAAAACGTCTTGAACAGGGACTTCCCTGGCGGTCCAGGGGTCGAGCATCCGCTCGCCAATGCAGGGAGCGCGGATTCAGTGCCCACTCGGGGAGGGCCTCACGTGTCGGAGCAGCCAAGCCCCAGCACAGCCAGAAACAAACCAATAGTTTCCTACACGTTGGCTTAAATAATGTAGACTGGATTTGTAGCTGAAACTTCTCACACGTAACTGGCTCAAAATAAGCTGCTTCGCTAATCAATCAGCGTATTTCCTGTCTCAAGGAATGATCCAGTAGGATAGCTTGGATGCCTGGTGGGATTTGTAGAGAGAAATTCTACTTTTAGTGGCAGCTCGATTAGGGTGATCTCTAGACACCTCTGAGGACTCTGCTTGGTTGGGGATTTCAGTGTCAGCCTGCCCGTCACACCTTGGCTCTGCTCTCGGTCTCCTTTGATTGGACAAGCTTCCGTTTCCTGCTCACCGGGACTCAGCTCTCCCTGATTCTCCTCTGTATCTGTCTGGGTCTCTGTCTTGCTCAGTGTTTTATTATTTTCAGGGAAAGCCTGAAGCAGCCTTCCCTTCCAACCCTTCCTTCTCTTTCAAGATCAGAAAGGAGAGAAAAGGACAGCTGAGAGTAGCTTCCATAGGAAAGTTTCTGTGGCAGGGATCCGAGTGCCTGGTGCATACAGATTTCCGGGGTGGAGAGAGGACACTGCAGTGACCCCAGGTGTGGTGTGTCTCCTCCACCTCACTCCCAGTCTGCGTGAAACACTCAGATGATTGTGATGGGCCCAGCCATACAAGGATTACTGGGCAACTGCACAACCCCAAGGGCACCCTGGCTGTTTGGAGGGCTAGTGGTTAGTGTCCGACTGCCAGCACGGGGCAGGGGGAATTAGAGGCAAGGTTGCTTCCTTGGTTTGGCTCCTTCTTGGGAGGAAGCCTGGGGCACAGCCTCGGTGTTTATCCAGCCTGGTCTCAGCTGCGGTGTCCGAGTCCTGCCTCTTCTGCTTGCTCCCTCCTACCCGACCGACTCCGGTTCTCAGAACCTTTCTGCACTGCCCTGCTGCTCAGAGACATCACGTACCCAAGACCTGGGGAGGCTTTGTTCCTCCTCTTCATCAAGGATGGTGTTGTTCCGTCGCTCAGGCGTGTCCGACTCTTTGCGACCCATGGACTGCAGCATGCCAGGCCTCCCTGTCCTTCACCTTCCCTCGGGGTTTGCTCATTAAGGATAATGTCTTCCATTTCCCTTCTTTATAAAGTGAAGGTAAAAGATATATATGGAATGACAAGAACTTGAAGGTAATATGCAAAAATAGTAAGTAGTTATATTCACTTGAATTATGAGTAGTTTTTTCACTTCTGCAAACTTCTCTAATACAGCTAGTATACTGCTTTGCTTTTTAATTGGTAAACTGTTTGTTTGTTTTTTTTTAAGAGAAACAAAACCAAAGCGCTGTTGAGATGGAAACAGGGGCACCTGAGCTAGGGGGAGAGGGCTAAGAGGTACCCACTGCTACTGAAAATTAGGACTGAGTGTGCAGTGTAGGGAACGTGGTGAAAAATGCTGTAATGACTTTGTAACTAGATGGTTACAAGGCGACAGACGGTAACTAGAGAGGGTCATTTTGTAAAATGTATGAAATTATCGAATCACTGTGGTGGCACACCCGAAACTAATATAAGTCAGTCATATTAATTTTAAAGTAAAAACAAAAGGTAGAAAAAGTGACGGTGTCCTCCTTGTAGGAAATGAGTTCAGAGCAGCTACAGGCACTTAGGAATGAGCTCTTTTCAGTGAACCGTGGAAATGAGGGTATTGCAATCAAAGCTTTGAAAACTGATCTGATAAAGATAATTGTAAGCAGAAGAAAAACGCCACAGCCTCACTTGAATGTTCGTAACCACCTGGGGTGGCATCTAACGCCCTCTGACCCCTGCGGGAGGTGCTTGGCACCCAAGGTTGGTCTGTTCAGAGCTCATCGCGTGTTCCGTGTGTTTGTGCTTTTTCATGTCAGTAGAGAAATCATTTCGCCCGGGCTGTGTGGTTTCCACTGTTACTTGTCATGTGTGTTGATTTTCAGAACATAGTGTACCAGAGATGCTAGCTCGAAGTTCATTAAAACCAAATACATTGCATGGCAGTGCCTGCCTTTCCAGGTCATTTTGCACGTTTTTAGTAACAGGACATTGGACCCGCTGTAACCACAGCACCTGTTGGGACCGCTTAGGGAGAGGTGACGTCTTTCCAACAGCCTGATTCTAAAAATACTACCTTGAAGATAAGCAGGACACATGTTTGAAAGGCTTTTTTTTTTTTACTCATTCAAGGGGAAAAAATGAAATAAATGTCTAAATTTCTATATCGTTGAGGATTTTAAGTGACAGAAGAAGCAAGTCAACCTCAACTGAGTAAAAACCTTCTTATGAAATTGGAAGAAGCGAAACAACATCATGAGATATTTGCAGGAACCCAGACTGTTTAACTAGGGTGTCCTTGGTGGCTCAGATGGTAAGAGTCCTTCTATCCGCCTGCAATGCAGGAGACCCAGGTTTGATCGCTGGGTGGGGAAGATCCCCTGGAGAAAGGAACAGCTACCCACCGAGTGTTCTTGCCTGGAGAATCCCATGGACAGAGAGCCTGGCGGACCACAGTCCATGCAGTTACAAGAAGTCAGACAGTGAGCGACTAACACTTTCACTTTAGTTTTGAAGCACCAAGCCCACCTCTCCTTATCTCTTTCTCTCTGGTGGCCCCAGATCGGGGATCACAGATCTGAAAGACCTCTCAGCTAGGTGTAAGGAAAGCAGGAAGTGCTGAGGACCGCAGCAAACGAGAGAACATGCCCATTGAAAGGGGCAGCCGCTATGGAGAAGGGTCCAGCGGCCATCCAGGTCTGGTGTGGTTAGATCAGACTCTTCCAAAGAGGCCAGAATTTGGAATGTTTAAAAAATATTTGTTTTTGTTTCTTTGCTTATTTGGCTGCACTGAGTCCCAGCGGAGGCATGCAGGATCTGCAGCCGTGTTCCCGCGTGCAGAACCTTTGTTCCCGCGTGCAGAACCTCTAGTTGCAGAATGTGGCATCTGGTTCCCTGACCAGGGCTCGAACCTGGGCCCCCTGCACTGGGAGCGTGGAGTCTTAGCCACTAGACCACTAGCGAAGCGCCCTAGAAATCTAGATTTGTGTGTGAAAATTTCCTAATTTTTAAACGTTGGTCAATGGAAACAAAGACAGCGTAGGGGATGGAATACAGCTCTGGCTGAGACTAAACGCTGCGGGCACTCCCTGAGCGACCAGGAGACGTGTCTCACCCTTGCGAGCCTGTGAGGGGGTCGCCAGACCCGGCAGCTTCTGCCCTCTCCTTGGGCAACACAGGACTCTTCATCCGTTTGCAGGAAAGAAGCGCCTTACTCTAAAGTCAGCGCTCTGGATCGGGAGGGGATGGAATTCTCGCTCTTTGACTCCTGAGTATGCTGCAGCAGAAAACACAAACCTCTAGCGAGCGTCCACATCGTTGTTCAATTGCTCAGTTGTGGCGTTGTGTCCGACTCTTTGCAACCCCATGGACTGCAGCACGCCAGGCCTCCTTGTCCTTCACTGTCTCCCAGAGCTTGCTCAAACTCGTGTCCATTGAGTCGGTGATGCCGTCCAGCCATCTCATCCTCTGTCGTCCCCTTCTCCTCCTGTCCTCAATCTTTCCCAGCATCAGGGTCTTTTCAGCTCTTTGCATGAGGTGGCCAAAGTATTGGAGTTTCAGATTCAACATCAGTCCTTCCAATGAACACCCAGGACTGATCTCCTTTAGGATGGACTGGTTGGATCTCCTTGCAGTCCAAGGGACTCTCAAGAGTCTTCTCCAGCACCACAGTTCAAAAGCATCAATTCTTTGGCGCTCACCTTTCTTTATAGTCCAACTCTCACATCCATACGTGACTACTGGAGAAACCATAGCTTTGACTAAATAGACTTTGTTGGCAAAGGATTTATTGTCTTTGCTTTTCAATGTGCTGTCTAGGTTTGTCACAGCTTTTCTTCTAAGAAGCAAGCATCTATGTTACGATAGCACTAAATTGTCCTGCAAATTAGTCATAGTTTGCTTCGGGATGTACTCTGACCTGCTCACGTGACCATGATTCTGACTTCAGCCGTGGTTGAGAACTGCTGATTCTGTACAGGATGTGCTCTGCAGGAAAAAAAAAAGTGCCCTGAGTTCACAAGCCAGGTTTGTGGAAACGGGAATGGAGAAACAGCGACTGTTCTCCTTGCAGAGGACGGCACCGAAGCTGGTGAGCCGAGTGGAGGATACAGAGGTTTATGAAGCAGCCCGTGTCTGTTGAGTAAATAAACACTGTTCCTGCCACTCTGTACATTCCATCTGGTTTTGCATATGACCTTGATATTTTTAAAGGAAAAGAAGTTAATTGAAGCCACTATTGGTATAGGGCTTGATATTTGCAAAGCAATTTTAAATTCATTGATTTGAACCTGTGAAGATAAGTGTTTTTACCCAACTGTGTCTTATAAATGATGTCACTGACGCCTAGAAGAAGACAAATTACTTTTAAGATCATCCAGAAAAGGAAACTAGGACTTAAATCCATATTGCTGGATTCCAGATCCTGTACCTTTTCCACAGATACACAGTTGTCCTTTTAATATGTTCCAATTTTGATTTATCTAAGTAATAGTTATAGGTATCTTTAGACTTACTAATACAGTATTTTATATGTTGTATTTTATATTTACATTTAAGAAATGACATACAACTTATATTCTATATCGTTTACATTTCATATTTGTTATCTTTGTTAATACAGTGTTTGAGTTTCTATTGATCCTACACACTCAGAAAGCAGTAAGAGGAAATTGTGATTTCGGGTGTCTTAGTATTTTCACATTCTTCGTGTCATCAACACTAACATAAGTGAAAGTGAAAGTGGAGTCGCTCAGTCGTGTCCGACTCTTTGCGACCCTGTGGGCTGGAGCCCGCGCTAACATAATTATTCATAAATGATTGAGAGCAGGTGCGCACCTTCACGGGCTTTCCAGGTGGCGCTAGTGGCAAAGCCCTCACCTGCAGGAGACATGAGTTCATTCCGGGGGTCAGGAAGACCCCCTGGAGGAGGGCATGGTGGCCCACTCCAGTGTTCTTGCCTGGAGACTCCCGTGGGCAGAGAAGCCTGGCGGGCTGCAGTCCGTGGGGTCACAAAGAGTTGGAAATGACTGAGCGACTGCCAGCTTCGGCTTAACGAGTTCTGGTGAATCCTTGTTTTTTCGTGTCTGGTGAAAGTTAGACATGATTAGATTTTCGCATTAGACAGGATAACACCTCTCAGCAGCTGCAGCTTGTATTCCCTTAGGAAGGTGGGGTTAGAGCCTGAGGTTAGCACCCACCGTAACAAATTCTTGAATTAGTCAATCTCAGGTGCTCTCTGATGGTCCAGTGGCTAAGACTCCATGCTCTCACTGCAAAGGGCTCTTCCATCCATGGTTGGGGAGCTAAGATCCCACACGCTGTGCCGTGTGGCAAAAATAAATAAGTGCGCTTAGTTTATTTTTAAATTTTTATTGGAGTATAGTTGATTCACCGTGTTGTGTCCGTCTCTGCTGTACAACAGTGTGAGTCGGTTGTCCACATTCATATAGCAGCTCTTTTTTAGATTCTTTCCCCATATCAAGTCATTACAGAGTATTGAGTAGAGCTCCCTGCGGTACACACTTCCCTGCTGCACGTGAACCACTGTGCCGAGCAGCTCCAGTCGTGTCTGACTCTGTGGCCCTATGAACTATAGCCCACCAGGCTCCTCTGCCCAGGGGCTTCTCCGGGCAATAACACTGGAGTGGGTTGCCGTTTCCTCCTGCAGGGGAGTCTTCCTGTCCCAGGGGTGCAACCTCAGTCTCCTGTGGCTCCCGCGCTGGCCGCCGGCTCTTTACCACCAGCGCCGTGCGGGAAGCCCCCCGTATAGTCCCGTGTGGGTGTTCGTCGCAACCTCCCACTTTATCCCCCCCTCACCCCTGGTAACCCTGAGTTGTTTTCTGCATCTGTGACCGCTGCGGCTTTGGAGATGAGCTCCTTGGCGCCCTTTTCAGGCCCCACACGCGGGCGATGCCGCCTCCCGCCTGCCTGTCCCGTCTGCCTCGCTGCGCCGCGCGTGGCCGTCTCCGCTCCATCCGTGCGGCCGGAACGGAAGCGCCGCGTCCTCGCCCGGGCCGCCTCGGGACTCAAGAGATGCTCTCTCTCTGTCCTCCAGGTCTGCCAGTTCGTCGTCTCTGTGAACGGGCTTAACGTGCTGCACGTGGACTACCGGACGGTGAGCAACCTGATTCTGACCGGGCCCCGCACCATCGTCATGGAGGTCATGGAGGAGCTGGAGTGCTGAGCCCGGGCCGGGCAGGGGCTCGCGGCGGGCGGTGCGGCGGCGGCGGACCCGCGGATCTGCGCTCCGCACACTCGCGTCTTCATTCGAGTTTCCTGCACTGATGCCCTGTTGAATGCAGGAGAACCAGGGAGTATGTCTTTAAAAAAGAAAAAAAGACAACACCTGTCGGTGCAGAAAAAGTTTCAGACATAGAATTTTTTTCCCACATAGTTGCATTGCCTTACTCAACTTCCATTTGTAGTTCACGTCCGTTGTTTCCGGTCTCGGTTCACAAAAAGTTGAGATGCTTCTTTCGCCAAAACAGCAACGTGCTAAATCTGCCTTCGTGGGAATCAATACGGTAGTTTCTCTAGACTTTACGTTCTACTCTCACCAAAACGAGCATGGATCTGCTTATTAGAGGATCTCGATTTCACTGAATTTCAAACTGAAGCAACATCCAAAGGAATAGTACTTGTTAACTGGCGTTTTGAAGGTTCTAAAGCGTTTTTTGACTTTTTCTTAATTCCTGCCTTTAGTATCAACTTCGAACTTAATGTGTGTTTTCAGTTATGGCAGTGGTCAAAAAGCAAACCCTTTGTGATGACGTGGGTGGGGCAGAGAGAGAGATAATTACTTAAAACTATGTGGGCTCTGTTTTCTCTTTCTGAGCCTGGATCATTCTGTCAATCAGCAAGAGCAGCTTTCTAGAAATAATTCTGAATATGTTGAATGTCAAAACAGACAAGTTTGTATGTACATATATAATTCAGAATCATGCTTCTGCCAAGATTTCACGCTGAAGCTGTCCCTTGTGAAGTATTCTGGAACTTGGCCCATATATGATAACACTTGAAACTAAATTGCCTTATTGGCCTGAATTTTCACTAGCTTTCTAGTGTGACACCTTCTAGGAACATGACATGCTGCTTATTTGGTGGGATTATTTTTTGCCAAAAGCACCTTCTTGTGCTGTAACTTTTTAGCCCACTTGTACATATGCACATGTCTTTTTTTTTTTTTTTTGGTTTTGTTTTTGGTCTTGAAGAAAATGCATTTTGGAGCTTGGTGTGTAGAGGAAGTTTCTCAGAGTGCCAAATTAGGGAGTCAGGGAATGCCCAATTCCTTTTATTTTCATATAACGCGTCTGAATGACAAGGCTACTTTCTTATCATGTAGTAACAAAGTGCGCATGTTGTGCCTCGGCCTTTGTTTAGTGATGGGTTATAACGTGGTTCTGGTAGAGTGGGCGCGCTGTGCTGAAGATGTCCGCTCTCTGTGTTTCTGGTAACCCACCTTTCTCGTCTGTAGCCTTAGGCCGAGAGCAGGGTTTCGCAGCAATGCAGGATCTACCGCGAGTCCTGTCAGCCCGCCGCGGGAAGTCCTGGAGTGTCCGTGTGCGCGCGCGTTTACGCCGTGCGCCAGGCGCTGTGACCGCTCTCCAGCCTCATCAGGACCCGCGAGGCAGTTAGAGTCGCCCAGGTGTTTCGGACTTTTCGCTCAGTCTGAGCAAGTTTAGAGGAGGTCTCTAAGGCCCCACCGCGGCAGGAACTCCTGGGCGACAGCCTGGGTTCAGGCACCGTCTGTCTAGTGCAGGCGCCCTGAGCCCACCCCAGCCCTCCGCAGCCTTCTGCCCCCGAGCTGCGCGCACACTGTGCGGCCTCTCCTGCTGACCCGGGCGGTCAGCGGCGGCCGCATCGCCGTGTCACCGCGGAGGAAGCGGGCTCATCAAGGCCCGAGGCTGTTAACAGTCCGGGGGAGGCGTCGCCCATCAGGCTTTCTTTAAAGGTCGTCCCAGACGCCTTCTGGGCCTGGGCCTTCACTGCCGACTCGAGGAGGAGGCAGGCCTCCGGGGACGGCATCCCCCCGCGGGCGCTGCTCCTTTGCTGCCGACCTGACGGCTGTCCCGGTGTTGGCCCAGCTCCCCGTCCCTTCAGCCAGTCTAAGCAGCAGAGGCAGGCTTTGCTTGATTCAGAGGGTGGCGCTGATGGCTTTGCTCAGATGAAGGCCCGGGTGAAGGAAGGGAGACTACGGTGAAGGGAGGGAAGCCTTTGGCTCCCGCCACCCTGAGCTTAAAGCCCAAACGCCAGAGAATTCTGCTTCAGGAGCGCGCCCCCTGAACCGTGGCCCCAGCCCACGCTTCATCCTCACCCTGTGAGTGAGTGCTCCTCACCCTGTGAGTGCTCCTCACCGAGGGCCGGGCTGAGCTTTCTCCAGCCTTTGCACATCCAGTTTTTCCTCCCTGGAATATTATCCTTTCTCTGTCTCTGCCTGGAACGGTCTGTCTTACGAACCCCCGTTAGGTATTGTCTTAGATATTCCCTCTGGGAAATCTTCACCAGCAGCCTGGTTCTGGGATGGATGCCCTTCTCTGAATTCCCGGGGACCCCTATACACCAGCCTCCCGCGATCCCAGCACTGCTGACATTTCCTCGGGAACGGTCCCGTCCCCCGTTCTGTCTCCCGGAGTTCTCGGCGTCTGCAGAACGGGGCTGTCAGGCGTTGCCGTCGCCTAGCACGTTTCCTGACGCAGAGCAGGCTGTCAGCTCTCCACTGCTCCTGAGCAGTCAGGCCGGAGCATAGCTTCTCACACTGCTGATTCGCCCAGGAGCCTGTGGTTGGCCTTCGGGCAGAGCTGTGCTAGGGTGACCGAGCACAGCCTGGTGTCCTGGCTGAGTTCACACGCGCCCCTGAGGTCAGTGCTCGGGCCGATGCTCGGGGCTGGCTGGCGGGGGCTGGCTCTGTGACTCCGTCTGGCTGTGGCCTGGGGCTGTGGCTGAGACTCCTCCGTTGGACTCACATGGTCTTTCCCCATAGCTGACCCAGGCTTCCTCATTCGGTCTCAGGAGATCAAGTGAAGTGAAGTGAAGTCCCTCAGTCGTGTCCGACTCTTTGCGACCCCGTGGACTGTAGCCTACCAGGCTTCTCCGTCCATGGGATTCTCCAGGCAAGAATACTGGAGTGGGTTGCCATTTCCTTCTCCAGGGGGTCTTCCCGACCCAGGAATCGAACCCGGGTCTCCCGCATTGGAGGCAGACGCTTTAACCTCTCAGCCACCGGGGAAGCCGCCAGCGGCAAAGAGAAGAAGAAGAGAAGCTGCAAGCCCTTCTGCGGACCCGCCCGAAGCCGCCCAGGGTCACTTCCGTAGCCTTTTCTCGGCTGGTGCAAGTCACAGAGCTAGCCCAGAACCAAGAGGCCCGAAAGCAGGCTGCCCCTGTGATGGGAGGAGCTGCCGAGAGTCTGGCCGGTTTTAATCTGCCCAGAGTAGATACTCCCTTTTGAGTGAAGGCCTGAGGAGTTACCTGGCTGTTGAAAGACTTCAGCCATCCAGACGCCAATCACTGCCCACCCGCTGGGTAGAAGTGCAACGTTGTGAACAAAGCCCCACGCCCAGTGAAAACTGAAGTCAGGAAATCCTAAAGCCACAGTGCTGCGTGGGGCCCCGGCAGCGCGGTGTTGCCCTCTGCCTTTCGCTGAGGCGTGGAGCGGTCTTGGTGGGCGGCCCGGGCCCAGCACCTCCCTCCCTGCAGTCGCGAGTCCTCAGCGTGGCCTCCGCAGCGCAGGGCGGGGTGGGGAAGACGGGCGTTTGGCTTTGGCTTGTTCGTGACACGTGGTTGTGCCGTGTACCCGTGAAAGAGAAGGATACGTTCTTTAACTCAGGCCTTGAGTTGTTAAATCGTAGCATATTAAAAAGTAAATATTTTTTATGGCATTTTGACAGTTGAACTGCTTTAAAATTCAGAAATTCCAGTCCTAAACGGAACACCAAGAATTATTCCGAATTAGGAGGAAGCAGGATTTTGAAGAACTTTTATTTCCTACGTATGTGTGTGTCTGCGTTGTGGGGAATTGTGTGTGAGTTGAGATCGCTCATGGAGAATCTCTGAAATGGCTTAGTTTGTTCCCAGAGAAGACACGTTTGGGTTTCCAGGTGTCTGTGTGTCTGTGATGGAGACAGAAATCACTTGACGTCGAGTCGCGAGCACAGGTGTACTTTCGGTGCTGATTTGAAAGCCGTGTTGGTTGATTCTGCTGTAGAGAGAAAACGCAGCCGCCCTGGGGGCTGGTCCTGCTATCGGATGCTCTCTTATTAACCTCTGTCAGATAATTATGTGAACTGATAAATTTGTGGTCGAGAAATGGTGGGTAACATGAAGAGATCCGTGTTTGAGCAGATTAGATACGACCAACCTCACACTGCCTTAAGGTGAATGCATTGGAGCGGTAACAATTAATAGTTTAAAAATCACTGCTTTCAGTCCAAAATAGAGTCTCACTTTCCCAAATACTCATTCCTTTCAAATATGTCATGAAAATAATCTGCTTTAAGATCTGTTTGAATAGTGTTGACTATTCTCTCCTGTTCAATATTAATCGGGTTTCATTTTGATTATCTGTGATCAGAATAACCCAAGATCATTTCAGTTTTGTAAATTGGTTGGAGTCTGTTGGTATCATTGACCATGGTTTTACTCATTCAAAGAAGAATTTCAGGTATAATATGTTTTCCCTCAGTTCAGTACCAAGAGGACAAATTTACCGTGTACCAAAAGGAAGTTCATAATCAAAGTCACTATATGGTATTGTGAAATGCATTAATATATGTACTTAATATATATGTTTATTTTTAAATTAGGTTGAAATTTATTTTCTCTGTTTCTTAAAAGTTACAGCAAAATAATTAAAATTATAATATAACAATAGTATAGCATGAAATAAATGTTAAATTTTTAAAATGATGCCTTTAAGGTTTCAGCTTTTCCTTTCTTTAGAGAAAATTAACCATTTTTTTATCCTAAGAAAGAGTTGCATTGTAAAGCTGATCTACAACTAATCTGTCAGAGAGCACACGTGGGGCTGGTGTCCAATTCTCTAATGTAACCAAAAGTGCCATTTGTAAAACTACTTAATGACGGATGCTTTCTGAAGCTGTTTTGCCTGGAAAAAAGAAAAAAAAGTGCATTAAAAAGGTTTTTTCTCTACTGTATTGATTTGAAATCATTTTCTCCCTACACATGTATTGATGACTGTTGGGAAGAGCTGACTCATTTGAAAAGACCCGGACACTGGGAAAGATTGAGGGCAGGAGGAGAAGGGAACGACAGAGGATGAGATGGTTAGATGGCATTGCCAACTCAATGGACATGAGTTTGGGTGGACTCTGGGAGTTGGTGATGGACAGGGAGGCCTGGCGTGCTGCGGTTCATGGGGTCGCAAAGAGCCGGACACGACTGAGCAACTGAACTGACTGATGGAATAGTCTATATGGAAAAATGCTATGTGGTTGCTGTTTTGAAATAATGTTAGTTATTTTTTTATTTTCAACTAATTAGGGAATCAGTTCCACAATTCAGCGCATGTAGGGTATAAGTAAGGAGGTGAGTGGTCATCCAGACTGCATTCAATACTAACCAAAAGGACGTTGCATTTTTCTCTCATGTATTCACTTGCTCGTTCATTCAGGAAGCCTCCCTGAGGGCGTGTGTTTTGCTGAACAGCATGTATAAGGCTCTCCTCTTGGCTCAGTGGTAAAGAACCCGCCAAAGCAGGACACGCAAGAGACAGGGGTTCGATCCCTGGGTCAGGAAAATCCCCTGGGGAAGGAAGTCACTACCAACTCCAGAGTTCTTGCCTGGGAAACGCCATGGACAGAGGAGCCTGGGGGCTACAGTCCACAGGGTCCCAAAAGAGTCGGACACGACGTGAACTCCCTGATGTTCAAGCTGGTTTTAGAAAAGGCAGAGGAACCAGAGATCAAATTGCCAACATCCGCTGGATCATCGAAAAAGCAAGAGAGTTCCAGAAAAACATCTATTTCTGCTTTATTGACTATGACAAAGCCTTTGGCTGTGTGGATCACAATAAACTGTGGAAAATTCTTCAAGAAATAGGAATACCAGACCACCTGATCTGCCTCTTGAGATACCTATATGCAGGTCAGGAAGCATCAGTTAGAACTGGACATGGAACAATAGACTGGTTCCAAATAGGAAAAGGAGTACGTCAAGGCTGTATATTGTCACCTTGCTTATTTAACATATGCAGAGTACATCATGAGAAATGCTGGACTGGAAGAAACACAAGCTGGAATCAAGATTGCCGGGAGAAATACCAATCACCTCAGATATGCAGATGACACCACCCTTATGGCAGAAAGTGAAGAGGAGCTAAAAAGCCTCTTGATGAAAGTGAAAGAGGAGAGTGAAAAAGTTGGCTTAAAGCTCAACATTCAGAAAACAAAGATCATGGAATCCGGTCTCATCACTTCATGGGAAATAGATGGGGAAACAGTGGAAACAGTGTCTGACTTTATTTTTGGGGGGCTTCAAAATCACTGCAGATGGTGACTGCAGCCATGAAATGAAAAGACGCTTACTCCTTGGAAGAAAAGTTATGACCAACCTAGATAGCATATTCAAAAGCAGAGACATTACTTTGCCGACTAAGGTCCGTCTAATCAAGGCTTCGGTTTTTCCTGTGGTCATGTATGGATGTGAGAGTTGGACTGTGAAGGCTGAGCACCGAAGAATTGATGCTTTTGAACTGTGGTGTTGGAGAAGACTCTTGAGAGTCCCTTGGACTGCAAGGAGATCCAACCAGTCCATTCTGAAGGAGATCAGCCCTGGGATTTCTTTGGAGGGAATGATGCTAAAGCTGAAGCTCCAGTACTTCGGCCACCTCATGCGAAGAGTTGACTCATTGGAAAAGACTGTGATGCTGGGAGGGATTGGGGGCAGGAGGAGAAGGGGACGACCCAGGATGAGATGGCTGGATGGCATCACTGACTCGATGGACGTGAGTCTGAGTGAACTCCGGGAGTTGGTGATGGACAGGGAGGCCTGGCGTGCTGTGATTCACGGGGTCACAAATAGTCGGACACGACTGAGCAACTGAACTGAATTGAACTAGGGGTACAAGATGGAGCAGACAGGACCCTGCCTTCAGCCCCACGAGTCATGTCTAGGCCGTCTCTAGAAAGCTGCTCTCTATAGCGAGGGGGAGGATATGCAATCCTGGGGCTGATGCACAAACCACCATCCAACCCCAGAAGCAGAACAGTGACAAGCCCTTACGTTTACGTGCTGTCCCTCCCCGATCCTGCCCCCACTTTCCCTTACCCGAGGTGAGCACGGTGGTGAACATTGTTACCGCTCTCCTGTTCTTTTTTGTTTTTTGGCCAGGCGATAGTGAGAGCGCTAAATTCTACCCACTGCACCATCAGGGAACCCCCCCTGCTGTTCATTTTTTGGGGGGGAGCACGCCACGTGTCGTGTGGATCTCAGTTCCCCAGCCAGGGACTGAACCTGTGCCCCTGCAATGAAGCATGGAGTCTTAACCACTGACCCCAGGGAGGCCTCCGTTCTTTTTGTTCTTAATCATTGTTTGGGGTGTTGTGTTGTGTTTTGTTTTGTAATGAACTGTATTCAAAGAGCATCCAGCTTTACATAGACTTCTGGGAGCTTCTTGTTTTTGTTCAGGATTATATTGCTAAGATTCTTCTAGACTTTTGTGTATGATTGTAGTTCACTGTTTACGGCTTCCTGAACTCTGTTTATTTGTCTGGTTTCCTGGCGGTGAGTATTTGGGTTGTTTCCATTGTTGCTCTTGTGGTTGTTGTGAGCAGGATTACTATGAACAGTCTGGTACCATCTCCTGGGGACGAGTGTAGGAATCTTTCTTAGAAATCCACTTAGCAGAGTCAGAGGACGCATGAATACTGGCTTTAGGAGGTCACATTCAACTCCCTTTCAAAGCAGTTGAACCACAGTAGTTGCCCATCTGAAATATAAGTGATAGGTGTCGATCAGTATCTTCTCCAAACTCTGAAACTTAATTTTTGTCAAATGTTTGTTTGGTCAATGATATGGAGAATTCTGAGTTGCTGCAAAGCTCATAAAGCACAAAAAATGTGAGAAGTAGTTTGCCATCCTGATGTATTACATCGGTGTCTTCGTAATGCCCAGGATGTTTTTGAAACTTTTACCGTGCTACAGCTCTGATTATTATGACGCACAAATTATTGGTGGTGTCAAAATCTTGACTCTCTGTGCACCAGTGCCAAACAGAAATACCGAGACGGAGTCACGGGGGAGAAGGAAAGAGTGACTTTTTTTCTTTGCCAGGCAAAGGGGGCACACGGTAGCCTAGCGCTTCACGAACGCCGCCCCCTCCCTGGAGATCAGAGAGGCTGTACAGGCAGGCAGGGCTCCCCAGGGGGCGCTAGTGGTAAAGAACCGGTCTGCAAATGCAGACGTGAGAGGCGCGGTTCGATCCCTGGGTCGGGAAGATCCCCCAGAGGAGGGTGTGGCAGCCCACTGCAGCCTTCCTGGCTGGACAGTCCCACGGACACAGGAGTCTGGGGGGCTGCAGTCCATGGGGTCGCAAAGGGCAGGACCCTGAGCCACAGGCAGGCAGGATCTTGCTTTCTTCTCTCTGTTTCAAAGGGTGGGGCTGCTGCTAAGATTAGGGTGTGAAGGGTCTCAGGCATCTGGTCTCCTAATCCGGCTTCTCCTGTCCCTGTAGTCTTGCCTCAGGTGGTTTCCTGACTGCACCTCCCTTGATGAGCAACTGCTCTGCCCTTTGGAACTCAGGGAAGGTCAGGGAGCTTGGAGTCTTGCTAAAAGAAATGAAGGACAGAAAGCCCTCCCTGACCAGGAGTCCTCAGGGCCCTGCTGGCATTGCTGGAAGTCATATATAACATTCAAAAGTGAGAGTCGCTCAGTCATGTCCCTGGAATTGTCCAGACCAGAATGCTGGAGTGGGTAGCCTTTCCCTCCTCCAGGGGATCTTCCCAACCCAGGGGTAGAACCCAGGTCTCCTGCATTGTAGGCAGATTCGGTGGATTCTTTACCAGCTGGGCCATGAGGGAAAAAGGCCTTAGATGTGGCATGGTTAGTTTTTATAGGCTAATGAATGGGTGGATTATTCTGTTTCAAGGAAGGGGTGGGCATTTCCAGGTTTGGGACCACTGCACACTTTTTGGCCTTTTAAGTTAGCTGCACACTGGTGGCTGTGTCATTCAGAATGCTAATAGGTTACAGGGAGCTCATAATTGAGGGTCAAGGTCTGCTGGAAGTAGCCCTTCTAGGTCTTCTTCCATCTCGGATTTAGTTAGTTCTAACAAGCTTTCGTCATATCCTATGGCTACGTCATTCTCTTAAAGATTGTGCCCTGCCCCTTCCCTCATGTTTCACCATCAGTTCAGTCGCTCACTCATGTCTGACTCTTTGCAACCCCATGGACTGCAGCACGCCAAGCTTCCTTGTCCATCACCATCTCCCAAAGCTTGCTCAAACTCACATCCATTGAGTCGGTGATGCCATCCAACCATCTCATCCTCTGTCGTCCCCTTCTCCTCCTGCCTTCAATCTTTCCCAGCATCAGGGTCTTTTTCAATGAGTTGGCTCTTTGCATCAGGTGGCCAAAGTATTGGAGTTTCAGCTTCAACATCAATCCTTCCGATAAGTAATGTTTCTTAAATAGAAGTATGTGTCTGTAAAAGTCTCAGACTTACAGTGTGCTGTCCTGAGACGGAAGCGGGTTTCAAAGTCTTGATGCTGTTCCTCTTTCCTTCCTGTTTCTCAGACGGCCCGTGGAGAGCGTCCTCGCCCCTGGAAGCAGGCTTGTGTGTGTCTTAGTTTTCCCTTGGTCCTCCCGTAAGGTCAGACTGACATCTACTGGGGCACAGGAGGCCTTCAGTATGGCGTCTTTCTTGGGGAAAGTAAATTTGCAGCAAGGACAGGAAGAGGTAAAGGGAACTTCTCTCTGTAACCCCTACCCCAGTCTTCGTGGAGGAGGGCATGGCACCCACGTCTCGTCTGGAGAACCCTGTGGGCAGAGGAGCCTGGCGGCTGCAGCCCACAGGGACACAAAGCGTGGCCACGACTGAGCGCGCACATGCCCCGTCCTGCCCCTTCCTGCTTCCCTGTCCCCACTGGTCGCCTCTAGTTTGCTCTCTGGGGCTGTGTGTCAGCTTCCTTATCTTCGCTGGTTTGTTGGGTCTTTTGGACTCCACACGTAAGTGGTATCGCACAGTATTTGTCTTCCTCTCTCTGACTTATTTCCAGGTCCCTTCATGTTGCTGCAAATGGCAAAACTCCAGTCCTTTTCAGGGCTGTGTAGGGTTCCATTGTGTATACATGTGTACAGTTCCTTCTTTTGCAGGGTATTCAGGTCACAGACCCGCCATAAAAGGAATCGAGGCAAATCTCCAGGACTCCAGGCTTCTAGGGAAAGTTTCTCGATGACAGCAGTGATAGCTACTGAATGTCCACCGTATGCCCAAGCGTTTTACGCATGTCACTGTTTTATTTTCTCTGCACATTGTCCCAGGTAACCGTCTTCTAATGCATCTCACGGTGTTTCATCAACTCCACCTTTCCTTTCGATCCTCTGCCTCCCCTAGAACCTCCATCATGAGAACACAAGGCCAGAGCGTGGTGACACAGCTAGACTTTGCTCTCACGCACAACTGCGCGTACACACAACGTGTGAATGAAGTTTGCATCTTAATGCAGGGTGTGAGGGTTGCTGCTGTCTTTTCATCCCTGACAAATTCTTCACTCTTGGGTCTGTTGTGCTTTCCGTACATGAATTAGAAGTCAAGACGAGGGTGTCAGACTTCCCTGGTGATCCAAAGGTTAAGAATCTGTCTGCCGGTGCAGGAGATGCAGGTCTGACCCCTGGTCTGGGGAGATCCCACATACCTTGGAGCAGCTAAGTCTGAGCACCGCAACTACTGAAGTGCAAGCACCCTCGAGCCTGTGCTCGGCAGCAAGAGAAGCCCCCAGAATGGAAGCCAGGCCTACAGCTGGAGAGGAGCCAGCCGCTGCTCATCCCAACCAGAAAAAAGCCTGAGATAGACTGGTGGGACAGTCGTGGGCTCTCGGGCCCAGGCCCCCCCGGAGGGACACAGACTCCTCTCATATGCCGGTGGAGTCTCCCCCCACCCCGACCCCTGCCACCCCGAAGGGAATTCTACCGCAAAAAAATGAAAAGTGCTCGCACAGCTTCTCACCCAGTGCCCTTTCGTGGTGAAAAGTTTCTCCATGGTTAGTGTCCAGGCTGAGTTCACGGAAAGCTTCCTTCTTACAGAATCTGTGCTGACTGTGAGCTGGAGGGCGAGGCTGTTTCCTTTTGATCCCTCCTTGTTTCCTCGACACCAGCTGACTTTCTCTCTCTTTTCCTTCCCCATTTTGACTTAAAATCTGTTATTTCTCCTTATCAGCCTCCAGCAGGCTCTTCCAGCAGTTAGTGAGTACTGAAGTCTATCTCTGGCATGCTGGCTGGGAGGGGCAAGGGTCAACACAACTGTGGAGGAAAACCCACACCAGAGACGTTGCCGCGGAGAAGCCACCGGGAGAGGCTGTATCCGCTGTGGGCGCGCTGGACGACAGACAACAGAACCAAGGCCGTGTCTTTGCGAGTCAGCCCCCGTCAAATCACAGGATTCGGGAGGCTCATCCTTACGCCCTGTAATTGTCTGCTTCATAGTCACCCCATACTGTTGTTGTGTCTTATCCCTGAAGAGTTGAGCAGGCTCACTTTGGTAAATCTCCCATCCCTGTCATACAGCTCCATGACAAAACGCTGCATTTCCAAGCGTAGCCGCTAAAGACGCCCCTAGGCGCTATGTGAGTGCCCTCTCTCGGACAGTTGTGCTGCGGAATGTGAAAGGCGCCAGCAAGTGAAATGAAGAACTGTTGGCACCAGCCGTTTCCACAGCACTTCTCTTGAATCCCCATAATCCTCATGAGGTTGTTGTGAAAATCAAATTAAATGAGATAATTCACGTAAAGAGCTTACCATATGTCTGGCTTGATATCATTCTAGTTGCCATATGATGAAAATAGGGTAACCTCACACGGCTCTCTCTTCAGCACGTACTGGCAGGGGAGTGTGAGTGTTGCGGACTAACTGCACGCTTGATCCCCAAACCAGATTCCTCTTTCTGGGCACACCGAAAGTCTGTGTTATCCAGCTGGCCTTGCATCTGGGAGGGACAGTGTGACTCACTTCTGGCCAAAGCCACGTGGGAAGAAGCTATGGACGCCTCTTCCAAGGCTACCTATAGAACATTCTGTGGAACGGTCCTTCTCCCCCTTCCGTGGAGTGGGACGTGAAGGATGCTGCGGTAGAGGGGTCACGTGACTCAGAGAGCCTGGACCCGAGTTATCCATGGCGGAGGGCGTCCCGAGTCACATGTGAGCGGAAAACAGGCTTCAGTGTTTAAGCCACTGAGACTCGAGGGCTTCCCTGTTGTTGCAGCATAGGTCATCCTATTCTAATACTAATACAATGACGCTGAAGAGAAGGGAGACAAGTATTATCAAAGTTATCTGAAAGCAATTTATTACCAAATAAGGCAAAAGTAAACTTTCACACACAAAACAAATCTGCACAACAGTGTGGGATTGTAGGGAAGCTACCGCGCAGCGGTCCCAACTGTTTGGCCCCAGAGTCCGGCTTCGCGGGCAACAGTGTTTCCACGAATGGGGCGGGGTTGGGGATGGTCTCAGGATGATTGCAGTGTGCCCTGTGTACTGTGCACTTATTTCTGCTACTATCACGTCAGAGCCACCTCAGATCGGCAGGCATTACACCCCAGGGGGTCAGGGCCCCAACTACAGGGCGTCAGGCTATGGGAGGCTCAGCCCCAGGTGTGCATAATGACAGCAACGGCAGAGCTGGGGTATGAATCAGACGTGCTGGGCTCCAGGACCAGTGTTCTTCTTTACCTCATCCTACGTCAGTTTGGGACGGACAAATCCAGGTGCCTCCTGCACAAGTCAGTGATAAAGTACAAGGTCTCGGGGGTTAGCCTGCATTGAATGCTGTGTTAGCCCAGGGGTTGCCTAGGCCAAGCACGGTGCAGAGAGAGAACCGAAGGACAAAGCTAACGCGGCCGTGCTGGCCGTTCAGAAGGGAGGGACCTGCCTCGCGGAGGACGGTGCCCAGCCCGACCGGAAGCCCGCGGGGGACAGGGCGCTGCAGAGATGAGGTTGGGAGCGCGGCTCAGCCCAGAGACCGAGCTTCATGTGATGCTGGCGAGGGGACGCCTCACGGACAGGAGAGCGAGGTGGACGCGAGGCAAGAGAGTGAGGACAGAGGAGCCCTGCCAGAGTCCCTGCGGACGCCGGCCGACGCTGCGTGGCACGATCACGGGTTACAGAAACGCACAACATAGCGGACTTCCGGTGGTCCGGTGGCTAAGACTCCGCACTCCCAAGTCAGGGCGCCCGGGTTCAAGCCCTGATGGGGAAGTAGTAACAGATCCCGCGAGCGGCAGCTAAGGCCCAGTGCAGCCAAAAATAAATACATATTTTGAAAAATGAAGGAAATGCGCAACACATAAAGACTGGCTCCATTATCACTTAGGGTAGTCAGATCTGGAATTCAGTTTTTCCAGAAAGATCAACCACCTCATCTCCAATGTTTCTGAGTACTAGACACCTGCATTTTAAGAGCTCAGTCAGCTCTCACTGGGATAGACATACTAAGAGCTGGCAAAACTACCCAATGGCCTTATCATATACACATTGTAGAATATGCTTTTGCTTTCCTGGCACTCTTTTTTCCCTAACCATGCCTGTGTTCTGGAGGTGAGCAGCCTCTCCCTCATCCCGTGTAGTTACGATTAGATGTCTCTCATGGTGCCCTAGTTTCCCCTATGAAAGAACGGGCCCCAAATCCAGGTTAAATCAACAGTGTCTTCCAGGACTTTGAGCTTTGAGCATGGGAAAAACAGTTGATGTTCATGAACCCAGTGGTCCCTCAAACCTACCCTGGCTCTTTTCTGAGCCTGGTCCCAGAGCCTTCTAATGCAATCTGCGGGCTCTGATGACCTGTGGCGAAGTGTGGGGTAAAGGCATGCAGGTTCACGATGAGGCGGTTGGGGGAGCTTGGAAGAACCAGGTATCAATTCCACAAAACAGATGGAGGCCAAGGACCAGGTGGAGAATCAGGTATCTGCCAAAGAGTTCAAGCCAGTTAAGTTGAGGAAATTAGATTTCCTGATTACTTAGAAAAGAGTGGGAGGTCAGCTAGGATGTTTTGGTTGCAAATGACAGAAAAGCAGTTTAAACTAACTTAAGAGGGGAAAGGACTTTATTGCTTTATTTAACCACACATCGATAGGAGCAGTGATTATGTAATTTGTCTCCCACCTGGAACCCTTTGAGAAGGAAAGAGGGGGACGTCAATGGCTAAGACGGAGCAACGGATGTAAATGGGGCTGCCTTAGGCGGACTGGGTGTCTGCTGGTCTCTGTGCAAGGGAAGAGCCTGGAAGGCCGCTGGTGTCTCTCTCTGGGTAGCTGCTACTTTTCTCTACTTTCTGTTTCTCTTCTGTGGCCTTTATTTGCACAAGCGTATGTAGTAGCGGCTTCCCAGGAGGCTCAGTGGTAGAGAATCTGCCTGCGGTGCAGGAGACCCGAGTTTGACTCCTGAGTTGGTAAGATCCCCTGGAGAAGGAAATGGTGACCAACTCCAGTGTTCTTGCCTGGGAAATCCCACGGACAGAGGAGCCCGCCAGGCAGCAGTACATAGGGTGTCAAGAGTCAGACCTCACAGATTGCAAGACAGAAAAAGATGTTTCCAGCTGCTCCAGGATGAAATATCCTACCCCAGAATCTCAAGGTGTCACTTGACCAGCCCTGGACCAACCTTCATGAACAAAGAGATACACTGCTATCGCCGGTTCACCCTGGGCCACCAGGCCCTTCTTGTGCTGCAGATACAGGAGCGCCATTAATCAACAGTCCTAGCAGTTTAAAGCAGGGTTTCCCCAAAGAAAAAGAGTCATTCTGGGAGACAAAACCACATTTATCCATTATGACAGCTCCTCATAGAGATTGCCTGCAGTCAAGTCCACTGATAGTATGGACACTTAAAGCTGAGTTGTTGGATAAAATGCATGTTATATTAAACAAGCTGTCCAGATGCCAGAGCTACCTGGTAATGGGTTAAACCATGAACTCCACGACCCAGGAAACCCTTGACAATCCAGTTTCACATTCTATCCCTTTAGAGTCTGGTATATAATAGTCCATTAGAGACCTGGAAACCCCCAAGGCTTGGAGTTCCTATAAGCCTCTGTGTTAGTCGCTCAGTCGTGCCCGACTCTTTGTGACCCCATGGACTGCAATCCACTCGGTTCCTCTGTCCATGAGATTTTCCAGGCAAGGATACTGGAGTGGGTTGTCATTTCCTTCTCCAGGGGATCTTCCTAACCCAGGGATCGAACCCGGGTCTCCTGTACTGCAGGCAGATTCTTTACCGACTGAGCTACAAGGGAAGCCCCAATAAGCCTCTAGAAAGGCTCAAATGAAGTGAACTTACCCCCCACCCCACCCCCACCCCTCAAAAAAAACCATTGGCCGAAGCATAAGGGCGCTGGGCACCTTGAGTTTAAACGGGAAATTAGGAAACAGGAAGGAAAGTGAGGACTCCTGTGAAAGGACCAGAGAGAGGATGCTGGAGACAGACTCCCCTTCCCTCCCAGCCTGGCCAAGCTCTGGATTCTGCCCCCAGTGGCTCCCGTTTCAGTCCTCTTGTTGGAAAGTACCTTACTTTCTTTCTTTTTCCCTTCTTTTCCCATGCCCCCTGCATTGGGAGCGTGGAGTCTGAAGTCGTGGACCGCCAGGGAAGTCCCTGCACCACGATTTATGATAGAACTTGGAATCTTCCGCCACCCTGGGCTGGTCCTCTCCACTTGGCGGAGGAGCGCGTGGTCCTAAAAGTCAGCCGACGTCTCTTTGCCTCCCGACAGCCCTCCCCTGGGAGAAAAAGGAACGCAAAATGTATGGGAGGCGGCCTGGTGACTGGGCTTCCCCCCAAAGAAGGCGCAGGGTGGAGAGCGAGACCCCACGGAATACGACTTCGCAACGGATTCCTGGTCACGCCGGAGAGCACAGTGTCTCCCGAGAGGGCTCTGCAACCTCTGCGTCTTCCGGAAGACTTCGGCCCGAGCTCTGATAAGTAACCAGCGGGCTCCCCGTGCAGCCGGGCCGAGCAGCGGGACGCTGCCGGCAAGCGCCGCGCCTCGGAGCCGCCCCCGGGGCCGGGAAGGCGGAAGCGCGGCCCCGCGGTGGAGCCCACGCTCTGAACGCGAGATCCCGCACGGCTGTCAATTAAGGGCCTTCTCTCTGGCTGGGTTCCAGAATCCGGGCCAGTCTCGGGAGATACACGAGCAAGCGTGGGCCCCCGGGGAAGTAGCTCCTGACACGCCGCATAGCTCACCCTGCTCAGAGTCCAGGGTCCCGGAACAGCCGAAGCGATCGCGGCAGTGCTGGTCGGCGGTCAGCACATATCGGCCGCCCGTTTTGTTCGTTTGTGTTTTTTCCCTAATGTTTCCTCTCACTTCGCTCACGGTTCAAGACCATTTCTTTTGCAGTTTTTAATGCAAACATGGAGAGGTTGCTGTGGACGCCTTCCAGGCTGAGCCCTTGAGGGGCTGGTGGCCGGGAACTCTCAGCTGGCCCCTTTCTGGTCCGAGCCCTCTGCTACCAGGCACTGCCCGGCATTATTCACAACAGTCAGGGTATGGAAAGAGCCTCAGTGCCTACCACGAGGTAAACGGATCAAACGACGTGATGGACGTATGTGGCGATGGAGTATCATTCGATCTTAGAAGAGGAGGCGATCCTACCATTTGTGACAGACAGCTGAACCGGGAGGGCGTGGTGCCAGGTGAAATAGGCCAGAGACGAATACTGCATGGTGTCACTTATATGTGGAATCTAAAAAAACGAAAGTTGACTATACAGAAACGGAGAGTAGAAAAGTGAGTCCCGGCCTGGTGAATGCAACTGGTAATCCTGCGTGGTATAGCTGAAATTTGCTAAGACAGCAGAAGTTAAATGCTCTCACCAAAGAAAACAATCTGAAAGGGAAAGAGAGAGAGAGGAGATTTAAAGAGAAGACTAAGCCACTGAAGAGAAAACTCAGAGACTTGAAGAGACTCCAGTCGAAAGGGAATATGTGGCTGAGTGTATGAGGCCCGCTTCCCCAGCGCCAGCGCCGCCGGACGTCTCTGAAGGACTGTCTGTCGGTCACCTCAGAGCTCCCCGAGGCCTCTGCTCCAGTCGCCGGCGCTCTCTGCTAAGTCAGCTTGATTCTCATAGGTGTTGTCCTGGGAGCTCCCCCAATAAACTTGTTGCATATAAGCCTCCATCATGGAATTTGCTTCCAGAAAGTGAAGAGGAACTAAAAAGCCTCTTGATGAAAGTGAAAGAGGAGAGTGAAAAAGTTGGCTTAAAGCTCAACATTCAGAAAACGAAGATCATGGCATCTGGTCCCATCACTTCATGGGAAATAGATGGGGAAACAGTGCAATCAGTGTCAGACTTTATTGTAGGGGGCTCCAAAATCACTGCAGATGGTGATTGCAGCCATGAAATTAAAAGACCCTTACTCCTTGGAAGAAAAGTTATGACCAACCTAGATAGCATATTGAAAAGCAGAGACATTACTTTGCTGACTAAGGTCCGTCTAGTCAAGGCTATGGTTTTTCCTGTGGTCATGTATGGATGTGAGAGTTGGACTGTGAAGAAGGCTGAGCACCGAAGAATTGATGCGTTTGAAGTGTGGTGCTGGAGAAGACTCTTGAGAGTCCCTTGGACTGCAAGGAGATCCAACCAGGCCACTCTGAAGGAGATCAGCCCTGGGATTTCTTTGGAAGGAATGATGCTAAAGCTGAGACTCCAGTACTTTGGCCACCTCATGTGAAGAGTTGACTCATTGGAAAAGACTCTGATGCTGGGAGGGCTTGGGGGCAGGAGGAGAAGGGGACAACAGAGGATGAGATGGCTGGATGGCATCACCGACTCGATGGACGTGAGTCTGAGTGAAGTCCGGGAGTTGGTGATGGACAGGGAGGCCTGGCGTGCTGCGATTCTTGGGGCCGCAAAGAGTCGGACACGACTGAGCGACTGAACTGAACTGAACTGAACCTGACTCCTGGTAAGGTAGGATACAGATACAGACAAGTGCGTTGACCCTAACTGTGCAATTCAGTGAATTTTCACACAATGATCACGCCTATAGCTCATGGAGGCTCGCGCGTGTGTGCTCAATTGTGTCTGACTCTTTGCACCCCACGGACTGTAGCCCGCCAGGCTCTTCTGTCCGTGGGATTTTCCAGGCAAGAACACTGGAGTGGGTGCCACTTCCTCCTCCAGGGGCTCTTCCTGAGGCAGGGATCGAACCCGGGTCTCTTGCGCCTCCTGCATTGCAGGCGGATCCTTTACCACTTGCGCCACCTGGGAAGCCCACACCTGGATGACCAGCACCCAAATCAAGAAATATCCAGCCAGAGTGGACAAAAATGTGCTACTGCATAGCACAGGGGAGTATATTCAGTATCCTGGGATAAACCAAAGTGGAAAAGAACATAAAAAAGAATGTGTGTGTATATATATATATATGTATACACACACATATGTTTATATTATATATATATATATCTGACTCATTTGCTGTACAGCAGAAATTAACATTGTAAATCAACTATAATTCAATTAAAAGAAATTTGGTTTTTTAAAAAAGGCATCCCACATGCTCTCCTCCCATCACTGAGTCACCACAGCTTTTTAAACAACAGTTGATTATTTACGGACTTGCGGCTGCTCGGGTCTGCGCGGCTCCTGGCGTCTTCCTCTCGCCGCAGGGAGCAGGGGCCGCCCCCTTGTCCCCGGGGGTGGCTGCGCTCGCAGAGGCGCTCGGGCTCGGGGCGCAGGCTCAGTGTGCGGCCTCGGTGGCCGTGCGGCACGCGGGATCTCCGCTCGCCCTCCACATTGGCTCTCGCCACCACTGGAGCCCCAGGGAGGCCCTGCTGTCTCTTCTGATAGCATGGATGTGTCTGTTACAGGGGTTTACTGACCGGGTGTCACATAGCCTGTTCTCTTTTTGTGTCAAGGTTCTCTCGCTCAACACTTTGTGAGATTCATTCACTCATCGCTGCATGAGGTCATACTTGCTTCATTCCCAGGGCTATGAGGTATCCCACTGTGAGAATACAGTGCCATGTATTTTTCTATGCTGTGGTGGATGAACATCTGGGTAGTGCCAGTTGGAGGCAGTTATGAGCAGCACTGCAAATTCTTCGAGTGGGCATGAGCGCTCATGGGGCTTCCCAAGTGTGTTAGTGGTGCAAGAATCCACCTGTCAACGTAGGAGACGCAAGAGACGCAGGTTCCATCCCTGGGTCGGGAAGATCCCCTGGAGGAGGAAATGGCACCCCACTCCAGTATTCTTGCCTGGAAAATTCCATGGGCAGAGGAGCTTGGCAGGCTACAGTCCACACGACTGAACACTGAACGAGCACAGAGCACTCGTTGCTGTAGGGAATTTAATTCTTAGTTAATTAGTAGGGATTGCTGAACAGTTTTGCTATTGCCAGTTGCAGACCGTGAACATTAAGACCAATTCTTGGTGTCTTCCACCCTGAGCCACGGCGACGGTGAGTATACTGCGGTTTTAATTTGCATTTTTCTGGAGGCCAGTGAGAGGGAAAGTCACTCAGTCATGTCCAACTCTCTGCAACCCCATGGACTATACAGCCCACAGAATTCTCCAGGCCAGAATACTGGAGTGGGTAGCCTTTCCCTTCTCCAGGGGATCCTCCCAACCCAGGGATTGAACCCAGGTCTCCCACATTGCAGGTAGATTCTTCACCAGCTGAGCCACCAGGGAAGTCCGGAGGCCAGTGAAGCTGAGCCCATTTTCATGTTTCTTGGCTGTTTGGATATTCTCCTTTGAGAACGTTCAAGCCTTTGCCCATTTTCTGTTGGGTTATCAAGACAATTCTTTCTTTCTTTTTTTTTTTTTACATATATTCTTGTAGTTTTTTTAATTTTACAAGACTGTACAATTGATTTTAATGTGTATCTTCCTCACTAGTTTTTTTTTAATTAATTTTTTTTATTTAATTTTAAAATCTTTAATTCTTACATGTGTTCCCAAACATGAACCCCCCTCCCACCTCTCTCCCCATAACATCTCTGTGGGTCATCCCCATGAACCAGCCCCAAGCATGCTGTATCCTGCGTCAGACATAGACTGGCGATTCAATTCTTACATGATAGTATACCTGTTACAATGCCCTTTCTTTCTTTACTGTTGGCTGTTGGGAAACCCTACAGAGATCGTCTTCAGTATAGGGGGAAAGAAGAGTGGCTCAAAGCATACAGGGAGGAATGTAGGCGGTGACAAACAGGAGCTTCAGAGTCTCTGGGCAAGGGAAGTAGAAACGAGAGACCCTCAGCGGCAAAGCCGTAGGCTCACATGGGGAGCCACAGACCCAGGCGGGCCCCAGCGGCGGGCGCAGGAAGGCCGGGGTGGGGCTCCGAGGGCAGCCAGCGAGCGCCGCAGGAACCCGCCCCGCTGCTGACCCCGCACGCACGAGCAGTGCTCTTCACGGTTGCCAGAATGGTGAGAAAAGCCTGCGGTTCTCGGGTGGCCCCCAAGAGGAAGTTGGAGTGAGACGGAATGGCCGTTGTTAGTGCTGTGTGCCCAGGCAGTCACGAGGGCACGAGGTGGAGAGCGTGGTCCTGGAGCCCAGGAGAGGGTGCGCCCTTCTCTCGGGTTCACTCAGCCCCTGCGTGTGAGAAGTAACAGGGACAGCGGGACCAGGAACCCAGAACGACGGCACCCACCCGCTGCGGTCGTGGGGCGCAGCCGCGGCCTCAGACGGCGGGGGAAACCAGTCGGTCCTCTTTCTGCCCGTCTACACGGCCTCGGACCAGTCCTCACCTTCCCCGGGGAGTTCTGAAGCTACTCTGGATCTTGCTTTTCTTTCGTTAAAAAATAAGACAGTCACTTATCTGGCTGTGCCAGGCCTTAGTTGCGGCATGCGGGATCTTTTTGGTTGTGACATGTGGAAACTTCAGTCGCAGCGTAGAGGACCCAGTTCCCTGAGCCCGCGATGGAACCCGGCCTCAGCACTGACGGTGAGGAGTCTTAGCCCCTGGGCCCCCAGGGGAGTCCCTGGGTCGTGCTTTTCCATCAGCCTGATGCGATGTGTTCCCCCGTGATGACTTGTTGATGACACAGGCGGGCCCCATGTGGGTCCTGTGGCTGAGCCTAAGCACTGGGCCCCATTCAGTCTTTCCCACGCCCCTGCCCGAACTTTCATGCTTTAGAGAAGGAAATGGCAGCCTCTCCAGTGTTCTTGCCTGGAGAATCCCAGGGACGGGGGAGCCTCGTGGGCTGCATCTCTGGGGTCGCACAGAGTCGGACACGACTGAAGCGACTTAGCAGCAGCGGCAGCAGCAGCACCAGCAGCAGCAGCAGCAGCGGCAGCGGCAGCACCAGCAGCAGGAGCAGCGGCAGCGGCAGCGGCAGCGGCAGCGGCAGCAGCAGGAGCAGCGGCAGCAGCAGCAGCGGCAGCAGCAGCAGCGGCAGCAGCGGCAGCGGCGGCAGCGGCAGCAGGAGCAGCGGCAGCAGCAGCAGCACCGGCAGCAGCAGCGGCAGCGGCAGGAACAGCAGCGGAAGCGGCAGGAGCAGCGGCAGCAGCGGCAGCAGGAGCAGCGGCAGCAGCAGGAGCAGAGCCCCCGAGGACAGATGCTCTGGTGCAGACCTTGTTGCTGTTTAGTACCACGTCGCGTCCGACTCTTCGTGACCCCGTGGACGGTCGCCTGCCAGGCTCCTCTGTCCGTGGGGCTCTCCAGGCAAGGATACTAGAGTGGGGTGCCATGTCCTCCTCCAGGGGGTGGTCCCCACCCAGGGATCGAACCTGGGTCTCCTGCAGCGGCAGGAGGATTCTTTTTTTTTAATATGAATTGATTGAGCTACCTGCGAAGCCCAGTTCGGCCTTATTGGTTTGCTAAGAATAGATTCTCTTCAGGGAATCTTTTTATGTTAGAGTTGGGGCAACGATGGAAAAAAAGAGATACTTTCCATTAGCCTCGTCCACCCTATTGATCCTGCAGGAACCTTGTGCCTGTTAGTTATTAGATAAGCACACGGGAAAAAAAGGTTATTTCATTTGTTGATTCAATGACACTTTTCTTCTCCGTCTGTTATGTTCCAGGTGATGTGCACGCTGGAGACGCAGCAGGGCACGAGACGGACACAGTGACCTCCTGGAGCGTTTATTCCTGTAAGTCACACAGACAGGAAGCAGGTAACACCGGTAAAGTATAAGACTAGGGACGCTCAGAGTCCACTCTCTCAAAGTGGTTAAGCTTCCTTTATGTTAATGTTTTTACTAGGAAGGATTCATTGAACAACTCTAAAGAGTTACTAGGACACTGGTTCTCAATGGCGGTTGATTTTGCCCCCGGGGATATTTGGAAATGTCTGGAAACATATTTGGAGCATCTTAGGGGTAGCAGTCCTACCGTGAGGAATTCCTTAGCGGTCCAGAATTAGGGCTCTGTGCTTACCCTGCTGAGGGCTTGGGTTCAATCCCTGGTCAGCAAACTAAGATCCCACAAGCTGGGCAACACAGTGAAATGAAGTGAAATACATCCCACATGCACAGAACAGCTTTCCATAATAAAGACCCATCCGTCCTCAAATACCAGTAATGCCAAGGGTTAGAACCCTGATTATCCAGCTGATGCTGAAGCTGAAGCTCCATTACTCTGGCCACCTGATGCAAAGAGCTGACTCATTGGAAAAGACCCTGATGCTGGGAGGGATTGGGGGCAGGAGGAGAAGGGGACGACCGAGGACGAGATGGCTGGATGGCATCACCGACTCGATGGACATGCGTCTGAGCAAGCTCCATGAAATAGCGAAGGACAGGCAAGCCTGGGTGTGGTGCAGTCGTTGGGGTCTCAAAGAATCGGATGTGCCTGGGGGGCTGAACAGCAAAAGAGCCCTGATACTGCCGCCATGTGACAAGACTTCAGCGTCCTTCCTGAACATTCTCCGCTGTGCAGGGTAGCCCTCTCCCCCACAGAAAGAGGCAGCCGACTCCCAAGTTTAAGGTGCTGCAGTTGCTCTGCGCTCAACCCTGGCCCTGTCCAAGCCCAGGAGTAGCTTTTCTTGTTGCTGTTATTCCAAACCGAATTCTTTGGAATTACAGTCACTCCAAATAACTTAGCGGCACTTACTATGAGACTGGCATCATGCTAAGACCTTTCCATTTATTATCTCTTTTACTCATCAGGAAAATAGGATATGCATAAGTAATATCTTCATTGCAACTAAGGAAACAGAGGTTCAAAGAGATTAAAGAACGTCTCCAAAGTCACACAGCTCATAGTGGCAGACCGGGCATTTGAAACCAGCTTTGACAAAGCCTAGGCCTTTAACCAACTTCCTTGACTAGTTCTTGGGCTGATTTCATTACTTGACGTTCTTATGAGGTTTTGTAGTTTTCAGAGCACTTTCACGAGGCCAGCCCCACAGGAGGGCAGTGCGGTATAGCACTGGCTTAAAGTCTAACCTCTGTTTAAGTCCCTGCTCCCCTTGTGATGTCAGATAAATGACCTCCTTTTTCTATTCTTTTTCAAATTCTTTTCCCACTCAGGTTCTTACAGAGTACTGAGCAGAGTTCCCTGCACTCTACAGTAGGTCCGTGTCAGTTATCTACCTAAAACTAATTTCATTTATTCATTTGTTTCTGGCTGTGCTGGGTCTCTGCCACGGCACAGGCCTCTCTCTAGTCACCGCGAGCGGAGGCCCCTTTCTAGGGTGAGAGAGGGCGTCTCACTGCAGCGTCTCGTCCGGCTGGGAAGCCTGGGCTCCAGCGCGCGTGGGCTCAGAGCTCAGGCTCAGGACTGTGGTGCTCAGGCTTACTTGCTTCTTGGCAGGTGGGACCTTCCTCGACCAGAGATCGAAGCCGCGTCTCCTGCATTGGCGGGCAGAGTCTTTACCGCCGAGCCGTCAGGGAGGCCTGGCTATCTAGTTTAAATACGGCAGTACACACCTGCCAGCCCCAGGCCCTCAGTCTGTCCCTTCATATGATCCCCAACCCTCCCCTTGGTAACCATAAGCTTGTTTTCTAAGTCTTTGAGTCTATTTCTGTTTCGTAAATAGGCCGCCAGTCTGAATGGCAGAGGGAAAGAGACCATGTGACTCCCACACTGGCGCCTAAAACTCCCACTTAGCCTGGCACGCATCACTACTGCTCACAGTCCTTTGGCCAGGTCCCTTGGTCACACCTACCCCCAGCATTTCCACTGTGCGCTTGGGGAAAGACCTAAGAATATCTGGTGCAGTGTGAATGACTCCTGCAAATATGTTCTGTGTTGGTTACTTTTAAGTGTTGGCGTGCCTGGGTCTCGAAGGTGCCCAGATGTTTGGTCAAGCATCATTCTGGCTGCTTTTACAAAGGGGTTTTGGGATGCTATTTATATTTAAATCAGTGAATTTGAGTAAAGCGGATTGCCCTCCATCGTATGGGTGGGCCTCATCCAATCAGTCAAAAGTCTAAATAGAATAAGAGACTGATCATTCCCTGAGCGAAAAGAAATTCTGTCATCAGACAGTTTCTGGACTTAAAGTATAACATCGACTCCTCTTGAGTCTCCAGCCTGCGTACTCACCCTTCAGATTTGGGACTTGCTAGCCTCCTTAATCGGGGGAGCTAGTTCCCTTACGTAATCATTTTATACACGCGTCCTGTTGGCCTGTCACTCCTGAGAACGCTGACTAGTTAACGACCCCACACCATGTGGGACGCACGCTGATGTCTGTGTGCTTGTTTTTCCAATTTACTTGCGTTTCATCGTGTGCTAGTCCATTTTTTAAATGCCAGTCACAGTTCGTAAGGAGGTTTCAAACTCTCCTGTGGATTGCAATTGTAAGCTTCAAGAAGACTGACTTACATCCAGCGGGAAGTGAAACAGTTAAGAGTGAATTCTGATCTTAGCCAATCAGAGATTCCTTTACTAGTTTTACACAAGAAATGTCATCGTGTCCACGTGTCTGCTTAAAGGGAAGACAGAACAGAACCTTGCTTTATTCTAACACAACCAGCCAGGCTCTCTTCTCCCTACAGGAAGCGATTCTGCCCACACTCACTGATACGGCAGGAGCAGGGTATTGACCAGGCAGAGCCTGTGCAGACCCCTGGTGACTGAGCTGAGCAGGCGTCCCGAGCCAGGCTGCAGTGCCTACCTCTCGAATGCTGGGTGTTATGGGTTCCATGGTTAGGAACCTTCCAGTACCTCGGACATTATGAAACAACAGCTGAATTTGTAGGGACTCAGCCCACGCTCTACAGTGAGAATTATTTACACTTTACAATTAACGTTCTATGATCATATGGCTTGAACTCCAGTTACTGTGTAATGGTATTCTGCCAAAGAACACCAGTTCCTCCTAACCAAGGAGCTGCTGGAAATCATTAGCTTGTGTAAGTAAGTTTGTCCCAACAACTTCTCTTGTTGTTTCATAAAGCCTCAAGTTAAAGAAACCCTGTTGTTTAGTCGCTAAGTCATGTCCGATTCTTTTTTTTTTCCGTGTCCAATTCTTTTGCGACCCCATGGACTGCAGCCCACCAGGCCCCTCTGTTCATGTGATTTTCCGGGCAAGAACACTGGAGTGGGTTGCCACTTCCTTCTCCAGGGGATCTTCCCCACCCAGGGATGGAACCCACGTCTCCTGTGTTGGCAGGCAGATTGTTTGCTGCTGAGCCAGCTGGGAAGCCCTGAAAAAACCCTCTAGGAATGATCATAAATAGATGTATAAGATGGACAGGCCTTACTGGTTTAAAATAGAGGCCTTCAGATATAGAATAGGTGGAGCCACGTTTTCACTGCATAAAGGCCGTGTGGGTTTCACAGAGGATGGCTGCAGAGGGCCCATTCACACAGACTTTGAGGAATGCTGCCGCCCAGAGTCGCGCAACGTGGTGGCTTTGGGCAGAGAAGCAGTCTGCCTTGTTGAATGTGCCTCATAGGGCTTTTCCCTCTGGCTCTACCAGGTAACCAAAGCTCTTAGGAGTCAGTGATAGATTAGAAAAACGTTCCTCGACTCTGTTTCCATACGACGGAAAAGAGGCTTGGTGAAGCCGTGATGGGGACATCACCGACGTGTTGATCAGAGACAAAGTCCTGGGTTTTCCCCGCAGTTCAGCGGGTGAGACTTCAGCTTCCAGTGCACGGGGCTGCTTGAACCGCACACACCTTGGTCACGGGGTTAAGATCCCACACGCCCCATCGCCAAGAAAACAAATCATAAAACAGAAGCACCATTGTAACAAATTCAGTAAAAGACTTCAAAAATGGTCCACATCGAAACAAACAGAAAACACACACACAAAAGCCATTGGCGTCCAGGCCAGTGCTCTTGTCGGCTCTCTCTTTCTCTTTCAGACAGTTCACCCCTTCTGTTGAAGAGACAAAACGGAACTCAGTCTTTGAGACAACGCATGAAGTGGGGTGCTTACACTGGAAAAATACGGTCGAATATACATGTGTAAAGACAGAGAAAACAAGTCTAAATTTTCTGTGAATATAAGTTTGCTTATGACCTGATTTATAGGAATTAAAAATGGTGTCACTTAGAGCTCCAGCCCTGTATGAAAAAAACATAAAGACAGGAAGTTCAGTTTAGTTCAGTTCAGTTGCTCAGTCGTGTCCGACTCCTTGCAACCCCAAGGACTGCAGCTCGCCAGGCCTCCCTGTCCATCACCAACTCCCGGAGTTTACCCAAACTCATGTCCATTGAGAAGGTGGTGCCATCCAACCATCTCACCCTCCGACGTCCCCTTCTCCTCCTGCCTTCAGTCTTTCCCAGCATCAGGGTCTTTTCCAATGAGTCAGCTCTTCACATCAGGTGGTCAAAGTATTGGAGTTTCAGCCTCAACATCAGTCCTTCCAGTGAACACCCAGGACTGATCTCCTTTAGAATGGACTGGTTGGATCTCCTTGCAGTCCAAGGGACTCTCAAGAGTCTTCTCCAGCACCACAGTTCAAAAGCATCAATTCTTTGGTGCTCAGCCTTCTTCACAGTCCAGCTCTCACATCCATACATGACTACAGGAAAAACCATAGCCTTGACTAGATGGACCTTAGTCGGCAAAGTAATGTCTCTGCTTTTGAATATGCTATCTAGGTTGGTCATAACTTTCCTTCCAAGGAGTAAGCGTCGTTTAATTTCATGGCTGCAATCACCATCTGCAGTGATTTTGGAGCCCAGAAGATAAAGTCTGACACTTTTTCCCCATCTATTTCCCATGAAGTGATGGGAGCAGATGCCATGATCTTCGTTTTCTGAATCTTGAGCTTTAAGCCAACTTTTTTGCTCTCCTCTTTCACTTTCATCAAGAGGCTTTTTAGTTCCTCTTCACTTTCTGCCATAAGGGTGGTGTCATCTGTATATCTGAGGTGATTGATATTTCTCCCGGCAATCTTGATTCCAGCTTGTGTTTCTTCCAGTCCAGCATTTCTCATGATGTACTCTGCATAGAAGTTAAATAAGCAAGGTGACAATATACAGCCTTGACGTACTCCTTTCCCTATTTGGAACCAGTCTGTTGTTCCATGTCCAGTTCTAACTGTTGCTTCCTGACCTGCATACAGATTTCTCAAGAGGCAGGTCAGGTGATCTGGTATTCCCATCTCTTTCAGAATTTTCCAGATCTGATAGATAGAGTGCCTGATGAACTATGGACAGAGGTTCGTGACATTGTGCAGGAGACAGGGATCAAGACCATCCCCAGGAAAAGAAATGCAAAAAAGCAAAATGGCTGTCTGGGTAGGCCTTACAAATAGCTGCGAAAAGAAGAGAGGCGAAAAGCAAAGGAGAAAAGGAAAGATACAAGCATCTGAATGCAGAGTTCCAAAGAATAGCAAGAAGAGATAAGAAAGCCTTCTTCAGCGATCAATGCAAAGAAATAGAGGAAAACAACAGAATGGGAAAGACTAGAGATCTCTTCAAGAAAATTAGAGATACCAAGGGAACATCTCATGCAAAGATGGGCTCGATAAAGGACAGAAATGGTCTGGACCTAACAGAAGCAGAAGATATTAAGAAGAGGTGGCAAGAATACACAGAAGAACTGTACAAAAAGGATCTTCACGACCCGGATAATCACGATGGTGTGATCACTCATCTAGAGCCAGACATCCTGGAATGTGAAGTCAAGTGGGCCTTAGAAAGCATCACTATGAACAAAGCTAGTAGAGGTGATGAAATTCCAGTTGAGCTATTTCAAATCCTGAAAGATGATGCTGTGAAAGTGCTGCACTCAATATGCCAGCAAATTTGGAAAACTCAGCAGTGGCCACAGGACTGGAAAAGGTCAGTTTTCATTCCAATCCCAAAGAAAGGCAATGCCAAAGAATGCTCAAACTACTACACAATTGCACTCATCTCACATGCTAGTAAAATAGTGCTCAAAATTCTCTAAGCCAGGCTTCAGCAATACGTGAACCATGAACTTCCAGATGTTCAAGCTGGTTTTAGAAAAGGCACAGGAACCAGAGATCAAATTGCCAACATCCGCTGGATCATGGAAAAAGCAAGAGAGTTCCAGAAAAACATCTATTTCTGCTTTATGACTATGCCAAAGCCTTTGACTGTATGGATCACAATAAACTGTGGAACATTTTTTGGCGCTCAGCTTTCTTTAAAGTAACCCTAAAATCCAGACACTTCTCCCACTCAGCCCATAGCCTGGGGTTGTCTTTGGCCTCACAGCATTCCCAGTGAGTCAGACTCTACCTGAATGCTTGGAGCTGCCTGACATCTTGCTGTTCATTTAAGGACAAGACTGAGCCAAGAGTCGATGCATTTAAAACATGTGAAAAGAGGCAAGTAATTTGTGTCACCTACTAAAACGGCCGGGCACATTCAAAAGATTAACAGGTCTCGGCTTCCTGCTGAATCCAGCCGGCAAACTGGGTGGAGAGCTGTGAAGAGAGCCAAGGGCGGCTCTGGGGGCTGGCGGAATTCGGTGGGATGTGGGTTCTGTGTGCGAGAGAAGACGCACCAAGGTCTCTTTGCAAAGAGAAGCCCCGTCACAGAAGCTGGCGGAGCGCTGGTCCAGAGAGTTCTGTTGCGGCTATTGAAGGAACGCTCACCTCGAGTGCCTGACCGACAGGTGGTGATGGAGCAGAGTGGACAGGCGCTGCCCGCTGGGGCAGGCGGTGGCGCTCCGCCGGCGTGGAGGGCACGCGCCCCGAAGGCTCCGCTCACCTCGCGGGCTGTTTCAGAGCGACCCACCGCAACGTGGCGGCCGCTCCAGTGTTCTCGCCTGGAGAGCCCACGGCCGGAGGGGCCTGGCGGGCTACAGGCCGTGGGGTCGCAGGGTCAGACGCGACTGAGCAACTGAACAACAACAAAATCACTGCCTAACAAAACAACGCGAAACAGCTGTGGGCCCATGCTCGCCAGTCCCCGCACGTTAGCAATCCACGCCGCCGTGTCTTCTGAAGGAGCTCACAAATCTGCCACTGGATGGGCTTTCTTAATTTTTCTGTTTCTTTTCACATAGACCATTTTAAGTCTTTATTGAATTTGTTACAATATTGCTTCTCTTTTGGTTTTTTGGCTGGGAGGCATGTGGCGTTTTAACTTCCCCACCAGGGACCAAACCCACAGACCAGGACCAAACCCACAGGCCAGGGATCAAACCCACAGACCAGGGACCAAACCCACAGGCCAGGACCAAACCCACAGATCAGGGCCACACCCACAGGCCAGGACCACACCCACAGGCCAGGACCACACCCACAGATCAGGGACCACACCCACAGGCCAGGACCACACCCACAGCCGCTGTGCTGGAATTGAAGCCCTAAGCATTGCGCTGCTGGGGGAGTCCCCGGTGTTCTTCTTACTGGTCGCTTCAGCCTTGCTCACAGGGACAGTCTTGCTCCAAGGATTTACCCAAGAACATGATGATAATTCTTTGTGGAGACAAGGGTAGAATGCATTATATTAATTTTATCCAGGTGTGGCTGTTTACTAAGTTAGTGTGTAGACTCTACACCAGGAAACAAAATTGTGTACCGCTCATTACTATCTGGGCATGGAAGTGTGTTATTTCTTGAGCTATTTAAGAAAGCCATTAAGCCAATAAAAATATGTAACATTGATCATCCTCCTACATGCTATATACTTGCACGGAATGTCTCATCATCTCACTTAATGCTTGCATTGGTAGGTACTGCTGTTAATATCGCTTTATTGGTAAGAATGCTTCTGAGGGTAGAGAGGTTGTTAACTTCCCAAAGCCACACAGTGAGGGGCAGAAATGGGATTGAACCTGGGGGTGTGGCCAAGTAACGATCCGTAAATCTAACTCCTTGACAAACATTAAATCTCTTGTCCATCCATGGACTCCACCACCTATTTTGAGTTCCTGCCCCGGCCAGTGGAGGGAGACGCGGCAGAGACGCTTCCAACCATGTCTACTCCCGCGGCCTGGCAGAGGAGATTTTCATGAGGGGTGTCCCTTGCAGCCCCTTGAGCCGTATCTCTTCTTCTTCTTTTTTAAATACGAGTTAACTTGTTTATTTCGGCTGTGATGGGTCTTAGTTGCGGCACGTGGGCTCAGCCACATGTGGGATCCTAGTTCCCCGAGCGGGGATCGAAACTGCACGCCCTGCGCTGGATCACCAGGGAAGCCCCGCCTCCCTCTTCCTGGGGCACTGTCATCTCTGTTGGAGTTCCTCAGAGCACTGGTGAACGTCTTGGAGTAGGGACCTAACCGCACGCTTCCTGCCAGCTGGAGCAAGCGAGAGCCGACCTGGTTACACGAGGCCGGGTAGATGAAAGCTCTGTCAGCAGGAAATCCTGTGCGCCATCCTAGGCGGGTGAGTTAGGACCGGATAGCTGTTCCCGGGCCTACAGCTTCCAACACAGATGGCTTCCTTTTGGCCTCCCAGGAAGCATGCCAGATACAGCAGGCATGCCCCTTGAAGAGTGAACATGTTTTGGGGTACAGGAGCTTGGGGAAATGTTTGAGGTGCACCTGCTGGGAATAAACAAAGTGAGATCTTTTTAGTTCAATGCCGGTCAAGCTGTTTTCTGCCCAGGGACTTGGTTTCAGGTCGCTAGAGAAGAAGTGAAGGGATTACTCGTGAATCAAACAGTAAGGCAGCGCTGGGCCGCCTAGGGAAGGGACGGTGCAGAGCCGCGGAGCTTGTGCTGTCAGAGGGCTGCGGCCCGGGTCGGGGAGCGTCTCAGTGTCTTCCCCTTTAACAGGCTGCGGCTGTTGGAGTCAGCGACCTGCCCTGCCCGGGCCTGGCGCGGCCCGAGCCCCTCCCTGGCTGGCTCAGGCTGACTGGCCCCGTCTGGTCCACCCGCAGCTCCCACCTAAGCCCTCGGCCTGCCCAGAGCCTGCGGGCTCTGCCTCGGCAGCCTCATCCTTTGCAGAGGGCCTGGGCAAGGCCCTGCATGGACTCCTGGAGCTGCAGGAGGGAGAGCCGCCTGGAGAACCGCCAAGTCCCAGCCTCCCCCTCTGCTAGCCGCACAGACCACAGGCCGCCAGCAGTGGGTGTCACTGTCCAGAGTCTGGACTGAGAAGCAGGGGAGAAGTCTTTCTGCTCCAGGCTTAGCCTTTCTCCCAGAGAGGGGAGATCAGGAGACTCTGAGCCTACATTCTCTGCCTTCCTTGTCTGACATCCATGATCTAAGTGACTCGCGAATATCCTCTGGATTTTAGCTGCCTCGTTTGGCCCATCCTCACTTTCTTCTTCCCACAAGCCCATCAGAAGAGTTAAGCTTTTCTTTTGGTTGCACTCTGTGGGCCTGCAGGACCTTAGTTCCCTGACCAGGGATCGAACTTACAGCCCCTTGCAGCAGAAATGCAGAGTCTTACCCACTGGACGGCCGGAGGAGCTCCAGGTGGGCTCTCTCATTTCCTTGAAGCGTGGACCCTCCAAGCGAGAGGCCTTGTGTCCTGGCCACTGTGGGCAGAAAGGGTGGCTCTCATAGAAAGAACCTGTGAAGCAGTCCCCCAGGCTTAACCTTCCTATAGTTAAGATAGAGCTCCACAGTTAACAGCTAGGGCAGCCTCCCACTCTCTCTCCCCACGAAGCCTGATGTTATTGTCTTTCTAAAGAGGGCAATACACTCTCTATCGCCCTGAGGGTTAGCAATGGCTCCCCCTCAGAGGCGAGGGATGCGATAAGATGTGACTCAAGGGCGAGATGCGCCCGCTAACATTTGCAGACCATTCCCTGAAGGCCCCCTCTGTACTGAAGGTCAGCAGGTACTTCAGTTGGGAGCATACTTCTGCCCCGAAAGTTGATTCACGTTTCACTCCGAAGAAACGGCTCCTCTGGGTACCAGGTGTCCCTAATCTGTGTCCGCGTGAACGCAGGTCTTACCCTCGGGTCCTTGGCGAGCAGTTGACCGTCTCCAGCACGCAGCAAGCTCTTTCATCCAGGAGGCCGTCTGAGACAGTGCGCAGTGGAAAGGCCGTTCCTCGTGCACTTGGGAAGCTTAAGCCGCGGTCTGCCTCCTGCCAGTCTTAACCTCTGTGCTTTGCTTTGTTTTTTCACTTTTTGACATCTGTGTTTTAGGGGAACTTAAAAAGACTCCCGTATTAACCTCTCTGACCTTCCATTTCCCCTTCAATAAGACGCCCTTGCAAAGGAGCATCGTCAATATTTATACAGTTACTTAAAAGCAACAGAAAAGCGCCCGGCTCCTTTGGCGTTCTCCAGCTGCAACGTGGTGGAATGGCGCCCCCTTGTGTTTCCTTGGGGCTCGTCTAGTTTTGAAAACTAAATTCTTCATTTAAAATTGATAAAAATCCTTAATTTAAAAATTGACTTATTATGCTCAACTCCCACCTGGCCAGCTATTCCTGAGAGCTGGTTTAAAAAGTAAGTGAAAAGCAGCTCCCTTGTGAATGCCAACCCGTTCCATCGCTGTTGCAGCCTGCCTGTCACCTGGGCACACGCTGTCCTTGTTTTGGGGAAATTGTGGAAAACATTGTCTAAACCCAAATTCCAGTGGCCTAAGAGCACTTAAGGACCTTGAAATGATTTCCACTGTGCACTTCCCTCAGTGAGATTCAGTAAAAATCATATTTTTGAAAATCAGTGTTTTAATAGAAGTATAACATATGTACAGAAAACACGCACACCAGAAGCGTACAGCGCAGTGAATCACCGAGACATGCACCCACGCTGTGGCCGGCTGAGTCGGGAGACGAGCATCACCGGGGCCCGGGGGCTCCCGAGGTCCCCAGCCCCCGCTCCCCTCTCCCTTCACAAAGGCGACCGCTGGGCGGGCGTCTGTCTGGGGCGAGTGTGGGGGGTGACGCCACATTTTACGACATACAGTACATATCACACATAATGTATGTTACACATCACCTATCAAAGCAGGGGGTGTGGGCTTCCCGGTGCACTAGTGGTAAGAATCCGCCTGCAATGCAGGACGAGCAAGGGCACGGGTTGGATCCCTGGTCGGGAGGATCCCCTGGAGAAGGACATGGCACCCTCTCCAGTGTTCTTGCCTGGAGAATCCCAGGGAGAGGAGCCTGGCGGGCTACAGTCCACGGGGTCACGAAGAGTCGGACACGACTGAGCAAGGATGGATGGGTGGGTGGATGGATGGGTGGATGGAGGGTGATGTCACCTCTTACATCTTACATATATTAAGATACATTGAGACATGATACACAAAAATAAATGCAAAGCAACTTAAAGACTTACATATAAGATATGACACCATCAACTTTAAGAAGAGAATATAGGCAAAACATTCTCTGACATAAAGCGAAACAATACTTTCTTAGGTCAGTCAGCCTCCCACGGTAGAATAAATGAAAGCAAAAATAAGCAAATGGGACCTAATCAAACTTAGATAGCCTTGCAAAGGAAACCATAAATAAAACAAAAAGACAACCTACGGACTGGGAGAAAATGTTTGAAATGATGTGACCAACAAGGGCTTAATTTCCAAAATATATAAACAGCTCGTGCAGCTCCATGTCAGGTAAACAAACAACCCGATCGAACAAGTGGGCAGAAGACCTAAAAAGACATTTCTCCAAAGAAGGCGTACAGATGGCCCAGAGCATCTTATAATAACTTACCTGGGACAGGATCTGGAAAAGAACATACATGTGTGTGCACATATATATGGATACATACATATACACATGTATAAAACGGAATCACCTTGCTGCTGCTGCTAAGTCACTTCAGTCGTGTCCGACTCTGTGCGACCCCATAGACGGCAGCCACCAGGCTCCCCCGTCCCTGGGATTCTCCAGGCAAGAACACTCGAGTGGGTTGCCATTTCCTTCTCCAATGCATGAGAGTGAAAAGTGAAAGTGAAGTCGCTCAGTTGAGTCCGACCCTCAGAGACCCCATGGACTGCAGCCTTCCAGGTGCCTCCGCCCATGGGATTTTCCAGGCAAGAGTACTGGAGTGGGGTGCCATTGCCTTCTCCCAAGCACTTACTGCTGCTGCTGCTGCTAAGTCACTTCAGTCGTGTCCGATTCTGTGAGACCCCAGAGATGGCAGCCCACCAGGCTCCCCCGTCCCTGGGATTCTCCAGGCAAAAGTACTGGAGTGGGGTGCCATTGCCTTCTCCCAAGCACTTACTGCTGCTGCTGCTGCTAAGTCACTTCAGTCGTGTCCGATTCTGTGAGACCCCAGAGATGGCAGCCCACCAGGCTCCCCCGTCCCTGGGATTCTCCAGGCAAAAGTACTGGAGTGGGGTGCCATTGCCTTCTCCATCACTTTGCAGTACGCCTGAAATTAACATAACATTGTGAATCAGTTATATTTCAATTTTTAAAAAAGGAAAGAAAATACATTGAGCTCTGTACTTAAGTTTGTACATTTTGCTGCAGGCAAATTGCACCTCAACAATTAATTCCAATTTTTCTAGCTGGCTCTCAGTGGTAGACCTGGCTCAAAATAACCGTGTTACGTGAATACCTTCCCTAAAATACTACGATCATCAAAACCAGGAAATGAAAATCATCACCATGCTGTTAACTAAAATGCAGACCGCGTTCTAATTTCATCAGCTTTTCCGTTTCTGCCCCTTTTCTGTCCCGGATCCTCTGTAGGACCCCAAAGGACACTGAGAAGTGACGGCTCCTTCGTCCACTCCAGCCCCGGTCAGTTCTGGCTGGAAGCTCCTCTTTCAGGCCCGCAAGTCCAATCACACCTGGAGTTTCACGGTATCTAACAGCCTCCGAGAGAGAGGGTCCTAGACACCCTCCGTTTCACCAGGTCTTGTCTTCGAGGCCCACGCCATCCTGATGCAGTCACCCGCTGTCCCCGAGGACACGTGGCCTTGTCCCCAGGCCAACTGCCTCTCCCAAGGACTCGCTGCCAGGGCAGGCCGACTCCACTCGCCTGGACTCTTGGGAAGTGGTGTCGCCTCTGTCTCGAGAGCCTAGCAATGCGCGCCCTGCCCGCCTGTCACCTTAAGACTGGCTCAGCAGCGGCGCTGACGGACAGCCAGCGGCACCGCCACTTTGTCCGTTTCCTCGGCCTGAGCCCGGGCGGGATGCGCTGGGGGTGGCCGAGCCAGCATCGCCGTGGCCGGGCCATCCGCGTGTCTGGGGAGGTCAGATAGCGCGGTGAGAGGAGCACACGGATGTGTGTGAGGGACAGCGGGCGCAGAGCAGGGGGAGGGCCGCACCCCGAGGTCAGGGCGGGCTCTCCGCAGCGCGTTTGCTCCTTCGCTGGCTGCCCCGGGTCTGTGTCGCCGCGTTCTCCGCGCGAGTGGGGCACGGCGATGGCTTCCCCGCTGTGCAGCACGTGCTCGGGCCGGGAGGGCTCAGCGGTTGCGGCTCATGGGCTTGGCTCCTTCACGGCAGGCAGCGTTTTTCTGGACCAGGGATCAGGCCTGTGTCCGCTGAATTGGCAGGTGGATTCTTAACCACTGGACCACCGGGGAGTGCTTGTTAGGATCTTAATACTTGTTTCAGGCTCTGTTTCCTAGAGAATGTCATCAAAGATGAAGGATTTATTTAAAGTAATGATGGCTCCTGTCTCAAAATGAACCTATGTCATGCCAGGCAGTGAGCCAAGCACTTTCACCGGACTATTTTATGCAGACCTCCCAGTAGTCCGGTAGAGTGACCTTATTTTGCAGAGGAGGCGATCACCCCACAGAGAACTTCGATAACTCCTGGGATGCTCTGTGTTAGGAACATGGTGCTCGTCTGCCCCACTTTATACAGGGTTACTTGGAGAACTTGCTTCCCATAGCGGCACAATATTAAGGACTTGGACACTCAGTGTCTAGATGATTCTTGCAAAAAGGATTCTATCCAAGGAATTAAAGACATAGTACTTGATTGTAAAAGGTTGAGAAGGTTTTGTCTGAACGAGGAGCTTATTAAAAGGTAGACAAGCATAGAACAAATCCGCTTGTCTTTCTGTGGTGATGGTGTAGTATTGGGGAAAAGACAATCTTGCATGAAGAATAAACCCATGAAAAAATTAAAGTAAAAATAAAAATAAAAAATAAAAAAACCCATGAAAATTTAAGAGTTAATTTTTGGGAAACAAAAAATTGTTCAAATCAGCTTATGTAGATGATGTAGGGAGGTTTTGATCCATTATTGGGTTGTGGAATAATTTGAGTAGGTGGAAACCAGCCTCAAAAAATAAAGAAGAAACAAAATCTTAAGCAATAGGATACTATAAATGATCTGTTTACACATAGCAGAATTGTGTATTGTTTTGTGAAGCTTTTCTTTGTAAATGTGTGTTAGACTATATATGTGCGTGGTGGCGGAGTGGTCACTAAGCTGTGTCCGACCCCATGGACTGAAGCCCACCAGGCTCCTCTGTCTCTGGGATTTCTCCCAGCAGGAATACTGGCGTGGGTTGCCTTGTCCTTCTCCAGGGGATCTTCCCGACCCGAGAATCAAACCTGAGTCTTCACTGCCTAGTCAATGATGTAAATTTATTTTCATTGTGATGAAAAAGGGTTTTAAAACACTGACGAATTTGGTGACAGTATCACATGGCTTTTAAAAACAAAATGGTTTTGAAATCAAAGACGTGTGCGTTCAAATATTTACCCAGTGATGAGTTTTGTAAGAATTTTCGTCTAATCCATTTGCTCACTTGCAGCTCTCCAAAGGGAGAGTCTTGTGGAAGACATTCAGAGAATCTTTTGAAGTTTCTTTTTGTGAGGAAGACTCTGCTCTTAATGCTTGCGAAACATCACTAGCATTTCTTGGAGGCTCTGCTCCAGACATGCTTTCACACATGATGGACGGGGCCCCACAGGCCTCTGCATCTGGCTATCACACATCGTCCGTCACAGCGCCTCTCATCCTCTCCACACCTGGGAGGATCTGAGGTTGTTCAGGGACTTGGGCTAGTACTTGACCCGGATTCTGACATATTTTTGGTACAGAAGATGTTTATTCTCAGAATCATTTCTTTCCTGAGGCCAACAAAGCATCCAAGTTTTAGGGAAATTCTTGCACAGGAGAAGACCAGGAGGTCATCTAGTGAAATGGAAAACAATTGAACTTTGAAGGAATCTGAACTCCCTTTTGGCGAGCACCCTCCCTTTTTCCAGGCTCGCTGCCCAAGCAGAGATGCACTCGGCCTCTTGCAGGTGTCAACATGACGCAGGAGGAACCGTTTCATGGCAGACGTGGGGGCTGGAGAAGGCTTGGCTTAAAAGCGAGACAGACAGTCTGAGGATGGAGGGAGATTCAGCTTCTTAATGTTGCCCCAACACTTGTGCTTACAACTAGATTCCTCTTCCCTGGAATTTTAATTTTTGCTCCTGGAGCAGAGAACATTTTAAAATGCTTTCAGACTCAGAAAAGACCCACCCACAAATTAAAAAAAATAAAAATAACTTCTGTAGAAATTAGAAAAGACAGGCATAATAATTATAGAGAACATTGGCAACAGAGAGAAACAAAAAGAAGAAAGTGTATATAATCTCACCACCCATAGAAAGCTGTGGTTTACACCTTGGCATATATTCTTCCCTGGTAGCTCAGAGGTTAAAGCGTCTGCCTCCGTTGCAGGACTCTGATGCTGGGAGGGATTGGAGGCAGGAGGAGAAGGGGACGACAGAAGATGAGATGGCTGGATGGCATCACCGACTCGATGGACGTGAGTTTGAGTGAACTCCGGGAGTTGGTGATGGACAGGGAGGCCTGGCAGGAGAAGGCAATGGCACCCCACTCCAGTACTCTTGCCTGGAACATCCCATGGACAGAGAAGCCTGGTAGGCTGCAGTCCATGGGGTCGCTAAGAGTTGGACACGACTGAGCGACTTCACTTTCACTTTTCACTTTCATGCATTGGAGAAGGCAATGGCAACACACTCCAGTGCTCTTGCCTGGAGAATCCCAGGGTCGGGGGAGCCTGGTGGGCTGCCGTCTATGGGGTCGCACAGAGTCGGACACGACTGAGGTGACTTAGCAGCAGGGAGGCCTGTCGTGCTGCAATTCATGGGGTCGCAAAGAGTCGGACACAACTGAGCGACTGAACTGAACTGAACTGAGAGTTTCCTTCCAGATTTCAAAAGAACTCACCTGTTTTCTTCCAGCATTTGCGTGGCTGCATCTTTATAATTAGCGTTCTCATCTGTTTGTTGTTTTCTTCCTTTTGTACAGGGTGAGTTGGGGATGTGATTCTATCTTTCTTAAAGGGTTTCCAGTTATTTTGGTCCAATGATTGAAGGTATAAACTTTCCATACACTTCCATATATACATGTATGCATGTGTGTGTGTATATATATTTGTACTTTGTAGCCTAATATTCTGATCCATGTTCTACTCATGAGTTAGTCCCACATGCTTACCCTTAAATGGATTTCTGATATATTTGACTCTCTTAGTGATTTCTGCCGATTCCTACCCCTCAGTGGCCCTTCTTTTTTGGTATTTCCTTGGATATTCTCACTTATTTATTTTTCATGTGATTTTTAATATCAATTTATCTCATTTTAAGATAAAAGCTTTTTGGTATCTTTATGGAGGCTTTATAAAACATTTTTAAAGTTAACTTATGAAAAACGTACATCTTTATGGCATTGAGTCATAAACTGAACGGTTCTATGAAGACCTACAAGACCTTTTAGAACTAACATCCAAAAAAGATGTCCTTTTCATTATAGGGGACTGGAATGCAAAAGTAGCAAGTCAAGAAACACCTGGAGTAACAGGCAAATTTGGCCTTGGAATGCGGAATGAAGCAGGGCAAAGACTAATAGAGTTTTGCCAAGAACATGAACTGGTCATAGCAAACACCGTCTTCCAACAACACAAGAGAAGACTCTACACGTGGACATCACGAGATGGTCAACACCAAAATCAGATGATTATATTTTTTGCACCCAAAGATTGAGAAGCTCTATACAGTCAACAAAAACAAGACCAGGAGCTGACTGTGGCTGAGATCATGAACTCCTTATTACCAAATTCAGACTCAAACTGAAGAAAGTAGGGAAAACCGCTAGACCATTCAGGTATGACCTAAATCAAATCCCTTGTGATTATACAGTGGAAGTGAGAAATAGATTTAAGGGCCTAGCTCTGATAGATAGAGTGCCTGATGAACTATGGACAGACGTTCGTGACATTGTACAGGAGACAGGGATCAAGACTGTCCCCAGGAAAAGAAATGCAAAAAAGCAAAATGGCTGTCTGGGGAGGCCTTACAAATAGCTGCGAAAAGAAGAGAGGCGAAAAGCAAAGGAGAAAAGGAAAGATATAAGCATCTGAATGCAGAGTTCCAAAGAATAGCAAGAAGAGATAAGAAAGCCTTCTTCAGTGATCAATGCAAAGAAATAGAGGGAAAAGAACAGAATGGGAAAGACTAGAGATCTCTTCAAGAAAATTAGAGATACCAAGGGAACATTCCATGCAAAGATGGGCTCCATAAAGGACAGAAATGGTCTGGACCTAACAGAAGCAGAAGATATTCAGAAGAGGTGGCAAGAATACACGGAAGAACTGTACAAAAAAGATCTTCACAACCCAGATAATCACGATGGTGTGATCACTCATCCAGAGCCAGACATCCTGGAATGTGAAGTCAAGTGGGCCTTAGAAAGCATCACTATGAACAAAGCTAGTGGAGGTGATGGAATTCCAGTTGAGCTGTTTCAAATCCTGAAAGATGATGCTGTGAAAGTGCTGCACTCAATATGCCAGCAAGTTTGGAAAACTCAGCAGTGGCCACAGGACTGGAAAAGGTCAGTTTTCATTCCAATCCCAAAGAAAGGCAATGCCAAAGAATGCTCAAACTACTGCACAAATGTACTCATCTCACATGCTAGTAAAATAATGCTCAAAATTCTCTAAGCCAGGCTTCAGCAATACATGAACCGTGAACTCCCTGATGTTCAAGCTGGTTTTAGAAAAGGCAGAGGAACCAGAGATCAAATTGCCAACATCCGCTGGATCATCGAAAAAGCAAGAGAGTTCCAGAAAAACATCTATTTCTGCTTTATTGACTATGCCAAAGCCTTTGACTGTGTGGATCACAATAAACTGTGGAAAATTCTGAGAGAGATGGGAATACCAGACCACCTGACCTGCCTCTTGAGAAATCTGTATGCAGGTCAGGAAGCAACAGTTAGAACTGGACATGGAACAACAGACTGGTTCCAAATAGGAAAAGGAGTGCGTCAAGGCTGTATATTGTCACCCTGCTTATTTAACTTCTATGCAGAGTACATCATGAGAAACGCTGGACTGGAAGAAGCACAAGCCGGAATCAAGATTGCCGGGAGAAATGTCAATCACCTCAGATATGCAGATGACACTACCCTTATGGCAGAAAGTGAAGAGGAACTAAAAAGCCTCTTGATGAAAGTGAAAGAGGAGAGTGAAAAAGTTGGCTTAAAGCTCAACATTCAGAAAACGAAGATCATGGCATCCGGTCCCATCACTTCATGGGAAATAGATGGAGAAACAGTGAAAACAGTGTCAGACTTTATTTTTGCGGGGCTCCAAAATCACTGCAGATAGTGACTGCAACCATGAAATTAAAAGACGCTTACTCCTTGGAAGGAAAGTTATGACCAACCTAGATAGCATATTCAAAAGCAGAGACATTACTTTGCCGACTAAGGTCCGTCTAGTCAAGGCTATGGTGGTCATGTATGGATGTGAGAGTTGGACTGTGAAGTAGGCTGAGCGCCGAAGAATTGATGCTTTTGAACTGTGGTGTTGGAGAAAACTCTTGAGAGTCCCTTGGACTGCAAGGAGATCCAACCAGTCCATTCTGAAGGAGATCAGCCCTGCTATTTCTTTGGAAGGAATGATGCTAAAGCTGAAACTCCAGTCCTTTGGCCACCTCATGAGAAGAGTTGACTCATTGGAAAAGACTTTGATGCTGGGAGGGATTGGGGGCAGGAGGAGAAGGGGATGACAGAGGACGAGATGGCTGGATAGCGTCACTGACTCGATGGACATGAGTCTGAGTGAACTCCGGGAGATGGTGATGGACAGGGAGGCCTGGCGTGCTGCGATTCATGGGGTCGCAAAGAGTTGGACACGACTGAGCGACTGAACTGAACTGACTGAAGAACAAGGGATGCCTATCCATTTAAGCTAATGTCTTCCAGGAATGTTTTAGTATTTTTTCATGTAGATTTTCCAAAATTCATATTGAGCTTATTTCTAAGTAATTTTTCTTTTTTTTTCTATTGTAAATGGGATTCACTCTTACATTATTGTCTGTATATGAAGTATATTAATTTTGTTTGTTAATTTTATATTTTGCTCTTTTTCTGATTTTTAAAATTGTATGTGTTCTAGTACTGATTATCTAGAGGCACTGAGTTTTTAACTTTTAAATATTAGTTTTTTCTTTTCTCAAAATGCCTTTTTCCTTCTCAACCTGCCTAGTCATTTTTATAGTCTCCTGTTCACAGTTATAGTCTTAGTTACATGTTTTGTTTTATGAGCATTTTAAAATAGCTTATGAGTTGCACTATCCAGAGTCTGCAGGTCTAATTTAATTCTGTCATTCTTGTATTATTTCTGCTGGCTGTGGCTCGTGGTCACTTGTTTCCTGTGTGTTTTGTGACTCTTTTTGGCCATGTATTCATATTCCTTGGAACTCTCATCTGTGGAATTACTTGAGACCCAGTTAGAGTGGGGTTTCCCTTGTGGCGCAGACGGTAAAGGATCCGCCTGCAGTGTGGGAGACCTGGTGGGAAGATCCCCAGAGGAGGGCATGGCACGCCACTCCAGTGTTCTTGCCTGGAGAATCCCATGGCCAGAGGAGGCTGGCGGGCTGCCGTCCGCGGGGTCGCAGAGAGTCGGACACGTCTGAGGGGCCAAGCACAGCCCCGTCAGCCAGAGTGAGCTCCTCCAGAAAGGGCCCCCTTGCTTCTGCTAGACGCTGAAGGACAATATCAACGTGTGACTAATTCCGAGCAATTCTTAGCCTTGAGGCTTTCACAGTCACACACAGTGTGAACTCAGAGCGCAAGCCTGAGTGAGGACTGGCTTAGAGCGACACCTCGCGCAGTATCACGGCCCGCTCATTCACCCAGTTCCAGGATTAGAAAGGCAAGCCAGAGCAGCACTTCACTGTCTGTTTCTGAGAGTGGGCTCATCTCTGTCTCTCCTTTCCTTTGATGACGTTTCTGTCTGGGTTCCCAGCTTCATGTGAGGGTCTCCCTCTCGGGGGGCCCTACCTTGCGCTTGAGAGGCTAAGCTGATCAGCCTCCGGGGCTGGCAGACGCCTGAGGACAAAGCATGTGTGTGTGCTTGCTCCCCTCTGGGTTCCTGCCTCTTACTCAGTTTTGCCTTCTAAGGATTAAAAAAAATTTTTTCTTACTGGTTTAACAATGTATTTTAATAGCTTTTGTTTAACCATTTTATATAGTTTTTTTTTTAAACAAATTTGGAAATTTGTTAAGAATATCTAGGCTGTCCCACCTGGACTACCAGACTTGGAGGTTTAAGGTGATTTTTAAAACATTGAAATTAATTAAAATGGTGGTACGATGGTCAGTGAGAAGAAAAGTTTACAAATTATAAAAAGTATGAGCACATCTCTGAAAACATTTAGAGATCCCTGTATACAGAGGGAATCGTTTTAAACACAGCGGCTGCTTCCAGGAGGCTGAATGTTGGGTGATTCTCCTCTTTCATTTCTCTCTTTGTAGTTTTTCATAATGAACATGAATTATTTGGCTAAAGATATTTTTAAAGCTATTCAAACTTTTATAAAGGGCTTCCCTGGTAGCTCAGAGGCTAAAGCGTCTGCCCGCAATGCAGGAGACCCGGGTTCGATCCCTGGGTTGGGAAGATCCCCTGGAGAAGGAAATGGCAGCCCACTTTTATAAAAATCTGAATGGAAACATTTCAAAGCTAAGCAGGAAGAGCGTTAGTCTTTTTCGAAGCCATTTCACGTGTTTCATAACCTACCAGCTTTGATTTAAAGTCTCTCTCTCTCCCCGCTCCTCTCTCTCTCCTTCCTACCCGCCTCGTGTTGGCCTGCAGGCAAAATCACGAGTGTGTAGACCTTGTCCTCTGTGGGCCCATCTGGGCTCTAGGAGTGAAAGGCTTTCCTCAAATGAGGCTGTCAGCGGGAAGGGGGCAGGAAAAGTTCTCCTTCCCTGGAATCTTCCAGAAGTCTCAGGGGGTTTGAAGGAGTGAAGTGACGTGGATGATGTCTTCCCTGGAAGCATCAATAGCGGAGCTAGTCCCCCAGACACTTCCCAGCGGCCGAGTCCACCGCCTCGGGTGAGTGTCTCCTGGCTGCAGGGACTGACCCTTCTTTCTCCCCCGTCTCATTTACCTAACTCCAGATGAAGGCGCTCACAGCGTTCAGCTCTTCTAGAGAGTTGTCTATCTTGTTAACGGGTCTAGAATTGGCTAGAAAACTATACAGACAGAAATTCAGTAGGAAAATCAGTATGCCGTGAGCTCCAGGGATAACAGAGCCTTTTCTGGGTGAGGGTGCAGGAGAATGCCACCCCAGCGAGACCAACTGCGCTGAAAAGCAGCAGCTGTAACGCACTGGCAGTGTCGGGGAGACAGAAAGAATGCCCGAGACTCGAGGAAAATTCCACTCGCATGCGTCACTCAGTGAGGGGCAGGAGAGGGATGACTGCAAGATCGGTCAAGTCAGTTGGCTTTTTTCAGTTAGTCCCGAAGACTTGGGGTTGACCAACAGTCTTTTTAATTGTGAAGTTCAAACGTATAAAATATATTCATAAAATTTTAAAGGAATGCCTTTCTCAGATATATTTCAAGTTTATCAGAATTTCACAGCTTCGCCGACAGAATCTTTACTTCCTCTCTTCGTGGCTGAGTTGAAGAATTAAATAAAATCATGAAAATAAAATCATGTTACAAAGGAATACAAATTGTACACCAGGAATAAATCTGCTTTCAAAGATCAGATGGATACATTTATTCTGATCATTGATTTGAAACCTCTGAGATGAATGTGCATTTTTGTCCCGTGCTGGAAGAAAAGATTTTGAAATCGTGTTCAGTTCTATCATCACAGATTATCATAAGGTACTTCATTATCACCAGTGCTGATGGATCAGACTTGGCAAGTTCACTTCACAGGAGGCTTGGAACGAGCTGAAAGTTCATCAGGATTTCTCCCCCAGTTTAAGGCTGAGTCCCTGGGGAGACACCGCCTCGAAGCAAGGGCTGCATCTAACCCTGTCTGTTGCTGGGCCCTTCTCCAGGTTTCTATATGGAACTGTGGTGCGGTGCTTGAGGAAATCAATACGCAGCACGTTGAACCCCATCCTGGAAAAGCAGAGCTCCCTGGGGATCTGCTGTGAGCCACAAGAAACCTTTTCCTTATTTAATTTCTTCAAGATTGCATTTGTTTTTCCAAGTGGGCAGTACGTGTGTTCTATCTCCATAGTTTTGTGGTGAAGATCACGCATGAAAGTGTATTTCGGGAAGCTTTGGAAGCAAAATGACCATCCCTTAAAAATTCTTCTTCTCCCTCGCAGAAACAAAATTTTGCTCGAGAGGGAGGGGATATATGTATCCTTATGGCTGACCCACGTTGTTGGTATGGTAGAAACCAATACAACATTGTAAAGCAATTATCCTCCAATGAAAAATAAAAATCATAAAAAAGTTTCTTTTTCAGATGAGGGATGCAAATGAGAAAGACAGACCCGGATGTCTGAGAGATTCTTCTGGGAGTGAAGTCTGAGCAGATCACTCTTGTGTTTTGAAGTCCCCTTCCCACGCAAAGTCCAAGGTCTCTGCCTGGAGGCTCCCCTGTGTTTGGACCTGCGACCCCTCTGACCTCGCGCTTCGGCTGTGCCCGTCTCGCTCTCTCCTCTGAGACCTCACGGGCCCTTCGCAGGCGCTCTGTCCTCAGAAACGGCGTCTTTGGTTCTCTGCCATTCCTCCAGGGAGTCCCCGGCCGGCCTTGCCCTCATTCAGCCTCTGCTCGGACGTCCTCCCGGGCCCTGCTCCCTGACCCCCCTCCTCCTCTCCCTCCTCCTGGTCTCCTCCCTTCCATCGCCCACCAACCACATGAAGCGAAGTGAGGACGCTCAGTCCTGTCCAACTCTGCGACCCCATGGACTGTAGCCCACCGGGCGCCTCTGTCCATGGGATTCTCCAGGCAAGAATGCTGAAGTGGGTCACCATGCCCTCCTCCAGGGGATCTTCCCGACCCAGGGATCGAACCCAGGTCTCCCGCACGGCAGGCAGACGCTTTACCCTCTGAGCGGCCTGGGAAGCCCGACCAATGACACGACGTGAGCTTCGGGGTATTCTGTCCCTCCCTCTCTGCGAGGAAGTTCCCAGGTGTTCCTGCTGGAGAGGTGCTTGTGACTGAAGGAATGTGTCACTGAACGGATGGCTCCGCCTGATCACACAGCCAGCACGCGCTCCCCGTACGGCGTCGGCGGGACGACTCAGGACTGGCCACAGCCACACGGGAAGGACAGAGGCGGCTCCGCGGACGGCCTGCACTCGGCTCCACGCGGCAAGCACGCACCTCGCCCCTGTTATGAGTAAGGTCCTGAGTGCACGGTCAACACTAGCACATCTGCCTCTCTGAAGGAGCTTTATAATTGATTTTTACACAAGAAGAACCAGAGCAGAAAGACTTCCTCAAGCAGTTGGGGACCCCCCCGCCCCGCTCTGATCCTTGTTGAAATAAATGTAATTTGAGAAACCTCTGTCGAATCCCCACTATCGTACGATCAGAGCACTAGACTGCTAGTTAATCCCACTGATGGGCGTGGTGAAGGTGTCGCTCCTTCCTGTTCAAATGATGGCAAACCTAAGACTCAGAAAAAAATCCAGCACAGCAATACAGCGTGAGATTATAGACTCTGCAGGCCGTACTAGCCTGCGTGCTTCCAGGGGTAAGACACTCAAGCTATTAGAGGGACTGCTGGGGTGGTCCAGTGGTTGAGGCTTTGCTTTCCAATGCAGGCGGTTACAGGTTCAGTCCATGCTCAGCAAGTTAAGATCCTACATGCCTCGCCGCCAAAACACTCAAAAACATCAAAAGAGAAGCAATATTGTGACAAATTAAAAAAACACTTTAAAATTGGCCCACATCAAAAAGTCTAAATAAATAAATGATGCTGTTAGAGTTCGATCAGAGTCGCTCACCCCCACTGCTCATCAATGTGCGCGGCTGATGGAGACAAGAAAAAAGTACTTTTTACACATTAGCCAAAAAGTCGTATCTTTTCCTTATTATTTTGTGGACACTTCAGACTCACTTTTTTGCAAATCCTTATATAGTTAATTTCTGGTGTATTTTATCTGTGCCATTTCACGTGAGTACATTTTAAATGCACACACATATATGTATTACGCCTTTGTTATACAAAGGATGGAATGAAAAGAGTGGCGGGTACAAAGCGGTGCCTGGCACAGAGAGAACCCACTGGGGGCCTGACACTCTTCTGAGGGCTTAATGGGTTCGTTAGGCTGGATGAACTAATTCACTTAATAGTCACAACATGCCCATGAGCTAGGTGCGCTCACCATCCCCATTTCACAAATTAGGGACCAGGAACAAAGAGACTCAGCAACTTGCGCAAGGTTAGTGATCGTGCCAAGCCTCTGCTGGAGCCCCTGCCCTGACCACTATCCTGCCTCCAAAGAAGCGTGTGTTTCACCCTGGGCAGGGAGGAAGGAAATGTGTTAAATATCGACCAGGGTTGACAGCCATAAAAGAGCCTTCTCAGAGTGATATACGATTGTTTTTCTGGCAAAAGTAGAAACAATTACTTTAAGAGCCCAAAGGAGGGGAAGACAGTTCTGCCTGAGACGCAACTGAGCAAAAACGTCGAGAGCGGCTCCTTCGTTGCGACAGCGATGCTGGAAGCCGGAAATCCGGGTGTCATACCTTCAGAGTTCTGACAGGAAATAATTTCTAGGGTAGAATTCTTTTTTTTAAAGCTTTTTGAAAAATATATTTTTTATTTCGCTGCACAACGTGGTCTCAGCAGTGCACAGGCCAGCTGTGGCCCAGCGACTCTGCACACTCAGGCTGAGTGGCTGCCCTGCACAGGCTCACTTGCCCTGCAGCGGGTGGGGTCCCAGTGACCTGATCACGGATTGAACCTGCAAACCTTTGCATTGCAAGGCAGATTTTTAACCAATTCTCAACCACTAGACCACCAGCAAAGCCGTAAGCTAGAACTGGATGCACAGCCAAATTAGGGAAAGAAACTTGAACATACGGACAAACAAGGTCTCAGAAATGTATCTCCCACCTTCCCCCATGCCCCTGTCTTAGGATATCACTAGAGAATGGCCTTCTTCACATGAAGGAACATTTATCCTCATCTCCCTATTTATATGAGATGATGAATGTTCGCTAAGCTTATTGTGGGAGTCATTTCATGATGTATGTACGTCAAATAATTTACTGCATGCCTTTAACTTTATGGCAATTATATCTCAATAAAACTGAAAGAAAAAAATTAACACACTAGACAACAAAAAAGAGGGAGTAGAATTCAATCTTGGGAGAGGGACGAGATGGAGAACAGGATATCCCAGAGAGGGCCCCCAGAGTAGTAGCCGGGGGGGGGGGTAATCGCAATGCCGGTGTCCAGGCCAGTCAAGCAGACGGGAGCAGGAGGACCCAGAGACCAGCCGCCTGGAGCCGCCAGCACCGCGCCTGCTGCTCTTGAACCACTTTGTGTTTTAAGTTTAAAAAGACTTCTGGTCGCGCCGGGTCTCCGTCGGTGTGTGCGGGCTTCCTCTGGTCGCCCCGGCGGGGCCGTGCTCCGCCGTGGTGCGTGAGCTTCTCATCACGGAGGCGCCTCCTCGCAGAGCAGGGGCATTAGGCGCGCATCAGTAGCAGTGACGCGCCGGCTTAGCTGCTCTGCAGCACGTGCGCCTTTCCAGCCGGAGGTCGAACCCGTGTCCCCTGCATCGGCGGGTAGGTTTCTACCCACTGCACCATGAGGGAAGTCCCGAACCATCTTTTAACCAAAGAAAACTCCTGGAGGAAGTGTCAACCCAAACGAGGGAATACACTGAGAAGGAGGAAGGCATACTCTCCAGGAAACAGGGACCCAGCCTTGGAGAGAGGAGGGAGGAGATCCAAGCTGGGCGAGAAAGCAAGACCAGGCTGACAACTGGGCGGGTCTGAAGGGAAGCCTGCTGAAGAAGGGACGTTTAAAAGCACTTAGCTGATGTCTGTGACTTACAGAACGCTGTGCTGAGATGCTATTGTAAGAGGCTGGAAAGAGTAACAGGAAGGAAAAGGCAGATAAAACTAAGGAAAAATCAAGACAATTACTAACTTCAGAGAAAACCTGAATGTAGAAGGGACAACGATCGCAATTCGTTATGATGCTTTTATAGGAACACTTGCATAGTGTAGGGATGGAAACATTGAAACGGAGTTAACCAAAAAGTGTAACCGTCTTGGGAAGAGAAGAGAAGAGGGGAAGGTGGTGGCCTGCAAGAGCTGCATCCTCTTCTACCGTAGTAGGAAATACAGAAATGATGTCCAACACTGTTCATCAAACACACAGCAGTGTGTGTGCCATATTGAGAAGTCCAGAGATTTGAAAATGTCAGAGAGAAAACTGCTGAAAGACGCAGAAGTGATTGCCTCTGGCGAGCAAGACAATATTTTTTAACAAGTTTCAGTATTATTTAAAATTCCCAGGTGGCTCAATGGAAACGAATCTGCCTGCCAATGCAGGAGATGCAAGGCACTCAGTCCCTGGGTGGGGAGCATCCCCTGGAGCAGGAAACGGCAGCCCGCTCCGGTATCCTCGCTGGGAAAATCCCGTGGACAGACGAGCCTGCTGGGCTACAGTCCATGGGGTTGCGAAGAGCAGGGCACGACTGAACATACACGTGATACATAAATTATTTTAGTGAGATTACACTTAAAGCATCAAGCGTCCACGCAGGCTGTCTCGATGACTCCACGACTCAGTGTCCAAGTGGCTCTCAGTAAAGCTGCTCCTTCCGTGGTGTCGCTATTTTAGATGATATTGAACCTAGTAGTATCTGCCCCTGATTCTTTCTGGGGATTTCATTCCCTGGGTCTCCATTTCTTCATGTGTAAAGTGATGTGCGTGCATGTGTGTGCACGTGCATGTGCGCGTGTGTGCGTGTGTACTCGTGTGTGCATGTGTGTGCGTGTGCGCGTGTTGTGTGAGCGTGCATGCATGTGTACACATGTGTGTGCGTGTTATGCGTGTGCGCGTGCATACGCACGCATGTGTGCACGTGCGTGTTGTGTGTACGTGCATGTGTGCATGCATGTGCATGCATGTGTGCACGTGCGCACACGTGTGCGTGTGTGCATATGTGCGTGTATGTGCATATGCACATGTGTGCATGTGGGTGCGTGTGTGTGCACGTGCGTGTTATGTGTGTGTGCATGCGTGTGTGCGTCTGTGCGATCTCTCGTGCCTGTTCCAGTCCCGTTCTGCTGTGAATTATGAATAGAACCTATTACGCAGCATGTGCACGCTGCCAGGTTGTTGTCCAACGTGAGGAACTTGGGTGCTTTTAAAGTCCTGACTTTGATCTGGGCCATGGAGCCGAGACATCGAGGAGCGTCTCAGCCACTGGTACAAGACCATGAAGGGTGACTGTGAGAAGGAGGGTTACCAGAGCCACGAAGGACACTGAGTTTGACCTCTGTGATGTTTCTGAGCTTCACTGGTGGCTCAGATGGTAAAATTGTCTGCTTGCAATGCTGGAGACCCGGGTTCAGTCCCTGGATCGGGAAGATCCCCTGGAGAAGGAAAAGGCAACCCACTCCAGTACTCTTGCCTGGAGAATCCCATGGATGGAGGAACCTTGTAGGCTACAGCCCATGGGGTCACAAAGAGTTGGACACAACTGAGCGACTTTGCTTTTGCTTTCGGTGTACTTGAACACCTTTTGTAAAGTGAAAATCCGGTACAAGCACAGGCTGTGTGTCTGGTATCGTTTGGAAAGGTGTCGATGCACTCTAGTGGGAGAAGCTCACTGGGAGTGAAGATGTTTGAATTCCAGGGCCGACTTTGCTAGTAATCCTCTGGGCAAGTTAGACAAGCTCTCATGTCTTTTATCTCAGGTTCGAGTTTGGTAAAATGAAGATTGACTTGGATTCTTCAGTTAGCAGTTAAAGAAATCAGATTTGGCAAAACTAGGGTAGCTCACAGAACGGAGACAAAGGAAGGACAGGAGCCAAAGATATTGCGGCGTTCTGGGCAGGGCTGATCTTCAGCTGATGGAACAAGAGACCCAGGCAGAGCCCAACAGGAAGGGGAGCTAACAGCCACCCAGGAACCCAGCGGTGCGCGGGGCCTGACAGGGTTTCTCAACCTGTCTGGGCTACTGTGATGAAACTCCATAGTCTGAGTAGCTCACAAAGGACAGAAACGTATCTCTCACAGTTTTGGATCTCCAGTTTCCAGCACGGAAGAGGGAAGGCTCGCCTGAGGTTCTGGTGAAAAGGGTTAGGGATCTCTCCAGGCAAGACCCTCAATCCTATTCACGATTCATGATAAACCCTCGTGAGGGAAGCAACCCCCCAGGCCCCACCTCCGAAAATGATCACCACTGGGAGGATTTCAACATATGGCTTTTAGGGAGACACAGACACCGCTTCAGCTGCTGGATCAAAGGGGACGCTGGGGCACTGACCCCAGAGCGGGTGGTGGAGAGAATATTCAGGGCTGTGTGCTCCGTCGATCAGTCCCGTCTGTCTCTCTGCGACCCCGTGGACTGCAGCCCACCAGGCTCCTCTGTCCATGGGATTTCCCAGGGAAGAACACTGGAGTGGGCTGCCATTCCCTCCTCCAGGGGACCTTCCCGACGAGGGATCAAACCCGGGTCTCTAATGCCTCCTGCCCTGCATGCATGCATGCTAAGTCGCTTCAGTCGTGTCCGACTCTGTGCAACCCCACAGACGGCAGCCCACTATGCTCCTCTATCCCCGGGATTCTCCAGGCAAGAATACTCGAGTGGGTTGCCATTTCCTTCTCCACATGCAATATGGGGGAGGGGCAAAATGTCCCCTCCTGCTCTGCAGGTGATTCTGTACCACCGAGCCGCCTAGAAAGTCTCACGGTTGTGGGGAGGCGACGGACAGGAAGGTATTTCAGCGTTTTAACAGCCAGTACAGCCGTACTGATGTGTTTCTGCTGCTGTCTACATATAAGGAGCTATTTATTGTTACTTAAGCTCAGTTTTCATTCCAATTCCAAAGAAAGGCAATGCCAAAGAATGCTCAAAGTACCGCACAATTGCACTCATCTCACATGCTAGTAAAGTAATGCTCAACATTCTCCAAGCCAGGCTTCAGCAATATGTGAACCGTGAACTTCCTGATGTTCAAGCTGGTTTTAGAAAAGGCAGAGGAACCAGAGATCAAATTGCCAACATCCGCTGGATCATGGAAAAGGCAAGAGAGTTCCAGAAAAACATCTATTTCTGCTTTATTGACTATGCCAAAGCCTTTGGCTGTGTGGATCACAATAAACTGGAAAATTCTGAAAGAGATGGGAATACCAGACCACCTGACCTGCCTCTTGAGAAATCTGTATGCAGGTCAGGAAGCAACAGTTAGAACTGGACATGGAACAACAGACTGGTTCCAAATAGGAAAAGGAGTATGTCCAGGCTGTATACTGTCACCCTGCTTATTTAACTTCTATGCAGAGTACATCATGAGAAACGCTGGACTGGAAGAAGCACAAGCTGGAATCAAGATTGCTGGGAGAAATATCAATCACCTCAGATATGCAGATGACACCACCCTTATGGCAGAAAGTGAAGAGGAGCTAAAAAGCCTCTTGATGAAAGTGAAAGAGGAGAGTGAAAAAGTTGGCTTAAAGCTCAACATTCAGAAAATGAAGATCATGGCATCTGGTCCCATCACTTCATGGGAAATAGATGGGGAAACAGTGGAAACTGTGTCAGACTTTATTTTTGGGGGGCTCCAAACTCACTGCAGATGGTGACTGCAGCCATGAAATTAAAAGATGCTTACTCCTTGGAAAGAAAGTTATGACCAACCTAGATAGTATATTCAAAAGCAGAGACATTACTTTGCCGACTAAGGTCCGTCTAGTCAAGGCTATGGTTTTTCCAGTGGTCATGTATGGATGTGAGAGTTGGACTGTGAAGAAGGCTGAGCACCGAAGAATTGATGCTTTTGTGGTGTTGGGGAAGACTCTTGAGAGCCCCTTGGACTGCAAGGAGATCCAACCAGTCCATCCTAAAGGAGATCAGTCCTGGGTGTTCATTGGAAGGACTGATGCTAAAGCTGAAGCTCCAGTACTTTGGCCACCTCATGCAGAGTTGACTCATTGGAGAAGACTGATCCTGGGAGGGATTGGGGGCAGGAGGAGAAGGGGACGACAGAGGATGAGATGGCTGGATGGCATCACGGACTCAATGGCCGTGAATCTGAGTGAACTCTGGGAGCTGGCAATGGACAGGGAGGCCTGGCGTGCTCCAGTTCATGGGTTGCAAAGAATCGGACACGACTGAGCAACTGAACTGAACTGAAGGTCTCATTGCTAGAATGCATCAAGATAAAAATTTAGCACTTTTATTTATTTTCTAACGGAAGGCTAACTGCTTTACCGAACTGTGTTGGTTTCTGCCAAACGTCACCGTGAGGGGGTGCACTATGTCCCCTCCCTCTTGAGCCCCCCTCCCCCGCCCCTTAGCACTCCTTTCTCTCCTCCTCGTCCCGTTGGTTTGTGCTCACGTCTGAGGGGGAGAGCAGGTGGTTGTCCTGGTTCTCAGCTCTCGCCCACCTCGGCTGGAGGAGAACAGAGCCCTGAATGACAGCCCCCCACCGCTGTGTCCAGCGGAGTGGAGGCGATTTCCTAAAAGCATCAGAGTTCTGCTCCTCCGTGGTGAGATGCCAAGTGTTTACCAGCTGGTGCTGCAGGAACATGAGGAAGCGTGGCAGCCCACTCCCACGGTCTTGTGTGGACTCCCATGGACAGAGGAGCCTGGCGGGCCACAGTCCACGGGGTCGCAAAGACTTGGACACGACTGAGCAACTAAGCGCAGCACAGCACACTGCAGGGACGTCCATCAGCGAGAAGGTCCGTCAGCCCTTGGCCAGGAGGCGGGGTGCCCAAGGTTCTCTGCAGTGCTCTTGCAAGACCAGGGCAAATACTCGGAGTCCCAGGGGAGGGATATCAGCACGGAGGGTGGGGTGGGGGTGGGGGGCCATGGTTATTGTTTATAGCGTGTTATCGATATTATCAGCTTGTACTTGCTACTGGCTGAGTAGGATCCTTCTGTAACCAAAATAAGGGGGAACGCATGGGCTGGGGGAAAAAAATCACAGGTGAGCACTACAGGGGGTTGAGTCGAACTGCCGGCAGTGAATGGCTTGCGAGTGTAGGAGGAGATGCGAGGCGGTCGTTTTGGTCTTCACCACGACTTGGCGATGGGAGGATGCTCCTGGAATCTGGTGCTGGAGTCAGGAGTAATAAATGTTCTGCCTCTGGGGCAGTCATGCTGACCCATCCAAAATGTCAAAGTGCCTCTATTGAGAAACACCGTAGGACTCACCCATGGGGGCTGCTGATGAGAGGAGCCCCGAGTGCCCTGGACAGAAGGGAGACAGGGCGAGTTTGAGTGAGACAGTCGCCACTTGTCATTTAGGGAACTGGGTCCATAAACGCGTCTGTCATCTAATCTGCATGACCACTGCCTGAGAGGTAATTAGTGGCTCCTTCTCATACACGAGGAGTTAGGCTCAGAGAGGCAAAATAGCTTCACCAAAGTGAAACAAGCAAGGGGAAGAGTCTCTTCAGTTTAGGTGAGTTCAGAGTCTTCCTGCAGGGAGGGTTTCAGGGGGCAGCGGAGAAAGGGGTAACAGGATGCGCGTGGAGTCCTTTCAGGGAAAGTCACAGTCGCGACACCAGCCCAGGATGAGATTCTAAGAGTTTAGAGTCAATGACTGTGGAAGGTGGAATTTTCGGATGTCTTTAAAAAGGTCTCAGCTATTCACGTATTCTTTCAGAGGCATTTTTGTCTTCTTTAGATTGAGAGAGGAGACCACTAGTGGGGTCTTCTGGGATATTTCTCTGATTGAGTTTTCAGTATTCTTCCAGGTTCTGAGAAAAGACCTCAAGATAAATGCTGAATAAACGCTCTTTTGAAAGGGCTGGAAATTCACACACGACTGCAATTAAGTGGACAGCTGATTAAAATCAGCCATTCTGATTCAAGAGTAACTGAAGTTTATGTAGTTACATTGAAGGTGAAATAAATGCAAATCAAAAGGTTAAAAGATGAAAGAAAGACGAGTTCGAATTTTTAAAAATAGCCTGATACATCATTGCAAAACAAAGTACCTTATCATATTTTTATGAAACTATTCTGCTCGTCTGCGTGGATTTTTGCACATATATTTTGCCTTTTAAATCATCAGAGAATTCCTCATCTCCTATAATTTCGAAATCATCTGTAATTCCATCAGAAGCACTTTTCCTCCCCCTTTGTCTCAGACTTTATGCCAACACCGCAGGGAAACTCACACCGACAACCTGTATCTTGGTAAGAATGAAGGACCCAGAGCAGACGTTGTTAGTGAAAAACGGGGGCGGAGTATGGAAGCTGCAGGCACTGCTCGGGGCAGGGCGGGGAGAGACGAAGTTCTGACTCGGGTGGAGTAAGTGCGGGGTTGCAGCACTTCCGGGTCCCGCGCGTTCGTCCGTCTGTCTTTCCAGCCCCGCTCTGTCGCGACCCCCGGCGTAGGCAGCAGGTGGCGCCCGCACCCCCGCCGCGGAGCGGACGGGACCCAGGGTTCAGACCAGACCCCGTTTCAATAAAAACGTGCGCTGCGAACCGGGTTTAGCCAGGGAGCCAAGCGGTCCGTCGGCCGGGCCCCGATGGGTTTGCAGAAGGACCGACAGACGCGGGGCGGCCGTGCGGGCTGGGGCCCCTTTGCGCTCCAACCGCAGGGCCGGCGGGGGCGGCGGGGAGCGCCGAGGGGGGCGGATGCGGCAGAGTCGGGGGGCGGGGGGCGCCGAGGGGGTGCGGGGGCGCGGATGCGGCAGAGTCGGGGGGCGGGGGGCGCCGAGGGGGGCGGGGGGCGCCGAGGGGGTGCGGATGCGGGAGAGTCGGGGGGCGGGGGGCGCCGAGGGGGCGCGGATACGGCAGAGTCGGGGGGCGGGGGGCGCCGAGGGGGGCGGATGCGGGAGAGTCGGGCGGCGGGGGGCGCCGAGGGGGGCGGATGCAGCCGACTCGGGGGGCGGGGGGCGCCGAGGGGTTGCGGATACGGCAGAGTCGGGGGGCGGGGGGCGCCGAGGGGGGCGGATGCGGCAGAGGCGCGGGGCGCGCGGCGCGGGGCGGGGGAAGGCTGGGAAAGCCGCAGGCCCTCCTGGAAGTGAGGTGCGCGGTCGCAGCCCCTTCCCTGTCTCGGGGCGGGCTCCGGGCATTTCGCAGCGCCGCCTCCTGGCTGCCTTCGCCGTCACCTGCCTTTCCAGTTTTCCGAGGCGAGAACGTGCTTTTCTCACCGAAGGGGCGTCTTGATGGATTCCCGGTGTGTAACTCCCGACGTGTGCGCGCACCAGCCGCGGGAGGGCGGGCGGCTCCTGGTTCGGTTAGAGTGGGTGATGCTGGCGCCTTTCCCGGGGACCCCGCCACGGCCCGGGGGGGGGGGGGTGGGGCGGAGACCCGGCGCCTCCAGTGCTTCACGGCCGGGCAGGGCCTCGGGGCGGCCCGGACCAGAACCGCCGCGGGGTTCGGGGGACTCGGCCCCGACTTCCTCACTCGGGATCTGGGTCAGGGGGCCTGCGCCCGGGGGCCCCGCCGACGCCCGTCCCTTCTAACGCACCGAAGCGCCTGGGAGCGCTCCCGGGCGGTGCGCCGGCTCCCGCCCGAGCGTCGCTGCCCTACTTCTGGGAGAGGGAGACGGGGTCCCCTCTTTTGTTTTGGGGGGCCGTGCCGCAGAGCGCGCGCGGTCTCAGTTCCCGGGCCGGGGCTGGAACCCGCGCCCCTGGCAGGAGAAGCCTGGAGTCTGAGCACCGGGCGGCCGAGCAGTCCCAGCCGAAGGTCCCCCGGGCGCCCGGAGGGGCTCCTAGGGGCTGCGGAGGCCGGCACGCGGCACCTGCACACGGACACTGACCTGGCGAGGCCGCCCGTCGGCCTCGGTGCGCGGGGACGGCCCGAGCGGCTCTTCCCTGGCCCCAGGCTCGCGGCCGCGGCGCTGGGCGGCCCCCGGGCGTGTCCGGGGCGGCGGGAGGAGGGGGGAGTCGTCGGGGACTGGGGGCGCTGCCCGGGGCCCAGCCTGCCTCCCCCCGCCCCCGCCGCCGCCTCCCGCTTCATAAGCGGCCGCCAGCGCGCCTCCCTCCGCTCTTATCTGATCCCGGGCGCCCCGCAGGAGGGAGCGCCGGAGAGGAGGCGGCTCGCGGCGGGCAGGCGGGGGTGGAGCGGGGGCAGGCCAATTAAAGGGGCGCCGGGCGGGCAGCGCGCGGGAGAGCGGACTCGCGGCGGAACTGGGACGGGCCCCGGGCACCGAGAGCCACGCGGCCTGGGCTGGAGTCTCGCGGGCGCAGGTCAGTGCCAACCTCTGCTTCCCTCTCTAGTCGGCCTTGAGAGTCTGTTCCTGAGGGAGGGAAAGCGCAGGCGGCGAGCCCCCTGCGGACGCGGGGCGCCTCCAGGAACCTGCTCTTCGCGCGCCCGCGCTGCCCGCGGCGCCGAGGGCCCGGAGGCGCGCCCGCCGCGTCCCGCACGCTCGCCCGGCAGCGAGGTCTGAGCGCTGGGCGGCACACGCCGGTGCTGCTCTCCCGAGCCTCCGCCCCGGGGCTGGCGGGCGGCGAGCGATCTGCGGGAAGGAGGGGGTTTGGCTTCCAGACGGTAGATGCCAGCATTTCCAAGCAGAAAGGGCCTCCCAAAGGCTGCCGTTATGGTGAGAAAGGGGCTTAGGGATTGCTTTAGAGGACTGTGTGTTACAAACAGAAAGCACGCTGATGGCTCAGCGGGTAGAAAATCCGCCTGCAATGCAGGAGACACGGTCTCGATCCCTGGGTCGGGAAGATCCCCTGGAAAAGGGAATGGCAACCCACTCCAGTATTCTTGCCGGGGAAACCCCATGGACGGAGGAGCCTGGCGGGGCTACAGTCCATGGGGTCGCAAAGAGTCGGACACGACTGACGGCTAAGCACTCAGCACTCAAGGGTCAGTTGGGAGAACCGTCGATGGAGATCACGGGCTGCAAAACTCACCCAGACACCCGCGGGTGATTAGCGCTGGGCACCAGGTGCTAGCCGGGAAGAGGAGCAAGCCCGCAGCGCCGCAGGCTGTTGGCAGCAGCAAGCGGCTCGTCCACGTCTGTGCGCCCGGAAACGCGGCTGCTTCGCGCGTTTGGCTTCAGTGTCTGGACCCAGGAGGGCGCGGCTTTAAGGTGCACCGCCAGTCTGCGGCGCTGGAGGGCCTTCTCCTCCCGGGCTTCCCAACCGCTCGCCCCCTTTCACCCCTCGGAGCTGCTCGCTGCCTCAGGCCCTCTAGTGCGCGCGGCTGGGGGGAGGCGAACCTCCGCGCCAGCTGGGATTTGGCGGGCCACGCGCAACGGCAGCTAAAGAACCCGCCTGCGTTGCGGGAGACCCTGGTTCCATTCCTGGGTGGGGAAGATGCCCTGGAGAAGGGATAGGCTCCCCGCCCCAGTATTCTTGGGCTTCCCTGGTGGCTCAGCTGGTAAAGAATCTGCCCGAAATGCGGGAGAGCTGGGTTCGATCCCTGAGTCGGGAAGATGCCCTGGCGGAGGGAACGGCTACCCACTCCAGTATTCCTGCCTGGAGATCCCATGGACAGAGGAGCTGGCGGGCTACAGTCCACGGGGTCGCACAGGGTCGACTGAGCGACTAAGCACACAGCAGAGGCAAGACAGGGTTAGCGCCCCGCGGGAGGGGCGGCGTTGTGCCCTGGGGCGGCCTCGGTCCTAACAAGGGTCTGAGCGCTGCCTGCCATAATTGCAGCCACGGGCACTCTCGTCTAGGAGCTGGGGGCTTGCGTCCTGTTCGGGACGCGCCCTGTGGCGCGGAGCTCGGGGACCCGGAGTAGCCCGCTCTGCTGTCCCCAGGGCGGGTGTCCACGTGGGGCTGTCGTGCCGCTCTCGGGGACCTGGACCCCAAGCCTCCGCTGACCCCGGAACGCCGTGTGCAGCCGCACTCAGAGCCTCTTTTCCTCTGCGAGTTTTGTATTCCCTTCTGGAAATTTTGGAGTGTCAGCTGCCTGCAGCAGCAGAAGGGGGTGGGGGAGGGCAAAACCCTAAAAATATGCGGATGTTTGGTGGCCCTGTGGGGAGCAGAATTGGGAAAGAGTTTTCCTGAAACTCTCCCCCTAAAGGCTCCAGAGCTCCTCAGCTACAGAGGGTTAGCGGCCCTTCCTGGCTGTCCGGTGTGGTAAGGAGGCCCCAGCATCTAGCACAGAGGCGAAGCTGGATGCAGGGAGGGGAGTGATGTTGCGTTTCTGACAAGGTGGTCTGCTCTGCCCGCAGCTATCACTGGGAAATGTGGTCTGAGTGAGTGAGTCAGTGAATGCATGGATAACACTTGCACTTTGGGTTGTTTCATGAGAGCAACTTGCAAGGATTTCCTTTGAACCTGGTCCCAAGGGTGTGGTTACTGTAAGACAGACTTCAGGGAAGCATGTTTTAAAAAAGCAACTGTATCAAGTTATAATTCATATACCACGCATGTGCAATTCAGTGGTTTTTGTGTATTCATGGAGTTGTGCCACTGTCCCCACAGTCAATTTGAGAACGTTGTATCACTCCCCCCTCAAAAAAAATTCTGTACCTATCAGCAGTATAATTCTCATTTTTCCCCAACCAAGCCATACCCGCCCCACCCCCCCACACCCTTGGCAACTGCTCATCGACTTTCTGCTGACGTTTCATATAAGCGGAAGCATGCAGTGTGTGTGGGCCTTCGTGACTGGCGTCTTTCACCTCGTGAGGTGTTTTCCAGGCTTACCCATTATGCACAGGACGCTCTATCCTAAGCACTGGGTGTCCCTCCCTCTGCCTGGGGGCCCTGAGCCAGGTGAGACCTGGACCTCCACTGGATCCCTGACCTCCTGGGGGTCCCTTTGAAAGGACAGAAGCCTCCCTGGTGGGGCCTCGCAGTGCCTGCCTGGAAAGGACTCCGTGGAGCCCGTCAGAATTCCTGGAGCAGTTCTGGGCAGGTCCCAAACTTAGGATGGATGGGAGGAGTCCTTTGGCGTAGATCCTACTGCTAACGGTCCAGCTGTGGATTTCAGAGAGCTCTTGGGGCCTCCTTCCACGCAAATCTTGGGTTTGGGAGTCCACCAGGGCTGGCTTTAAAGGATGGAGTGAGCAAATGGGTCTGATTGGAAGGGCATGGAGCCAGCTTCAGCCCAGCAAGAAAAGTCTCCTTGGGGTACACGCCCTTTGACTCTAAAATCCTTCCTCGAGTCACCTAGTAAAACACAGAGAGCTTTTGCCTGTTTTAAGCTGGGAGTCTGCAGTTCGTGACTCAATGAGCCACATATTTGCTGTCATTTTAATCCAAGCTAAACCAAATGACTGCTGTTTGCCCAGCCTGTGGAGTGTAGCCCAAGGTTCCTTTCAGGGATGAGGGCCTTCCTGTATGCTGCAGGCTGGGGTGGTGGTGTTTGAGCATCGCTGAGCTAACATTATCCGGGATTATGAGATGTGTAGACAGCAAATGGTAAAGGGCCGGGGGAGGGGCGGGGGCCGGGGGGCGGGGAGAGGAGGGAAACTGAGGGCCAGGCCAGGAATTAGCTGCCGCTTGAGCAGCTTTGCTCCGCGGGCGAAGGCTGTCAGGGAGGTCTCCCCTTGCGTCTCCTCTCCTGTAACTGAAAAACCCGCAGTGCAGAGCTCTGCTACGCTTCTCTGTAGAGGGAACCTTGTGAAGAGCGGGCCTCATCCTGGTCTCCTGGCGCCGTGGGTGTGTGTGCGGTGGAGACTGGCGTGTATTTTGAGTCCCTGCCTGGGTCCCTGCCCTGTTCTCTCTCAGAAACACATGCAAGTCTCCCAATTCCTCGTGGACGTAAATGTTGTCCTTCTTTTAAAGATAAGATCACTGAGATATAAACTACCAGCCTGGGGTCCCAGAGCCGGCAAGTGGCAGAATCGGGATGAAAGAAACGTCTGCGTGAGATGTGGGCCCTGCCCGCTGGGGGGCGGGGGCGGAGCCGGGGCGGCGGGGGCGGGCAGGGGGCGTGGCCTCCGGGCCCTGCCCGCCCCCGCGCCGTCTCGGCTTCGCGGGTTTCCGCTCCAGGAAGCAGGGTGAGGGCCGAGCCCCTGCAGGGCCGCTTCCAGGCCTGCACTGACCCCGTGCAGACTGCGCGGCAGCGCTGGGTTCTCTGCTCTCCTGCTTCTTTCTCCTTCTCGTCACCTTTCCCCCCTTCTTCCTGCTTTCCCTCTTCTCTCTCTGTTCCCTGTTTTTTGAGGGGATTCTGACGAGGAAGGCTACCGGAAATTCTGACAACTTTGAAAGTCAGGGCTTAGAGTCTGGACTCTGCATTTCTTCACGGTGAATTTTTTATTTAATTTTCAGCTTATACTTCAAGGTCATTTTTTGAAATCAGTGCTCTTGATGAATTTTTCTGCCAGTGGGCCTTTGTGGGAACTCAAGGCAAGGGGCCCTGACTTCTAATTTTAGGGAGCTGTGTTCGGTTCCTCCTCTCCCCGCCCCCCCCCCCCCCACACACACACAGACAGAGGTAAGCTGAGTTATGAAAACTGATCCAGAGAGAGGCTAGGCTTTGCTGAGCTCATCCATGTCACAAGCCGTGTCTGTAGCTAGAAGTACTCGGCCGGGCCGGGGGGGGGGGGGGGGGGGAGGGGGTCGGGGCAGGGGGCGGGGGGGGGCGGTCTTCTATTCAGTGAAGGTTCACTCCTGGATGGCTTTCTATCTGCTTTTGGGAAGGGGAACATGCTGAACTGATATTAAAAAGCCGCATTCTATTGAGGTTTAGAATGGAAAATAAAGATTGCTGCTGTAGAAACCCAGGAGCAGCATCTGGCCAGACTTGGAAGGTCAGGGAAGCCTTCCTAAAGGGTGAGATGCTGTCCTGGGTGTGCAGCTAGCCTCTGTGATGCTTGCAGATACAGACTTCAGGTAAAAGTGATTCGCATCTCTTTGACCACGAAGCTCTGTCAGTCCTTAACAAACAACAACAACAAAAGCCAAGTACTGGAACATTCCTGAATCAAGGAACTGTCGCTGCTGTTTGCCGTGCTTTGGGGACGGCTCTTCCATCACGTAGGATTCGCAGCAGCCCAGGTTGAGGCTAAGCAGCTACATTTCTGAGGGTGACCTGCAGTCAGGTCCCTTGCACTGGGGCTTCTCTGCTGGCTCACTGCTTGCAGCACAGGGACACAGGAGGCGAGGGGTCGCTCCCTGGGCCAGGAAGGGCCCTTCAGTAGGAAATGGTAACCCGCTCCAGGATTCTCACTGGGAAAATCCCACGGACAGAGGAGCCTGGCGGGGTCCGTGGGGTCGCAAAGTATCGGACACATCTGTCGCAACTGAGCGCATGCACACACACACCCACACACACCCACACAGACACCCCCACATCCACATTCATACCCCCCACACACACACCCCCTACACACACACCCACACACACACACTCACACACCCACACCCACCCACATAGACACACCACACACACATACCCACATCCCCCCACACCCACACCCCCCCACACACACCCACATAGACACACCACACACCCCCCCACACACTCACCCACACACACACCCACATTCCCCCACACAGCCCCCCACACACCCCCACCCCCACCCCCCACCCACACACACAGATACCCACACACACACCCACACCCACACACATACCCATAACCCACACCCACCCACACACACCCATACCCCCACACACCCCCACACCCACCCACCCCCCACACACACACCCACACACACCCACCCCCACACACACACCCACACACCCCCACACACCCACACACACACCCACACACCCACCCACACACACACACACACACACACCCACACACACACCCCCGCACACACCCACCCACCCACACACACACCCCCACCCCCACCCACACACACACCCACCCACCCACACACACACCCCCATCCCCGCCCCCACACCCCCACCCCCATACCACCCCACCCACATCCACACACACCCACCCAGCCACCCACCCGTTTGCATCTGAGCCATTCACTGGGCTGCTCTGATCCTACATAAGGTCTTTCTGGGATTTAGAAGGAGGTCCCTTGGGGTAGACTTTCTGGAAGGAGGCAGGGCACCGTGTCCCCTGGAGATCAGTTTTGCACACGAGGTGGAGAGAAGGCCCCTGGCTCCCGGCGCTCCTCGGCCTCGGCTGCAGGGTATGCGGTGCGCTGGCTCTGCGGGCCTCAGCCCTGCCCACTCAGTCACTGATCATGCGATCAATACCTATCGATGGGCTGTAATGCACTTTGAACGTTGTGGAGTATGGGTTAAACTGCCCACCTACATGTCTTCCAGTACCCAAGACTCAGAAAGTAGAGATACCGTGGCCGCGAAGTCAGCTGGAGAGTCGCAATGGGATAAGAAGCAAAGGCAATCTGTTGGAGACTGAGCACCCTTTCTAAATATTTCTCACTTGTATTAATATTTTAAATAAGCAAATTTTAGCCTTGTTAATTTCCACTAATATTTGTTTCAGGTATCTTTGGTTTTTATGCTTATCTTTATTAATCCTTCAATTTAATTAGGGTTTTATTTGCTCTTCTTTTTATGTCTCCTTTAAGTGAAAAAGTAGATCACTGATTTTTCAATCTTTCTTCTTTCTTATGTAAATATTTATCTCTAATTCTTAGGTTGCATCCCACAGATTTTCATGTGGAAAATCTTCTTACTTTTATTCCCTTTCAACTATTTTTAAAATTTAAAATTTCCATTGTGATTTCTCATTTGACCCATGGATTAATTAGAAACATGTTGCTTAGTTTCCATTTTGAGTTTGTAAAGATATATTATATTATTAATTTCTAATTTAATTCTGTTGTCAGAAAACATCCTCTGCAAACTCTGAGTCTTTTGACGTTTATGAGCTCTCATTTTAGGGCCTACTCATTTCACAATGCCTACTTTGTAAGAAAAAAATTTTTAAAGACGTATCCTGTAGTTATTGGATGTAGTGTTCAATAATTATCAATTAATAGTTGACAGAGTGGAATTATTATATTGTGTATATTTATTTATGATTGCTAAATTTTCTTGACTAGTGAAAGTGACAGTCGCTCAGTTGTGTCCGACTCTTTGCAACCCATGGACTATCATGGAATTCTCCAGGCCAGAATGCTGGAGTGGGGAGCCTTTCCCTTCTCCAGGGGATCTTCCAGACCCAGGAATTGAACCAGGGTCTCCTGCACTGCAGGCAGATTCTTTACCAACTGCTTCAGTTCAGTTCAGTCTCTCTTTGCGACCCCATGGACTGCAGCTCGCCAGGCCTCCCTGTCCATCACCAACTCCCAGAGTCCACCCAAACCCATGTCCATCGAGTCGATGATGCCATCCCGCCATCTCATCCTCTGTCGTCCCCTTCTCCTCCTGCCCCCAGTCTTTCCCAGCATCAGGGTCTCTTCCAATGACTGAGCTGTCCGTGCAGCCCCAGTTGACCCTTTATTCTGAACTGTCCGGAACTCGAGGGGCGTGGGGTTTTTCAGATGCGTGTTGTCGGTCCACCCTACTTGGGGGTTTTTCAGATGCGTGTTGTCGGTCCACCCTACTTGCGGGTTTTTCAGATGCGTGTTGTCAGTCCACCCTACCTGGGGGTTTTTTCGGGTGTGTGTTGTCAGTCCACCCTACTTGCGGGTTTTTTTGGATGCGTGTTGTCAGTCCACCCTACCTGGGGGTTTTTTCGGGTGTGTGTTGTCGGTCCACCCTACTTGCGGGTTTTTTCGGATGCGTGTTGTCAGTCCACCCTACCTGGGGGTTTTTTCGGGTGTGTGTTGTCGGTCCACCCTACTTGCGGGTTTTTTTTGGATGCGTGTTGTCAGTCCACCCTACTTGGGGGTTTTTTCGGGTGTGTGTTGTCGGTCCACCCTACCTGGGGGTTTGTTTTGGATGCGTGTTGTCAGTCCACCCTACCTGGGGGTTTTTTCGGGTGTGTGTTGTCGGTCCACCCTACTCGTGGCGCCCTCTCTCCCGAGGCGCCCTTTCTCGAGTTTAGTCTCTGGCATTCCTGAACTCTTCTGCCCTTTGACACTTTATGCTAATGAGACTGTGGCTTTCCACTTGATTTCTAATCACAATGCCTGCACAGTGGGGAGTTCGCTCAGAGGAAGAAAGACAAGTCACCAAGCTAACAGTAACACAACTAGGGCTTTATTTCTAACTTAGAGCTGTTTTCTCCTGTGTCGTGAGGCTAACAGAAAAGAGTGATAAACACTGATTTCCTCCAGGGTCTGTTTCTAAGTAGACTTCTTAACCAATCCTGAAAAGCCTTTTGGTTAGTCTAGATGTGAGGAGGTACTTTCGAGTGGTACTTTCACTGGAGAGAAGAACAAAAACTAAGCAGCGCCAACACCCTGGGCTGTGACATCAGCCCTGTTCTTAGTCTTTGCTTTCTTATCTGCAAATCTGTAGACACAGATCAACTGGCTGTAAAGTTCTCCCATAAAATGGGTCTCTCGTTGTTATTCCGTTGCTAAGTCATGGCCAACTCTGCCACCCTGCGAACAGCAGCAGGCCAGGCGCCTCTGTCCTCTGCTGCTCCTGGAGTCTGCTGTCTCCCAGAAGTTAAAATGGAAACTGCAGTGCTAATGTAGATCCAGGAAAGGGCTTCCCAGGTGGCTCCGTGGTAAAGAACCCACCTGCCGATGCAGGACACGAGGGTGTGACCCCTGGGTCAGGAAACCCCTCGGAAAAGGAAACGGCAACCCACTCCAGTATTCTTGTCTGGAGAATCCCATGGACAGAGGAGCCTGGCGGGCTGCAGTCCACGGGGTCATAATGAGCTGGACACGGGTTAGTGACTAAACCACAGAGTCCGGAAAGAGTTCGAACATAAAGGTCATTTTGTTCAGTTCCCCTGCCACAAACCCAGGAATCCCTTCTACAACATCTCTCACGGGTAACGCAGCCAGCTTCTTTCTCAGACCTGCTAGTAAAAGGGCCAAACGTGTCCCGAGTGTTGGAGCACGTTTCTGTCCAAATCCATGCCTGCGTGGCTCCCTCTGTTGATTCTGGTGCTATTTGCAGAAGCTGCACAAAAAAATCTTGTTTTATCTTCCACGTGAAAGCCCTTCAAATATTTGAAGACATCTATTACGTGCTTCTGATTCTTATTTTTCCTAGGCTTAATTCCTGCTGAATCATTCCCATGTCTTTCAAATGTTCTTTGCATGGGCTTGTCAACCAGAACTGCTAAGTCTATGAATTATTCTTAAGTCAAAAATTCCAAGTCTTCTTATGGTTGATGATTTTGAACCTGTACAGAGCTGTCATCTGGACAAGGATAAAAAATGGATAGGAATGTTCTTAGAAAAGTTTAAAGTAGTTCAGCCACGTGGATAATGGTGCCTGTGTCCTTAACTGGATCTTCTGTCTTTGTCTAAACTTTTATACCAAGTTCGTCCCACAGCCTTCATGAGATGGGGTCGCTCATGAGTCTCTTCGTCCTTTAGTATCTGCCCAAGTAGTAAATTCACTGATGATTTAACTGCCTTTGCCTTACATTCTTTCAGCCTGTTGCTAGCATGCTGCTAGTTAGAACTTTCGGAGAGCTACCTGTGTTTCTAAGTACATTGTTTACATCATTACAATCCTATAAGGTAGATGTTTGCTTGGTCATTTTACAGATAAAGAAACCAAGTCATGGAGTGGTTAAACTGGTTAGTCGGCAGCCCCTAGCCAATTACTGGTGGATGCGTCTTCCTCGCGCCCAGATTTCTACTCATGGTTCCAGTCTGTGTTACCTCTGTTGCGTTTCACACTTATTTCATTTAGTTCTCTAAATTTGCTTGTGGTCTTCTTTTTCAATAAAAGTATAAGTGAGCTGACACAGGGATCATATAGTAGGAAATTTTGCATCTCCCTTAGAGTAGAGTGGCTTGGTGGCTCAGAGGGTAAAGAATCCGCCTGCAATGCGGGAGACCTGGGTTCCATCCCTGGGTCGGGAAGATCCTCTGGAGAAGGGAATGGCAGCCCACTCCAGCGCTCTTGCCTGGAGAATGCCGTGGGCAGCAGAGCCTGGCGGGCAGCAGAGCCTGGCGGGCTACAATCCACAGGGTCTCAAAGAGCTGGACACGACTGAGGGGCTAACACGAGCAGAAAGCTAGTAGGACTCTCGGTAGTGACTGCTGGAATGAAAATTCTGAAGCTACAGACAACAGCCCCTCGCAGGGCCTGGTATCCCAGATGGCTGGCAGCAAGCTTATGGCTTTCTCGTGTGTCAGTGCTGACTGAGTAGAGCACTGTCCAAGCCTTGCGTGCGTGTGTGTGTGTGTGTGTGTGTGTGTGTATGTGTGTGTAAGTCTGTGTGTGTGTGCATGTGTGTGTATGTGAGTAGTTTACACAAACTTTAGGATAAATATTTTAAGGGATTTTGATAAAACTGGCTTGCATAAGGCCTCTGCTCCTTCTTAAACTTAATTGTATAAATAAGATTGGATAAGACAAACATATGAAGCAGAGGACGGGTCAGTTAGTCCTAACGGGGATAGTTTTAAGTTACTGATTGCATAATCCAGTAACAGTGTTTTGAGAAAACTTGTGCTAAACATTATCAACTTTCCCCAAACTGGGTTTATACCTTCTGTAGTAATACAGCTAAATGGCCATTTCTAACATGTTTTTAAGCCAAAAAAAAAAAAAAATTAAGGCAGGGTTATTTGTTTTATGCAAGGTTTTAGGCAGTGTTTCAGCAAATTAGGCTTTGACATTTTAAAAATATCTCATAGCAGTTTAACAGAAATTGGAATTTTTTTCTCACCCCTATTTTACTGTCCAAATGAAAGACTTGGCATAAAACCTTGGGAAAATGAAAATTTCACTTCTCCCAATATGGTCTTACTTAATCTCACTTAAAATAAACAATAAGAAAGAAAGAATTTAAAGAAAAGCTATGGCTACAATTTTCTTTCTGTATAAATAATATGCAAGGAAGGACTGGAACTGAAGCTGAAGCCCCAGTACTTTGGCCACCTGATGAGCTGATTCATTGGAGAAGACCCGGATGCTGGGGAAGATTGAGGGCAAGAGGAGAAGGGGATGGCAGAGGATGAGATGGTTGGATGGTGTCACTGACTCAATGAACGTGAATTTCAGCAAACTCTGGGGGATGGTAAAGGACAGGGAAGTCTGGCGTGCTGCCGTCCACGGGGTCACAGAGAGTCGCCCGTGTTTAGTGGCTGAACAACAGCAATAGTAAGTAGTTTTCAGAAAACAGTTGCCAAGTCAAGGGTAGCACCAGTTCATCGGTCTGTTTGTTTATTTATTTACATTGTGTGAAATGCAGGCCAGCTTCTAATGTGGCATGGTAAGCATTGCTTCACAATGCCTGGACTGCACTGGACTGCAGCGCTCTGATGAGAAGTGCTCTGGACTGCAGCTTGGAAAAGGACTTCCTGTCCTGTGTTAGCATAGTATTGCAGGATGCCTGAGAAAGTCCTCGCTCTTAAAGGGCAGGCAGAAAGGCAAGCTGCTTGCTCACCTCTCTCTTTGCCACGTTCTCATTGAGCCTTGTGGGTATCATATTTGGGGAGCCAAACCTTAGAGCATCTGTTTTGGGTTGAGAGTGATTCCACTGCTGCAGCTTTCCTTTGGGGGGCGTGGTCTTGGCCCTGATGGAGCTGATGCCTGCTCCTATACCTGTTCAGACCCCCCATATTCAGCCCTTGTCTACAGAAACGTCACTCACAGCCCTCTGGAGTGCGTGCGTGCCAAGTCACTTCAGTTGTGTCCGACTCTGTGACTCCGAGGACTCTAGCCCACCAGGCTCCTCTGTCCATGGGGTTCTCCAGGCAAGAACACTGGGCGGGTTGCCATGCCCTCCTCCAGGGGGTCTTCCCCACCCAGGGACTGAGCCCGGGTCTGCGACACTGCAGGGGGACTCTTTACCTCTAGCACTGCCTGGGGAGTCCCATGACCCCTGGGATGACCCACCTAATCTTGTTCTACCTGCCTAGGCAGCATTAGAGGTCTCAATGACTCAGGGCCTTTCTCGCTGTGTTTAATTTGGATTCTCCATTTGTCCCATTTCTTCTGTGCTCTGACAAATAGTTGGTTCACTAATCTGTAACAAATTAATAATAAATTCATCCAGGCTCAAAAGCCATATATATTATATATAAAATAGCCACTCAATATGTTGCCCATTCCATTAGGAATTTGAAGGGGCTTCCTGTATATGAATGTCTTAATTTAAAATATTCTTTAGTAATTAGCATTTTGGAAGTCTGGTAGGCGGGTTGGGGGAGATATTTTTTGTACCTCTAAATATAAGCGAGTATATTCTTTCATTTTTTTATTATAGGACCTTAACGTGATTATTTATGTGAGTATTAAAGCATGTGTTTCTTCCTTTAGTTGCAACACAAAAGAGGTGCATGCTAGACTGTCACTGGATATAAAAAGCAGTTGCCAAGAAAGACTTTTTATGACTGATTACCTGAAGGAATATAGTTATTTCTTTGGATAAACTGTGTTACCCTAGAGTAAAGCCAGATCAAGCGTAAGTGCATGAAGCATCTGAAATCACATGGTTTGGGAGGTTCACAGAGCTATCTTTTGCTACGTTCACTGAAATAACTTGTGTTAAAAAGGCAATTAAAGCTTGTATGTGGCTGCCCAAGAATATCCAGAGGAAAGTTAATGGCCTCAAGTAAAGAATATTGCATTAAGGACTAAATAAAGAAAAAGGACAACAAAACAACAAAAAACAAGAGCAGAAAAGCAGAGAAGAGTACAGAACTAATACTGCAATTAAAGAACTACCCTCAGAAGACCATAACCTGGACAGATATTTAGCTTGTCTGGTTCGGAGAGAAAGAGAAAGGCAGGAGAGCGTCAGCTTGATGCTGAGAGTGGGGCCTTCCCAAGCGGCTCAGCGGTAAAGGGTCGGCTTGCAGTGCAGGAAACGCGCTTCGATCCCTGGGTTTGGAAGATCCCCTCGAGAAGGAATTGGCAGCCCGTTCTGGTATTCTTGCCTGGGAAATCCCATATTCAGAGGAGTTGGTGGGGTACAGTCCGAGGGATCACAAAGAGATCACACGACTTCGCAACAACAGTAAATGGAGCTATAACCAGAAAATATGTCGCCGATTGAGAGATCACACGACTCTGTGCTAATGAATGTGAAAGCCAAAACGAAAAGATCGGGGCGGGGTGGGGAGGGGGTGGGAGGGAGGTTTCAGGCGGGGGGACATGTGTATATCTGAGGCTGATTCGTGTTGATGTTTGGCAGAAACCAACACAATTCTGTAAAGCAATTATCCTTCAATTAAAAAATACATTTAAAATTAAAAAAAAATTAGAAGGATAACTTCATGGGAAAATATCCAGACTAGAAAACCAAGAAGTAAATAAGCTAAGTAGATTTATAAATAAGACACAAGTTGTGTAGGAAATAGCCTCCAAAAGGGAATAGGCTCATACGATTTTCTGTCTCAAATTATTCTTTGGCTTTTAAAGAGTATGTAATTCTCATGGTACTGAAGCTATTGCAGAACAATGAAAATATAGAAAACTTTCTAACATTTTTAGAAATGAAGCTAGAATGACCTTGACACCAGACCTTTTAAGAAATGAATACTCTCAGTCAATTTTGGTTATTAACATAGATCTAGAAGAAAACAGTTATACAAAATTGACATGATATAAAAGCAGTAACACGCAGATACAAGAAAGACAAGTTAGCTTGGGCGGAGGGTTCCCTGAGGGCTCATTAGACCCTAAAAAGTGTCTGAGTAGCAGATGCTAAAGGGACTCTTGGGTAATCCAGTGAGTTGCAGAGACAGTACAGGATTGCAAAAATTCAGGCCTGGGGGCACTGTGAAGGCTTGCTCGCAGACCCCAGACGGACAGAACCTCGGAGGCCCTCGGACACGTCATTGCCCAGGTCTTGCCTCACAGAGCCCTGACTCTTCCATCTCTAAGGACTTGACGGGTGGCAGTCTTACAGGAACTTTGGAAGAGCAAGCAGAGGGCTGCATTCCACGCGAAGGCGCGGTGCTCCAAGGCCTTACCACCCGCTAGACCTGCCTCTGTGACTTATGGGACCCTCCCAGAGGGACCCTGTGTGGGCTCCTGCGCAGGGCGGAGTTCTGCTGGGAGGCTGCTAAAGAGGCCCCAGGCATCTCCTTCTTCAGTGAGCGCTGGGTAGAAGGACCACCGAAGAATTCACTGCGGGGAGGACTCAGAAGCAGGCGCCGCCGCAGCGGCCGCCACAGTGCGCAGCTAGCTGCCCCAGCACCCGCGCCGGATCCCGATCGCTCCGCGTTAGTGAAACAGGCGATGACCATGTGTTCCCAATCATTCTCTGCCTTTACAGCATCTTGTCAGATATCTTCCTTATATTAGTTTATGTTTAGAGTGAAATATACAGTGCCCTAAGGAATGAGTTACTTCCTGAAAATACCAGCACATGTTGGCTTGTTTGCTGCCCCAGATGACTACACATATGTTATTTTCAGCCTTCTCAAAATACCCCTGTGCTCTCTGTTTCTAGGACTGCTGTTACATCCCATGTGGAAAACAAGAAATAAAATGAAGATTTTTCACTGCAAGATGCAGTACTGGGTGTTTCCAGCATTTTTCGTGATTACTTATCTTTGCACCATTGTCCAGGCTCAAGGTATGGAAAACTTACTCATGGGGGTCTGGGAGTCTAGCCATGTTGGTTCTGATGATCGTTTTTATTTTATTTGCCTTACTAGTGCTTCACGGGTTCAGCTGAGTTTTTAGGCAGGGTCACGTGTTGGCTTTTTCTCAGCTTTGCCAGCTGTTTACATGGTAGAAATGTGGCACAACCTTGATGAAGCTACAGGTCACTAGTGGCTGAGCATATTAATTTTGCGGTAGATGGTTAAATAGCTCATGTTAGTATGCTTCTGAAATGTCATGCAAATTTAATAACGAAAGTCAACTTTGCAAAATCAATTCTATTAATAAGGAGCTGTAAGGTGTGTGCCTGTGTGTCTCGATCATGCCTTGTCTCTTTAAGAGTGTCTACACAATATTTCTGCCACTTCATACCTGGTCCTTATTTTTACTCCTTTATTTAAAACTGAATGCACAGTCTAAAGGTTACTAAGGGCCTGACAGACACTGAATAGGTTCTATGCAAGGAAAAAAAAGAACCCTCTGGCATATCCCATGATAAATTTATGATAAATACCATGATAAATACTTATGGAACAAGAGTTCTCTAAATGCATTTAGTTTAAAAATGAGATAAAAGCTAAGGTCTTTTCTTGTTTGTTTGGGATTTTTGAAGATCACTTGGAAAAGTAAGCCAAATAATTTTCTGCTGTTTCAGTATCTTTTGCTGAAGTCATTTCTTTGAGATAGCACCCTGAACTGTGTTTTGAAAGGCGAGATACTCTTGCTGCCCACATGGCTCCATTTCCATCACTCAGAAATTTCTGGTTGCAAATAAAGTAAACTTTCTCTGCCCAACTTAAGCAAAAAGTGTATTTACTGGTAGATAGTGAAGTGGTTCATCCAATAGTTAAATAAGCTTTGGAAAGTGTAGGAATCCGGGAACACGCTGGATATAGTTTCTAGGAACTAGTGACCATTTCTTTGAGGGCATGTTTTTGGAATGAAATGTCAGAGCTGTTTTCCATCCTTCCATGGCTGGACACAAGTTTCAGATTCTTGGGAGAGTCTGCCTGACTGCTTTGAGTCATGTTCTCCCCGCTTCGCCAAGGGAGGGTGGCTGACAGATAGCGCAGCCAAGGCTCCGTGCAGCGGGGAGGGCGTGCTGCTCCTTGGAAGAAAACCAAGGTGCTGTTGGAAATTCAGAAGGGAGGTGACTGTGGGTGGGGAGGAACAGAAGACCTTCATGTTAGCGTGCCTTGGCGAAAGGCAGGGTCTCAGTGAGGCACTTCCCTGGTGGTAAAAATTAGTGTTTCAAGAAATTAAGGAGACGGTTCCATTAGAAATAAACATAGGTTGTCCCTTGCCAAAACAGCAAGATTTCAGCGGAGTTGAGCAGAAGTAAAAGGAAGGAAGGAAGGGAGGGCAGAAAATCAGTCCTTTAATGAATTGTCATGTTATGAAATGAAATTTCCTAAGTACCTGATAACAGTGAGGCTCTTTTAGAATGAAATAAACATTCCTTTTCTGCCTTTGAGCTTTGATTTCTATGGGGATGATTGTGGTGAAAATCTTTAAAGAAAAATCTTCCCTCTCAAAAGAAATACAGCACAGCAAAATAAAAATATCCCTGTACTTTCAGCAACGAGCCTAACCCTGCAGTCAACAACGGGACGCTCCTTAGTCCCCCCTTGCAGTCCCCCTTTGGAACGAAGGCTGTATTTTCACAAATGTTGTAACTGGCCCTAGCTCACATAGAATGCCTGACGTCACTGTATGAAAGATGAGTTTGCTGGCTTACTCTGGGTTCTCAGCGTGTGCCAGAAATCAAGCTTTACATTTAATTTTTGTCTTTTTTAAGAGGAGTAAATTTTAGCTGTTGAGTGGAGGTTGGAAGGAGGCTTGGCGGGAGTGGATCTATGTGTATAGAGCTGACTCACTTTCTTGTATAGCACAAAGTTTTTCTATTGTACAGAAACTATCACAGCATTGCAAAGCAATTATACACCAAGGGAAAAAAAAGAGAGAGAGAAATAACACAGTCCCATCTACAACTGCATCAAAAAGAAAAAAATACCTTGAAATTAAAAAAAAAAGACTTAACTGACGCAGATTAACTTTTGAGTCAAGTTCATGCAAGCATCTATATTTCTTACTGGAGTTAAGTACGTATACTTATAGAAGGGGCTCCTGAGTGCTTGCAGAAAGAAAAACCACGGCTCTGGTATTAAATATACTCACCTGTTCGGTCCGTGAGATGAGAACGGTGGCCTCTGCACTGCGCTGGCAGTGTTCCTGGCGACCTTTCTGCCCTTGCCTTGGCGGAAGTCCCAGTGCTGTCCAAATGTACAGTTGGAGCTGTCTTTGAAGCTCGAAGCTGTGACCTCACGCTGCTTTCTTTCTTTTCTAGCTTTTTTCCCCTAAAGGCAAAAACCTGAAGGAAATGTAAACTTTGTGTCTAACCAAGATTTCCTTTTAATAACTGTGAGACTGTTTATGCATACATGGGCAATAGACGGGTTCTGTTGATAAAAGAAAATGGCAATATTGCGTTTTGCTGGTAGTTGTAATGGGACCATCATCGTATAAACCATTTGTAAGTTGTTTTTGAACGTTGATGGGTTGGGTTGTTACCTTTGCTTCACTTTTATTTCCTGGAATGGTTCAATGGAAGATATTGCCATTCTGGGTTCTGGAGTGCCATCCATGATCTCTGGGCGTGATCTGGTATCTGCGTGTGGTCACCCTCATCACTTCTCCTGGAGGTTCAGAAGGTCAGCTGTTGACTAAAGATGTTGCAGGCTAAAAGCTTGCATTTAAAGAACAGTGGCCTGGGTAGAACATACTACAAAGATTTCTAATATTTAACCTAGGAGTCCTGAGTGTTAGTTCTCTGCCCTCCTTGAGAGGTCGGGCAGGACGCCTGGGTGCAGATAGATTGGGGACGCCTGGGTGCAGATAGATAGATCGGGGACGCCTGGGTGCAGATAGATCGGGCGATCCTTCGGGGACTGCCCAGACGGCAGCCTCCCCGCTGCTTGCGCTCTTCACTCGACGCTTCCCAGGCGTGCCCGCCCCCTGCCTCCTAAGCATTCATGCAAAACCTTGCAGTAAGCTCGGCCAACCATGTCCACCAGCCCACTGGCAAGGCTTGGCTCAGAAACTACATGTACTGTTTAGCATTTAAAATTCTTATTTTTAATTTTCTTCTGTAAATAATAAGAATCTATCTATAAATAGATTTTTCTCCCCAAGTTCCAGAGGAAGCAAACTAGTATCAGTTTCTCTGTTCATCCAAATTTAGGTTTAGCCAGCCTTCTCTTGTAGCTCAGAATAGTAGTTCTTATGATAAATCCATACTTTCCCATAAGTTGGAGAAATGTAGACTCGTTCATGTCAAACTGAGAATGGGAAGCTAGTGTGTTTATTGCTTGACTAGCATTCTTTACTGAAATGTAGCAAAGGGCAAGTAGAAAGAGAACACTGCTCTTAAAGTTGTGTTCTTAGGTACTCACTGATTTCAGATGAGCGGAGAGCTTGATGAGGAGTAAATCGCCCATTCTTCTAGCTCAGTGAAGGGTGACTTCTTAATATAAATCTTCTCCTGAAGAAAAAGAGCATTTTGTTTGGGGTCAAAGATGGTCATGAGCCAGTATGTGAACCTGGATGAATGTCTTAGCGTCTTCTTGCTCCCCTTGTGCATAAAATTGGGAGAGTGATGTATTTTTGTGAGGATTAAATAAGCTTTAGAGATCATCCATTAGATGAAGTAAGGCTGGATGGGAACAAACATTTGTTGCACATATACAGATTATGTCCATCGTTCTCTTTAACACTGTCGCTTATTCTGTGCCACTTTTTCTAAGAACAAGGCTTTGAATGGAGCAATCACTTGCTCAAGGTTATTCATCTAATAACTGACAGGACTGGGAACCAAACTAACATCTAAACCCCACGTAATACTACAGACCTATTGAAATGAGTGTTTCTTTCCTTCCCCGGACTCTGTCGTAAAGTGGGAAAGAAAGACCAGGCACAGAAGTAGGTAATAAGTGCTAACTTTTCTGTCAAGCATTAAATTTTCTTTTGTGACAAACTAATTTATATATTATACAGAAAAATCTTATGAAAGTATTTCTTTTGAAATTCTGGAACATTGATGTAGAGTTCCAAGAACATGTTTTGAAGTTTGAATGACTTACACAAAAAAGCAGTATAGACCTTTTTAGTGAACTATTGGAAAAGATTGACCTTACTATAATATGTCTGTAATAGCCTTAAATTATCATATCATAAAAATTACTGAGTTAATAAAGTGGAAACCTAAAGGCAGAAAACAGATCACGGTCTACCTAGATTGCAACAGTTCATGTGTTCAGAGCAGAGACATTCATCCTTGTAACATAATAAAGCTACTTTGCAAGGTTGGCTCCATTAAGCTAGACGAGGGTGTTACATTCTAACCCTAAATCACAGTTGTTTGCACAAGATCAGTTCAGTTCAGCTCAGTTCAGTCACTCAGTCGTGTCCGACTCATTGCAACCCCATGGACCACAGCACGCCAGGCCTCCCTGTCCATCACCAACTCCCAGAGTCCACCCAAACCCATGTCCATTGAGTCGGTGATGCCATCCAGCCATCTCATCCTCGGTCGTCCCCTTCTCCTCCGGCCCCCAATTCCTCCCAGCATCAGAGTCTTTTCCAATGAGTCAACTCTTCGCATGAGGTGGCCAAAGTACTGGAGTTTCAGCTTCAGCATCATTCCTTCCAAAGAAATCCCAGGGCTGATCTCCTTCAGAATGGACTGGTTGGATCTCCTTGCAGTCCAAGGGACTCTCAAGAGTTCAAAACATCAATTCTTCGGTGCTCAGCTTTCTTTGTAGTCCAACTCTCACATCCATACGTGACCACTGGAAAAAGCACACAAGATCAGTACTACTTGGCAAATGCTTACCTCTTGGGTCAGAAACAAATGCTCTTGGGTTTGTTATTTTGCAAACAGATCACTTCACTAACGGGCTGTAGAAAGAACGTGAAGTCTTGAGTCTTGAGTATTCTGATTACGTTAGTTTGGCTTTTCAGTTTGACAATGAAAGCTTAAAAGCTTCAACGTTTAAACAACTTTGTTTTTCCTTTTCAGTCCCTCCACCCACAAGGTTAAGATATAATGTGTTATCTCATGATAGTATCCAGATTTCATGGAAGGCTCCAAGAGGGAAATTTGGTGGATACAAGCTTCTTGTGACTCCGGCTTCAGGTAAAAAAATCAGCTGTTTTAGAGTATTAGCAACTTTTGGCGCACAGGAAATGAAAACGTATAGTGCTAAGTGTTGCTTTAATCTCACTTGAAAGACTTTTGTTTCATTTAATCTTTTGAGCTTGAAATCTTATCCTCTACTCAAGAAAATAATATTGCCTCAAATCTAAAGACTAGCTATGGGGCTCACCATAATTTTCATACTATCAAAAATCCTCACTACCTCTGTTTCGACACGGATGAATACTTTTGGTCTCTGGACACTTGAAAGTTACCTCCAGCGCTTGTGACCAGCTGAGTAAATTATGATTAATTATGTTGTTCTTTAGTCGAGTTATGTCCGACTCCTTTGCAACCCCATAGGTTATAGCCTGCCAGTCTCCTCTGTTCATGGAATTTTCTGGGCAAAAATACTGGAGTGGGTTGTCATTTCCTCCTCCAGGGGATCTTCTCCAGCCAGGAATCAAACCTGGGTCTCCTGAGTCTCCTGCATTGGCAGGCAGATTCTTTACCATTGAGCCACCTACGATTAATTAGCTTAATAGAATATTGTTCAGCAATGATGCGTTGTTATAAACTCTAAGTAGACACAGCGGGCATAAATGACGCATTAAAGCAAGAAAAGCAGAAGGTAAACACACTGATCATGAGGATCAAATAGTTGTGTAAAACTTTTCACAGTTAAATTTTGGTTGTGTTTTTCCTTTCTCATTTCATGTTTTTGATTTATAATCAACTGAAACAGTACACAGCACGTTGGGAATTACCTGGTGGTTAGGACGTGACGTTCTCGTTGCCAAGGCCCTGGGGTTCAATCCCTGGTCAGGGGACTAACACGCTGCAAGCATGCAGCATGGCCAAAAAGCAGAGCAAAGAAACTCCAGGCTCGCAGAGGGCGGCTGCCGCGCGGGCGTCCTGGAGAGCCGCGCTCAAGCCCTCGCCCCTCATTCCTGCTGGCCGTCGGGGTCTCAGCGCCCCGGCTTCCTCTTCCGTGGGGCCTGCGGCAGTATTGGTGCCCGCCTCACGGGGCTGCCGCGAGGCTTGAAACTTAAAGCGTGGTCTGGGGACGGCACGAGAACAGATAGAGCATGTGGGGCCCGCAGCCTGCCCTTTGCGCTGGCACGGTCACGGGAAGGGCTGGTCGTGGGGACTAAACGGGCCGGGAAACGGAGGGCCCATCCGGGGGCTCAGGAAGCCTTAGCTGTGACGGTAGCGGAGGAGCTCCGGGCGGATCTCTCAGGCTCCCTTCTGCCCATAAAATCCAGTTCCGCACAGTAGTAAATACTCAGTAGCAGCCTGTTTGTGTAACGTGTGTGTGTCATATAAACGTAAGGTCTGCTCCTTCTGTTGGTGATAAAAATGGTCACACAGAGCTGGACTCCCTTCTGTTGGAGGCCTCATCCCAACTCATTTAAAGAGGACGTGCTCTATTACTTCTAAGTGGGGACATCTTACTCTGTAGTGGATTTAAAATGTCAAACAAACAGGCAGATGACATGTTTGGCTTCTTGCTTGGTCACTAGAAAGAAACCTTTCCTTATCAGCACGTGTTAGGCACAGCCTCCGTAGAATGACTCTGGTTCAGAAGACGCACTCTCCCCATGTTGACCCATGGAAGTTGACTCAGTCATGGACGGCTTTACTTTATTCTCAAGCCTCCGTTCAGAGTTTTCATTGTAGAACACTGCCCGATTTTTAACTAACTTTGACTTCTAAAAATGCACTTTGTTTTCTAAACCATTGTGGGAAATTTAAGAGGCTCTTGAACATTATTGTGATGCTAACGGTCAGTATATAAGTCCCTTATTTGTGGTACCTCTGAGAATTTCCTTTGTCTTAAAAAGTAACTAGTTTCCCTCCAAGTAATCAGTAGGTTAATTTTTTGGATTGATTGCTGGTAACACCAAACTCTTTAGTACTCCAAGCAAGTGTGACTGAAGGATCAGACCCTTAGAAGTGACGTGAAGGACTTCCCTGGGGGTGCAGTGCCTGGGAATCCGCCTGCCAACGCAGGGGACCCGGGTTCAATCCCTGGTCCGGGAAGACCCCACGTACCGTGGAGCAGCTGAGCCTCTGCGCCACGACTGCTGAGCCCGTGTCCTGCAGCTCCTGAAGCCCGCCCGCCCACGGCCTGTGCTCCACAGCACAATGTGTGCACTCGTGCTAAGCCACTTCAGGCGTGTCTGACTCTTTGTGACCCCATGGACTGTAGCCCACCGGGCTCCTCTATCCATGGGGTTCTCCAGGCAAGAACACTGGAGCGGGTTGCTGTGCCCTCCTCCAGGGGATCTTCCCGACCCGGGGATCGAACTCGTGTCTCCCCGAGTCTGTTATGTCTCTTGTGTCGGCAGGCCAGGTTCTTTACCAGTAGTGCCCCCTGGGAAGCCCCCGTAACATGATAAGCCACCGCAGTGAGAAGCCTGCTCACCACAGCTACAGGAAGCCGCAAAAGCAGTGAAGACCCAGTGCAGCCAAGAATAAATAAGCAAGTAAAATTAGTTTTCTTCAAAAGAAATGACTTGGGTGGTTTTTGAACCAACCTCGGCCTCACCCCTCGGCCATCTCTGCTGTAGCGTCTCCAAAAGCAGACCCCCCCCTTCCTGCTCAGACACCCCAGTGACAAACAGAAACGGAGGAAGAAAGCAGATAGTTTCTCCATGAAAACTGGGTTCATTTTCCATGGTGACCCAGCGTCCGTGCTGCCGTGACCCAAGCCAGTAAGACAGTCTTGACACTCTCGTATCGACGTGATCAAACCTAAAGTAAACGGAGTAAATAAAAGGAGTCATAAATGCATCTAGACGCAGGATGTTTGTAGCTGTTTCAACACTAGGAGATGAGCTCTGCGCATTGTTTATACCAGTCTTTCCCAAAGCACTTTCCATGATCTTTAGCAGGATGTGATAGCTGTTATATAATCAAATGGTTTAACGGTCAGATAAATTTGAAGAGTGCCATTCTAAGCAGAGCTGAAGCTTTTTTATTACAGGATTCTCAAAGTCTTTAAAATAGTATACGGTATGCCTCTCAGAGAGGAATTCTAGTACACAGTTTTTCTAAGGCACTTTCTTTTTCTTCTTAGTGAAACACATAGTGAAAGATTCATCTGATGCGCTTTGTCAAGGATGAGTTTTAAATGATAGGTGTTTCTGAAACCAAGTTTAGCCTCTTGGACATAAACGCATGTATGGAGGTGGGGTTTGGCAGGAGACAGGCTCAGCTCTGCCTTACAGTGGTGGGCAGCAGAGGTGATAGGATCGTCGCTTTTCAGATTTAACGTAACTAATTTTATTTTATTGAGTGCTAAGTCACTTCAGTTGTGTCCGACTCTTTGTGACCCTATGGACTGAGGCCCTCCAGGCTCCCCTGTCCACGGGATTCTCCAGGCGAGAATGCTGGAGGGAGTTGCCATGCCCTCCTCCCCGGGATCTTCCCGACCCAGGGACTGAACCCGCGTCTCCTGTGTCTCCCGCATCAGCAGGCGGGTTCTTTACTGCTAGAGCTACCTGTGATTAAAATGCACTGTAGCCTGTGTTATACTTGATTAATTCAGCAAATTTCTGGCCCTTTTGCTGCTGCTGCTGGAGGAGCAGTTTTAGGTTGATTTTCCTCTTCTCAGGCAGCAACCACTGCCAGAAATAGAGAAGAATGCATGTCTGGAGCTTTGCCTTCAAGTTGATACTGAATCACTAGCATTTTCAGCAAAACTGAGAGGTCAGTCTGGTTTGATGGAGAGACCATGGGAGTTTGGGATCTTTTCCAGGAAGAAGCTAACTTTTAAGTAGCCAGACGAGGAGTGGTTCCTTCAGCATGCTGAGCCAGTGATGCTCAGATTCAGGGTAATTCAACCGCTAATAATGCTTCAGAGATGCTTTGACTCGCTTTGGAGAGGCCCTAGGGAACGTGCCAGCGTCGGTGACTGCGTTCAGCCCGTCCGTATCCTCCCCTTCGCCTTCAGGTGGCCTTCTTTCCTTGCAGACTGTGTCTGACATTCAGGGCTGACCGCCTTCCGATCTCAGGCCGTGGCTTTCCCTCGTGAATCAAAGCAACAGTGCGTATGCGAAAGATGTTTGTGAATGTGTTTCCCCTACTTTAGACAGCTGTTTAAGTTGTCTAATGCAGAGAGTAGAACTGGAAATGAGGATGGGAATTATATGAAAAAGAAGTATTATGCCATACTCACCATTAAACCTGTTTTTAAATATCTTCACCTTTAAAATCTAGATTCCTGGTTAACGAAATTTCTTAATGGACACAGTTAATGTGCTTCTTAGAACTGATTTATCTTTCTGTTTTATTTCAGGTGGAAAAACCAATCAGTTGAATCTCCAGAACACTGCAACGAAAGCAATCATTCAAGGTCTTATGCCGGACCAGAATTACACGGTTCAGGTTATTGCATACAACAAAGACAAAGAAAGCAAGCCAGCCCAAGGCCAGTTCCGAAGTACGTATTTGCAGAATAGAGTGCTGCCCTGGGACTCGGTTCCAGGGCTGAGTCCGAGTCCGTGGTAAATGCTGTGCCGGGTTGACCTTGGATTGTTTAGATCTGACACGACCTTAGGAGACCTTCAGTCCAGCCCTCCGTGGGCTCCTTCTGTCTCCGGTGCGCTCCTGTCCCTTCCTTCGCCCCTTTCCCTGCTCGGCTGCTCGTCCTTTCAGGTTTAGTTTACATTCTTCTTATTGGAACGTGGTTGCTTTACGATGCTATGCTCGTTTCTGCTCTGCAGCAAAGTGCATCAGCTGTCTGCATACACAGACCCCTCTTCCGTGGGGCTCCTCCCCATCAGGTCACCGCAGCGCACTGAGCAGAGCTCCCTGTGTGCAGGGCAGGTTCTCACGGTGTCTGTTTCACATGTGTGTGCGATGGCGCTCACTCCAGTGCTCCTGCCTGGAAAATCCCACAGGCGGAGGAGCCCGGTGGGCTGCAGTCTGTGGGATCGCTAAGAGCCGGACACGACTGAGCGACTTCACTTTCACTTTTCACTTTCATGCATTGGAGAAGGAAATGGCAATCCACTCCAGTGTTCTTGCCTGGAGAATCCCAGGGACGGGGGAGCCTGGTGGGCTGCCGTCTATGGGGTCGCACAGAGTCGAACACGACTGAAGCGACTTAGCAGCAGCAGCAGCAGCGTGCAATTGCTCAGTCGTGTCTGACTCTTTGTGACCCCGTGGACTGTAGCCCGCCAGGCTCTTTGGTCCATGGGATTCTCCAGGTGGAAACACTGGAGTGGGCTGCCGTTTCCTCCCCCCGGGATCTTCCCGACCCAGGAATCGAACCTGCATGTCGTGTGTCTCCTGCATTGGCAGGCGGATTCTTTACCGCCGTGCCACCTGGGAAGCCCGTTACACACGTTAATCCCAGGCTCGCAGCTGCTCCCACCCTCCTTTCCCCACTTGGTGCCCATATGTTTGCTCTGTGTCTCTTTCTGCTTCGCAAATAGGTTCGTTTGTACCATTCTTCTAGATGCACGCGTGCGTGAGTATACGGCCCTCGATCTATGTCACTTCGCTCTGTATGGCAGTCTCTAGGTCCGTGCGCGTCTGTGCACATGGCGCAGCCTCGCTCCTCGTGGCTGGGTGGCCTTCCCTCGTGCGTGTGAGCCTCCTCTCCGTCCACTCCTCTGCTGAGGGACGTGCAGGTCGCTTTCATGTCCTGGCTACTGTAAGTCGTGCTGTGGTGAACAGTGAGGTGATGTGTCTTTTGGAATTATGGTTTTCAGTATGGAAGTGCCTTAAAAAATTAAACATGGATCTGCTGTATGACTCAGCAGTCCCACTCCTGGGCAGATACCCGGAGAAAACCCTAACCCTCAAGTGTTGGCTTTGAAATCCTCTCCCTGACACCGTCCCCGAGCCTTATGCAGACCTTCATCTACCCAGTACATAATAGCTGCTCAGTAAACGCTTTTAGGACTCCGTGGAAGAAGGTGCTGTCTCTGCTGCAGGAGTGGCCTGGAAAGAGAGCGGATGGGCGATGTCTTCATATCTGAGTCAGCTCTCAGATACTGAGTTGATCAAAGGACTTGCATCCAGAGACACTCTAAGCAGAGGGGAACCCTCTGAGGCGGCCCCATCCATGATGGCCCTGTTCTCTTAGGAAGCTTTTCCTTATGTTGAATTTAAAAGTTATCCGCAGAGGTCCTGATTCGTTTGCCTTTCAGGAGATGTTCATTCATTCACTAAGTTTTTTTTTGTCACTTAAGTGTATATTGCACGACTACTAACTGCCAGGCCCTATTCTAGGCACTGGGAACACAGCACATCCCTGTCCCCGGGACCTTATAGTATAGGGACCAGAGATCGCAGCAGCCCCCTCTTCCTGGAGGCGTCTTGTCTGGTGTGCGGGCCGAGCTCTGTGTATCATGCATGTGAACAGGACAGGTTGCTCCTGGTTAACTTCCTGTGTCACTTCATTGTTAAGACAGACTCATTAAAAAACCCCCAACTCAACATTAAGTACAATTTTAAACTTTAAAAATGGACAGAATTGTAAAATCAACCCCCGAATACCCATCAGTGGCTTCAACAACTAACCATTCATGGTCAGTCTTGTCCATCTATACCCCAACAGCCCCCTCTCTCATATGATTTTGATGTAAATCCCAGACATCATGTCAGACAACAGTAGCTTATTTTTTAATTTGTTTTAATTGGAGGATAATTGCTTTGTGAGGTTGTGTTGGTTTCCGCCGTGCAGCGGTGTGCATCAGCCGTACACACACGTCCCCCGCTGAACCTCCCTCCCACGCGCAGCCCGTCCCACCCCTCTGCGTGGTCGCGGAGCGCCGGGCGGAGCTCCCCGGGTCACACGCAGCTTCCCAGCTGTGCTGCGTGTGGGGATGCACGCGTTCCGATGCCGTTCTCTCAGTCTGTCTCACCCTCTCCTTCCCCTACTGCGTCCACACGTCTGGACTCTGAGTCTGCAGCTCCATGCTTGCCGCTGCAAATAGGTTCAGCAGAAAAGTTTTCTAGGTTCCATATATGTGTTAATGTTCAATATTTTTCTCTTTCTGACTCACTTCCACTTTGTGCAACAGGTCGTAGGTTCATCCGCCTCACTAAAACTGACTCAAACGTGCTCCTTTTTATGGCTGAGTAATATTCCATTGTATGCATATGTGCCATGACTTCTTTGTCCATTCATCTGCCGATGAACATTTAGGTTGCCTGCGTGTCCTAGATACCGTAAATTGTGCTGCAGTGAACGCCGGGGTGCACGTGTCTTTTTGAACTATGGTTTCCTTAGGATATATGTCCAGTAGTGGGACTGCCAGGTCATATAGTAGTTTTATTCCTAGTTTTTAAAGAAAAATCTCCATACTGTTCTCCATGGTGGCTGTATCAATTTACATTCCTACCAACAGAGCAAGGTGGTCCCTTTTCTCCACTTCCTCTCCAGCATTTATTGTTTGTAGACTCTTTGATGAGGGCCATTCTGACCGGTGTGACGTGATACCTCATTGTAGTTTAGATCTGTGTTTCTCTAATAACGAGCGATGTTCAACTAACAGTAGCTTTTTAAGGGGTTAATCCACAAACCGGGGAGCCCATGGGTTCTAGACTCTATGTTCATCAGTGTTGTTTGTGGATTTTTCTATTCCCCTTCCTTTTCTTCTTTCTCTTCTAAATAACATTTTATAAGTTGTATTTTGTGATTTTTTTCTTAAAAAAACAAAACAAAACTCTATTAACCTGCTACCTCTTGAAACCTCTGAACAAAGACATTTGGCCAATCCACCTGTCAGCAGGACATACAGCTGTCTTAAAATGTTACGTTCTTTTGAGGTTCACATGTCTGAAAGCTCTGGGAAAGGGTTTCATGTTATTTTCACTATAAATCAGCCTCTGTCTCATTTTATTGGCACTGTGCTTCAGTCTCTGGCCTGACATTCCAACTTGAGTAAGGGAAATAACTTTCCTTAACGTTTGTGAGAAGCAGGAAAAAGGACAAAGAGAAACGATTCATTTCACTTTAGTCTTAAGGTTTAGAACGACTGACGATGGCAGGTATTCCACTGACTTAGCAGCATAAGAAGCATGCTGCTGCTGGTGCTCAGTCGCTTCAGTCGCGTCCGACTCTGTGTGACCCCATAGACGGCAGCATATAAGCAGCCTTAAAAAGCTTTGTTGATAGCTGTATCCTCAGAACATTTGAAAGGAAATGCATTTGCTTTCAGCTTGCTTAGCTCTGCTGAAATAATCTTAGTGAAACCGTCTAGTTGCTTAGTTAGATAAATTATATGAAGCATATATATATATATATATATATATATATATATATATACACACATATACTTGGGTGGGAGCGTGCTTCCCAGGTGGTGCAAATGGTAAAGAGCCCGCCTACCGATGCAGGAGACGTAAGAGTTGCGGGTTCGATCCCTGGGTTGGGATCCCCTGGGGAAGGAAATGGCCACCCACTCCAGTACTCTTACCTGGAAAATCCCATGGACAGAGGAGCCTGACAGGCTGCAGTCCATGGGGTTGCAAAGAGTTGGATACAACTGAAGTGACTTAGCACACATACAGGCATATGTATATATTTTTCAACTTTGTTATTTTTATTGGCAATATAGAGAGCTTGCTGCTGCTGCTGCTAAGTTGCTTCAGTCGCGTCCGACTCTGTGCGACCCCATAGATGGCAGCCCACCAGACTTCCCCGCTCCTGGGATTCTCCAGGCAAGAACACTGGAGTGGGTTGCCATTTCCTTCTCCAATGCATGAAAGTGAAAAGTGAAAGTGAAGTCGCTCAGTCGTGCCCAACTCTTAGCAACCCCATGGACTGCAGCCTACCAGGCTCCTCCATCCACGGGATTTTCCAGGCAAGAGGACTGGAGTGGGGTGCCATTGCCTTCTCTATAGAGAGCTTAGTTCTTCCCAAATAACGTTTTATAGGATGAGATTAAAATAACTTTGTTTGGAAGGCTTCCTTTCCCACTTTGCATTTCAGTTATGTGTTGGCTTCCTGTGAGGGGGAGCCAAACGCTGGCCTCCTCCCTGGAACGCTTTCATGCTTGGGTCCAGGAAGGTGAGAGTCCAGAAAAGCCCAGTGGATGTGGGTTTGAAATTAGTGTAGGGATTCAAGTTCTTCATAAGTCAGTCTTCTGATACAGGGAAAATAAGTAACAGTCTTTGGATTTTCAGGTGTGTGTATTTGGGCCTTTAAGTAGTTAAAGCAGTTTAACGACTTCTGCAGGTGGGGAGATGATCTGTGCCTATTACTATGTACATTAACTCCCATCAGCACACAGTAGGGCTTGTTGGTTGTTGTTGTGATTAATCCTGCTTTGCTCTTGACAGTCTGTTTTCTAATTGATTTTGCCTCCTCCCTGAGCAGCTTGGTGTGACCCATGTGTTACATCTTATGTGTGACCTAATAACCCAGTTCAAAATGACTTATTGCTTCTTTCTCCCCCTTGTTCATCCGTAGATGGATTTTGGCCTATTTTGGCAAACATTTTTTTGGCCACTGTTTTTCTCTTTGGAACTAATTTTGCTAATCTCTGCCTGCAAAATCTTGCTCATATTTCAAAGTTTGGCCCAAATGTCACCTTCCTGGTGAAATTTCCCAGAGTCTCCACTTTCGCAATTTTTCTTTCCCAGACCTATTTCTACTCTAGCACAACTCTGCTCCTATCAGAGCTGCAGACTTATTTTCTTTTAGGGAATGTAAGCCGTCTGAGGGCATGGCCTGTGTGTGGGTGGGGTTGAAGATGTGGACTTGGAAGTCATCCAGGGACAGGGGAGATACAATTGTAGGTGGGTGTGCCGAGATATGAGGCGAGTGTTTATGATTCTGTTTCAGGAATGGGAGCAGAAAAATGCTCCAAAGAATGAGAATGTAAACGGGGCTGAGAGGAACATGAAAAAACCCAGGATAAGGCTTTTGTAAAAACTGAGCAAGAAAAGAATTTAAAGGAAGGGGTGTTCCAAAGTGGTTAACCCTTATAAAGAAATCAGAAGATGAGGTCTAAAGAATGGATTTAGAAAATTAGAACATCAGTGGAAATGGAACGATTAAGGCAGCTTGTATTTATTATGATTTTTAATCGTGGAATTTAATCTCAAGTACCAGAAAGCCAAGAAAGGCTTCTAAGGGAAGGAATCATAGGCAAGTGGTAAGTCTCAAGCCTTTTTAGCGGTGGGGAGCCGATAGAAAGAAGAGGAGGAAGAGGTGATGAGGGCAGGATTCACGGAGTAAGCCTGGAGAGGGCAGGGAGGATGGTTCAGAGGAAACCACTGCTTACCCTACAGAGCTCACCTTCCAACACGGTTGCTGATCCCCATGAAGTGAATGCAGTAATTAAGTGGAATATCTTGCCATGAGATCGCTTCCTCCGTTTCACAGGGAATTTCATTTGTGCACGTACTGTTGCCATTCAGTGGTGACTCAGGGGCTTCCCTGGTGGCTCAGACAATGAAGAGTCCGCCTGCAACGCGGGAGAGCTGGGTTCGATCCCTGGGTTGGGAAGATCCCTGGAGAAGGGAATGACTACCCACTCCAGTATTCTTGTCTGGAGAATTCCATGGACAGAGGAGCCTGGGCTGTAGTCCATAGGGTTGTAAAAAGTCAGACATGGCCAAGCAACTAATACTAACTAACAAATAACTTAAGGCGCCAAACCGTGGCGAGAAGGCTGCCATGGCGAGAAGTAAAGCTAGTGGGGCAGATTGGGTCGAATGCACCCAAGGCCCAAGCGCCAGCCTGGGTCCTGAGTGTCTCGGAATGGAAGTGATGAGCAAGTGCTCCTTTTTATTAGTAGGAAGCTTTTTTAAGTTTGAAAGAGAATCTTTATGGAGTTCTCCATCTTTTATTGCAGATAGACCAGCTTCAAATGAGGGTATATGTGGCTCAGACCTTTCTAGAACAGGGGCCACTCACAGGCCTCCTAGAAATCTGAAGACATGGCTTAAACCCTATGCCAGCACTTTCTGATTTTATGGATACGTTTTAGCTCCTTAGCCTGCTGGTCCTTCATTCCATCATGTCTGAAATGGGGCTAATCTTGCGATTTTATGTTGTGTAGGATTAAATTTGATACATCTGCCCGTAGTGAATACTTGACCGAAGTAAATCTGTAAGTGGCTTCTACGCTTTCCCATGACAAGACTGAAAAGAGTAGCAGCTCCAGCCTTCTAGAATGAGATTCCGCCATGTAGCTAATTTCTACTTAAAGCTCTTAATACTTGCAAGGAGTTTAGTAAAAGCTCATGGAATGTTTTCTTTTAGATTTTAACCTGACATGTTGCTGTATTTTTACTTTTCTTCCAGTTAAAGATTTAGAAAAAAGAAAGGAGCCAAAACCCAGAGTCAAAGTTGTGGACAAGGGAAGCGAGAATAAACCATCTGGACCCGAGGAAGGTCAGATCTCATTTCTGCTTGCTTGTTGGGGAGGGTGGGCTGTCCTCGGAGCGCAGGCGCTATGCGTTCTCGGCCCTGCTGCCTCGGAGGCGCGCGGATCCCCTGTGAACCAAGTGTCAGCACTCCCCTCTCCCTTGCTTTCCCGTACTTAATACACCACTAAGTCCTAGTGAAGGCATTTTCTATTGAAATACCGACAGAATCTGTTCATTTCTTTCCGTGTCTATTGCCAATACGCCACTAAGCTCCCCTCTCTTTCCTGGTGCATAGTATTTAACAAGATCTCCATTTGCTCTCTGCCCAGAGGTTAGAGCAATCCTTGCAAAAAAAATCCAACTCCGTATTTCACCCCCAACCCTGCCGGGCCCCCCTCTGCACCCACCTCCCCGGCCCACATACCTTGAACCCCTTCCGGCTTCAGTGACCTCAGATGCAGGCGACCCTAACAGGACCTTCAGGACGCCTCAGTCTCGTGACCTCCTGCCTTCCCTCCTTCTCCATCTGACAGCTCACTCTTTAATGTTCAACATTTCCACACACACTGCAAAAAATACATACTCTGAAAATTAGTTTCAGGGTTAAAGGGCAGGCAAATTTTACATCTTGGATAGAGTCTACCAAATAGACACAGTTTTTTCAATAATTTATTCTTAAAACATACATTCTTTCCAACATTTGAAATTGTTTCAATGTTTTCCTTTTTTTCTCCTAATAATTTTTAGATTTATGTATATTTTAAGACAAAGTTATTGAAAAAGTTGTGTCTGTTTGGTGAACTCTATCAAAAATATACAATTTGCCTATCCTTTAACCCTGCAACTTCATTTTAGAAGTATGTATTTTTTTGCAGTGTGTTTGTAAATTTTTGAATATATCAAGACATATAGGGGTTCCCTGGTGACTCAGATGGGAAAGAATCTGCCTGCAGTGCAGGAGACCTGGGTTCAATCCCTGGGTCAGGAAGATCCCCTGGAGAACGGAATGCCAACCCACTGCAGTATTCTTGCCTGGAGAATCCCGTGGACAGAGGAGCCCAGCGGGCTACAGTCCACGGGGTCACAAGGAGTCGAACGTGACTGAGAGACTCACCCTTTCCCTTTTTTCATGTCAGATATATAAAAAGTTTAAAAATAAGTGATGAACACCTTTGTCAAGGTAAGAAAGCAAGTATAAACAGTAAGGTTGGAGCTCCTTGTATATCCCTGGATATTCCTTTTCTCCATTCTAAGAGGCCACCAGTGTTTGGAATCAGTGTTTATTATTTCAATATGTGTCTTTATCATTTTATTACATAAATATATGAATCCTGAAACCATACTTTAATCATGCATTTACATTTTAAATTTTGTAGACATGTAATCAAAATATACTTTTGCAACTTCCTTTTTTTCACCACAGAATATTGGATTTTTTTTTGAGTTATCCATATGTTGACTTATATAGAGGCAATTTATTCATCTCTGTTATATAGAACTCCATCATATAAATATAACCCAATATATTTAACTCTTATATCTTGGTGTCCCCAATATTTCACTATTACGAAATTGATGTTGAAATTCTTACTCATGTCGCCTTTTTCACACGTGGTGGAATCTCTCTCGAATATGCACCTGGGTTTTGAATATTCGGGTATGTGTGCATGTCTCCATCTTGTTCGTCTGTCTGTGGTGTCTTTTTATCTTATGTTTTTATAGGTACTAGTTGCTTCTTTCCTTATTATGTTTCTCTCTTACCACTTCCGGAATTGAAAGCGCATCTCATTAATCTTCCATGTTTCTCCTTTTCATCGTGTGCATTTTAAGCCTGCAGACACCCAGGCGCTGCTTCAGCTGTGTCACGTGGACTCTGACATGTAGTAGTATTTTCATATAGCTCATGTTACATAATTTCTGATTTCTGCTAGACTTTCTATTTTGATTCAGAGGCTTTTTATAAATATTTAATTTCTAAACATATGGAGTTATTTTAAAAAGATAATGTATTTGCTATTGGTATCTAACAATTGCGTTGTGGTAGGAATTTTTTTTTTTAATTTGTTCAGACTTTTTTTTTATTGTTTAAATGTGCTTTTTTCTTTTCTTTTCTCTCTCTCTGTTTCTTTCTTTTTAACCATTCCCTATATTCTTGAGAATACATTCTCAATGTATTCTTGAGGTTTTTTTTTTAAGCTTTCCCTATATTCTTCAGAATCAGTTCAGTTCAGTTCAGTCGCTCAGTCGTGTCTGACTCTTTGCGACCCCATGAATCGCAGCACGCCAGGCCTCCCTGTCCATCACCAACTCCTGGAGTTCACTCAAACTCACATCCATTGAGTCAGTGATGCCATCCAGCCATCTCACCCTGTCGTCCCCTTCTCCTCCTGCCCCCAGTCCCTCCCAGCACCAGGGTCTTTTCCAATGAGTCAACTGTTCGCATTGTTCGCATGAGGTGGCCAAAGTACTGGAGTTTCAGCTTTAGCATCATTCCTTCCAAAGAATACATCATGTATCCTTGAGAAAAATTTTAATCTCTGCGTCAGAGAGGTTTGTCCATTTCTCTTTGTAAATTCTGGCAGTTTTGCTTTATATTAGGGTCTAGATTCATGACGAGTTGTTATATTTTCCTAGTGAATAATTTTTTTAAAAAAAACAATATTCTTTATTCTTAGTAATTCAATATTTTCTTATAGTGACATCAGCTTATTTGGCTTAGTAGCGACATGCCTTAGTAATTCTGTATGCTTCAGCTCTCACCCTGTGTGTATCCTAAGGGTCAAGGTGAGTAAATCTTTTAAAGAGTATTTAATTGGATTTAAAAAAATCATCTCTTACAATCTTTGTATTTTAATTGGTACGCACAGTCCACTTACATTTTGGATTTGCCATTTATTTCATACATTTTGCTACATTTTCCCTTGTATGCCTTACTTAATTAGAATTGATCAGCTTAAAGAGAAATACGTTTCCCCTTTACTGAACTAGCTGATATTTAATCCTTTTATATTTTTGTATGATTAGAATTAAATTTTTAGCATTCATACAGCCAAAATCTATAACTAATGAATATATTTACCATTCCCTAACCAGTCCAAGTTTTTATAGTACTTTAACTTTAATTCTCTACCTTCTATATTTTACATAATTATAATAAATATGTTAATTTCAACATTTTTTGCCTTACAAAGGTATTATAACAATCATAATTTTAATGGTCTTTATCTGTCCGGCACCCGCGTTTATAAATTTCTTGGCTTGTTATTCCGTCCTGTATCTCAGGCTTTCTCTATGTGGTCAGTTTCCTTTAGAGAAGACCTGTGGGAGTAAACTTAATTTTATTCACACAAAAATATCTTCAGCCTGCACCCAATTTTGCAGGGCTGGCTGGGTGCCAGTCTGAGAGTGGTTTCTGGTCATTTAGAAGATGCCTCACTGTCTTTGGCTCTGGTTCATGACAAGCCTATCGATGGTCTCAGTGTTCAGGCGATCTCTTTTCTCTACAGACGCTTTTCAGCCTTTCTGTTCTTTGTCTGTGGAGTTTGGTTGTTTTATTACAGGAAGGCTAGTTGTAGATTTATTTGTGCTTCCATAATCTGGATTTATAACTTTCATGAATTCTGGAAATTTCTCAACATTTAGTTCTTCCAATATTCTTTTTCTTATTATCGATTTCTTTCTCTTTTCTCTTTGCCTCTCTGTATTCAGATTCTGTTCATCATAGATAGTCTCATGATAATCTATGTCTCTTAACTTTCATATATCCTACCTCTCTGATTTTATCAATGTCATTTTGGGTAATTTCCTTTGTCTTTCTAATAGAATACTCATTCTCTTCTTCTCTTTTTAAAATCTGCTTTTTAGCTTGTCCTTTTTAATGAGTAAATTTTTTTCTAGAAATTATATTTGAGTCTTTAAAAATCTTGCTAGAAATTTACATGGCACTTTGTTCCATTTTAGTTTCTTAATTATTCTGATGTCTTAATCTTGTTTATTTCACATTCTGAAGCAAATAATTACGGGATGAGCTTTACGTTTCCTTTCTTTACTGGTTTCCATTCGTGGCGCTTTTCTTCTTGTTTAATGCGTCACGTGGTCATCTGTGGGGCTTCTTCGCAGCATGGTTTAGGAGCCTGCACCCCCAGAGAGGCGCTCTTGGTTGCTACCCAATTGGAACCCTTTTATGTTAATTTCTTTGGGGGCGCTCTGGGCTTGTCAGTGGTTACAAGTTCTTATGGCGCTGGGTAAACAGTGGTTTTCCTTATTACCATTTGATGCGCTTGTTTTAACGTCCGTTGAGGATTCTTGCCCGAGTCAGTGCCCACTGCACTGCTTCTGAAATGATGATCTTCGTGGCTTCGCCGTTTAGTCCGCGTTTACTAGGTGGCATTCTGCTGTAGGGGAGATCTTTCCCTTCTTCTGTATTTATTTATTTATGTAATTTTATGAATTTTTATTGCATGTGATGGATTGTAACCCAATACTATCACGTGTTTTGATGCTCAGATTATTCCGAAACTGCTCGGTGGGAGCGACTTCAATCTCCTACGCCCTTTTTCTCTTTCGGCCATACTGCACAGCACGTGGGGTCTTCATTCCCTGAGTAGGGACTGAGCCCGTACCCCATGCTAGAAGCTTGGAGTCTTAGCCACTGCACCTCCCGGGAAGTCCCTCCCCTGCCCTTTCAATATCACCCCTTACTCTCTAAGCTTCTCCTACTTTCTGGCACAGACTTTGCATTCCAGGCTGCTCTTACAGTTTTCCTGCCCTGCTCTGAAAGCAACAACTTCTTTAAGGAGTTCTGGTTTCCTTTTATGGGGAACGGTATTTAGATACCAAGATGTAGGTACTAAGTGTGTTTATGCCTCTGGGTTGTCATTGCTTCTAGGCCCTGTTTGCTGAGAGTACACACACACACACACACACACACACACACACCCCATTGTCTATCTATCATCTCTTATTGTACCTTGTATCTGTCTTATATCCACACCACGGGGTTCATTCTAGCATTTCTCTTCCCTTATTTATAACTTCCCTTTCAAGAGTGTTGGATAACATGACTCCTAAAATCTTAAATGCACCTACTTATATGCTCAATCACAAACAGTTTCAGAATTGCTAATCTAAACACACAGCAAAAAATCCTATGAACTGGAATCCAGTATTTGCCTTTAGTGTGGGGTCTGTAATAAAACGCCTACGTCCAAAAGGGTCTTGCGTCAGTTCTTTCTGTCCCCCTTCACTGTGGTTTCGCTGTTCATTTTTGATGCAGTTGGGTTAATTTGTGAGCACATAGAACACTAATGTGGCTCCAAAAGTTTAAAAATGTGCAAAAGCATAACACTCTAAAGAGGTATGACTTCCCCTGTTTCTTTCACCAGCTTTACTCAGCCCCTTTAAATAACCAAACTCATTAATTTCTGAATTATCTTCCTTGCATTTTTTTGAAAAAAAATTCTAAGTATTTTTATGGGGGGTGTTATGTGTAAGTTCTCAGCCGAGTTGTGGCTTAGCATTCTTTGTCAGGCAGTGTTTAAAGAATGCCAATCAAAGTGAAATCTGTTTTCCATCTGTGGATTAGAGTTTGGTCCTAGAATTTAGCTCTAGCTAGATACTTGATGAACGTGTAAGAGGAGAGTGAAAAAGTTGGCTTAAAGCTCAACATTCAGAAAACGAAGATCATGGCATCTGGTCCCATCACTTCATGGCAAATAGATGGGGAAACAGTGGAAACAGTGGCTGAGTTTATATTTTTGGGCTCCAAAATCACTGCAGGTGGTAACTGCAACCATGAAATTAAAAGACACTCCTTGGAAGGAAAGTTATGACCAACCTAGATAGCATATTCAAAAGCAGAGACATTACTTTGCCAAGAAAGGTCCGTCTAGCCAAGGCTATGGTTTTTCCTGTGGTCATGTATGGATGTGACAGTTTGACTGTGAAGAAGGCTGAGTGCCAAAAAATTGATGCGTTTGAACTGTGGTGTTGAAGAAGACTCTTGAGAGTCCCTTGGACTGCAAGGAGATCCAACCAGTCCATTCTAAAGGAGATCAGCCCTGGGATTTCTTTGGAAGGAATGATGCTAAAGCTGAAGCTCCAGTACTTTGGCCACCCCATGTGAACAGTTGACTCATTGGAAAAGACTCTGATGCTGGGAGGGATTGGGGGCAGGAGGAGAAGGGGATGACCGAGGATGAGATGGCTGGATGGCATCACTGACTTGATGGATGTGAGTCTGAGTGAACTCTGGGAGTTGGTGATGGACAGGGAGGCCTGGTGTGCTGCGATTCATGGGGTTGCAAAGAGTCAGACACGACTGAGCGACTGAACTGAACTGAGATATTCCTAAAATGTCCTAAGTTCTCCATTCTTTTTCCTGATGCACCTCCCTCTTGCCTTTCTAAAATCTAGAACTGAGTGAAATGAAGTGAACACAGGGAAACAGTGTAAAGTGAGAGTAATGTTTAATATGCATTCTGATAAATCCTCACGAACACCTGCCGTTCGCTTCCTTTAGTCACTGAGCGCATCCATGGGGAGGCCTTTCCTGAGCCCCCGCCCGTGTCAATAGGAGCGCTTTCACCGTATCTAAAGCGATGATGACCACCTGGGCTAGGGCAACAACTTTCAGGGGTTTTGTAGACAAAAGCAGGCTTCCTCTTTTAGTTCCCATGAGGTGTATGCCTGGGCAGTGAGGATTCTGACGGCACTGGTAATTTGAGAAAGCTGTCTTAAGTAAGTTGTACACAATGGTGAGAACCCAGGCCAGAGTCAGGACTCCCAGGAGGTGGTGAGGCTGAGTGTTAATGAAGCCCACTGGAGATTTTAGAAAGGCCTTCCTCTCCCAAGCCTTAATTACATAGAACGTGCTGTCATCTGTTGTTCGGTTGTTACGTCATGTCCGACTCTTTGCGACCCCATGGACTGGATTGTACCAGGCTCCTCCGTCTTCCACTAGCTCCCCAAGTTTACTCAAATTCATGTCCACCGAGTCGGTAATGCTGTCTAACCGTCTCATCCTCTGTTGTCTCCTTCTCCTCCTGCCTTCAATCTTTCCCAGCATCAGGGTCTTTTCAGATGAGTCAGTTTTTCACATCAGGTGGTCAAAGTACTGAAGTTTCAGCTTTAGCATCAGTCCTTCCAAAGAATGTTCAGGATTGATCTCCTTTAGGATGGACTGGTTCTATCTCCGTGCAGGCCAAGGGACTCTCAAGAGTCCTCTCCAACACCACAGTTCAAGAGCATCAATTCTTCGGTGCTCAGCTTTCTTTATGGTCCAGCTTTTACTTCTACACATGACTACTGGGAAAACCATAGCTTTAACTATAGGGACTTTTGTCAGCAAAGTAATGTCTCTGCTGTGACATGTATATATATATATGAGCTCATATATGTGGTTCCTACTTCTCATAACCTCACATTTGGTCTTTTCCCCCATCTGAGCACGAACGCTCCTACTTAACATTAAATGAGTTAATATGAATAGTATTTCAAACATAGTGCTAATAGTTATTTTCAATTAATGTCAGAATGTATAGTTTCCATAAATTAATACCATCCAAGACCCCCTCTTTTGTGTTAGTGATTTAACAGTAAAGGTATGGAAGAGATTTGGGGGCCCCCCCCGGTGCTGAACTTTGAGAGAAACAGTGGGATTGATTGGTGATCGTGGTGGGCAGGATTCTACCCTCATGAAGCGCAGAGTCTGGCCTGGACTCAGGGTGTGCCTGTGTACCCGGTGCCTTCTCTCGTGCACCAGCTACACGTAGTTACGGTTGAGCATAGCAGAGCATGTGATTACTCTCAACGTGCATTTTCACTTACTGGAATTGCTTACTTTCTATAATACGTTTATGGTTCTTGGCTTGCAGCTAAGATATCAGTTTGAAAGTTTTCTAGTTTTTCCAGTAACATCATGGGCCTTAAATCTGCTAAACGCAGCACTTTGAGTTTCGTTTGACCAGGTGGAAGTGGTGGAGGTTTAACGTCGGTGAAGCAGGAGTCAGAAGACTAGCTAACACAGGGGAGGGTGGGTGTGCTTCGCAGGTTAATGCTGGCAGGAGCTTGGCTTTTAAAGAGAAGGGGGAGGGGGTTGCGCTGACTCGTAAGCTGGACTTCGGGGCTCGGTCGTGGGTTGGGATCCACGCAGGTGAGGGTCCAGCAGGACGCCTGGCCCCTCGCATGCGCTCCGTCATGCCCCCCCTCCTCTCTGTCGTCCTCATTCTCTCCTCGCTCAGTCTGCTCCCTCTCTTCCTCATCGTTCTCATACAACTGTTGCCTAGACAGTTGACCAGTGTACCAGAAACTAGGGTGAGCTAGAAAGGCTCTGCTCACAAGCAGAAGTTTTGGAAGCCCCTCTGTCTGGCTTGTGCCCCGAGGGGGCAGATGTTCCCTTGAGGATTTATAGCCGTGGGTCTGAGCATGTAGACGAGGTATTTGCATTACACTCTCACCTGTTCCGGGATTCAAGAAGTTAATTCTAAACTTGCTCAAAGCTGGTACGAGTAGAGTGCCTGGCAGAAGGAGGCACAGAGTCATGTTTGAGACGCACATGTCAGTTCCAGTTCTAACAATTACCACAGATACAGCTGTGCCCAAAAGAGTTTATATTCCAAAAGTTAGAAACACTGACGTTACACCATGAGTGTGGGTCAGAAGACAGATGCGGTGGACCCAGAATCCTGTGGTTTTCAGTTGTGAAATGATTGCAGCAACACTCTAAACAGCAGTGTTATTGAAGTCATGGAAACGGTCAAGAGAGAGATGGGAGACCGTGAAGACAGAGTAAGTGAGCTTCGAAAAGGGGCTGAGCAGAGCGTGAAGCTCTCTGAACAGCACAGACGGCAAGCTGGCCACTCCCGGGGTCATGGGCCGACGACGAGCTGAAAAGGGGCTTCCTCGGTGGCCCAGCGGTTAAGGGTCTGCCTTACAATGCGGGGGTCACAGGTTTGAGCCCTGGTCTGGGACGCTCCACATGCCCCAGAGCAGCTAGGCCCAAGCGCTGCAACCGCTGAACCGGAGTGGACGATCAGAATTTTTTGTGGCACGCGGCAAAAAAAAGATCCTGCAGGCCGCAACTAAAACCCAATACAGCTACATAAATAAATAGATATTTTTAAAAGGTAAGGTTTAAGAGACAAAAATAGAAAGAAGCTGAAATAAAAAGATTGTTGAAGCCATTTCTAACTGATGGTGATCTGGTTGTGGGTACTTGTCTGTTCTTCGATTCTTTGGCATATTAAATAAAGCCAGTGTCTTCAATAATTGGACTTCCCTGGTGGCTCAGCAGTAAAGAATCCGCCTTCAATGCAGGAGACCCAAGTTCCACCCTCGGGTGAGGAGGGTCCCCTGGAGGAGGAAATGGCTACCCACTCCTGCCTGGAGAATCCCATGGACAGAGGCGCCTAGGGGGCTACAGTCCATGGGATCGCAGAGTCGACTGAGTGGCTGACACCTTGACTTCAGACAACCTTCGGCTGAGAAACCCCTCTCAGCTTCCGTGTCCTCATTAGAAAAATGATCATGCTAGCTATAATGAGCATACAGACTTGGGAAGATTAGATGCTGTCAGCTTTCTAATGTACCTGGACCATAGCAGAGACTGGACAAAGGTCAGCTTTTGAACCACCTTGTCCATTTATTTTTTTTCTAATGTCTTCTTTTCAAAGAGAAAATATTAGCATACAGAATACATCAGAGTGTCTGACATTGCCAATAAGTATTTGTTGAATATTTGTATCTGGCTTGTTTTATGATCAAGGAGAGAGGTTCACAGTCCCTTGGAGAAGAGTTTTCATGAAAAGAATGTTTCTATCATAAAAAAGCAGAAAGCAGATTTCTTTCTTCTTTTTTTTTTTTGCTTTGCTGTGAAGCATTATAATTCATGTTCTTAGGAACTCAAAAAAGCATAAAACAGAATCAGTCATTCAGAAAATAATCATTGAATACCTGCCAAGGACATTACACCTGTGCATAAAACTGAAAGGTTTCCCTGAGGGCGAGGGGCTGGGGTTCTCCTAGCAAGAACGCTCCTGTTTGCCCCAAGTTCCCTTACGCCCAACCAGTCTTTTTTCAGATTTATTTTTAATTCAACCACTCTTGACATTTTTCAAGGATTTTTGATAACTTTTCTGTTGTGTTCCAGCAAATTTTATCGTTCTTAACCTGTGAATTGTCCAGTGGTAAAATATATATTTTATATATATATATATGCTGGGAAGACTCTTGAGAGTCCCTTGCACTGCAAGGAGATCCAAGCAGTCCATCCTAAAGTGAACCAGTCCTGAACATTCATTGGAAGGACTGAAGCCGAAGCTCCAATACTTAGTGCACCTGATGCAAAGAGCTGACTCATTGGAAAAGACCCTGATGCTGGGAAAGATGGAAGGTGGGAGGAGAAGGGGACGGCAGAGGATGAGATGGCTGGATGGCATCACCGACAAAGGGTTGGACACGGCTTAGCAACTGAACAACGGCAGGATATTTTGTAGCTCTTCCTTAAATGCCCCTTAAATGCACCTTCCTTAAAACCTTAAATGCAGGCTTTCAGATGTCCTCGTTTGTAAAAGAGCTTGTAGCACATCGTGCGTTGGCTCAGGTATTCGACAGCTGTGAGCACCGTTACAGGCTTTGGCAGAGGCCTATCCCGTACCAGTGCTTGGGCTTGTCTGACTGATACCTTCCTTCTTGTCTGAGAATTTTCTATTAAATATCTTGTTTCTATACCTGCAGGGCTGATGGTGTCAAAGCAGGTGTTTCAGCCTGAGACATTGTGAAATATCAGGGTCTGTTATCGGTGAATTGGAATAACAGGGGTGAGTGAGCTATTGCCTGTTCTCAGAAAATAACCTTGAACAACTAAAGTAGATAAAGCCAAATCACGTGATATTATATACAGAGCTGAAAACGCTTGTGAATGTACACCCGTTCCTGAATAGGTTTTGTATTTAAATAGAAGTGATCAGACAAAATAGCCTCTCTTGGGTCAGCATTAAAATTCGAAAGTCAGGAAATAACCAGGTGAGTCATCATACAAATAAAATTTGAGAACCGATTTTATCTAAAAGTATTTTGAAAGGATCATAAGTGTTTTTGAAGGAAATGAAGCCTCTCTTAGGTATCTTGCGGCAGCGAGAGCTTGGAGAGGTTAGATGGGGAGAAATAGCAGGGGTGCAGAGGGTCAGAGGTCTCAGAGACGAGAATAATGCTGCGGAAAGAAGGCTCCTTGTGCTGGGATGAGGCGAGGAACCAGTATTGACGGGTTGAGCAGAGCTGACATATGGAGAGCCCCGTGAACAGCTCAGGCTTAGTTTGGTAGATAGGGAAGGAAAGAAATTAACTTAAAATTTGGAGTTGGAGGGTAACCTTGAGATCCATGTAGTTCAGCCCGTTGAGAGGACAGGGAAGGCTCTCCAGCCGTGCGGTTGAGGGTTGACCAGCAGCCACCGTCACGGACAGAGCTCTCCCTGTTTCTGAAGCTGTGATCTGTGAAAGCCTCGACTATTAGAAAGTTCCTTCGTGGGCTTCGCTGGTGGCGCAGTGGTAAAGAATCTGCCTGTCAGTGCAGGAGACACAGGTTCGGTCCCTGAGCCAGGAAGACCCCACATGCCTTGGAGGAGGTAAGCCCATGCACCGCAGCTCCTGGGTCTGTGCCCCAGAGCCCGTGAGCCGCTGCTCCTGAAACCGGGCACCTCCAGCCCTTGCTCAGCGACGAGAAGCCCTGCACCGCGGCTGGAGCCCCGCGCACCGCGGCTAGAGAACGGCCGGAGCGGCAGGAAGACCCGGCCACAGATAAAATTTTTAAAAAGGGAAAGCTCTTTCATGAGTTGAAATCTGTCTTCTTGTGGGCATTTAGGACACTCCTAGCCCCCCTCTGCATGACAGCCCTTCAGATATTTGAAGACAGCCCCTTCCAGTCTGCGAGCGGAGGAGAGATGTGGTAAGCGTGGTATTGGCAGGATTGTCAGTTGCTGTTAAGATGCAGAGATCTGAGTGACAGCTGAAGTGTCCGCTTGCTGTGGGTCGGGGATGGGGCTTCACACGCCTGCAAGTCGTCGCGGCGTGATGCTCCCCGGCTTGCACACAGGACAAGCAAGCATGGCCGTGGCCTCGAGCTGTCTCTGAAGGCACAGCTTAGCCATCTTCCCCTCCCGCCTCGCATCCTTCCTCCCCTCCTTTCTCTCTTCCTTCCCTTCCTTCTCTCCCTCCCTCCGTCCCTCTTTCCCCACCCCTCCTCCCTGTTATTTCCTTCTTCCTCTGTTGCAAACACTTTTCTTCGGTCACAGGAGTTGAGTAGCACAACAGCTAAGGCTCTCAGGCTTTGGAGTCAGTCCTAGATTGGATTCCAGCTTTTTTATCTGCTCCACATGTGATGAAAGGCAAGTTATTTACCCTTTCTAGTTACTTAACCTTTCTTTTTCAATGCGGTGAAAAGAAACACCTGTCTTGTAGGATTAATATCAGGCTTAAATGGAAAAGACATATGCAAGTCACCTGAGGAAAGCAGTCACTCAGTGGAAGGGCTTTTTATTATTGGAAAAAAAAAAAGGAAGCCGTGAAAAGCGTCTGCTTCAATCAGCCAGTCGATCAATAACTATAAGTGTTAGGGCTCTCCAGAGCAGCAGGGCCAGTGGGATGTGTCTAAACACAGAAAGCGATTCATCATGAGGAGTTGGTTCACACGCTTGCGGAGTCTGCGGAGTCCTCAGATCTGCAGTCCGCAAGCTGGAAGCCCAGGAGAAATTGGTTCACACGCTTGTGGAGTCTGCGGAGTCCTCAGATCTGTGGTCCGCAAGCTGGAGGCCCAGGAGGAATTTGGTTCACACACTTGTGGAGTCTGCGGAGTCCTCAGATCTGCGGTCCACAAGCTGGAGGCCCAGGAGGAATTGGTTCACACGCTTGCGGAGTCTGAGGAGTCCTCAGATCTGCGGTCCGCAAGCTGGAGGCCCAGGAGGAATTGGTTCACACACTTGCGGAGTCTAAGCAGCCCTCAGATCTGCGGTCCGCAAAGCTGGAGGCCCAGGAGGAATTTGTTTATATGCTTGTGGAGTCTAAGGAGTCCTGAGATCTGCGGTCTGCAAGCTGGAGGCCCAGGAGGAACTGGTTCACACGCTTGCGGAGTCTGAGCAGCCTTCAGATCTGCGGTCTGCAAGCTGGAGGCCCAGGAGAGCTACTGCTGTCAGTTCCCCCCTGAGACCTTGCAGGCTCGAGACCCAGGAAAGGCTCGTGTCAGCTTTGAGCTTGATGTTCCAATCAAGGCAGTCAGAAGAGGTTCCTTTCCATTCTGTTCAGCTCTTTAATCAACTGCACAAGGACCAGCTACCTTTGGGAAGGCAATCCGGTTTACTCAGTCTGTGCATTCAAACATTCATCTCATCCAGAAACACCCTCCCTAACAATCTCCGGATAATATTTGATCCAGTGTCTGGGCACCCCATGGACCCGTCAAGTTGACACATAAAATTCACCATCACACTTGTGTATTTCTAGGAAATAAGTTCTGCAAAGAGAAATAAAACAGAATGAGGAAAGAGGGTGATGGGGAGTGCTGGCTTAGATAGGGGAGCCATCTGTCACAGGTGCTTTGAAAGGTATGTCTCCAGTAAGACTGGGCTAAATGAGCACCCAGCTCACTCTGATTAATGTCAACTCTGAACGCAATTGAAATGAACCCTCGTTCCTCTTCCAGTAGATGGACAGCTTACAATGTTAATATGACAGGTAACCAGTGGCCACTCATTTGCATTATATGAGGCCATCTTCTATGTTGCTGGTAGCCTAGTGTGATGGAAGAGGCATTGACTAGACCCGGGGTCTCGTCCTGGCTTTTCCATTGTAACCACTGAGCTATCCACTTGTCTCTCTGAACTTCAGTTTCATTTTCTGAAAATTAAACACCCTCATGGCTCCCCACTAGAATGCTGTGAGAATCAGAATATGCCAATGTACTGAAATCTCTCTCTGAACCACCAAGCTCTTAGCAAATATAAAATGCTGTCAGTTCAGTCACTCAGTCGTGTCCAACTCTTTGCAGCCCCATGGACTGCAGCATGCCAGGCCTCCCTGTCCATCACCAACTCCCAGAGCTTACTCAAGCTCATGTCCATTGAGTCAGTGATGCCATCCACTCTGTCGTCCCCTTCTCCCGCCTTCAATCTTTCCCAGCATCAGGGTCTTTTCCAGTGAGTCAGTTCTTCACATCAGGTGGCCAAAGTATTGGAGTTTCAGCTTCAGCATCAGTCCTTCCAATGAGTATTCTGGACTGATTTCCTTTAGGATGGACTGGTTGGATCTCCTTGCCATCCAAGGGACTCTCAAGAGTCTTCTCCAACACCACAGTTCAAAAGCATCAATTCTTTGGTGCTCAGCTTTCTTCACAGTCCAACTCTCACATCCATACATGACCACTGGAAAAACCATAGCCTTGACTAGATGGACCTTTGTTGACAAAGTAATGTCTCTGCTTTTGAATATGCTATCTAGGTTGGTCATAACTTTTCTTCCAAGGAAGAAGAAAATTTTTAATTTCATGGCTGCAGTCACCATCTGCAGTGATTTTGGAGCTCAAAGAAGTAAAGTCTGACACTGTTTCCACTGTTTCCCCATCTATTTGCCATGAAGTGATGGGACCAGATGCCATGATTTTAGTTTTCTGAATGTTGAACTTTAAGCCAGGTTTTCACTCTCCTCTTTCACTTTCATCAAGAGGCTCTTTAGTTCTTCTTCACCTTCTGCCATGAGGGTGGTGTCATCTGCGTATCTGAGGTTATTGATATTTCACCTGGCAATCTTGATTCCAGCTTGTGCTTCATCCAGTCCTGCATTTCTCATGATGCACTCTACAGATAAGTTAAATAGCAGGGTGACAATATACAGCCTTGACAGACTCCTTTTCCTATTTGGAACCAGTCTGTTGTTCCATGTCTGGTTCTAACTGTTGCTTCCTGACCTGCATATAGGTTTCTCAAGAGGCAGGTCAGGTGGTCTGGTATTCCCATCTCTCTCAGAATTTTCCACAGTTTATTGTGATCCACACAGTCAAAGGCTTTGGCATAGTCAATAAAGCAGAAGTAGATGTTTTTCTGGAACTCTCTTGCTTTTTCGATGATCCAATGGATGTTGGCAATTTGATCTCTGGTTCCTCTGCCTTTTCTAAATCCAGCTTGAACATCTGGAAGTCCATGGTTCATGGTTGCTGAAGCCTGGCTTGGAGAATTTTGAGCATTACTTTGCTAGCGTGTGAGATGAGTGCACTTGTGCAATAGTTTGAACATTCTTTGGCCTTGACTTTTGTTGGGATTGGAATGAAAACTGACCTTTTCCAGTCCTGTGGCCGCTGCTGAGTTTTGCAAATTCACTGGCATATTGAGAGCAGCACTTTCACAGCATCATCTTTCAGGATTTGAAATAGCTCCACTGGAATTCCATCACCTCCACTAGCTTTGTTCATAGTGATGCTTCCTAAGGCCCACTTGACTTCACATTCCAGGATGCCAGGCTTAGGTGAGTGATCACACCATCGTGATTATCTGGGTGTAGTTCTTCTGTGTATTCTTGCCACCTTTTCTGAATATCTCCTGCTTCTGTTAGGTCCAGACCATTTCTGTCCTTTATCGAGCCCATCTTTGCATTAAATCTTCCCTTGTTATCTCTAATTTTCTTGAAGAGATCTCTAGTCTTTCCCTTTCTGTTGTTTTCCTCTATTTCTTTGCACTGATCACTGAGGAAGTCTTTCTTATCTTTCCTTGCTAGTCTTTGGAATTCTGCATTCAGATGCTTATATCTTTCCTTTTCTCCTTTACTTTTCACTTCTCTTCCTTTCACAGCTCTTTGTAAGCCCTTCTCAAACAGCAATTTTTCCTTTTTGCATTTCTTTTTCTTGGGGATGGTCTTGATCCCTGTCTCCTGTACAATGTCACGAACCTCCATCCATAGTTCATCAGGCACTCTGTCTATCAGATCTAGTCCCTTAAATCAATTTCTTACTTCCACTTTATAATCGTAAGGGATTGAGGTCATACCTGAATGGTCTAGTGGTTTTCCGTACTTTCTTCAGTTTAAGTCTGAATTTGGCAATAAGGATCTCATGATCTGAGCCACAGTCAGCTCCCTGTCTTGATTTTGCTGACCATGTAGAGCTTCTCCATCTTTGGCTGCAAAGAATATAATCAATCTGATTTCGGTGTTGACCATCTGGTGATGTCCATGTGTAGAGTCTTCTCTTATGTTGTTGGAAGAGGGTGTTTGCTATGACTAGTGTGTTCTCTTGGCAAAACTCTGTTAAAATGCTGTTAACTCTTAAAAAAAACAAACTAACTTCAAGTCAGTCTTGGAAGCAACTCTTGAATTGGAAACTTGAGTTCAACCTTACTGGAGATTTATGTGAAAAAGTTCTGTGTGACCACAGTTTTCCGTCAGATGTCTTGGTTAATGAATGGCTTAGCCAGATATTTTACTAGTGGCATCAAGAAAAATGATTGGGAGGCACTAAACGAATCAGACCAGTCATGGTGAAAATGATCATGAGATTTTCTGAGGGCATACTACGCTAATGTGAATAAAAACAGCTCCTGCTCCCCTTTCTTTTAGCTTTACCTCTGGCATCGGAAAATATTAATATCAAGGAAGACAAGCAGGCATGCTGCAATCACCCTGATCTCTGAATAACCACAGGCTGGTTTTCCGGTGTGGTAGTTCGTCAGGGCAAGAGGAAAGACCACATTTAAGTGAGCCATCGTGGTCTGTTTTTCTAGTGCTCTACTGTGTGTATGAATTATGTGAGAAGAGGAATTCTTTTTAACAAGACAATTCAGCATGGTTTACATTTATTAGTGTATTATGTGCCAAGACGTCAGCCAGACAAAGGCCATAAAAATATAAGGCACAAATCCCTCACTTCTCAGGGAGTTCAGTATAGTCAGAGAGATAGAAATGGAAACAATTATAATAGCCTGGCGTTCTGAGTACAATTAACCATGTGTACTAATGCAGAGGCCGTCAAGAGGAGGAGGTAACGAATCCCATCTGAGGACGGCTGCAAGAGCTTCTTGGAGTGGATGAAGTGGAACCTGGGTTTTAAAGGATGAATAGGAGTTTACCTGGCAGGAAAAAGCTGCTTCTGTTAATTCTCCCCTTTCAATTTTAAAGAGTTGGGGAATACCGTTCTCCATAAAATCATTGTAAATATTTCTATATGAGCCACAGCTGAATCTTTAATTTTATGTCATTAGAGCAAAAGGAACACTCTAAAAAGAAATGGTTAAATTTGGTAATTTCATACCATTCTAACTAAAGTAACACTTCCACCCCCCCCCATTCCACTACTCTATACGTCATTCTGCTTATTTCTATAAAGCTCTTAAAAATATGAAATTATTTTGTTCTGTTAGTCTGTTTTCTCTCACCAAGAATTTAAACTGCTGGAAGGTAGGAATTTAATTGTATTCCTGGTTGCTCAGAACAGGGTTTGGGATATAGTCAACATTAAATAAATACATTTTAAATAAATAAATGTATTTCATATAGGAAATTAGTTAATATGAAATTAATATACATAGGTTTTGTGTAGACTGATTTAATACTAATTCAAACTCCCTGAATTAACTTGTATTCTCAACATCAAATTTTCTCGTGATGTCAGTAACATAGTACAATTGGTGTAAAATTATTGTGAAAGGGACACTTTTTATGTAGGCTACTTAAGTGCTCATTGGAAAAGACTCTGATGCTGGGAGGGATTGGGGGCAGGAGGAGAAGGGGACGACAGAGGATGAGAATGGACATGAGTCTGAGTGAACTCCGGGAGTTGGTGATGGACAGGGAGGCCTGGCGTGCTGTGATTCATGGGGTCGCAAAGAGTCAGACACGACTGAGCAACTGAACTGAACTGAACTGAGTGCTAAGTGCATTCATTTGGGAGAGAAGAAAGTTCTGGACAGTGACGCTTGCAAGTGGCACATGCTAACTGTGGCCGCAGCAGGGGCAAGTGGTGTGGGGACACAGGCTCGTGTTAGAGACTGTCCCCTGCTTTCTAAACTGATGTGATGGGCACACTGCTGAAGTCGGGGTGGTGGTGGTGGTGGTTTAGTAGCCAAGTTGTGTCCAACTCTTGTGACTCCGCCGATCACAGCCTGCCTGCCTCCTCTGTCCCTGGGGTTCTCCAGGCAAGGGCATTGGCGGGGGCTGCCATTTCCTCCTCTAGGGATCTTCCCAACCCAGGGATTGAACCTGGGTCTCCTGTGTTGCAGGCAGATTCTTTACCATTTGAGCCACTGGGATTCATGCATTACCTGGGTTCAGAGCAACGCTTTGCCTCTGCCCTGGCTGGTACTCTGGGCAAATCACACAGCCCATGTATTTCCTACTTTCCAGCCGCAAATGGGATTGATAATAATGACGCATGTCTTGTAGAGCTGTTGTGGGGACTGAGCAGGTGAGCATCGAGGGCTCATGATAGACATCACTTCCAGGTACAGAATTGTTAGTTTCTTCTGGCCTCATCAGGCACCTCCGGCAGGTGTTGAACATAATGGGAATTGTTTCTTCTGAGTCAAACGGTGACATTCAAGGTATTGTTTTTATTTGTGATGTAGTCCTTGTAGCTCAGTCAGTAAAGAATCTGCCTGCAACGCAAGAGACCCAGGTTCAATTTCTGGGTCGGGAAGATCCCCTGGTGGAGGGCATGGCAACCCACTCCAGTAGGCTTGCCTGGAGAATCCCATGGACAGAGGAGCCTGGCGGGGCCACAGTCCATGGGGTCGCAAGAGTCAGACATGATTTAGTGACTAAATCACCAAGCGCCACCACCAGCCCATATATTGGGTACTTTCCTTCAGTTGTGATCAGCTGTCTACCTATTTTTGGTACTGTCTGTATTTTCAGAATTGCATTTTAGCTGAAGTTCACATTAAGCCGAGAGCTGAATTAAAATACAGTTCATTTCCTCTGCTCCTTTGCTTTAATTTTAAATACATTATTGAAGGTAAGGAGAGTTTATTCTTATTTAAAATGATAAATTGGACTAATTTCCGTTTGGGGCCGTCGTGAATCACTTGCCGTGAGCATTCGCGCACAGTTATTTGTGTGTGCGTTAGTTTTCACTGCTCTGGAATCAGTATCCTTGAGTGTAATCGCCGGGTTGCATGGTAATTTCACGTACACGATTCTGTCTTTATTCCTGGCCGCTCCGGGTCGCTCTTGCTCTGCGTGGCTTTCTCTCGCTGCAGGGAGCAGGGGCTCCTCTCCGGGCCCGCGGGCCTCCCTTGCCGGGGCTCCTTTCGGGTCCGCGGGCCTGCCCTTGCGGGGCTCCTCTCGGGTCCGCGGGCCTCCCTTGCCGGGGCTCTTCTGATTTCCAACCGCAAGCCTCGGGCCGCTGGCTTCAGCAGCTCTGGCGCACGAGCTTAGCTGCCCTACAGCGTGTGGAATCTTCCCAGACCGGGAATTGAACCCGTGTCTCCTGTAATGGCAGGCATCCTCTTAACCACTGGACCGCCAGGGAATTTCTATGTATACTTTTAAAAGAAACTGCCAGACTGTTTTCTGAGTGATTATGCCATTTTATAGTCCCATGAGCAATGTGTGAGTGGGACCATTTCTCTACCTACTTGCCAGTATTTGTTGTTATCACTGTGTTTTGTTTTAGCCATTTGGATAGGTGTGTATAGTGAAATTTATTGTGATTTTAATCTGTATTTACCTGAGAGTCAATGATGTTGAACATCTTTTCATGTGCTTATTTGCCGTCTGAACAAGGTATACAGATGGCATATCTTTGATGAAATATTCGGTCAGATTTTACCCATTTGCTAATTGGATTGGTTTTATTTACTAGCGAGTTTTGCGGTTTCTTTATGTAGTCTAGATACTAATCCTTTGTTGAATGTGTGGTTTACAGACATCCTACCTATAGCTCGTCTGTTCATCTTCACATGAGCTTTCACACAGCAAAAGATTTTATATTGATGGAGTCCAGTTGATCAAATTTTATTTTTATGTGTTTGTACTTTTGGTATTAATGCTAAGAAACTCTTCTTTGAGCCATACATTCCAACAACTTTGTCCTAATATTTTACTAAAAGCTTTATGATTTCACTTTTTTACCTCTAAATTGATGATCTGCTTTGAATTAATTTTGGTACAAAGTATAGAGTTTAGGTCAAGTTTTCTTTTTCTTTCTTTTGCGTGCATATTGATTGTTCCAACACCATCTGTTGAAGTACTTTTGAATGTTGGTATAAAATCACTGTATGATTTTTAAATCACATTTAGGTTTAAAATCATATTGTTCAGCATATTTGTATGGGTCTGATTTTGGCTTTTCTCTTTTTCACTTATGTATATGTCTATCTGAGATACCTGCGAGTTAAATATAGTAAGCAGTCTTAATGTCTGGTAAAATGATTCTTTCCACATAATTCTTCATCAAGAGTCTTAACTATTCTAGGGTCTGTGCCTTCTTATGTGAATTTTAGAATAAGCTTGTCTATGTCTTAAAAAACACCTTTCCTGGAATTTTGATAGGAATGGCATTAAACCTATTGATCAGTCTGGGGTGGCTGGCATCTCTGCCGTGTCAGTCTTCCTGCCCGTGAGCACGGTAGACCTCTCCACTCACTGACATCTTCTTCGCCTTCTATCAATAGTGTGCCTTTCACCACACAGGTCTTGCACACGTTGTAAGTATATCCCTAAATATTTCATTATCTTTGGAGTAATTATAAACAGTATTAAATTTATTATTTTTGCATCTGAGTGTACACAAATTGTACCTCATTGTGATCTTGATTTTTTTAATTACCGTGATCACCAGTGTAGTTACACATTCTCTTTTTTCACTTGTGAACCTTATGTATGTATCTCCCATTCTCTTATGTATCTACTCATTTTTTTATGTATTCTTCATGTGGATTCTTTTTCAGTTTTTTATATTGCACATATCTTTTCCCAGTTGTAGCTTATCTTTTTAGATTATTCAAGGTGTTTTTTGATGAACAGCTTACAAATTTTAATATCATTAGATATGTCAATCTTCTAATTTCTATTCAATTGATTTTATATCTTATTTTGAGATATCTAGAATTTTTATCTCCAAGTCAAAATAACTTGAATGAGCTAAATTAACAGAGCACTTTTATTGGAAACAATTTTAAAATGGAAAACACCAGTATTAATAGTCCTCTTCCAAATAAGCAGAGAAACTGCTTAAATTTCTCTAAGACCCTATCTATAATGTACCCAAACAATTTTTTTTTTTTTAGTTAAAAAGAAAAATAAGATCTCCAATAATTTTGGAATAAAAAGAAAACTACTTTTCATTTCAGGAAAGTTTCGCCATAAGAGGTGAGGGGCATAGATTCTTAAAGCTTCTTAAGACTTTAATTTTCTCTGATTATTTCCAGAACACAAACTAATTTCTATCTCATGACTTCTTACATTGTTCTGTTTTAGAATATTTCAGTGTGGTACAGAGGACTGACTCTTAAGTTAGCAGTGATTTTGTATTTGGCTATTAAAGAAGAGAGATTTGGTGCTCAAAACTGTAATTTATAAACTTTGGGTTGAGCTGTATTGTTTAGCGTACATAATCAGCATCTGAGTATTTCCTTGGCAAACACATGTTTTCCTCATCTGGTAAAAGGATCTAGGTATTCCACGAAAATGGAAAAAAAAAAAAAAAAAACCCACAAGATCCTTTTACTAACTCTGGCCTGTAGATAGAGAGCTATTTGTGAAGCTGCTCACCCTAACCATAATGGCAGCTGTTTGCCCCCCAGGAAAAAACATACTCAATTTATTCATGAAGACTTCTTTATTTTGTTTTTCATTACATATATTATATTTTAATTTTTGTCTTATTGTCATTTTAATATTTCAAAATGTTGACATGGACATACACACACATATACACTCACACAAAATATTCGTGATCTCCAGTCCTAACGTGAAAAATCAGCAAAATATAAGACATTACTTTACCAACAAAGGTCTGTCTAGTCGAGGCTATGGTTTTTCCTGTGGTCATGTATAGATGTGAGAGCTGGACTGTGAAGAAAGCTGAGCGCCGAAGAATTGATGCTTTTGAACTGTGGTGTTGGAGAAGACTCTTGAGAGTCCCTTGGTCTGCAAGGAGATCCAACCAGTCCATTCTGAAGGAGATCAGCCCTGGGATTTCTTTGGAAGGAATGATGCTAAAGCTGAAACTCCAGTACTTTGGCCACCTCATACAAAGAGTTGACTCATTGGAAAAGACCCTAATGCTGGGAGGGATTGGGTGCAGGAGGAGAAGGGGACGACAGAGGATGAGATGGCTGGATGGCATCACCAACTCGATGGACATGAGTTTGAGTGAACTCTGGGAGTTGGTGATGGACATGGAGGCCTGGCGTGCTGCAGTCCATGGGGTTGCAAAGAGTTGGACACGACTGAGCGACTGAACTGAAGCCGTTCTTTGGGAAACACAAACTGCAGTACAGAGCAAAGCTTCTAAAGATACTGACAGCATTGTGACATTTTTAAGAATTCTTAAACACATTAAGAATATTCTAGTATTTTCACTTTGTAAGGGGTGGTTTTCACCTTATCCAGTGGAGACTTACCTTATATCACACAACCACCATCTTTGTTGCGAAGACTTTTGCTTGCCCTTTGCATCTTGCCCTTAATCTCTTGGGCTTAGACTTACCCTGAGGGCAAAGCTCAGGGTGCTACCAGTCCAGCCACTGGGCATCCTTTTCTCAGTCCGTATTCTGAAGCTTGATTTAAGTAAATGAAGTACTGAAATGAATTCTAGGGATAAAATCTTATAGTCACATGGACACAATATGTAAAAGGATTTGAACTGGAAGAAATTCTTGAGCTCTTCCAACTTTCTTCTTCCACAGACCCTTCCTATTTTAGCACAAGTCTGCATGTCTTTCTGAGATTAAATGGCCCTGACTTTTCCTTGAATCCAGGAAGCCTGTGTTTTTTTCTCTTATCGCTTCCTCTCGGTCAGACTTATCAGAGCAGGAGAGCCGCGCTCTGCTTCCTGGCCGCCTTCCCATCCCTGCTGACCCTCCTGCATGGGTGTTGCTGAGATCTTTCCTGGAAAGAATCTGCACACTAAAACCCAAAGCTGGATGCTCTTGCCCAGACAGTGCTTTTTCAAATATGCAGAAGGCTCGAGTTGCCAGTGTGCTGTGAACCCGCCAGTGTTTGCTAACTATTTCCAGAACATTGGCTTGGTTGCCAGGTATTACCATATTTTTTTCTCCCCTGGTGAAAATGCATTTAAAAGAAGGGTCATAAAAATATGGTTGCTTTAATCGGAACTTTATTGTATTCTTAGCACCAAGTTGCCTGAAAGACATTAAAATAGACTCATTCTTTTAAAAGTTCCAACAGTAACACGGGTGCTTTTTGGTCTATACTTTGCAGAAGTGAAATTTTTCTGTCAAACACCGGCTATTGCTGATATTGTAATCCTGGTCGATGGTTCATGGAGTATTGGAAGATTCAACTTCAGACTGGTCCGATCTTTTTTGGAAAACCTGGTTACAGCATTCGACGTGGGCTCTGAGAAGACACGAATTGGTGCATCTTTTTTTTTCTTAATTAACAGCATCAGCTCCTAGTGTAAAACTACCAGGAAGCTTCTTAAGAAATTTCAAAGATTCCCTACCAAAGGTTTTTCAGAATTTTAGGTTTAGCTATAGGAATGTTCCCAAAAGGGCAAGTTTGCATCAATAAATATTTATTTCTACTAATTTTTGCTGTGACAGTGTCACTCAATTAATTATTGAACATATTTTAATTTTTCTGGAAAGCCCAAATCTTCTCTAACAATAATAATTATTTTATTATTAATAATAATTTTAAATAATTTAAAGGTTACTATTGGTTTAAGAATTCATCAGGTAAAATTTTCTTTTTATTTAAAAAGCAATTGAATCAAGTGAAATGTTTAATCAACAATTGGAAAAAGTTTTATTGTGTGGGATAACTTTTGCCAAATTCTTGCTGTGATAAAAAACAGCAAAAAAGTTGTAAATCTTTGAGAAATATATCCACTTTATTATATAAGGTCTCCTAGTCTCACTTCTAAATAGCCCTTAAGGAAACTCTTTTCTTTGGGAATAAAAACAAAATACAAACACTGTAGTGTATACAGAAGTCAAAATATAATGTCACACATGAAGCTTGTATGAGGTTGTATAAGCTGGTATCAATATTACCTCAATTTAAAAAATTAAATACATCTAGACCTTTTATCTACAAACACAATCAGACTTTTAAAGAATGCTAAGTACCTGATTGGGTGCCTACTTCTAGATGTCTGGAAAATGGATACATTCCATAAGCCTCCAGGTATGTTGAAAATTCTTTAAATTGAGGTCAGGAACTCACTTTGAAATTTCTCAGGGAGGCAGAGGAAAAAAATGTTGCAAAACTTAGCCACCCCACCCCTCCTCAAGAAATATTGGGTCCTCATCACTCTAGTCTCTCCAATGGTCCACTGGCCCTTGAAGTAACCCATCACTGCTGGGTGGGCTTTCTCGTCTTCCTTTTCCAGGTCTGGCGCAGTATAGTGGTGACCCCAGAATAGAGTGGCACTTGAATGCCTTTAACACAAAAGACGAGGTGATCGAAGCTGTCCGAAACCTACCATACAAGGGAGGAAATACGCTGACGGGTATGTTTTTGTTCAGTCCACATATCTGGCAGCATGTCTTGCCAGAGAGGTTTTATTACTTCGTTTTGTCACTGCGTATGTCTTAGCATGGTATTTTTAAAGCAAGCTGGCCTTTCAAGGTTTTTGATGGCTCTTTTCTCTAACTCACGTTAGAAGTTACCTGCAGAAACCTCACCCCTTCTGCTCCACAAATGTAATGTCCCAGGAAGGGCTCGGTTGAGCTGGAAGAGCACCCAGCAGCGCTTGACGCTGCCAGCCTTAGTAGCTGTCTTAACCCTTTTCAATTCATTTTCCTTTCTTTTTACGCGTTTTCTCCTCCAGTCACCCTGTCAATTAAATAAAAACAAATTCCTACCTAATTTTTCAAGGAAAATAATTTCTTTGCCCTTACTCTGCAATCAGTAGTTATCATGAAAATATTTATGGAGCTTTGGCTCACCAGCTTTTTTGATAAATGAGTATAGTCAGCCCTTAGCATCTGCAGCTTTGACTAACCAGGGATCAGACATGTGTGGGAAAAAAATTCCAGAAAGTTCCTAAAAGCAGACCTTGAATGTGTCACACGCTAGTAACTATTTGCATAGCATTTCTATCGTATTAGTTATTATAAGTAATCCAGAGATGGCTCAGAGTGAATGAGAGGATGCACGTAGGCTACATGCAGATACTACGTCATTTTACGTAAGGGACCTGGGCATCTGTGGGTTTGGGTGTTGTGCGGAGTCCTAGAACCAACCCTTCTGTGGATACCAAGGAATTACTGTAATGTAAGAGCATTTATATTGCAATTATCCACGGCCCAACTCCAAAGGCTTGGCTCGTGGCTCAGCTGGTCAAGAATCCGCCCACAGTGCAGGAGACCCAGGTTCGATCCCTGGGTTGTGAAGATCCCCTAGAGGAGGGATAAGGCTACTCACTCCAATATTCTGGCCTGGAGAATTCCATGGACTGTAGAGTCCATGGGGTCACAAAGAGTCGGACACAACTGAGCCACTTTCGCTTTCACTTTCAACCCCAAAGCATCATCACAGGTTTTAACCCTTACATGCTATTTTCTTCTATAGACCCACAATGTGGATGGTCAGTTTAAACAATAGAGACGCTGTCGTTGAATTTTAAATAAGCCACTGAACTCCTGATCGTTACTTTGCCAGTCTGAGGTGTAGTCTAACAAGTCTTTTGTTAATACAACAAAACTGTATTAAGCACGAATCGCATGACATTACTCAGCGTTTCTTACTTTTGAGGGGTGAAGAATGTCACACTCAGAAGCCAGGAGTCCAGTTGCCACCTTAGATCTCCCCTTCTGCCACCATAAAGCAGAGAATCTGCCGTTTCTTCAGATCACCATGAACAAAATGGAAAGTGTAGCCATAATATTCGGGACAGTTGCTTCTGTGAGGGTATTCTTGGTTTGTTGTAAATTATGGTTTAGATTTCCTTTTCTTTTTTTAATTTTTATTGATTTGTTTTTTTGGCTGTGCCATGTGGCATGTAGGGTCTTAGTTCCCCAACCAGGGATCAAACTCACACCCGCTGCATTGGAAGTCTTAACCATTAGACCACCAAGGACGTCCCAAGGTGAAGATTTCTCGTATGCAAACCTGTCAGCATTCATTGTCTAGGAATCCATTGTTCTTTATAAATACTAGTTTCTGAAATGATGCAGGATTCAGAATTTTTATCACCTCTGTTTTGGTGGATTTTAGTGTTTCATCAGATTCGTTAAAGAATAGTTCATTGTAAAAATGAAGATAAAAGTTCACATCTAATAAAAACTCTTCTTTCTCATCTTGTGATTACGTTTGGAGAATTGAAAGCCTTTTTATTTGAAATAGTTGGCTTGTCTTTATTTTTTCTTGTTTTCTCCTAGGTCTTGCTTTGAATTACATTTTTGAAAACAGTTTTAAACCGGAAGCGGGAGCAAGGACTGGAGTGTCCAAAATTGGCATTTTAATCACAGACGGAAAGTCCCAAGATGATATTATTCCACCATCCAGAAACCTTCGTGAATCCGGTGTAGACCTGTTTGCCATAGGTACGTGTTAATTATGGTCTTGTTTCAACAATGGACATGGACACCCAACCACTTAAAGCTGTATATAACGCAGTTCACTGAAAGCCAAGAGACCTGAGCGCTTTCGAGTCTTTTTTTTAAAAAAATGTATTGGGGTTTAGTTGATTTACAAGGCTGTGTTAGTTTCTTGTGTACGGTAAGGTGAGTCAGTTATGCCTGTTTATCCACTGATTTTGAGATTCTTTCCCCATGTAGGTCATTACAGAGTGTTGAGTAGAGTTCCCTGTATACAGTAGGTCCTTATTAGTTATCTATTGTATATGTGTATATACAACTCTGCCGACTTATCCCTTCCCTCTCCACCCCAGTGGCTCTACTCATAACCAGTCGTGTGATCTGAGTCTGACTTCCTCACATTAAAAATGGAAGTGGTGGAGCTGAAGGATCTTACCGTGTGAGGATCTCTAGGCTGAGACACCACACGTGAAGTGCTGTGAAAAGCATAAAGTGCAAAGGTCAGGTCCATAATTGTTACCCTTTAATTAGTCAAGACTTTTCTCTTTCGAATCACTTAATAGCCATCTCTTCTCTGATGGTGTAGAGAGAAAGCAATCAAGATTGGGGTCTTGCAGCTAAGAAAGCACAGTCACAGATGTGCAGGCTTATTTCTTTGAAAATAACCCTCTGTAAGTATAGGCTTGTGGGAGGACACACATGGTACACGCAGAATAACTGCGCGATGTTGAGCTGATGCAGCTTCGCTCTTGATTAGATTGTTTACAGTGTCTTTGGTGATAGGAAGGCCTTCTATTTAGCAGAGACTGAAAAAAGAATAGAAACAATTCCTCGGACTCATTTCTAGATTTGCCACTCAAAGTGTGGCTCATAGAATGTCTCACTGGAGCAGTATTTGCTTGTCTGCTGATGGCAGGCATTGTGGTGGGTGATGGAGCATACAGATGAGCGAGATACATCCTTCCGAAACAAGTGCCTTCCGAGTCGTGAGGACCGTTTCCCCGCTCTTCCATGCTCTTTACAACAGTGAAACTGTTTTGTTTGGAAAGGTGAGAGAGAGAGGGATTTGGGGCTTATTGTCTCTATTTTTAAATGAATCCAGACTTGGTTTTAACTGAATGCTTTGAGAAGCATTATTGGCATTAAGCTCATTGCTTCAGCATGCATGGGGCTATTTTGTTACTGTAGACACGGACTCAGCAGTGCATTTTAGACACTATTGTAGAAGTCTTTCAGTCAAGGAACATCAGGGAGATTTGCTTTGATTTTTATTTTTAATTTTGCTGCACTTTTGTTCAACAACAGTCCCTACGGAAGACTTACACTGAAAGGGGATTAATTTATGTGCTTACTCTCCATTCCGTGGTCTCGTTAATAACGAATCGATGAGTTAAAGTGAACTCATTCAGTTGTGATTTGGAATTTTTCTCTCTTTTTCTCTGGGAATTACCTGGAAATCAGCAGTGTTCATTTTCTTATAACCTCCTAAAGCAAATAGTTCGGAAACAATTGACGCTTTGTTTCTCAGTCTGTTGAAGCTGTCAGATAAATTAAATGGCACTAGGCCAGGCATCTAAGAAGTAATTACCCGCTGCCTCAGGTAATCTCTCTTCCTTGCTTCCCTCTTACCTCTTTTTAACATCCGTAGATAATTGCAGTGACAAGGATTTTTAAAGAAACTTTCCTTCTCCTGGAGAAGAGATATCTACATTTACACTCATGAAACCCAACCTTGTGTCTTTTTCACTTTTTAAAAGAACCTTTTAAAATTTATTTTTTATCAATTGACTGTTTTATTTACTTATTTTAAATTTGGGGCAAACCCCGTGGGATATGGGCTCTTATTTCCCCGTCCAGGGATCAAACTCACATCCCTGGCACTGCAAGGCTGGAGGACTGCTGGGGAAGTCTCCCCTTTCTTCTAGTTTCCACTGTGATATGTGTCATCTTTGGAGGTGCAGCTTGATAGGGTCATTAAGGGCATATGACTTTGGATCCAGATTGCCTGAGTGGAGCCCTTGCTGTATACTTACTGGCTGTGTTTCCTTGAGCAAGTGAATCAACCTCTCATCAGCTTACTTATCTGTAAGATGGGAGAAACAGCGACGCCCAACTCACAGGACTGACTGTGAGGATTACATGCGTTACTATGCAGAAAACACTGGCCTGCTTGGGGCGCGGGAAGCACACCTTATCGTCAGCATCCACAGCTGTGATAGACCGAAAATCCCACGAAGGGCAAGGGTTTTCTGTCTCAGTTTAAGTAAGCTAATGTTTGTAGAAATTTAAGCCTGAGGTTCTGATAGTGTAGAGGACTGGTTTAATTCCTATTGCTTCTGAAACATTTATGAAAGACAGAAGTCAGTTTCATCAATACATCCTCCAAAACCCGGGTCTCCTGCATTGCAGGCAGATTCTTTACTGTCTGAGCCACCACGGAAGGCCAAGATGGGCTGAGGAAAGTTAAGAGTTAGTAATCTGGGGACTCCCCTGCAGGTGCCGTGGATAAGAGTCCAGCTGCCAGTGCCGCGGACGCGGGGTTGATCCGTGGTCGGGGAAGATTCTGCATGCCCCAGGGCACTGAGCCCCGAGCTGCAGATACTGGTGCCATGTGCCTAGGGCCTGGGCACCAAGTGGAGCCCGACCAGGGGAAGCCCGTGTGCCAGCTCGGGCGTGGGCTGCGCTGTCCACGGCAGGGAAAGCCCGCGCGCAGCAACCGGGGCCCAGTGCCCAAAAGAACCGACTGACTAAGTAAGTAAGGCGGTGTGTCCATGTCCAAATAAAGAAAAAATCTAATCATTTGAAAGGGACTTTTAAGAGACAATCTGCCCGGAGACGTGCCTCTTGCGAGAAAAGGTGCTTTGGTCGGGGTGCGGAAAGGCGGGCCGCAGCGCAGAGTACCTATGACGAGCAGGACCCGGCCGCGCCTCCCGGGCGGCCTGACCGTCGGGACCCTCCCTGTCGTCCCCAACGCAGGGGTGAAAAACGCGGACGAGAAGGAGCTGCAGGAGATCGCCTCCGAGCCGGACAGCACGCACGTGTACAACGTGGCCGAGTTTGACCTGATGCACACGGTGGTGGAGAGCCTCACGAGGACCGTGTGCTCCAGGGTGGAGGAGCAGGACCGCGAGATCAAAGGTACGTGGACCTCTGCCCCCGGACCTCTGCCCCCCGACCTCTGCCCCCGGGCGTCCCTCGGGGCGCCATCCTGACTTTCCCAGCAGCGCGGTGCGCTTCCAGGCTCCGCATCATCAGAGTAGACAAGGGGATATATGGGGGTGGGGGTGGGGCTCCTTTAAATCGCTGGGTAGTTGTTTCCATGCTGCTGCATGTAGACCGCCATGCTTCTTCGTTTTACTTAAATGTTGAACTTTGAGACGATTAAACACCCACAGGAAGTTGTAAGAAATAGCGTATAAAGAGTTTGTGACATCTCAGTGTTTCTCTCAGTGGTGACACAGAGCCACAGTGTTATGTCACAGGCAGGAAATTCACACTGCTTGGGTCAAGATACAGAATGTTCCTGTGGCGGGGTCATTTCTACTGCCCTGCTCCAGCCGTATTCCCTCCCTGCCCAGCCTCTCCCTAAGCCCTGGCCAGCTGAATCCGTTCTCCCTCTCTAAACGCTTGTCGTTTTGGAAATGCTAAATAAGTGGAATTACAGAGTATGTGAACTTTGGGAATTGGTGTTTCCACTCAGGGTGATTTCCTGGAGGTTCCTCCAAGCTGTTGCCTGTGTCCACAGCTCTTGCTTTTATTGCTGCCTCACGTTTCATGTTATGGACGCACCACAGTTTGCTTAACCAGTCACACATCGAAAGACATCTGAATTCTTTCCATTTTTGGCTGTTGCCAAAAAAAAAAAAAGCTGCTATGAACATCCATGTGTAGGTTCTTGCATGAACATAAGCTTTCAGTTTTCTGGGGTGGCGCTCAGGAGTACAGCTGCTTCCTCACATTCCGCGTTCAGTGCAGTCTAGCCTAAGAGACCGCCAGACTGTCCTCCACTGCGGCTGCAGCGCTCAGCATTCCCGCGAGCACCGTGTAAGTGATCCTGCTTCTACGCTTGTCACTAACGTTTGCTGTTACAGCTTTTTACTTTGGCCATTCTGATAGGCATTGAGTGCAATCTCATTGTGGTTTTAATGTTCATATTCCTGATGGCTAAGGAAGTTGAACATCTTTCCTATGCCTTTTTTTCCCCCCTATTTTTAAAGATTCAAATATTTTTAAAATTTCTTTACCACTTTGTGTTGGTTTCTGCCGTTCAGCAGCACAAGTCAGCCTTGACTGCGCTCACGTCTCCACCCTGACCTCCCTCGCCTCCCCGCCCTCCAGGTTGTCCTGGGGCCCAGATGGGTTCCCGGTACAGCAGCTCCTCACCTGCCTGGTCTCACCCCGGGGGTGTGCTGGGGCCTCCGTGCGGCTCCTCACCTGCCTGTCTCACCCCGGGGGTGTGCTGGGGCCTCCGTGCGGCTCCTCACCTGCCTGTCTCACCCCGGGGGTGTGCTGGGGCCACTGCTGTCTCCAGTCGTCCCAGCCTCTCCCTTGCCCACTGTGTCCACACATCCTTTTTCTGCCTCTGTCTCTCCATTCCATCCCCGCAAATAGGTTCATCAGTATTTTTTTAGATCCTGTATGCATGTGTTAATGCACATTCCATGTGCTGTTTTGCCTCTGTATATCCGGAATGTCTGTTCATATCTTTTTTTTTTTTACTTTATTTTACTTTACAACACTGTATTGGTTTTGCCATACATTGACATGAATCCACCACGGGTGTACATGCGTTCCCAAACATGAACCCCCCTCCCACCTCCCTCCCCATGGAATGTCTGTTCATACCTTTTGCCCACTTTCTAATTGGACTCGTTTTGGGGGTGTTTTTGTGTGTGTCTGTTAGCTTTTAACTTTTGAGATTTGAGAATTCTTTATCTCCTAGATCATGACCCGTTGTTAGGTATGTGTAGATATGTGGTTTGATAACAATAAGTGTGTTAGTCACTCATTCGTGTCCGACTCTTTGCGACCCCGTGGCCTTTAGCCCACCAGGCTCCCTGTCTCTGGGGTTCTCTAGGCAGGAATGCTGGAGGGGGCAGCCATTCCCTTCTCCAGGGGATGTTCTGACTCACGGATTGAACCCAGGTCTCCTGCCTAGCAGGCAGATTCTTTACTGTCTAAGCCACCAGGGAAGCTGATAGTCCACTCTTAGACAGGCGGTTTGTTAATATTTTCTGCCAATTTGTAGCTTACCTTTTCATCTGTTTAACAAGGTCATTTGCAGAACAAAAGTCTTTAATTTTGATGAGGCCCAGTTTATCAGTTTTTCATTTTAGGATTAGTGCTTTTGGTGTCAAGTCTAAGAACTCTTTACCTGACATTAAATCCCAAAGAGTTTCCTTTTTAGTATTTTTTCAGAAAATTTTGTATTTAACATTTAAAGTTAATTCTTTGTAAAGGATTTGAAGTTTAGTTTAAGGTTCTAACACTGCTTGCTAAAAAGGCTGCATTTCTGCTGTTGAGTTACCGGTGGCTTTGTCCAGTAGCAGTTGGGCAGATTTGCACGTGTCTACATCTGGGTTCTTTATGGTTCCATTTATTTATGTGTCTAACCCTGTTCCAGTATCATACAGTCTTGATTTACCATAGCTACATAATGAGTCTTGAGATTGAATAGGCTGAGTTCTCTCATTTGATTATCCTTTTACAAACTTGTTTTTGCTACTATGCTTCCTTATAGTCCATATAAATATTAGAGTAATATTTATATAATATACTATATAATTTATATAATTATCTAATCTAAATATCAGAATGATTTTTATTCTACAAAATGTCTTGTTGGGACTTTGATGGAAGTTGCATAAAATCGATCCTCAATTATCAGTTACCAACTTGGGAAGAACTGACATCTTTAATCTGTTGATTCGTTCAGTCCACACACATGTCAAATCCTTTCACTTGTTTGGATAGCCTTCGAGTTCCATCAGCATTTTGTAGTTTTCAGGATATAATTTCTGTACAGGTTCTGTCCCGCTCACTGTTAGGATTTGATTTTATTTTGAGGAATCTTAGCTGTGTTTGTAATGGTGGCGGTGCTCCCGTTTTTATCGCTGGTGTGGGCAGATCTGTGTTTCTATATTCTCGTGTCCGATGACCTTGGTAGGTCTCTTCTGACGCCAGCCTGGAGCGAAAGGGGAGGGTGCCTGGATGTTAGCGCGCGGGGTTGGGAGTCCAGCTCTTCTCATGGTCTCTGTGGATAGCACACGCGGGCTGAGGTGGGGTGTTGTCACCGTCTGTAAGGGACAGTTATCTCCTCCCTTCTTGATCTTTCCCCCATCACCCCGGCCGTGTGATGGGATCAGGGTAAACGCAGGCCCCTGTTACAGTCAGGAAGGGTGGGGTCCTGGCTTCCACTTGACCTGGGTTGGCACGGGTGGGATGGGGCCACAGTGGTTTTTTTCCTATGGTGTCTTCTAGACTAGAGCAGTTGTTGCCTAAAGCTTTTCTTCTTGGCGGGCTGCTGCTCTCCTGGTCCTTTGCCGAGAGAGAGCAGGCTTCGCTGGACTGTTTCTGTCTGTATTTGTTTGTGTTTCTAGGTGGCTGGATTCCTTAGCTCTGTCCTTGAGATACACGAGGCGAAAGGAACCCCGGGAAACTCACCACTGTGCCAGTCTGTGGGTCCCACGGTCCCCTGCCCGTCCACCATCTACTCAGGAACTTGGGCTTGACTTATAGTTCCCAGAAATGTGAGCTCTACTCAGCGGGGATTGTAGGAAGGAGCCGTGCACTCTGTCTTCTGGGAGCTCGGCCATCACGGGTCTTGACCCTTGTTCCCTGTGATGTCCGTGGGCTGCAGGTTGCGTCTGACTCCCCGGGGTGCAATCTGAGCAGGAGACATCCAGACCCTTCTCTGAGAGTCTGGCTCTGCTCCCGCCTGTGCTGGGTCCGGGGCGGGGATGGCTCAGTCGGCCTGCACGTCTGTCTCTTTCTCATCATCCCTCTCGCCCTGGACCGGGACTCTTCAGACTAGGCTGAGCAGCCAAGTAGTGGTTCCCTGGACCAACTTCTCTGAGCCTCTTAATGACACCACTTTTGTCGTTGCTCTTTCGTCGCTCAGTCGTGTCCAACTCTTTTGCGACCCCGTGGACTGTAGCCTGCGAGGCTCCTCTGTCCATGGGATTCCCCAGACAAGAATACGGGGGTGAGTTGCTATTTCCTTCTCCAGCGGATCTTCCTGACCCAGGGATCGAACCTGCATCTACTGCGTTGGCAGAAGGATTCTTTACCACTGAGCAACCAAGGAAGCCCGAGACGATTTTAGAGCCCAGATTTTCCCACAAAAAACTCTACATGTGGTTGCTTATAAGGCATGCTTAATAAAGTACTTGATCGTAGTTATTGTTTAATAACTGTGTTTTTCCCCATTATTATGACTGCTAAAGTCCCTTTAACTAAGTGCCCCTAGCAGATAAGAAATCCTAAATTTCAAGGACTTTGAACTTTACAGGTCCCAAATCTGTTTCAGACCCACTGTTATAACATGTATTTAACACACAAGGTGCTTACATAATGTTTAGCTCCTAGTGGACACTCAGTATACGTCAGTTGCTTTTTCTTCTCTTTTTACTTTAGAATGTTGGCCATTTGTTGAGTTGAAGTCTTCAGTAGAGAGAATATATCCTCTGCTGCTCAAAAATACAAGCTCTTGTGTCAAGAAGCTTGCATATAAATCTCAGCTCTGATACTTACCAATTCTGAGACTTGGGCAAGTTATTTAACATCATTCTGACTTGGTTTTTTCACCTGAAAAATGGGAACAATAATAGCATTTACTGAGAACTAAATGAGGGAAGACTTCTGAAGATATCAGAAGCATATCTTTGGATACACAACTCAATGTTGTGGTTTTTGTTGTTGTTGTTGTTCTTGCTTCTTACTATTCGACAGCAGTGTCTTTAAGAAAGTTCCTTAGAGTCAAGGACTAAGTCTTATTTAAGTTACTTAGAACCTAGCATAGTGATCGATGCCTCATAGGTGCTTAAATGTTTCAGTGAAGAAACGTAGTCCAGGCAGGCCTTGTTTTATTGTGCTTCTCCTTGTTGCACTTTGCAGGTATGTATTAAAAAATACATCCAAAAGTGTTCAAAAAATTGAAAGTTTGTGGCAACCTTCTGTTGAGCAAGTCTGTTGGTGTCATTTTCCCAAAAACATTATTTTTTAATTAAATTATATGTATTGTTTTTTAGACATAATGCTAGCTTCCCAGGGGGCACTAGTGGTAAAGAACCAGCCTGCCAGTGCAGGAGACGTAAGAGTCGCAGGTTGGATCCCTGGGTCGGGAAGATCCCCGGGTCGGGAAGATCCCCTGGAGGAGGGCATGGCAACCCGCTCCAGTAATTCTCGCCTGGAGAATCCCATGCACAGAGGAGCCTGGTGGGCTACAGTTCATCAGATTGCAAAGAGTTGGACACGATGGAAGCAACTTAGCATGCATGCAAACGAAGGGTAAACCTAAGTTTTTTATGTATTGGGAAATAAAAAAATTGTGACTTGCTTTCTTGCAGTGGCCTGGAACTGAACCCACGGTATCTCTGAGGTATGCCTGCAATGAATTAAAGCCTAAAGCCCAAAGTGAAGTCACTCAGTCGTGTCCAACTCTTTGCGACCCCATGGACTATAGCCCGCCAGGCTCTGCCGTCCATGGGATTTCTCAGGCAAAAATACTAGAGTGGGTTGCCGTTTCCTTCTCCAGGGGATCTTCCCGACCCAGGGATTGAACCCGGGTTTCCTGCTTTGCAGGCAGACCCTCTACCAGCTGAGCCCCCAGTACTGAATTAATTTACTAGAGATGAAAATCTTGGAAGCAGCATAAACAATCATATCTGACTAGTGGAATTTCTTAGGTTCATAGAATTTAACTTTGGTTAAAAGGTTCATTTTCTGTGTTTTTGGATTTAGCCTCAGCCCTTGCCACCGTTGGGCCGCCTACAGAACTGATGACTTCTGAAGTCACTGCCAGGAGCTTTATGGTTAACTGGACTCACGCCCCCGGAAAAGTGGAAAAATACAGAGTCGTGTATTACCCTACCAGGGGCGGCAAACCAGAGGAGGTAAGGAGGAGATGGCATTTTCGCCATGTATTCTCAGGCTCTCGGGTTTTGTACAGAAGTCAAGACAAGGCAGAAGTGGATATATAAGGAGATTTTTCTCTCGCAAGCATTTACAGCTGTTGGACTGAATGCATTTCCATGTGTCCAGGTTGTTCTTCTGTCTCAAGCTTATGATAGTTACATCTTCTCCTTTATTTCCATCAGAGAACCTGAAGAACTGGTCATGTATCCATTTCTAACACAACTTACACTGACTTAATTTTTTTAGTGATTTAAGAAATGAAAGAGTTCTAAGGCAAAGGGAATCAGTCGTTAATTATCTGGCTAGAGCTCCCCTTGCTGTTGATGTTTTCTTTCTACTTTGGGAGTGGTCTGAACTTTCTGCCTTAAGGAAGTCTATGTGTTCCGCGTAATGTGGTCATGTAATCCTTCAAGGTTTGGGATTTCCTGGATGTTTGTGGAGATCAGTGCAAATGAGAAGCATCATGAAGCGTCTGTGACGGGCCCTTCTCACGAGCTGCCATCACAGGAGACGCCATCTGTTGCCAGATGACTGAATGGTTCCCATTTCCTAATCTGTGATTCACAAATTCGCAGGAAATATAAGATGTGATGAAATCTCCCTGTCTTTTTTTGATGTTCTAACCTTTTGTTCTAACCTCTGATTGGCCTCAGCGTGTTTCAGTTTTTTTCTGCACTATGGCAGGATTTATGACCTTTAAAGTGTTAGATTCTAGAGATTATGTCATCCAGACTAAGAAAAAAAACCCCAAATCACAGTGCTTCCAATAGCTCTATCTTTTTCATGACTAATAAACCTTTTAAATGCTTCCCAAGACTCCATGGAAAAATATCACATGTCACCTGTTACTAAGTGGATGTGATTAGGATAGCAATTAGGTTAGGAATGACACGGTTTTCGTTAGGTATGACCCAGTGAGGGACTCTTGGACACATTAAATGGAAGGTGGGTCCCATGATGTGAGAATTCAAGGAGAACTGACTGCCACAGTGGAGAAGGACGTGGTGCAGATAAGAACATGTTTAAGTTTTTGCTGGAGGTATTTTTGTTTATGACTTTCAGTTTGCATGTGAGAAATTCCATTTTCTCATTCCTCGAACTGTTCTTTAAACAGGTGGTGGTGGATGGACGCGTATCTTCCACAGTGCTGAGAAACTTGATGTCTTTGACAGAATATCAGATAGCAGTCTTTGCAATATATGCTCACACGGCTAGCGAAGGCCTCCGGGGAACCGAAACCACGCGTGTGTATTGAGTTCTACCCTCTTCTGATCGTGCATAGCATTGTTCAGGCGGCCTGGCTGTGCTTACACAGTACTGGGCCATGCTATGTTTGCAGTTTGCAGGCCCCATGTGTTGGGAGGGATATTATAAGACTCCGGGATGTTTGGGAGAGAGAAACCTTAGTGATGAAGGGTGCAAAATACACGTATTCATGTAATAAGCAAATATCTAGTGAATGCCTATTATAAACTAAGCACCGGGCTTCAGTTTATCAGTAGAAGTGGAGAAGCTCTGGAGCTCTCTTGCCCAGGAGAAGACTGGGGAAGTATGTTACATCTGTTTTCATTAGGAAAATCACTGTAATTAGAAGTCATGAGTATTAGTCAGTCATTTCTTACCTGGGAAAGACCACGATCACAAACGCATACACACATGCACACACATTCAGAGAAGCCCAGGAAAAGATAATCTTGAGACACTTGATCGCACACTCGTTCAGTTATTTCAAACACTGAGTTCCTAGTACATGCCAGTCAGTATGCAGAATGGGTCTGCCTCTGATAGAACAATAACAACGCACACAACTCCAGTAACAAGGCACCAGGCATTGTGACAACCACGTTCCAGGTCCAACACATTATTGGATTTATTCCTGAAAACAGTAAGACAAGTTCTAATACTCCTGCTTTTTTTTTTTAACTTTTTGTTTTATATTGGAGTACAGCCAGTTAACAATGCTGTGATAGTTTCTGGTGGATAGCTAAGGGACTCAGCCATGCATATCCATGTATCCTGGTTGGTGGTGGTTTTGGTCGCTAAGTCGTGCCCAGCTCTTTGCAGCTCCACGAACTGTAGCCCGCCAGGCATTCCCAGGCAAGAACTGGAGTGGGTTGTCATTTCCTTCTCCAGGGGATCTTCTCAACCCACACATGTATCCATCACCCCTTCAAACTTCCCTCCCATCCAGGCTGCCACATAGCATTGTAATACTCTTGCTTTGCAGAAATATTTTTGCAGCAATCTCTGCCCTTGAGGGAGGTTTCAGTCTAGCAAGGCAGGAAGCGCAGGCCAGGAACACGCGAACTCCCTTGTGCCGTGAAGCGCTAAGGCACGCCGGTGGGCGCGCGGCAGGGAGCTGCACCTGTGGGCAGAGCCCCGGGCTTGGCGTTGTGCCGGGGAATCTAGCAGGGCCTGCAGTCGTGGTTGAGAACGATGTTTCATAGTTTGTACTGTCACCTTTTAAGCTGGGGCCTTGCAGTTCATCCTTCGTCCCTTTCTCCCTACTTCTCCAGTATGGCCGGTCTTATTTCTTGATTATTCTTGTCTCAAGCCCTACTGTTACCAACTATCATGTGTCCTCTCTCTCTCTGATTGAGTGTGTTGATGAGTGTTTATTTATTCATGTATCTGTTCAGCCAGCCACCTATTCTGTCATTTAGGAAGTGCCCCAACAGCTGGTTTTAGTGGCTGCTGCAGGTCAGACCCTGTGCTTGGTAATGGGCGTAAAACGGGGGTCAGAAGAGTCTCCCTGCTCTTGACTGGCTCCCAGAGAAATGTGACCATCACTCGAATAAGACATAAGAAACTAAAAGATGTCACTTCTGCTTTTAAACATGTATTGTCTTTGCCTTTCCCCAAAGGGCTTATATGGCTATGTGAGCAGATTCAAGGATAGTGTTGTGATAGTTTCAGGAGGACAGCAGGGGGCCTGGCCATGCATACAGTGTATCCGTTCGCGTACACTGCCCTCCTGTCCAGGCTCAGGTAACACTGAGCAGCGTTCCCTGTGCTGTGCAGGAGGTCGGCGTAGGTTGTCCATTTTAAATATAGCTGTGTGTACATGTCCATCCCACACTCCCTGACTGCCCTTCCCCTGTCCTTCCCCTCTGGTAACCATAAGTTTGTTCTCCAACTCTGTGAACCTTAGAGTCTGTATATAAGGGATATCATATGATTAAAAAACCCATCACTTTTAGAGCCTGAGCTATAGAGACCTTGAAGTAGGAAAACGCACTGATAAGCGGCTGACCGTTAACAAATCTCCTCTTGCAGTGTCCTTACCTATAGCGTCCGACCTTGAGCTGTACGAGGTGACTGAGAGCAGTCTGAGGGTGAGATGGAACCCCGCGCCTGGGGCGTCCGGGTACCTGATCCTCTACGCTCCCCTCACCGAGGGCCTGGCCGGGGACGAGAAAGAGGTAACTGCCTGCTGCCTGCGAGAGTCCTAGAATCTTCGGCTTCCTGAGCACTGTTTATTTTTTTTTAAATATAAAAATGTAACGTATAAAATTTAGAAAAGTCACATTAGCCAAAGAAAATAATCACTTGTAAGCCCACCCCCTAGAGGTAACCACTGTTAACGTTTAGTTAACAGTCTTTTTCAACACATTTTTAACACAACCAGTGGGAATGGTTTTGTAGTTTTCCTTGTAATTTTCCTTTTGCTTGTTGTGAATGTCTTTCCGTACCATTAAATCACATTTTATATAGTCATTTAAACAACTTTTTACCATCCCATTGTTGGTTTGTACCAGTGCATGTTTAATTAATCTCCTGTTAATTAGGACATTTGGATAATTTGCTATATAAAAGAATTCCCTGGTTGTCCAGTGGTTAGGACTTGTGTTTTTGCTTCCAGGGTCCAGGTTCAAACCCTGGTTGGGAGATCCTACAAGCCAGGCCAAAAAAAAAAAAAGATAATCTGCTATATAAATATACTTTTGGGACTACTGTTAGCATATAACTTTATATGGTCATCTGATTATTTCCCTAGGATAAATTGCTAAAAGTGAAATTTCTTTTTGCAAAGACTATGCAAATTCTTAAGGCTTACACTAGGTATTACTACATTACTGTAGAGAAATTTTATATAATTTGCATTGCTCTATGCAGTTCACAAGTGATTGTGATAGCCTTATGTACACTGACTTTGAAAAATTTGTTTTACTAATTTGAGAGATATTATAGAGAAATATGGGTTTCCCCGGGTGACTCAGTGATAAAGGGCCCGCCTGCCAGTGCCCGAGGTGAGGCTTCATTCCCTGGGTGGGAAGATCCCCTGGAGAAGGACATGGCACCCCACTCCGGTGTTCTTGCCTGGAGAACCCCATGGACGGAGGAGCCTGGCGGGCTGCAGTCCATGGGGCAGCGGCAGAGCTGGACACGACTTAGCGACCAAACAGCAGAGAGACATCTCACAGATGTAGCTTTTTGCATTTCTTCCGCTTTTAATGATGACCCTTTGACCTTTGAATGATAGCTGTTAGCCCTCATTTCTAACTTAGAGGGAGCGTTACTACAGTATAGCTATACAAGGAAGAGAGGGGAGACGGCCTGCGTGCTGGAGTGTTGACGAGGCAGGTGGAGTGTATGTGAGAGTGAGCGCAGAACTTGGTTCTTTAGCGTCCTCTAGAACCTGCCTCTCGTGACAGAATTCTTTAGGGCCAGGAATATGGTGGTTCTAGCGTCTAGAACAGAATGTGGGTGACGTGTGCTCTTTCATTTCCGAGGCTTAGACAGGTTTTGCCCACTTGGATTTAATGATCTGAATTTTTTTGGTGGAAGGGAAACTTAAAAATGGTGCTGAAAAGACACACAGCTTCACCACGAAAGAAAAGAATAAAAAAGAGGCCCACCAGTTCACATGCAGCACACCGTTACGGCTCTGCTTAGTGGCCCAGCTGCGTCCGACCCTTTGCTGTACCCGCCAGGCTCCTCTGTCCGTGGGGTTCTCCAGGCCAGAATCCTGGGGTGGGCAGCCTTTCCTTCTCCAGGGGATCTTCCCCACCCAGGGGCTGGACCCAGGCCTCCCGCATCGCAGGCAGGTTCCTTACCAGCCGAGCCACAGGGGAACTCTAAAACAGCCCCTGTGCTGCGCTGCGCTCGGTCGTGTGCAACTCCAGGCGACGCCGTGACTGACGCCCGCCGGGCTCCTCCGTCCGTGGGGATTTAGCCGAGCTTTTCTTTTCGGTTGTGTTGGGTCTCACGGCTGCGGGGGCCGCTCTCCGGTGGCGGTGGCGGTGGCGCTGCGCGGGCTTCTCTCGTGGAGGTTCCCGTCGTGGAGCAGGGCTCTCGGCGCTCAGCCTGCCCTCGTTTGCGGGCTCCCGAGCAGGGCTCCGTCGTAGCGGCACGCATGGGCTTAGTCGCCTTGCGGCACGTGGGGTCCTCCTGGATCAGGGCTCGACCCCGTGTCTCCTGTGTTGGCAGGTGGACTGTTTCCCTCTGAAGCATCAAAGAGGCCCTCGCCAGGTTTAATTTAAAGTCTGATAATGCTACTATACGTGAGCATGCGGGGACACAGAATCACTCGTGTAAACTGGCGTGTCAGTTGGTACAGCTGCCTTGGAGACGAATCTTAAATATTTCATCAAGCTAGATATACACACTTTTTAAGGTATATACTGTAGAGAAACATCCTTCAAGACTGCTCAACGCAGGCACTTGGTCAGAACAAAACATGGCAAGCAACTGCCATGTTCATTGACAGAATGGAAAATGACGGCATATTTTTAGAGAAGAATCTCATAAGGGATTAAATAATGTCAACTCTGTCCCTGTGTCTCAATGTGGATAAATCTTGAAACCAAATATTGCCAGAGAAAAAAATTCCAAACATGTCACGTTGAATGGTCCATTTATGCACATCATTAAAGGCAATGGCACCCCACTCCAGTACTCTTGCCCGGAAAATCCCATGGGTGGAGGAGCCTGGTAGGCTGCAGTCCATGGGGTCGCTAACAGTTGGACACGACTGAGCGACTTCACTTTCACTTTTTACTTTCATGCATTGGAGAAGGAAATGGCAACCCATTCCAGTGTTCTTGCCTGGAGAATCCCAGGGACAGCGGAGCCTGGTGGGCTGCCGTCTACGGGATTACACAGAGTCGGACACGACTGAAGTGACTTAGCAGCAGCAAACATACAGAAACATCCTTTTTTAAATGTTACACACCTATGTAGAAGTAAAGAAAAATGTATCAGTGAGATGCACTTCAACATTAGGGCAGAGGTGGTGAACAGAAAGAATGAGAAAGAATTTGTTTTATGTGACTGTCTAGTTCTTGTTAAAATAAGATCTGAAGTCAATATGACAAAATGTTGACATTTATTACATTTGAGTGATGGATGCATGAGGGTTTACTATGTTATTTTCTCTACCTTTATATTATATACACTGAGATATTTTTAAATTAAAGTTTTTGACCTGACCCTACCACTGGCAGTTGTGTGAGAAGGGACAGTCTATGGAGTTATTTCTCTTCTTTCCAAAGCGGAAATAAAACCATGCTTGTCACACAGTTGTCACAATCTGAGAATGTTGGCTTACCTGACTGACCCCCAGGGTTAGAAATATCATCCCCCAAATCAAAAAGCGAATTGCTGATTTGGGCATCCAGTGGGTTGATCTCTTTGGACTCCTGGGAGGGGCTTGCAGTACAGGTGGACAGGCCCTCTGAATGGGGGCCTCAGTACTGGCCCAGTTTAATGGGACTTGAAGCAAAAATTGGGCCTCCAGTCAGGACTGGCAAGAATGAGGCCAGCGTTGAAGGGTGCCCACTTGGCGTCCAGCTCCCAACAGACCGGCCTGGACCTTACCCTCTTCCTAGAGGATGTTTCTGATTCATCTCCACCCACGCTTGTCTGGGGACCAAGTATTTGACACTGTTATTCTGGCTGCAGCTGCCACTTGTCCAGATGTAAAGAGTTATCCGAAAAGAGCACACACAGTACGTTCAGTTTTATGTGGCTTCACAGCATCTGTTTCTAATGCAAAACGACACGAGGCAATGAAGAAAAGGGTGCCTTGAAACCTGCTTGATGAAGGGGTTGTGAGGAGATGAAGTCTTAGTCCGTGAGGTCTCACCTGTATCCAGTTGTACTCTGATCAGTGTGAAAAAGGCACGTGGGCAAACGATCTGATAATGTGTGTTCTTTACAGATGAAAATTGGAGAGACCGACACAGACATTGAGCTGAGCGGGCTGTTGCCCAATACGGAGTACACAGTCACAGTGTATGCTATGTTTGGAGAAGAAGCCAGTGACCCTGTTACGGGACAGGAAACGACACGTGAGTGGCCCCGCCATCCGGATGGAGCGCTGCAATGAGAGCGCGAGCCAGCGTGGGGCCCCTGAGCTAGACATGCTGCGCTAGGCTGGCGCCTGCCCGGAGCCGCTGCCTGCAACAAAGCGGACAGTTTATCTAGGGGACGGAAGGGGCACTCCTTCCCGTTCTGTCGTTACCAAGAGGCACATGGGTTCTGGAACCGAACTTTGGCCTCCTCCAGAGTAGTGGTCGCTGACCTTTTAGCGCCAGGGACCAGTTTCGTGGAAGACAGTCTTTCCGTGGATCAGGGAAGGGGCGGTTCCAGGACGGCTGAGGGGCATTACAGTTGCCGTGCGCTTTATTTCGGTTATTGCTGCGTTGCGGCAGCAGTGGGAGAGTCGCGCGCCGCCGTCTCTCGCCGCTGGCGGCCGGGGTTCTGGCCGTCCGAGCCCGCAGGCCGTTGACCGATGAGGTCTCCGTGCGGCTGTGCCGCCGGGCTCACCTGTCCTTGCAGGCGGACTGGATGCCGCCTCAGCTCCACGTCAGGCCGGCAGGCGTTCGGTTCCCGGAAGGAGAGAAGCTGGATTCTCGCGTGCAGGTCCACGGGAGGGTCTGAGCGCCTCCTGGAGTCGCCTGGGCTGCTGGCCGGGCGGAGGCGGGGTGCAGGCGGCTGCAGAGACGGGGCCGCGCCCGCGGTGGGAGCCCCGCTCTCAGTGACGCGGCAGAGCTGGAGCAGCCCCCAGAGCTGGAGCAGAATGTGAGGGGAAATGTGGGCTTTGGGATCAGAGCTTTCAACATGCAAATCCCAGCGAAAGTCACACTGTGGGTGGGTGACAGTGGGCGAGTGATGGAGCATTTCTGAGCCTGTGAGAGGAGGAACGGTCATCTCGCGGCATGTGGCTGATAGAAGATTGAATGCAGTAATGCAGCCGAAAGTAATTAGCGCACAGTTACTCCATAGTTCTTTCCCCATATTAAAATTAACATTTTTTCTAAAAATTGTTGATGTCCTTTGTATCTCAGACTATTATCATTATAGTTAGTTTTTTTAATTGAGTAAAAATTGCATGTAAAAATGTGAAAGTATTAGTCACTCAGCCATGTCTGGCTCTTTGCAATGCCATGGGCTATAGCCCGCCAGGCTCCTCTGTCCACGGGATTCTCCACGCAAGAATACTGGAGTGGGTTGCCATTTCCTTCTCCGGGGAATCTTCCCAACCTAGGGATTGAACCTGGGTCTCCTGCATTGCAGGTGTATTCTTTCCCATCTGAGCCCCCAGGGAAGCCCCAAAAGTTATACTGGCAAGCCTAACTTGGGTAATGTAGTAATAATGGTTTTTAGGAATTGTAAATATTTGTTTGAAAATATGATAGAGAAAATGCTGTCTTGACAAGCTCACAATGCTTTGTCGCCTACCGTTGGGAATAGGGGTCTCTGTGATGTCTTGAAGAAGACAGGGCAGGGAGACGGGGTGTCTCACGTCACTCTGAGCCTGGGAGGAAGCGAGTGGCATGGAGTCTGCGGGTGCTTTGGTCCTGAAGATTCTGCTTGAGAAGCGTACAAAGAGATGTAATGATAAGGGAGTTTTCCCCTACAATCATTTTTTTTTATTAGCCAAGGCTGTGTTCTCTTGCTCTTCAGAGAAAGATCAATGTAATTAAAACAACAAACAACAAAACTGGGAAAGGCCAAGACAGAAAGAGGAAAAATAAGTCAGAAAGCATCTAATATATCACTTGTGAAAGCTGCTCAGTTGTGTCCGACTCTTTATGACCCCATGGACTGTACAGTCCATGGAATTCTCCAGGCCAGAATACTGGAGTGGGCAGCCTTTCCCTTCTCCAGGGGCTCTTCACAACCCAGGGATCGAACCTGGGTCTCCCACATTGCAGGCGGATTCTTTACCAGCCGAGCCACAAGGGAAGCCCAAGAGTGCAGGGTGCGTAGCCCATCCCTTCTCTAGCGGATCTTCCCGACCCAGGGATCAAACCGGAGTCTCCTGCACTGCAGGCAGATTCTTTACCAACTGAGCTGTCGGGGAAGCCCTAATATGTCTCTTGACTTAAGTCATTTTGAGGACTCTGTTGATTTGGAACGAAAACTTTCCCAACCACGCATCTCTTTTTCACTCAGAATTCCTATTTCTTTCTACAGTTTTCCCTCACTATTGAAAAGTAGAGTGTTCCTATGAAACCTTTTGTAAGCTGGAATAACAGAAAGCAAAGAAACAGTTTTAAGATACATTTTGCTAATGGATGCACAGAGCAAATCAGGATAAAGCACAGATGCTTAGAAACACAGTTCAAAGCTATGGTTGCCTGATGCTGAGACGCTGAGCATAGTCCCAGGAAGGAGCTTGGCAGGGCCCCTCTTGCTACCTGGGGGCCTGGGATGCACACTGGCTCCATAATGACTTGCTACAAAGCAAAGGCTGAAGGTTGTTTTTGCTTTTTGCATTTTTTGTAAAAGGAAAAATCCTCCTTAGCTTTCTTTCAGTTAGTGAAGCTTTCATTTAAGTACTAATGTGGGTCTTTGGTAAGACAAGGGTCCCCAACCCCAAGCCATACAGCAGGGGGTGAGTGGTAGGCGAGTGCGCGAACCTCATCTGTGTTCTGAGCTCCGCCTCCTATCAGATCAGCAAGGGCGTTGACTCTCATAGGGGCACAGACCCCACTGACCGTGCAAGTGTGGGATCTCGGTTCGCGCTGCTTACGAGAGTCACCCCAAACAGCCACTCCTCCTCTCCGCCCATCCGAGGAGAGACTGCCATGAACCCTTCCCTGCAAAAGGGTGGGGACTGCTACTGAAAGGGCAAAGTGCCTGAAGCAGGTTTTCAAAACGCTGAGACCTTGTGCTTTTAAAAAGTGTCCATGACTCTTTCCCATTAGTAGTTGACTAAAAAAAAGGCCTAAAAAACGCCGTCCTGGCTGCCTGAGACAGACCCGTTTGCACATTGCTCCACTGCACTGCCGAGTTTAGCTGAAGCCTAGACAGTGTAGAGCCAAGTGTGCTCAGCACAGAGCGCTCACGTGCTTTTGTCTCTCCTACACGCCAGGGAGTGAGAGTCACCCGGCCTCCAGGCTCCTAAGGGCCATACAGTCAGTCTGCCTAGAATTAATGGCAGCGTTGGCCTTTAGGGTGAGGAACCGCTGTGCTCTGCGGGACAGCTGACGGGGGTCATGGGTTCTAGCCTAGGCTAGGCTCTCAAATCTATTGATCGATTGCCTGGGTCATGGATTCCAACTGCTCTCCTGCTTTTACTAACTGTGACCTTGGCCAAGTAACCTCAGATTCATGATCCATGTAATGGGGCTAATTATAACATTATCCTTGCCGTCTAATGTTCGGATTTAATGTGGTGACGTGTTATATCTCACACTCATAGAAAGCATGCAATCTCAGCAACTGTGTTTACTATAAACCTGTAAAAGCTCACAGAGCTCTCAAAGATTATTGACAAATTTTAACCTGTTGACTCAGAAAGGGATCCTCAAAGAAGTACAAAAAGCCGTGGAATTGGTAGTGAGGATGTGCAGAAGAATCAACGCCTCTTTATGCTGTTAAAGCCACAGTAAAGTGTTTACTTTTATCTAGTCTCACAAAGCCAGTAGGTTTTATCCAGGGCAAGGTTCCTACTCCTTGATTCAAGAGATATTTACTGAAAACGTACTCTATTGGAGCTAAAGATAGGAACAAAGTTAAATCAGATTCTGTAATCCTTCGAGATGACAGTATGTTGGAAGGGAGAGACAGTAGACCAATAATGTGCAATAAAGAATGGATCAGGGAAGACACACAGGTAGAATTGGGGTGGAAGGATTATTTTATGTAAGGTGATCATGGAAGGCTTCACTGAGAAGGGGAGATGCTTTCAGAAACCTGAATCTCAGATGACTCCAGGGTTTTCGACCTGAGCAATGGGAAAAGTGGAGTTTTCATTTCCTCAGAAGGACAGGTTGAGAGAGAAGATTGGGAGAGGTGACAGGAATCAGTGATTCAGATTTGGACATGCTGAGCTGGAAATGCTTAATAGACGCCCGAGTGGAGAGGACAGATAAGAAGCCGTTGCCACATGGAAAATTGTGGGTCAGAGGAATAGAGTGACTTCGCCAGGGCCAGATGACTGCTGAGTGCGAGAGCTGAAGGTTAATTTCACGTTTCCTGGTGTTTGAGTCATTGGGTTGTTCATTAATATCAGCAGGAAATGGCAGCTTTGACTAGAGAAGAAAGGCTCGGAAAACTCACCTACACTGCGTTTGCTTCTAAGCGTCTGCAATTCGTGGCTGCTCGTCATTCTCCAAGAGGAAAACTTTTCTCGGTTAATTCGTTAATGTTCTCTGTTAGAAGTTATTATCTGAGTGAGAATTTTCATATGTCAGTAGTTTAGGAGTCACAGATGCGGTGCTTTGGGGTCCTTTTTGCATAGATGTTGTTTAAACTTTTCTTTCTTTTTTATTCCGTCTACTGCAAAGTGCCCTTAAGCCCACCCAGAAACCTGAGAGTCTCCAATATTGGCTCTAGCAGTGCTCGATTAGCCTGGGATGCAACTTCAGCAAAGATCAATGGTTATCGGATTGTGTATAACAACGCTGATGGGACTGAGATCAATGAGGTAAGCTGTGGAACGTGAAGTGTGTTTTTCCGGCGGTCGGGTTTCAGTTTCTCAGGGCTATGAAATTGATCATCCCAAAACACAGTGGCTTGCAACAGTTGCTAACTGTTCGCTTTCTCTTGCCATTTTGGTGGGTTTGGCTTGAAATAGTAGCCAAACAGTGGCTGGAACGGTGACGTCACAGCGGCTTCCGTATTTCTGTCTGATGCCTGGTTCGGGAAGATGACCACCTGGGAGCTGGAACGGCTCTATGTTTCAAAGTTGGTTGTTTACATGATCCGTTCAGCAAGGCAGCTATAGGGGAGCCGGACTTTTTAAATACAGTCTGCCCCAGGGAGTGCGGGTGAGGAAGTGTGTGTCTTCACAGAAGCAGGGAACTGAATTGCCGGTGTTTGAAAGACCCTAGTTCAGTGAGCACACGTTGAAAACTGAATCATTCAAGTTCTGTGTAGGAAGAAACTTTCAACTAACAGAATTTACTGAAACCCATGAAGATACAGTATTTTGCACTCAGTGACTAATACTCTTCAGAAATTCTTTCCTTGGAAATATATTTTAGCAGGCTAGATAGCAGTTATTTTTATGTTTTTCCCTTATCTTGGTCCAAGAAGCTAAGACAACAAGGGAAATATGTTGGATTACATCATTTCTATTTCTTGACCAAGTAAAGCATGTATTTTCATATACAGAGACAAGCTTTTTCCTACAATGAAATCCAAGCAATACTTTGCTGAATGTGCCCTCCTGCAGCATGTGGGGTAATGAATGGACCAAAACTGCACATTTACTAACAGTACAGAAATACTGTTCAATAGCTTTTATTAAATCTTCATAAATCCTGAGGGCAAATAATTCTGATGAAGCTGCAGTCATTTAGACTATGTGCTTTGCTTTTGAAGATGAGAACCTGGAGTAGTAAAAAGAAAGAAATGAAAAGCAGTGAGCTATCAATGTCTCTTTGTGATCAGTGATAAGTAACCTGCTTTCCCAAGGGCTGCAAATTCAGCTGTGTAGGAGGCTTACGTGGATCATGTAAATGAGTGCAGAAATTGCTGCATCTGCAAAGAAATAGTCTCACCTGTTTTTCTTGAAACATGAGGCTCCCTTAGGTTATGTTTCATGTTCCCATTTGGGGGCAGAAATTCTCACTGAAAGACAATGACCAGTGACGATGGACCGTGGGTGACAGTGACGGGGTCCCGGGCCTGGTGGGCACTGCATTGCTGGGGAGTTTGTACATGCTCATCAAAACCCCATGGACGGAGGAGCCCGGTGGGACACGACTGAGCGACTTCACTTTCACGCATTGGAGAAGGAAATGGCAACCCACTCTGTGTCCTTGCTTGGAGAATCCCAGGGATGGGGGAGCCTGGTGGGCTGCTGTCTATGGGGTCGCACAGAGTCAGACACGACTGAAGCGACTCAGCAGCAGCAGCAGCAGCAGCAAGAGGCAGCCGCTGTTAGCTCCGGAGGTTGTTGCTGCGCAGAAATCTTCAGGGGCTGCCAGATCTCGTTCCCCTTGACTGTGTGACCAGGGGTTTCTTTTTATGTGAAATTTTAAAATGGTGGCTCATTGAACAACCAAAATAACATAAGCATATTCATTAATTTTGTTCACTTCAAAGCATTCCTATTTGGAAATAATTTTTCATGAACCAAAAATGAACTGTCATAGGTATGCGTATATGAACTATATAATTATATATTTTTGTTGAGTGTAATTGACGTGTAATGTTGTATTAGCCTCAGGTGTATGACATGGTGACTCAGCATTTGTCTACATTGTGAGATGGCCATAAAAGGTCTAGTCAACATACATTGCTCCATTAAAAAATCGCAGTTGTGTTCATTGAGAGATACATGTGTTTTTTTTTTTTTTGCAGTGTTTTTCCTTGGGGATTGCCTCTGGTACTTGCTATTTCTAATTTGTATTGTGCTGGGAAATTAGAAAACCATGTTTGATAAAACTGAATTTAAAATATGCATAAATAGACCATGCATGAAAATCTGAGAACATCTTTTCTGAATGAAGTGAATGAATAATGTGTGGCTTTAGTAACATTTCCATGTTGACTGATAGGGTTTTTTGTTTTTGTTTTTTTTTTGGTGTATGTGTTCTTAATTCTTAGTTTTTATGCAACTGAAACTGAAGGTTGCTGGACAACTGTCTTATATGAATCAAATACTATTTTACCTAGTTTGGGAATATATGATTTTAAGGGTGAATATCCCTACCATATTTTGCTTTACTGCTATTCATTTGAACTTTTATTTAAAGATAATGCTGCAATTGGATTGTTAGGAAATTCCCAAAATATTTTGGAATGAACTTTAAAACATCTCAACTAAGATCTGCTTACTACGTAATGTGTGATTGATTGTAAAAGCTTTGTTTTCAACTCAGTCCATATTTTTCTGCTTCACTCCCTCTTCCACCTTCTCTCCCTCACTTACTTCTCCTTCTCTCTGTCTTTTCTGCATTCCCTCTCTCCCTAACTTTTTGGAGTCCAGGGAAGAAAAATAGAACAGAGCATCTAAACAAATGTTGACGACGATGGTGACGATAATGGCGACGGTGGTGAGGATGGTGGTGATGGTGGCAGCTAACACACGTTGAGTGCTTACCCTGAGTCAGGCTCTGAGATTTTTACAGAGAACACTTGGTGCAATTTTTATAGAAAAAGTGTTGCCAAAGCCTGACCTGTCAAACCGAAGAAGCAGCCGTCTCAGATAGCACGCCCTGGGAGCAGATCCGGGGAGACGCGCAAGCCTGATGGTGCCGTTTCGGTTTCCCGTGAGAGGCCGCAGGCCCCGGGCTCTCAGGACGGGCCCGGTTTCCGACACAGTGACTCAACAGCAGAGCCCAGACCCTGGGTCCTCATCAAGGGCCCTCTTCATCCCTCCTGGAAAAGGCTGAAGTTTTTAGTTAGACTGTTTGAAAAATTATTCTCAGAAATAGTTGTGTAACAATGAGATCATAGTTATTTGTTACCGTCTTCCCAAATTCTTCTCCTACGTCTTAAAAGTGATCCAGATAAAAGCAGTTCCAGAACTTCATCTGAAGCACATTATGAGAACAAGTGAAAATGAGTGACACCTAACAGTTCTCACTTGATGAAATAAAATGATCAATAATTAATGCATGAAGCAGTCTGTTCAGCATCAAGTAAAAAGCTTTTAATAAGTAAAACTAGATCTTTTCAATAGAGGTCTCTGTTGAAAAAAATAAATATATATATATTCAATATATAATGCTGAAATACATATACTTTTGCGTATATGGGCACTTATACAGAAGTATATCAAGACCTAAGTATCCATCCCAGTTAATAGTTTCATGACCCCAGGAAGGTTAATTAAGGTCTTTGGGTCTGAGGTTCCTCGTTTGTAAAATAGTCATCATACACCTAGTGAGAGGGAGGAGGGGGCCAAATAGAGCAGTGAAGGTAAGGTCCCCGACATAGTGTAAGTGCCCAGTAAACCTTAGCCAGTGTGGTTCGAAGCAGCAGGAGGCCGCAGGTAAGTGTAGTTTAGGAGAACAGCTTGTCTCATATTTTGAGTATGGATCTGTCTTTTCTGTGAGTTTAAATGATGCAGCCCTACTGTAGCTAGTATATACAGCCAGAGAATCTGGAGCGTGAAACCCTTATGTTTCCAGTCTTAGGAGCTGGCTGACTTTCCCTTGGGCAAGCTCCTTAACTTTCTGGAGTCTCATTCTCCCCATCTTCCAATTAGGAGTAACAGTTAGCTACCTTATGAGGCTGTGGTAAGGGGTCAGTACGACCGACGCACGTACAGCATGCAGGCCAGAGTAAGCGCTAACTGCTGAGAATCACCCATGGTCTGATCAGGCCTAGATTCAGAAGAAGACAGTACATGTTTTCAGTTAACTCTGGCTCTGTAGCTGGTGCTCTGGCTTAAAATAACAACACACGATTGTGTAGCTTGGGCGGCCCCGCAGGCCCGCCGGTCTCTGCTCCATGTGGTGTCAGCTAAGGTGACCCCAGCGTTCGTGTGGGAGCCCGGCTGGGCTGGGACTTCTAAGATGACTTCACTCCCACGTCTGGGGTGGCTGAGAAGGTCGGGCTTGGCTGCTCCTCTTTAGCAGCGAGGCGCAGAGTTCCAAAATCATGAAGCAGGAAGCTCGTTTCCTCGGGGCTGGCAATCTTTCTTTATGACCTGCGGTCAATTCCTTTGAGATGCCTGCAGTCTCTGTGTTAACCGTTTGTTCAGATGAGCCCTTCATGTAATCTCTTGTAAAATGGATTTTTGGTGCCTACATCTCAATTTCCATTTACTTATTCTATTCACTCAATATATTTTTATATATATAGATAAAATTCAATATACAGTATTTAAAAAGCTAAACAAGGTCCTGCCCTCAAGAGGCTTACACTCTATGTTGGAAATAGTACCTTGTACTTAGGAAGTAAAATGATTCCACGCTGGGATTGGTGCCAGGGAGGAAACAAACACTGTCCCTGCTGGGACCTCCCCAGCAGGCCAGCGGTTAGGACTCCATGCTGAACTGCAGGGTCCATCCCTGATCGGGAGTAAAGATTCTGCAAGCCACAGAGTATGGTCAAAAACGAGAAAGAAAATGATATGTAAGAAGGATAGTGTTAAAGAATCATCCTACTGAGACCGGAGGAGAGATGAACACCTCCCCACCAGGACATGAAGTATAAGCACAAGCCTAACAGATGGCGAAGGGCTTATTTTGAAAAGAGCCCAGGAAATAAGGTCCCAGACAGAATGAGCTGCATCTGCACAGGCCCTGAGGTGGGAAAACTTGGACAGAAGGTGGCTGTGGCTGATCAGGGATTTCTCTTCTTAGGTAAAACTTGCCAATTAAAAGAAGTTGGCTCATTGAACAACTGAAATAACACAGCGACTGTGCTCACCACCCCCTGCGTGGTTGTTCGTCTGTGTAACTCCTGTGGAAGCTATTGTACATGACTGGCTCCTCCTAGCAAAGCTGGCTGTGATCATCACAGTACTTTGTATTAGCATTGCAAAAATCGTGTGTACTTCACTTACTGTAGCTGTAATGAATGGAAATAATACTGGTTGCAACAATGTCTTGAAAATTAACTGATAGGTATTTTACTTAACTGGAAAAGGTCAGTTTTCATTCCAATTCCAAAGAAAGGCAATGCCAAAGAATGTTCAGACTACTGCACAGTTGCACTCATGCTCAAAATTCTCCAAGCCAGGCTTCAGCAATACGTGAACCGTGAACTTCCAGATGTTCAAGCTGGTTTTAGAAAAGGCAGAGGAACCAGAGATCAAATTGCCAACATCCGTTGGATCATTGAAAAAGTGAGAGAGTTCCAGAAAAACATCAACTTCTGCTTTATTGACTATGCCAAAGCCTTTGACTGTGTGGATCACAACAAATTGTGGAAAGTTTTTCAAGAGATGAGAATACCAGACCACCTTACCTGCCTCCTGAGAAACCTGTATGCAGGTCAAGAAGCAGCAGTTAGAACTGGACATGGAACAACAGACTGGTTCTAAATTGGGAAAGGAGTACATCAAGGCTGTATATTGTCACCCTGCTTATTTAACTTCTATGCAGAGTACATCATGAGAAATGCTGGGCTGTATGAAGCACAAGCTGGAATCAAGATTTCTGGGAGAAATATCAATAACCTCAGATATGCAGATGACACCACTCTTATGGCAGAAAGTGAAGAAGAACTAAAAAGCCTCTTGATGAAAGTGAAAGAGGAGAGTAAAAAAGCGGCTTAAAACTCAACATTCAGAAAAGGAAGATCATGGCATCTGGTCCCATCACTTCATGGGAAATAGATGGGGAAGCAACGGAAACACTGACAGACTTTATATTTTTGGGTTCCAAAATCACTGCAGATGGTGACCACAGCTATGAATTAAAAGGCACTTGCTTCTTGAAAGAAAAGCTATGACCAGCTTAGACAGCATATTAAAAAGCAGAGACATTACTTTGCCAACAAAGATCCATCCAGTTAAATCTATGGTTTTCCAGAGGTCATGTATGGATGTGAGAGCTGGACCACAAAGAAAGCTGAGAACTGAAGAATTGATGCTTTTGAACTGAGGTGTTGGAGAAAACTCTTGAGAGTCCCTTGGACTACAAGGAGATCCAAGCAGTCCATCCTAAAGGAAATCAGTCCTGAATATTCATTGGAAGGACTGATGCTGAAGCTGAAACTCTAATACTTTGGCCACCTGATGCGAAGAGCTTACTCATTTGAAAAGACCCTGATGCTGGGAAAGATTGAAGTGGGGAGGAGAAGGGGACAACAGAGGATGAGATGGTTGGATGGCATCATCGACTCGATGGACATGAGTTTGAGTAAACTCTAGGCGTTGGTGATGGACAGGGAGGCCTGGAGTGCTGCAGTCCATGGGGTCTCAAAGAGTCGGACACGACTGAACAACTGAACTGAACTGATTTTATTTAAGGATATGAGATTAGACATGTGAATATATAAATTCACTATCTCTCTTTTTTTAGTTGGAGTGTAGTTGACTTACAGTATTGTGGCTGTACAGCAAGTCGAGTCAGTCACACGGGTGGATAGCTGCCTGCTCCTTTGCGTTCTTTTCCGTTATGGTTTATGACCAGCATCTGCTTTGTAGTTCTCATACTGCTAGTGCCGTCAACCAAGTGCCCAGCAGGCGGGAATGCGTCTGATAGAGCTGTTATGACCTCTCTCTCTTGCAGGTTGAAGTCGATCCTGTTACTACCTTCCCTCTGAAGGGCCTGACACCCCTCACCGAATACACTGTTGCCATTTTCTCCATCTATGACGAGGGGCAGTCAGAACCTCTGACTGGAATTTTTACCACAGGTCAGTCTTACTATGGTTCGAAAAGTGTCCAGGAGTAACTGGGTGGAAACCAGAAGCTGGAGAGCTTCTTCAAGGGTGCTTTTGAAGAGACTGCGCTTTAGATATTTATTCATGGCTGCATCAGATCTTGGTTGCGGCATGCGGGGTCTTCGGTTGCGGCACACGCAGCCTCAGTTGCTTCCTGTAGGGTCTGGTTCCCCGACCAGGGATTGAACCCTGCCCCCCTGTATGCAGAGCGCAGAGTCTCACTACTTGGCCATGAGGGAAGTCCCAAGAGCTTGCATTTTAATTTTTATTTATTTTATACTATGCTGAGTAGAATGCCTACTGGTTAATTATTTTCTCTCAAAGCAAAGACTGACAGAACCATCTAAGTTCAAAGGTCTTTGCTAAATAAAAGTCTGCACCATTTTCTCCCTAATCTCACGCTGTTTCTTTTGTTCTAGCGACATAAAATTTTCACATTTCTTCCACTGATATATGTGTATATTAATTGAACTTCCAAAATTACAGCTCTTCAATAGTTTTTGGCCTACAAAAATGACAGTTACATGCCATTTAACCTAATGCATCAATCTGTAGCCAATTAGGTATTTTCATGCTGCTTGGCAATAGTCATACAACAATATGGCGTATTTTAAATACTAAAATAAAAAAAAAAGCACGAATGCACTATTTTTCTTTTCAGTATATTCCCTGTAGTCATTCAATAAATGTAACTGGTTTTTTTTTTTTTTTTTTTTTTGCCTCTTGGTAGAAAAATTCTGTTGCTTGCTTTCCAGACATTATTAATTGCACTTGGAAACATATTTAGTGCTGTACTGAGAAGAGAGGTAATTTGGAGAGAGATGAGAAATAAGGCGGATTGAGAAATAATGTTCACAGAGAAGAGTTCAGTGATTTTGCAAAATCTCCCAAAGGCTAACTCTAGTTGGAATTCTCATGATATCCTGTCAAAGAGTTTTCAAACCTCTGATTTCAAATAATAAAAATCAATGAGTTACAATTCACTTTGGGTGTAATTAGATGTTACGGTCTTTGTTGCGTATCCCAGCAGCCTGTAAACAGAGTAACAGTGAATGTCTGATAAATGATATTTCAATTTGATGGCAGCCATATGTACAAGATTGAAAGGATGAATGTTCTTCTCTAGGATTTAACTTATCACTAAAGAGTGATTCAGGCATGAGAGGCAAGAAAGCTAGAAGTGACATTTCTCAGGCTTCTAAGGCATCATTTTATTCATTTCTTCAAAATACTTGGAAAACAGTATCTTTGTAAAATAACAAATGTGGCACTCTTATTTTTTTATAATTAATGAAAAGAGCCAAATAGAGACTCCAAGAGTTCTGGAAAGTACTAACAACCTGTAAAAGTCTGCTGTGTCCTGGCCTCCCTAACTTACACTGTGGGTGAGTGCTGGAGATAGGAACACAAGCCCACTCTGGACTGACTAGCGCTGCTTTCCCCGCTTCTGCGAGCTTTCCTGAAACAAGAGCCTTCTCTGCCTGGGGGCCCTGGCGGGCTGCTTGAGTTGGATCTCTTGCCGTCTCTGTTCCCTGACAGAGTCTCCCCCTTGCTTACAGAGGAAGTCCCAGCCCAGCAGTACTTGGAAATCGACGAGGTGACGCCAGACAGCTTTAGAGTGAGCTGGCACCCGCTCTCCGCGGATGAGGGCCAGCACAAGCTGATGTGGATCCCCGTCTACGGGGGCAGGACCGAGGAGGTGAGTGGCGGAGCTCGAAAAGTACCCCAGGGCGTTTAGCTGGCTTCCCTGGGGGCTCAGCGGTGAGGAATCCGCCTGCAGTGCAGGAAGCCCGGGGTCGATCCCTGGGTCAGCAACATCCCCCAGAGAAGGGAATGGCAACCCACTCCAGCGTTCTTTTCTGGGAAATCCCGTGGACCGAGGAGCCTGGTGGCTACAGTCCACGGGGTCGCAAAGAGTCGGATACGACCTAGCGACTAAATAGCAACACAGCGATTTTATTGGGAAGCGAATGCCCAGTGCTGACATTTGGGTTGGTTTTTGTATTAAAGTACATTGAGAATCCCAGAAAGACTCAACACTTTGCATGACCTGGAGTTTTGTAAATGTCAAATCATATGATTTTTCCAAGATCAAAATGCATTTTTGTTAGGGCTTTAGTTAAAAGTGTTATATATTTCCAGTATCTTTGATTTTCATAAATGACACTTAATAAAACTTCTAAAATGCTGCTTTTGCAATATTAATCGTTCCTTTGCTGAGAGAATTGAGAGGAGAAAAGGCTCTGGTTTGACTTTAAAATTGAACTCAGTGGCCCTGGAGTGCCTTATGCTTAGTTATTTTTTGTTACACTTGGGATAGCATCTTTGCTTTTTATTATTTTTTCTTAACTTTCTCTTCTGTTATTCAAGTAAACCCGGTTGCTAAGGACCAAATACTTTTCAGGTTGTCCTAAAAGAAGACCAAGACTCGTATGTTATTGAGGGCCTGGAGCCTGGCACTGAGTATGAAGTTTCTCTGCTGGCTGTGCTGGACGACGGGAGTGAGAGTGAGGTGGTGACTGCTGTTGGGACCACACGTAAGTCTTAGTCGGGCTGCGGTGGACTTCACCAGCTCCCACCATTTATTCTGACAGCCTTTTCACCCTCCTGGGTTCCCTGCCCGTCAGCCTTACTCCTGGCTTCAGAAACTTTGTCCCTAGAACCCTTCACACACCTTCACCTTTAAGGAAATCAGTGTGCAGAGAACCTTAGACTCGGTCTGCCATCATCTAAAGGCAGGAACCATATCTGTACTGTTTACCATTACATCCCCAACACTTAACACAATTCATGGCATATTTTAACTCTGCAGTGGATATTTGTTGAATGGAAGAATGGGTGAATGGATGAAAGAGTAAATGGATGGATGGATGGATGGAATAATTTATAACTGAATAAATGAGCAAATCAGATAAATGTAGGAAAAAGTGTCCAGGCAGTTTCTGGAAAATCCCATGTTGATCTTGGTTCCAAGAATCTTGCACAAAATTTGCTCGCTGATTCATTCATCCCTTCATTTTTAAAATATGAGGTATTAACCACACATTAAATTGTCTTTGATTGGGTTCCCTGGAACCAGATTCTGAAATAGAAAATTGCATCCAGAAGGTTTGTTGAAGAGTGTAGTTGGGAGATACATCTGTAAGGAAACAAGGATGAAAGGATAGGGAATAGGGAAAAGCTAAAACTGAGCCCTCAGTGAATTCTGTTAGGAATTCTGGACCTGGCGTGGCCCTTCTGAGTGGTCCCAAATTGAGTCAAAGGGCTGGGTCTTTGTACCCCATTGGAGGTAGGCCATCCCCTGGTAGAGTCGGCAGTCTCAGCCAAGGCAAGTCTCAGAGGCCTGAGCCAGTATTCTAGAAGCTGCTGGATGAGCGTGTCGACCTCAAAGAGGGAATCTGAGCAAACAGCCCTTCTATCCTCTGGTTGCCCGGTGTGGATACAGAAATAGCAGATGCACTTCTTGCTGTCTGCCTTGCTGGTCCTGCTTGGCCGCTCCTTCTCAGCTGTTTAATTTCCTTTAATCATCATGATTATGCCCCATTTCAAAGTGAATTTCTCACTTTTATAGGTGTGATTCAATATGGTGGCAGGTGTCTGTGATTAGAAACTAGCTTCTCCAGGTTTCAGCGCCCTTGTCTGCCTTTTCTTTGAAAACTCTAAGATGCTATAGCCAAATGTATAGAGTTATCATCATCAGTGAATTTTAAAGTCATGAATACTTTTTTAGTTGACAGTTTTTGGACAGAACCACCTACGACCGAAGAAGCACCTACCAGACCTGTGACATCAGGTAAGAGCAAACAGAAGCCCGAGTACCCGGAAGAAGAAGAGTTTGTTTTCCGCAGAAGTTACCGCAGTTTTATCTGATTTGTATCATTGTTAGGAAGGGGCATGCAGATTCAAACTCCACTCCTCTTGGAACTCTCCGCCTCTTCTTGTCCCTGAGTGCCTACTCATCGTTGTCCCCGTGGCGCTCCGTTTCCCGTCTTCATTTGGGTTTCCACCCGATCGCTTAGAGGCTGTTGGAGTGAGCAGCCCCAGCCGTCTCTCTCTGCGTCTGAGCTCAGTGACTCCTCCAGCTGCTGTCTGTTGAGGACTGTTCCTATCCGGTGTCTGTGCGTTTCCGAGGCTGTGTACCGGTCTTACATCGGTTGTTTCCTCTCTCAACCTCACTTCCCCTCCGTCTCCATACAGCGCCCAACCGGCTGTCAGAGTCAGCTAGATACACGCCTGATGAGCGTCATTTCCTGACTTAGACCCTTCAGTGGGCTTCCACCACCATCCGCGTACCCGTCCGTTCTCCGATTCATTCTCTCCTCCGTGCACCTTTTTGCCGAGCCCTTCCCTACGCTCGCAGTCTCTCGCATGACCCCCGGGATGCTTCCTGGTCAGGTCCTGCCTCTTCCTGCCTTCAGCCTTAGCAGCGCTTTTCATGCTTCCCCGTATCCTCCTGTCGTCTGGCGCGCCTCGTCCTGAAGGGGGGGCGTTGCGCTCTGGGCCCACCCCCGGCCCCTCCCGCAGCTTTGCCTAGGAGGGTCCTCGGTCTGCCTCTGTGACACGTCACCGTTTCTGTCGCGTGTTATGCACTTGTGTCTTAAAGGCCTGACACCGTCTAACATACAGGAAAAGTTCAGTGAGTGTTTGCTGAATGGCAGTAAGTGAATGGAGAGAGGAGTCAGCGGAGGTGGAGAGATTGGGAGGGAGTTAGCGCGAGAGGGAGAGGAGATGGGACAAATGAGAGCCGTCGCTGTGGGAGACAGAGGAGACGGTCAGAGAGCGCAGGTGGAGGCGGCGAAACCCCAGAGGAAGGTAGCGTCCCCGCGGGCTGAGCGCAGGTGGATGCACAGAGATCCGGGAGGAAGGGTAGCGTCCCCGCGGGCTGAGCGCAGGGGGATGCACAGAGATCCGGGAGGAAGGGTAGCGTCCCCGCGGGCTGAGCGCAGATGGAGGCACAGAGATCCGGGAGGAAGGGTAGCGTCCCCGCGGGCTGAGCGCAGGGGGAGGCGCAGAGATCCAGAGGAAGGTAGCGTCCCCGCGGGCTGCGTGGATCAAGGCTGCCGCGGCGGGAGGCGTGTGCTTCGAGTGAAGGTTGTTAGCAGGCAGAACCCCCAGAGGAAGGGTAGCGTCCACGCGGGCTGAGCGCAGATGGAGGCGCAGAGACCCCGGAGGAAGGGTAGCGTCCCCGCGGGCTGAGCGCAGGTGGAGGCCGAGAGATCCAGAGGAAGGTAGCGTCCCCGCGGGCTGCGTGGATCAAGGCTGCCGCGGCGGGAGGCGTGTGCTTCGAGTGAAGGTTGTGAACAGGCGAAACGGCCGGGGCGCGTTCCTGGGGCTCCAGCGTTGAAGACTGTCTCCCAGGGCAGGCTGTGGGTTTGAGTCCTGGTCAGAGAACTAAGGCCCACGTGCTGCGGCCAACATTGTTTAAGAAGTCTAGCAATAAAGAGAAACAGGTGAGCAGGCGACGGGCTGTGTGTGTCCGATGCTGCCTTGCACAGCGAGCTCGGCCACGTGGGCCCCTTGCCCTGCTTCTCCCGCGGGGACTGACGCGAGTCCTCACTGTCGTGGCCCGCTCGGGGCTCCGCTTCTCCTTCCGGAGCTGAGAGCTGCTCCCCGCTTCCCTTTTCCGGTGTACACACAGCGTGGGGGTTGAGGGTCCACGGACTCACCTTGAAAGCATCTTTTAAGCCCATTTTTATTTGCTGTTAATCGGTGTCCTAGCTCCGGGCTAACCACGGAAGCTGAGCAGTGCTTGTTTCGCCTGGGTCTGCATAATAGAGATATATTGAATGATGCTTGTTGCCCTGTCCACAGACCACCTCTGCAGCTCATTTTGGAATACGATGGATAAAAAGTTCTTTAAACGCCTGGTTGTGTCTATTCCAGCTTTCCGCACCGGAATCAGGAACCTGGTGGTGGATGATGAGACCGCTTCTAGCCTGCGGGTAGCATGGGACATCTCAGACAGCAGTGCGCAGCAGTTCAGGGTGACCTACCTGACTGCTCCAGGGGACCCAGCGGAAGAAGTGCTGGGAACGGTGTGTATCAGCACAGCTGCGAGCCACTCTGCGTCCCCTGACTAACCAGGCCAGCGCGCTGGGAATGCAAGCTTCACGCTCATTTCTTCATCTCTCTGGATGCTAATGGTTTTGTTTGACCCAAACTTGATGACTTTTCTGTCTCTGAAACTGGCTCCATCTTTGCAACCTGCTCTAGACAGATAAAGCATCTGAACCTTCTTTACCTCTTTGCTTCTGTTGCCTTGACAACTTGTTAGAGCACAAAAATTGGGTCATAAATATACATTTATACCCTTGTTTCTGTGCATGTGTGTGTGTATTTGTGTGTGTGTATGCTTTTGATATATAAACTTTTAATATATAAACATATATATATGCACATATATAACTTTTGATGCTGGGAATCTGATTAAAAGTTTCAGCAGAACATAACTCAAAGCTCTTCTTTGTGTAGTGTTCCTAATAAAATGCCCTCCGTTAACAGTTAGTTGTATTTTTCCCTGACATTAACCCTGAGCAGATTTATAGTCATTTCTAATGTGTTCTTAATCATGAGTGTCTTCCTGAGGGATTTAGATTTTTGTGTGTTTTCTTTGTTTCATCCCTATTTTTTTTTCCTCTGTTGAAAACCTGGGTTCCCTCTTTTTAAGTTAAGAAATGAAGTGTTTTCATTTTTTAAATTAAAAAAAAACAATAATTTTTAAAGGTTACTTTCCATTTAGTTAGTACAAAATATTGGCTACATTCTTTGTGTTGGGCCTGTCTTAAAACCATGAGTAACATTATTATCCTCTCTTTCTCTTCCTCACTTATAAAGCCTTTGATGGCAAATTATTGTACTTTTATGGTACATAAACAATTGTTTGAGCTCCAGATTCTTTCAGGAGAGTACTTAATTTCAGGCTGATGAATGAATCGCCATAATACACAGTGATAACACAGTGGGCAATAACCACGTCCACTGTGAATGACCAGAAGGTCCATGGAATTGGTCTGGGAGCAGTTTTGGAAAGTTAATGGACACTTGAATAAAACAGGTTGAGTTATAAATTCACTCAGATTATAGATTTCAAATGCTCCATGATTGGAACATACCAAAAAGTTAGAATTGTGCACAACCATGACGACTGAAGATACAGTTTGGATGCTTTGTTTTTTCCTGTTATTGTCCTCATATTTTAATCTTGTTCCTAAAATGAAACCCATAAAAACTCCCTGAGTGAGAGCTTTGTTTTTTGGTTTTTGTTTCTACTCTTTCCAAGAAACACATTAAGCTTCTTGCTAAATATTCCCATTAATTTGGAATGAGTTACAGTTTAATCTTGTGCGTGCACTTGTAAGCCATACAAGGTAAAATAATAATAATATTTACTTTGGATCGTCTCTAGATAGTTTTGCCTTTGCTAGTTTCTTTCATTTCACACTGTTTATTTTGAAACACTTGGACACCTAGATGAAGGAAAAAAAGATCAAAAGTCTTCAACACATATGTGCCCCAGTTAAACAAATGTGTGATAAAAATGAAAAATATTGATAAAATTTCATGATAATTATTTACTGTGCAGAAGTATGTTTGCTATGCAAAAGAAAGTATTTTAGAATTTTTTAACTATCAAGACCCTTTGGTGAATTCCAATGAAATTGGATTTGTGGACTCTTAATTTACAGACATATTTTCTGGGAGTCTATTGGGGAGTAATGGAGAATTTATATCTGTGTTTTATGAATCATTACTGCTATATAAATGTAATATGTTACTGGAGACAGAAAGTGTGTGCATTTAGACTAGAAAACAAAGGCATGTCAGGCACTTGAACTATATTATTAATAGCCCCCACACACCAAATGAAAATCTTAAATATTTCCTTTTTTTAATTTTTAAAGTATAATTGCTTTACAGTGTTGTGTTAGTTTTTGCTCGGCCGCAGAGTGATTCAGTCACACACACACACACACACACACACACACACACACACACTCTTTCTTTTTCGTTATGGTTTATCACCCCTGTGTTGTACAGAGGGGCCTTGTTTATCCATCCTGTATATAACAGCTTATGTCGGCTAACTCCAGCCTCAGCTCGACGCCCCCCAACCCCCGCCCCCTGACAACCACAAGATCTGTTCCCTGCGTCTGTGAGACTGTTCCCGTTAGACTGTGAGACTGTTCCTTGTGTCTGTGAGACTGTTCCCGTTAGACTGTGAGACTGTTCCCTGTGTCTGTGAGACTGTTCCCGTTAGGCTGTGAGACTGTTCCCTGTGTCTGTGAGACTGTTCCCATTAGGCTGTGAGACTGTTCCCTGTGTGAGACTGTTCCCATTAGACTGTGAGACTGTTCCCTGCATCTGTGAGACTGTTCCCATTAGACTGTGAGACTGTTCCCTGCGCCTGTGAGACTGTTCCCGTTAGGCTGTGAGACTGTTCCCTGTGTCTGTGAGACTGTTCTCGTTAGACTGTGAGACTGTTCATGTTAGACTGTGAGACTCTTCCCTGTGTCTGTGAGACTGTTCCCGTTAGGCTGTGAGACTGTTCCCTGTGTCTGTGAGACTGTTCTCGTTAGACTGTGAGACTGTTCATGTTAGAATGTGAGACTCTTCCCTGCGTCTGTGAGACTGTTCCTGTTAGACTGTGAGACTGTTCACGTTGGACTGTGAGACTGTTCCCTGTGTCTGTGAGACTGTTCCCGTTAGGCTGTGAGACTGTTCCTGTTAGGCTGTGAGACTGTTCCCTGTGTCTGTGACACTGTTCCTGTTAGACTGTGAGACTGTTCCCGTTGGACTGTGAGACTGTTCCCTGTGTCTGAGACTGTTCCCGTTAGGCTGTGAGGCTGTTCCCTGTGTCTGTGAGACTGTTCCTGTTAGACTGTGAGACTGTTGACGTCGGACTGTGAGACTGTTCCCGTTAGGCTGTGAGACTGTTCCCGTTAGACTGTGAGACTGTTCCCTGCATCTGTGAGACTGTTCATGTTAGACTGTGAGACTGTTCCCGTTAGGCTGTGAAACTGTTCCCTGTGTCTGTGAGACTGTTCCTGTTAGGCTGTGAAACTGTTCCCTGTGTCTGTGAGACTGTTCTCGTTAGACTGTGAGACTGTTCCCTGCATCTGTGAGACTGTTCACGTTAGCTGAGTAAGTCCAGCCAAACGAACGATTAAAGTAATGAGGCTGACAGGGAAAGACAGAGGACTTAAACATGTTAAAATGTGGGAAAGGAAATGTGTCCAGATAAGAGAAATGCCTTTTACCATCTTTCCAAATTTTCTTTAGCTATAAAATCTTATTAAATTTATCCAAGGAAGTGACAAGATAAAGTACCGAAGCTGGAGAATAGTATAGATATATGGTAAACCAAATTCAAGCTTTAATATATATAAAACAAGAGGAATCAAACCTACTTTTCCAATTGAGGTGAAGCGAAATAGTTCTATATTTTCTAAGCATAATCAAATCTACCAAATATTCCCAATAAAAAGCTTTTAAACCCTTAGAAAGTAAAACTCCCTGTCAAATATTTCATAGAGACTGACTTTCAGCTCAGCTCAGAAGTGGAGCCGTGGCAATGACCTTGCCCTGAGTTTTGTTGGCAGTGGAGGGAGCTCTCACGTGTCTTTATTTGTGAAAGGCTGACCAGGATTCCAGACTTTTCTGGATCCCACATGAAAAACCTAAAACTGTGTACTGGATTTTAAGTTGCAGGAAATATTCTAGAGCAGGGGTAGTCAGAATGTAGATCCGTCTCCTACAAGATAAGCTTGATATTGACATTAAGCTTTTAGAAACGTTTATAGCAATTTGACATTGCTGGAATATTCAAGAATATGATCATATATTTTAGCAATTTTGTCTTATTATATTTTATAAGAATACTGATCTTCAGGGATTGGGATTAAAACAACAGCCCCAGCCCCACCTAATCCTTCACCATAGAAAGCATGAGAATCACTTTGTAGAAACAGAACTTTCTAAGACAGCGGCAAAATGAGACACGGGGAATCCTCTGTCTACTGTGGGAACTGCTTGCTGGATGAGATCCAGTTCTGAAGAGCTTTGAGCAATAATGGAGCTGGACATGGAGTAGCATATTCGAAAAATTAAAAACGTGACGTTTACTGGTTAGATTTGCGTCTCATTTAACCAAGAGTATCATTTATAGAATTGTTTCATAAACGAAACCATCATCTGCTGTGACCTGTAGCGTGTTTTTAATGGGTGCCCATCTCTTTAGAACAGGTTTACTGGAGTAGAGCTGATTTGCAGTGTCGTGTTAGCTCCAGCATGCAGCAGAGGGTCTTGGTTTCACATGTGCCTCTGTGCACTCCTGTTCAGACTTCCCCATATGGTTACCGCAGACCGCTAAGTGAGGTTCCCTGTGTTGCACTGTGCGCACTTGTGGGTCATCTATTTCATATATAGCAGTGTGTGTGTGCGAAGCTCAAGTTCCTAATTTGTCCTTCCCTCCACGTTTCCCTTTTGGTAACTATGTTTGTTTTCAAAATCTGTGAGCCTTTTTGGTTTGTAAATAAGGTCATATATATCATTTTTTAAATTAGATTCCACAGGTGAGTGATGTCATATGATATTTGTCTTGCTCTGACTTACTTCACTCAGCATGGTGGATAACCTCTAGGCCCGTGCCTACTGTTGCGGATGGCGCTATTTTTGTGGCTGAGTGACATCCCTTTGCATGCGCACCACGCCTTTGTTACCCATTCCTCAGTCAGTGGGCGTTTAAGCTGCTGCCACGTCCTGGCTGCTGTCAGTGGTGCTGCAGTGAACACTGGGGTGCATGTATCTTTTCACATTGTGGTTTCCTCCAGGTGTATGCTCAGGGGTAGGATTGCTGGATCATGTGGCAGTTTAGTTTGTTAAGGAAACTCCAGACTGTTCTCCATAGCTGCTGCACAAACTTACATCCCATCAACGGTGCAGAAGCGTTCCCTTTGCTCTGCACCCTCTCCAGCGTTTATTGTTTATGGGTTCATGATAATGTCCATTCTGACCGGCAGTGTGAGGTGATACCTAACTGTCGTTTTGCTTTGCATTTCTCTAATGATTAGGAATGTCGAGCATCTTTCTATGTGCTTCTTGGCCATCCATGCATCATTTTTGGAGAACTGTCTGTTTAGATCTTCTGAGTGGTGCTCATCGTTACCTCGCTTCGTGCAAACAAGCAGAGGTCCAGTAGAAGGAACTTTGCGAACCCAAGAGAAGGTTTATGCTTTATTCTTGGGAGTGAGTCTCATGAGGATAAAGAGGTTTTCATAGTACAGTCAGCTGGAACAGAGGGCAGTGGTTAAAAAGGGCTCAGACCAGATATTCAGGGTTTCGATACGGCCTTTTCGTGTGTGGGTGTTCAGTTGCTCAGTCGTGTCCAACTCTCTGCAGCGCTGTGGACTGTGGCCCGCCAGGCTCCTCTGCCATGGGATGCTCCAGGCAAGAAGACTGGAGTGGGTTGCCATTCCCTGCTCCAGGGGCCTTCCTGACCCAGGGATGGAGCTTTCATCTCCTGCACTGCAGGCGGATTCTTTACCACTGAGCCACCAGGAAGCCCATGGCTTTTTTTTACCCAAAAGCTATATGCGTCTCAGTCTCCTCATCTATGAAATGAGAGCAATGATACTTCTTTCCTCAGAATGCTGTGGTGAGGAGTAAGTGAGTTACTGCATTCGGATACTTAGAGCAGTAACAGAAACTGCTGCCTGGCAGGTAAACGAGCCCTGCAGGACGGCCCCACCGCTTCCAGTGCCCTACAGGCTACATCTGATTGCTCCCATGTCCATGTGCTTCTCAGTTTGAGAGGTGACCTTATATAAGGAACATCAGCCTGGGTGGTTAGATAGGCACACAGCTTGGAATCAAAGCCCAGGCTCTGGGCTCCATAGGGTTATATCGAGAAGAAATGCCCTAAAGGAAGCTGCATGGATGGATAAGACCAGACAGGACAACCGCGGTTCTTTTTTAACGTCTTCTTAATGCAGGGTTATCCAACTCCTTTTAGAATAAAGCGGAGCTCCTTGTGTAAAATCTCCCTCCTAGGACTGCATCGGTACCATCCTGGATATTCAATGTCATTCCATATGAGGAGCAAAATCATATTGCTTTAGTATGAATCACCTAATGCCGACTTCCTCTTTTTATATTAACCCCCTATCCCGGCTGCTTTTAGAGCTTAGCAATATCTTAGCAACAGCTGCTTGTGAGTTCAACTCAAGGCTTTCTAGGGCTTATTCCATGATTTATAGGTTCCTTCCCTCATCCAGAAGTAGACAGCACGCCCTTTGCCTGCTGGCATTTTACCCAGCTCTTGAATCCAAAACCATCTCCAGCTGTCCCAGTCTTGTGACTCGTTTGGGTCAGTTCTTACATCCTAGCATTTTTTTCCAGCCATGATGAAGTCTTTTAAATGGCCCAGAAATGTGCCAGCATCTAACTGCTGAAGCCTGGGGAGAAAGTTTTGTGGCCTTAGTATTAAGAACATGTGGCTTTTCTGGTCCATATATCCTTTTAGGGATGGCAGGATTGGCCCCATGGAACGTTGCACTGATGTGTGGGTGGTGTCCACCCCACCGCTGGATTTTAGTTTTTGCAGACTTTAGAGTCAGAGGAATGGTGATCTCAGATTGAGGAAGACATCTCCTTTCAGAAGTAAAAAAAACTGCAACCTTTTTTAGTGTCACTGGTAAATATCTTTCGACTCGGAAATCTGGGCTTTAACATGTGGTTGTGGTGTTCTTGGCTAGCATCCACCCTGAAATATTGGGGTTAGATGATCTCTGAACGGGGAGGAGTGGAAGGCTGACTTTTCAAGAGGCTATTTAAGTAGAAGCAAATATGCTGTGCAGGCTGTGTTATAGAATGAACACTCCTAAGCCATAAACACCTGCTTTCCAAAGAGATGATCGTTTTTTCTTCTGGCTGCTTTACAAATGCTGAAAAGATGTTGAGAGAAGGCTGTTCCTGAGCGCTCAAGAGCTTCATATTTAAGCCTTCTGCTTTAGTGATTAGAAGCTGAGGGCTGCTCTGAGGGGAGCTGCAGAGAGAAATGCTTTCGCATGGATGCCTTCCTCTTATCAGCCTCAAGCAGACCTCCCTGCTTCTGATGATGTCGAAGCGCCTTAAGTCCTCCTCTTTAGTAGGCCAGCTGGGACGCAAGTCTGACCAAGACCATGGTCCTCTGCTTTTCTCTTCAGATTTTGGTGCCTGGAAGCCAGAACACTCTGCTTCTGAAGAATCTGCTCTCTGAGACCGAGTACAAGGTCACGGTGACGCCCATCTATGATGACGGAGAAGGGGTCAGTGTCTCTGCCCCTGGAAAAACCTGTGAGTGAAGCTTCCCTGGGGCTGCGCGCTGTCCTCTCTAATGCGCCCGGCAGCTGCAGGGTAGGGGAGGAAAGGCTCTGGAAGGGCCAGTTGCTCAGCTGTGTCCCACTCCTTGCCACCCCACGGACTGTGGCCCGCCAGGCTCCTCTGTCCGTGGAATTCTCCAGGCGAGAATCCTGGAGGGGGTAGCCTTTCCCTTCTCCAGGGGATCTTCCCAACCCAGGGACTTCAGCTGCGTCCCTGCATTGCGGGTGGATTCGTTACCATCTGAGCTACCAGGGAAGCCCCCAGGTGGTATCAGTTCAGTTCAGTTCAGTCGCTCAGTCATGTCCGACTCTCTGCGACCCCATGAATCGCAGCACGCCAGGCCTCCCTGTCCATCACCATCTCCCCGAGTTCACTCAGACTCACGTCCATCGAGTCCGTGATGCCATCCAGCCATCTCATCCTCAGTCGTCCCCTTCTCCTCCTGCCCCCAATCCCTCCCAGCATCAGAGTATTTTCCAATGAGTCAACTCTTCGCATGAGGTGGCCAAAGTACTGGAGTTTCAGCTCTAGCATCATTCCTTCCAAAGAAATCCCAGGGTTGATCTCCTTCAGAATGGACTGGTTGGATCTCCTTGCAGTCCAAGGGACTCTCAAGAGTCTTCTCCAACACCACAGTTCAAAAGCATCAATTCTTGGGCGCTCAGCCTTCTTCACAGTCCAACTCTCACATCCATACATGACCACAGGAGAAACCATAGATGACCTTATTTAAGAAGCAGGAGTAGAGACACAGACCTCGAGAGAAGAAACGCATGGATAGCAGGGCGAGAAGGCAGCGGTGGGCTGAGCAGGAGGCTGGGAGTGCCGTGTGCATGCGGCCGTGTATACCACAGGTGACGAGCGCCTGCTGCAGAGCTCGGGGCCTCTGCCCAGGCTCCGCGGCGGCCTCAGTGGGGAGGAAATCCGAAGAAGCGGGATGTGTGTGGACTGTGTACACACGGCCGGTCCACTTTGCGGTACAGCAGACTGACACAGCAGTGTAAAGCAGCTCTCCTCCACTAAAAGAGAAGAGAAAAGGGGATTTGGAGAGAGAAAATCCGCTCGGATTCTGTCTTCACACATTCAAGCTGTGTGACTTCGGGCAAATCGCTCCACTGCTCTGGGGTTCCGTCCCCTCGTCTCCGAAACCGAAGGCTTGACACAGCCGCGTCTCCCTGCCCCAGCGTCTGATCGTCCCCAGCTGCGGGTCCCTCGGAGGCCCCTCCGGGCGCGTGCACGCCCCTCACCTAGCACGCGCTCAGCGAGTGCACGCCCGCGGCTCCCTGCGCTCGATCCCAGAGGCTCCGCCCGCCTCACAGCGGCGCAGCTTTTGAAAATCGAGACGGTCTCAGGGCTCCCCTCTGTTCCAAGCCGCCTGGCGGCTCCCCGTGGACCAGCGTAAACTCCGAGGTCCGTGCAGGGGCCCGAAGGCCGAGGTGACCGGGACCCTCCTGAGCTCGCCTCCAGCCAGCCCGCCTTCCCTGTCCTCCCTGGCCTTCTAAAGCTTGGCTCGGCCTTAGAAATGCACACGAGCCGCTGCTGCCAGGCTGAGCATCCTCTCCCGGAGGTTTGCTTTTCTGACTGCTTGTCACTGTGGCCTCAGTTCAGCGCCCCCGCTCAGGCTTCTCTCACCCCCCGGGCAGAGACCTCCCCACCTTCTCCCGTGGTTTCCTGCGTTTCCGCTCGTCCCATTTTGGTTTCGGTCCTGTCTCAGCACAGACTGGGGTGTAAAATAGGCTTAAGGATGTCTTGTACAGCACGAGGAATGCAGCCACCATTTTGTCATAATGTCAATGGAAAATAACCTTTAGAAACTGTGTACAATTTGTTTAAATGTTTGATTCACATAATTTATAAAAGGGTTTCATGATGAACACACATATATACTCAAACAAATAAAGGCTTTTAAAGGCTATCACTATGGAAATACCATCTGTACAAAAAAGTTATTTCAAAGGGTGTTCTTTGAAATAATTTTGAATGGTCCACTTATTTTAAGCGCTGGTTAACACAACTAAATTCTGTCAGCAACAAAGTAAGAATGATAATATCCATCAACATGCATGACAGTTTACAAAGACCCTTCATGCAAACAGCTCTCCTGTTTTGATAAAAAACTGATGAATGATGATTGAAATTTATGAAGGTGTGAAAGTGTTAGTCGCTAGTCATGTCTGACTGTTTCTGATCCGTGGATTGTAGCCTGCCAGGCTCTTCTGTCCATGAGATTCTCCAGGCAAGAATACTGGAGTGGGTTGGCATCACCCACTCCAGGGGAATCTTCCCAACCCAGGGACTGGACCTGGGTCTCCTGTATTGCAGGCAGATTCTCTACTGTCTGAACCACCAGGTATGGTTCAGAACCCCTAATATGAAGATGAAAGCAAAATAAAAAGTCTTCCCTCTAAGAATCGCTGCCACTCCTGTTAATCTAATCACCCTGATATGATAGTGCAACAGAGGGCGTGTGACAGAAATGTTTTCACGAACGCTGCTCACTTCAGGATTGCTTTAAAGGAACCGAGGAAAGTGGAGCCCAAATTTCACTGAGTGAACCACTGATCTTCGGATAAGTGTTTTACCACGAGAGCAGTCATTTTCTGTCATTTAATGCTTAGCATCACCACGGATTCTTGAAGTTCCCTTGCTGTTTGCTTTAGTGCTTTTTCCCTTGTAAGTATCTTTAAGCTGTGGGAAGAAGCATGAGACTCTGCTAACCAAAAGGTAGGTTGCAAAGATGGAAACCACATTAAACCACTTTCTTCATTTTCCTTCCTGCCCAGTGCCACCCTCTGGTCCCCAAAACTTACGGGTTTCGGAAGAATGGTATAACAGACTGCGTATTACGTGGGACCCCCCTTCTTCCCCAGTGAAAGGGTATAGGATTGTCTACAAACCTGTCAGTGGTAAGTCACGCTTTTCAAAAATGTAATCTTTAAAGACAGGTTATTTTTGTTTTTACTTTCCATCACTGGTTTTAAGAAATGGGAAGAGCCTCTTCCCTTTTATGGAAAAAAAAAGAAAAATGTGTTGAAGTTGCCACCTCACCCAAGACACAGCTGGCATGTTAATAAGCAGGATATCTACTTGGCCTACAGTTGACCTTTGCCCACCCCAGACAAGGAGCCCGCCGAGGCGGCCTTTGACTCCGTAGCGGTGAGAGGCTTCTGTGGCTTGATGGGTATGTGAGCTCTAAACCTTTAGACTCTCCAATTTCTAATTCTTCCTCTACCTGTTACTTCTTGGGCTAGTTAGAAAAAGTTTACCAGCTTCTCAGGGTCCTCATCCTGGAGACTGTGTTAAGGTATTCGTCTTTCAGTCGTTAAGCAGTGTCCAGCTCTTCGCGACCCATGTGCCGCAGCACGCCAGGCTTCCCTGTCCTTCGCTATCTCCTGGAGCTTGCTCAGACTCATGTCCATTGAGCTGATGATGCCATCCAACCATCTCTTCCTCTGTTACCCCTTCTCCTGCCCTCAGTTCAAAAGCATCAGTTTTTTGGTGCTCAGCCTTCTTTATGGCCCAGCTCTCTCATCAGTACATGACTACAGGAAAGACCACAACTTTGACTATACAGACCTTTGTCAACAAAGTGGTATCTCTGCTTTTAAATATGGTGTGTAGGTTTGTCATAGCTTCTTAAAAATTTTTATTTATTTTAATAGGAGGATAATTACAATATTGTAGTGGTTTTTGCCGTATACTGACATGAGTCAGCCACGGGACACACATCATAGCTTTCTGAAAACTATGTCAAGGTATAAAATGCATCAGGTTGAGGAAAACTTAAAAATCATCCTTTGGGTCAATAAAAACCTTTCTACCCTCAAAAACACTATGAGTCTCAATTTGTATAGGACATAGCACAGAATATTTTTCCTGACCAATCAAAGCTTCCACTCGGTTGGAACAGAGGTGAAAATGCAAAAGCCCAAAGAAGGCAGATGGTCAAGGGCCTTGGAGGAGGAGTGTCATCTGTGTGACCTCAAGCAGCAGAAGAGGGGCTATGGAGCCCACACTGGTGGTGTATATGGTTGTCCTTATGTGGCACGGTGTGGCATAGTGTCCATGACAAAACGGCCACTAGGGCAACTTAATGCCTTCTGGGGACAAAGCTGCTGTCTGAGGTGGGGTAACCCAAAATGACTCCTGTTTTCTCACGTGCCCCAAAGCCCGTGCCGTCCTGGTGGCTCCACTGTGAAGGCCTCACAATATGGTGGACGGTGAGGTGACGCAGTTTCTTTGGGTAGTTCTAGGGACAGAACTATGTTTAAGAAAAGGACGAGATGCCGTGAAAGCTCTAGCCTGGGAGTCAGGTAGGCGGGAAGTCTTGCAGCGGAACGGGGCTAGACCCAGCCCTCTGTGTGTGTCTCCTGGGCGAGCTGGAGCACAGCGGAGGAAGTACGGTTGGTTCGGAAGCGTCTCTGTTTTCCCCTGTTCTCTGGTAACTGAAATACACTCTTTCTCCTTTAGTTGCTGGCCCAACCCTGGAGACGTTCGTGGGAGCGAACATCCACACCATCCTCATCACCAACCTGCTCAGCGGAATGGACTACAACGTGAAGATATTCGCGTCCCAGGCCTCGGGCTTCAGCGACGCTCTGACCGGCGTGGTGAAAACACGTAAGGCTGGCCGCTGCCCCGTGTGGCGCTCTGCTTGCTTCTCCTCTGTAACTGAAGCCCTGCGGCAGCTCAGCGGTCGCTGTCTCTCCCCTCCAGGGCTGCCCTTTCTGGACGGTGCCTCATGGAAAGCGAGCTGTGCCCCCTACTCAGGGCTGTGGTTCAGAGTCCTAGCTGGCCGGCAGAATGTCAGGAGCTGGCGTTCAAACATACTCGATGGTGGCAGATGGGATTTCCTTCTGGAAAGTCTTTGTTGGTATTTTTCAAATTAGGTGAAATTTTCCATCCAGCCCATATAACCTGATGCAGTCAAACCCCGTCCAAGCTGAGCCAGGGAAAACTTGCCTTTTGTCAAAGCCTTTGCCCCTCTCCACCCTCTCACTCCATCCGTTAAAGATACTTGCACCACTCAAAAGACTTCCTTCTCTGTCTTTTAAGGGTTTGCATGCTGTCTGCACACCATCTGGGACTTCTCCTTGGCACACATCACTCACAGACACCCGTGGCATAATACAGTGTTTTCCAGACTCCGGCACGTGTGTGCCGTATTCCTGCTGTTCCTTATGCTTCCACACCATCTGCTTAATATATTTCTTCAAATCAACTTACAGTTTCTTTTTGTTTTTACTTAAATGCTTTCAAAAACCACAAAACTCTCAACAGAAAACCAGTCTTTTTAATACACGTTGCTTCCCTGGTGGCTCAGCTGGGAAAGAAGCCGCCTGCAATGCAGGAGACCCCGGTTCGATTCCCGGGTCGGGACGATCCCCTGGAGGAGGGAAAGGCTGCCCACTCCAGTATTCTTGGGCTTCCCTTCTGGCTCAGCTGGGAAAGAAGCCGCCTGCAATGCAGGAGACCCCGGTTCGATTCCCGGGTGGGGAAGATCCCCTGGAGGAGGGAAAGGCTGCCCACTCCAGTATTCTTGGGCTTCCCTTCTGGCTCAGCTGGGAAAGAAGCCGCCTGCAGTGCAGGAGACCCCGGTTCGATTCCCGGGTCGGGACGATCCCCTGGAGGAGGGAAAGGCTGCCCACTCCAGTATTCTTGGGCTTCCCTTCTGGCTCAGCTGGGAAAGAAGCCGCCTGCAGTGCAGGAGACCCCGGTTCGATTCCCGGGTCGGGAAGATCCCCTGGAGGAGGGAAAGGCTGCCCACTCCAGTATTCTTGGGCTTCCCTTCTGGCTCAGCTGGGAAAGAAGCCGCCTGCAGTGCAGGAGACCCCGGTTCGATTCCCGGGTCGGGACGATCCCCTGGAGGAGGGAAAGGCTGCCCACTCCAGTATTCTTGGGCTTCCCTTCTGGCTCAGCTGGGAAAGAAGCCGCCTGCAATGCAGGAGACCCCGGTTCGATTCCCGGGTCGGGAAGATCCCCTGGAGGAGGGAAAGGCTGCCCACTCCAGTATTCTTGGGCTTCCCTTCTGGCTCAGCTGGGAAAGAAGCCGCCTGCAATGCAGGAGACCCTGGTTCGATCCCTGGGTCGGGACGATCCCCTGGAGGAGGGAAAGGCTGCCCACTCCAGTATTCTTGGGCTTCCCTTCTGGCTCAGCTGGGAAAGAAGCCGCCTGCAATGCAGGAGACCCCGGTTCGATTCCCGGGTCGGGACGATCCCCTGGAGGAGGGAAAGGCTGCCCACTCCAGTATTCTTGGGCTTCCCTTCTGGCTCAGCTGGGAAAGAAGCCGCCTGCAATGCAGGAGACCCCGGTTCGATTCCCGGGTCGGGACGATCCCCTGGAGGAGGGAAAGGCTGCCCACTCCAGTATTCTTGGGCTTCCCTTCTGGCTCAGCTGGGAAAGAAGCCGCCTGCAATGCAGGAGACCCCGGTTCGATTCCCGGGTCGGGACGATCCCCTGGAGGAGGGAAAGGCTGCCCACTCCAGTATTCTTGGGCTTCCCTTCTGGCTCAGCTGGGAAAGAAGCCGCCTGCAATGCAGGAGACCCCGGTTCGATTCCCGGGTCGGGACGATCCCCTGGAGGAGGGAAAGGCTGCCCACTCCAGTATTCTTGGGCTTCCCTTCTGGCTCAGCTGGGAAAGAAGCCGCCTGCAATGCAGGAGACCCTGGTTTGATCCCTGGGTCGGGAAGATCCCCTGGAGGAGGGAAAGGCTGCCCACTCCAGTATTCTGGCCTGGAGAATTCCATGGATCATATATTCCATGGGGTTGCAAAGAGTTGGACATGACTGAGTGACTTTCACTTTCACTTTAATACACATTAAAGGTAGTACATAAATGACCAAAATAAAAATGGTTTGGCTGTTGAATGTGGGATATCATCCCATATCCCAAGTGATATCAACAGCACGTGGCCCACACTTGAGGATGTTAGTTGTGGTATAATCAGAAGTGTAAACTGTAAATCTTCTAATTAGCTAAGGCCTTGAGCAAATTACCTCTTACCTCTCTGAGCCCACATTTTCTCAACCCTAAAATGAAGATATAATATTAATAGTAATAACTGCTTACAGACTGTTTGGGAAGACGAAAGAGATAGCATATACGAAGGATCTACTGTGTGGCAAGCGCTCGACAAATAGCCTCTTTTATCACTGTGATAATTGTGCTTGGTGAATTTGGGTCATCTCTCACTCTCGTTGCTAATCAAAAAATTATTCCAATGAAAGGAATTTTGTAAGGATGAGGCATATATTGGACCAAACCCCAGGCACCTTTGTCTGGCCACCCGTGTTGTATATAGGGCCTCGGTTCAGTTCAGCCGCTCAGTCATGTCCAACTCTCTGTGACCCCATGGACTGCGGCATGCCAGGCTTCCCTGTCCATCACCAACTCCCCGAGTTAACCCAAGCTCACGTCCACTGAGTCAGTGATGCCATCCAACCATCTCATCCTCTGTCGTCCCCTTCTCTGCCCTTCATTAGAGGAAGCTTCCTGAATTCTTTTTTATGGAAATCTTTAAAATTAGAAAGCTAGATATGGGATCCATTTAATCTCAAAAGAAATAGTGTCTCTCTTCAACAGGGCTTGGAAGCCTTTGGCCTATAGTTCTGATCTCAGACTTGGCAACTGAAATGATAGTGGTGTAGGTACTATGAAGTGAGAGTGTTAGCTGCTCGGTCGTGTCCGACTCTTTGTGACCCCACGGACTACAGCCCGCCAGGCTCCTCTGTCCATCTCCAGGCCCGGACGCTGGAGTGGGTGCCATTCACTTCTCCGGGGCATCTTCCCAACCCAGGGATGGAGCCCAGGTCTCGTGCGCTGCAGGCGGCTTCCTTACCCTCTGAGCCCCCGGGAAGCCTCCAGTGTTTCCGTGAGCCCCTCGCCACCCGGCAGCCTTCCTCAGAAGCCCTGTGAGCCCCCGTGCGTGCCCACCTTCATCGCCTGCCCCTAGTTTGTCCTCCTCTCCCCTCCAGATGCCCCTCCCGTCTGAGCCAGTCCTCCTGTCCCTGACTTTCTCTTGCGCTCTCTTCTTACTGTCTCTCGTATCTCTGTCCTCTCTTCTCCGCTCCCCTCCTTCTGTTTCACCCCTTTTCTCTCCTTTAATAAATGTGGGTATTCCAAACATATTTTAAAATAATGAAAGTATTGAATTGTTTTATCATCTATCCTTAAGGTAAAAATTAGATTGGCTTTCTTTCTTTCTTTTTCCCAAGAATAATAAAACCCTGTAAAATCGAAAATAAATTGATTCACAGTATTTTTAAAATTTAGTGTGGGTATATAAGTCATTATTGGTTTCCTTTTTTTGTGGGGGGAGAGGATTGTTTCATTGCCTTAGGAAAACGGTCTTCCTTTGCTGATCAACAAAAAGGAACAGTGTCATGATGCAAATTGTTACTAGTCCAGATTATTTTTACCATCTTGAAAAATAATTTTAAGCTATTTTTTAATTTTATGAAGTGACTGAAAGAGACATACAAGAGAATGAATGATGTGGATGAAGGCAGAGGTCCTTAGAAAAAGTAAATATCATTAATTTGCTGCTTTTTCTGGTTGGATCTCAGTGGTAAACACTGAATCCTTAGTCCTCAATTGGAGAAACAGTATTTTTACTGCTTCTTCAAATAAACTCGCTGTGAATAACTTTTGTATATAACTGTGTTCGTCCTAAGATGAATAAGAATGCGTGTATTCTTAATCATTTCCTGTTTTCTGTGCTAAATTTTTCCTTTTTAAATTTTCAGAAGCTTGCTCCTTCTCACTCAGCCGTGTTTCGAGGGCAGCCTGTGTGAGCTGCTCCTGTCTGAGTGATTTCCCTTTCGTCCTCTTTGCTCTTCCCTTTTGTTTAAACCATAGCTTTCTCTCAGTGGTTGATGAGTACATATTGTGTTTAACATTTTTGTTATGAAAGTATTATATATTAATTGTGGAATATTTTGAAAGCACAGATTAATGAAGAGGGAAGATTTAAAATCACCCATAATTTCACCATCCATCACAACTGGCTTTTTCCAGACATATATTTCTTTTTTTGTTTACAGGGAACAGACAAACCCTATCATACATCACATTCTGCAACTGCTTTTTACAGTCATAAAATCGCTATCCTTTGTGTAACTTGGTGGGTTTCCTACCACTAGCTGTGGAACCTTGAATTCAAATTTTACCAAAGTTGACTTCGGACTTGGGGATGACTGTGGCGTTGTCTGCAGAGTGACCCAGTCGTGTTTCTGTCTCACTGCAGTGTTTCTGGGTGTGACCGACCTTCAGGCAGACGCGATCCAGACGACCAGCTTGTGTGCCCGCTGGCAGGTGCAGCGCCACGCCACTGCCTACAGGATTGTCCTGGAATCCCGCCAGGGTAAGTGTGACCCGTCACCCGTGCCTCTGCCACGCGCTCGCGTGCTCTGTGCAAGGTACTGCGGACGACACACCGTGAACTGGAGACAAATGCACTCTGCCTGAGGAGGCCACGCTATGCTGTGAGTCGTGCAGGATGTAGTCGGGAGGGCTGCTTAAGCCAGTTGCTTAATCTCTCCAGGTCTCCATTTGCCCGTTTACGGCTAATAGGCAGAACCACAGTGTGGCTCTTGGGGCATCCTGTGAGGACTGAGCTGAGACCACCTGCGTGAAGTGTCTGCAGCTGTGCTCTGTGCATAGTAAACACCCAGGAAGTGTGGCTGCTGTTGGTGGTAGGAGTTGCTTAGGCAAGACTGACAACACGCCTTAAAACTGTACGGCCCTGTTATCTTGGTCCTTACTCTGTGGAGATCTGGGTTTGACTTCAGTGCTTCTCTCAGTGATTTTTTTTACTTTTGGGGATAATTGATGAGCAGCAAACTCATTCAGGAGATGAAGTGATGTATCTGTGCTATCCATGGGCAGTACATTAGCATCAAAGCTCTCAAGTTCATCTACAGTTTCGGATTTGGCTTCAAAGGTGAAACACTTAAAATGTCTGCTATTTTCACTAAAAGTATCAAGAACAATAACAAAAGACGGATTCTCCAAGAATGAGTTTCCAGGAACTGTTAATCTTGTTTTGTCATTGTGAGCGTGAATAATATTCAGAAGATGGGATCAAATAATGAAAATTTCTTTGATCAGATTTGTATTGTCGGTAGGAAAGATCGTCTTGTTGTTTGGGGGGCGGGACAGAGCCAACATTACAGAATTCCAGATGGCATTTTTTAACCTTTCAAATTTGCTGATAAGGTCATTAATTTTGAAATAATTGACTAAGTCATCGCTGCTGCAGGCTCTCCTCTAGCGCTGCAGGTGGAGGCCACTCTCTAGGTGTGGGGCATGGGCCTCTTGCGTGGCTCCTCCTGTGAAGCACAGACTCGGCACTCTGGCCTCCGGAGGTGCAGTGCGGGCTCAGCAGTTGTGGTTCATGGGCTCAGAAGCCCGCGGCACGAGGAATCTTCCCAGACCAGGGATCAAACCCATGTCCCCTGCACTGGCAGGTGGACTCTTATCCACTGGATCACTGGGGAAGTCCTCGCGATTGTTACTGCTTTTTTATTTCTGGATAAACGATAAATGGTTTCCTCACTTAAAAAAGCAGAAAGGGCTAATTTTTCAGATCTGGATGGGACTTGTCTTTAGTTAGTAGCACACATCCCTGGCTATAACTACATTTTAAATGCAGGAATCCGCTTTTACTCTAATCCAGGAAGTGGAAAGCATAGTTTAGTAAAGCACTGAGAGTTTAGCAGAGTTGCTGGAAATGAGCTGAAAATATGAGATAGAATATTAGAAACACAAGAAGGGATTTCTGCCAACACTAAGCAAGGCTTTGTCTCTGCAGGCGTGCTAATAAGCCACTGATTCCTTGATTCCCTGCGTGTGATCCTGTAAAGGTCCCTTAAGCCAGACATCGGCTAAGCATATGGGAGTGGCTTTAATCTGCAATAAACACTGAATAAGGAAAAGTCAGGACAAATCACTTGGATTCTGTGGTGGTTTTCTGAGATGCTTAACCTGGATTGTCGGGTCCATGAATCAAGGCAAACTGGAAGTGGTCAAACAGGAGATGGCAAGAGTGAACATGGACATTCTAGGAATCAGCAAACTCAGATGGACTGGAATGGGTGAATTTAACTCAGATGAGCATTACATCTACTACTGTGGGCAGGAATCCCTCAGAAGAAATGGAGTAGCCCTCATGGTCAACAAAAGAGTCTGAAATGCTGTTCAGTTCAGTTCAGTCACTCAGTCGTGTCCGACTCTTTGTGACCTCATGGACCGCAGCACACCAGGCCTCCCTGTCCATCACCAACTCCTGGAGTTTACATGAGATGCAGTACTTGAATGAAATCTCAAAAATGGCAGAATGATCTCTGTTTGTTTCCAAGGCAAACTATTCAATATCACAGTAATTTGTCTATGCCCCCGACCAATAACGCGGAAGAAGCTGAAGTTGAACGGTTCTATGAAGACCTACAAGACCTTCTAGAAACCAACACCCAAAAAAGATGTCCTCTTCATTATAGGGGACTGGAATGCAGAAGTAAGCAGTCAACAGCTACCTGGAGTAACAGGCAGATTTGGCCTTGGAGTACAGAATGAAGCAGGCAAAGACTAATAGAGTTTTGCTAAAAGAATGCACTGGTCATAGCAAACACCCTCTTCCAACAACACAAGGGAAGACTCTACATGTGGACATCACCAGATGGTCAACACCGAAATCAGATTGATTATATTCTTTGTAGCCAAAGATGGAGAAGCGCTATACAGTCAGCAAAAACACGACCGGGAGCTGACTGTGGCTCAGATCATGAACTCCTTATTGCCAAATTCAGACTGAAATTGAAGAAAGTAGGGAAAACCACTAGACCATTCAGGTATGACCTGAATCAAATCCCTTATGATTATACAGTGGAAGTGAGAAACAGATTTAAGGGCCTAGATCTGATAGATAGAGTGCCTGATGACTATGGAATGAGGTTCGTGACATTGTACAGGAGACAGGGGTCAAGACCATCCCCAAGAAAACGAGATGCAAAAAGGCAAGATGGCTGAAGAGGCGTTACAAATAGCTGTGAAAAGAAGAGACACTAAAGGCCAAGGAGAAAAGGAAAGATATACCCATCTGAATGCAGAGTTCCACAGAACAGCAAGGAGAGATAAGAAAGCCTTCTTCAGCAATCAATGCAAAGAAATAGAGGAAAAAAATAGAATGGGAAAGACTAGAGATCTCATCAAGAAAATTAGAGATACCAACATTTCATGCAAAGAGGGGCACAATAAAGGACAGAAATTGTATGGACCTAACAGAAGCAGAAGATATTCAGAAGTGGCAAGAATACACGAAAGGACTGTACAAAAAGACATCTTGATGACCCAGATAACCACGGTGGAGTTATCACTCACCGAGAGCCAGACATCCTGGGATGCAAAGTCAAGAGGCCTTAGGAAGCATCATTACAAACAAAGCGAGTGGGGATGATGGAATCCCAGTGGAGCTATTTCAGATCCTAAAAGATGATGCTGTGTAAGTGCCACACTCAGTATGCCAGCAAATTTGGAAAAGTTGCCAGTAGCCACAGGACTGAAAAGGTCAGTTTTCATTCCAGTTCCAAAGAAAGGCAGTGCCAAAGAATGCTCAAAGTACTGCACAATTGCACTCATCTCACACACTAGCCAAGTAATTCTCCAAGCAAGGGTTCAACAGTACATGAACCATGAACTTCCAGATGTTCAAGCTGGATTTAGAAAAGGCACAGGAACCAGAGATCAAATTGCCAACATCCATTGGATCATTGAAAAAGCAAGAGAGTTCCAAAAAAAACATCTACTTCTGCTTTATTGACTACGCCAAAGCCTTTGACTGTGTGGATCACAACAAATTGTGGAAAATTCTTCAAGAGATGGGAATACCAGACCACCTTACCTGCCTCCTGAGGAATCTGTATGGAGGTCAAGAAGGAACAGTTAGAACTGGACATGGAACAACAGACTGGTTCCAAAGAGGAAAAGGAGTACGTCAAGGCTGTATATTGTCATCCTGCGTATTTAACTTCTATGCAGAGTACATCATGAGAAATGCTGGGCTGGAGGAGGCACAAGCTGGAATCAAGATTGCTGGGAGAAATAGCAATAACCTCAGATATGCAGATGACACGACCCTTATGGCAGAAAGTGAAGAACTAAAGAACCTCTAGAGGAAAGTGAAAGAGGAGAGTGAAAAAGCTTGAAACTCAACATTCAGAAAACTAAGATCATGGCATCTGGTCCCATCACTTCATGGAAAATACATGGGGAAACAGTGAAAGGCTTTATATTTTTGGACTCCAAAATCACTGCAGATGGTGATTGCAGCCATGAAATTAAAAGACACTTACTCCTTGGAAGGAAAGCTATGACCAACATAGACAGCATATTAAAAAGCAGAGACATTACTTTGCCAACAAAGGTCCGTGTAGTCAAAGCTATGGTTTTTCCAGTAGTCATGTATGGATGTGAGAGTTGGACTGTGAAGAAGGCTGAGTGCCGAAGAACTGATGCTTTTGAACTATGGTGTTGGAGAAGACTCTTGAGAGTCCCTTGGACTGCAAGGAGACACAACCAGTCAATCCTAAAAGAAGTCAGTCCTGAATATTCATTGGAAGGACTGATGCTGAAGCTGAAACTCCAATATTTTGTCCACCTGATGCAAAGAACTGACTCTTTGGAAAAGATCCTGATGCTGGGAAAGATTGAAGGCGGGAGGAGAAGGGGATGACAGAGGATGAGGTGGTTGGACGGCATCACCGACTCGATGGATATGAGTTTGAGTAAACTCTGGGAGCTGGTGATGGACAGGGAGGCCTGGCGTGCTGCAGTCTGTGGAGTCGCAGAGTCGGACACGACTGAGCGACTGAACTGAACTGAAGCAGAGTTAGATGAAAGATATGCAACTGTTGACAATACCTATAAAGTCTTGAGGAGTCATGTTCCATTTATCTTTTTAAGACTAGCTGAGTCATACTTTAATAGACAGCAGTTGACAGTTATCACATTTGGTGGTACTTGTTAAGCCTTAGCAACATAGTAACTATGAAGATCACACATCCAAATTACCCCAGAGTATTTTCATGTAAGACGCCATTTAAGAAGTTGACAGGATGGGACGGAGGCTCCTGCAGATAGTCATTAGCTTTTATTGAAAATCATGTTTATACAGATTGACATAAAGATATCAAAACTGTCTTTATCAAGAAATTAGTGAAATCCATCAGGGTATTTTTTTTTATTAAATGCTTTTACAAATAGTATTGGGATTCTTATCAGACAATGTGACGTTATCAATGATAACATTGATCTGGTCACCTAAAACCTCAATAAGCTCTTGGTGGACCTCCCAGGTGACTCACTTTAAAGAATCCTCCTGCCGATTCTGGAAATGCGGCAGATGTGGGCTCAGTGTCTGGCTCGGGAAGGTCCCCTGGCGGAGGAAGTGGCAGCCCACTCCAGGGTTCTCGCCTGGAGAAACCCACGGACAGAGCAGCCTGGCAGGTTACAGTCGATGTAGCTGCAAAGAGTCAGACACAACTGAGCAACTGAGTGTGTGCACACACACGCACGCACACGCGTACACACACACACACGCACGCACGTGCACACACACACACACACACACACACACAAGCTCTTGCTGAAGCCAAGTGTTTTACTAGAAATACGAGTCCCCGCTTCCTTCTTATCTTCCAGTTAAATTAATTTGTATTTTGCCAGGATTATTTTCAGGCTTCCAAAAACCTCTTCAGCTGAGCCTCAACAGTCTCAATTCAGCAAGAATGAACAAAAGTATTGTTCAGTTTATTTTTCATCAGCAGTTATAGCTGAGCAATTTTTTAGCCCAATTAGCCTACATCTTATTCACTCAGGTGTCCAGCTGCATATTATTAACCAACTAGACAGCAACAGATTCTAATTGATAGCCAGGGGTGGGAGTTAACGTGGGGAATATGTTTCAATATTTTAACTTACACGATTTAGGGTAGGGAATAGTCTTTCCACTTTGTTTTTTTATTTAATTTTTATTGTGTACTGGAATACAGTTGATTCATAATGTCATGTTTGTGTTGGGTGTACAGCCACCTGATTAAGTTATACATAAGTGTCTGCTTTGGATTCTTTTCCCAGTAGGCTGTTAGAGTGCTGAGTACTACAGGGTAGGTCCTTGCTGATTATCTATTGTATGCATATTACTGCATATGTTAATCCCCACCTCCTAATTCATGCCTTGAAGTCTTTCCACTTTGCACTGGGGAAGAATTGGGTTGAGTTTCTCTATCTCACAGAGCGATGTGATCCTCATTCCTGATCGCTGCTGTTGGACATGTGATCAGATGTACCTTCTTCCATGGGTGCCTGCGTCCCTGGGCTCCACTGTTTCACCTCGGGAACACCTCCTGCTGGCTACACGTGCTGCCTCTGCAGAAGTGTCAGTCCTTCCGCTTCAACCAGAGGAGAAATTAGAGAGGACGGGACCCAGTTTCTCTGCATGATAGACAAGAGCCTTACCCCAGGCTGGCTTATTTCTGAATGCCTCTGCCAAACTCCTGGGCTTCCCAGGTGGCGCTAGTAGTGAAGAGCCCGCCTGGCAATGCGGGAGCCAGAAGAGAGGCAGGTTCAGTCCCTGGGCAGGAAGATCCCCAGGAGGAGGGCATGGCAACCCGCTCCAGTGTTCCTGCCTGGAGAGCCCCATGGACAGAGGAGCCTGGCGGGCTGCAGTCCACAGGGCTGCACAGAGTCAGACAGGACAGAAGCGACTCGGCACACGGGTACGCACTGCCAAACTCCCACTGCCTGACGGGCGGCGCTCTCTCTGTGTTTTGAATCCCCCGTGTCTGATCTCATGCACTTTTACTGAGATGAAGTTGGTAGATTTCTGCTCTAACCCGACAGCTGGTCAGTGTTCTTCTCTGAGCCTCCGTTTTTCCCAAATGACTTCTTTTGAGGACTTTTCCTGTGGTCATACCTATAAATCTCCAAGGAGTTTGTGAATAAAGCAGCCAGGCTATATCATTCAGGTGTGCTTGCTTTGTTTCTAAATGGTAAAAAGCACAAATAACAGGGACTCAGATGGAAAGGTCACCCATACCTAGCACACCGAGACATCCCCCAGCGTCCGCCTCCGGCGCGTGGAAGCCGCGGGGTTCAGATGCCCTCGCCAAGGGGAAGCCGGACCGCATTCCCCGCTCTCTCTCCTCCGCCTTCCTTCTCAGCAGACGGAGAGCCGGCCCGGTCGAGTCCAGACGCGCATCCTCCTAGCTTCAGCTTCACCGTCTTAGCTAGAAGGAAGCTCTTCTCTCTCAGCAATTCCCACAGAAGTCCAGGACCTCGAGTCATGTTGGCCTGGTTTGGGGTCGCATCCCCCTGAATCTGTCACTGAGTTCATGGAATATGCATGGACTCAACGGCGAGTGAGACCTGGCTCTTTCCCAGCCTGTGTCTGGGGAGAGCTGGGCGTTCTTACTCAGGCCTTCCCAAGTCAAAAGACCAGGGTCAGGTTCAACGAAAAAAAGATCACATGTTAGACAGGCAAAAACAACAGCTGTCCTCTACTTGTGTAAATATTATGACAGGTTTTTCATAGCCAAGAAGAAAAAAAAGAAAGATTACCAGAAGGATCAAGTCCTCTCTAGAGAGTGAAATCCAATATGCTTTCGAGTCAGGCATTAGACTTTCCAAATTGTCGGTATTTTAGGACAGACCAGCGTTTGAGAGGCGCAGGGCTGGTTTTGAGTGCCTCGGAACCCCTGAGAGCCTCCGTCAGTTCTCCAGCCGCTGCAGAGCGCCGCCTCTCTGCCCTGCCGTGTTTGAATCGACGTGGCACCTGCGGGTGGATGGAGATATGCACCTCACACTGTATTCCCTCCCTAATCCCGTTAACTTGGTAAACTTCTTTTTAGCCTGATTTTTTCCTAAGTTTCAAAGATGCTCACCTTGTCTTCTGTCTTTCGGTGCTGAAATGTCTAGTTCCCTGTCATCTATTAACCAGAATAGACAATTGCAGCATAGTGGAGAGCCTACATTATTAGGGACCAGATCCCAAAACAAAAGATCATACAAAACGAGCCTGTTCCCAAGATTCAACTTTTTGAAGCACTGATACCATGTTCAGGGGTCACAGGATTTGAAAGACCCAGAGAGTGGAAAGCATGTATCATCAGATTCCAACTGCGTCTACTGGATCTGGGACCTTCTTTGCTTGCAGATCTCAGTAACCCCTCCTGAGCCACTTGGGAGTCAAGTTGGTGCATTACAGTCACCCAAAGAATGTGTTTAGCATGACCTCATGAGAATGAGGCTCAGTGACAGATTTTCCCCCTTGTTCCAAAAAAAAAAAGTTAACTTCTGGCCTTTGGCACAAGAGGGCAAGGAAATTAGTCATCATTTGATCAGTTTAAATGCTTTTCTTTAAGGCAAGGCCGTGAGTCACACATGCGGACCCACCCCCGTGCGTGTACCCTGCTCCGTCAGCCTTGGGAGCAACCTGCTTCCGTTTCCTGTTAATTTCCCAGCGCTTGTTCCAGCTTCCCAATGATTCGTAGGCTTTGTTTTGTTATGCAGCGGTGAAACCTGTTTGTACTCTGTTGTCAAGGGTCTATAACGTGCGTGGTATTCATGAGAAATAGAAGAAATGACAGAAAGTACATTTCTAGAATTAATTCCTGGAGAGTCTCTCAAGTTTTTGTGGAGATAGGTAAAGATGATCCATGCATAGGATTTGGGAAACGTTTGTATTACAGGTGGCTCACAGAAGCTTGCAGGAGGCTCCAGAGTGGTTAGGGTCAAAATAAAGCTGCTGTTACCGTGTTCTGAGCCCAGGAACCCAAGGCTGAGCTTGGATATCAGCCAAGCAGAAGGCAGGGTTTACTAATATTTTCTTACTCTTAAGTTCCTTTCACAGCTATTTAAATCTCACAAACACCTTAAATAGTTTCAATTTCATCATTTTCTATAATATCTAATAAAGAAAATATTGAGGTAGACCTATGTTTGAAAGAAATATATTACTAAACATAAAGTTCACTTTCGAAGTTCTTTAATATTGACAATTATAAAAATAAATTTCAGATTCCATTCAACAGATGGCCTTACTTTAATTACATTTTTAAAAAATCAGGATTTGTCCATAGATAAAACCTACTTCAGTGAACAATGCAGAGAAATAGAGGAAAACATTAGAATGGGAAAGACTAGAGATCTCCTCAAGAAAGTTAGAGATACCAAGGGAACATTTCATGCAAAGATGGGCTCGATAAAGGACAGAAATGGTATAGACCTCACAGAAGCAGAAGATATTAAGAGGTGGCAAGAATACACAGAAGAACTGTACAAAGATCTTCTCAGCCCAGATAACCACGACGGTGTGATCACTCACCTAAAACTAGACATCCTGGAGTGTGAAGTCAAGTGGACCTCAGGAAGCATCGCTACGAACAAAGCTAGTGGAGGTGATGGAATTCCAGCTGAGCTATTTCAGATCCTAAAAGATGATGCTGTGAAAGTGCTGCACTCAGTATGCCAGCAAATATGGAAACCTCAGCCGTGGCCATAGGCCTGGAAAAGGTCAGTTTTCACTCCAATCCCAAAGAAAGGCAATGCCTAAGAATGTTCAAACTGCCGCACAATTGCACTGATCTCACACGCTAGTAAAGTAATGCTCAAAATTCTCCAAGCCAGGCTTTAATAGTACATGAGCTGTGATCTTCCAGATGTTCAAATTGGATTTAGAAAAGGCAGAGGAACCAGAGATCAAATTGCCAACATCTGTTGGAAAGCAAGAGAATTCCAGAAAAACATTTGCTTCAGCTTTATTGACTATGCCAAAGCCTTTGACTGTGTGGATCACAACAAACTGTGGAAAATTCTTCAAGAGATGAGAATACCAGACCACCTTACCTGCTTCCTGAGAAATCTGTATGCAGGCCAGGAAGCAACAGTTAGAACCAGTTCCAAATTAAGAAAGGAGTATTTCAAGGCTGTATATTGTCAACCTGCTTATTTAACTTATATGCAGGGTACAGCATGAGAAATGCCAGGATGGATGAAGCACAAGCTGGAATCAAGATTGCTGGAAGAAATATAAAAAACCTCAGATACGCAGATGACATCACCGTTATGGCAGAAAGTGAAGAGGAACTAAAGAGCCTCTTGATGAAAGTGAAAGAGGAGAGGGAAAAATTTGGCTTAAAGCTCAACATTCAGATAACTAAGATCATGGCATCCAGTCCCATCACTTCATGGGAAATAGATGGGGAAACAATGGAAACAGTGTCAGCCTTTATTTCGGGGGGCTCCAAAATCACTGTAGATGGTGACTGCAGCCATGAAATTAAAAGACACTTACTTCTTGGAAGAAAAGTTATGACCAACTTAGACAGCATATTAAAAAGCAGAGACATTACTTTGCTGAAAAAAGTCCTTCTAGTCAAAGCTATGGTTTTTCCAGTAGTCATGTATTGATGTGAGAGTTGGACTATAAAGAAAGCTGAGTGCTGAAGAATTGATGCTTTAAAACTGTGGTGTTGGAGAAGACTCTTGAGAGTCTCTTGGACTGCAAGGAGATCCAACCAGTCAATCCTAAAGGAAATCAGTCCTGAATATTCATTGGAAGGACTGATGCTAAACCTCCAATACTTTGGCCACCTGATGTGAAGAACTAACTCACTGGAAAAGACCCTGATGCTGGGAAAGGTTGAAGGTGGGAGGAGAAGGGGACGTCAGAGGATGAGATGGTTGGATGGCATCACCAACTCAATAGATATGAGTTTGAGTAAGCTCCGGGATTTGGTGATGGACAGGGAGGCCTGGCGTGCTGTAGTCCATGGGCTTGCAAAGAGTCAGACACGACTGAAGTGACTTAGCACAGCACATGGTATATTCAGTTCAGTTGCTCAGTCGTGTCTGACTCTTTGCAATCCCATGAATCGCAGCACGCCAGGCCTCCCTGTCCATCACCAACTCCCGGAGTTCACTCAGGCTTACGTCCATCGAGTCAGTGATGCCATCCAGCCATCTCATCCTCTGTTGTCCCCTTCTCCTCCTGCCCCCAATCCCTCCCAGCGTCAGAGTCTTTTCCAATGAGTCAGCTCTTCGCATGAGGTGGTCAAAGTACTGGAGTTTCAGCTCTAGCATCATTCCTTCCAAAGAACACCCAGGGCTGATCTCCTTTAGAATGGACTGGTTGGATCTCCTTGCAGTCCAAGAGACTAATGGAAATTAAAGCAACATCCTCTGAAACTGGACTTCTAAGTTTGGAATTTACATTTTAGTTCAGCTACTTAGTGTATGGACTTGGGTAAACTACTAATTTTTCTGGTCTTCAGTTTCTTGTCTTTAAATTGGGGATAATTATAAGGATCAAATGGATTAACACATGTAAAATCCTTAGAGCAGCGCCTGCTGTGTGGTGAGTGCTAAGTGAACGTTGGCCATTGTTGCCTTTGTTGTGTTTTTATCGTTAAACACCAAGCACAGAGCCTGGTGGTCTTCCCTCGTGGTGCTAGAGGTAAAGAACCTGCCTGTCCATGCAGGAGACATCCTAAGAGACACAGGTTCGATCCCTGGCCTGGGAGGGTCCCCTGGAGGGGGTCATGGCAACCCAATCCAGTGTTCATGCCTGCAGAATCTTGTGGATGGAGGAGCCTGGTGGGCTACAGTCCATGGGGTCGCAAAGTGTCGGTCATGACCAAAGTGCTTAGCCTGCACACACAGAGCCTGGTACTAAAATAAGCTCTCAGTCATATTGGGAATCCTAATTTTTAAAAAATAATATATTCACCTCCGCACCTGTCCAAAAGATCAGTGCAGATGTGTGCATATAATTATAAACAGGAACAATTCTCCATTTGTTAAGTCCTCAACAGCCTTTTACTAGTCAATCTCATTTCTGAACATATAAAATTCAATTTTCAATTATTAAAGAAAAACAATGGATATATTAATTGTTTTGAAAAAAGATACAATCACTCAAACAAGTTTAATTCATTCTGGAGTTATCTGAATAGGCCTTACATACTAAGTGTTTTAGAAGCAAATCCTCTATTGGTGGCTATTAAAAAAAAATTCATGTATGTATGTTTTGTCATATATGTTTTGTTTTGATTATAGATACACAAAAGCAAGAATCCACTTTGGGTGGCGGGACAAACAGGCATTGCTTCTATGGACTTCAGCCTGATTCAGAATATAAAATCAGTGTTTACACAAAGCTCCAGGAGATGGAGGGACCCAGCGTGAGCATAATGGGAAAAACACGTAAGTCAAAGGCGTTCTCTCTTGAGCCCTGTATCCATGAACAAGCAGTATTTTAGGAACATGGTTTTGGTTCGGAAACCTTATTCCGTCTATAAAAACATTAGCCATTGTGCCCTGGAATATCTGTGCTACAAGCGTTGCTCTTTGTACCCAGCCCCGGAATTCACTGCCTGTGGCCGCGGTCTGTGGATTTCCCCATCTCTGCCTGTTGCCCCAGGGGACTGTAAGGCCGTAGGCAGGCAAAGTGCTTGAAACAATGGCCCCTATTGTGAGGCTTCCATTAGGAACATCTGTGGGGCCTGGAGTGTGAGATGAAGTGTAAGAGCTGGGTCCTGACACTGGAACAATGGCCCAGCACTCCAGCCTCGGGGGTGGGAGTGGGGCCAGGACGTGCCAGCTGGCCGACCCGGCCTTGCCTCCTCAAGAGGCTCTGATGCTTTTTCCAAATTGGCAGGGAACCTGACGCACGCAAGGGAAAGGCAGAGTCTAAAAGGGAAAGAGAGCACTTTCTACGTAGTCTAAATGGCAAGGAAGGCGGCAACTGCCTGGTGCCCTTTTAATCAAAGATTCCTGACCTAGAGGCCATAAGCATGAAGTGGTTTGATTGGTACTGAATTCTGGGAGATACCGGTGTGTCCCCAACTCAGTGTCTTGAACTTAAACTTGCAATCCTCAAGGACTGGTGTCCGAATAGGTGGCCGACGATCGGCTTTCTTGAAAGCCCCTCTCTCACGTGTCTGGCGTTTAGAAAGTTCCGCTACCCAGCTGTATAGGTCTTTCCGTTTCTCTGTACACACACAAAAAATCACCATCAATATACAATCTTCAAACACAGACGGTGAAAGTGTAGCTAGTGGAATCATCTGCTTTCCAACACGAGGACTTTATTTCATAACACTGGAAGTCAACATTTTACATCACGTGTATTTTTGAGGTATCCTTTGCACTCCTTAAGATTCACCCCAAGTGTACAAGTCAGTGGCTTCTGGACATTTCGAGAGCTCTGCAGCCTTTGCTGCAGCTCAGTGTTGGGACGTTCCCCCCGCCTGGAGATCCGTCAGGCTCGTCCGCAGCGAGCCCTCCTCCCACAGTCGGCTCCAGGCAGCCTCCGTTCTGTTCTTACACATTTGTCTCTCCCAGACATTTCGTAAAAATGGAAGTATGCAACAGGTCGTCTTTTGCGTCTGGTATCTTTCACTCAGCGTGTGTTTTTGAGTTTTATCCACGTTGGAGAACGTAGCAGTCTCTTCTTGCGTTTTATTGCTCATTAGAATTTGGTTTTGGGCAGAGGATTCTATAATTTTGAAATTATTAGGCGCCTGTTAGGGCTTCAGATTTAAAGTCTAAAAAGCTTGTTTGGGGGTCCTTTTTTCCATTGTTGCCTTAGGCAGTTTAACGTCTCTGAGCTGCTGTTTGCTTACAATAAAATTACATACCTTTTTTCTTAGCTTAGTTTGGTGGCGGTGAAGATCCACTGGAAAGACCCCGCTGAGGACTTTGCAACTGCGTTTTATTTTATTGAAAAATATTTTTGGTATCGCTCTTCTTCCCTTTAAATAAAAAATCTTTAGGCCACACCGTGTGGTGTGCAGGGCCTGAGCTCCCCACCAAGGGGTGGGCTTGCGCCCTGCAGTGGGAGTCGGGGTCCTAACTCCGGGCCATCAGGGAAGTCCCTCTTGCTGTCTTCCTGAAAGTCAGAAACCACGGCCATGCGGTTAGAGCTCCCATCACACATGTTTTCTCTGGGCCATTTTTTTTTTTTACGTTTTAAAGTATTCTCGAAAATTCGAAAGCTCTGACAACACAGGGCTCACATATCCTCATGCAGCTAAACATATGGAAAGCTAGTAACTTCCGCGTCTTTGGACGGTGTACACGCTCTGAAGTTTGTTATTCCTGAATGTTTAGGCAGAGTTCTTTGCTCCCATTCATTATGTGCCTGACCTCCAAAAATATTTGAGTTGGGGCCCCTGGTCTAGTTCGGCTTCCCTTAACCCTAACCTCACCACTGTTAACGACCCGTCCAGGATTCACTTGGAAAGCTCTGCTTGATGTGAACGTTTTTCTTGTGTGGGGACATCTGCCATTGCAGGGCTTCTACCCACTGGCCCCGCTCAACCTCCGAGAGCAAATGCAGAGACCGAGACTGTTCCCTCCTCCGGGACAGCTTCTCCCAAACTCGAGGACGGGGACCCTCTGTGTGCCCGCAGGGGATATAAGCACTCTCGCCAGTTCACTGTGGTTCTTACCAAGAGGTTCTTGGGCCAGATGTTCTGACCAAACATATTAATCTGGCTGCCACAGGCACTCGTGGATTTGGTTCTCGAATTTATTGACTGAACTTGCGATTTATCTCAGCTTTTCACATTGAAGAAAATGCACCATTGTAAAGACAACCAGCTGCTTCCACAGATTTTAGGCTTTAGAAATATTTTATAGTGCTTTCAAACATGTTTTGCAATCCTAGTTTTAATACTAAAATGTCTCAAATGTTTTTACTTGTGAAAATTTTTAGTTGCCAAAAAATTGCCTTTAAAATATCAAAGTGGTTTCCTCTGTCTCTAATAACGCAACAGAAGGCGCAGAGTGTGTTGCCGCCTCCCTTCTTTGGCCATCCTGCTCTTGTCTTGTCTGTCTTCTGTATTTTGGCCATGCTGTGTGGCACATGATACGGTTTCCTGACCAGGGATCAAACCTGGGCCTCTTCAGTGAAAGCATCGAATCCTACCCACCAGGCCACCAGAGAATGCCCCCCTTTTTTCATTTTTTCTTCCCCCCCAAGCTCATTTATATCAGCTTGATCTCCTCCAAGAAATTCTGCCTGTTGTATGTAGTTATGTGTGTGTGTATTAGATATATTACCGCATAGATATATATAGATAAACCTGTATTAATCAGTTAAATAGAATTTTTTGTTTCACAAATGGGATCATACCATTGTATTCTGTTTCATTTCATATAATAACTAATCTGAAACATTTTTCTGTATCAGTAATACAGTTACCTCATCCCTTTAAAGGTTGAATTGCTTTACTCAATAATGTCAGTTTATTGGTTCCTGGAATTGGAAGAGACCTTAACATTCATCTCCTCCAACCTTCCTGCCAGTGAAGGTGCCCCCTTACAGCATTCACAGCGAACAGCCTGCCTGAGCTCAAAACCTTCCAGCTGTTTGGGACTTACTGTCTCCAGAGGCTAAACATCCCCCTGATTAGTTGAGAGTTTTCCCTTGTATTATACTGGGATCGGGGAAAGCAATGGCACCCCACTCCAGTACTCTTGCCTGGAAGATCCCATGGGCAGAGGAGCCTGGTAGGCTGCAGTCCATGGGGTCACTAAGAGTTGGACACAACTGAGCGACTTCACTTCCACTCTTCACTTTCATAAATTGGAAAAGGAAATGGCAACCCACTCCAGCGTTCTTGCCTGGAGAATCCCAGGGACGGCGGAGCCTGGTGGGCTGCCGTCTATGGGGTTGCACAGAGTCGGACGTGACTGAAGCGGCTTAGCAGCAGCAGCAGCATACTGGGATAAGAAAGATAATATTCTCAAGTTTTCTTTAGTGTCAAATAAGAATTTTTTAAAAAAGAATATGCAAAAAATAACATTAGGATGTTTACTCCACTTAACGATGCCGTAGCTTCCTGGTGCCCTGCCATGTGAATTGGTAGGAAAGTCACAGCTCTTATGTGACTGTGGCCATGGCCTTTAACCTAACCGCACCTCTGCGCTTGACACGTTTCTCAGCCCTCCTCACCCGGGTTACTGATCAGGACGCGCTGCAGCCTCCCAGGGTCCTGCTGTCTGGTTCTCAGAGCTGAGTTTCCCAGGCGCAGTCTGACCACGGCCGAGGGTGAATCGGCTCTGGGGGCCCATGTCCTGAGAATGCAGGGTGAACAGGGAGGAGGTGCTCGTGGACGTGGGCTGATGGTCCGTCCTCAGGCAGAAGGGAGCTGCTCTGTAGTGAAAGCAGCAGAGACTCGTCTGGAATAGGCTGGAGGGCCCCGCCTCAAAGCAGCGTTGAGACCACTTTGAACTGACGGTTTGACTGCGCCGACTCCCGCTGGGTGAACTGGACTGTGGCAAAATGGCATTTCAAGCCTTCGGTCTGAGGTTGAGGAGATGGTTGGAACCAGCTTTCATGGGCTTTGGCTGATTTACAGCGGGCCCTAAATTCACTAAGTTCTCAAAGAAAACAGCTGTCAGAATCATTGACTCCCCTGAAGAGTTATGACTCCATGACCTCCCTCTCTTCACAGATGAGAAGGTTAACTGATGTTCTCTGCTTTTCAGAATCGCTTCCTACTCAGCCACCGACGTTCCCTCCAACCATCCCACCAGCAAAAGAAGGTAAAAAAACATGATGTAATCATGATGTGATTTTAGGTTTTGGATTTCTGTTGGATTTGTTTGTTTCTTCATTTAAAAACCAAGGTATTAATAAAAGATAGTTTTGCCTTAATACAAGTGCTTATATCAGACCCTTAGGGGGAACAGATTTGCAATGAGTAGCAAGTAAGACATAGCAATCTAATGTGCAGTGTAAAGAATGTAGGCAACAGTATTGTACTGTAATTATGTGCTGAGACAGAGGTGCTAAATAGCACTATGTCAACCAAAGTACAATATATAAATGTAAATTAATATACATTATATACAATGTAAATTACATATAAACAAATGTAAATTATAAATGTGAATCTAATTAACATATTGTGCACTTTAAATCTTTGCAGTGTCATATGTCAAATATACTCAATAAAAAGCCATCTGAAAGTAGAATCTGCACACACAAAGTAGATTTTCAAACAGAATTTTCATAGTTATTTCGTTGAAAATATCAGAATGGTACATGTTTGCCAAAGAAGGATAGTTGTGTAGCCTGGGGGTGCAGGTTATAATTGTGTAGGTTGTGATTGTGTAGCTGTGTGGGTTATGATTGTGTAGCTGTGTAGATTGTGATTGTGTAGCTGTGTGGGTTGTGATTGTGTAGCTGTGTAGATTGTGATTGTGTAGCTGTGTAGATTGATTGTGTAGCTGTGTGGGTTGTGATTGTGTAGCGATGTGGGTTGTGATTGTGTAGCGGTGTGGGTTGTGATTGTGTAGCGGTGTGGGTTGTGATTGTGTAGCGGTGTGGGTTGTGATTGTGTAGCTGTGTGGGTTGTGATTGTGTAGTTGTGCGGGTTGTGACTGTGTAGCTCTGAAGGTTATGATTGTGTAGCTGTGTAGGTTGTGATTGTGTAGCTGTGTGCGTTGTGATTGTGTAGCTGTGTGTGTTGTGATTGTGTAGCTGTGTGCGTTGTGATTGTGTAGCGATGTGGGTTGTGATTGTGTAGCGATGTGGGTTTGTGTAGCTGTGTAGGTTGTGATTGTGTAGCTATGTGGGTTGTGATTGTGTAGTTGTTCGGGTTGTGACTGTAGCTCTGTAGGTTATGATTGTGTAGCTGTGTAGGTTGTGATTGTGTAGCTGTGTGGGTTGTGATTGTGTAGCTATGTGGGTTGTGATTGTGTAGTTGTTCGGGTTGTGACTGTGTAGCTCTGTAGGTTGTGATTGTGTAGCTGTGTGCGTTGTGATTGTGTAGCCATGTGGGTTTGTGTAGCTGTGTAGGTTTTGATTGTGTAGCTGTGTGGGTTGTGACTGTGTAGCTCTGTGGGTTGTGATTGTGTAGCTGTGTGGGTTGTGATTGTGTAGCGATCTGGGTTGTGATTGTGATGTGGGTTTGTGTAGCTGTGTAGGTTGTGATTGTGTAGCTCTGTAGGTTATGATTGTGTAGCTGTGTAGGTTGTGATTGTGTAGCTATGTGGGTTGTGATTGTGTAGTTGTTCGGGTTGTGACTGTGTAGCTCTGTAGGTTGTGATTGTGTAGCTGTGTGCGTTGTGATTGTGTAGCTGTGTAGGTTGTGACTCTGTAGACCGGGGTCGCAGTGTTCCAGCTCACTGCAGAAATGCTGCTCCCGGTTGTGTTTCTCTGTCTTCATCACAAGTTTGTCTTCACCTCTTACTTGAGCCGTTACGGTAACTTTCTGAAAACTTCAGAGGTAGTAGTGATGGTTATATTTTTACCCCATTAATGAACATTAATTAGTCCTACTATTCATTCTCAAAGCCCTTACGCCGAGTACTTGGGGTACCGTAACAGTCTATGATTGCTGCCCTCTGCTTATTTTCAGTATTGCAAGAGAAATAGCTGTTTACCTAGGTAATTACCAGCCAAGGAAATGAGTTAATGTAGATTATACCATAGTGGCCCAGAACTGAGAACAGTTAACGCTGCTGCAATTTAATTACTTGTGAAGGAGGAGGAATTTGATTTACATTTTCCTGTAGTTGAATTCTAATCCCTGGGCTGGGGAGACCTCCTGGAGAAGGAAATAGCAACCCCGCTCCAGTATTCTTTCCTGGAAAATCCCGCGGTCAGAGGAGCCTGGCAGGATATAGTCCATGGGGTTGCAAGAGTCGGACACCACCACCCACGGTATTGTGGTCGGAAAAGGTGCTTGATATGATTTCAATTTTCTTAAATTTACCAAGGCTTGATTTATGACCCAAGACATGAGCTATGCTGAAGGATGTTCCGCATGCGCTAGAAAGGCGACTGTTCTCCTGCTTTTGGGTGGAATGTCCTGTAAACATCAGTTGAGTCCATCTGGTCGAATGTGTCGTTTAGGTTTGGCTTCCTTACCAGCTTTCTGTCTGGATGACCTGCCCGCCGGTGTCAGTGGAGTGCTAAGTCCCCGTGATTACTGTGTCACTGTTGATTTCCCCTTTTGCGGCTGTCAGCGTTTGCCTTGTGCATTGAGCTGCTCCTGTGCTGGGTGCACGGATGTCTGCAACTGTGACGTCCCCATCTTGGGTAGATTCTTTGAGAATCACGTAGCGCTCTTCCTCAGCTCTTGTAACGGTCCTTATTTTTAAGTCTGTTTTGTCGGATATGAGTGTTGCTACTCCAGCTTCCTTTGGATTTTCATTTGCGTGGATTGGTTTCCATTTTGAAGAGTGAGTTTTACAGGTAAATAACGGAGAGATGAACACTTAACATCATGGGGTGATCTAAGCGCATAATGTGTTTGGGGAACCATAAGTGCTTCAGCGTGAGCCACAGAAAAGAGTGAAGGTAGTGTTATGAGAGGGTGAGTGTGCCTGAGCAAGGAGGCTGGGCTTGAAGGGAGGGTGACCTGCAGAAATCTGTTCAAGAAAGATAACCTTGGTGAGATGGGGAGGAGGGAGAAGGAAGGTGGATCGCATAGTTGGAATGCTGTTTTAGAAGACTTCTTCCATTCACCGTGCGTTTCCATAATTCTATGTATTCGGCTCTGCTGGGACTTCCCTGCTGTGCGGGCTTTTCCCTGGTTGTGGGAAGTGGGCTCTGCTTGCTAGCTGCGGTGTGGGGGCTTCTCTTGCTGTGAGAGCCGGCTCTAGGCACTGGGGCCACTGCCACTGTGGCCCCTGGGGTCTGAACACAGGCCCAGTTGTGGTGCACGGGCTTGCTTGCTCCCTGGCAAGTGGGCACTTCCCGGCCCAGGGACTGACCGCATGCCTCCTGCATTAGCAGATGGGTTCTTGATCGCTGCGTCACCAGGGACGCCCTGCCCTGCATTTTAGAATAGCTATTACATACCAGAGTTACAATGGAAAATGATTGTCCTCACCTTACAAAGGTTTAGCAGACGTTTGGTTCATGTCAAAAGATCCATGATATTTGGTCCTGTCCAGAGTCATTTGTCATGCACCAAATATGCTCATGGACATTTTGGATAGGACCAAATTTCAAGAACTGTTGGTGTAGACTAAATGTCTTATTGATGTTCTGGACAAGACCAAATATCCTGCAAAGGACAGGAGCGTAGTCAGAGGTGTCTGATGCTGGAGAGTGTAAGGGTCAAGGAAACATAGAGGTAATAAGAAACTTTACAAAAATAAAACCCAACCTCCTTCCTCGCACACCACGCAGACTCTTCAGTGATCAGCCTACACTGTGGCATCATTTCCCACACTGCATCAGTTAGCAGCAAAGTCGCGTAACTTCAGGCTCCCCGTGCGTGCCTTACGCCCTCCTGCGTCTTCTCGTGTTTGTGCTCTACGGGGATTGTCGAGGCTGTGGTCTTTCCAGCGGTCACGTATGGGTGTAAGAGTTGGACTCTAAAGAAAGCTGAGCACCAAAGAATTGATGCTTTTGAACTGCGGTGTTGGAGAAGACTCTTGAGAAACCCTTGGACTTCAAGGAGATTCAACCAGTCCATCCTAAAGGAAATCAGTCCTGAATATTCATGGGAAGGACTGATACTGAAGCTGAAACTCCAATACTTTGGCCACCTGGTGTAAAAAGCTGACTCATTGGAAAAGACCCTGATGCTGGGAAAGAGGGAAGGCAGGAGAAGGGGACGACAGAGGATGAGATGGCTGGATGGCATCACTGACTCGATGGACGTGAGTCTGAGTGAGCTCCAGGAGTTGGTGATGGACAGGGAGGCCTGGCTGCAGTTCATGGGGTCGCAAGGACTGAGTGACTGAACTGACTGACTGACTACTTGGGATTCCAGACTCTTCCTTCTCCCATCTTCATCTCTAGCTTTCTCTAGTTTAACGGTCCATGTTGATTTTCACTACTGGAGCTGAAAACAGATCCAAACTGAGGAGTTTATTAGACAGTTCTGATACAGACATTACAGGATTCCCTGAGGTCAGAATATTTTTATTTATAGCAGAATATGAGTATCTTTGGTCAATATTCATGAATGCTCATGGGAAGCACATGATTTGGAAGGGTCATGAGAGTGAGGATTGCTAACGCAGCAACACTGTTCTTGGGTTAGTAGTTTTCATCCCGATGGTTTTAGACAATGGGATTTTTGCAACTTGAACATGTTATTCATTTTAGGTTCTATTTGCCCTGAGTGTATTTAATTTAAAACCCTATAAATGTTTATTATTCAGGTGATACTGAGTATTTATAAACATCCATTTTAAGAAATAGAGAAGAGTACAAAGAAAATTAAAAGCACAATTTCATATCCCAGAGAGAGTTCCTTCATGCATTTTGATGTATTTTCTTTTTCGTTTGTTTTATTAAGTGCAGTTTTCAATTTGAGTATATTTTCAGATAGATTTTGCTCTCATTTTGAAGGTAAAACCTAATCTGGGTTTCCTCTTTCCTAGCAAACAACGCCAGGTTTTCTTTTATACGCTTATAATGAGCGGATCTTGTGATCCCTTTCGGCTTTAAATTCAAACCATAAATATGTAAAATTTTGTAAATTGTGGCGCTCAGGAGAACAACCTCACCAAATCCTTATTGTCCCTGGAGTACTAACTCACTTGGAGATGGTTTATTTTACCATTTAAGTTGTAGTTAGCTTTAAAGGACTGTAGTTGTAGTTAATACAATAAAAATCAAGCCGTTTTTTTTCTAAAGAAAAGCAAAATGTTCATTATCTTGCAGAACATTTGTGTGCCAATGGCCCAAGATTAAAAGATTCAGATTATTAAAGATTAAATTGTTTGTTTCATCAAAAAACAGAGTCAACCAGCATGATCTGTGTTAATCAAGGGGAAAAGAAGCAGAGATAATCCGAAACAGGACGCGACACAAGGCTTAGAAGATGCTTTCAGTGGAATGGGTTTCTGCTAATCTGGTTTTTGCTTGTTTGTCAGGATTGATGTCAGTGTTACTATTGACGAAAGTTTCCCCGAGCTAGCAGTAGTATACATTTCTTGACATCAGGGGGTGTCCAAAGGGCACAGAATTTTTAAGCAAGGCTGAAACTGAAGTTTGCTTATGGCTGCAGTCCAAATGCATATCAGGTTTTAGGTTGATCTGCTTTCACTGTGAGGCACGCCTTCCTCTTGGAAGCTAAATCCTTCTCAGGCTGTTAACTTGATAAGCAGAGGGCAGGGTGCCGACTGAGAGCCTGGGCTGCCCTTGAATCAGCAGGCGCTGGGGGGTTTGCTGATGCCTCTGTCACTATTTAGTTCCACATTTTTCCATTCTCTCATTTCTATTCTTTGAGGCTGAAATTGATGTTTTTATTTTTCTCTTTAATTCTGCATGTTTGATAGAAGCTTTCTTGGTCATGAGCAGGATACTTGAGTATAGGAGAACAATGATGATCAGAAAACCTTCCTTCTGGAAGGCACTCTAGTCACCAGAGGGAAACCATTATCTGCTTTGTTGGTTTGATAACGACTGTTTCCCCCTTTTCTCTGATTCACTATTCATTCTTGGTCTCCAGTGTGTAAAGCTGCCAAAGCTGACCTGGTGTTTATGGTGGATGGATCCTGGAGTATTGGTGATGAAAATTTCAATAAGATCATTAACTTCCTGTACAGCACTGTCGGAGCTCTGAACAAGATCGGTGCCGATGGAACCCAAGTAAGGCTGGCAGATCGGTCATTAACTCATTCGATGCATTAAATAATTATTCCAGGCTATCATTACGGCATCTTGTTGGGGAATATGGGTAAAGAACTATACTGATTTGATCCAAGTCTAAATGAGAGACTGGACAGGTCTGAGTATAAAATCAGCTCACTGGCGCCTGACGGAGCTGGGCACGATGCTCATCCTTCAAAGCGAGTGAGCTCAGCAAACCGAGACCCGTTAGACGGCATGTCCGTGTGTGTGTGTTGCCTGTACGCTGGGAGAGAGCAGATGTGAGTCCCTGCTCAGGGGCATCCGGCACTCTCCTCGCCCTCGAGGACTTTAAATCCTGAAGGACAGAGGTCATGGCCACCGATGGCTGTAGAGCAAGCAGAACAGAGAAGCCTCATTCATTCCTTTGAGAATAATAATATTCATTTGTTGAGGGCTTATTCGGTTAGCCCTGTCATCATGGGTGTGACAGACTGTCCCTGATTTCATGGAGCTTACACCCTTCACGGCAGGAAGTGGAGGAGGTGAGATCCAGACACACATCAGCAAACACACACGTTCACCAGGTCGGGACGCACGCTTGTGAACTGAGGTCTACACTTACTGGTTTGTTTTAAATTGAGAGATCGACAAAGGCTTCTTTGAGGAGGTGGCTTCCGAACTGAGGTGTGAGCATCTGATCCCTTTTCCCGACCCAGTGATCGAACCGGGGTCTCCCCCACGGCAGGCAGATTCTTTCTCGTCTGAGCCATCAGGGATCCCAAGAACACTGGAGTGGGTTGCCATGCCCTCCTCCAGGGGAGCCTCCCGACCCAGGGATCGAACCCACGTCTCTTACATCTCCCGCGTCTCTTTACCTCCCTGATAAAGACAGGGAGGTTCTTTATCACTAGCGCCACCTGGGAAACGTTTATATCATAGTGATTAAGAGCAGATTTTGAAGTCGAATTACCTGACGTCAACTGTTGGTTCTGCCAGTGGCCACGCCAGTAATCTTGGATAAGTTACTTGACTTTTCCTCAGTTTCTCGATCTGGAAAAAGGTAGAATAGTAGCAATTATTTCATAAGCTTGTTTCCTAAAGAAACCCTTGTAAAGAATGAACTTAGATTCTCTGAACTCTGTCAAGGTAGAAGATCTCGGCTGCCATTTTTCCACCTGTGAAATGAGACGGCAGAAGGCCTTCATGCTTCAGGGAAAGACTTTTAATCTACTTCCTGAAAGCACTCAGAGAACAAAAATGCTCGTTCATGTATCCTCAGATTTGGTTTGTAGCTTGTGTGAAATTTTAAACCAAAGACACTGTGGACTGGGCTAAAGAAGGAGCTAAGACTATAGTTGTAGCCATGTTCTGGTGTGTGCTGTCTGGCCCAGGGGAAGGCTGGATATACATGAAAGTAAACACACCTTCTCTCTTCAGGTTGCCATGGTTCAGTTCACTGATGACCCCAGGACAGAGTTTAAACTAAACTCTTACAAAACCAAAGAGACTCTTCTTGATGCAATTAAGCATATCTCATACAAAGGGGGAAATACAAAAACAGGTAAGACCCCCCAAAGCCCAGCTAAAACCCAAAGTAATTAATTGTTACTAATTATTTCAATGATTCTTTTGAAGCGTACTAATCCAGGTTTTTTAAAGAGACTTCTCAATGATGAAAGGACTTTTTGCTTCTCTCCCGTGTCCAGCAACACAAGAGTGGAAGGAAATGAAACTGAACAGTTGCCTTCCTTTGTTTCAGGAAAAGCGATTAAGCATGTCCGAGATAGCCTGTTTACTGCAGAGTCAGGGACCAGAAGAGGCATCCCCAAGGTCATCGTGGTGATAACTGACGGAAGGTCACAAGATGATGTGAACAAAATCGCCAGAGAGATGCAATCAGACGGTAAGCTTTACGCAGATGAGTGATAGTAGCTACCACGGTTTCCTCGGTGGCCGAGTGGTAAAGAATCCGCGTGCCCATCCAAAGATCTGGTTCCCCTGGAGGAGGAAATGCAAACCACGTCAGTACTCCTTGCCTGGGAAATCTCCTGGACTGAGGAGCCTGGCGGGCTGCAGTCCATGGGGCCGCAGAAGGGTCGATACCACTTAGGGCTCAACAACAAGAGCAGCAGCGGCGGCACCGATACCACTGCTGGCCTTGCTGTGTTCTGAATGTGCACTTATAGGCTACATCAGCGTGACTCCATGTTTCTAAGTCTGGACGATGTGACTTTAAAAATGCTTTCCGGGTTGCAAGTCTGTTATCTTGCTGTATCTTCTCCAAGACATTTGTTACATACGGGATGCTCTATTATGAGACGCTCCATCGATTAAGTGCAGTGCAGGACTTGACTGGCAGTCTAGGGGTTACGGCTCTATGCTTCCACTGCAGGAACACAGGTTCCATTCTGGCAGCAGACACGGCCAAAAAAAGAAAGAAAGTTAAGTGCCATGCTATGGAAAGAACCAGGGCAGGGAACCCGGTCACAGAAACTGTTCAGCCTCAGCTTTCTCATCTGTCAGATGGAGAACACAGAATGAAGATTACACCGCGCAAGACCAACAGGGCACGGACTCGCCTAATACAAACTTGTCGAGCACTGAACTGTGACCCACCTCGGGCTTCTAAGCCTGTTAATGTCCCAGTTTCTACTTCTGAAAAAAAAAAATTGAGATAAAGTTTCTGTTTCAACTGCGCCTCATCCCATAAATACAAAAATCGTTATTAATAATATGCAAACAGCGATGTTACTCAAATAGTAACTATTTTGTCTCAAGCACTAGCTCTCTTAAGCCTCTCTAAGATGGAAAATCTCTCCGGGGAATGATGGGTTAATTATTGTATGGCGAATTATGTACAAGCAGATTTCTGATGAACTGTGAAGGGCGAATTATCCACCCCCACTGGGTCTCCTAAATAAACACATTTTAAACATGCGGACGTGTCTTGCAATGCAGTTTAAACTAATCAGAAGTCTGGTTCCCTGTCCCCACAGGCTACAGCATCTTTGCGGTCGGCGTGGCTGATGCGGATTACTCGGAGCTGGTCAGCATCGGCAGCAAGCCCAGTGCCCGGCACGTCTTCTTTGTGGATGACTTCGACGCCTTTAAGAAAATTGAAGATGAGTTGATTACTTTTGTCTGCGAAACCGCATCAGCAAGTTAGTTCTTTGGAATTTGCCCTTACGTTGCTTGAAGGCTGAGATATTTATCCTGGTTAAACAATGAGTCCCATCCTGATCTGAAGGAAAAAAGGACATGGAGAGCTGTTTGTTATGTAGACATAGTTCTGTGGTTTAGAGCGTATGGAAGTGAACCTCCACTCTCCCAGGTCCAGAGTTTAGGTTGATAAAGACTTTCTCTGAAAAGATGAGAATCTGTATTTCAAAGAAACTCTCTTAAACATCTGTGGCAGACAGTTTTCAAAAATGTGTTAAGTCTGCTCATCAGAGTAACACACTGGGAGGGAGACTTTTCCCAATACATGCTCTCAAGTGACCAGCATTGATCTTAACGGACCCAGGAGATGAGAAGGAAGCTGGGACTTTGGTTTTAACAGGAGAAGTGAGAGTGATTCAGTCTTTAGGAATCCGCAAAAAGCCATAGCCACATCTGGTTTGGATTCCCCTACACTTGACTTCCATAAAGATTATGTTAGCTTCCTGTTTTCAGGACAAGGGAAGAATATGTTTGGAAAATATCTAAATTAGGGTTTTATCTTCTTTGCTTGTCTTCCAGCCTGCCCACTGGTGCATAAGGATGGCATTGATCTTGCAGGTATGCACTGTCAGGAATTTCCCAAAACAAAGGATATTAGTTAACTCCTTTTTGGGGTCCAGATTTTTAAAATCCTTAATAGACTAATTTTGAAATTTAAATTCCTAATGTGCCTATTTATTCCCTCTCTCTTTTTAAGGATTTAAGATGATGGAAATGTTTGGTTTGGTTGAAAAGGAGTTTTCATCAGTGGAAGGGGTCTCTATGGAGCCTGGTACCTTCAATGTGTATCCTTGTTATCAACTGCATAAAGATGCCCTGGTTTCCCAGCCAACCAAGTATGTTTCCATTGCAAGATACTAAAGCCAATTATTGTTTATTATATCTCACTGTGTAAATGAAATCAACTTGAAATCAATTTCAATGATAATTCCCAGCAGAGTTTTCCATGGTGGATAGAGCAGATGATATTTAGATTTCTTTAAAAACATCAGACTTACATACAAGGCTGGTTGAACCTTCCCATCTGTTGATCTGAGAAAACTATGCAGATAGTTAATGCTTGCATAGCACTGCCATGTGCCAGTGAAAGTGGTGATCATACAGTCGCGTCTGACTCTTTGTGACCCCACGGACTGCAGCCTGCCAGGCTCCCCTGTCCGTGGGATTCTCCAGGCAAGAACACTGGAGTGGGTGGCCCTGTCTTCTCCAGGGGCTATGTACCAGGCATCGTTCTAAATGCTTATATATAGTAGCTCACTCAAACCTCCCAAGAACTGTATGAGGTAGAGTCATTCGTTACCTTGATTTTACAAGTAGTGAAACTAAAGCACAAATAAGCTGAATGACCTGAGTGAGATCGTGTAGTTTGTTGAGGATCATGCCGGGATTTGTACCCGGCAGTCAGGCCCTGGAACCCACACCCTGAACCACTTTACTTACTCTAGAGACATGAATTCAGAGGGTTTTTATCCTTGAGAAGTCATAAAAGCAACTCTGTATGGTCGGTGTAAAGATCACATTATCTAGTCACTGCAAGAAGGAAATGGCAACCCGCTCCAATGTTCTTGCCTGGAGAATCCCAGGGACGGGGGTAGCCTGGTGGGCTGCCGTCTCTGGGGTCGTACAGAGTCGGACACGACTGAAGCGACTCAGCAGCAGCAGCCACTGCGCAGCCTGCGACGCGTGGAGGGGTTCCTAGGACCATTCTCAGCAGTTCTGCAAACTCCAGACGCACTTGAGTTTCAGTTCAGGTCAGTCGCTCAGTCGTGTCTGACTCTTTGTGACCCCATGGACTGCAGCACGCCAGGCCTCCCTGTCCATCACCAACTCCCAGAGCTTGCTCAAACTCATGTCCATTGAGTTGGTGATGCCATCCAACCATCTCATCCTCTGTCGTCCCTTCTCCTCCTGCCTTCAATCTTTCCCAGCATCAGGGTCTTTTCCAGTGAGTCAGCTCTTCGCATCAGGTGGCCCAAGTATTGGAGCTTTAGCATCAGTTCTTGCAATGAATATTCAGGGTTGATTTCCTTTAGGATTGACTGATTGGGTCTCCTTGCAGTCCAAGGGACTCTCAAGAGTCTTCTCCAACACCACAGTTCAAAAGCATTAATTCTTCTGCGTTCAGCTTTCTTTATAGTCCAACTCCCACATCAAAAGTAGGAATTCCTGGTTTAAGGGGTCATCTCTCAAGACGCCATCTGCTTCTCCACATTCCAAATCAACATCCGCCATCTAACATTGCCTTTCAGCAGCTTTCCTCTTCACACTGTCTGCTGCTGCTAAGCCGCCTCAGTCGTGTCCGACTCTGCGACCCCACAGGCGGCAGCCCACCCGGCTCCTCCGTCCCTGGGACTTGACATTGTCTAGGGATGAATGTTAAACAGACATTGGAAAGTCATTCCTGGCGGCCTGGCCAGAAGTGAGACTTGCCGTTTCTGCGGCTGTCCACCGCTCCGCTGGGTTGTTCCTGCAGTCAGCAGTGTCCTTGTCCTCCCCCCTGCCACCTCCAGCCTTTGTCTCCCAGCTCCCCTCTCACTCCGCGTGTCTCCCGCATCCGACAGAGCTGAGCACAGCCTCCCCTGGCTTCCTGCTCCTGGAGTTTCTGTTTGCCTTGCAGACCGCCCGTCTCCAGCACTGGCTCCTCTTCCCTCTCTACCTCTTGATGCTGGGGGACAGCACTTGTGTATGACCTCCTTGTTTTCTGCCTATTCCTATTTCCCAGCGATCTTTTCAGTATCTTAGTGCTGAATGCCGACTATATCCCGAGGACTCCTGTTTGTATTTATATATTGCCCCCAATGTTTTTTGGTGACACTGTGCAGTATGTGGGATCTTAGTTCCCCGACCAAGTATTGAACCCACACCTGCTGCAGGGGAAGCTTGAAATCTTAGCTGCCAGACCACCAGGGGAGTCCCTGCTGCTGCTGCTGAGTCGCCTCAGTCGTGTCCGACTCTGTGTGACCCCACAGACGGCAGCCCACCCTGCTCCCCCATCCCTGGGATTCTCCAGGCAAGAACACTGGAGTGGGTTGCCATTTCCTACTCCAGTGCATGAAAGTGAAAAGTGAAAGTGACGTCGCCCAGTCGTGTCCAACTCTTCGCAACCCCATGGACTGCAGCCCACAGGCTCCTCTGTCCATGGGATTTTCCAGGCAAGGGTACCGGAGTGGGGTGCCATTGCCTTCTCCAGGGAAGTCCCTACTTCCCCAAATTTAGACCTATATAATAAATTGCTTCCCAGGTGGTGCTAGTGGTAGAGAACCTGCCCACCAGTGCAGGAGATGTGAGAGACGTGGGTTCGATCCCTGGGTCGGGAAGATCCCCTGGAGGAAGGCGTGGCAGCCCGCTCCAGTGTTCTTGCCTGGAGAGTCCCGTGGACAGAGGAGCCTGGCGGGCCGCAGTCCATAGGGTGGTAAAGAGTCAGACACGACTGCAGCGAGTTAGCACGCTTGCAGTTGCCTCCTAGACAACATCCCTGCTCCTCTCTCCAGAGCCAGCCTCACCCACGACCTTTTCTGTCTCAATGACGAGTACATCTAACAAGTTTCTTAGGCAGAGCAGCCAGACCCCTCCCATTCTCTGAGGCCTCACATCCGTCTGCCAAGGAGTCCCCGTGTGTGTGGCTTCTCAGCACCTGCGCTGCCACCGCCTGGACGCGAGCCACCATCGCCTGCCTCTTCCCGCCGTCCCTGCTGCAGCCTCCTGTCTCCCTCCTGCCGCCCCGCCTTCCGAGGGTCTCTTCTGCACACAGCAGTCGGGCCGATGGTTTATGAGCGTTTACGTCCGATCGCGCCACTCCAAAAGCTGCCGGCGATCCCCATTCCCCTTGGGGTGAACGTCAGCGCTCTTGAGTGGCCAAAGGGCCGACGTTATCTGGAGCGCTGTCACCTCTGCGACGTCACCTCTTGTCTCTTAGTCTTTGCTCAAAAAGCACAAACACAGCCCACGTTAGTGTCTTTGCACTGGCCGGCTGTCTTCAGCTCCTGCGAGTTTTCCTTCGAATGCGACCTTCTCAATGAAATTTTGCTGTCTAGTCACTGCGTCCGACTCTTTGCGGCCCGAGGACTGTAGCCCGCGGGCTCCTCTGTCCATGGAGCCCTCCAGGCAGAAATACTGCAGTGGGTCTTGCTTCCTTCTCCAACCTTCTCACTGAGCCTTTGCTCAAATAGTAATCCTCTCGAAGAATCTCTAAGTAAAACCAATGCTGATAACCTTAATGAAAATGCCAAAATAATGCATTCTAGCATTTCTAACCCCCATTATGCTACTCTTGTGGTTTTTTGATGGCACTTATTCCCTTCTAGCATTTCTAACCCCCATTATGCTACCCTTGTTTTTTGATGGCACTTATTCCCTTCTAATATGCTGTATAATTCACCCTGCTCAAGCTTAAGCGTCATACAAGGGTTCCTTGCAAGTTCAGTTCACTGATGTGTCTTTAATGTGTTTTACCATGTCTGGTAATTTGTAAGCACTCAACAAATTTTGAATGAATGAATACATGCATACATATTTAATGTATGCAAATCAAACTTTCACCTTTTAAACTTTTTAATTGAAGGATAATCCTTCACAGAGTTTTGTTGCTTTCTGTCAAACATCAACATGAATCAGCCATTGATGTACATATGTCCCCTCCCTCTTGACCTCCCTAAACTTTCACTCTTAAATTCACGCTAAATTCCCACCTAACTCACCAAATATTTGTTAATTTAATTAATACATATTATGGGTCTCCTATATATCTAAAAGGCTACATTGCTGCTTGAAGGGAGATCTTTAAATTATGTGAGCAACCCACCTGATTGTTGAGAGGTGCGGTGAGGCTGCAGGAGGGGCCCCTCCGTCCACGGGTTCTCCAGGCAAGGACACTGGAGGGGCTGCCATGCCATGCTGCAGGGGCCTCCCGCATTGCAGGTGGGTCCTTTATCATCTGAGACACCGAGAAAGCCCCCCACCCCCAAAAAGACTGTAGATAAACATTATTTATAGTACTAGAACTTGAAACTACTTAATTGTTTAATAAGAAGTGACTGGTCATATAAATTACGGAATAGCCAAACCAGCAAAGGTTGTACAAATGTTAAACATCATGCTCTTTAAAATATTTAAGGAAATATGAAGTGTGTACTAAACGATGCTAAGAAAAGAAAGGGGCAAAATTATATAAATTGGACAGAGACTTAGAGACATTCTTTAAAGACTGGAGGGAAATGCATGGCCCCAAAAGAAGGATCACTTCCTTCCGAATGGGGTTAATGGTGATGTTTATTTGCTTCTTCTCAGCTTCTTCACGTGTTAATAAAGAAAAAGATATTTTTTCATTTCAAATAGTGAAAGTGTGTTTGCTTTTATAATCAAATAAATAGCCTCTTGAAGAGGGATACAATAAAATATACTATTTTCTTTCCGTTTTTCAGATACTTACATCCAGAAGGATTGCCCTCTGACTATACAATCAGTATTCTATTCCGGATTCTTCCTGATACTCCAGAGGAGCCCTTTGCTCTTTGGGAGATTTTAAATAAAAATTCTGACCCATTGGTTGGAGTCATTTTAGATAGTAAGTATATTTATTTAGAAAACATTTGCACACACAGGTATGGGTTGTGTACGTGGTGTGCCATCTTGCCGGTTTAACGTGTATCATAGAGTAACTCACTTGTTTTGAACCATTGGTTGATACTAATAATGGACTATGTTGACAGCTGAGTCATTCATTCGTCTACTCAGGCTTTCAACAAACATTCCCTGAGGCCCTACTGTGTGGCGACACCAGGTTCTGGGATTCAGAAGCGAGCGAGGCAAAAAGAGACACGTCCTGCGATGGGGAGACTGTAGGGAGGCCAGGGTTGGTGCCAGGGGGGTCAGTGGGAGGGCTGGGGTCAGAGGTCACTTCTATGAGGAAACGGTAAATGTCGGATGCTTCTTTTGGGCTCCTGGACCCAATTCCAACATACGAGCTGGGCCTGGGGAGTGTCGCGGCGCTCAGCCGACACCCGGCCGTTCTTGGGCAGCAGCAGGTATCTGAGAATTCAGCCTCAGTCGGACGCTGTTTACCCGCAGGCGGCCTTGGACCCCCAGGCTGAGGATGGCTGCTGCTCGACGGCCCTCCTCCCCCAGCTCCGCCGTCGTGGCAGGCTCGGTCTGTTACCGCAGGTTGGAGGTGCCAGCGGCCACCTCCAGCCCAGGATGCCACTTGCTCGTCCAGGCTGTCTCCTGTGCTTGTGACCCACAGTCTCTAAATCAGAGGGTCCCACAGAGTCCTCCTCAGGTTTTAATAATTTGCTAGAGTGGCTCACAGAACTCAGAGAAGCATTTTACCTACAGCCCTGGGTTACCAAAGAAAGGGAAAAGAAAGTGAAAGCGAAGTTGCTCAGTCGTGTTCGACTCTTTGTGACCCGAGGTTCCTCCATCCGTGGAATTTTCCAGGCAGGAGTACTGGAGTGAGTTGCCGTTCCTTCTCCATTTTACCTGCAACGCTAGGTTACCAGCGCGTTATAAAACGCTGTAACTCAGGAACGATGGGAGAGACGCTGGAGCAAGGCCTGGGCAGGGGTGAGGGGCTTCCAGGCCCACCCTGCACCACCCCCCAGCAGCTCCGTGTGGTCACCAGCCCGGAGTCTCTCTGGACCCCATCCTGGGTTTTTGTGGAGGCTTCATTACACAGGAAAGATTAGTTAAGTCACTGGCCACTGGCAACTGAACTCAGGCTCCAACCAACGCCTCTCCCCTCCGTAGAAGTTGAGTTGGGAGCATGGGGTTTGGATGGAGAGTTCTAACCCTCTCAGCACAGGATTGCTTTTCCAGGCAACCAGCCCGCATCCTTAGGTGACCTGAGGGCTTTCCAAAAGCTGCCTTATTAACATAACAAAGGCACAAGTATTGCTCTCACCGCAGGAAATTCCAAGGATTTCAGGAACTGTGAGCCGGAACCATAGACAAAGACCTAGCATAGATGAGAAATATATTTTGGGCATCTGAGTAGAAAATATTTCTTTCTTTTAAGTCACAATGTTGCAGTGCCTCTCTCTTAGAGAAGAAATGTCAGGTTGGCAAGCAGTGTGTTTGGGGAAGAATTCTGGGATGGAAATATACATTTGAAAATGGTATCGATGGGTATGTGACGTTTAAGTCCCAGTACTGGGTCAGGGCATCATAAGAGCAGTCTAGAAAGGAGAGAGTAGTTGTGAAGAATGAGAAATTCCATTGTCGGGAGGTTGGAAAGTTGAGGAGGAGACAATGAAGGAAACTTCTTAACCTTTGTTCTTGGAAGTCACAAGTGATCATCACTTAGAGAATTCTCAAGTTTGGGGTTAATGTCCCTGAGTTTTGTACATATATTTTTGGTGTAAGATTCCAGTCAAGCTGGGATCCAAAATTTGGTGGCTGTTATTAGGTACTGACTCAAACATTTGGATAAGGAAAGCATTTTAAGCTTATTTCCAAGTAGTGTTTGTTAAAAGACCTTTTAGTACATGGAAATAAATCAACAGCTAAACATTGAAAGCATTTTGCTTTGATACTGAAACTAAGGCAAAGCTGTAGATTAAAAAGGTGTAAGCTGCTAACTGCACACAACCAGGACTTGAAAACAAAGACGTCTCTTGAGACGATCAATACCTGCTCCTTTTGAAAACCAAATGAAAAATTAAATTGTAACCTGGGACTGAACTAGTGAGAAAAATATATTTTGTTTTTGTAATAAAATGTTCCTTGTAACATGGAGTACTCAAGAGTAGAAGGTCTTTGTTTATTTGGTTGTTCATAATGTTCATAATAAAAGACACATTGGATTATGACTATTTCATAAAGGTGTAAGTTACATGTCCTGAGAGAACTGGTTGCTTCAGTGGTTAAGGCAGAGTCTGGTTTTTATTTCTTAACGTTTTATTACTGAATTAGGTCCTGTGGACCCTTCTCGGGCCCTAGCCCATTCCAGACTCTCTGCCCCAGATGGGGGAGGGTTCCTTTTCCATTCAGGCTTAAGGAGGCAAATGGGAAACCCAAGCTGCAATTAACACAGCATGAGCTTTATTCAGTGACCCAAGAATGGAGAAGCAGGGACTAAGTTCACAGATCAGCTTCTCACCCCCCTGGGCAGAGAGATTCAGAAAGTAAAGACAAAGACAAGAGGGGAGGCATCTGCCTGAGTCCACAGGGAAGTGCTGTGCTCAGTCGCTCAGTCGTGTCCGGCTCTTTGCAACCCCATGGACTGTAGCCCACCAGGCTCCTCTGTCCATGGGATTCTCCAGGCAAGAACGCTGGAGTGAGGTGCCATGCCCGCCTCTGCTACTGGGGGAGGGGCAGGGCTCTTTCCAAGGGAGTGGTCCTTAATGGCTGCCAGTTAGTAAGTGTGTCATTTACTGTGCTAGTATAGGAAAATGTCCATTTTCTTGGAGAAGCAAATGGCAGCCCGCTCCACTATTCTTGCCTGGAGAATCCCATAGACAGAGGAGCCTGGTGGGCTACAGTCCATGGGGTCGCAAAGAGTTGGACACAACTGGGCAACTTCACTTTCTTTTTTCAAAGTAAAATCAAAGTATAATGAGACGCACAATCTGTTGGAGGTCAGATTTATCACTAGCTTGGTCCCAGCTGGTTCTTTTTTCTTTCTCTATAGCTTCCTTTCTTATCTCGGGACCCTTTCACTTAAAGATTTGCATACACGCCTGCTCGAGGTGGGGACTTGGCAGGTTTTGAGCAAGGATATTCCTGCCAAAGATGGGGCTAGAGGGTTGATGAGTTTTGAGCAAAGATCAGGGACATCTCTGGTAACAATTTGATTAGCTTCTTTCTTCCTTTTGGTCTGCCGCCACTCCCAACTTCAGACTGCCCTTTCCCCAAATGGTGATGGGAATGCGGACGGGCGGGGAGGCGCAGAGGAAGGAGTGTCGGTTCGATGGTTAGTTTGGCCAATTGAAAGCCTAGGGCCTTCCAAGGCCGTTTCGTTATCCACTCACCGCTTTAAAACACAGCTTCAAAGCAATGGTTATATTATTTTGAGTTGACTTTTAAAAAAATTACCCATTTTAATACTTTCTAGAATATTTTAAATCTTTTATTTTGTTTCATTAGATGGTGGGAAAACCCTAACATATTTCAACTATGACTACAGTGGGGATTTTCAGACTGTTACTTTTGAAGGACCTGAAATTAGGAAAATTTTCTATGGAAGCTTTCACAAGGTGAGTAATGCCTTGTATGTATGTATATATATATACATATACATATACATATACATATATATATGCGGGGGACGACCCGTGAAGGGTCGAATCCTGGGAGCTGCTCCGCAGGTATGCGGAGCCTTAGGCGTTGACCTAAGCTCCCTGTCCCGCCACCCTCAAGAATTTTTACAGCCCTTAAGGCTCCAGGCCGTCTTGCTCCAGGAGGTCTGGCTCTTGCAACATGTCTTAAAAGATAGATTACTTATGCATACATTGGTAGGGGTCTGGTGATAGTATTTTGAGATTAAAGAATAACCCTATACATGTCTTAAGTCACGTACTTTACCCTATAAATACCGTGGCCTAATAAAGGAAGGCATCAGACATAGTGGGTCTGATCCTCTCAACCCCATCTTTTCTCTCTCTCTTATTTTTCCACGCGGGGACGCTCCGTTTCTCTCCCCTTGCAGGTGCGACTCTTGCTTGTGCTGGCCGCGGCATATATATATATATATATATATATTCTTTATTCTATTTACTGCAGGCCAAGCAAGAGAGAAGTGAAAAATAAATAAATAAATAAAAATTAAAAAAACATAGCACTTTGGATCTCCTATAGTAAGAATTACTTGTGGGGCTTGTAAACTGCCCAGAGATTCTGATATGGTAGTTCTGGGATGGGATCCTAAAATGTATGTTTTCATCCAGTACCGCAGGAGATTTGATAGTGTTAGGAAGAAGACATTTTCCACTGTCCTTCTAGGTTCTTCTGGCTGGTCTAAGAATCAATTAATGGGAGAAACTCCAAAGTTTAATAACATATATACATGGGGGAGAGCCAGGAAAACTGAGTAACTCACCAAAATAGCTAAAGTGAAGTGAAGTCGCTCAGTCGTGTCCGACTCTCTGCGACCCCATGGACTGTAGCCTACCACACTCCTCCGGCCATGGGATTTTCCAGGCAAGGGTACTGGAGTGGGTTGCCATTTCCTTCTCCAGAGGATCTTCCCAACCCAGGGATCGAACCCAGGTCTCCCACATTGTAGGCAGCCGCTTTACCATCTGAGCCACCAGGGAAGGTATAACACCTTAAGTACCATCTTCAGCTAAAGACAAAAAAGGATTATGCAAGTGTAAGTAGTGGTTTGGGTTTGGACTTCGAAAGGAAGGAAGACAATTCACATGGAGATGGAAAAGCAAATGTTCAGTAAATAAATGAGTCAACGGGACACAGATTCCCCTCCACACACACACCTAGCCATGTTCTTTGCAGATATTGCTGGTAATAGCCCTGTTCTGGGAGCAGACCTTCTGTCTAAATTCTTTTATGAATGAAGCTCAACGTTTCTTTCTGAGTCTTTTGGACCTTGGTTATTTTCAGCTTGAAATAATCTGCATTCTAAAGAGACATTTTGGACTGGCAAATTTTGGTCTGCTATCATAGAAGTGGTCCAGGTTCATACTTTGAGGAACCATGTAGCAGAGGGTAACGTCTTACTAAGTAGATAGTTATAAATTCCCTACATTATGTGTTATGTAGAAAGGATTGCTGGTCTACCTGGCCACCAATAGAGTTACAGTACCAGCAGCCACATCATGTTAAAATATGTAGACAGATTGTACTGAGACAGCCCGTCACTGCCACGGTATGGTAAATTGCCCTGAGGAATAGTTTCGCAAGCCTGACATTCGTTGTTCTTATTTTGACCTGGCACGTGTGATGGGGCCTGTTCCTTCATGCTTCACATCTGTGAAGCATTTTGCCTTGCTGATCCCTGCAGTAGACAGGCTTCCGTCCAGAATTTACTGTTTCCTTTGTGGTGAACAATCCCACTGATATCTGGGCTGTTAAAGAATGCAACGCCAAGAGTGCGAGAGCAGAGCATTTACTCAGTGGTGTTGCAAAAACCTTGCATCTTAGCCACACCCTTCTTGTCCTGTCAGAGGGAGGGAAGGGGTGTCACACAGCAGTCTTCATCTTGGCTTCTGTTTCCTGATAGAATGTGGTCAGATCTGTCTAATCTACACAACTTTGCTACCTTCTGGGGTTTTGAATACCATCACTGTATAAGAACAATTGCATAAGAAAATTCTCTCATTTTTGCATAAGAAAAGTTGCATAAAAATATTTTCTTCTTGTTACTAGGACTGTACAACCACAAGTGTCTTAAAATAAGGTATCTTAGAAACACATGAGATTCACAGGATTTATTCGTTTATGCTTCCAAACAGTCCCATTAGCATTTCTTGGGAATTATTGTCATGTATTTATCAACTTCCTCTAGAGATGATTTTTTCTTGGTTAGACAGTCACAGAGTAGTCAAAAAATATTACAGAGGAAATGAAAAGCATTGAGATTTCATTAGTGTTTAGAAAAAACCCACAGAGATGCCATCTGAGTGTGGGGTAGTCACGGAAGTGGTTTAAAGTAGAACCTTTCTTCTCAAGCAAAGTGCTTAAGTAGACAGAATTCCTTTTCTTCCCTTGCATGTTTTTTGGTGATGAGTCATGCAATTATGTAAATTTGTTTGATATTTTCTCCTGCTTCTTACCTTTTAAAACATTCTTACTTTTATCAGCTACATATTGTTGTCAGCAAGACTTTGGCCAAAGTGGTTATTGACTGCAAGCAAGTGGGTGAGAAGGCAATAAATGCATCATCTAACATCACGTTGGATGGTGTTGAAGTCCTGGGGAGAATGGTTCGATCAAGAGGACCAAACGGAAACTCTGCACCAGTGAGTGGATAAATAAATGAGTCTGTGTTATGTTAAGGAAAAAAAACTTCTCCTAAAATATGATTATGTATTTTCCAGGGGAAGAGCTTGGTAAAGGGATAGATGGAGGGAGTGATGGTGAATGATAGTTGATGAATGATAAGTAAATAGATAATTAATGAATGAATGAAGTTCAAATGAATGAAATGAATTCATTTAAATGAATTAAAACACGAACGTTTGAAGCTCTTGCAATATGCTTCCGCTGTATTATAGGGAGAATGCTCCAGAAATTAGACTAGTTTGTTTTCTAAATGAAAATTTTAATAGTAAAATATTTTTAAACTTCAAATAAAATACAGTGGCATAAATGGTTGGTTAATGAGAATCAAAACTGTGGATGAACCTCATTTATATGAGCAGATCCAAGTCTGTATAAAACATGTCATTATTATACATGGGAAATTGACATAAACCTCTCACGTGGGTTAGATTTGGGCATTTATAACTAGGTTCTTGCTATTGCTAATGTTAAGTTAACCCTTTTATCATTAATAATAAGGGATAATAATATTTTATCATCAATATTTAAATAATATCACTTTAAGATGCATTTTTTATCATATTTTTTAATCATGGATTTTAAGACCAAGAGACTTCAAAGTGGCAAAGAAATCACATTCTTTTCAGTTAATGCCTACAAAAAAGAGCAGTGAGCAGAAACTTTTGTTTTAAGACCACACACTCACAGTTAATTAGCAGCATTCTCCAATTTGAGTCATTCTATAATTAGAACCAATTAACCTGGAGGGAATTTTATTCTTGTAAGCAATTCCAAATATTCACATCTACGCTTCTCTTCTGTGTAACAGAATAATCAAGTTAATTAAGATTCACTCTTATTGTGCTTTCAGAGACCTGTAGAACTAGCCCGCTGTATGGAATTTTAGAAAGACCTGATGATTCTCAAAGTCTTTTAAAGCTGAAATCATTTAGTATTAATACAAATGAAATCTTCTAGTATATCAAATAAATGAAAATGATTAGCAATATGCTTCAGACCCCAGGGACTGTAGCCTGCCAGGCTCCTCTGTCCATGGGATTCTCCAGGCAAGACTGCTGGAGTGGGTAACCATTCCCTTCTCCAGGGCATCTTCCTGACCCAGGGATCTAACCCAGATCTCCTGCACTGCAGGCAGCTTCTTTACTGAATAGAAACCATGTCATAGTCTTCACTTGCAGTCACTACCTTCGACCTTACATCGCAGTATCTAAAAAGTTGTATGAAGAGTACTTTCTCAAGAAACACTTGCTAGAAATTAAATAGAAAGCCATCTGTCTGCATTTTTCTTAAAATAGGCTGCGTGTATCATGTTCTGCCTGTGGTATTGGCAACAGTCCGAGTAGCTATCACGCTGTCTCCTGATTATAGTTCATACCTTGCAATTACAGTGTTAAAATGACAGTTACAAATTAATTGTATTTCAAATTACAGTCTATGTAGTAATTTTACTCAGAAATATATGACCAATTAAATATTATGGAATTTAGTTCGGAAAGCAAAAACAACCATAGGTTTAGGCTCTACCAGTAATAAATCTTTACTTTTGCTCATGAAAGAAGAGCAATTAAAACAGCAATTAAACCCTCTGTGGTTAATGCCCACCCAGTAGTAGACAAAAGGGGATTTATAGAATCAGTCATTAAAGAGTGCTTTGTAGAGCTAGTAGGAAAAAGCTGTGGCTTTTGCTAGAATCTAGAAGTCTACAAAGGATTACTAGATTTTCAGTCTACCCACTTATTGAGGAATTTGATTATGTTGAAATGGATGATATTAGATTAGATCTCAAGAATGTGATTGAAAACTTGCTTGGTTTTTTTGGTTATTATCAATACTTGTTTCAGTGTAAGACAAGAGAGAAGCTTCAGTCTTCAGTTCTCAATTTAGAAATCACAGATTGCTAACATAATCTTGAAATACAAGTGGACTCTAACACCCTGCAAAAGGGGATGTGGAATGCACAAGCTTCGGGTCGTTCCAGAAGGAGTAATTATCATCTAAGAGAGATTAGTAGTTTACAGATCAGTAAAAGGCAATGATTCAAAAAATGCCAGAGGATGGAATGATCCTAAATTTTCAGTTTTTAAAGAATATAATCTTTCCATTATTTTAAAGTTTTTATTTCTTATTCGCGTATAGACAGTTAACAATGCTGTGAAAGTTTCAGGTGGACAGCAAAGGGACTCAGCCCTGCCTGTGCACGCACCCCTCTCCCCCAACTTCCCTCCCACCCCGGCTGCCACGTAGCGCTGAGCAGGGCTCCCTGTGCCTCCAGTGGGTCCTTGTTGGTTGCCCATGTTAAATACAGCAGTGTCCACGCCCACCGAACCCTCTGGCTGTCCCTTCCCCCGTCTGCCCCTCTGGCAACTGTAAATTCATTCTGTGAAGCTGTTTCTCAGGCCATAGTCTTTTTAAACCAAAGCTGAGTGGAGAAGAGATGAATGGATTTAGGGATATAGTAACTACTGTATTGATATTACTCATATTTGAACTGAAAACTTGTGGTCAGCAATGCAAGACTTTACCGGCAGCAAAAATTCTCCAGTGAGACTAAACTAATAAGCAGGCTGAATCTGGCTGTCCGAGCACACGGGAGGAGACGCAACAGCTGGGCCTCTCCTTTCCAGTCTTTGTCCTGAGAGGCTTCTTCTACTTTTTCTGATACCTAATGAAATTATCATGCTGCCAGTCAGAGATGATTCAAGAAAATTTTTGAGCTTCTGGCATTGAACATGATTCTTAGTATCTTTTGCCCGCCTTTCAAATCTAACACCTAGATAATTATACAGTTATTTGTTTAGTCCTCTGATGTGTAAATAAAAATGTTATGTTATAGAATTTTTAGTAATTTTATTTTCTGAGTTAAAGTTTTTATGTAGAAATCAATAGAAGACAAGTGAATGATCCTATAGAAACAAGTGTTTTCCAATTGTAAGGAAATGGCTGTGTTTTCACTCGACTGTGTCTTTTAACCCTTAAAATGATGATAGTGACTAAGGTGTATTGCCTAGTACGGATTAGGCCTCTAGAGAACGGGGTGGCAACCCACTCCAGTTTTCTTGCCTGGAGGATTCCATGGACAGAGGAGGCTGGCGGGAAGGCTGCAGTCCACGGGGTCACAAAGAGTCGGACACAACTGGCGGATAACACACACACGGACGAGGCAGTGTGAGCGTTTCTAAGATGTTCCCGTTTAATCCCCCAGTAACCCTAGGGAAATATGTCGTCCCCATTTTACAGATGCAGAAACTGAGACCTGGATAAGTTAGGGAGAGATCCCCTTTCAGATGCGAGGAGAGTGAGGTGTGAGGCTGTATTTGAGTTGCACATGGTCACTGCCCTGCATTCTGAGCTCTCTTGCATTAGGCCAGACTATGGCAGAGCCTACGGCAGCAGGAGGAGCCTGGTCTGCGACAGTGCCCGCGTGCCCTGTCTATTCACTGGCAAGTTCAGAAACTCCCCGTTATTTGAATGACAGCCTTGAAATAAATGTGATGAGAATGCGCCCCCCTCCCCAGCATCTCTGCACCTAACACTCTACTTACTACCAACAGCTGCAACGGATGTTCACTCTCACCTCCTAACTGAAGAGGGCCATTGTGGTTTCCCTTAAAGTCAGTAGGTTGACTGAGAGCAAGTGAAACACCCTGTTCAGTAGCTGGCAAGTGATAAGTGCTTAATAAATCATAGTTTGAAGGTGGAGTCAGTAAAAGTTACACACCAAATTGAAAGCAGAAGGCAGCATGGGTCCCCAGGACTCTTTCTCCTGTGTTCTCAGGGAATGTAAAGCTCTCTAAATATTTGCCTAAGATCAGGTACAGCTTGACTTCAAATTATAGGCTTAAAAATGATATGCTGGAAAAAAAATCAGAAGATGAAATATGGTACTGAGGGGGAAGTCCCTTTTAATTTCCAATCACAGATCACAGTGCCTCAACTGCCAAAAGATATTTCAGTCTTATTTTCATGCTAACATTTGACCCCAAATGACTTGCCTTTTGTGCTATGCCCAGACAAAAATGTCCAATAATGAAAAATGAGCATTTGTAATTGTCTAAGTATTCCCTTGAAAGAGATTATAACAAGTGAAAGTGGGAGGGTCTTCTTCTTTTGCAGATTTTTTTTTTCATAATGCTGTTAGTCACAAAGGAAAAAAATTGCTAAAGTCAAAAGGGGCTGCCTCTTAGACTCCTAAAGTATGGTTTATTTTGATCCATGCTGTCTTGGATTTTTAGGTACTCAAATCTGAGATCTTTGACATATTATCTCTGTAAAGTTTCCTCCATAATTTGTGTAAATGTGTGTTTAATTACTTCTGGAATAAAAGCCAGATTTAAAAAAATCAGTCCCCAGAAATGTGACTTGGAAAAGAAGTCTCTAAGTAAAGGCCGAGGAATCTAAACTATTACGAACGCAAAACAATCATGAATAAATTTGTTGTGCTCACACAAAAAAGGCTTCTGACTTCATCTGACTTGAAAAAGAAAAGACAGCCCACAAGCATTCTTCGAATGATAGTATTGGCCTCATTCAGCGCTTAGTAGGTAGTCAACCTCTCGAATAAATAAAATGAACTCATAAGAATCCCAGTAACTCAAGAGGGCAAAAGAAGTTTAGCCAAAGGTTTGTATGGAGACATTGTACTGTTATAGGTGATCGGGTGGTGACTGTTTATTTGAAAAACTTTAAGAAAGCCTGGTATACCCTAGGACTAGTGAAAGGCCTTGGCTTTAAATAAATCTTTTCATTCACTAAAATGTTTTCACACTGAGGGCTCTATTCAGAAATGGAAAATTTCTTAATGGATGAATGACTTACAGAATTAACTGAATCCAATGCTGTCATAATGGGACTCATTTAATAAAAGTCATTATAAAGTCAAATGGCATTGTGAAGTCAGGCTGGGGCATCTGCATTTTAAACATTAGACTAAAGATCTGTTCACAAAATAAACTGCAAGAAAATGAGGTGTGCTGTTCAGCTCTCAACAGGAATTCAGCTTTCAACATGTGCTTAAATTACTTAGGCCTTTTCATGCCAAGTCCTAATTTGCAGAATGGGGTAGACATTACTATTATCAGACCTCATAGTGAGGACGGGAAGGTTGAATGATACGGGTGAAGTCCCTGGGATGGTGCCTGGCACACAGCCAGGTTTTCAACAAATGTTTGCTGGTACTGCTGTTATTTGCTAAGATTCTTCTCAACCAAAATATTAAACAGGTACAATGACTGTGGACACAAACCGCTGTTATATTTCTGCTCTCAACATCACATCACTTTCATCCTTTTGACTTAACCGTTCTGGCCTCTGTGTTATATACTGCAGCTTATAGGTCAGCTGTAAAGGGGCTTCTCTACATGTTGCTTTAAAAGAGTGTTCATTTTGTATAAGTGTATTTCAGGAACTGTTCTACATAGTTCCCTTTCATGGGTTCATTCTGTTGTGGCTGCTATTATTGCTCTAATGAGCAGCTGCTACTGCATAGCTGCTCCTATTCTGCTGTTTTTACAGATGAGGAAAGCTGAGACTCCACCACGTGAGGCACTGTGTTTAAAACGGCTTAGCCTGTGAGTGGGGGACACCCAGGCAGTCCAGCACCGTCGCTTCTGGATCCCTGTGCTCCCTGAAGCACCTTCGCTGCTGCTGTTGCTTATGAAAATCAGCAGCCAAGTTCTTTAGCACTGCTTTAATTTTGAAAACCAAATTTTTTAAATTGAATGTTTTATTTTGTAGAGGAGTATAGCCAGTTAGCAATGTTGTGATAGTTTCAGGTGGGCAGCAACGGGCCTCAGCCAGACATAGACGTGCATCCCTTCTCCCCCAGACTCCCCTCCCATCCAGGCTGCCACGCAGCACTGGGCAGAGTTCCCTGTGTTCTTCAGTGGGGCCGTGTTGGGTTACATTTTAAACACAGCAGTGTGTACCTGTCCATCCCACACTCCCTCAGCGCCCCTTCCCCCATCCTTTCCCCCGGCAGCCCCAGCTTTCTTCTCTGTGAGTCCACTTCTGTTTGGTAAGCTCATTTGGATCATGTCTCTTTTGGTTCCACATCTAAGAGACGTCGTACGATGTTTCTGCTTCTCTGACTTACTTCACTTAGTGTGACCATCCCTAGGTCCATCCATTACAAACTTAATTTTTCAATGATCATAATTTAGTTGTGTGGCTGCCCTGAACAGACTGAAATGTCATGCCCCTTGAAAAAATAACCTTTTTAATATGGAAAAAAAAGAGTGTACTGAGCCATGCACTTATTGCTTCAAATAATGCAATGGTTTTATATTGAAAAAGAAAGCATGATGTCCTGATTTATGGATCTGCTTTCAACATTTGTGTTATTAATCTTGCAAAACCCACTTGGGAAAAGATGTTTGCAGCAAGGCGCAGTTCTTCCTGGGTGTGACGAGAGAAGCCCTGACTTCATTTTCTTTGCTGTCAGATGGGACGCTGGAGGCGCTGTTGGCAGCCTGCTTTCAGGCGCAGCAACTGCTGGAGTATTCTTGTCTGCATCCGGGGGACTCTTGACGGGGATGAGGGGAAATAAGGCACCAAGAAGTTTCCAGTTTTTGCTGAAAATACCGCTTGCTGAAGGCATCTTACAGATTATGTGGACCTGGGGATTGTCGTACTCAGTGAAGTCACAGGGGTAGAAGCATTGCGTGGCGTCTCTTACACGCGGAATCTGAAAAGGCGCGGTGCAGGTGAACTTGCACAACAGAAATGGGCTCACAGACCTGGAGGAGAAATGAAGCGGATCTCGTCCTTCTGCCAGCTGTGCCTGAAGTCACTTTTAGTTTTAGATGGCAGTATGGTTGATTTACGGTGTTGTGTCCTGATGCTGGCAGGGATTGGGGGCAGGAGGAGAAGAGGGCGACAGAGGATGAGATGGCTGGATGGCATCACCGACTCGATGCACATGAGTTTGGGTGGACTCCGGGAGTTGGTGATGGACAGGGAGGCCTGGCGTGCTGCGGTTCATGGGGTCGCAAAGAGTCGGACATGACCGAGCGACTGAACTGAAGCGTCAGTTTCAGGTGTACAGCGAAGTGATTCAGTCGCAGATGGATAGATGTGTGCTGTTTGCTGAGTCGCTCAGTCATGTCCGACTCTTTGTGACCCCGTGGACTGTAGCCCACCAGGCTCCTCTGCCCATGGGACTCTCCAGGCAGGAAGACTGGAGTGGGTGCCGTGCCTTCCTCCAGGGGTCTTCCCCACCCAGGGATCGAACCTGCGGCTCTTATGTCTCCCGTTGGTTTTCAGATTCTCTCCGCTGTAGGGTATTATATTGGACAGCAGGTCCTTGCTGTTCATCTTTTCTAATACATACTAGTGTGTGTCTGTTAATCCCAGACTCCTGAGTGCTGCTACATTTTTAGTTGCTCAGTTGTGTCCAACTTTGTGACCCCGTGGACTGTAGCCTGCCAAGCTCCTCTGTCCATGGGATTTTTCAGGCAAGGAGACTGGAGTGGGTTGCCATTTTCCTCCTCCAGGGGATCTCCAAACTCCTGATGACATGCAATATTTGGAAACAATATGGGAAGAAATATAGTGTTAGAAATGGTTAGGTCATGAAGCTAGAGTAAGCCCTAATGATATTATAATGATGTTTTTAAATATTTCAAAATATACTTTAAATTGTTGCCAACAAACATGAGTAGAACAAGACTGTCTAAATATTTATGGCGTGATCGATGGCCGGAATGAAACGCACAGCGCGGGTCTCGCGGTGCCGCCTGCGAGCCTGTCATGACACTCACCACGCTGTGAGCAGCATCTGTGTGTCAGCCCCTTACTGCCTGTAAATTCTTTGTGGGCAAAAAGCTGGTTTTGCTCATTTTCATATCCTAAAGGTCTATATGGTATCTGGCTTGCATTATACGCTAAAGAAAAAGTGGTCACATGTATGCTTGAATGATGGAGTCAGAAATAATCAACAAGCCTTCATGACTACCTGCTGCGTGCCACTTTCTTTCTTTTTTTTTTTTGCCATGCTACAAGGCATATGGCTTAGTCCCCCAGCCAGGGATCGAACCTGTGGCCCCTGCAGTGAAGCTGCACGCCCTAAGCCTGGGCCTCCAGGGAAGCCCCTGCATGTCACTCATTACGAGGAGGGCACGAAGGTGCCATGTCTTTGATGAGTGCCCACTCTGAGGGGAAATATAAGTAAGTGTACTGGATGGTGGGCGATGCGCTGTAAGAGAGATCTGGAGCCTGGTGGGGTCACAGGCACCTGGACTAACTGGTGGGCCACAAGGGAGGATTTCACCAGAGGCTCTCAGTGTTTTTGCGCGGAGATGGGAGGAAGAACGGTGACGAGTAAGGCAGTTTGGGTGGGGGACGGAGGAGCCGCTGACAGGAGTCTTAAATCACTGTGTGTTTGAGGAATGACTTTTCACATTCCCTCACTGTAATGCTAGGTTATGAATGCGTTGGTGTCTTTCCGTGTAAGGTGGCCCAGGTGGTAAAGGATCTGCTCGCAGAGCAGGAGAGCCAGGATCGATCCCTGGGTGGGGAAGATCCCCGGGAGAAGGGCACGGCGTCCCACTCCAGGGTTTTCGCCTGGAGAATCCCATGGACAGAGGAGCCTGCCGGGCTGCAGTCCACGGGGTTGCAAAGACTCAGACAGGACTGAGCGGCTAACAGCACTATGTAGCGAGGACTGTGAATCATTATAATTATAAACACAACACATCTTTCACTGGACAGTGTATATATGGCGTATATCTTTCACTGAATGACGGTTTTCTTTTCAAATTGCAGTTCCAGTTACAGATGTTTGACATTGTTTGTTCCACATCATGGGCCAATAAAGACAAATGCTGTGAGCTTCCTGCCCTGGTAAGAGTTCTTCTTTGATTACTTCTCTTTGCTGAAATTTTCTAAAGTTATATTTAATTGCAGTGCTGAAAATGAAATGCTGTTTCACAAAACTCACGTCACAGATAATCCATTATGATGATGATGATGAGAATTAAAAAGCAGTTAAGAAGGAGGTATATCTGGAATCAGCAGAACACACTGACATACACGGTGGGAACTGCCCAGCTACACGGGGTGCCACGTGCATAGAGTCCAGATGTTGCCAAATCCCATGGTTCACGAACCCTTTGCTGTTGCAGTAATTTTTTTCATGGCACCCCAGAGCCAAAATAAATACCTAATAATTCCGTATACGAGGCCATTAAGTCCGAACGTCTTCATAAGTGTTTGTATCTTAAAAACTCTGCTGTACGAAACACCAATATATTAATATATAGATCAAAATTATAAAATGATATACTTATTTTGGAATAACCACAGCTACTTACTAATGGGCTGTGTGTGCCTGTTGAGAATGCACAGTTTCTCAGATCTCGGAATCTGGTTGGACATCGCCACCCTCACTTCTTCCTTTTTTAAGAAAGGTATTTATTTATGTGGCCAGGTCTTAGCTGCAGCATGGGGACCTTTAGTTGCAGGTGGGACCCCCTCCCTGGTGAGGGGTCCGACTCGCCCCTGCACTGGGGGCTCAGAGTCTCAGCCTCTGGACCAGCAGGGAAGGCCCCACCTTCCCTTCCTTTCCACGTTGATTTTCCCGTGGTATTTGCTTTCCTTCATAGCAAGTGCTGATAAAACAAATTTACAAAGTTGGTTTCTTTTTGTCTTTGGGATTTCAGTTTCCCAACCTGGGCCATGGCCCCCTGCTGTGGAAACATGGAGTCTTAACTACTAGACTTCAGGGAAGTCCCTTCTAGTGTTGAAATTGTGACCTATTATACCTTGAGCTGGTTGTGTATTCAAAGTCCAGTGGGCACCGAATTTTGCTGTGTCTCTTGACTTTTTTTAAAAAAAACTCAGAGTGCCCCTGTGAATTTCCTGTAATGCCCCAGGCCTTCTTTCCACACAGTCTGGGAACCATAGTCATAATCTATTTAACTCAGGCAAAGCTGTTTGAAAAGTAAACCTTTTCTCATTATAAATACCAAATGTAACTCACTAGGGTGGGTGACTGTGTGTTTAAAAAGGGATTGTTCATACCTGAGCATCTTTAGGACCAGCGAGCTGAAATGTTGACCCTGCTATGTTTGGACGGGAGTCATGTCTTCATGGTTCAACCTGGAGCACGGTCACGGGGAAGACTTCATCAAGTCTATAAAATTTCCTTTTTTAAGACCTTACTCCAGCTCACCTCATCTGCTGCAGGCCATGTATGCGTGGTGACTTGTTTGAAAAGGGAGTGACTTTTTTTTTCATCAAAACAAGTTTCCATTAAACTATGGTGAGGGAGCAAAGCAGAGACACTATGATGCTGTGCGTAAGGGCAGGTAGAGTGGGGACTGTAAGGAAGCGCCCAGAACCCTACCCTGCATGAAGCAGACTGTAATCCCCGTGTCTCCTAGGAAGATCCCTGCCCTCTCCGAGCTGCTCTTTTCCCTTCTGTCACTGAAGGTGTGCAAGTCCCGTGGTAGAAGGACTCAGATGGAGACAGCGGTGGCAAAACCATTAGGCAGGAGACCTGCTCTCAGCCTGCTTGGGGGATCTTTCAGGATTCTTAAGTCTGTATCTCATTCAGGCTGCCCCAGGTATCAAGCCAGATACGTTAGCAGGGTTTTCCTTTCCTGCAATGAGCTGAAACTTTTGAATATTGTCCAACATTTGAAGAAAAGCATATAAAGGATGTTTGCTCAGACTCTTGGATTTCTGTTGTGAATATTTCAGAGCCTGAAAGTATTTTCAGCTTGGCAGTTTAATTATAATCTGTCCTCTCTTCAGCCCTAACAGTACCCTTTCCCCAAGATCTGAGAAAACGAAGCTCACTTTCTCTATCCAAAGGGACTGATGAACCTTTCTAGTTGTTCATCCTAGGGCGGACATCCTGGCTGTTGCTCCAAATGGGATATTCACGAATCATTCGGTAGTGCTTACCGGCTGCTCTGTCTTCCTTTACACGCCGGTAACTCATTCAGGCATATTCAGTCGGACCTAAATCATCTATCTTGTGGTGTCACCTGGCATCAGAATTCTCCAAGAGGAAATGACCTCTTATCCCAAAGCTTTAGGCTGGTGCTGTGGTGGTGGTCTTACTTTCAGCCACGGAATGTGAGCAGTAGTTGAAATTGCTGCGGGTGTGTGTGTGATGTGTGTAACCGCCATTTTATTTTCTCTTGGCTCTTGGTTTTAGTGTGGATGCAGTTGGTTTGATGGACTATTCCTACAAGTTTCCTTTTATCCTTTGAAATGGAAAAACCTGTTGTAACGCTAAGGAAGCTTTCAGGACCTTCAGTCCATGGAGAACCACTTAACCAGCTGAATCAAATAGCAACCAGGGTTTTTGGTTTTGCGCCTCCACTTCTGCCTTTCTTGCTTCGCCTGGATTCCCAAGCTGGTTTTGTCAACATCCTTTGATAACGACGATGATTAATGCCTTGCTAGACACCCATTCATTGTTTCTTTAAAGAAAAGGTTTTGTGGGAATATTCTCTGCCTTTCTAGACTAATGCTCACTGAAGGGTTTTTTTGAAGTGTCTCCAAAGGTTTCCTTTGAGTCATAAAGTTGTTTGTATAGAGCATCTTGTTAATAGTCATGCTATGTCTTTTTCCCTGCAGAGGGATGAGGAGGCCTGCCCAGAGCTGCCGCACGCCTGCTCCTGTTCGGAAATCAATAAAGCGGCTCTGGGACCAGCGGGCCCACCGGTAAGTCTTGCCTCATTTGACCTTAAGTGTTATTTGATAGTTGTGACAAAGGCTACTAATTTCCCCTGAATCATCGCTACGGCTTCCTTTTCAGTAGAAGCTACTCCGCTGCGTACATGGCCAACTTCTTGACCATTCAGCTTGAGACTTGATTTCTTAGCAATCATGCGAGTAAAGGTGACCTCGTGACTAAGTTCTGGCCAGGGAGAGAGAAGGTGAATGCACGCACCCTGGACGCTGCTCTTGAATGGGAGCCGAATGCCCTCCTTTGAGCATGAGGGGGTGGATTCTCTGTGGCAAGCAACGCTGCTGGGCACAGCATGGCAAGAAGAGGGAGGCACCAAAGGCTTTGCGCAGCCTTGCGCGATAAAGCCACTTGACTACACCGGACAGCTCAGAGTTAATATGAGAGAATAGCAAATCTCCTACGTTGCTTAAGGGCTACTGTTGACCTCCATAAAACAGTCAGGCAGCTTTCCAAACTAATAAACTGGAAGTGCAGTGCTGGACTGGCAGGTATTTCCTCTGAGCACTCCGTACACGCTATTACGATGTCTTAGCGCTTCCATTAGGAGAAGCAATGGCAGCCCACTCCAGTGCTCTTGCCTGGAGAACCCCAGGGACGGAGGAGCCTGGTGGGCTGCAGTCCACGGGGTCCCACAGAGTCGGACACGACTGAAGCGACTTAGCCGCAGCAGCAGGTCGCGTCCACTGTTGTTCTCGAGAAGTCGGCTGCCAGTTCCACTAACTGTCATTTTCCCGTGAGAAGTGTTTCCTCCATTAGTTTAAGATTCTTTTGTCATTAATGATCAGAAGTTTCACTACAGTACATTTGGATGCTGCTGTTTTGCAGTCTTGGAACGTTGAGGGCTTTAGGAATCTGAATACCGATGTTTCTGATACATGTTGGAGTTTTCCTGGTCATTTTCTCTTTAATTCCCCTCTCTCTGATCGTCTCTGTTTTTCTGAAACGCCAGCTAGATGTGCACTGTACTTTCTCATTTTACTCTCATGTCTTTTTAACCACTTTTTACTCTCTTGTCAACCTCTAATTTATTTTCTATTTGTGTTGCCAGGCTTTATTCTGTGTAATATCTTCAAAATTGCTTTCTGGTGTGCTGTGTGTTTAGCTCTGTTTAATACGCTGCTTAACCTAGGCACTGTGTTTCTGATTGTGATTATCATATTTAGTTTCTCTAGAAGTTATGTTTGGTTCCATTTCAAACCTTCTGGTCACTTGTATAGCCTCTTCTTCTTGTGTAACATTTTCAAAACCTTTTTCTTTAAATGCTTCCAGTGTGATTTGCATCCTCTGACCGTTTTGTATCTGCACCCTGTGTGGTCCCGACTCCGCCGTTTGTTTTGTTGGTAGGTTTACTCATGCTGTGTTGTTCCCACATGTCTTTCTGATTTTGGGGGGGTGTGTATTTGAGTTTGCATTACCTGAAACTTTCTGGGAATATTTTGAGCCCATGTTTGAGCTGTATTTTTTGAGAGAGCACATGTGTCTGCTTCTGTGAGTATCCTGGCCGTACAAACCAGCTGAAAACCAGTAAATTCTGGTCCCGCAATTGCATGAGAGTCCGTTTCTGGTTAGTATTTCTTAGTGGAGACATTTACTCCTCCCATAGCTAAAGTGGAGAAAAATCTTGCATTTCCACCTGCCAGTGAGACTTTCTGTGGTTGTTCTAGCTCACTCAAATTGCGGCCTTTCGAGCTCCTCCGCTTTCAGTCACGCTCCTGTTCTGCCCACCCTCTGCTCATCAGGGAGCCCGGCGCCCTCCTCACTGCCTTGTGCGGGCTGTGTGACGCGCGATTTCCAGAAGCCTCGGCCACCCTGCCTGCCCTCCCTCCGTTTTCATTGGCGCTTAAGGGCTCAATTCTTAATTAGAACAGCCTTTATTTTATTTTAAACAGCATTAATAAGCTTTTCTAGCTGGAGGCTTTTCAAGTTTTCTTCATCTGCAATGCCGCTGGAACAAGTGATAAAATAGTTATGTGTGACCTAAGAGTCAAACTTTGCACGGAGGAAAGAAGCAGCAGAGAAGCGGGAAAGCAGGGCTGAGCTCTGACATGCGGGGAAAGAAGAGGCAAACGAGAAAAGCCACTGGCGTTTTCAAGCATAATAAACTATTGAAGAAACAGTGTCCCAAACAGTATGGCTTCCAAGGTAACTCGGTGGTAAAGAATCTGCCTGAATGAAGGAGACATGGGTTCAATCCCTGGGTCGGGAAGATCCCCTGGAGAAGGAAAGGGCAACCCACTCCAGTGTTCTTGCCTGGGAAATCCCATGGACAGAGGAGCCTGGCAGGCTTCTTCCATGGGGTCGCAAAGAGTCAGACATGACATAGTGACTAAGAAATAAAAGCAACAACCCCCCAGTGTAGGCAATAAACCCTGTCTGATGATTTAACACAGTTGCAACTGTTTGCTTACTCAAGAATTTACCCAGTGATAGGTGCCAATAAAACTCCAGAAAAGCCATGGGGCGCCATGGGTGAAAGAACCATGTTCCTTTTGCCTCATCTAACCCTTTCTTATTAAAAGGATGAAAGTTCACATCCACAAACATTTGTTGAATTCTTGTCACCCACTCCACGATGAGGCTTAGGTATCAGGTGGAAAATAAGTTAGAAGTATAAAAAGGTTCCTGGATTTTGTAGACCTGGTACCTCCGGTATCTGAGAGCCAAATTGCCACGTTTGGACAAAACCTTCAAGACAAACCTAAAAGACAATCATTTAAGATGAACAAACACAATTAAAAAGGTGTGCCAGAATGAGTATGTTAATTGGAATGCGCTGGGCTTCTTGCAAGGAACAGAAAATTTGACGAATGCAGTGATGTTGATCATTGGGATGCTGCTGCTGCTAAGTCACTTCAGTCGTGTCCGACTCTGTGCGACCCCATAGACGGCAGCCCGCCAGGCTCCCCCGTCCCTGGGCGCTTGAACATTCATAATTTGCTCAGCAAAACACCTAGAGGTAGATGGTCCCAAGCAAATATGGCTGCTCAACAACTTTATCAAGAGCCCTGGCATGCTGCGATTCATGGTGTCGCAGAGAGTCGGACATGACTGAGTGACTGAACTGAACTGAACTGAAGCTTGTTCCAGCTTCCAAATTTGCTTTCTTTAGACTTACAGCTTCTTGATCATATTGGCTCAAACCAGTTAATATGCCCATTCCTTGGAGGCTGGGCAAGCTAATCTCTGTCTTTATAGCAGGAAAAGGAAAATGGAGAAGGATGTCAGAAAAGAAGCTTTGATAACCAACCGACAGTGTCTGCCACAGTTGGGAAAAACATTTGCATCATCTGTAACAGTTAGGGATGTAGTATCCAAATATGTGAAGAATTTCTGCACATTAAAGAGAAAAAGACGCGTAACCCAGTAGAAAACTGGGTGAAGGATGTAAGTTGGCAGTTGTGTTGAGATAAAATGCAAATGGACAAGTGTTATGAAAAGATGCTCAATCATAGGAGTCTTAAGGGAAATAAAAATTGAAATGGGAGCAAGATATTATTTTTACCAGCTTCATAAAAATGTAAGGATTGAAAATACCAAGTGCTGATGAAAGTTTAGGAAACAGAGACTCTCTTCATCAACTCCTAACAGATGAATAAACTGGTGCAGTGTTTTGACAATATATCTACCTATCTATTACATTTCATTTAAAATTCTCCTCGTTGATATCTTAAATATTAAAATTTGTACTTGAATATTAAAATTTGTACTTAGGGCATGTACAATGATGGTGATTATAGTATTGTTTAGACAGTAACAAATTGTGGGGAAAATGCCCTACATTTCCAATAATGAAAGAATGGTTAAACAAATTATCTTGTTGTTCAGACAACTATGCAACTCATTTACAGTAAGTTAGATCTGTATGTCATGTTATGGAAAAGCATGTTAAGTTAACTCAGAAATATATGAAAAGTGTTGCGTCACATATGTGATCTATGTATGCCAAATAATACCACAGACACTGCAGGTAATACTTCCTATAGAGATGTGTGCACTTACATAAAGTATGATTCGATTTAGTTCAGTCGCTCAGTCGTGTCCGACTCTGTGTGACCCCATGAGCCACAGCACCCCAGCACCCCTGTCCATCACCAACTCCCAGAGTTTACTCAAACTCACCTCCATTGAGCCGGTGATGCCATCCAGCCATCTCATCTGCTGTCGTCCCCTTCTTCGCCCACTTTCAATCTTTCCCAGCATCAGGGTCTTTTCCAGTGAGTCAACTCTTCGCATGAGGTGGCCAAAGTACTGGAGTTTAGCTTCAGCATCATTCCTTCCAAAGAAATCCCAGGGCTGATCTCCTTTAAGAATGGACTGGGTGGATCTCCTTGCAGTCCAAGGGACTCTCAAGAGTCTTCTCCAACACCACAGTTCAAAAGCATCAATTCTTCGGCGCTCAGCCTTCTTCACAGTCCAACTCTCACATCCATACATGACTACTGGGAAAACCATAACCTTGGCTAGACGGACATTTGTTGGCAAAGTAATGTCTCTGCTTTTGAATATGCTACCTAGGTTGGTCATAACTTTCCTTCCAAGGAGTAAGCGTCTTTTAATTTCATGGCTGCAGTCACCATCTGCAGTGATTTTGGAGCCCCCCAAAATAAAGTCTGACACTGTTTCCACTGTTTCTCCATCTATTTCCCTTGAAGAGATGGGACCAAATGCCATAATCTTCATTTTCTGAATGTTGAGCTTTAAGCCAACTTTTTCACTCTCCTCTTTCACTTTCATCAAGAGGCTCTTTACTTCTTCACTCTCTGCCATAAGGGTGGTGTCATCTGCATATTTGAGGTTATTGATGTTTCTCCCAGCAATCTTGATTCCAGCTTGTGCTTCCTCCAGCCCAGCATTTCTCATGATGTGCTCTGCATGTAAGTTAAATAACGATTTGGTCACTGTTTGCTAAAAAGCTGGAAGATGAGCAGCTGACTGGTGCTGGGAGTGAGTGTAAGTGCTTCGGACGAGCTGGAGGAGCCTGACTGCCGCCTGCTCCAGTCTTTCCCAAGGGAGGCAGGGCCGATGGTGACAGAAGGCTCATCAGTGGTCACGGATACAGCTGGAGGTCAAATGGGCTCACTCAATGAGAAAGCCACTCCATTTTCAATGATCTTTTCATCCTTCGACTCAAGTGAAAGCAATATTCTTAGACCGGTGCCCATGTGACCTTCTAACCCTTACTCATGCCCCTTTTTAATAAAGAGCAAACCCTTTACTCACAGTCGGCACCAGGGACAAAATCTAGCCAAGTTTAGTAACGTTATTTATAGTATATTTTCAGGTTTGCCTCACATTCTTAGTAAGTAATATGTTTTTCCATCTGCTATAGTGCATAATAGTTGCTTTTGAAGTAGATTTAAGTGAAGTAAGAGTCAAGTAAAAAATATCCAAAGTATATTTACATATGTGTTATGCTCACATATACAAGAATGTTTGCAAAGACCGTATATACACATATATACATATTTATTGTATTACGTATTATGTACATGTATGTACAAAGAAAATACTGCTGAGTGATAGTACAGGTAGTGCATTAATGTGACAGAAACTTTAAGAGGAAAATGCAAATAACTGAAGTTTCAGAAGCACTAAATACCTTTTTATGATATAAATAAAGAGAACTAAATTGTTACTATTTTATATGGTTTTTACAATTTAATGTAATACAATCTAATTAACTAATTTAATCTCAAAGTCGTGGTATAAGACATGCATATAATTTTAGATTGACAGTGTATTTTTTATTATTTGCAGTATTAATAGCAGTAATCTTACACACGCAATGAAAAGATCCTGTAGCTTTTTTTTTAATTTAAAGGGATTTAGCACAGAAAGTTTGCTCACACTCTGAAACCATTAACCAGAAGAGGGGACTCCGGGGACAGACCTCAGCTGAGGAGCACAGCGAACATATCGTTACACAGCGTGTTGGCCTTTGTGCAAAATAAGAATTACATGATCCATATTCTTAAGGGAAACAAATGTGCTGTATTGCTTTCATGTTTGTCTTTGTGCTAATGTGTATCGTCTTTCTTCCAGGGGGGCCCAGGACTCCGAGGACCAAAAGGGCAGCGAGGTGACCCGGGCCTAAAGGTGAGGCTCTCTCATCCCCAGGCGGGGAGCTAAGGGACAGTCACCCTCGGCAATCTAAAGCTCCTTATATATTTTTTAATTTAAAAAATTTTATATTGGAGTGTAGCCGATTAACAGGGCTGTGATAGTTTCGGGTGGACAGCCAAGGGACTCAGCCATACATATCCATGTATCCATTCTCCCCAAAACTCCCTTCCCATCCAGGCTGCCACGTGCTGTGGTAAAGCTTCTTATATTTTTATGGAAGTTGTGTTGAGGCCTTTCCCCTTATTCTTAGAAGCTTGTGTGTTTTCATCGGAAGAAACGCCCTAACTCAGTGACAAGGTTTCTGGGTCCGAGGTGGAGCGTCGGTGCTCCGGGCGCTTCGGTTGCTCACGCGGCTCTTGCTCTTGCGGTCCTCTTTCCTCTGTCTGCAACAAAGATGCGTTGCCGGGGTCCAGCCCCGGTGGATCCAGGGAATTCGAAGCGGGGACGGCGTTGGCGAGGGGAAAAACGTATTTATTTATTAATATAAGATTAGATTAGGAAGAAATAGTGTAGAGGAAAATTTAGTGGAGAAAAGAGGCTGATTAACTCGGTTTACGTGGAAAACCAATGTAAGTTCCAGACAAGGAACCTGCACCGTCTACGCTGGGCCACAGCCGCCCGCTTGAATAGTGGAGGGTGCCCCGCCTTGGGTCTCAGAAGCCCGGGCAAGTAAGCAGATTCGGTGAGCCTCCACGTTCCAAGGGATCAGCCTGAAAAGGAGAGGGAGGGAGCAAGAGAAAGAATCGGCATGGGGAGGCCAAGTTTGTGCAAAAACCCCCTCTAACTTTATTGTTCAAAAGGTGTTTATATACCCTAAATTTTACATAATGGAAGATAGAGTCATGCGGGGGCAGCAGTCCTGACCCTTTCTGTGTATCTTTTTGTCTACAAAAGGTCTCAGGTGATTTGCATTATCTTCTGGCCCAGAGGCTTGCTAACACTTTTTGGCTCTCTTTCTTAAGGAATGTTAATCTCGTTTCCCCTGAAGTGTTTTTCTTTAATCTGCATCTCCTTAAAGCATTAAAGTTACATCTCTACAGAACAAAGGCGCAGTGGGTTATAACAAAGAAGGCACTTAACTCAAAGACCTAATGTTGCTAATACCAGGTCTACTACTTGTTTTTCCATATACCAACTATATCTAAAACTAAAGGATATGAAAATTTGGCAGCAAGTACTGGCTCAACAAATGAAACCCTTAATCAGTCCTATTCTAAAGATTTTAACTCCTTGGAAGCCCCTACATTCCTAGGATGTTTTAAGCTTCCTGTGCCTCCTGCGGTCAGGAGGCCTCAAACAATCACATGCGCAGCTGTACGAGTCCTGCAGGCAGGCTAGAAAGCCATCAGAGGGGTTTTTGGATTGAAACACCCTTTCAAATGCAGAAGACTAAAGCCCTGAATTGACTTTTTCCAGAGTGTGTCGAGAGTGGAAAAGTACAATACAATAAGGCCGGCATATTCTTATTTTTGGGGGGGTACATGCTCAGGAAATACCCGGGGGAAGACCTGGGGTCTGACTCGACCTTGCACATCAGATCCCTGCCGCGTGACCTTGTCACGGGCGGGATTCCTCACGCTGGCTCCCGGCAACGCGTCTCAGGGGGAGCGCCAAGTCGCAGCCAGGCCGCAGTCCTCCCGGCCGTTGTTTGGACTCCTCTCCCTCCTCCCACCACGCGCTGTCAGACACACAGCCCTGCCTTCCATTCTCACTGCCCAAGGCCACCAAACCGTCTGTACCCCGTACAGAGGCCGCGGCTCAGAGGAGCACGCCCTGCCGATCCCGGTCCAGGCACACCTCTCCCTGCTTCGCACAAAGGCACCTGAGGCGCGGCAGGCGCCCAGCCTAAGCGAGTTCAGGCCCTGCCCGTCGTCTCTATTTCTGGCTCCAGGGGCCTGATGTTTTGGATTGATTCCTCATATCTGCCCCAGATTCGTTTCTTTAGAGTTACGCTGGATCACATCGCACCCTTGAGCCCTGCAGTCGTGCGCGACTGCTGTGAGTCACCCCAGCTCCTTGGCTTCAGGCCTTTGCTCGCTTGCCCGCCTGTCTCTCCTGCGCCGTGCTGCCCTGCGTCGTCCCCAGCCATCTAGCTTGCTTTACTGCTTCCACACGGCCCCTTATTAAATCCACACAGCATTTATTCATGGAGGAGAGAACACTGCAGCTTTGTTTAGTAGAAAGTTGGAGACACGTGGAACAAGGTAAGAGAGAACGGGGCGAGGCCGAGGGGGGTCGGTGAAGGACGGCTGGAGAGGATGAACCGGGTACCACCCAGCTCGATGCTCGGACCACACGAGGCCTCCTTTGCTGTCCTGTTTTGCGACTGTGGCACGTTTTCTCAGGCAGAGGCGACGTATCTGACTCGGCTCCATCTCGTGCGCGCCACAGCACCTTCGATAAACGCAGAGCAGCGCCCCAGAGATGACAGTTCACAGTCACGAAGGGAGGGGATGTCTGGCTGGACGCTGGGACCCTTCGCAGGCCGAGAGGGGGGTCTCGCGCCGCTTGCCTCTTTCGGGTCTGCGGTGCAGTGTGGGGGGTCTGATCACTCACACTGTTGGCACAGCGTTCTTGCTTGTGGAAGCCTCATAACTAAAGCTGCAGCAGCTACTGTGCCTTTCGTCTCCGGGCTCTCTGATGAATCTAGGCCTGGGAGGCGAATCCTCCGAGGCTTCGAGTCTCGTTGTCCTGTGAGTGTTTTGTGTCTGCGGAGAGGTAATGAACTAGAAGATGAATGTACTCAGCAGGGATGTCGGGCAGCAGATATTTCTGGGTTCCAGGAGGTCTGACTTGCCTTCGGTGTGACCTTCTTGCCTTCCAGGGACCAGATGGCCCTCGGGGTGAAACGGGCCCTCCTGGACCTCAGGGCCCCCCGGGGCCCCAGGGACCGAGCGGCCTCTCCATTCAAGGGATGCCTGTGAGTTGTGTGTCAGGTTCGGGCGGGCTTTGTCCTCACTTCCCCGTGAGTTGTAGAGAGTGCGCGTCTGTCTTCCGCCCCTAGTGATGACCCACAGCCTCTCCCAGCCCCTGAAAGTAAGGACTGGGGAGCGAGCCTGATGAGCGAGAGCTCGTTCATAAGCCAGCTTTTCACTCAGTAAACGGGGCCTTTACGTTTGCGTACGCGCCCAGGGAGTAGGTATAGCCGCAGATGATTTGTCTAGAAGAGAAAGCAGGGCTTGACACGTACGGCTGCTTTTCCTTGTTTGACCAAGTCCTTTGTGGGTGTGATAAAACCTGGAAAGTGGCAGGTGTTTACGACCTAAGTTTGTCATTTTGCATTTGTAGTGATCGTGGAGCTACAACCGCAGAAGCCATTTATTTAGATCTTTATCTCGACAGGCCCTCAGAGTGGGCTGCGACGAGTTTAACATTATGGATGATACGCTCTTTACAGCCACATGAGCTGTTTGAACCATTGAAAGCAAATTCCATTCCATTCACTGATTTTCATTTAACTTAGTAGAGGAATCTAGATTTAAGGAATAAAACCAGTCTCTTTAATTAGTATTTGTTCCATTATATACATTTTTAAGTACATTTTTAGTGTAAATGATTGAAATACATTTTTAGCGAATCTTCTTGTGCATATGATTGTGTGTCCCTAGCTCAGATGTCTTCATTCCCAGAGTCATTTACACGTGAATGTAACGTGCCAGTTTGTATAATTACGATTAATACTAAGAATTCGTTGAGGTCTTGCTACAGGTCAGGCATCGTGTTTGCTTTTGCCTTTCTATACGTTTCCAGCCAGAACAAAACAAAAGTATATATAGATGTAAGTTTCAGCATGGAAGCTATAAATAATACTGAAATATTCAAGACTCTGCTCGTATATTTACAGTATAAGCTTAACTCAATCAGATTGTGTGCAAGTGTTTAAACTATTCTGAGATATAAACATTCTACTCTGTAGGCATGCTTACATAAGTTGTGTAGCTTATGTGAGAAGTGGAATATGCTGTATTTGGATGTTAGTGTAGAAACAATTTAATGTGGAAAATGTTAAGAGTCAGCAGAGGAAAAGAAGGGACTAAGGACTTACCAGTTTCCTTTTGTGAACTTAACCCCTGTGTCCTTTTGGATGTCCAGGGAATGCCAGGTGAAAAAGGAGAGAAAGGAGATACCGGATTGCCGGGACCACAGGTACTATTTTTAATATTTTAACTCCATTGCTCTCAGTCTGGAGCTTTACTGAGTAAAAGGACCATGGCTTCTGAAGTCTGCTGTGGTCTAGGCAGTGAACAGTTTCTATGCTGAGGAACAGCAGCCTGTATTTGTTGACCTTTGGCCCCCACCCGAGGGTCCTCCTGACGCCGCCCTGGGTGAACCCCAGTGGGGGACATTTGCTTTCCTTCCGGTGAATAAGCTCTGGGTGCCGTGTCCTCAGTCAGGAAAGCTTCACCCTTATGGTTTCAGGTTTGTTTGGAGGCCTGATTTATTCCAGGGAAGCTGGCTGAGAGGGTGATTGGTTTCCATGATTCTGACAGCTTCCTGTCTTTGCTCTGTCTAGGGTGTCCCAGGCGGTGTTGGTTCACCAGGACGCGATGGCTCCCCGGGCCAGAGGGTAAGGATTTGCCCAAGACTGCCCATTAGCACAGTGCCTTTCTCACCAAGGCTGTCTCTGCTGCTGGCAAGCTCTGTGCAGGGAAGTCAGACCATGTGTTTTATTTTATTTTATTTTTCCTTTATTTTTTCTCCCATCTATCTACGTGCTACTAATCCTGCACCTGTTTACCTTAACTGGTGCTCTTCCATATTCACAACTTTCCTCAAAACCCAGAAACTTTCAGCAGACCTTCTCAAATCAGCCGCACCTCTTTCTGAATGTTCCCAGAAGCTGAATGCAATTTGCACTGAATTGTGGGCGTTCGTCTAACAGATTTTCCAATTGTTTCAAATTCTCAAGGAGCAAGCCTAAAGGAAGTCAGGAACCCTAAGAACTGGGGTTTAAGGGTGGTGACTGTCTGCAGTAGTCTCCATGTCTTTAGTGCACGTCAGCAGTCACTTCTTGGAACCTGTTCAAGTGGGTGGCAGTAAAAGAAAGTATAGGGTGGTTGAGGGCTGACTTAACATCCAGAGTTTGTTTGGTCAACATGTCTTCACCGAACCAGGTTTGAGGGATTTTGTCCTCAGAGTTTAGAGCTTACTGGGGGAAACAGAACCAAATAAGAAACGTATGCTATCGTGGGAGAATTCACAGAGCCCTGTAGGGCACAGGAATAGATAACCAAGCCAGACCTGGAGGGCTGGGGAAGGAAGGCTTCCTGGAAGCGGCACATATAGACTGGTTTTCAAGTGAGGGAGAGAAATTAACCGGAAAGTGCGGGACAGCTGTTGCAAGCAGAGAAAACAGCATGCACGGCGTACGGAGGGGTGGAGTTGGCGAGAAGGTGGGCATTTCCGTTACTGGGCGTGGTTCAGTATGGCTGGAGATGAGAGTGCATTGTCTGTATGTGTGTCTGTGTGTGTGCACACGTGTGTGCACATGTGTGTGCACACGTGTGTGCACATGCCTTGGTATGGAGAGCTTGCCAAGAGATGGAACCGAAGAGGTAAACACAAACTCACTGACATCATCTCTTCTATTTTTCGGACCAGGGATTCTGAGCTTTTGCAGGAAGACAGTAGAAAGTTATTATATTTTCAGCAAGAGAGAGAGACTGGTCTTCCTCAAAAGGTCACTGGCAGCTGCACAGTTTTTCTTAAGACTGGATTATATACAGTGGCCTCCACTTAGATCCAGTCCAGTAAAGGACAGCACGTTCAGTGACATTCGCTGGTATCATAGGGGACGGCTGACCCACCAGATTAGCAAATGGTTAGCTGGAGGACGTAGTCCTCTACTCAGACCAGGTTGCCTTTAGCTATACTGCTCAAGAATAAGGAAATAAATGTTTCCTATAGCGGTGCAGGTGTGGGAATTTAAATTCCTTCCATGTTGGTTTTGTGTTTTTTTTTGGTTTCACATTCAACTTTCATTTGCTAAAATCTCAGTTAAGTCTCCATCCATCAAATGGGATTAGTCGGCAAAGCACGTCCAGGTGAATGCATCTACAAAGAGGCTTTTTCTCTAGAAGGGAGATTTGTGTAGGTTCCATGGACATGTGGAAGGAGTGTCTAAAGGTGTTTATATGTTTTGGCAAAGGACTTAGACTAAGATCCTGTGTGGTTACACACCTAGGTTCCTCCGTGATTCCTGAAGCTCTGAAAACAGCAGTTCTAAAGGTTTGGTTCAGTGAATTTCCTTGATTTACCTATGCAGAGTCTAGTCTTGGAAAAGTTCTCCCAAAGCAAACATATTGGGCTAGTGTCCAGATCATTTGAGTCTAGAATTCTTTTAAAATCACTATGCCAACACAGATTTTTTATAAATATGTTGCCATTCTTCCAAACATGTTTGGTTCTATAGGATAAAAAGTCTTAAGGCCTAATAAAGTGTTAATATATCTGTATATAGATTTTATTTCCCTCTCTCTCTCAATTTGAAAGTAAAACTTTCAGTTCAGTTCAGTCCCTCAGTCGTGTCTGACTCTTTGCAACCCCATGGACTGCAGCACGCCAGGCCTCCCTGTCCATCACCAACTCCCGGAGTTCGCTCAAACTTACGTCCATCGAGTCGGTGATGCCATCCAGCCATCTCATCCTCTGTCGTCCCCTTCTCCTCCTGCCCCCAGTCTGCCTCTAATGCCTATTTTGAAAAATCTGTGGATGGGAAGGGAATTGCATTTTTAAACTGGTTTCCAGAGGACATTCATTCTTTAAACAAGTTAAAGAAAAATTTAACTCATTAAAAATTTAATGTTAAAAAAATTGTGCAAACCCTATCCCAGTTGCTTTAGGAAAGATATTCGAAGGTAATACTGTTCCAGCGTACAACTCTTGGGGCATCATTAACACATAATAATATGTAGTAGTGCCTCCTGGAATGCCTACTCTGCTTGAGGGAGGGACTGCATAGATATGTTTTCATTACCTTAATATCTTGTTTAATAAGGTATTAGTTGAGCTCGTATCTCAATTTAGCACGTGCTGTGTGCCGTGTGGGCTTCTCTGCTTGAGGGAGGGACTGCATAGATGTATTCTTATTGCCTTAATATCTTGTTTAATAAGGTGTTAGCTGAACTCGCATCTCAGTTTAGCACGTGCTGTGTGCCGTGTGGGCTGCCCCGGTGGCTCAGTGGTAAAGAACCCGCCTGCAGCGCAGGGGATACAGAAGCCATGGGTTCCGTCAGGAAGATCCCCTGGAGAAGGAGCTGGTGACCCTCCAGTGTTCTTGCCTGGAGTGTCCCATGGACCGAGGAGCCTGGCGGGCTGCAGTCCACAGGGTCGCGCAGGGCCGGAGGCGCCTGAGCGACTTCGCTTTCACTCCTGCCCTGCCTTGGGCACAGCTGCGCTGGAAGGAGAGCAGAGAGAGGTGAACGTGGCGATGAAGGTGGCAACCGGGGCACAGAGCTGTTTGAGAGCGGACGCTCGGGGTGGGGAGGACACTCGGGGTGGGGAGGCTTGCTGCCGAGACACCCGAGGAGCCACTTCTGGGAAGCATTTTCCAGGAAATCAGGAGGCAGTTGTCTCGTCGTTAGGCCAAGCACTGGAGCCGCTCTCTGGGCTTCTCGGGGGCTCGGTGGCAAGAAAAGATTCGTGCCAGTGCAGGCAACATGGGTTCATCCCAGGGCTGGGACGATCCCCTGAAGAGAGAAAGGACAGCCCACTCTAGGATTCCTGCCTGGGAAAGCCCATGGACAGAGGGGCGTGGTGGGCTGCGGTCCATGGGGTCTCAAAGAGTCGGGCATGACTCTGGGTCTCAAAGAGTCGGGCATGGCTCAGCGACTCAACAGCCCCACCGAAGCCTGAAGCCGCTCATCCGTTCATCGCTGCTGTGCAGCTGCCCAGTCGTGTCCGACTCTTCGCGGCCCCGCGAGCTGCAGCTCGCCGGGCCTCCCTGTCCTTCAGCGTCTCCCTGAGTTTGCTCAGTCTCACGTCCCTCCATCCTGTCTCCTCCTCGGGCCCTCAACCTTTCCCAGCCTCAGGGCCTTTTCCAGTGAGTCAGCTCTTCACATCATTACCATGCCCCATTTCTTCTGATAGCCAGTGACGGGCTGTCCCTTACTGGCCATCCTTCTTTTACAAAATCTTTGTCTTATTGAGAGTTAAGAACTCACAGCCCCAAACTGTGATCAAGGCCCTGCTTATCGGCTTAGGGAAAGGCCGGCGTCCCTCACCTGGAGCCAGGGCAGATGTCACCCTTCCTTTTAGTCTGCAAGGAGGGGCGTTTAGCAGAGAACAAAGAGGGGATTAAGCATCTCCTCTTTAAACAGGAAACATGTTTTCTTTCTAAAGTTTCTAGCTTATTCTGGCTTTTCCCAAGGGGAATCATGGACTCGTAGAGGCAGCTCATGTTCAACCCTGGGCCTCAGGCCGTAAGCAAGGCCAGCAGAAGTTGGATTTCTTCCCTGAAGCAGCAGCCTCAGCCTCTGGCTCAGTGCAGGACCGCCGTGTAAAGCAGCAGCGTGCGAGCAGGCCGAACAGCCGGGTGGGCGCGGCGTCGGTTTTCACCCTGCCTCATCCAGCCGCCGGCACCCTCATCCCTCTTTCTTTTCCACTGTCCGTCTCGCCCCCTCCCTTCTCCTCGTTCCTCCTCTCTGCTTGATGTCTGTGACCCCAGGGCCCACCCATGGTCTTTAGGCTCCTCTGATGTAGGCTGGACATCTCTGCCCCCACCCTGGACACCCAAGCGGTCCTAAGAGAAACCAGGAAAAACAGGCGAGACATGGATGATAAGTATATGAACTGAAAAAGAAAGAAAGGAAAAACCACCTTTGTTCTAGTTCTGAGGCTCACTTATACCCAAGACCACCAGCTGTCAGCCACTCCAAATAGAAACTTTAAAAAAATAATTTTTTTTTCCAATTCTTAGTATGGTTTTATAAAAAGGCAGAGAGACAAGTAATAAAAATGACCGGGAGATACATATTTTATGGCACCTGGAAGATGGTCGTAATTCCTCCCTTGTACCAAGGGTATTTGTTTTAGAATTCCAAGTAAAACTAACCTTGGAAAGCTTCCCTTACTCCAGGCTACCACTCCCTGCACCTCCCTTTTCATGCCATAACCACAGGCTTCCCGTTCCATCTGTAAAAGAGGAAATACTGTTTTAAAGTTCGGCATATTAATTATGCTGAACTTGTGGTTAGGAGAAGCAGGATGGCCCAGTGGTAAATATCAGAGACTCGGACAGTCAGCCAGACCTGAGTTTGAACTCTAACCATGGGACGCTGAGCCAGTCACTTTAAGTGTCCAAGGCTTCCTTTCCTCATCTGAGTGGGAAAAATAATATTTGAGTCCATAGAGCTATTGTGGAGATTGATTCAAATCAATCATGCTAAGTCGCTCAGTCGTGTCCGACTCTTTGTGACCCCATGGACCGTAGTTCGCCAGGCTCCTCGTCCACGGGATTCTCTAGACAAGAACACTGGAGTGGTTTGCCGTGCCCTCCTCCAGGGGATCTTCCTGTCCCAGGGACTGAACCCACAGCTCAGGTCTCCTGCATTGGCAGGCGGGTTCTTTACTGCTAGTGCCACCGGGAAAGCCCTTCACATAAGGAATTTCTATGTAAAAACTCAACTCTAGCTGGTATGAGTATTCACTATTTTCAGTGCAGAGCTGATGAGTGAGGACAGGACAGCTATGATGCCTGTCCTTGACATTATTAAGGTGACAGAAGATTTTAATGAACTGCAAAAAAAAAAAAAGAGAGAGAAAGTCTAAAGAAAAAGCAAGTGGCTTCTTATTGTTTAATTTTCTTGGAGTCCATGTTGAAAGGATCCTTGGACCGTGTTTCCTTTTTACGTGGTTTTGATGTACCCAAGGACTTCCTTGCTGGTTCAGACGGTAAAGAATCTGCCTGCAATGCAGGAGACCTGGGCTCCATCCCTGGATTGGGAAGACTCCTTGAAGAAGGGAATGGCTATCCATTCCAGTATTTTTGCCTGGAGAATTCCATGGACAGAGGATCCTGGCGGACTACAGTCCCCATGGGGTTGCAAAGAGTCAGACCCGACTCAGCGACTCCACAAAGGCCGTATCTGTGATGAATGTCCCACTTCATCAAAGCAAGTCGTGCTTGCTCAAAATATCCTTGAAGAACTGAACTGGAGTTAGCGATCTGGATTTAATTTCTATCATAAATGTCAAGCTCTGATGAGAGATTCATCTAAGGGATATTTTGTTAAATACTAAGATTCATGATAATTACCCCCTTGAGTATCTTCCTCCTCCAGAAGAGGAAATACAAAAAACTAGCACAAAGCTAGTGGAGAGAATGATTTGATTTTCTTTTCCGTGGGTCTAGACAGGTTTTTATAAAATCCCAGAAAAACATTCCCCCAGTCAACGACAGTGATGACAGTCTGTGCAACTGGGACTTGGCAGATTATTTTAATAAAAAGAGCAGCAGCCACTATTATTGATTATCGACTAGGCGCAGCGCTCTACAAATGTTGTGTTCTCCAGTCCTCAGGGTAACCACAAACGCTGGGCACTGCCACCCCGTCACAGACACAGAGAGTCTGAAGCTCAGAAATCTGAAGTAACGCAAGCAGTGCCACACGGCCGGCACGCACTGCAGCAGGATTCTAATCCACTCTCAGACTCCGACACTGCATTCTTCCTTTCCACAAAACTATATTAAAGATTAGAGTGGTTTTGCTAATATGGGCAACTCTTTCAGTAAAGATATTAACAAGCAGGACTCCATCACCAAAGACACGCCGCCCAGTGTTTCGGGGGCAGAAGGAGCCCAGTTTGGGTTACTTTCTTGATGAAGTAGAAGCTGATAGTTCACACATGAAGACTATGTTTCTTTGATTACATTTCACTTTTACTTGGGTAATGGCCCATTTGAGGAGAGAACCATTACTTAGTGAATTAGTTTCTTGTTATTACTGGCTTTAAAGATGCTTCTACTAGGAAGCAGCATACAAATGATATCTATCTTGCACTCTGATTCCAACGCTGTCCTTTGGGGCCAAGGCTGACATGTTTACATCTGAAAACTAGCCGTTCCGCAACATAAGGGACCAAGCTGTCCTTTCGTGTCTTCTTGGTTTTTTGAATATGCACGTTTCTGAGCTTTCGCCTCAGAGATTCAGATACCCACGGTCTTGGGTGTGACTTAGGAATGTGAAGTTCTAAAATGGTTACTGACTCTAATAAACAGCTAGGTTTCAGAATCACCGGGTAATACATTATGTTAAACCTTTTGCACGTCAAAGTAATTTCTTGGGTTGAATATTGCTTTGGTTTTCCTTCACTGGAATCACCAGTGCAGGTTACTAAAGCTATACTTGTTTGTCTATCTATGTACACATTTACATTATACATGTAATGCGTATATAGATGTGGACATTCTAACGATAGTGTGCTGTGCACGTATATAAAGTGCGTATGTCTGCTTGCATCTGCGTGTGTGTGACTGCAGACTGGAGCGTGACTCCACATGGAAGCGCGCTCAGGGCTCAGGACTGATCGCGGTCTCTAACCTGGCCAGTGTTTCAGGGTCTGAGGCTTTCTGCTCCTTGGCCCCTTCATCTGGTGGCTGGTCTGAAGCCTCTGCTGCCCGCCGCAGCCTGTTCCGTATGGCCGACTGCCTCCTGGCCCCTTGCCCGGCGCTCAGGATTGAAACTGTGCGGCGAGAGTCTCAGTGTTTCTTCAGTCCTCACGGCTCGAGTTCGTTCCGGTTCAGCAGATGCGTCAGATGCCAGCGGCTCACAGGCCCCACGGTACCCGAGGGGGTGGTGTTGGTCAAAGGACCTGCTCGGCCCTGTTTCAGTCCATCAGAGTTCGTGTCAGTGGTCCACCGTCACGGCTTCGGAGAGGCGTGGAGAGTGCCTGTCGCACCCGAGTCTGTTTCTGAGATCTGCTGCTGCTGCGCTGGCCGGTCCTTGTGTCCGACTCTTTGGCGAACCCATGACCTGTAGCGCGCCAGGCTCCCCTGTCCGTGGGAGTTCCCAGGCAGGAACACTGGAGTGGGTTGCCATTTCCTTCTCTTGGGACTCTTCCCAGACCAGAGATCGAACCCCAGTCTCCTGCTTGGCAGGCAGATTCTTTACTCCCGAACCACGAGGGAGGCCCATCTCTGACAACTACATAAGCGTAAATATTCTAGCCTCTGACTTTACTTTTGGTTACAACACTCTCTGTGGGCACATCCGGTGCATCTTTTAGGTTCTGTAGACAGAGAACCGTGAAAGAGCAAACTTTCCAGTTCAGTTCAGCTCAGCCGCTCAGTTGTGTCTGACGCTTTGCGACCCCATGAATCGCAGCATGCCAGGCCTCCCTGTCCATCACCAACTCCCGGAATTCACTCGGACTCGGTGTCCATCGAGTCCGTGATGCCATCCAGCCATCTCATCCTCAGTCGTCCCCTTCTCCTCCTGCCCCCAATCCCTCCCAGCATCAGAGTCTTTTCCAATGAGTCAACTCTTCGCATGAGGTGGCCAAAGTACTGGAGTTTCAGCTTCAGCATCAGTCCTTCCAAAGAACACCCAGGACTGATCTCCTTTAGGATGGACTGGGTGGATCTCCTTGCAGTCCAAGGGACTCTCAAGAGTCTTCTCCAACACCACAGTTCAAAAGCATCAATTCTTCGGTGCTCAGCTTTCTTCACAATCCAACTCTAACATCCATACATGACCACTGGAAAAACCATAGCCTTGACTAGACGGGCCTTAGTTGGCAAAGTAATGTCTCTGCTTTTCAATATGCTATCTAGGTTGGTCATAACTTTTCTTCCAAGGAGTAAGCGTCTTTTCATTTCATGGCTGCAATCACTATCTGCAGTGATTTTGGAGCCCAGAAAAATAAAGTCTGACACTGTTTCCACTGTTTCCCCATCTATTTGCCATGAAGTGCTGGGACCAGATGCCATGATCTTAGTTTTCTGAATGTTGAGCTTTAAGCCAACTTTTTCACTCTCCTCTTTCACTTTCATCAAGAACTTTTTAAGAGCCTACGAAAAATTCTTGCCACCTGGAAAAAGCATCTGTCTTTGCTCTAGAGCGTGGAAAAGAAAACTGAAAAAATCAAAATTAATAAATTAGTTAAATGTGTATAAAACATTGTACTTTGCTAATTTCAGCCATAGTTAAATTTGGTATTTATTCAAATATCAGTGATTTTGAAAACATATTTTGCAATAGATTTGCTTTTGCTGATAAATCATGGCCAACCATAACTTAATAAGCTGCTCAGAGCCAAATATAGTTTGTTTTCAAAAACAAACTATAAAAAAACTTTCAAGTTTTTATAGCAAAAATTATTTTTAATGTGCATTGTGGTTGCATATTAATATTGAGGTGGGACTCTCAGAAAGGAGGCATGCTAGGAGCTGCACCCCTGTTTGTAGGTGGCCGATTTTATGCACTTAGAAAAAGCGTGTGTCGGTTTAAGTGAACTCTCACTTTACGCTCATCGTTTAATCTTCTATCCCCTGTTAGTCACGCTTCATCGCTTAATTAAAGGTTTCTGCTTTTTATGACGGTGCTTCACCCACAAACGCACAGGTGCTGAGACTGGCTTCCTGACGCAAAATGGGACGTTTGTAGATCTGGAGATGTATGGAAGGTGCAGACAGTTTACGTGGTTTTCCTTTTCACCAACTTTCTTGCTTTGATATGAAGAGTTGCTGCCGTCGCTCCTCACCCTGGATGAAGGGCGAGGAGAGGCCCCGGAGCCAGCCTGAGCTGAGTGGCCCCTGGGTGGGGAGGGTGGACCGGGACCAACCTCCTGGGGCCCTTGACCAGAACCCTTCTTCTCGGAACCCCTGCTTGGACCCCCACGCCACGACTGGATGCCCTTCTGCATGTTCCCGTGGAACCCTCGAGTCCCCGCATCGAGGCTCATTGCTGTTTACTTTCAATTGTTGACTTTTCTCAAAACCATCACCTCCTTGAAAACAAACTGTCTTGTTCATTGTTGACTATCCAAAAGCTAGCAAAATGCCCAGCACACAGTGAATCCGCAACTATAGTTTAATATGGCAAACGTGAGGCTTACAAGCAAAAAAAACCTTTCAGAGATGAATTTAAACTGTGATTGTTAAAACATAAAGCTATGTGATGGAAATAGGAACTTTTTTGCAGTTAGAAGGAAATCTGGGGGAGGGAAATGGCTTTATGTTTCTAAAATAATATAGAACCTAACAGCTTTTTTTTGAATATTTATTTACTTGGTTGTGCCAGGTCTCCGTCGCAGCAGGTGGGACCTAGCTCCCTGACCAGGGGCTGAACCCAGGCCCCTCTGCACTGGGAGCTCAGAGTCTCAGCCTCCGGACAGTCAGGGAAGACCCCCGATATGCTTTCAACTATAACCAGGCATAGCAAGTACATTTTAATCTGGAATGAGGGAAACAGGAAACTCATAGTACCCTTAAGAATGACTTTACTGTTAAACTGTTATTTCTAAAAATGTGCATTTGTTCATGAAAATCCATGAATGAAAGTGCTAGAGTGAACTGTAGATACTGTGTATAAATAGATAACTAATGCAAACCCACTACAGAGCACAGGGAATTCTCCTCAGTGGTCTGTGGTGACCTACGTGGGAAGGAAATCCAAGAGGGGCTACACACACACACACACGCACACTCGCGCACACGCACGCACACATGCATGCACATGCACAACATACGCACACACACGCACGTGCACACATACATGTGCATGCATGCACATGCACGTACGTACTCATGCACACACGCACACGCATGCACGCACGCATACACACATGCACACGCACACACACACACAGAGCTCATTCATTTTGCTGCACAGCAGAAACTCACAGCATTGAAAGGCAACTATACTCCAATAACAATTTTAAAGAAAGTGCTAGAGTAGGACCCTGGCCCGTGTCCTCCCTGCCCTGGCTGCTAACAGCTCAGTCGCCTCTGCTGTAGAGAGCCACCCTTGGAAACACCACCCTGGCTCCGTGCACGTGTGCCTGCTGGGTCTCTCAGTCAGGTCTGACTGTGCAAGCCCACGGACTGCAGCCCACCAGGCTCCTCTGTCCATGGACCTCCAGGCAAGAGTACTGGAGTGGGCTGCCATTCCCTCCTCCAGGAGATCCTCCTGCCCAGGGATCGAACCCATGACTCTCATGAAGCCTGCATTGGCAGGCGGGCTCTTTATCACTAGAGCCGCCTGGAAACACCATCGATGGCTGACTGATGTGAGTGTATGAAACCCTGTGGTGGGCTAACCCTCAGGCGCCACCCACCCTGCAGAGCTCCCCCATGAGAGCAGACCTCAGCCAAACCCAGTCCTGAGCTAACCCCTGTGCCCGCCCTCTCCTGCCTCCCTCACTACCTGGAAGGTTGCTCCTAGTTCACGCCCCCTGTGAAGCATCTTAAACTGCGCCTTCGTTTCTGTCTGGCCGCACGGGGCCCCCGTGGCCTTGGCGCTGGCTACAGGTGTGGCGAGCGGGCTGCTCTCGTTGCGATGCACGGGCTCCGTCGTGGGGGCGCTCAGAATCGAACCCGTGTCCCCTGCATCAGCAGGTGACTGGACACCAGGGAAGGCCCTCCCTCTATAAATCAAAGGCACAAAAGCCCAGTCTGCTTCTAGGAACCCACCCCTCAGGTAGTCACTGAAATGCAGTTTCAGCTTCTGGGGCTGCGGAACTCCTGACCCCTTTCCTCCAGGCTTGTGAGGGTTCAAGAGCAAAGCCAGAAAAGACTGGCATCCCCCCACCCCCATGCGTTTCTGGGCTAATTATACCTGCAATTAATATTTATTTATTCAACATGATTATCAGAGCACTTCTTCTAAGAGTCTCATTTTTATTCCACTTTATTTTTTTTTTAGTATGTATTTGGTGCCAACCATGTGCTGGGGAGGTATTAGGAACACAACAGGGAATAAGACATGATTTCTTCCCTCAAAGAAGAAAAATAGAAATCTCAGTTTCCGATGAGATGGCTGGATGGCGTCACCGACTCGATGGACATGGGTTTGGGTGGACTCCTGGAGTTGGTGGTGGACAGGGAGGCCTGGCGTGCTGCAGTCCAGGGGGTCGCAGAGAGCTGGGCACGACTGAGCGAGTGAACACCAACAGCTTCCGAGGTGCCCTTTGGGAAGAGCAGTGGCCTTTTTGGCGCCAGAGGTCAGCTCCGTGGAAGATGGTTTTCCTTGGCCCAGCGCTGGGGGTTGGTCGGGGATGATTCAAGGTCATGCCAGTTATTGTGCAGTGTATTTCTGTTATGGCATCAGCTCCACCTCAGATCATCAGGCTCGAGCCCCTGGAGGTTGGGCTCCCCGAGAACGCAGAGTGAACAAACTCGCAGTCTCCTCGTTGGATTCGACGGCTCGGGAGCAACAGCCTCTCGGCCAAACTTAGTTCTACCTAACGACATTGCGTCCTCTCTCCTCCCACATGACGTGCGCCAGCTGTCCGTAAATCGAGCCCACTGAACACTGTTCTCGGCAGCACCCTTCCGGTGACCGAGCGGAGGAGAGTCCCGGTGGGCGTTGCTTTGTGCGCTCCTTCCCCGTGATCGAGAGGGAGGAGCCGATGAGCTGTGGCCTGCGGGTCCTCCCCGGAACAGCGCCCTGTCGTTTCAGAAAAGACGCCTTGGCTCGCTCCCTGTCATAACATCGCCCTTGCTGGTTTTTGAGAACTTTGTGTCTCTGGACACAGCCTGGGAAAGAGTCCGGGAAGGCTGCCGGCAGCCAGGCTGCACTGCTGACTGCCGGGCAGTGGCGTTGGCCACGTGTCACGTGCGGCCTTACGCACGGGTGTGTGTTCGCGTCCCCTCCAGTGCTGGGAGAGTTTTAAGGCAGGAAGCAAATGAAGTTCTTTTCAAAATGCCTTCTTAAACTTTGAGTATGTCCTCAGAGTCCCTGGTTTTGTTATGTGAACTTCATATAGGAAATAATAGTAGATTAAAACCATTTTTTTTAATGGTAAAGGCTCCTAATCTCTTTTGGTCCCAAATTTTCTCACTTATAATATGAAGCAGTTGGACTAAAGGAGTTATAAGGTTCTGTTTTTCTCTTCAGTTCAGTCCAGTCACTCAGTCATGTCCGACTCTTTGCGACCCCATGAGTGGCAGCACGCCAGGCCTCCCTGTCCATCACCAACTCCCGGAGTTCACTCAGATTCACGTCCATCGAGTCCGTGATGCCATCCAGCCATCTCATCCTCGATCGTCCCCTTCTCCTCCTGCCCCCAAGCCCTCCCAGCATCAGAGTCTTTTCCAATGAGTCAACTCTTCGCATGAGGTGGCCAGAGTACTGGAGCTTCAGCTTTAGCATCATTCCTCCCAAAGAAATCCCAGGGCTGATCTCCTTTAGAGTGGAATGGTTGGATCTCCTTGCAGTCCAAGGGACTCTCAAGAGTCTTCGCCAACACAGTTCAGAAGCATCAATTCTTCAGCGCTCAGCCTTCTTCACAGTCCAACTCTCACATCCATACATGACCACTGGAAAAACCATAGCCTTGACTAGATGGACTTTAGTCGGCAAAGTAATGTCTCTGCTATTGAATATACTATCTAGGTTGGTCATAACTTTTCTTCCAAGGAGTAAGCGTATTTTCATTTCATGGCTGCAGTCACCATCTGCAGTGATTTTGGAGCCCAAAAAAATAAAGTCTGATACTGTTTCCACTGTTTCCCCATCTATTTCCCATGAAGTGATGGGACCAGATGCCATGATCTTTGTTTTCTGAATGTTGAGCTTTAAGCCAACTTTTTCACTCTCCTCTTTCACTTTCATCAAGAGGCTTTTGAGTTCCTCTTCACTTTCTGCCGTAAGGGTGGTGTCATCTGCATATCTGAGGTTATTGATATTTCTCCTGGCAATCTTGATTCCAGCTTGTGTTTCTTCCATTCCAGCGTTTCTCGTGATGTACTCTGCATATAAGTTAAATAAGCAGGGTGACGGTATACAGCCTTGACGTACTCCTTTTCCTATTTGAAACCAGTCTGTTGTTCCATGTCCAGTTCTAACTGTTGCTTCCTGACCTGCATACAGATTTCTCAAGAGGCAGGTCAGGTGGTCTGGTATTCCCATCTCTTTCAGAATTTTCCACAGTTTATTGTGATCCACACAGTCAAAGGCTTTGGCATAGTCAAGAAAGCAGAAATAGATGTTTTTCTGGAACTCTCTTGCTTTTTCCATGATCCAGCAGATGTTGGCAATTTGATCTCTGGTTCCTCTGCCTTTTCTAAAACCAGCTTGAACATCAGGGAGTTCACGGTTTACGTATTGCTGAAGCCTGGCTTGGAGAATTTTGAGTATTACTTTACTAGCATGAGAGATGAGTGCAGTTGTGTGGTAGCTTGAGCATTCTTTGGCCTTGCCTTTCTTTGGGATTGGAATGAAAACTGACCTTTTCCAGTCCTGTGGCCACTGCTGAGTTTTCCAAATTTGCTGGCATATTGAGTGCAGCACGTTCACAGCATTGATTTTTTATGCCCTCTTCCTGGATATGCTATATTTAAATTCCACGTAAAATAATATCTTTCAACCTATATCAGTATTAATATATGTTGTTTAGCAAATCCAAGGAAGGATGTGTGTGCATGTCTGTGTAATTTAATCTGTATCAGGGCCTATCAGTGCAGCTTTCTGACTTAATAATATTTTTGAGTGAATAACTGAAGTGACTGAATGGAGATAGTAGTGAAAAAACCCACTAGCTCGAATATTATGAACAAAAGTCCTAAAACCTCAGTGGTTTAAAACAATTAAAAAAATACTGAATGAAATGAAGTATTGCTGGTCCCAGCCCGGCACTGCCCACAGAATCGGTAGAGGAGTTGGGTAGTTCGTCTCTGATCTGTATCGTCATTTAGGAACTCAAGGTCTTGCCGTCTTGAGACACTGATCCTCAGCACGTGGGCCCTGAAGCTGTTACAGGAGGGAAAAGAAGGTGGAGGATTACCCCCCGGAAATTCTTACAGGCCGCAGCTGGAACTGGCCCCTCTCCACTGGCCACAGCTCAGCCCCCAGCTTCCCACGAATTGCTGGACAAGAGGCTGGAAGATGGAAGCTCGCAGTGTGCTCAGGCAGGAAAGGCAAACCACAAGGCCCGGTGGGCTCTGGAGCCTCTGCCTTATCTGGCTTTGAGACTTGCTAGTATTTGAACCTGGGAACAGGATGAAAGGGCCCGCAGACCATTGCTTTTCCTACACACGCGTCCTTCCTATTCCATACCTTCCTCCTCGCTCACACGATTCCCTTTTGTCCAGCCTCATCTTCTCCCTCTTTTGTTTGATTCCTGGAGGTGAGGAGAGGGAGAGGGAAAGGGGGCCCCTAAGGAGGAGGGCTTTCACGTGCAGGAAGAATGGGGAAGGTTCACTGGGAAAGTGGCGCGCTTCAGAAAGGGGTTGGGAGAGGCAGCACGGACGCTGCCGGATGTTGGTTTGAACTGATTTGAGATGAGAATGGATTCCCAGGTGGCGCTAGAGGTGAAGAGCCTGCCTGCCCAACGCAGGCGACTAAGAGACCCAGGTTCGATCCCTGGGTCAGGAAGATCCCCTGGAGAATGGCAAGGCAACTAGCTCCAGTGTTCTTGCCTGAGCATGCTATGGGCAGAGGAGCCTGGTGGGCAACAGTCCATAAGGTCGTAAAGAGCTGGACAGGACTGAAGCGACTTAGCATAAGAATGGACTATTCTAGGAGGGACAAGTCCCAAGAGGAGAAGTCCACTTCTCCACGTAGTAGAAGATAATGTCTTGAACAAAACTTTATGAATTTATTAGAAAATTGAGACTGGAAAGACCCACACCCACAGCCAAGAACCGCAGCCCTCTGACAGCAGGCCACTCCAGGTGTTCTAGTTTTTTTTAACATTCATATAAGATAACACACACACATTCAGTGATTGGAGATGATAATTTTTAAAGAGCATCATTTGCTTTCTGCCTTTAACTCTTCAATCATGTAATAAGAAGCAAACGTGTATTCATGTTGACTTTCATTCAGCAAACTTGCCCAACAGTCAAAACTGTATCACCTTCGCAGGAAGACCCCCGATCCACCCCCAGGCAGTCCCTGAAGAGCTTCAGAGTTACAGACATTGTAGTGTGTATGCGAGTGTGTGTGCGAGTGTGTGCGAGTGTGTGTGTGCGTGAGTGTGTGTGTGTGTGCGAGTGTGTGTGTGTGTGCGAGTGTGTGTGTGTGTTAGTTGCTCAGTTGTGTCCAACTCTTTGCGACCCCATGGCTCCTCTGTCCATGGAATTCTCTAGGCAAGAATAATGGAGTGGGTTGCATTCCCTTCTCCAGATGATCTTCCTGGCCCAGGGATCGAACCTGGGTCCCCAGCATTGCAGGCAGATTCTTTACTATCTGAGCTAAAAGGGAGCCCGATACTGTAGTACTCCCAATTTGTAATATACTATTAGATTCCTGTGATAGGGGTTCCCTGTCCCTAAACTCTTGGGTCCTGAAAGACACTAATTCATCTCTGTGTCTGGTTGTTAATGACCAGAATTGATCCCCCTTCTCACTAGTTACGTTTAATTAAATAATAATAATAAAAAACCACTTTCTGAAAATAAGTTCCTGTGTAAGTTTATAAGTGGCATTTCTTACACCTAACATTCTTACATTGGGCTATTTCGTAGAGCCAACAGACACAAAAGTCTTTGCCAAGAACAGTTCCCATGAAGGGTTTAAAAGCAGTGAATCCTTGGAAGTTTGGAGCAAATGACAGGACTTGCTGCCCCAGATATGAAGTGGGATTAAATGCACCTTTTCTGAAAGCCACATAAAGCAGCTGCAGAGTTGACACGCCGTGTTTTTCTTCCCCCAGGGCTTTCCTGGAAAGGACGGATCGTCCGGCCCTCCAGGTCCACCAGGGCCAATTGTAAGTATTTCCAGGAACTGCTGGGGCGTGGTGCTGCTTTAACACCGTTCACTTCTTGTGAGAGCTTTTCTGCTGCCAGGCCTTCCCTCTGCAGCCATCTTTGCTGTAGTGTGATGGCTCAGCCTCTGGGGCAGCGCTCTTCCTAAGCATCCTCTAAAAGGAATGTGTCCGGGGGGCTTGATTATTCCACCTGCGAAGCACTTGGCCATAAGATCACCTGCACTGATTTCTTTTTCACTAGACACAGGTAAGGCTTGAATTTGAAAGAATTACATCTAACCAACATAGTGGAGACTTTTCCAAAGAGAGTCTTCCTTAATTCTGTGGTAGTTGGAAACAGGAATAAGCAGTGAGTCCTGAAGTCTCGGCTTCAGGAAGGTGGGGGGTGCTGTTTGCTGCCCCTTCTGGAGAGCTGTTTTGTTGGGAACGTCTGTCTTTAACTTTGCTCCATCTTCCTGTCCACTAGGGCATTCCCGGAGCCCCTGGAGTCCCCGGGGTCACAGGAAGCATGGGACCCCAAGGTGCCCTCGGACCGCCTGTGAGTATGTGGCCGCAGCCCGTCAGGATGGCTGCCCAGGCATCCTTCTGGCTTACTTGTGTGTTTAAATTGACAGTGTCTCTTGTGGTCAAAGTGTGTTTCCAGTATTGGACTCTTGGGGAATCCGTGAGGAAAACAGAGACTCTCCTAGGATAAAGATTAAGATCAGACTGTGCGTACATCAGGGCTAAAGACAAATGGTCCCGACGGAATGATCTGCAGCTACGCTCCCGCTTATATATGCTTACATTGTTTGCCATTCTGTATTTGGCTAAGTTAACTCAATGCATCTTTTCAGGGGTTGGGTACGATGATGTCTATTAATTAGGCCTGTCTCCTGGACAAAGTCAAGGATTAGTGAGGATGGGAATAGGTTTTTCTTCCCTAAGTTGTAGGAGAAAGACAGAATTTTGCCTTAAAACACACCCTAACACATAAGATGGACAGGGAGGCCTGGCATGCTGCGATTCATGGTGTTGCTAAGAGTTGGACATGACTGAGTGACTGAACTGAACTGAACTGAACACAGAAGTGAACAGTGGTGTAAATGAAAACTCAGGGAATGAAATAAATTATTTAATTACTAGTTATAATAATAACCATTATAATAATTATTAGCTATAAAAACCAATAATTATAAAATAACTAATTAACAATTAATTATATAATAAACAATACCATTAAACAACATGTTATTTAAATGATTGATATTAATTATAACTATTATCACTTGTTTTATTAATATCAATTATATTTTTATCATATAATCTATACAATGTATTTACAATATAATTATACATAAATTCTAATTAAATTAATTAAATAGTATTCTTGCCTTGAGAACCCCATGAACAGTATGAAAAGACAAAAAGATAGGACACTGAAAGAGGAACTCCCCAGGTTGGTAGGTGCCCAATATGCTACTGGAGATCAGTGGAGAAGTAACTCCAGAAAGAATGAAGGGATGGAGCCAAAGCAAAAACAATACCCAGTGGTGGATGGGACTGGTGATGGAAGCAAGGGTCTGATGCTGTAAAGAGCAATATTGCACAGGAACCTGGAATGTCAGGTCCATGAATCAAGGCAAATTGGAAGTGGTCAAACAGGAGATGGCAAGAGTGAACGTCGACATTCTAGGAATCAGCGAACTCAGATGGACTGGAATGGGTGAATTTAACTCAGATGGCCATTATATCTACTACTGTGGGCAAGAATCCCTAAGAAGAAATGGAGTAGCCATCATAGTCAACAAAAGAGTCCGAAACGCAGTACTTGGATGCAATCTCAAAAACGACAGAATGATCTCTGTTCGTCTCCAAGGCAATCCATTCAATATCATGGGAATCCAAGTCTATGTCCCGACCAGTAATGCTGAAGAAGCTGAAGTTACATGGTTCTATGAAGACCTACAAGACCTTTTAGAACTAACACCCCAAAAAGATGTCCTTTTCATTATAGGGGACGGGAACGCAAAAGTAGGAAGTCCAGAAACACCTGGAGTCACAGGCAAATTTGGCCTTGGAATGCGGAATGAAGCAGGGCAAAAGCTAACATAGTTTTGCCAAGAGAACGCACTGGTCTTAGCAAACACCCTCTTCCAACAACACAAGAGAAGACTCTACACATGGACATCCCCAGAAGGTCAGTACTGAAAGCAGATTGATTGTATTCTTTGCAGTCAAAGATGGAGAAGCTCTATACAGTCAGCAAAAACAAGACCAGGAGCTGACTGTGGCTCAGATCATGAACTCCTTATTACCAAATTCAGACTTAAATTGAAGAAAGTAGGGAAAACCACTAGACCATTCACATATGACCTCAATCAAATCCCTTATGATTATACAGTGGAAGTAAGAAATTGATTTAAGGGACTAGATCTGATAGATAGAGTGCCTGATGAACTATGGACATCCGTGACATTGTACAGGAGACAGGGATCAAGACCATCCCCAAGAAAAAGAAATGCAAAAAAGCTAAATGGCTGTCTGGGGAGACCTTACAAATAGCTGTGAAAAGAAGAGAGGTGAAAAGGAAAGATATAAGCATCTGAATGCAGAGTTCCAAAGAATAGCAAGGAGAGATAAGAAAGCCTTCTTCAGCAATCAATGCAAAGAAGTAGAGGAAAATAATAGAATGGAAAGACTAGAAAATTCAAGATACCAGGGGAACATTTCATGAAAAGATGGGCTTGATAAAGGACAGAAATGGTATGGACCTAACAGAAGCAGAAGATATTAAGAAGAGGTGGCAAGAATACACAGAAGAACTGTACAAAAATGATCTTCACAACCCAGATAATCACGATGGTGTGATCACTCATCTAGAGCCAGACATCCTGGAATGTGAAGTCAAGTGGGCCTTAGAAAGCATCACTTCAAACAAAGCTAGTGGAGGAGATGGAATTTCAGCTGAGCTGTTTCAAATCCTGAAAGATGATGCTGTGAAAGTGCTGCACTCAATATGCCAGCAAGTTTGGAAAACTCAGCAGTGGCCACAGGACTGGAAAAGGTCAGTTTTCATTCCAATCCCAAAGAAAGGCAATGCCAAAGAATGGTCAAACTACCGCACAATTGCACTCATCTCACATGCTAGTAAAGTAATGATCAAAATTCCCCACGCCAGGCTTCAGCAATATGTGAACCGTGAACTCCCTGATGTTCAAGCTGGTTTTAGAAAAGGCGGAGGAACCAAAGATCAAATTGCCAACATCCGCTGGATCATTGAAAAAGCTAGAGAGTTCCAGAAAAACATCTATTTCTGGTTTATTGACTATGCCAAAGCCTTTGACTGTGTGGATCACAATAAACTGTGGAAAATTCTGAGAGATGGGAATACCAGACCACCTGACCTGCATCTTAAGAAACCTGTATGCAGGTCAGGAAGCAATAGTTAGAACTGGCCATGGAACAACAGACTGGTACCAAATAGGAAAAGGAGTCCGTCAAGGCTGTATATTGTCACCCTGCTTATTTAACTTCTATGCAGAGTACATCATGAGAAAAGCTGGACTGGAAGAAACACAAGCTGGAATCAAGATTGCCAGGAGAAGTATCAATAACCTCAGATATGCAGATGACATCACCCTTATGGCAGAAAGTGAAGAGGAACTAAAAAGCCTCTTGATGAAAGTGAAAGAGGAGAGTGAAAAAGTTGGCTTAAAGCTCAACATTCAGTAAAAAAGATCATGGCATCCAGTCCCATCACTTCATGAGAAATAGATGGGGAAACAGTGTCAGACTTTATTTTTTTTGGGCTCCTAGTCACTGCAGATGGTGATTGCAGCCATGAAATTAAAAGACGCTTACTCCTTGGAAGGAAAGTTATGACCAACCTAGATAGCATATTGAAAAGCAGAGACATAACTTTGCCAACAAAGGTCCGTCTAGTCAAGGCTATGGTTTTTCCTGTGGTCATGTATGGATGTGAGAGTTGGACTGTGAAGAAGGCTGAGCACCGAAGAATTGATGCTTTTGAACTGTGGTGTTGGAGAAGACTCTTGAGAGTCCCTTGGACTGCAAGGAGATCCAACCAGTCCATTCTGAAGGAGATCAGTCCTGGGTGTTCTTTGGAAGGACTGATGCTGAAGCTGAAGCTCCAGTACTTTGGCCACCTCATGCGAAGAGTTGACTCATTGGAAAAGACTCTGATGCTGGGAGGGATTGGGGGCAGGAGGAGAAGTGGACGACAGAGGACGAGATGGCTGGATGGCATCACAGACTCGATGGACGTGAGTCTGAGTGAACTCCGGGAGATGGTGATGGACAGGGAGGCCTGGCGTGCTGCAATTCATGGGGTTGCAAAGAGTCGGACACGACTGAGCGACCGAACTGAACTGAACTGAAAGCTCCCTTTAGTAGTCATTCTAAAAAGCCGTAAACTTATTCCGACTGGGATGTAGTTACGTTGTCATTGTTCAAAACCTTTTTAGATCTTCTCTCTTCAAGTCAAGCTAGTGATGGGACACAGAGGAAGACTGGAGGGCTCTCCTTACACATCCTTTTCCGTTATCTCTGCTTTAGTCCACTTCCCGTAATGTGCTCGGGGAACAGGAGTTCCGGAAGACGTCCGCAGGGTTCAGAGAGCAAAAGGTTCTGGGTAAGAAAGTGTCAGAGACAGCGTATTAAATCTGTTTCTCAGAAAGTCATGAGAAATCTTAGGGTGTCAAAGGCTTTGAGGCATCTTGAGGCGCAACAGAAACAAACAAAAATAAACCCAAAACTGGTTTAAATTTGGTTGGACAATAAACAAATGCATTTGTGCAGTGTCCCTTAATCCAGTTCGACTTGATCCTAATCCTAGGAGGATGGATAGGAAGGAAGAACAGGCCCTAGAGGGTGCTTGGCACAGGATGGCGGCTGTGTGTGAGGGGACAGAGTGACTCTGAAATGCAGAAAGTAAGGAGGGCCCCACCCTGCGAACCACCTGGCCTTGTGTAGCTCTGGAGCAGACTTTAAACATGGGCTTTAAATAAATTCAGAAACAGCAGTAGTTTTTTCCTGGAAATAGAACGCTTGTTGATATTCCCTTCAGTTGCTGCCAATCAGCAGAAAAGGGCCCTTGACAGTGGCGTTTGTGCCAGAGGCAGCACTGGAGTCTCCTCAAAGCCAGGGGCTCCCTGAAGCGCCCAACCCAGAGTTCCCCTGGGACGCTGGGTGGGCACAGCCGCACGCCTGCCTCCTGCCAGACGGGCTGTGCCTCTCGGGGTGAAAGCTTGATTGATTTCCCGTGGATGGCTGTCCAGGAAGGCAGGAGGGAGAGAGACCAGGAGAGACATGCTGCCCGCTGAGAATAGTTTGTTTCCTATGGTCTGTGCCAGGAAAAGGCTGGCTTTCACGCACGCTGCCTTCAGCTGCTGACTTCCCAGGGCAGAACGTGCATCGCTGCTGCTGCTGTTTTAATTCCTACCCGAGGCATAAGCTCAAGGTGCCTCCGCTGCAGGAGAGCAGACAGTGAGCAAGCGCGTGCAAGCTGAGCTCAGCTGGAAATAAATGCCGGCGGGTGTGCCAGTGTCACGCTGCACCGTGAGCTCTGCATCAGAGGTCAGGAGACCTGGGTTCCAGGCGTCACCCTCACACGGCCTTAACTGGCTGTGTAGCCACATCGCTTAAGCTTCTTTACCTGCCTTCTCAGAATGTCAGTTTCCCAATTAATTCATTCAAAAATATTTATTGAGTAGCTATGCTGGATCATTGAAAAAGCAAAAGAGTCCCAGAAAAACATCTATTTCTGCTTTATTGACTATGCCAAAGTCTTTGACTGTGTGGATCACAATAAACTGTGGGAAATTCTGAAAGAGATGGGAACACCAGACCACCTGACCTGCCTCTGGAGAAATCTGTAGGAGGTCAGGAAGCAAGTTAGAACTGGACATGGAACAAAAGACTGGTTTCAAATAGGAAAAGGAGTACGTCAAGGCCGTATACTGTCACCCTGCTTATTTAACTTCTATGCAGAGTACATCATGAGAAACGCTGGACTGGAAGAAACACAAGCTGGAATCAAGATTGCTGGAGAAATATCAATAACCTCAGATATGCAGATGACACCACCCTTATGGCAGAAAGTGAAGAGGAACTAAAAAGCCTCTTGATGAAAGGGAAAGAGGAGAGTGAAACAGTTGGCTTAAAGCTCAGCATTCAGAGAATGAAGATCAAGGCATCTGGTCTCATCACTTCATGGGAAATAGATGGGGAAACAGTGGAAACAGTGGCTGACTTTTTGGGGGGGGCTCCAAAATCACTGCAGATGGTGACTGCAGCCATGAAATTACAAGACCCTTTCTCCTTGGAAGGAAAGTTATGACCAACCTAGTCAGCATATTAAAAAGTAGATACATTACTTTGTCAACAAAGGTCCATCTAGTCAAGGCTATGGTTTTTCCAGTGGTCATGTATGGATATGAGAGTTGGACTATAAAGAAAGCTGAGCACCAAAGAATTGATACTTTTGAACCATGGTGTTGGAGAAGAAGGGACTCTTGAGAGTCCCTTGGACTGCAAGGAGATCCAACCAGTCCATCCTAAAAGAAATCAGTCCTAGGTGTTCATTGGAAGGACTGATGTCGAAGCTGAAACTCCGATACTTTGGCCACCTGATGCAAAGAGCTGACTCATTGGAAAAGACCCTGATGCTGGGAAAGATTGAAGGCAGGAGGAGAAGAGAGCAACAGAGGATGAGGTGATTGGATGGCATCACTGACTCAATGGACATGGGTTTGAGTGAACTCCGGGAGTTGGTGATGGACAGGGAGGCCTGGCGTGCTGCGGTTCATGGGGCCACAAGGAGTCGGACACGACTGAGCGAGTGAACGGAACGATATGGACAAGAGATGTGAAGGGCAGGTAGGTGTCCATGAGGGACACAAAAGACGACCAAGACACCTTTTACATTCATGGACAGTCTAGAGAGGATGGTGGTTTTGTTCAGTGTATAAGAGCACATAACCAAGGGCAGAAAGTGGGAAACGCCTTACAGGAAAGGCCCGAAGGTCGCTATGAAATCCCCACTGAGGGAGACAGGCAGGGATACAGTCTGCCCTGTCCCCTGAGTGGCGGGGTGGGGAGAACAGCCCCTGAGGAGGCAGCGTGGCAGTGGATTTGAAAGATGGGTGTGCTCTGCCCCAGGAAGACAGGAGGGTGGCCTCCTGCAGAGGGGATTGGGCTGAAACCAAGACGAGCTCAGGCAAGCCCCGAGCCGTCCGTTTCCGTATTGTTCCGCTCGCTCTCGCTTCGTCGCTGCTGCCAACACTTCGCCGTCCCCACCAGCTCTGAGAACTCCAATCTCAGGCCCTCTTCCTTCCTCTGCAAGGTTGTCCCCAGACGCCCTAACGGGTCCCCGCCTCTGCCTGGCGCTGGGCTGGTCCTTCCTCCGGTTGCAGAGGGACCTGCGTCGCGCAGAGCTCCCTGTTGCGTCCCTTCCTGTCTTGAGTCTGCTCCCTGGACCCCTGGCCGCGGTGGGTGGGTCCCGTGTGGTCCGCGGGTGCGGGTGGCCCTTCGTTTGAATCCTCACTTTCCCTCCAGCACAGCTCCCCAGAGGCCCTGCTCGGAGCTGAGTCCCGCTTTACTGAATGCTCTCGCAGTGTTGCTCATGCCGCTTGACACCCTGTGTGCCTCGGGGGAGGCGCTTCCATTCGTCTGGGTTGCTGATTCTCCTTTCTCCCCCGGGAGCTCCTGATGGTTTCTCTCTAAACAGTGCTCTTCCGTCTGAGGTCCCCCTCCCAGCCTTACCTCCTGGCGTGGGAGACTGCATTAACTGTCAACATCCATCTCGCCACAAAAAGCAGGGTTTCTTGAGGGCAGATATATATTTTAAATCTTACTCATGTTCTTTCTTACTCCTAGACCCCAGTTCAGCATCTCAGAGGGTAGAGTAAGTCCATTCCATACAAATGAGTTCCATTCCGAGCGCGCAGCCGTCAACCCAGTTTGTTCATGAGTCGGGCAAAGTCAGCCTGGGTCTCCAGCTGGCGCAGTCGGCAGGATTACTGCACTGTGACAGCTTTATAGTGCTTCGCACACAAAAGTACATAAAAAACACAACAAATAAAGCAAACATGTTTGATCTTGCAGTCCAGTTCCTGGCAGAGTGCAGGTGTCCAGGACAACAGCTGGCACACGGGGCAGGCTTCAAGCGAGCAGGAAGGGGGTACTGACCGGAGGGTGGGATACTGGCAAGCCGAGGGCGTCAGCGAGGGTGGGGGCCAGGTGCCCCACCCGCACCTGCCTCTGATGGAGAGCACGGTCACGTCTTCGCAAGTTCACAGCTTGAAGGTTCGTGCGTAGGGGGCTTACCGTGCTTAATAAACGTTTGGTAAAACAAAGAGCGAAAGTGTGATTACATTCTAGTTAGGCTGGTACTCAGGTGAGTATGAGGAGATTAGTTTTACAGATTTAGGGTCAGGCATGGAAGCTCAACTCAGAGCTGAGCTAGGGGTATTTTGATTTTAGTTAGCAGACAACTGAGCGACTTCACTTTCTGTTTTCACTTTCATGCACTGGAGAAGGAAATGGCAACCCACTCCAGTGTTCTTGCCTGGAGAATCCCAGGGACAGCGGAGCCTGGTGGGCTGCCATCTATGGGGTCACACAGAGTCGGACACGACTGAAGTGACTTAGCAGCAGCAGCAGACACCTAATATTTGGGACTTGGACCATGAGATCATTCTTCTTTCCTTCAGCACTAAATTCTATAAATCTGTGAATGTAGCTACTGTATTTTCTTTTCTTTGCATGTCAAGTGTTCCTGAAATCAAAGTAAAATATGCCACTTTTTCTTGCCGACATCTACAGGGACTGTGTGTTTTCCATCAAAGCTTGTTTTGGTGGAGTTACAGACCTTCGTTCACTCAGGAATTTTGAGTTTGTTTTTATTTTGAAAAACGAAAAATCAAAGAAAAGACGTCAGAGAAGTTGGAATAAAAAACAATTTCTTGTCGTTCAGATGTGTTCACTAAACGTGTCTTTCCGGGAGACCACCTTGCTGTGTCTTGCGGCTACTTTGGCACAAGCATTGGTAGGCTGAGTGTGAGGAATTTCAGGCCTCGTTAAACGCATCAGTCTCTGCACACCAGAGGCGCCGACACCTGCTGCTGTCCGTTCCCCTCATCGCTCAGGTTTCTTTGACCAAGTTTCAAACAGGAAAAGTTAACACATGATAGCTAGCAATGGAAACATTAAGAATACGTTGGTTCAGAGACAAAAAATATTCAAGATGAGATAGATTTTAAGAAATGACTCAAAGACTAATTCTGAATGACTGGAGTGAGATTTGGGAGGTGTTTGTTTGCTTTTTAAATTACTGCATTAAGAAAAGTATTGCCCACACTGAAATGGCAGGTTCAGGCTAGCAAATGTGTTGAGCAGTGCCCTCTTTCATGGCAGCAGTAGAGTGCACTGTGGCGAGCAAGGGTTCTGGAAACCAGCTGAGTGGCTTCTGGTCCCAGACTTTCCACTTTCTTATTGTGTGACCTTGGGCAGTTTATTTATCCTCTCAATGCATCACTCTCTTTATATGTGAAAAGCAGAGATGTTACTTTGCCAACAAATTCCGTCTAGTCAAGGCTACGGTTTTTCCAGTAGTCATGTATGCATGTGAGAGTTGGCCTTACAAAGAAAGCTGAGTGCCGAAGAATTGATGCTTTTGAAGTGTGGTGTTGGAGAAGACTCTTGAGAGTCCCTTGGACTGCAAGGAGATCCAACCAGTCCATCCTAAAGGAAATCAGTCCTGGGTGTCCATTGGAAGGATTGATGTTGAAACTGAAACTCTGATACTTTGGCCACCTGATGCAAAGAGCTGACTCATTGGAAAAGACCCTGATGCTGGGAAAGATTGAGGGCAGGAGGAGAAGGGGATGACAGAGGATGAGATGGTTGGAGGGATTAAATGAGTTCACCTTACAGGGGTGTTAGACAGCTTAAATGAGTTAATGTGCCGAGATGTGTACTTGACATGTGGTAAAAGCAGCTTGAGTTTTAAACCACTAGTATCTACAAACCATTTCTTGGCTTATTAAACATGAGGAACAGATACTAACTTTTGTTTCCTGACTTTGGGGAATTGTATTTGTATTGTATTTGAATTTGAATTGTATTTGAATTTGTATTGCATCAAATGCTTGAAAAGGAAGTAGGCAGCAGTCCTAGATTTATAAGAAATATTTTAATTTAACATTGCACTTAACTGAATAGTCAAGTGACTCTTTTAACAGGCTAGGTGGTTTTGGAAATGTAAAGTAATATAAGTTATGGTCCCCAGCGTTAGGGATCTCACCATCTCCATAGCGAGAAGAGAGATCTTTGTGTCACATAGTTAAATACGGCTTCCCAGGTGGCAGCATGGTAAAGAACCCAGCTGCCAAACAGGAGAGACAGGAGGCTTCACTGGTTCTGGAAGAGCCCTTGGAGGAGGAAATGGTAGCCCACTCCAGAGTTCTTGCCTGGTGAATCCCCGGGACAGAGGAGCCTGGCGGGCTGCTGTCCATAGGGTCACAAAGAATCCGACATGACTGAGCAAATGAGCACACACATGGTTAAAAGTATACAATGATAAAGATTTAGTATGGAATAGGGGGTACTTGAGTAATGCATTAGAATATTGCTGGCACTTAATATATTAGATACACGCTTAATACCTTTCTCACAAGTGTTCTGATATACTGACTGGACCAGGTCTGCAGGAATGAGAAGTCGTACTTTTGATAAGCAGATGGTAGTGGACGTTGGGGCCACACCTCGTAACAAGCCTTTGAAAGCGAGGACTCTGACTGCCACACGGGTATCTGAGAGTCACCGGGTGGCCAGATGCAGGCGGAGCTGCCGGCGGCCAGCAGTCACCCAGCTTTCTGAACTGCACCCTGAACTGCATCGGAGGGCGAGACTCGTGGCCGTGCAGAGGATGAGCCGGAAGAGGAGGGTCCCTCGTTAGGGAGGCTGGCTAGAAGGAAGGCGCGAATGCCCTGGCGTGAGATGGTTGGGCCAGCAGCTGGGTGGTGGAGCAGAGGGGTGGGTACGAGAGGGGCTGCGATGCCGAAGTGTGGGGGGCATTCCTCGGTGGTCTCGTCACGAAGACCCCGAGCTCCCACTGCAGGGGCTCGGTTCAGCCCCTGGTCAGGGAAGTAAGCTGTCACGTGCCGCAGGGCACGGCCAAGAGCAACACAAAACAAAACGCGTGAGTGTGTGAGAGGCAGGCGTGCGAGAAGCAGGGGAAGGAAGGAGGACAGAGGGGCGGGCGGGCCGGGCCGCACCTGCTCAGGGAGTGGGTGTCGCGCTCCTCTTCCCTCTGGAACCCCACCCTCGGTGACAGCCTGTTTGTCACCTGAATCAGCCCCAGTACAACTATTTACACCTCTGACAGCCACAAACAGTACAGGTCAGGGCGTCTCATTTTTCCAGAAAGCCAGTTTACCTGCACACAATGGAATGAACAGAATTTTTATTTTGGATGACTAGCTGAATAGAGATTTTTGGAAAAGAGACTGTTTGATTTGGGACCTGTTGAGATTATAGTAACAACTGGGAACAGCCTGACAGCGTGACAAATTCCATCTGTAAATGGCACTTTCTATCCTTCTGGTAGAGGTTATAAAAAAGTGTTGTTTGGTAAACTTATTACCCTGCCTTGGAGTTGAAACAACAAGAAGAAATTCTTCTGAAGACACGTGTTTTGCATTATACATGTAATTTCATTGCACAAACACTAAAAAAAAAAAAAAAAACCATTGTTTTTCAGCAAAAGTTTTTACAGATATGGTAAGGTTTCCTATGGGTCAAAGAGTAGCTAAGCCACAAAATAAAACAATAGTTGAGCTGGGAACTCACGTTAATGCAGGCTCACATTACCAGGGAGAATCAGGGAGAAAGCCTCACGTGCTGTTAATCCCGAATGGAAAGCAGAGTGAAGAGCTAGCGTTTCACAGATTCCACCTTTCGCTTGAGCTCTGAGGTTGGAAGATGTTTTCCTTTCTGTGAGAGATATGCTTTCAAAAATGAAAACCATGTCTCTTCGCAGCAGAGATTTGTGAAATCGATTGTGCAGCATCAGGGGAGAGAGGCATTTCGTGTGAAAAGATGTGAATGATTTATTCAGTGACACTGTATTACAAAGCAGTATTGCTGCAGGATCCCAATTTTGTGTTCAAGCGTACTGTGACTTTGCATGCAGAGACTGGGCAAGTGAAATGTTTAAGATGTCTGTAGGACCACAGTGGGGACGTGGACGCAGAGAAGAGACTTACAGACACGAGGAGGGAGGAAGGAAGGAGAGAGCAGGGCGAGTGGAGAGAGTAACACGGATGCTAACCCTGCCATGTGTTAAACAGATCGCAGTGGGAAGTTGCTGTGTGACCCAGGGAACTCAAACCTGGCTCCGTAAATCCTGGAGGGGTGGCATGGGGAGGGATGGGGAGGGAGGCGGGAGGGGTTGAGGAGGGAGGGGACACATGTCTACCTTCGGCCACTTCATCTTGTTGTATGGCAGAGACCAGCACAATATTGTATGGCAGTTATCCTTCAATTACAAATAAATAAATTTAAATAAATGGATAACCAACGAGGTAACAAGAACAGCACAGAGACGCTGCTGCTTGGCGGGATGACAGGCTACTGTCTGTGTATTCCTGTGGCTGTGTATCCACTTTCGCTGCAGAATGATGAGCTCTAAGGGAAACCTCTTCATACAATCAGAAAAGATGCGTACCATCATGCTTGGCTGAGTGCAGCGTCCTAACTCGACAATTTACAATTTTGCAGGGTGTCCCTGGAGCAAAGGGAGAGAGGGGAGAGAGGGTGAGTATCTCCGGGCCCTTTGCTGCGTAGCTTCGTCCCGGAGCCTGGTGAGGGAGGGCGATTCTCTGTCCCAGTCAGTCATCGCTTCACTACCCGACCCCCGACCCGCCTCCCCCGACCCCAGCTCACCCGACTGTGAGCACCTTTTCAAGCGGATCCACCCCTAGGGCTGGAGGTCAGGCCAGCTGGCTTCGCGTTGCAGCTCCGCTAGTCCGGCTAGGTGGCCTGAAGCATTTGTTTAGGGATGAAACGGAGAGGACCACTCATTTAGCTCACAGAGTGGATTTAATGAAGACATTATACAGCAGATGGGAAGAGGTTTCAGAGAAGTAAACGCTCTGTTCAAAACGCCGAGCGGTATTCGGATATCGGCACCCAGGAAAACAGTGACGTGCGGGGTCAGAGCACTGGCCGTGAGGCTTAAAACAGGTTATTTCAGGGGCTGTTTCTCTCCTTTGAGAAACTGTGCCGCTGCTCAGATAATCGTGCAGTCACTTCTGATAGACGCAGTGGTGAGAACTTCCTCGGTGAAAACTTGGGCAGTACGTTTTTAACTCTGTAAATGGAGTTAGCGTCTCTCCTCTGGTTGCTATTAGTAATCGGTAAGCCACTGCTTGAGAAAGCGCTGTATTTTACAGGCTCTAAAGAGTGACAAAGAAGGCGTTCACTAATATATAGTTAATGGGTTTGTTCCAAACACGAAACTCTCTTAGAATCTGGGACCGAAGCGGGCCCTCGGGAGCCTCGCGGGCGCGTGCGGGGCGCTCGCCCCTTGCCTGCGCGCGCGGTGGGCCGTCCTGCCCGTCGCTCGGCGGCGAAGGGCCGGGGGCGACGGTGGGTCCAGTGCCAGCTCCGTCCTGGAGGTCCTGCCCCGGGCTGGGCCGCGGCCGGCAGTCAGGGCTCCGCTTTTCTCTCCTCCAGGGCGACCTTCAGTCTCAAGCGATGGTGAGGGCGGTGGCGCGCCAGGTGTGCGAGCAGCTCATCCAGAGTAAGTGCGCCGCGGCGCCGGCGGCGCTGGCTCCCGGCCGGGCGGAGACGCGCGCTCCGCGCGAGTGCGGGCTCGGCGCTGTCTCGGTGCAGGCCCGCCAGCTTCGCACCCGGCCATCGCTGACCCACCTGGGGTCACTGCCGCTCTAGATGCAGCCTCATTACAGATTACCCTGGCCTCCCACAGCGATGGTGCAGACGCCAGATTCCTCTCTGCTGTTGGTCTGGAAGCCCCCTGTTCGCCCGTGTAGGTTTAACTTGACTGCCCAGATCACATCTTCTACTTCTTCTTCATGTCTCCAAATAAATAAATCTTCATCAAGTGCTGAGGACTTGAAAGCTGCCAAACTAGGGCAGCAGAACTCGCCCCCCAGCCTGCGGACTTAAATCAGTCTCTCTTTCTTGTCCGTGCCTTTGGTTAGCCCAAGGCCCTTCTCTGCAAGACTCATGCCGTGAAACACAAACACAGGAGCACACGCACGCCCGGGTACAAGCCTCGCGGGGCGTGTGACGGGGTCCTCGGGTCCACGCCAGAACCTGCCCCCGAACACGCTCCACGGCACGCCTGCCCCATTTCTCCATTGAAACCCGAGCTTGCCCCCTAGTTTCGATGCTCCCTCCATGTTACCGCTAGTCCGTTTTATTCTAAATAGCACGTGTGTGAGACAGAGAATTTACAAGTGAAACGCCTTAAATTAATACCGAAAGAAGAATCTCTGAAAACACAATTAATTGTAGAAGGGAAACAACATTAAGGAGAATATGTCTGCAGCTAACCTGTATCTTGGATTCTTTTGTAGGTTTCTCATTTCAAGTATACAATGCAAATGGGTACAGAACTATTTTAAGGAGCCTAAGGGTTAAATCCTAATATGACTCATTGGCCATAGCATAAGGACTATATCACAATAGTTACTGTCTTATTCCACTTTGGAATAAAAATGTTGTGCGGATATGTGATCGTTTGAAATGTGGCCTAAAAATTGAGATTTCAAAATCCAATTTTTCCCCTCAGGAATTGTCAGATTCCTGTGAATAATTTCTCGGAAACCAGCGGGGTTATACCAGAGCTGAAACAGGCCTGTAAAACGGAGGGCCTGCCTGTCAACATCCTTGTCGGAGAAGGACGCGGCGGAGACTGGATGTGGCCCCCTGAGCACAGCTCAGCCTCTCCGCGTCTCTGTCACCGAGCTTCATCTTTCCTCCCTTCAGCTCCGCCTCAGAGCGTGGTTACCACGTGGCTTAGAATTCCTCACTTGCTCGGTTATCTGCTTTTCAGTCCAGAGCTAATCAGAAGAATTATGCTAGGAAACGTTGAACTGTGTGAGGCTCCAGTGACGACCTCTGGAGAAGTAGCGGAGGACGCCCCTTTATCAGAGCAGGAAGCTGAGACCGCAGGGGCGGAAAGGCTGCGCCTACCCGGACTGCCAGGAGCGAGCCTCCTGGCGGGCCTGCGTCATCAGCCGCCCTGTCCTAATGACGGCCCTGCCCCTAGGCTTAAGAAGGCATTGGCCGTATCTTAGAAATCTCCCCTCTAGAAACGGTTGCCAATCCTTATTTAGGGTTGGGTATTTAAAGAGGAATAAATCATAGTCATTTGGAAAGTTCACTTCTGTAGGGAAATGCTGTCTACTGACGATGCTGGGAAAATGGGGAATTATGATGTCAAATATTTTCTCAGTTTTTACTTGTGCTTAGTAACATCCATTCTTACAGGCTCAACTGAGTTAAGGGATAATGAGAGAAAGCCAAATTAAAAAAAAAAATAAAGCTAGTGAGAGTTTCTGCAGCTGGGACTCAAGTAAAGGTTTCTGCAAAAAGGCTTGGCAATGAAGAGATGAGTTGAAACAGGGCGCTTGTCTAGGGATTTGTGAGCAAGAGGGTGGGGTAGGCTTTGTGGGTTGGGAAAAAAGACAAATCATTTGGGTGGAAATTGCTGGAGAAAGGGGACTGCTGGGTGAGGGTTTAGGGGTCAGATAAATGTTGGGGGTAAACATAAAATTTATGACCTCTGCTCAGTGATACTTACTGAGATGCTGACGTGAGCTGTGGAATTCCAAATGCATGAGATGGAATTTGAACACAGTCCAGCTGCTAATATCATCCAAAGGGAAATGCAGAATCTTTTCATTTGGAAATCAACTTATTTCAGAGGGATATGCCTCTTGCCTTGGTGGGTGTCTAACAGAATTGTCCGGAGCCTTGACAGATAGTATGTCCAGTTCTCCCATTGCACGCATGACCATTCATCGGATGCTGTGTGTCTTTCCTGTCTCAGGTCACATGTCCAGGTACACGGCCATCCTTAACCAGATTCCCAGCCACTCAACATCAGTGCGGACCATCCAGGGGCCTCCCGGAGAGCCTGGGAGGCCAGGCTCCCCGGGAACTCCTGGTGAGCAAGGACCCCCAGGCGCCCCAGGCTTCCCAGGAAATGCAGGTGTGCCAGGCTCCCCAGGAGAGCGAGGTAAGTGGGCTGTGCCTCTCACTGGGTGCGCTGACACGGGGGAGCAGGGGCGCTCATGCAGGGACAGCATTCCAGAGAATGGACTGAATTAATTCTGCCCCATCTATTCTCCAGCTTCTTGTTTGTTTATCCCCAATACTGAGAAAGTTGAGTAAGCTACAGCGTGTTTATTAATAAAGCTTGCGTCCAGAAGGAGGATCAGAACTCCCAGTTCACCTCTAAGAAGCTTTTGAGCTAATGAGAGAAAGGTGTCCTCTCTGGATGGGTGAATTAAAAAAACTGTGCCCAGCCAGGTAGCATTAGAAAATGCTTCATCTGGACAGATGTGGCGTCCCACATGCGTGTCAACTGAGACAATGAAAGAAGCACAGCCTCACAGCGGGAGCTGTGCCCCGGGCACAGCCGCTCAGGTTCCTCTAGGGACGGCTCCAAACAGGGGAGGGAGGAGCCAGCTGTACATGCCAGGTTTGTTTTGGCAATGAAAGCCAGCTAGTGGGAGCATCGAAAGATGACTGTTAATTAAAGAGAAACGGGCAGGCACCTCAGACAGATGGACTTGCTCTTTCCTGTGCACGTGAAGATGCGAGCGTCTGGGCGCATGGAAGACACTGCTTCGATGTGAGCCTTGCCTCTCTTTGGCTGGTATTCTGTTCTTTCCCATCCTACGTCGCCCCAGCGCGCCCTGCTGGGGGCGGCTGTGGTGGCTGTGGGCCTGGTGGGCGCAGCATCGTTCATGGTGTGGCCGGCGGCATTCTCGGTCCTCCTGGCAAGTGGGGAGCTCGCTTTCCGGGACTGGTGCTTTTCTTGCACGGTGCCCATGCTAGGCAACAGTCAGTAGCAGCCTCGAGGTAAGACATGAGTCATATCAACTCAATGATTCAGATGTGCCTGCAGAGACGGTGCTGATTCTAAACTTCAAACGAGATAGACATCTAATCTGTTTGTGGCTCATCTTCCTATGACATGAGGTGGTATTTTATTTAATAATTCTGTGGGTCAGTGTTTAATTTTTTCTACTAAAGTTTCTTTCTAATAGAGATCCTCCTTAGCCTTTTCTTCCACCCTTTCCAGGTCTCAGCAGTATTGTGCAATATAGTAATGGACTCTTTTGATCGAATTTCAGCCAGCTCTGTAATTGACCAAGATCTCTCACTCCAGAAGCAGGTCAGATCAAAGAGATGTGGGAGAATGGGGTTCCCGATTAACCACAAAGAGGCGGTAGGAAGAGTTTCACACTTTCTAGGACACGGTTTTATAGAATGCAGATCCGGAGAAAAGCTGCCTAGTGAGACCTGCTCTATGAGTCATATTGCTTTAATGAGATGGGCTGGGTATACTCCTTTGATCCAGTGTGGGAGGCAAAATGCCGATTACAGAGATAATATTTCATGCTGATTCTTGCTCCATGCTGACAGGCCAGGTGCGTTTCTGCCTCTGCGCTTTTGGACGCTCACTTCATTCTTCCCACTTCTGGAAATGCCCTTCCTTTTCCCTGCCCTGTGTGTCTTCCTCTTAGTTCGAGACTCAGCTTAGCCCCTGTCACATGCATGAAGTTTCTGTTGACGGTTCTAGACCCACAGATGTCGCCGCCCCCTGCATGCCTGGGGCTCGGTCTCTCGTGCCGGTTCCAGCCGTCATCACGTGTTAGTGAACAGCGCGATTGCGGAAGGCAAGGGTCAGGTCTGAGCTGCTCTGCAGTAACAGGCGCTCGCTAGAGCATCGTTGCTGTGATCACAACCCAGTTCTGCTTTTCCTTTCCGAAGGGTTTTCCCGTGCCAGGGCACTAAATCAGCAGATGCAGAGAAGGACATGGTTTCCTCACGGAATGCCAGCGATCTGGCAGCCGGGACGGTGGCTGTCTCTGTCAGCAGGATGCCCTCCAGGGTGTGGGTGGTGGATCGGCTGTGACTCAGGGAGCACCGGGCCAGCACTGAGTCACTCGGCAAGGCGCAGGATGTCTCTGTTCTTTTTGGAAGTCCCGTCCTTGTTGCCAGACTGCCTTCCCTGCTCTGCAAGAACTCCCGAGTGCTGGGAAGAGAGGAAACCTCGGCTGGGGTCCTCAAGTAGCAGCCCAGACAGCCCTTGAAATGCGAGTTTCTGCGATGGAATTATCTGACACAGACACGCATATTCCTAAAGAGTGTGGTAAACACGCAGAGTCCTGCATTTCACGAGCATGGGGGGGGGGTGGACAGTCAGACAGTGAGAGGTGCTCTTTGAGCACAAGGGAAGGCGGGCTCGTCCTGCCATTTACTCATCTGTTTGTTTCCGGCTGAGCTGGGTCTCCGCTCCCAAGGGGCCCTCTGTGTGGTTGGGGGGCACGGGCTTCTCCTCGCGGCTCTCTTGTCCTGGAGCGCGGGCTGCAGGCGCGCGGCCTTCGGTCGTTGTGGCTCACGGCTCTAGAGCGCAGACTCTGCAGTTTGGGTCTCGGCTCTGTGGCCCTGTGGCATGTGGGATCTTCCCGGATCAGGGACCAAACCCGCGTCTCCTGCACTGAGAGGCAGGTTCTTCACCACTGGACCTCCAGGCAAGCCCGGGAAGCTGATGTTGGTTGATCACCAGCTGGGGGTATGTGCTTTGGGGAGTAAGGTTGGGGTTTATAGGCCAACATCCAGAGAACTCTTCATTCCCAGCAAAGTAGTTTCAATCCCATTGCAACTGGGGTTTGTGGTTGCAAGGAGAACAATAATTTAAGAAAGAAATTCATGTCGCCTCACCGTGTTTTGTTAGTTTCAGGCGTACAGCAAAGTGATTCATCTTTTGATCTCAGCCTTGTCGTCCAAGTACCCGGGAAAGATTGATACGGAAAAATGTCTGCCTTTCCACTAAATCAAAACAGCCACATTTTAAAACCAAAGAAGTTTCAGCCACCTTTTCTTCTGGCCTTTGCATTTTATATAAGAAAGAAGCGCAGGAAGACATTGAGGTCCCAAGAGGCTGGAAGTCAGCCAGGGTCAGGGCTGGAAATGAAAACCAGGGGTCACGTTCGAGGTTTTTTCTGTGTGAAATATGATTATACTCTAGAGTACAGTTTTAAAAGGACACTATATCATAAAGGGTAAAGTGAGTATCATTAGTAGGCAGTTTACTTAGGCAAGTAATAAGCTACGAAAGAAAGACTGAAAGAAATGTGGATGTTGAAGCTGGCGTAGCATTGCGTGGAGCCTCTTTCTGCTGAGTCTTCATTAAAAAAAAAAAACAGGACTCTTGTGCACGCTGCTGCTGGTACTGCTAGGTCGCTTCAGCTGTGTCCGACTCTGTGCGACCCTGTGGACAGCTGCTGTGTTCAAAATGGATAGCCAGCAAGGACCTGTCGTAGAGCACATGGAACTCTACTCGGTGTTGTGTTGCCGTCTGGATGGAAGAGGGTTGGGGAGAATGGATACAGGTGTATCCGTGGCTGAGTCCCTTCTCTGTTCACCTGAATCTGCCATGACTCTGTTAATTGGCTAAACCCTAATACAACTTAAAAAGTTTAAAGTTTGAGAAAAACCAGGACTCCACTGACTTTGGCCAGTTTTCACCAGCGGTGCGCCATGTGATTTCCCTACTCTAATTTTTTGAAAGGATTTTCAAACTGAAGTACAGTGTACAAGAAGAAATGCATCTCACATCACGACATGGTCTGCATGTCGTTCAAAGTCACATGACTGAGGCAGACAGAAACAAAACTTGCCCTTGCCATTGTTTCCTGTTTCCTTTTGTTAAAAGGCTGAAGGGCATCCTGGAGAACTCTCTTCAAAACTCCAATAACCTACATGGGAAACGAATCTGAAAAAGGATAGATATATGTATACGCATAACTAAGTCACTTTGCGGTACACCTGAAGCTAACACAGCATTCCAAGTCAACTGTGCTCCAATATAATTCTTTTTAAAGGTTAAAGCGTATCTTTGGCTTTTATGACCTCAGTGTGAAACATATTGTGCTGGTTCCAGATCTTTGATTAACTCTCTTTTTATAATTGATATATTATAGACAAAGAATATGCATTCTTAGAGAACAGAAATTACAACATTATATTCCTTCAGTGTCAGCTAGATGAAGTGGTGACCATTCATGACTTTCCTCATTCCCTAACAGAAGACCGTACTTTCACTCCATCTGATTGTCTTCCTCAATCTTGTTAATCCTGTATCGCCTTTACCTTAGCAAAGTATCGTTGTTCAGTCACTCAGTCGTGTGAGTGGACTGCAGCACGGCAGGCCTCCCTGTCCATCACCGCCTCCTGGAGTTCACCCAAACTCATGTCCATCGAGTCAGTGATGCCATCCAACCATCTCATCCTCTGTCGTCCCCTTCTCCTCCTGCCCCCAATCCCTCCCAGCATCAGGGTCTTTTCCAATGAGTCAGCTGTTCCCATCAGGTGGACAAAGTATTGGAGCTTCAGCTTCAGCATCAGTCGTTCCAATGAATATTCAGGACTGATTTCCTTTAGGATGGACTGGTTGGATCTCCTTGCAGTCCAGGGGACTCTCCAGAGTCGTCTCCAACACCACAGTTCAAAAGCATCAATTCTTCGGCGCTCAGCCCTCTGTATGGTCTAAGTCTCCCATCCATACATGACTGTGGAAAAGCTATAGCTTTGACTAGTCAGAACTTTGTCAGCAAAGTAATGTCTCTGCTTTTTAAATATGCTGTCTAGGTTTGTCATAGTTTTTCTTCCAAGGAGCAGGCATCTTTTAATTTCATGGCTGCAGTCACCTTCTGCAGTGATTTTGGAGCCCAAGAAAATAAAGTCTGTCACTGTTTCCACTGTTTTCCCATCCATTTGCCACGAAGTGATGGGACCTGACGCCGAGAACTGGGTTGGCCAGAAAGTTTGTTCGTGTTTTCCTGTAGACTGGCTCTAGTTCCGCTTTTGTTGTTAATTTAGTCGCTCAGTCGTGTCCAACTCTTTGCAACCCCATGGAATGCAGCCTGCCAGGCTCCTCTGTCCACAGGATTTTCCAGGCAAGAGTACTGAAGTGGGCTGCCATTTCCTCCTCCAGGGGATCCTCCCGACCAGGGATGGAACCCGTCTCCTACATCGGCAGGTGGATTTTTTACCATTGAGCCACCAGGGAAGCCCCGAGTAGTGCTTGTCTTTAACTTCATCAGAAACAATTAGATTGTATTGTGACAGCTGTCATATCAGTGTGCATTTAAAAAGTTATCAAAATTGGCGCATTTTTGTGTAGTCATTTTAATATTGAAGATGGAAGAAAAAGACTACATTTTTGGCATATTCAGTTCAGTTCAGTTCAGTTCAGTCGCTCAGTTGTGTCCGACTCTTTGCGACTCCGTGGACGGCAGCACACCAGGCCTCCCTGTCCATCACCAACTCCCGGACCATGTCCGTTGAGTCGGTGATGCTATCCAACCATCTCGTCCTCTGTCGTCCCCTTCTCTTCCTGCCCTCAATCTTTCCCAGTATCAGGGTCTTTTCAAATGAGTCAGTTCTTTGCATCATGTGGACAAAGTATTGGAATTTCAGCTTCAGCATCAGTCCTTCCAATGAACACCCAGGACTGATCTCCTTTAGGATAGACTGGTTGGATCTCCTTGCAGTCCAAGGGACTCTCAAGAGTCTTCTCCAACACCACAGTTCAAAAGCATCAATTCTTCGGTGCTCAGCCTTCTTCACAGTCCAACTCTCACATCCATACATGACCACTGGAAAAACCATAGCCTTGACTACATGGACCCTTGTTGACAAAGTAATGTCTCTGCTTTTTAATATGCTGTCTAGGTTGGTCGTAACTTTCCTTCCAAGGAGTAAGCGCCTTGTAATTTCATGGCTGCAGTCACCATCTGCAGTGATTTTGGAGCCCCAAAAAGTAAAGTCAGCCACTGATTCCACTGTTTCCCTATCTATTTGCCATGAAATGATGGGACCAGATTCCATGATCTTCGTTTTCTGAATGTTGAGCTTTAAGCCAACTTTTTCACTCTCCTCTTTCACTTTCATCAAGAGGCTTTTTAGCTCCTCTTCACTTTCTGCCATAAGGGTGATATCATCTGCATATCTGAGGTTATTGATATTTCTCCTGGCAATCTTGATTCCAGCTTGTGCTTCCTCCAGCCCAACATTTCTCATGATGTACTCTGCATATAAGTTAAATTTAGAATATTATGCTTTATTATTTCAAGAAAGGTAAAAATGCAACTGAAACACAAAATGAGATTTATGCAGCATATGGAGAAGGTGCTGTGACTGACTGAGCTGCTGAAAGGGGCTGACGGAGTTTCAGGCTGAAGATGTGTCTCTGGGTCGGCTTCGGGGGGCCGACCAGTTGAATTGACAATGATCAAATCAAGAGATTCACTGAGAACAATCAGCTTTATCTTGGGGCTGCCCAGGTGGTTCAGTGGTACAAACCCACCTGCCAGCGCAGGAACACAACAGACACGGTTCAATCCCAGGTCGGGAAGATCCCCTGGAGAAGGACACGGCAACCCACTCCAGTGTTCCTGCCTGGAGAATCCCATGGACAGAGGAGCCTGGCGGGCTACAGTCCAAGAGGTTGAAAAGAGTCAGACACAGCACAGCACAGATAAAATATTATATCACTTGAGAAATAGTCGCTACACTGAAAATATCCAAGTCAGGGTTGAAAATCGTTTGCATCAGCTTGGTTATGTTAACCACTTTGATGGTTGGGTTCCACGTAAGTAAGAGAAAAGCCTTCTTGATCCTATCTCTGCCTGAGACTATCTACTGAGACCTAGTCAGAATGTTCCATGTTTAAAACAAATCATGATGGCAATAAAAAATGAATACAATAACATGAGACAGAAGAAATTGTGGGGCAAGTGAAACTAACCACCACCAACCACACCAAAGGCCGGTTTTCATCCAAAAAAGATGGTGTTGTGTGTATGGTGGGATTGGAAAGGAATCTACCATGAGCTCCTTCTGAAAAACCAAAGGATTAATTCCAACAAGTACTGGTCCCAGTTAGACCCACGGAAAGAAGCACTCAACAAAAGCCCCCAGAGTTAGGCAAGAATGTCCATCAGGATAACACAGTACTGCATGCCTCTTTGGTGACCAGGCGAAAACTGTCATAGCTTGGCTGGGAAGTTCTGATTCATCTCCTGTATTCACCAGACATTGCACTTTCGGATTTCCATTTATTTCAGTCTTTACCAAATTCTGTTAATGGAAAAAATTTCAATTCCCTGGAAGACTGTAAAAGGCACCTGGAGCAATTCTTTGCTCAAAAAGATGAAAAAAAAGTTTTGGGAAGATGGAATTATGAAGTTGCCTGAAACATGGCAGAGGTGATGGAACAAAATGGTGAATACATTCAATAAAGTTCCTGGTGAAAGAGAAAAGTATGTCTTTTATTTCTTCTGGTACTTGAACAGCAAAGGAAGTTTTCAGACGACCCACTAACGTTCCTAAGGCTGTGCGGAACCGTCTCTAGCTGTCTTCTTGCAGAGACTCTAACAGACAGAGGAGCTCACACTGCTCACCCAAAGCTGAAACCGCAGGTGTGCTGGTTTAGTCTCTCAGCCGTGCCCCCTTTACGACCCCATGGACTGCAGCCCGCCAGGCTCCTCTGTCCATGGGGTTTCCCAGGCAAGAACACTGGAGTGGGTTACCAGTCCCTTCTCCAGGGGATCTTCCTGAGCCAGGGATCGAGCCCGCGTCTCTTGCATTGGCAGGCAGCCTCTTTACCTCTGAGCCACCAGAACACTCCGACTGAGCCTCGGCTAGCTGCTGTGTCCAGAGCCGGAGGGCTCCACTCGCGCCACAGGAGCAAGCGTGAGGCAGCCCCGTTGCTCGCTTGCTTTCTCTCCTCGCTTACACTGCATTGTTACCTTATGTCAAAGAGAGGCGATTCCTCCGTGGCTAGAGTCTTGCTGCCTTTCCATCTCCAGGCAAATGGCTCTGTACTCTGGCTTCCAGAATTCAGCAGGTGTTCGGATCAGCTCTGAGTTTCCTCTGTTGGTCCCTGAACTGTGACAGTTGAGCCCTGACTGTTCTGACTGCCTCACTCTCCACTCACAGCCCCGTGTGATTCTAACTAGATCCTCCTGAGAACTCAGTGTCTAATTCCGATCTCCGGATGTCATTCCCAGATGACTGTTCTGTTCGCGTCCTTATTCCGTGTATTCAGATGTTCACCATCCTCACTAGGATCTTGAACCATCTAGAAACCCAGACAACAGTTAAATTCATTGGTCTAGAGTCCACAAAATTTAGTTTCTTTCTTTCCCTGAAAAGAACGGGGGGATTTCCTGGTTTCTGTCTCAGGCAGTTACTTCAGTTTCCATGGCTTTCCGAAATGTATTAGAGCAGAGGAACCTTTCAGCTAAAGCTTTTCATTTTTAGATTGTGCATCCATAACAGCTGGAAGTCATAGCTGGCTTACTTTGTACGATAAATCAACAAGTATTCACAGAATGCAAGGCTTGCGTAAGACTTGGCGGGGCGGGGTGCGAGGTAATATTATTTACGGCTTTTGCTTGTCAGGCCTCAGGTGCATCTGCCAATATTGTGCTGTGTCCCGTATACACAGTCTCCTTTGGATAAAACAAGCTATAAACTTTGATAAGAAGCGACGCTACGCTCATTCCCACGTGGCAGCCTGGACAGGTGGGGAATTTGGGGGAGAATGGGTACATGTGTCTGTAAAACGAAAAGAAAGAAGCAGTGCTGTCATTTATTTGGCGAGTGCTTAATAAACTGTCAGTTGCTTAGTACGTTATTAATGCTCATAGAAACTTTATGAGATCAGTACTAGCCCTGTTTTGGGTGAGGAAACTGAGGCTGAGTGAGATGGCCAGTTGTCACAAAAGCCACCCGCTGGACAGCAGGGACCAGAGTTCAAGTCCACATGTGTGTGGCTGCAGAATAACTGTCTGAGCTTGTGCCCCCTGCCTGCCATCGCCTGTGAATTCACTGTGTAGTGGGCATTTCCCAGAGGAGGCCAGAGCTGTGCAGGGTTTGGGGGAACCCTGTTTCATTATTGCTCCTAATATCCATAGTTCGCAGCACGTCAACTGCTAGATGACCCGAGTGTCTTAGTGGCTGGTGGCTGTGCGATTTGCAAGCTTCTTACACATCTTGTTCTGCCGTGTCTGGGTAGCCTTGGGGCCTCCATGACCCAGCAGATGGCCAGCTTTGAAGTGAGGTCAGGTGAACTGTTTTTGGTGCATATGAACATGATAAAGACTTTTTTTATGGTTATACATTCTTCTAGATTTTAGCACAGGCTCAGTAGGGGAGTAACCTACAGGGAAATCGGGCACAGATCTGGCATTCTGAGATGCATGGATGGACGTAGACCTCTATTGCAATATCTCACCCTGGGGACAAATAGGAGAGACCGGGAACAAAGTAATTTAATCTTGTTTTGCTTCCAATATCTTGGAATAGAACTGCTTTCTCCTCACTATGTGTGATGCCTCTCTAGCTGGAAACTGAATAAGGTGATGGAAACAATGTATCAACAGTTAGAGGTGTCAGTCACACACAGGTTAGGATCCGAACTTTGCCACATACAGCTGTGGAATCTTGGGTGCTTAACCTTACAGTGTAGCCTTTCTGATTATTCATGCATCCAACCAGCACCTTCTGAGCGCCTACTGCATGTCAGCTTTTTCTTTGCAAGTGCCTTGCATGGAGACAGACCTTAAACAAAAAATACATGAATAGCTCAATTTCACCTGTTATACGTTATGAAAAAATATAGGCCGCTCTATTAGAAGGAAATGGCAACCCACTCCAGTATTCTTGCCTGGAGAATCCCATGGACGGGGAAGCCTGGTAGGCTACTGTCCATGGGGTTGCAAAGAGTCAGACACGACTGAGCGACTTCACTTACTTACTTACTTATAGCATGGAAGAGGGGACTCTGACTTAGTCTATTGAATCAGTGATGTTTTAGCCAAGATCTGAAAATTTAGGGTTTGCCATAACAATAAGAAAAAAGTCAGAAGCCGGTATTCCAGGCAGAGATAGCAATAGCACGTGCAAAAGTCCTGAGGTGAGAAAGGATTTGAAACTGGTAAAGCCCTGATTCTTAAGCCTAGCAAACATAATGTCTCCTAATTTATAACAAATAATTTGTAGCATTTCTGTTAGTGTTCTAAACTGAAAGTTATAAATAATAAATATAACCTACCTTCACACATAATTAAAAAAAAAAACCAGAGTGCCCCAGTGGGCAACATAAAGAAGGCAAAGGGGAGTGAATGACTGTCAGGAGGCTTATCCCTACGTGCAAATTTCCAGCGTAGCTACACTGGGAACATAATGAAGGAGTCAAAATGTACTTGTGTTTAAGGATTATTACCAGGCAACAGCTCCGAGTTCCAGGCGATGTAGCTGAGGTTTGTCCGGGACTGCGTCTCTGCGTCTGTCTCTGCTGTGTTCACAGTGAAGCTCTGCTGGGATCGCAGACACGTCACTGGTGTTACGCAAATAACGTAAACCACCTTCTCCTACTTTTTCAGGCACATCTTGGTTAACACATCTCTTGATTTTTCACCATGTCTTTTTCCCTACTTCTTGGGGTCAGTGTCTTTCCCCATGCCAGCCCCTGAAAAAAAGTTTATGGGAAATGACCGGGCGGTATCCACTGCAAAGACCTGCCCTGCTGGAACTGATTGGTTTCTATAAATTTCGCTAGCACTTTATACCTGCTCTGTCTTCTGGATGTAAAAGTGCTCTAGTCATTCCAATATTATTATTGAGGACCAAAAATATCAATATTGGAATGTTACCCTCAATCAAGAGAAAATGTCACGTTTGTCTAAAGGCTAATACGAGGGTGATTTCCACCGTAAAAGCTTGATGCTGGGGTGGTTTCTTCTCTTGTGGCTCAGCAGTAAAAAGTCTGCCTGTCAGTGCAGGAGACACAGGAGACGTGGGTCAGATCCCTGGGTCAGGAGGATCCCCTGGAGGAGGCATGCAGCCCACTCCAGTGTTCTTGCCTGGAGACTCCCGTGGACAGAGGAGCCTGGTGGGCTGCCGTCCGCGGTGTTGCAACGAGTCGGACACGAGTGAAGGGACTGAGCGTGCAGAGTGGTTTCTACCCTCTGTTGGCTCCCTGGGTTGATTTGTTATTGTTCTTGGAGGATAAAATCCCTGAGTGACTTCTGAAGTCTAGAAATGACTCTCTTGGAGCTTTCTCTGCCGCAGAAGATCAAATCTCTAATGACTGAATGTAAAGAAAGACAAGATTTAAAGGTCCGTTTTCATCAGTCAGATTCTGTGGTTGACTTGGAAAAAGATGGACGTTGTTTCAGAAAATGAGAGGAGGGAGCTGGGAGAAGAAAATGAAACCCAGCTGAGCTCCGCCAGCAGACAGGGGCAGAGAAGGTACCAGCCATCCATGGCTGCCGCGAGTCGGGGGCACCGCCTTCCAAAGACACAGAAGTGGCTTTCAGGGCGAGAGGTGACGCACCCGTGCTGAAGCTGACGCCGAGTCCCTCGCGCTGTGCCAGCTTCCTGAGCATTCACGGTGCTGAGAGGTCTAGAGGAAGAAAGAGTCCCCGAGGGGTTCGCAGCTGGGAGAGAGAAGCAGGGTTCTTGCGCTCAGTATTCCTGTTGTTGAAAAGAGCTGTTGGCACAGAAGATGTCTTTGGCAGAAACCTTTGGTCACAGATTCAGAAATGAAGCACAGTAGTTGTGAGCCAGGAATGCCGCAATGGTAAGCATCTGTGAAACTTCTTAATGTCCCTTATATCCTGGTTTATTCCTGGAAAAATTTTCTTTACGGGACGGACCAACTTGATGAAAGATAGAGGGCTGGGAGAGCTCTCCTAATAATTTACTGGTTGATGCCTAAATACTTACAAGTCTTGCCTGTGATACTGTATCATGGTTGACACTCAGTTGCATGAGACATCATCTTTTCATTGCTGGTAAAGACCTGCTGAAATACAGATTTTGCCTTCTCCCTCTCTGGCGTTCTCCATCCTCTGCCTCTCATTTCCTGAGAGATGAATTCCAGAGAAGTAGAGCTTTCTCTTTTCTCACCCATTAATATCTGGTAAAGTCCAATTTGAATGTCCTTTGGAACAAGACCTTTCTCTGAAAGTTTGATGGATTGTATTTTCCTAACTAAAGTGACCTTAAGGTGTTGGCAATGAATGCTTTTTCTTTTTATCTTTGTACCATGTTTTATTTTGTAGGTCCCCCCCCCCCCCGTTACAAAGTAACCCCTTGCATTATCATGGCTGCAGAGAGAAGCTCTAGGTGCTGATCTGTGACTGTGAACAAGCAAGCTATGAACAATATGAGCAATTACGACTTGGCAGCTTCAGACAAGGAAGCATGTGTGATCATGGAGTTCATGGTCGGGCTTCAGGACTGGTTTAGCCGGGTGCTTCTGGCTCAGGGTCTCTGGTGCATGCTTAATTGCTCAGTCGTGTCTGACTTTGCGACCCCACGGACTGTAGCCCGCCGGGCTCCTCTGCCCATGGGATTCTCCAGGCAAGAACCCTGGAGTGGGCTGCCATGCCCTCCTCCACGGATCTTCCCGATCCAAGGATCGAACCCACGTCTCCTGCGTCTCCTGCATTGGCAGGTGGGTTCTGTACCCCTAGCGCCACCTGGGAAGGCCAGGTCTCTCGTGGGGCTGCAGGTGAGATGTCAGTCAGGGCACAGTCATCTGAAGGCTCCACGGGGGCAGGCTGGCCTGCTGCCGACGTGGCTGGCTCACCCCACCCAGGACGACGGCGGTCTCAGGCGCGCCCTGGCCTCTCTGCGCACATCTGCGTGAGAAGGATGCGTCTCCACAGGGACGCTCGGGTGTTGGCTCAGCTGCTTTCCTCAGAGCGAGTGCTCCCAGAGAGAGCAGGGGCAGCCACGGGGCCCGTTACGGACTCGGAAGTCCCAACGTTGCTTTCCACATATCCTCTTGTTAGCACAGAGTCACTGAGACATGCCCCTGCTCAACAGAAGGGGACGAAGCTGTACCTTCTGAAGGGAGAAAGAGTACAGAATGGGGGAAATGCATTCAGTCGGACTGCTCTGGATTGAACCCGGGTTTTCTGCCCTTGCAGCGTAACCAGGGTGATGCGCTCATCTGTAAGAGTGATTTCCACGCAGTCGGACTTCCAGGACTCTTGTGAAGGCTGGCTCACGCCCTGTCTGCCTGTTTTCACCGTTTAAATGGGTGTCTTTCTCTCCTACCTCTTTTAAATCATTCAAATTCCAGATGTGGCTTTTTAAAGCGAAATGCGAGATGTAGATTTAAACACCTTGAAAGAGTAGCACCTATTGGAAAATTCTTTTCGTAGACTAACACTTTTTTGGGTATCTGTTTCTGGAATTAACTGTAGTTAGGATAAAATCGATTTCCAGTCAAACACAGAGAGGTACTTTAAGAAGTCACTGACAAGTTACAATTATCATTAAACTGTGTCCCTAGCTTTGTACTATTGTGATATGACTATTACAATAGCAAAAAACCTGTAACTGGTATTTTATCTTCTTTTTGCCGTGGAAGCTGATACGGTTGTTTCTGTAGCTTAAATTTGTTTTGGAACCCTTAATTGGAAGGTCTGTGTAATAAGTTGTAGCAGTCTTGCACTGGATTTCAGTCCTTGTCTTGGGCAATGCTGGAATACGGCCCAATGTTAACGCCCTCCCAGTAGGATATTTTTGTGTAGTCCCCCCCTAGTTCCCCACCAGCTGCTCTTCAAGTCGGTACCCTTTGTTCTAGCCAAAAGGAGCTGCTCAGGGCTCTCAGTATCAGTCAGCTTTCGCTGCAAAACGAGACACAAAAATCTCAGTCACACACAGTAGGTATTATCTCCCGCCACATGTCCGTGGGAGACAGGGCAGCTCCTCTGTGCTGGGGTCCTGGCTGGAGGGGCCGTGACTCCAGAGTATGTTCTCCTTACGGCAGCGACAGACGTCAATAGGCTGACCCACCCGCCTATCGTATTTCAAGCCTTTGTTCACATCCCGGCCACTGACACTCCACTGGGCAAAGCAAGTCTCACGGCCGAGCCCAGATCCCAGGAGCGGGGAAGTCCTCTGCGAGGAGACGGACGTGCAGTTCTCGTGGGGAGGAGACGGGCGTGCAGTTCTCGTGGGGCGCCCAGCCGCCGCCCCTGCCCGCGGCGGGCTCGTCCATGCCTGCTCCCTTCGGGCCTCGTGCTGACTCCTGCGCTGCCCCGTCCTCACACCTTTCGTGGGTTTTCACATGTTCTTCCAGATCCGCAGAACTCTCTTCCTTCCTCTGGTTTATTCAGGCTCAAACTTCGAAACTCGTCTCGACGGCCAGCCCTGCCGGACCGCTCCTCCTCCCCAGGGCGGGCTGGCTGCCCAGTGTGTTGGCCGCACCTGCGGTACCCCCACTGAAGCGGGCCAGGGCCTCTCCTCGGTGCCCCCGGCCCCCAGACGCGTGCCTGCCTCCCAGCTGTCTCAGTCTGTACTGTGATTGTCGGCGTTCTCTGTCTTCCCACCGGACTCTGGTTTCCTTGAATGGGACTATGCTTTTCCTCTACACACCTTCCCAAGGAGCCTGAACGAATATTTGACACGCGAAGCAACGGCTGATCCCTACCTCGTTACTGTGTGAATATATCGCGTACTGCCCAAGTTGAATACGTTTTCTTAAATTGTCTCTGATTGGCTTCGCTTCTGTTATTTCACCGATGAGACTGCGTGCTCCCCACTAACCAGATTCAGCGTCTGCTTTCCGTTTATGCCTCGTAATGCCTGACACCCAGCAGTTATGTCGTGACTCATAAGTGATTTATGGTGCTAATTACCACGTGCTTAGCTTTTTAGCTGCCGTTCCTCGCTCAACCCAAGCAAAGCAGAAGCCCACGCCATTCTGGTCCATCCGTCCTAAGACATCCTATTAATAGCCAGTCACTGCCAAGTTGACAATGTCAGCATTCTCTCAAGTCATCATCATGTAATTTTAGCCAGAACAGCAGGGTAAAATTTTTAAGTAGAAATTTTGGTTATATTGGATATATCTGATATGCATTTCCTATTGCATATATAATAGAAATTGCACTGGGTATTTCAGAGCCCAAATGTGAGTGTCTAATTTAGATATCTGTGGTCAAAGGTCAAAAGACCTTCTGCCTGTATTGCCTACATGTGTACACAGATAATCTAGAGAGAGGAGAGAGACTATTTTCTCTTCTTTATTTTTAATTGAGGGATAATTACAATTCACTGTGGGTTTCTGCCAAGCATCAACACGGATCAGCTGTAACTACATATACGCCCCTTCCTGAGTCTCCCCCCACCTCCCGCCCCATCCCACTGCTCTAGGTTGTCACAGAGCCCAGCTTGAGTTCCTTGAGTCATACAGCAGATTCCCACGGGCTATTTTATCTTTCCTTTATTTTTTGTATCATTGGTTTCCTTTTTTTCTTCCAGTTTTATTGAGATTTAACTAGCACACAGCACTGTGTGAGTTTAGCACAATGGTTTGGCTCAGCTACATCAGGAAACAGGGCCGTGATAAGCTTAGTGACATCCATCCTGTTGTATAGATACAAAATTAAAGAATCAGGAAAAAATGTTTTTTTTTTTCTTGTGAAGATACTTTTAAGATTCACTCCCTTGAAAACATTAATGTTTTCATCATGTGGTACCTTCCTTCCCTAGTACTTATTTATCTATAGCTGTAAGTTTGCACATCTTGATGGCATTCACCCGATTTCCTTCCCCCCACCCCCTTTCTTTTAAATGTAGGAAGGTACTTTGGCATTTTCTAAATTTCTGGCCCTGAGCATAAGCAAGTGAAATGAAATAATAAGTTTTAGTTTATGTGATAAAAACTAAAGCTGTTTATACTGGCCATGATAAACCATTTTCAGAGAATTTTTTGGCACAGCTTTAAAAGCAATAAATGCATTGTAATAAATAAGTGTACCAGAGGGCATTCATGTAGCTGGGTGAAATCATACATAGAGGAGATGTCCTCATTAGCCGCCTCCATTTTCTTGGTTCTAAACCCAACTTTGACGTGAAATCACTCTGTGTATGTGTGTTAGTGGCTGAGCTGTGTCCAATCCTTTGTGACCCTGTGGACTGTAGCCCTCCAGGCTCCTCTGTCCACGAGGGCTGTCCAGGCAGGAACCCTAGAGTGGCTGTCATTTCCTTCTCCAGGGGATCTTCCCCACCCAGGGACCAAACCCGGGTCTCCTGCATTGCAGGTGGATTCTTTACCAGCGGAGCCACCAGGGGAGGGGTGTGTGTGTGTGTGTGTGTGTGTGTGTGTGTGTGTAGCAGAGTAATCTGACTTTTCTGAACTTTTTGCTAGCTTGGAAAAACATGATGAGGACCACAGACATAGGATGTGTCCATCTCCATAGTGACTTGTCCTGCTTATTGGTGAGGGCTGTTGGCCGTAACACGTTTTGTTTTAGACTCTGTGAGACCTGGGCCTTGTCCCAGCACCCTGACACAACCCCCTTCCTTCCCCAGAGTGGAGAGCATCACGTTGCTTTTCGGTTCTGTGAGGATGAAGACCAGACCAAGCTCTAACTTGAATATCTATTTAAATATCACCAGCCAGCTGAATATTCATGCAGAACCTATAATACCCATTTTTTAAAACTGCAGCAATTGGCTCGATTTTCTGCTAAGTTTGAATCATTCATCCTTTTTCCAGCGGTCAATGCTGGACATGATATGATGGCATTTGAAGAAGAGCAATGCAAACCTTGGAGCTGAAAGTGATAGGCCGGCATTTCCTGTTAGGACCCAGGAGGCCGTAACCCCAGGGGCCCGGCCGGGTGGACAGAGCCCCAGGCTTCCTGCTGTGTGGCGGCGCCTGCCCCTTCCTGCCCTCCAGCTGCAAGCAGCGAGGTGCAGTCGGGTCGCTGATGAGCTGGGGGCTCGAGGTCCTCTGTCCCCTCGCCCCTCCTCCCTCCTGTGGCTGCGCGTCTTTCTGTTCCCAGGCTGCCTTGAGCTCTGCTCCTGGCTGGGTTCAACCAGTGGGAGCCGTGGGATAGGGCTGAGGGTCTGATGAGGAGAGAAGTCAGGCTGTTCCTTCCTCACCCCACCCGGCCTCCGCAGCCACCCCGGCTGTGGCCAAGCCCCTGTGTGGCTCCTGCGTCCACTGGACCCCTGTCTCTCTCTCTATCCAGACCCTTCCAGAAGGCCCAGGCATTGGGCTCCGGGCACACCAGGCACACCCTTCCTTCTCCTTGTCCCTGCATGCCTGGCGGTCATAGTTGCTTCCTGCTGCTGCTGGGGTGTGGGTTGCCTCCTCATCTCTATTTGGCTTCTCAGCCCTTCTCTCACCCATGTAACCAAATCTCTGCACCAGGTTCCCTCTTCCTGAGGGAATGGTCCCTGCTGGACCCTGAATTCTAGAGGCATGCTACATGACCAGTTGTTTAAAGGAGAAGGCTGTAGAGAGGTGGACTCTTAGCAATGGTTTGCAAAGATTGTTTACATTTGAAACCAATTTGAGGACGTGCCTGGAGGTCCAGCAGTTAGGATTCTGCGCTTCTGCTGCATGGGGCACAGGTTCAATCCCTGGTCAGGGCACGAAGATCCCACAAACCTTGCCTTGCAGCTCAAAAACAAGAAAAACAAAAATATGTATGTTCTAGTCTTGGCCACTGAAGCACAAAACTTGGAGCTCTACGTGCTGGTACTAATCCTACAGCCCAAACGTAAAAAGAACAAAGCCTGGAAAAGGGCATAAAACGCTTGTTGGATTGAGTCCAGTTAATCTGCCATCTTGTAATGAGGCATTTTTTCCAGGACCTTGTACCTAGCAGGCATTCAAGCATACACTGAATGAAAAATTAGCTCTACTTGGAATGGATTGCCAGCCATTTCCCAGGCGACAGACAATATAAGAACACCGCTGAAGCCTTGTCTCACATTTTCTGTGGCTTCTTGGTAGAGTTACAATGAAAGCATTACCCAGGCCTTGCATATCTGCCTCGGCATAAATTCTGAGAGTTGCTCCGAACAGCTGGGATAAAGAGGGAATGAATGACTGCTCCGTGGAGTGCCTTGAGACTCTAGCCTGAGGGCTTGCTGCGCTCATGGCACCAGAGAAATGAGCAAACTTTCCCCACTTGGAGGTCAGCAGGCCAAAGAAAATAGGAAGCTGACAACCAAAGGCCAGACCCTGGGCAAGTCATCAGAGTGAACAAGATAAATCTGAAAATCAACCCCAAGTCTTGCTCAGAGCAGAAGGCAAGTGTGCAAACCAGGGGAAATGAGCGGAGGAGATGTGATAACCACAGGACAGATTTCTGAGTGTGGAGCCGGAGAAAACGTGCAGCTTGATTGGGCAGGCAGCTCAAGGAGCCGTGATGGCAGCAAGCAAGACAAGGGCAGCCTCGAAATCCAGCTTAGGGTAGAGCGGCGGGGAATGCCACAGTTCTGTGTCTAGGCTTCGGCATCACCCGGCCTGTGTTCAAATTGCGGCTCTTGTTAAAGGCAAGTCGCTTAACCTGTCTGAATCACAGCCCGCTTTTCGGGTTGAGTACTGCCCGCCATCGTGGTTCTTGGGAAGACACAGTGAGTTTATACGTGTAAAGCATTTAGATCCAAAACCTGGGAGGCCGCGTGTTGGCACAGGTGGCGTGCCAATTGTCCGCAGTCAGGCTCTGTGCTCCTTTCATCCGTCCCTTTGTTTGGCAGATACTTCCTGAGTGCCTGGTCTGTGTCTGGTACTAGGAATACAAGGATGAATGGAAACAAGCAGGTCTCTGCCTTCGTACATCCATAAAAGAAAACACTGGAGGGACCTCCCTGGTGATTGAGTGGCTAAGACTCTGCGCTGCCAGAGCAGGGGGCCCAGGTTCCCTCCCTGGTCAGGGCACGGGTTGCACACGCCGCAGCTGAGGCCTGCTGCAGGCAAATGAACACGGATTCTTTAGCAAAGAAAACATCGGAGGGCTGGTCTTCAGTTAGTGGGGAGGCGGGCTCAGGAGCCGTGATGCGGTTGCTAATGAGACTTTTAAAGAATATTGTCTAGTTTATTTGGCTGTATCGGGTCTGGGATGCAGCTTGTGGGATCTAGTTCCCTGATATCAAACTAGGTATTGAACTCAGGCCTCCTGCATTGGGAGCATGGAGTCTTAGCCACTGGACCGCCAGGGAGATCCCGCAATGAGACTTTTAAAGAAAGAATGACAGCCATCCAGGGAGGGATGTCGACGGTGATGGAGGCCAGGCAGTGCAGGGGAGGGGGGTATGGGAAGCCTCTACTTTCTCTTCAGTGTTGCCTGTGAACCTGACTGCTCTAAAAGAGTAAAGTCTATTTTTAAAGTTTTTTTTTTAATTTTTAAAGATTTTCTTTTAAAAAGAAAGAAATACAAGAATAAGATCTTAAATTTTTTAATGACAGCAAGATCTAAGAGAGTAGATCGTAAAAATTCTCATTAAAAAAAGGAAAAAAGCAAGAATGAATAAATAATAGAAAAGACTCTATTCTAATTATTTTTGGTAACTCCACAGAAAACTAAGGATATTTTAGTCTTAGCTTAAATCAGATTTTTGGAAAGTTAGGTCTTCATTTCTATCAGCTATGCTCATTTTTTAAAAAAATGACAGAAACTCCAGTTTGATTGGGCTCCATGATATTCATCTCTACACGACGCCAGTAGCTGATATGGCCACATAAGGAGCTTGTTAGGAAAAAACAGTTTTCACAAAAGCCGTGCATGCGAAAGTAAGAGCAGGCTCCCAGCCTAAGAGACTCTGTGTGTTGATCCTTCAAAGGTCGTGCCTGCTCTTAACCATCAGCTGCGTGTTGTGTAGACAGGCAGTCATCCCGTTATTCTTCCAGTGTTTACTGGACCACCTACTATGTGAGAGCTTGGATCTGACGCTGGAGCAATAAATAAGGCGCGATCCCTGCACTCAGCAGGCTCCTGGTTCCAGGCCGGATGAACGTAAACACAAGCAACGCGATGGGATCAGTGCCAAGGCAGGCGCGGATGATAAGCAAGCACGCCGCCACCCATCTGTGCGTTCAGGGAATATCTGTTAGTTACGTGCTGTTTGGAAGGCACCGTACGTTCGTGAAGTATTCCATATTTAGAGGCTTCCCCGGTGACTCAGCTGGTAAAGGATCTGCCTGCAGTGCCGGAGACCCGGGTTCGATCCCTGGGTTGGGAAGATCCCCTGGAGAAGGAAATGGCAACCCGCCCCAGTATTCTTACCCGGGGAATCCCATGGACAGTCCGTGGGGTCGCAAAGAGACACGACTCAGCAATAAACCACGACCACCTGGAAATGCTGGGGGCATAGCCACGAGTGGAGTGGAGAATCCTTGCCTTTGGACTCGTTGTGCTTCTGCCCGTTACAGCCGTAGAGAAGGGGTGAGTTGAGTCTTGAAGAATGAGAAGTATTTGTGGAGACGGCCGAGGTAGGAAGGGTATTTCAGGAGGGAGTAAGCTGTGGCCTCAGGGGTCCCCCTGTCTTCGTGGACAGGGTGCTGGCACTTAGCTCTGGAGACCCCCTCTTGGCGCCAAGTGGCCCCACCTTGACCCTCACCAGAGAGATGCACGAGGGAGCGCCTATCGTGGGCCGTGGCTGCAGGCAGGCACTCAGCCTATAGACTTCAGCGCTGTCTCAGTGGCTGGTTGACATTTGGGAACACTTGACTTCCTTTCTTTAGACTACAGCCTACCAGGCTTATCAAAGACGCCCAGGGACTTGCTGGGGTCAGTGGTTGAGACTGCACATCCCAAGGCAGGGGGTGCACGTTCGGCCCCTGCTCTGGGAGCTGAGATCCCGCATGCCTCGTGGCCGAAAAGAACATAAAACAGGAATGATACGGTAACACATTTGATAAAGACTTTAGAAGTGATCCACACTGAAAACTCCTTTCAAAAAGAGTGTTTCCTGCTCTCTTTTTAGAGATCTGAGGTCTCTGAACTTAGCCTTCAATCTCAGTCCTCACTTAGCTACTTACATAAGGATGTTTCACATGGCTTTTTCATCCCCCCCAAAAAGATTTACAACCAAGTTCAGCTTCATGAGTATCCCGTCAGTCTGAGAAACACAAGTGAAGACATAGGCAAATAGTAGCATATAATGTATTAGCCTATTTGTAGCTGGAACATTTCATAACTTCAAGGATAATGAAATCTAAAATTCTGTTAATGTGTAACTATATCCTTACAGTCTCCCCCCACCCTTTTTTTTTCTTTTGAGGCATCTGGTGGTTTAGTTACTGAGTCGTGTCCGACTCTTGTGAGTCTGTGGACTGTAGCCCTCCAGGCTCTTGGGTCCATGGGATTTCTCAGGCAAGAGTACTGGAGTGGGTTGCCATTTCCTTCTCCAGGGGATCTTCCTGACCCAGGGATCGAACCCAGGTCTCCTGCGCTGTAGGCAGATTCTTTACCAGCTGAGCCACCAGGGAGGCCCTGAGGCATCTTGGGGGGCTGGAACATTCTTGTGCGGACCTTCTTCTCCTACTTTGAGTTACTTTGTAGATAATATCAAATGCCACTTCTTTCTCTCTGCGTAAGTAGAAAATTAAAAGCACCAGACTCTGCTCCGCAGGGGTCCCTGCCTTCTGCTTTCTTTGTGAGTAAGGACAGAGTCTGTCAGGAAGCTGCTGTCAGGGGTGCCTTCGCAGGGACTCTTTCCTGAATGTCCTCTTCGGCCGAATCGCCTGTGTCTTCCTCTTACGCGGTGCCCCCGACGAGCCTCTCCTTAGCGTTGATCCGTGGGTACTGTAAGGTCACGGGAGGCCTGAGTCACCGTGCCATTAGTCATGCAGCCTGCCGTTAGTCATCGGTGTCCTTTCTCGAGTTCTAATTCTTTAAAAGTGAGTGGGTCCCTGTGGGGAAAGTGGTTCCAGTTCTCACAGAAGAGGCGGTTTCTGCTGAATTCCCCGATGCGTGTTAGGGCACAACTGTCAAGCAAGGAAGCATCTCCCTCTAATTAAAAATAGTACCCACTCCAACTATCACCCAGTTAGCCAAGCTAGTAGCTACAAATAACAACCAGTAGACTCAGGATGGTTTTCTGAACAACTGAATTTAACAGTGGAGCGTTGTGTCGATTCATGTAAATTATATGCTTTTTCAATTCAGATGCGATGCAGTTTTACTTTTGAGAAATCACTCTCTTCCTGTCTGCTCCTAGAAGAGTTAGGCCTGGGGCAGGAGGTCGGTGCTCAGCGGTCAGCGCCCCGCCCTCTCCTTGCAGCCCTGGTCTCTGGTGAGCTCAGAAAGTGCCACCGAGGCTGTGCGCAGCACACACGCGTGTTAGGGCAGCCTCCCTGTGGGTGGAGCAGCCCGAGAACCGATAACAAGAGGAAGAACTTTTCCAAAAGGTGGCACGTACGCCTTGACCCCAGAAAGAGGCGCCTAGGAGCACAGCAGACGTCAGAGGCCAGTCTGTCTGTGCAGTGTAGAGGAGCTGCTGCCCCAGAGCAAATACTGCATCGGTACCTTTCTGGAAGTTACAACCCAAGATGTCAAAAGTGATTATTTTCTAGGATTGGAATCATTGCTTTTTGGGTCTTCTATTTTCTCTACAGTAAATATGCCTTGCACTTAGGGAAAAAAAGTTATTTGTAATTTTAAATACTTCAGACCAGTCGCATGCCGCTGCCTATCAATTTGATTGCTTTCTTTTGTGTATGTTCCCTTGTCGGCTTTCCCAACTCACACATAATTTCTTTGCAACAAAGAGGTGTAGTTCCGCATCCTATTAACTCAAAGTGTTGTTGTACGTGTGGAAACAGACACTAAAGCCTTTCTGCGCTGCGAGCCACGCAACCCGGACCCCGGTCTGCCACAGCCGTCCATGCTGGGCCGGGTCTCGCCGCGCCCTTGTCGCCTGTCCAGCGGTCTTGTGTTAGGACCTGTTGGGATGATGAGGTGTCAGCGTGTATGTTTCTTTGTTTTTCTGCCTGTGAAAATGTATAGTTTGTTAATAGCACCGTAAATTACTTGGAAGAAGAGGTTTGTTCAGTGGAAAAGAAACATGAATAGGTTCAGATTTTTATGGAGCTGAATCAGCCAAATCAAACACAGGCTTTCCCTGAACCTTCCAAGTTTTTAATGGAAACTCGCGCTCTTTAGAGCTTTGCTGCCTAATTATAATTCATGCCTTTTGCAGATACTTTACAGGGTGGACCCAAAGGAAAATGTTAGACATGTCCACTGGTTATTTCTATTGTGCTCCTTGTGGAGTGCCAGCCACATCTGTCCGATGGCCCATGTGTGCAAAACGCCGGCCAGATTCCAGCGGGCTGGCCACCTCAGCGGAGGGAAGACGGTAAACTCGCAGTGTTACAAACACAGACGATACACACAGACACAGAGCCAGCCCTCTGTATGTGGTTGTGCAAAAGTCACCAGTGTCAGGATTCAATTTAAAAAGTCCTGCAGTAACATAACCCCAAATCAACCGTCATCATGTCCTCATCAGAGAGATCCTTGTGAAACCCAGGAAAAACAGAACTACCCAGATTTCATTTAAGGAGAATTTTCTTTTCTTTTCCTTTTTTTTTTTTTTAAAAAAAACAAACTAGGTTTAACTGGTGTGAAGGGAGAGAAAGGAAATCCAGGCATTGGAACTCAAGGTCCCAGAGGCCCCCCTGGACCAGCAGGTAAGTCTTCCTACCCAATGGCAAACTGCAGGATGGAAACCCCAAGTCTTCATATTCCCTTGACATTGCAGGCAAGGCAGATGACCATGTTTACATCCATGTGGCCGACTGGAGCAGCCACGTTTCCATATTACATCCATGTGGCCGACTGGAGCAGCCACGTTTCCATATTACATCCATGTGGCCGACCAGAGCGGCTGTGTTTCCATATTACATCCATGTGGCCGACCAGAGCGGCCACGTTTCCGTGTTACATCCATGTGGCCGACCAGAGCGGCTGTGTTTCCATATTACATCCATGTGGCCGACCGGAGCGGCCGTGTTTCCATGTTACATCCATGTGGCCGACCAGAGCAGCCACGTTTCCATATTACATCCACGTGGCCGACCAGAGCAGCCACGTTTCCATATTACATCCATGTTTCAATATTGCATCCACATTTCCATATTACATCCATGTGGGTGACCAGAGTGGCCGTGTTTCCATATTACATCCATGTTTCCATGTTACATCCACGTGGCCGACCGGAGCGGCCGTGTTTCCATATTACATCCATGTTTCCATGTTACATCCACGTGGCCGACCGGAGCGGCCGTGTTTCCATGTTACATCTTTGTGGCCGACTGGAGCAGCCACGTTTCCATATTACATCCATGTGGCCGACTGGAGCAGCCACGTTTCCATATTACATCCATGTGGCCGACCAGAGCGGCCACGTTTCCATGTTACATCCATGTGGCCGACCAGAGCGGCTGTGTTTCCATATTACATCCATGTGGCCGACTGGAGCAGCCACGTTTCCATATTACATCCATGTGGCCGACTGGAGCAGCCACGTTTCCATATTACATCCATGTGGCCGACCAGAGTGGCCACGTTTCCATATTACATCCATGTGGCCGACCAGAGCGGCCACGTTTCCATGTTACATCCATGTGGCCGACCAGAGCAGCCACGTTTCCATATTACATCCATGTTTCAATATTGCATCCACATTTCCATATTACATCCATGTGGCCGACTGGAGCGGCCACGTTTCCATATTACATCCATGTGGCCGACTGGAGCAGCCACGTTTCCATATTACATCCATGTGGCCGACTGGAGCAGCCACGTTTCCATATTACATCCATGTGGCCGACCGGAGCGGCCACGTTTCCATATTACATCCATGTGGCCGACCAGAGCGGCCACGTTTCCATGTTACATCCATGTGGCCGACCAGAGCGGCTGTGTTTCCATATTACATCCATGTGGCCGACCGGAGCGGCCGTGTTTCCATGTTACATCCATGTGGCCGACCGGAGCAGCCACGTTTCCATATTACATCCACGTGGCCGACCAGAGCAGCCACGTTTCCATATTACATCCATGTTTCAATATTGCATCCACATTTCCATATTACATCCATGTGGCTGACCAGAGTGGCCGTGTTTCCATATTACATCCATGTTTCCATGTTACATCCACGTGGCCGACCGGAGCGGCCGTGTTTCCATATTACATCCACGTTTCCATGTTACATCCACGTGGCCGACCAGAGCGGCCGTGTTTCCATGTTACATCTTTGTGGCCGACTGGAGCTGCCGTGTTTCCATATTACATCCACGTGGCCAACCGGAGCGGCCGTGTTTCCATGTTACATCAACATGGCCAACCGGAGCGGCCGTGTTTCCCATTCCTTTCTCAGGAAGGCCAGTGTGTTGGTAACAAGTCTCCCATACACCAGGCCCAGAGGTACAGCATGTGCTGGGATCTCACTGTTTGCAGGGTCAGGCTGGGGCTAGGCGATGCTTCACTCATGAATCAATCCCCAAATGCTTCATGGACTGACACGTACCCAAAGTTTGATGTGGGTAGGCTGACTTTCCCCTCATTTTAGAGCAAAGGGCCTTGAGGAGAAAGATCAGCTTCCTGAATGAAGGATGACGGATGTCCCTTCCGGTTATATTCCACAGGCTGGGACTAGTCACAGCCCCAACCGACCTGCAGGGGAGGCGCAAGATCCAGGGGGACGCATGGCCGTGTGACGAGCGCTCACAGTTTGCGCCATTATGGCCACCTCACGCCATGGGGCTTGTGCAAGCTTCGAGTTTTGTGAATCTCACTATGTGCTTTTAGGACGGCCTCCAGATGGCCATACTTGTTTATTAGAATTATAAGTTTTCAGTCCTACTGGTATTTACAGTCCCAGTCTTAAGCATATTGGATCTAATGACTTACCGGTTTTTCTTGCCAACCTATTGGTGATTTGGGGAAATGCTTTTTGTAGGGGAGATTCCTAGTGCAACAGGTCAGCTCTGAGTGTAGATACTCCTGTTGTTAGAGATTGTATGAGGAACTGTTCTCGAGCATGCCTTATGCAGAGTGAATGCTTGGTGAATGTTAGCTGAATGGAGCTGAGCTCACCAGAGATTTGCAACACTTTTAAAATACAGGCTGATACCTGTTCCTGATTTTCATTTTGGTTCTATTCGAAGAGATTCATTTCTAGTTGAAAAAGGCCTTTGAAACACTGTTGAAATCCAGGTCTAGAACAAAACAACACGTGAGCCAGAAAAAGCCCAGGCTGACGCACTCCTAAAATTCACAGAAATTTCAGTCGCCCTCTCACTTTCATTCAGTGTTAAGTTCTCAGTTGACACAAGCTAGCCTAAAGGAATTTCGGAATCATCTATTGGGTCCAATTTCAGAATTTTCATTTTTCCCCTGCAGTATAATTTCTTTCAAACGCAGAACGATTTATTTCCGCCATCTGGAGCCATAAGCCAGCAGGGGTTGCCAGTGGGGTCGGGTGTGCTTCTGTGTGTGGAAACGTGTGTGTGCGCGCGTGCCCCATGCTGGATCTGCAGGGGCCTGCACTGGGAGGCGGGGGCTCCGTGAAGGTCACGAGGTCGGGGCGGCCTGCTCCGCTCCCGTAGTGTTCAACAGGTGAGGGACCAGAATGCATCTGCTTTCCAGTTTCCTGCGCCGATTGAGAGCACTGGCCTCCAGGAGAGCGCGCAATTGCCGTGCGGCCCTCTGTCCAGGACAGCGTGTGATTGCCGTGCGGCCCTCTGTCCGGGAGAGCGCGTGATTGCAGCGCGACCCTCTGTCCGGGAGAGCGCGCGATTGCCGTGCGGCCCTCTGTCCGGGAGAGCGCGTGATTGCCGTGCGGCCCTCTGTCCGGGAGAGCGCGTGATTGAAGTGCGACCCTCTGTCCGGGAGAGCGCGCGATTGCCGTGCGACCCTCTGTCCAGGAAGTCTAGTTCAAGAATAGAGCTCATTGAGTAGAAAGAGGCAGACCACCCTAGCTGTCACAACGCGGAAGGTGGCTTCTTGTAAGAGTTAGTTTATTTATTGGTGGTCTGAAACCTCACCCTGTGATGATAAGAGACCAACTGTTTTCATTGGTGGACACTCCTTAGGGCCTTCTGGGGAGAGTCGACCAGGAAGCCCAGGACCCCCCGGCTCTCCTGGACCAAGGGGTCCACCAGGTCATTTGGGGGTCCCTGGACCACAGGGTCCATCCGGCCAGCCTGGATACTGCGACCCTTCTTCGTGTTCTGCCTACGGCGTGGGCGGTAAGTGTCAGCCCTTCGTGGGCTTTGAGCAAATCTTACTGTCTTAGTACCATAATGGTGGGAGGGACCTCTGAAAAGCAAACCTATTTTGAGCAGGAAGCAAAGCTGGAATTGCTTACTACCTTTGAAATTATCCAGAGGCCTCTCCTGTGAAGTGCAAATTAATATAGAGGTTGCCTCTTAAGGGGAAATTTAAATTAATGCCACACCTACGTCTTCCTTGCTTCCAGATGGCCTCTGACCTCATATTGATCACTGAGGGACACATCTGAAAATTCTTTGGGGCCTCTCTGTGTTACTTCTGTGGTGTGGCCATGATGTCCTATTAAATTTTACTCTTGTTTTGGGGACACCTAAAACTCAGAACTTTCCCCATAATTAGGAGAGACCTGGAGATTCTGTTGGGTGACATCCTTCCCACCACATGCATTTTAAATGACCAGGGATTATTTTAAGAAGCAAAAGTGGCCACACTGTCCTTGCCTCTTATTAACTACCAGACTGAGATCCTGAAAAAATTGTGCTTCCTAAAAACATCTGTGGTCTCCATGCTAGACGGTGTATAACGGGGCATTTTCTAACACAGTCACTCTTGGAAGCATCAGGAGAGAGGTTCAGAAATTGCTTTGGGGCAATAAACCTATTAGCCCATGAATTGAAATTTTCTGCTTTAGAAGAAGTTTAACCTTTTTTCCCAGAGGGACTGGTCAGAGTTTTGCTGATGTGTTTTTCTCTGTTCGTCTCTTCCCTCCCCATTCTCTCAAACTTCCCTGTCTCTCGTTAAGATCTGGCCCCTTACGATGATTTCCAGCACTGACGTGGAACTCTTCCACTCTATTCCATTGGCCTGGGCAATTGGCTGCAGACACAGAACTGTCCTGCTGACCCCGACCACCCAGCCCGGCCCCTGACCACGGGCACTCCTCTCCCCTGCCCACCTGCTTCCCCGCCACCTGCCCACCCTCTCGTCTCCTGCCCTCCCTGCTCCAAACACTTAACCCACGATAAGACTGGAATATAACCAAGTCATTAGTCAGTTGTCATAAAAACTGACTGCTCCGTATCAGCCTGGGTGAAGGTGTAAGTCTGGCAGCCGAGAGTTACCGCAGACCTCCCCAGGTGGAGCCCAGGAGTAGCCACTGCAAGGCGCCTTCTCCTCGTCCTGCCTCACACGCGTCGCTGGGTGTCTTTCTCCCTGGACCCCTGCTGTCTGTTTCTCCTCTGATCACGCCCCTCTGCCTCCTGTCCCCTGGTGTTGGGCTTCTAACATGAGGTTGGTTCTTAAAATTCATTTTTCTTTCGTCACTCCGCTGATATTCGGATTTTCTTTTGTAAATAAAACATGTCATATTTAAGCAGTCTGGCCAAGCAGTCCTGCAGGGTACCTGACCCCTCCTTTACTAACCATCTGAGGCCTCCTGGAAAAGGTGCGCACCGCCCGCTGGATTCAGGGCGCTCTCACTTTCTACCCAAGCAGGGTATCTCTGTACTTTAGACCAAACCTATGCCTCTGCGGATCCACAGGAGGGGAGGGCGGCAATCTGCGGCTCCTGGGCTCTACAAGCCCCCACCCCACTCTCCCCTCTAGCTCCCCATCCTGACCAGCCAGAGTTCACCCCTGTCCAGGACGAGCTGGAGGCCTTGGAGCTGTGGGGCTCTGGGATCTGACAGTCTCCGCGGAGCTCGGAGGCCCGACCGCAAAGGCGCGTGAGGCGACCTGCCCTGTGGTTTGTATGCTTCCTTGGGGGCTTGTTGCACCAGCCTGCGTCTCCTGTTTGGACACCGTTAATGTGATTGTTATATTAACAGAAAAGTGTGTTAAAAAGAAACTCCTTAATCTGTACACCACAGGACTGATTCCTGCTTGTTGCTTTAATGGTGTCCTCAGAGAAAGACTGGCCCTAACGTTGAATTCTGGAATCCTTTCTGCGTTGGGTGATCGCGAGCCCTAAAATGCAACAAGACAGAAATGTCTGTATTTGAGGGAAATGGGGCCCCAGAATAGGAATTCAAAGGGATTCAAAGATGATGTCATTTATCCTTATCCCCTCTAGGAATGACCTTGGTGAAAAGAGGAAAAGGGACATGCTTGGAGAAACTACCTCTCGCTTAATTAATCCCTCTAACTCTGAGATCACTTGGTGACCAGCTTCACTGGTATCCAAGAATATGCGTTAGAATATGGCCTTTCTGAATCTGGCAACTGTGACGCTAGATTCGGCTCTTTTCAGTGGCTTTTGACACGTAACCTGATGACTTCCCACCGACTCCGATACAAAGAGTTCCAATGTTGATGAAGAGTTGGCCCAGCAGTATGTCCCCGAGCTTGCCCTCCTTAACCGCATGGAGCGCTTTGTACATGCAGACATGTTTTTGCAAACCTATTTCCAACCTTTTTTTAATAAGCAAATAAACTTTTAAAACAACGTACACGTGTCGGTTCTTCTTATTTTATTCCGTTTCTATACGTGGCCTTAAACGTGTGTAGTCTTGGCTGAGGTTTGACCAGAAAAACGACAGCTGCCTTCCTTTCGATGCGCATTCAAGCTTTCATTCATTCAGAGTGTGAATGAATGAAAAAAATGCCTTAACAGAAAAACAGCAATTGTCTTGAGCCTAAGTGACTGGCAGAATTCTGTTATTCATTTATAACCCACCAGACAGCAATGACTGTGGAAATGTAAGACTGATGCTAAACAAATGTTTGCCTGAAGAACTTGTCTTTTGGGCTTAAGAAAAACCTTTAAAACTCTAGGAAACAAGAGGAAATGAGATTGAATCTAATAGATTCTAGTTCTAAACTATAATTTGCCTTTTACTCATAAAGGAAAACACTTGTTATTATTGTTTAGTCGATAACTGTTTGTGACCCCATGGACTGAAGCCTGCCAGGCTCCTCTGTCCGTGGGATTTCCAGGCAAGAATCCTGGAGTGGGTTGCCATTTCCTTTTCCAGGGGATCTTCCCAGACCAGGGGTTGAACCCAGGCCTCCCGCATTAGCAGGTGGATTCTTTACCCCTGAGTCACCAGGGAGACCCATGCTTGGAAAAGATTTGGGTTCTATTAGTTGTTTGTTGAAAATAGAAATTTGAAAGAGAACCATAAACTGAATGTATATTCCTTTTTCTCTGTAGCATCTCGTAACAGGGCATTGCCAGAAGTTGGGACAGGGTCTTTTATCACCAGAAGCTGTATTCTTCCTGAATCGGCAGTGTCTCTTGAACTTCTTTGAAGTTCACACAGCTTGGTTTAAGATCTTTTCATCTAAAATATTCAAACAAAAAGGTCTGCATGTTGCCTTTGGGGATCCAAGTACTACATATATTTTTTGGTGCCTGTGCCGGAAATGAAAGCAGATAGTGAGCAGGAGACCAACAGTGATTCCCTGTTAGTCACGCACGTGCTTCCACACACAGAAAGCAGGGCTAAGGAGAAGGAAAGCTTGCCCAGGATTAGACGACCTGACCCGGAATCACCTGAGAGGATTCTTGAGCGAGTGGGCTGTGTCATCAGTCACTTCATTCCTTTGTCTGTCAGATTTCTTGGTCTTAAACGAGTAGAGAGAAGGCTATTCTGTATGCTCTGATGTTTGGCCCTAGGAAATGTGTGGAGCGCTGTGCCACTCGGGAGACACTCCAAGTTTGGCGTAAACGGTGAGGATCAAGCGCTAGGGGTTCTAGTCCATCTTGTCGTTCTTGAGCTGTGCAAATAAGCCAGGCTTTGGTTTTACTTGGTGATCTAAGTTTGTTTATTTAAGTTATGGGAACACTTCATTCGTTTGGAATTTGTCATCAGTTGGACCCTGTTCATGAGATTTTTATTGAGTGAAATGTTCAAAATAAAAGGTGTAATTCAAGTTCAAGATTTTTATGTTTACAGTACTTTGCCTTGTAATAAAAGCTGATTTCTGAAGTGCATTTTTATTGCCTTACCTATTTTGGCGGGAATATACTGCTATATTAACTTCTACTTTCTATCATTTTCTGAAAGCAGTCATTTCATAAAAGGACATTGCTCTTCAGAATTCTGATCACTTTGGTTAGAAACTCCTGATTTCTAGAATTACAGCTTGGGACAGAGTGATTGAAGAGTTCAGTTTAGGAGATAATTGAGTGTGAGTTGAAGCTAGGGAGAGCAATCTGTGTGTGTGTATGAGCACTCAGCCATGTCCGACTCTTTGTGACCCTGTAAACTGTAGCCTGCCAGGCTCCTCTGTCCATGGAGTTTTCCAAGCAAGAATCCTGGAGTGAGTTGCCGTGTCCTCCTCCAGGGCGTCTCCCCAAATCAGGGGTTGACTGAACCACCGTCTCCTGCATTGCAGGTGGGTTCTTTTGTGCTGAACCACCCGGGAAGCCCCCAGTTATTCCATAATAACATTTAATTTCCAGCTTCTCTCAACTGTCTCAAAGAAGTGCTTGTAGTCATATTCACTCTTTGAAATCAGACCAGGCTCCTGTTCCTGTGTGAAGCCTTCCCTGAACCCCGCCACCACCACCTGGATGACCTCCGTAACCGTGGTCCTGCCACCCCTGCTGCCCTGGTTTGCTCTTTGACCTCCGTGCTCCCTTGTACCTGTGTGCACTCTTCAGGAGGTGTCAGACTGCCCACAGTGTGCTTAGCGCCTGACCCCTGTGCAGAGGATCTCTGCAGAGTCACCCCATGCTGGCGCAGTGTGGTTTGTAATCCGAGTCAAACCCGCACTCCATCTACAGTGCTCTCGCTATGAGCCGGAACGTTTGGGAGAGAGCAGTGATGCCCAGGAGCGACTGGTCAGCTCCAGAGAGCTTGCGAATCAGATCTGGGATGTGAGGAAGAGGTGTTTAAACAGAAATAGACTCACAGACACAGAAAACAAATGTGTGGGCCCCAGGGGAGCACTAGGGAGCAGGGTGGGCTGGGAGATTGGGACCGACGTACGCAAAATGGGCGACTGGTAAAGGCCGCACACCGGGAACTCTATTGGTATTCCGTAATGACCTATGTGGGGAGTGAATCTAAAAAAGAAGTGTGGGTACATGCATATGCACAACGATTCACTCCGCTGTACACCTGAAACTACAGCATTGTAGGCCAACTATATTCCAACAAAAGCTAGAACAACCAGAGAGCTACACGCTTGGTGCGCTCTAAGTGACTTTAAGGAAGTCTTCCATCTTCAAATTTTAGAAATATGCAAAGACACCTATTTCTGCTTTATTGACTATGCCAAAGCCTTTGACTGTGTGGATCACAATAAACTGGAAAATTCTGAAAGAGATGGGAATACCAGACCACCTGACCTGCCTCTTGAGAAACCTGTATACAGGTCAGGAAGCAACAGTTAGAACTGGACACAGAGCAACAGACTGGTTCCAAACAGGAAAAGGAGTACATCAAGGCTGTATATTGTCACCCTGCTTATTTAACTTCTATGCAGAGTACATCATGAGAAACGCTGGACTGGAAGAAGCACAAGCTGGAATCAAGATTGCTGGGAGAAATATCAATAACCTCAGATATGCAGATGACACCATCCTTATGGCAGAAAGTGAAGAAGAACTAAAGAGCCTCTTGATGAAAGTGAAAGAGAGTGAAAAATTTGGCCTAAAGCTCAACATTCAGAAAATGAAGATTATGGCATTTGGTCCCATCACTTCATGGGAAATAGATGGGAAAACAGTGTAAACAGTGTCAGACTTTATTTTCTGGGCTCCCAAATCACTGCAGATGGTGATTGCAGCCATGAAATGAAAAGACGCTTACTCCTTGGAAGAAAAGTTATGACCAACCTGGATAGCATATTAAAAAGCAGAGACATTACTTTGTCAACAAATGTCCATCTAGTCAAGGCTATGGTTTTTCCTGTGGTCATGTATGGATGTGAGAGTTGGACTGTGAAGAAAGCTGAGTGCCGAAGAACTGATGCTTTTGAACTGTGGTGTTGGAGAAGACTCTTGAGGGTCCCTTGGACTGCAAGGAGATCCAACCAGTCCATCCTAAAGGAGATCAGTCCTGGGTGTTCATTGGAAGGAATGATGCTGAGGCTGAAACTCCAATACTTTGGCCACTTTATGCAGAGAGTTGACTCATTGGAAAAGACTCTGATATTGGGAGGGATTGGGGGCAGGAGGAGAAGGGGACGACAGAGGATGAGATGGCTGGATGGCATCACTGACTTGACGGACGTGAGTCTGAGTGAACTCTGGGAGTTGGTGATGGACAGGGAGGCCTGGTGTGCTGTGATTCATGGGGTCGCAAAGAGTCGGACACGACTGAGCGACTGAACTGAACTGAATAAGGGCTTATAATAAGTAAATAAACCCTGTCTTTCTGTAAATGTATCCATGTGTTCATGTACTTGTCCATCTCTGGGCATCCATCCATCCATCAGACTTTTAATTAGTATCTGCCATGGGTTCAGAATTCCACAGACAGAAGAGCCTGGTGGGCTCCAGCCCATGGGGTCGGTAAGAGTTGGACGTCACTTCACTGGGGGTTCAGCTGTGTGTTATAGTGGAAGGGGGAGGAAAGGGAAGCTTGCTGGTGTAGGTTGCTTTAAGCTGAAGCAAGTAAGGTCATTTGTACAAGGTTGGAAGATCTGTTGCATGATAAAATGTTCATATTTCTGCCTGAAAGCAGTAGGAAGTCAGTGGGGGTCTTTAAGTTGGTAAGTGACCTGATTGGGCTTCTTACGTGAAGGCACAGTTTTTATGTGGTGTATAAGACAGGCTGGTGTGGGGAAAGAGCAAGAAGGAGGGAGACCTTTAAGGATGAGCTCCCACGTACTAGGGTCTGTTCTGGATGTATTAGGCTGACTTGCACAAGCTAGCTCAAGTGTTGCCGTTTTACAAATGATCAAACGCGCCAAGTAGAAAGTCCAGGGTGACACACGGCCCTGGAAGGGGCAAAGGAAGGATCCTCTCGGGTTTGTTCCCCTGGCTCACGGCCCCTCCTTCGAGGGTTTGTCAGAACCTGAATGCACTTCCTGGCCAGCCCGGTACATCCATCCCGCAGTGCCTGGAGCAGGGGTTCAGATGAAGGGGCGGGCCCGCAGTGATACAGGGGTGAGGGGAGCAGCTGTAACTGCTGAAGGAGAAGTCTGCAGGCAGGGTCTGATGACCGACAGCAGGAGGCTGGGTGGTGACAGGCGGAAGGGAAGAATGGCTTCACGCAGCACGTCTGGGAGGTTGAGTGAATGGGAGTTTCACTGAGTGAGACAGAGACTTGAGGAAAGGAGAGAGATTTTAGAACGGCAAGTTGTTTTGAGGTGTTTCTGCTTCTCGGAGTACAGTGTTAACAGCAGATAGTAACTCAAGGAGATTGAGATGGGTGGGGAATGATGTTGGATGACTAATTCAGACTGTGACAGCCGTCAGGACTGAGTCCCTGTGGGCCTGTCCCCCATGAGAAGGGCTGTGCAAATGCAGAATGGACGTTTCCAAGGACTGGACCAAAATATTTGGTTTAAAAAATAACTTTTTGTTCTGGTTTCTTGTAGCATTGGAAACACTGATGCAAATGGTCCATTTGTGCTAAACAAGCTCAGAGTTTAGATAATTCCTTTGTCACAAAGTTCTGGTTATTCTATTCTCTCCAGAATAACTATCCTTAACAAAAATTAGCTGCGTGAATATATTTACAACAGTTTTACATTATTTATCAGACTGAATAACTGTATTAGAAGTTTGGCTGACACAAGATGCTTAAGTCTTGATAAAATTAAAAAAGCAAGTTGAGAACAATATTACAGTGTTCACCTACTATTCTGTTCTACCCACATTGAAAATTGGGATGAATAGACTCCAGACACTTAACCATGCTTACCTCCTGGTTATAGAATTGTGCAAAGTGTTACTTTCATTTAACTGGTCGTGTTTAACATTTCTCTATTGTTTGAAAAGTATTTTGCAATAAACCTGTGTACTCAGAAGCTTAATACTTTACAGGAAAATCACAGAAGATTTCAGAGTAAAATACTGCCTTACAAAAATAATCTATCACCTTTTTAAAACCCTTATCATAATAAATGATATGAATGAATGAAGAAAAATGAGTCACCAGTGTTTAGAAAAATGGAGGCAGTGATTATTTTAAAAGCAGAATAAAAGGGTCAGTGGGAGGGGTGGGACGATTCGCTTGTTTGTAAATGCAGAAACCTTAGTAATGATTTATTTTCTCTGTATCTTCCTAATAAAAAACATATGCTGGCATGAATAACATATTTCATTGTTTCTAGAATGTTTAATTGCATTTGATCTTATTGATTAAAAAGATTACCGTGACGAGTATAGTGAAATTGAACTTCCCTAACTTAAAAGAAGGCGATCAGCCCTGGGGTTTCTTTGGAGGGAATGATGCTAAAGCTGAAACTCCAGTACTTTGGCCACCTCATGCGAAGAGTTGACTCATTGGAAAAGACTCTGATGCTGGGAGGGATTACGGGCAGGAGGAGAAGGGGACAACCGAGGATGAGACGGCTGGATGGCATCACGGACTCAATGGACGTGAGTCTGAGTGAACTCCAGGAGATGGTGATGGACAGGGAGGCCTGGCGTGCTGCGATTCATGGGGTCGCAAAGAGTCAGACACGACTGAGCGGCTGAACTGAACTGAACTTAAAAGAAGTTTTATAATGGAATCCAGAAAAGTGAAAATATCTTTTCTTCAGATTGAGATGAACTTTGTACGGTAACAAAACGAAGCTGAGTCAGACAGAAAGAGAACGTGTGCTCACTGAGGACACTCATCTCTATTTTTCACTGTCCTGTCATCTGACCCAGAGTCGTGACTCCTGATAAAACTGTATCCCCATCATATCCTAAAACTCATGTCACAAAGTCGTCAACCAGCTCAGCTTCCGCGCTGAGAAATCACTGTTATTTGAATGTGCTCAGATATCGAATAGATGTGTTGAAGAGGATTTATTAGGACATTCATGTGTTTTCACTGTCCCTATCCTTTCTCACGTATATGGTATATTCCTGAGCGGGCAAGTGTGCAGGCTGAAAGGACTGAGCTTCACAAGCAGAGTGTCTTGGCAAACGTTCCGGCTGTCAGATCTGGGCACCCCAGGCAGAAGCCCTGCTGACCAACCCTTCGGCGCCAGCGGCCCGCTCCTGCTCTTGGAGTGTTGCCAACGAGTTCTGTCTCTGATTTCACACGAGCGTGAGCGTGTTTCATCAGACCAGCAGAGAGCCACAACTCTGAGGGCAAGCGACAGCATAAAAGCTAAGAAATGGCTGCAGCTCAAAAGCAGTACAGTGCGGTTGTCCACAGCACTGGGGCGATGTACCGTTCTCCCGAAATACCCACGGCCCACGTCTGCAGTGCCTTCTGAAGAGTCGGGTCTGTGCCCGCAGGCTGAAGATGGCTTTCAGGAACTGGAGAGCCATCCGAGGGACCGTGAACCCGGTCACCCATCTCCCCAGCAGCTTGGCAGTGTGCAGATAGACCGCGGGTTTCTGCTGGCACAGCTGAGCAAGGATTACGGCTTGGACGCCATTTCTGAACCTTGATGCCTCCTTGTCTTCATTTTGAATTTTCATGCCTATCCAAGCGGCCTTCGATGGCAGCAACGTCAGCTGTTTGGAATCCGCCGCCTGCTTTGTTGCTCATGAGTGCCGTACCACCAGGGACGCTCAGTCGTGTCTGACTCTCTGCAACCCTGGAAACTGTAGCCCGCCCGGCTCCTCTGTCCACGGGATTCTCCAGCAAGAACACTGGAGGGGGTTGCCACGCCCTTCTCCAGGGGATCTTCCCGACCCAGGGATCAGACTTGCATCTCTTGCATCTCCTGCGTTGGTGGGTGGATTCTTTACCACTGTGTCACCGGGGAAGCCCGGTTACTCAGGAGGGACCTTATGAGCTTGGAGTTGTTGTCCATACATTCTTCCCTCAGCTGATTAAAAACTGGATTTCTCATCTCCCTAAATCTGGTATCACCAGAGATGCCATGTGGTCAGGCCGCCCCAGAGGGCTGTTCTCTCTCTCCCTCTTTAATGCTGTGGGGCCAGTGCCCATGTCGCGCACACCTGACTCACTGGCCGCCCCTCCCCACCCCCAGCCCCCACTGGTACTTGGTCTCATCAAAGGGGTGCTGACGGTGTGCCCGTCTGCACGCTTCCTGGTAAGTGATGAGCCAGCCTGCGGTCAGTTCCTCCTATAACGGGCGGCTTTCCCTTCTCTCCTGGGAATGGAGACTGCACCATGCCCGACTGCAGTCTGCTGCCCACGGTGGGCACCTGCCGGGAGCCAGCGTGAGGAATCCTGCCCATGGCAAAGGTCATGAGGAAGGAAGCCCGACATAACGCAAAGGCGTGATCCGGCTTCAGGGGTTCCCCCTGGGTTTTCCTGAACATCTACCCCCAAACCCGAGTCGGCCTGCTTTATTGTCCTGTGCTTCCCACTCTTCAGACTTTCTCTGGACAAAAGGCAACTCAGGGCTTCAGTCTCCTGCATATGAAAGGAATGTTTCAGTTCAAACCCCTCTGATGGCTCTCTAACTTGCCTGACAGGTTCCCCCCGGATTTTTTACAACTTGTGAATTGTTTACAGCCCCCCAACCGCGAGAGGCACAAAGCTTAAAGCATCTTAAAGATACAGAGCCTTTTCTAAAGAGCTAAAAATCATATTGGTGATGGGTTTTCACTGTTGACTCAGTGACTGCTGCCAGGCCTCCATATTCTTTATCTTTTAGGCACCTGAAGGATATTAATCAATGTATTTGGGATATAGAAATAGGAATATAGTAGTTTTGCTGTTAGCAACACTAGACTTTTGAGTTAATAGCTTTCTCTTTGTTATAAACCACTGTACTTCTTTCCCTGTTACAAACTGCTGTGTCTTTCTATGTGAGAATGGAACTTTATCTAGTGCTTTCTGAGAGTGGCACCAGACTTTGGGAAGAACAACACAAATAAGTCTTCTGGTTGACAAACCCTTATCAGAAAAGGGCCATAAAACGTTAATTGGCCCTCTGGCCAGAAGATGATGTAAATCACCTAAGACGTATGTATACAACTAGGTATGCAGAGAGAAAGCCTGGTCTCGATAAGAATCAGGGCTGCTGACGCTGCATAATTTTATATTATCCATTGAACTCTATGAACAAAAAAAGGTATAAAAGGCTGTTCTGGACAATAGAGGATGGGCCAGTCACTGGACTGGTTTCCCCCGTGTCCTCTTCACTCTATTTTCTGGCTGAATTCCCATCAGGAGCGGGGAGGCTCGCCATGTCTACTTACTTGCCCCGGCTTTTAAGTCCCGTGAGAGAGGGAGCCCAAGGCAGGGCACCCTCCGCTATTCAAACGAGCGCCGGTGGCCTAACGTAGATGGTGCAAACTTCTTGTCCTGAAGTTTTATTGGCTTTCCCCGTAAACCAAGTTATTCAGCCTCTTTTCTCCACTAAAATTTCCTACTACACTATTCTTTCCTAATCTCTCTTTTATATTTCTGAATAAACAAGTTTTTCCTCGCCACCCCATCCCCGCTTCGAATTACCCTGATCCACCGGGGCTGGACCCCGGCAGGCACCACTCCAGGATCCCACTGCAGACGTGTGAGACCCATCGCAGCGCTGCCGCGGCGGTCACTGACCCCGCCTCGCTCTTCAGCGGGGGAGGGGCGCCTCCTTCTTCAGTCTTGGAGAGGCGGGGGGTGGGGGGCGGGCGGAGGTCTTACAGGTGCAGGGCGCAGCCCGACACCCCCCTGCACGCTGCCGGCGCCTGCACGCTGGCTGCTGTGTGAGAGACGGTCTAGCCTCGGCCAACACTCCCTTCTCTTCTTGCACTGCCCTTGGCAGCAACACGGATGGCCCTAGAGACTGTCACCCTGGTGAAGCAAATCAGAGAAGGGGAACTATCCTATGACGTCCTTTATATGCGGACTCTAAAGAGAAATGATACAGGTGAGCTTGCTTACAAAGCAGAAAGAGGCTCATGGACTTTAGAAAATGAACTTATGGTTTCCGGGGGGGAGGGGTACTTAGGGAGTTCAGGGCGGTCATGTTCACAGAGCTGTATTTAAAGTGGATAACGATGGTCCTGAGTCTGAGTGAACTCCGGGAGTTGGTGATGGACACGGAGGCCTGGCGTGCTGCGATTCATGGGGTCGCAAGGAGCCGGACACGACTGAGCGGCTGAACTGAACCAACGGGGACCCACTGTCCGGCACAGGGAGCTCTGCTCAGGGTCAGCGGCAGCCTGGGCGGGAGGGGACCCGCGGGTATGCACGGCTGAGGCCCTGTGCTGTCCGCTGAAACTCACGCTGTTAACGGGCTATACCCAGATTACAGAATAAAACATTAACAACAACAACAAAACCCGCAAACTGTACTCGCTTCTTGTTGAGCACAGGTTAGACTCATTTCCAGACTGCCTCAGTGGCCACGTGACGCGCTCTCGGCCTGTGAAGTACACCTGAGGGTTTCCAGGGAGTCGAGGCGTGTGTGCGTCTTGTCTGCCTGTCGCTTCCCCACGTGCGCCCCGTGTGCGGGACCCCCTGGTCTTCTGGGAGCCTGGGGCAGCCAGACGGAGGGGGCCTGGGGGCGCCGTGCTGACTCTCGCCCCTCCTGGGGTGAGTCAGGGAGCCTCCCGCGGCCTCTCCCGTCCCGCCGCCCGGAGGCTTCTTCCCCGGACGCAGCCTCGCGCACTCGGGCCCCAGGGGCGCTGTCAGCTGCGCCTGTGACACCGCGCCCGCCGCGCCCGCCCGCGAACCTCCGCGCCCGCCCGCCCTCCCTCCCTCCCGGGTACCTGCACGCCCGCCCGCCCCGCCTGCCTACCTCCAAGCCCGCCCCGCCCGCGTACCTGCCCGCCCGCCTACCTCTGCCCGCGTACCTGCGCGCCCGCCCTGCCCTCCCAGGTGCCTGCACGCCCGCCACGCCCGCCCGCGTAACTCCGCGCCCGCCCCGCCTGCCCGCGAACCTCCGCGCCCGCCCCACGCCCCGCCCCCACGCCCCGCCCACCTACCTGCGCGCCCGCCCCACGCCCCGCCCCACGCCCCGCCCCACGCCCCGCCCGCCTACCTGCGCGCCCGCCTGCCTACCTCCGCGCCCACCCCGCTCGCCCGTGTACCTGTCCACCCGCGTAACTCCGCGCCCGCCCACCTGAGCGACCGCCCTGCCAGCCCGCGTGCCCGCCCGCCCGCCCCGCCTGCCTGCCTACCTCCAAGCCCGCCCCGCCCGCCTACCTGCGCTCCCGCCCCGCCAGCCAGGGTGCCCGCCCGCCTACCTCTGCCCGCGTACCTGCGCGCCGGCCCTCCCTCCCAGGAACCTGCACGCCCGCCCCCCGCCCACGCCCCGCCCACGCCCCGCCCACGCCCCGCCCACGCCCCGCCCACGCCCCGCCCACCTACCTGCGCGCCCGCCCCGCCCGCCCGCACTGGCGGCAGACGCCGCGGGTTAAGGGCTCAGTTCCCCAAGGCGGCCCGCGTCTCGGACGCCAGGCACCAGGCCAGGCGGTCACGTGCGTGTCTGCCTGTAAACCAGGTCTCGTGCCCGCCGCTTCCCTGCCCCCACTGGGGTTCCGTGGCGCTAGAGCCGCTCACAGCTCAGTAACCCTCAGGCTGCTCACTCGGCTACTGGTCTATTGCGGAGAACGTACAAGGAGATGAATCAACAGCCAGATGAAGAGACACCCAGGGCGAGGCCCCGAGCCAAGGAGCCTCGGTCCCTGTGGGGTTTGTGGGGTCTGGGGCTCAGCTCCTGGACACGTGGGTGTGTCTTTCTGGCCCAGCCTGGAAGCTCTCGGAATCCTGACCTTTGGGTTCCTTTGGGTTCCTATGGAGGCTTCGTTACACGGGCACTAAATGGAACGTGACTGACTAAACGTTGCTTGTTGAGGAGTACGTCCACCTCCAGCTTTCATCCCCTCCCTACCACCCATAACAAAAGACATCTTCGTGGCTTTCATCGCTTAGGAAATGCGGAGGTTTTTAAAGAGCTCTGTGCCGGAAACAGGGGTGAAGATCAAATACATGTATCCCTACACTGCCGGCTTCCCAGGTGGCGCTGCTGCTGCTGCTGCTGTGTCGCTTCAGTCGTGTCCGACTCTGTGCAACCCCGTAGACGGCAGCCCACCAGGCCCCGCCGCCCCCGGGATTCTCCAGGCAAGCACACTGGAGTGGGTTGCCATTTGGGTAGAGAATCTACCTGCCAATACAGGAGCCGCGAGAGACGCAGTTTCGATCCCTGGGTCAGGAAGATCCCCTGGAGAAGGAAATGGCAACCCGCTCCAGTGTTTCTGCCTTGAAAAATTCCATGGACAGAGGAGAGGAGCCTGGTGGGCTACGGAGTCAGACACGGGCTGCAGTCAGACGTGACCGATCACATACCCTGACACACACACGCGTGAATATAGATGCGTGTTCCCCAGCCCAGCCTAGCACTCTGCGATGGCCTAGAGCAGCGGGAGGTTCAGGAGGGAGCGGCTGTGTGTTTAATTGCGGCTGACTTGCATTGCCGCACAGCAGAAGCCAACACAACCCTGTAAAGCAATTTTTCTCCAATTAAAAAATGAGTTTAAAGACTAGATCTATCCATCTATCTAGTAGATGTGAATCAGGTACATGGTAAGTACAGGTATATACCAATACACACGAATCTATAGGGGTGTATAGTGTGTACTTCTTATTATGAATCACAGTAGCATACCATGATAGCAGGAAACTTTAGTCACGTATGTGTCTCAAGAACCCACAACAGTTTCTGGAACATATTATCTATTGAATAACAATGCAACAGAGCAGCTGATCGCGTGTTAATAGAGACGCGTGTTAGTCGCTCAGGCGTGTCTGACTCTCACAGGCTGCAGCCCGCCAGGCGCCTCTGTCCATGGGATTCTCCAGGCGAGAACACTGGAGTGGGGTGCCACCTCCTTCTCCAGGAGATCTTCCTGCCGCTCCTGTATTGCAGGCGGATTCTTTACCATCTGAGCCACCAGGGAAACGCAAGGATACAGACCATTGAGTTGGCTAATTAACGGCTGCTTCCAAGGTTCAGACTTAGAGGTCAGAATTTCTGAAGGACACACGTACTTACATTTCTCCACGATTCCTCTACTGCGCTGGTAACAAGGCATAATGATACAGGAATTTGTAATACTTTTCTAACAACTTAAAAAAATGTTTTATTTGGACTTTGTGAATTTGCCCCAAAGGCTTTATGCTCAGAATTCCTCTAAACATTAAAGCCCTTCTCAGTTTCACGCTTTAAATGGCATCGCCGGTAAAGTGTTGCGTCTCCATGGTCTAACACAGGCCGACAAGTTGGAGCTGCATGAGCCCGACCTACAGAGCACAGGCGTGCCGTGAGCAAGACCCTCGCTGGCAGCCAGTCTGCAACGTTTTACCAAGTATTACTTTTGGAATTGAAAAGTGAGGGCAGTGAAAGCAAAATTAAGACCTGAGCTTCTCGTGGACCAAGTGGCCCTGGCCTGAGGGAGCCCCCGCTGCGGTCCCGTTCACGCCGTCCTCGTTGGAAAAGGGATCCGACGCCTTGCTGGCCGCCAGCCCGATGACAGTCGGCCTCAGCTGGAGGGACCGGCTGTCTTACTGAGAGCCCGTCTCAGGCTCTTTTTGGAGGAGGAGTGCTGAGTAGTAGTGATGCTGCAAAACCTCTCAGTTCTCTTTAGTTTAGACTTTTGGGCAGAGAGAGAGAAGGGTTGGTGGTGGGGGTGGGGAATACCATTTCTCTGCAAGAGCCTGTCCTTAAGTTGAAATGGAATCTTAATGTCTGTCTTGGAAACATCAAGCCTTCGTAAATAGGGTTCTATCCAGTTCAAACTTGGCATTGTAGAGATTGGCAGCTATATCCCTGCTGGGGCTTTTAGGTTTTGAGGGCTCAGGATTTGCTACCTGGCCAGTGGGAGAAGTTCCAGCTTGGAGGCCTGGACATGTAATGTTGCTCTTGACCAACTGTGGTACTAAGCTCCCTGTCCAGAAGGTAGGGAAGCAAATCATACAGGCTCGGAAAAAAAAGAGGGGCGGGGCACAGGTATTGTGACCCTGTCTGGATCCATCAAGGAGGAAATCAGCAAGAAAGGAGCGAAGGAAGGAACAGCAGCGAGCCTGATACCTGCAGGTATTTCTTCAAAGCCTCGCTCATCTCGGGTAAACCTGGCAAGCAAGCCAAACCCTGCTCTTCAGCTGCTCTTAAAGGCGGCAGCACTGCTCCATCACTCCAACCCGAGCCCCTGGGCCAGCTTGTGGCCCTGTGGGGAGACCTTATTCATCAGTCTCGCTGACCACAGCTCTTGTATTCGCTTTGTAAATTTAGAGGAGGAAGTAGGCGGAGAAAGGAGAGCCTTGCATTCTGGGTAGAGAACGGCTTTAACGACCTGCATTAGTCCTAGGCTCTGTCTTGGCCCCCTGGTCCTGATGGAACTCTGGGATCCCCCAGGCCTGGAGAGGAGGGCTGGCTGTGTCAAGGGCATCACTACGCCCATTCAGGAGGCCTTACAGCGAGCTGCACCCTACGCGGACCCAGGCACGACAAGGAGGTGACGCCAGACTTGAGTACACTATCTCCCATCTGGCCCCCTTTTCTGGAGTCGGGCAAGTGTGACCTCTTAGGACCCACCCTGGAAGAAGAGTCTGCTTGATGAAAGGCTGTGCTAAACCAGGATTTATATGTGGGCACTGCTGTCTATACTATGAAGTGGCATACGCAGTCCTGTAAACTAATCCCTGCCTCATGTGTTACGGACTTACGGGAAAACAGATTTGAGGCAGAAATCTCAAACCTTACCCCATCTTGTGATACAAGAAAACTCTCAGAATTTTAAACATCACAAGTTCCTAGTTTAAACAAAAATTACAGTAAAAATAGAATGCCATTTGGATAAGACATGAAGCTTGCTCGGTGGAGGTGTTGACAGCAGACAGTTGTGGCTTTTGAACCATGGAGGAGAGCTGGGAGGAACACTGTAGTTTTCCGAGCTAAATGGGAAACCAGACGTTGGTATCTGTGGCTTATCGCTCTATTTCTCGTTCCCCTGAACTGGCTTAAAACAGAAGCCCAGCTCTCCTGGCTTTGCGGCTCGCCCTTTCTCGTAGACACGCGTCTGCAGGACCCCGGCTGAGCTCGGGGGACACGCTTGCTCTCCTGCCGCAAGAGGCTAGCTAGCCTGTGTGCTCCGTCGCGCCCCACTCGTGACTTCACGGACTGCAGCCCACCAGGCTCCTCCGTCCACGGGGATTTTCCAGGCTAGAACACTGGAGTGGGTTTCCATGCCCTCTCCAGGGGATCTTCCCAACGTCTCGAGTCTCTTGCATTGGTTGGCGGATTGAGCCACCTGGGAAACCGCAGTTATCCTTAACCCATTGCAAATGAGTGCTTTTTGGTTTTCAGTTCCCCGGAAAGCAGGCGGTTATTGGAAACTTGATCAAGCTCTTAAGTGTTGTCTCTGTGTTTGTTAATGTGATTACTTTATGCCCTCTGGCTATTGCAAAATACATTTTCTCTCCTTTCAAAACTCCACAGTACTTAAGGTTTTTCCTTTTCCTTTGCTGCTTATAATCAGGACACTAACTCGTGCTTTACTGAAGAGAAATAGCAGGCAATCACATGGGTAAACAGAGAGACGGCTGTTGTGGATTGTTCTTCCGCTGGCCATTATGTTCACTGGATGGTGCTTTTCACGTTTAGCTGGTGTTACTCAATAGCATGACACTTAGCACCTGGTGAAAAACTGCACATGAGCAAACAGAATTTTGGTTTTAGTGACTTGACTCCTTATCTCTTCTAATTGGCGTGTTACAGACACACGTTGCAACCGAGTATGTCTATCAGCTTTCTTTTCCTCCCCATGATACTTGGGAGTAGAATTTCCTTCATGGAAGAGTTTGTATTTATTTTTTGTTCTCGTTTCTTCTCTTCAACCTATTTTGATATGGGCGACGATTCTAACAGCTCAGCTTGCCTTGCCCCCTCGAGTTCCCGGTCCCCTGCATGAGCTGTGAGTTTTATCTGGCTCCCTGTGTCTATGTTCTCTGAAGAAACACAGAGATGTGGCTGTTAAACTCTCAAGGATGGCAAACGGGCAGGACCGGGAGTCTGATAGCTCCTGCTTCTGAAAGCCATTTAGTACAAAAGCCTCTTTACTCTGAATGCAAAATGGAGTGAGCCCTCGAGAGCAGGAGGAATTCAGTCCAACAACATAGCCCTTCTAGGTCTACACGGGTCTGTAGGATTGGACGGCCCCTCCGCGGCCAAATGGGCTCTCACTCGGCAAGTGAGTCTCAATGCTCCTGTTGTATATTTAACACAGTGGTCCCTTGGTATCTGTGGGCGAATGGTTCCTAGGACTCCCTGTGGGTGCCAAACTCTGAAAACCCGAGTCCTTCACACTGTGGCATCAGAGGCCCCCTGCACCTGCTGGTTCTGCATCCGTGGAAGTGCAGGGCTGACGCTATGACAGGCCTGTGTCTGGGGTCAGTCATGTCCGAGTCTTTGGGACCCAAGGACTGGAGCCCACCAGGCCCCTGTGTCCACGGGTATGTGCCGGGCATAGCTCTAGGTGCCTGAGGTACACCTCTTTTGGGGATACAGAAACCCTCCCTGCGAAAGCTGCTCTAGCAGGAGCTGGGGGCTTTTTCACACCGGATCACACCCAACATCACACGTCTGAAGGAAGGGGTGGGGCTTCTTTCTGGCCCAGAGTCTGAAAGTAACTGCCACTTCCTCGTGGCAGGCCATGGTTGCTTTATTCTCGAATCTGCGATACGTACATGCTTGCTTCTCCTCCTCTAGTGGTGGCTAAGTCCATGCCTTCCGAGCCGGGCTGCCTGGACTCAAGTCCCGATCGCACCAGCAGGCCTGTGACGCGGTCAGGTCATTCACTGCCACCGTCTCAGGCCCATCTTTAAACGGGGAGGGAATCTCGTGTACAGTACTGGTTGATGTAGGAATTAATTTTATATAAAGCAGCTGTGTTCGGCCCGTTAAAGGTGCTTAACAGCGATGCTTTAGGTTTAACGTTACCGTTTCCCCCAGGTGGGCGCCAGTCACGGCTCACACAGTCACTTCTGTACCTACCGCCAGGCGCAGGTATGCATGCGCGGGTCGGCCCCAGCTCCTTTCCGCCCGCGGCAGACGGCGGGCTCTTCGCTGGGTGTGAAGGTGCAGGCAAGACGTGGCTTCTGCGCCCAGCGCCTGTATCAGGCCTAGCGTGTGTCTGCTGCATGAGCGGGAGGACTGGTCTGAAACCCGCCCCTTGACTGGCTAGGGCACACCACCATAAAAACCCCAAACGCAGGGTCTTAGCTGCTGAGTTTACAGAGGAGACTTTGCTGGACACACTGATTCCAGCGGGCCAGTCTCAGCGCCCAGGACAGAGGAGAAGAGGGGCCAGCAGGAGCTTCGTGGACACACAGCGTCGCAGGTGGCGCAGTGAGGTTTCGGGGAGCAGACACGGAGAGCAGCAAGCTCTGTGGGACACAGAAGGGGAAGCAGTGTGAGCGGAGCTCAGGCAAGCCCTGCCTAGCTGAGCTGGTAGGCCACACGCAGCAGTCCCTGAAAGGAGATGTGCGGAGGGCCTCGTCCCCGGGTGCCCAGAACCGGGAGCTGAGCTGAGGGGACGGCACTGCCGACGCTCGGCGATCACAGCTGCCGCGCGACCTGGGTCTGCTTTTCCCATTGAATGAGACACTGAACTAAGCAAGGGGCAGTTTCATTCTTACTTCCAACATTCAGATAGCACTATGCAATCAAACGATTCGATAAAGTGGCATTTTACTGTAATCTCCTAAGGAAGGGATATCCCTGCCCGACCCTCCCCGACAAGTAGGCGTCCTGTCGGAAGGCAGCTGTTGCTCCATCTTGCCTTGATGAAGGAGTTTCAAGCACCACTGTTATGTTCTGGAATTTTCTTCCTCCTACAGCCGATAGTCCTCAGGTCTGAAAGACAAAACCAGGGTTTATTTTCTTAACGACGCGTTATTTCACTTTCCCCTGCCCGATACAGGAAGATTATTCTTCCAATTTATAACGAAAGTAACTGTTCACCAAGAGATATCTCCAAATACTATGTCTGAATTTTTGGTGAAAAACATTAAGGCCAAATTACTGCAAAGTAGAATAGTTATGTGGCAATTTCCAAGTTCTTTTGAGAGTATAAATAAAGGCTCCCACGTGCCTATACATGAATGTATGTACAAATAAGCCTGAATTCAATTTCCCCAAAGCCCTTTTAATAGAAAGGATTATATAAAAAGATATGGATTTAACTAATAACAGTATATTCTGAATGAGCAAATAATTTCCCTATTTGTATTATATCATACACTAAATTTAATTTTAATATAATAGCATACAAAACAATTGTATAAACACCAGTCCTTTGGTACTTTAATTACACATACATTTATTACATATATGTATGTATATGTATATATATGGTCTTTTACTATATACATACATATGGTCTTTCCTTCATTTATGTATTTATAGGATTAATCTTAACTGACAGTTCCTTCTAGTAGTAAACTAAAACAAAGAACATTTTCAGAGATGTTAAATTTCAAAAATGGAGAAAATGAGGGAAAGGAACTTACAAAATGTAAGAAGTGTTTGTGTCTCATTATTTTTTATAGTAGTGTATTTGTGGGTATTGGATGCTTGCAGAATTTTCAGAATGAATTTAGTAGTAAGTAAACTAAATAGATATTTCTGAAACAGCTGTAAAAATATTCGATAGTTTGAGTTCCTTTAAAAAGTGAACCCTGTTTGCCCTGAAACAACTTATCTCACCCTTTCTACATTTATAGCATATTAAAAAAAAAAAAAGAAGACCAGATAGCCTGGACAGGAAGAGCAGATTCTGGTACCTAAGTAAACGAACGCCATTACACTTTAAAATTATCCAAACATGCTTCACCATCATCGTTCTGTAACAAGAAGAGAAACTGCAGCATTTTGTGGCTGTTTTTGAAATTTCTTTTCAAATGTAAAAACCGAATCCAAAGTCTGGGAAATGACAACTTGATAAACAATAGGTGGAAGGAGCTCCAAAATGTGCCCTTCTAGCCTTGCGTGCGTGACTCAATACAGTCCAAGCTCCCAGTCAAGAGACACCAGTGTCTTTTAAGACAATTTCTTCTCCCATCCAGCTGGTTCACATAATCAAAACAGGGAAGGAAGCCTAAGACTCTAACAAGGCGTCCTGACAAGGAGTTTCTACAGCTCCACCCAAAATTAAGCGTGCTCAGCCACCATCTGGTTGTTTCCACACCAAAAGCAATTCATTCGCAACGAGATGACGAAAGTGCCTTTCAGTGGGACTAAGGAGTACCCTAGGAAGCATGTGCGAAGGCTGTGACCTGCCGGGTAAGGTGAACGTGCTTCACTGTGACCTGAAGGAAAGGGGCTGACGAAGCTCGATTCTGTGACCCTGCGGAGACAGTGCAGAGGATGGAGACGAGGCCCGTCAGGACTCGGGCAGGTGAGACTTAAGAGAGGGAAGGAGGGGGCGGCGGGACCGCAGAGGAAGGGGCTGCTGCAAAAGGCCCTCCAGGGGTCACTATCAGTCTTCAGCTGAGGAACGCGGGAAACGGCAGTGCTACCTGTTTTTTCAGGAGGGGAATACAGGCAGAAGGACAGAGTTTGAAGGGAAGGAGTCTGGTTTTGTGCATGCTGTCTGGACACGGCAGGCAGCCAGTAAGCAGGATTTGGAGTTTAGGAGGAACGGGAAAGGGAAAGACATCTGAGTCTCTAACAGTCTAGGCCACAGCGCCTGAAGGCCTGACCTCCCGCGTCTCTAACCCAGACTGCAGTTCTACAGCCCCAGCAGCTGACCACGCCCGAGCCTCTAACACAGACTGCTATCCCACCTCCAACACAGACTGCTATCCCACCTCCGCAGTGGAAGCCTTTTCACCAGCTCTCCACTCTGTCAGATTCAAACGTCTCAGAAGCCCACACGTAACGAGCGTCCGTACCGGCCCCAGGCAACTGCTCCGAGTCATTCTTTCACACCCCGTCTGTCCTGGCCCCACGACCCTCCCTGCTGCTGCCCAGACAAGAACTTTCACTCCACTGGACTTGGGCACTTGGTATTTTCTGCGTTTGAAATATCTCTGACATTTCCCTGCCTGGTAGACTTGACTAACCCTGCAAAACCCACCCACAAAATCACATGTTCTGGGAAATACCACACAACTCTTCCTTTCTGAGAAAGGGCTCTTTTCCCTGAGACTGCCAGGGAACTCCATGCTTGCTTCTATTAGTTTCTCAAACTGCGCTTGCCCTACGTAAACGAGGCAACACTGCTCTGAACGTAAACAATATTTGGTGTCTCTGTAGATGACAGTGCCGGTGCTTAGAGGCCGTGAAGTACACTAACTCCCCCACAAGCACGGTTTGGTGTTACCCTCCTAGCCACACAGTGAGAAAGACTGTCATCAACCCCACATAGCTGACAAGGCGGTCCCTCAGAGGACCCCGTTCTATTCATGTGTGCCCATCACGGAAGGCACGGTCCCGATATAATCCATCTTACAAGTCCAGCAATTAGGACAGCATCCTGTGTGCTGTGAAGGCGTTAAGATACTCGTCACTGTAGGGACCACCTTGAAAACGTCCCTGCGCTCATAAGTCACCCTTTCCTCTTTCAGAATCTTTGGCAGGTGGTTAATTTGCTTGAGGTGGGGGTGGTGTGGAGAACAGTATCATGGCCAAGGGACTAGACAGTTTAGATGTTAGCAGAACGAGAAAAATCAACTTATGTGGGAGGCAATTAAAAATACTACATGGCTTCAGGAGGTACCCCCGTGGGAAGAAGGACGTGTTTGCGTTAAATGTGGTTCTGTCTTTCTCTCCGCCCACACAAAGGAAAGCAGGGACACATACAACACGCTCGGCCTGCTCACTCCCTTCCACCAAAAGCAGGCCACCCAGTACAAGGATGGGAGGGGAGGGCCACGTGCCTGAGCGCATCTCCAACTTCAGCGGGCATGCGAATCGCTTGGGTTCTTGTGAAAATGCAGATTTTGATCCAGTTAAGTCTGTAAAAGGTCGTGGCTCTGCGTTCCTAACAAGCGCCCCTGTGAGGCAGTTCTAGTCCATGGACCTCAGACCTCCCACAGAGCTATTCCTAAGACAGACGATGTGACTAAAGGTGCTGAAGAAGCACTTTCGGTAGAAATTTCTAAAGCTAAGCTGTGCCCAACAGAAAACAACACAATTCCTGATGAGCAAGAGGTGATCCCAGTGGATATACAGCATCCTTCTGGCTCTTTACCCACCAGAGGACTCTATTAATAGGCAGTTTTATGCTTTTCTGACGCAACAGTGGCTAACTATAAATTATGGTCACATCTACAGAGACTAGATACTAAAATTCCTTTGACATCTATCATCAAAGAAAGACTGACTGTAGCTTTAACTGAGTGAATGTCACCGTATTAGGGTTCTTTAAATTCTTAAACGTGTATCGGTTTGAAGCTAATATATGCACAGCAGCATGCCGCTGACCAGAGCTGAACCCTCAGGAGCTGCTCACATACTCACCCTATTTCACGGTTAGGCCTGCATGCTCTCCTCACTAGATTAGGTAGTTTTTAAAAGCGAGAAACCTGGCAACTAGTGTACTCCTTTTCAGCCTACAGATACTTAAATGCTGTCTGAAACCTTAATGAACTTTAATGAAATGGCTTGACCTTTTGCCAAATGGATGGCAGGTGATTTAGCCTGTATTAGCCATAGTTCTCTGTTTCATTGCAAACACAAAGCACGGAGTTTTCAACTAGCAAATGGTATTATACACTGGTAACACGTTTGGAAATAAGGCTTCCCAGGTGGCTCAGTGCTGCAGAATCCGCCTGCCAATGCAGGAGACGTGGGCTCGATCTCTGGTCCAGAAAGATCCCCTGGAGAGGAAACGGCAACTCACTGCAGCACTCTTGCCTGAAGAACCCCACGGACAGAGAAGCCTGCTGGATTTCAGTCCATGGAGTGGCAGAGTCAGACAGGACTTAGGGACTGAACAACAATTTGTAAATGACAACAGTTTTCATTTTACAACAGTTGAGAACCTCAGGAAAACTTTGGGAGACATTTCAAATGCTGTTACAAAAAGCTGCTGCTGCTGCTGCTAAGTCACTTCAGTCGTGTCTGACTCTGTGCGACCCCATAGACGGCAGCCCACCAGGCTCCCCCAATCCCTGGGATTCTCCAGGCAAGAACACTGGAGTGGGTTGCCATTTCCTTCATGAGCTCCTTATTGCCAAATTCAGACTTAAATTGAAGAAAGTAGGGAAAACTGCTAGACCATTCAGGTATGACCTAAATCAAATCCCTTATGATTATATAGTGGAAGTGAGAAACAGATTTAAGGGCCTAGATCTGACAGACAGAGTGCCTAATGAACTATGGAATGAGGTTTGTGACACTGTACAGGAGATAGGGATCAAGACCATCCCCATGGAAAAGAAATGCAAAAAAGCAAAATGGCTGTCTGGGGAGGCCTTACAAATAGCTGTGAAAAGAAGAGAGGTGAAAAGCAAAGGAGAAAAGGAAAGATATAAGCATGTGAATGCAGAGTTCCAAAGAATAGCAAGAAGAGATAAGAAAGCCTTCTTCAGCGATCAATGCAAAGAAATAGAGGAAAACAACAGAATGGGAAAGACTAGAGATCTCTTCAAGAAAATTAGAGATACCAAGGAAACATCTCATGCAAAGATGGGCTCGATAAAGGACAGAAATGGTCTGGACCTAACAGAAGCAGAAGATATTAAGAGGTGGCAAGAATACACGGAAGAACTGTACAAAAAAGATCTTCACGACCCAGATAATTATGATGATGTGATCACTCATCTAGAGCCAGACATCTTGGAATGTGAAGTCAAGTGGGCCTTAGAAAGCATCACTATGAACAAAGCTAGTGGAGGTGATGGAATTCCAGTTGAGCTGTTTCAAATCCTGAAAGATAATGCTGTGAAAGTGCTGCACTCAATATGCCAGCAAATTTGAAAACTCAGCAGTGGCCACAGGACTGGAAAAGGTCAGTTTTCATTCCAATCCCAAAGAAAGGCAATGTCAAAAAATGTTCAGATTACCACACAATTGCACGCATCTCACATGCTAGGAAAGTAATGCTCAACATTCTCCAAGCCAGGCTTCAGCAATACGTGAACCGTGAACTTGATGTTCAAGCTGGTTTTAGAAAAGGCAGAGGAACCAGAGATCAAATTGCCAACATCTGCTGGATCATGGAAAAAGCAAGAGAGTTCCAGAAAAACATCTATTTCTGCTTTATTGACTATGCCAAAGCCTTTGACTGTGGAAAATTCTGAGAGAGATGGGAATACCAGACTACCTAACCTGCCTCTTGAGAAATCTGTATGTAGGTCAGGAAGCAACAGTTAGAACTGGACATGGAACAACAGACTGGTTCCAAATAGGAAAAGGAGTACGTCAAGGCTGTATATTGTCACCCTGCTTATTTAACTTCTATGCAGAGTACATCATGAGAAACGCTGGACTGGAAGAAGCACAAGCTGGAATCAAGATTTCTGGGAGAAATATCAATAAGCTCAGATATGCAGATGACATCACCCTTATGGCAGAAAGTGAAGAGGAGCTAAAAAGCTTCCTGATGAAAGTGAAAGAGGAGAGCGAAAAAGTTGGCTTAAAGCTCAACATTCAGAAAATGAAGATTATGGCATCTGGTCCCATCACTTCATGGGAAATAGATGAGGAAACAGTGGAAATAGTGTCAGACTTTATTTTGGGGGGCTCCAAAATCACTGCAGATGGTGACTGCAGCCATGAAATTAAAAGATGCTTACTCCTTGGAAGAAAAGTTATGACCAACCTAGATAATATATTCAAAAGCAGAGACATTACTTTGCCGACTAAGGTCCGTCTAGTCAAGGCTATGGTTTTTCCTGTGGTCATGTATGGATGTGAGAGTTGGACTGTGAAGAAGGCTGAGCACCCAAGAATTGATGCTTTGAACTGTGGTGTTGGAGAAGACTCTTGAGAGTCCCTTGGACTGCAAGGAGATCCACCCAGTCCATTCTGAAGGAGATCAACCCTGGGATTTCTTTGGAAGGATTGATGCTAAAGCTGAAACTCCAATACTTTGGCCACCTCATGGGAAGAGTTGACTCACTGGAAAAGACTCTGATGCTGGGAGGGACTGGGGGCAGGAGGAGAAGGGGACGACCGAGGATGAGATGGCTGGTTGGCATCACGGACTCGATGGACGTGAGTCTGAGTGAACTCCGGGAGATGGTGATGGACAGGGAGGCCTGGTGTGCTGCGATTCATGGGGTCGCAGAGAGTCAGACACGACTGAGCGACTGAACTGAACTGAACTGAATGCCTGAAAGTGAAAAGTGAAAGTGAAGTCGCTCAGTCATGTCTGACCCTCAGTGACCCCGTGGACTGCAGCCTTCGAGGCTCCTCCGCCCATGGCATTTTCCAGGCAAGAGTACTGGAGTGTGGTGCCATTGCTTTCTCCGGTTATCAAAAGCTAATACCTATTAATTCTTAATGGAAAGTTATTGACAGAAATAAAACTTAATTAACTTAGCAGGATCTTTTCTTTATATATGTAATACAAAGTATCCAAAACTGGGGACACCAGAGTTGCACCGAAGCAGACTGTTGAGAGAAAATTTAGTTTACTAGAGGCATTAAGCAATATTTAAATAAACAACAAAGACCAACATTTCAATTCATCACACAATGAATTAAAAGTCAATTCCTCTTTAAGGGAGGTAAGAGTCCACTCATTCAGTCTCCTTCAACCAAGATGCCTGAGCATCGGGTCCACGGTGGGCGCTGGAAACGGCAGAGAGCGAGACGCAGCCCGTCTTTAGAGAGAGTTTAACAGAGGGAGACACACACACTGAGCTCTGAAGAGAAAGCGGAAAGTCTGATGTTCTCATATACGTACTTAGGGTTTACTTGGGAGATTAATGAATCTTCAAAGAATTTGCCTATGCAAGACTTTAATTCATTTTCTAAAGTGTGCTAAACTTTCATAGGTATTCAGTGCTTTACAGCCACAACTCACTTAGAACTTAATACTTGTCACCAGCAGAAAACTGACTTTAAAAGCAACGTAGCTTTCCACAATATTACTTTTTTCGAATGAAGACACAAAGGCCTGTGGGAGCTGTAGAAAATATCCTATGGTGCTTGTGACTGCTTGGGCATCTAAACTCATACCGCAGCTCACATGGTTCCCCATTTGCTCTAGCAAATCCCTTACCACACGTATCCTTATGGGAAACACTAGCTGCCGCGTGTCAAATTACACAAGCACGACACCGTCGCTCGTTACAATGGAGCCGACGCCTCTCACAGATGCAGACACTCACGTCCAGTACACAGGACGCGAAGAGACCAACACATCTGCATCACCTGAAACTGGGGACACTGCTATGAAGGAAGCTTCTGAGTTCAGGAGAAATCTTTTTGGAAATTTTAGCTTTCATTGTAAAATGGCAGGAAAAAATGCATTTGGTTTTTTAATACATTGAAAAAGCTATAAAACACATGGTTTATATTGTAGTTCAAATAGAGATACAATAGTATTCATCCCATTATGATGCATTTATTTTCCAAAGGAAAAATAGCATTCAAATTTCTGTTGTAAATTCATGAAACTGAGTATAACTTAAGTGTAATAAATTTCAAAAATATTTTACTGTCCTTTAGGCTTTATATCTCTTCACTTCTAAATAATAAGTAAAATGCTTACTCCAAGAGAAGTTAAAAGACTAGGATAAAATCTGGACAGTGACAAATCTTAAGAGATACAAATGGTCAGGCTGACAGAGTTTTTTAAGTCACTTTCACTGGAAGAATGGAATTATTTAGAATAAACCATCCCAGGAAATCTGGGATCCCAGTTCACATTCCTTGAACTGAAGATGTCAGCTGTACAGGTAACAGGCAAAGCAACGGTGCGCCAGACTCATTCACCCAGACACTGAACCACCAGCCTGAGCAGAAGATGTTCAATGGGAATGCTTTTGAAACTAAACTCACTTTTAAGCACAATGGAATACTGCTCAGCTGTAAAAAGGATGAAACACTGCCATCTGCAGCAACATGGGTGGACCTAGAGATGATCACACGAAGCAAAGACAAATGTCACATGACATCACTTGCGTCTGGAATCTAAAAATGACACACATGAACTTGTCTGCAAAATGGAAAGAGACTCAGACACGGAAAGCAAACTTAGGGTAACCAAAGGGGAAAGGGGGTGTGAATTAGGAGGCCAGGGTTGACACACACACTGCGCTGTGTGCTCACTCAGGTGTGCCCGACGCTGCAACCCGTGGACTGCAGCCCGCCAGGCTCCTTGTCCAAGGGATTCTCCAGGCAAGAACCCTGGAGTGGGCACCATGCCCTCCTCCAGGGGATCTTCCCGACCCAGGGGCTGAACCCAGGTCTCCCGCACTGCAGGCGGGTCCCTTACCAGCCGAGCCACAGGGAAACCCATGTACACACTTCTATGTGAAACAGATAATCAACAGGGACCTGCCGTATGGCGCAGGGAACCCGACTCCGTACTCTGTGATAGCCTGCACAGGGAAAGAACCTGAACAGGAACAGGCGTGTGTGCGTGTAACTGAATCAGTCTGCTGCACGCCGGAAACTGGCACAGCACTGCGAACGAGCTACAGCGGGAGTGAAAAGAGAAAGGGAAGGCCTCAGGCCTGCCTGACTCTGCGACCCGTGGACTGCAGCCCGCCAGGCTCCTCCGTCCGTGGGATTCTCCAGGCAAGAACACTGAAGCGGGCAGCCATGCCCTCCTCCAGGGGATCTTCCCGACCCAGGGGCTGAACCCAGGTCTCCTGCATTGCAAGCAGAGGCTTTAACCTCTGAGCTATGAACTATGCTCCAATACAAAAAAAGATTGTTTGAGTTCTTTAAGAATCAATTTTTTTTCAATCAAAATGAATAGGAATTATTGTTGCACTCAACTGTCACTTTTAGGGCACAGCTCTCTTGGCTAGGGGATATAAATGATTTGGTTTTGGTTTCTTACACAGAGACTGCTTTTTATTTTAGCAACCAGTCCTAATGTGTTCCTATCCAAAAGAACAGTATAGTTTAGAAGGCTTGATTTGAGCAAAATTCAGGACTGGAAATGTTGAGGTCTATGGTTTGAGCCAATGCTGAGCTGGTTGAAAGGATGGAAAAGCTGGAACATGAACTTGCTCCCCGAGCCCAGCCAATAGCTTCTGACTGTGGAGAGCAGCAAAGTTAAGTTAAATCTTGCAGGGAAACGCCACATGACTGAACTAGCACATAGTTATGGAAAATCTTGAAGATGCCCAGATACCAGCTCCTCATGGGTTCTGAAAAGGTAAAACTCCTCTCCACTGTCTTAAATAAGTCTCTGATCTGAAGCACATGTTCATAAAGCCATAGGTGGAATTATTATTATTTTTTAATGGGCAGATTTGGGGGATGAACAGCTTTCACACGGAGGGCGAGCAGAAAGCTCACATCCCTGCCTCCTCCAGGACTGCCCACTGCCTGGACGGGATGCTTACCAGGCCCCTCTGCCGCGCTTTCACTCCTGGCTCTGTCTTCCTTTCTACAGAGCTGGATGGACGAACCGTTAAACTGCCTTAGTCTAACCCTGCTTCCAGCAAAGACGACTGCAGGGCCCGTCACCCTGGCAGCCTCCCCCGGCCCAGGCTCGCTTCTGAGGGCGCTCTGTGGGCAGTGTCAGACCAGGGGCTGGGTTCTCATCCCACAGTCTGTCTTTAAGCATTCACGGAGGCTGAGACTTTCCACAGTTAGCTTCTCTGCAAAGGTGGGGGCTATGCTTAAAATAAAGCATTACGGATTTAACGGGTGAGGAGTAAAAAAACACATTTCTTTTTTGGTTTTGTTTCATCATTCTGTGGATACTGTGAAGCAATTCAAGTTGAAATTTTCCTTACAGCTAGTTTCTTCCAAAGAAAAGCTCTCCTACAGAATTTTGAAAAACTGAAAATTAAAAAAGTTTCAAATGAAACAAGTTTTATTTTTACCCTACATAATGAAAAATTTCCATTACAGTGACAGCATTATAATTTCCATGATTGTTGTGGTTTTGTAACGTGTTGGCAAAACCTCAATGATCCTGGAAATAATTATTGACAATTAAAATAAGCTGACCGTTTGAAAGCTACAGTCTCAGGCAACTGAACTGTGAGAGGAGACAGTGCTATTTTTTCCTGAGAAATAAGTTCTAAGTGCAAGCCCTACAATCACCATGTTCATACGGCGAATGCGTAAGGAGACGCAAAATATATCTCTATAGCATGCTCGGACATAACATTCTCTGACACAGTTTCTATATCCATGAGATGTAAAAAATACTAATACACCAAGGATATACACTGATTTAACTGGGGTGCATGGATGACACCTCTCATCTGAGAAAATGGCTTTAGTCATATGACACATTTAGAGTTTCCTCATAAATATCAGTTTCTTTCCATCTTGTATACCATTGTTTTAAAAATAAACAACCAGCATAAGAAAATCGAGAGTATGCTGAAGTTAGCCCTGAGGGAATGTAACTTTTTAAGTGATTTAAAATGATTAGCTATTCAATTAATACAATTTTGTTAGTCACCTACTGGGTGACTTGGTTTCAAGGTCATCCAAAGCTTAGTCTGACAACTGTTATTGCTGCTCAAAAGATTTCCATCTCTACCAGAAAAGCTGAAGAGCTCACACTGAACCAAAAGCTCATGACAGTTGCAATTACAAAGTGTGCATTCTTATACTATAAATGTGTTAGGTTTTATTGCTCGGGAAACAGAAACCAGAGCTAGCTACTGTCGTGTCTATTTATTTACGGTGCAATCTAGGGACATTCGTTCCAGTGAAGTCTCTGCAGGTTACCTGTCATATCTATCCTGAATAATTTCCAATTACTACATTCCAAAGGAAGATTATATTCTTGCCTTAGCTATTTGGGGTGGAACAAAAGCATATTTTAAGTTGGTTCCTTCTCTAAAAGGAGAAAAAAATTTTTTTCTCATGAAAGCCAATCCCTTAGTAATGGGGAATCCCATTTTGAAGGATTGCATGGTGTGTCAAATATTTTAATCATGATCCTAACATATATCCTATTGTACACTTGAACTTTATTAAGTAGTAAACAACTAAAACAGCCCATTAAAGCAGTCACTAGCCACATGAGGGGCCTCCCTGCTGGCTCGGTGGTCAAGAACCCGCCTGCAATGCAGGAGACGGGGGTGGGGAAGGTCCCCTGGAGAAGGAGGTGGCAACCCCCTCCAGTGTTCTCGCCCGGGAAATCCCATGGAGAGAGGAGCCTGGTGGGCTACAGTCCACGGGGTCGCAAAAGAGACACGACTTAGCAACTGAACAACAAGAAGCCACGTGAGGCCACTAAAACTTAAGTTACATACGTAAACTTAAAAATTCAATTCTGAGACACACTAGCCACAGTGTAAGCACTCCAGTCACAGAAGCCAGCAGCTACTGCACTAGCTCAGCTATGCATCAACGTGAAAAGTCCATCAGACAGCCCTGACCTAAGAGCACCTGTTTCGTAGGCAATACGTTTTTGGTTGATATATGTATAAAATGTATATATATATTTTTCCTGGTCATAAGCATTCCGTGACTTAAAGAAAAAAATCAGACTTGGTGTCAGCTCTAATACTGAGAAGAATAACTGCTGGACAGGCTAACACCTGTATGCTGTAGCTGCAGGGAGTGCACACTTTAGAGATAACAGACACCGTGTGGCAGTGGTGGGGAGGCCACACCCGACTAAAGCTCACAGGGAAGCCTGGTGTCCGATGCGTGTTCCTGCCACAGGGAAACCTGGATGGGAAGAAGGGGCAGGAAAGTCCATCCCAGAACAACAACTGAAACATGGGTCAGGCGGCTCCAAGTTTCACCAAAAGTCTCCTTAAAATAATTCTAGAAAAGCCCTTTCTACTTCCCTTAATGTAAAGAAGGCACTCAGTCACCTTCTAGCTTGTTTTAAATGAGCCAGGACATTAGCGATAAAACCAGCAGTCTGAACAGTGACTGAGTGCAGTTTGCTGTGGGCGGTTGTTACGGCGTCACGCTGGTGTGGCTCACTGAGGGCACACTGCGGAGCGCGCACGACACGCGTGGCCACAGGCGTGATGCGTGTGTGGTCACGCAGCTGAAGAGCGCCTTCGGTGTCTCCAGTCTCTAAAAAGACCTGCTTCCCATCTTGGCAAGAATTATGACAGGGTTTCTGTAAGAAGATCAGGTACAAGATATTTAGATCTACAGAATAAAACTGGTATCGTATCTTACAGCCACTGAAGATCATGGCTTGTGGGGAAAAAATCTTGTAATCGGGAAAACATGCAATGACACCATATTTCGCGCAAAATCATGATTCCCCAAGTTGGTAAAACATTCAAACCCACACAAGCAGCGCAGAGACTAACACGGAGAACCAGGAGGCGAGCACACCAGAATGCTGAGTGTGGTGGTGTTTCTTGCTTATGTTTACACCGTATTTTTATTTTCTGCGATGAACATTTAGTAAGGCCCCCAAATTAAAACATTTTTTTCAACTGAGTGCCTGAGTCTGCTTTTTCCAGAGTTATAACGTTTGAAGTAAATGTTGTCTATGTTACATGTAGTCTATTTTATTGTGAATTTTTAGTAAAGAAAAGGTTTCAGACTGGTAAATTTAAGCTAATAAATGATTTCTAGACGTTAAGGATTAAATTGTGGCAAATTCCACATCTCCTTTAAAGAACTTTTACAAATGTTAACATCTTCCTAGAAAAATGTTCTATGTTTATGTGGGCTGAGTTTTAAGGATAAATAATATAACTTCTATGTAGTTTAGGAAAAGGCAGATTGGATATGTCTTTACTAAATGACCATGCAAATCTCTAAGAACAACTTAAAATGATTTTTCCTAAAATATAAATTTCATGAAAGTATCAATAGCTTCACATCTTCTCAAGATTATTTCTAACCTCATTTATAAAACCTGATAAAAAAGACACTCTATCTCTTCATTTATTCATTCAGTAAGTGTTTGCTGAGTGCCTACTTGATGGGTCAGTCACCGTGATCGATGCTAACCAGACAACATACAGGTCCCCACGGAGTCTAGTGAGGGATGACAGCAAACACAATCACGTGCGTGTTTAATGCATGAGATTAAATACAGTAAAATAACTCATTCTTTTATAACAAGACCCAATGCAGGTGAAAGAAGGTGTTAAAAGGTTTCACCGTCTGAATCCCCTGTGGCATCTATCAGCCACACAGCACGTGGTATAAACTCAGCAGCAGTCTGTAAACTGAATGGCGTAACTGCTTTAATGGTGATCCGTCCCACGCGTGTCCTACTGCTTACTGCAGTCTCTTCCACAGCAGAGAGTGCTAATAATATTTGTTGAAAACCACAATGAAAGTTTGCTTTTGTGGAAAGAACACAGGATTGGAATTAGTTCCACATTCAGGCTGTACTACAATTAGCCAGACCTCCGACTCAGTCTTACACAGGAATGACACATTCCTCTTACTGGCGAGAGAATTACATACGACGCATGTAAACCATCTAGCAGCGTGCTGGGCGCTTTGAAAGTATTAATATAACTGATCACTAATAATACTATTTTGCTCATTATTTGCAGACTTTATAAATAAAGGTGAACCTTGAAATAAGTCAGCAGTCAAAAACATTTAAAACAGAATAAAGACTTGTGTGTGCCAAGAGTGAAATTATATACACACACAATGATTAGATCAAGGATTAGATTCCTGGGCACACTATTAATTCTGGGAAAACAAATTTTCACAAACCTACCTGGCCAAAGGGCCAATCGAGAGACACAGATCTTCAGAGTGCACTGGGTAAGTATCCTGGGGGAAATGTGTGGTTCTCTCCAGACCTGTGCAAATTCTGTGAGCCTTTCTGAGCCCTGTCATGTGAGGGACTGTTCGGGCTGCTGCGGCTGCAGTGATGAGCAGATGCAGCCCTTGCTCTCCAGGAGGTAAGTGGAGCGACAGAGCTGCCTGGCAGGTCCCATGGCAGAAGACGGCGGGGCACAGTCTGCTCCTGCAGTTCAGGTGAGGCCCCTCTGAGACAGACGTCTGCGCTAATGCCCAAAGAATGGGTGAGAGTCACCCGTGGAGGAGGTAAGGGGCACGCTGGTTTAGGCAGAGGTGACAGCAGGAAGTCCTGGAAGAGCTAACCGGCACACAAGGGTTGCCAGTTCTGCACAGGCTGCTACTGAGGGCCCAGCACTGTGAAGGGAGGAGAACGTGAGCTGAGGAGGTGACGAAGAGCCAGGCAAAGCCGCCTAGAGACGGCGAGACGGGAGTTGTGTGTGAGACCTGAGCAGGCTTCTGGCCACAGGCAGGAGACGCTGCATGGGGGAGGAGAGCATCGTTTCTTCTCTTATTCCTCTACTTGGGCAGGCTGTGAAAGCGTCCAGAACGGACGACTCTCATTGGATCGCACTCTTGGCTTAGTGAAGCAACCCCCGGAAATGGAGAATTACTCGGTTTTAGGTAAAGACAATTCAGTTTCATTTCAAGAGACTATAATCAATCCAAGTTATGCTATCCCAAACAAAATATCTGATAATTTATAGGCCCCTATGAACATCCTTGCACTTACCTAGCAAAGTCTTAAGACTTTGAGACTTTTGGTTCTACCATCTACAGCTAGAGTTTATTTGTAGGGAAAAGCTGCAAAAAGTATCCAAGGGAGTGAAAAAAGTTCGTTACTTCCCACCTTCAAGGACCTTATCATTTGGATAAGGAAATAGGAAACACTAAACTCAGGTTAAAAAGACAATAAAAACAAAGATGGGAAGGAAAAGAAAGACTCACGGAGACCAAACTCTCGGAAAAGCCTCTATTTCTTCTTGTGTGTACTCATCTAGACGTCTGGGCACTTTTCGTGGTTGAGGAAGCTCTTCTGTTAAATTCTTAAGAATACCTTCTGGTATATCCTAGATAAAACAAAAATTTAGGCTTAATTTTCTTAAAATCTATTCTGCGTCATTGATTAGTGATTCTTGTGTAAGTGTGTTAAGTCACTCAGTCGTGTCTGACTCTGCAGTCCCACAGACTGCAGCCCGCCAGGCGCCTCTGTCCATGGAATTCTCCAGGCAAGAATACTGGAGCGGGTAGCCATTCTCTTCTCAAGGGGATCTTCCTGACCCAGGGGTCAAATCTAAGTCCCCTTTATTGCAGGCAGGTGCTTTACCCTCTGAGCCACCAGGGAAGCCCTTAGTAATTCTTAGTGAGTATTAAGAAATAATAAACAGAAGACTGTTTACAATAACACATTTTATATTTTAACCTTGACAAACATTTCTAATGATAAGTCAGACATCTTCAGTTTTGACAAGTATCTGGCCACTAAATTCTACTTTTTCTGAATATTGTTTAATTCTTTCCTCCTCCTTTCAACAGCAAAGCAGCACTGCCTTGGGTCACCCTCATAATGTCTCATCTGATGACTGTTTGCACAAGGCCTATTGCTTCCAGTGCCACAACCTTTTTCAATTTAATGCTTCATGTTTTTGCCAAAAAAAAACCTTTCAAAAATGAAAATCTGCTGGATCCTCGAGTCATTTAGCCAGCAAGCATTTACTGAACTCCTTCTATGAACCAGAAATTGTGCTAGGGGCTGATATAGAAAGAAAAATCAAAAGATTCTGGCTTCTAAAGGCTTCCGATTTTTAAGAAGTTACTCCTTGGCTAAGAATCTCTCCGGATGCAGCTCTAACTCCTGAGCCACACTAGTGTGCTCACTCCCAGCCCCCTCCAACTTCCCTTCTCCACAAGTGCCCGCGGCTCTGAGCAAGCCCCCTCCAGCCACTCATGCACTGGTCTATGCTGAAACCCCGTGCCTCTACTCACGGCGCCTTCCAGAGTGTTCAGAAAAACAAAAGGAAAGAAAGGTAAGCGTGAAAAAGTGTGAACCCGAGTAAACGGAGAGCAGACCACAGAGTAAAGCACGTATTTGAGAGGCATCTTGAGAGAACTGCACCAAACAGGGGATAAGACGAAGAGCAGGGATAACCGAAAGAACTGGCCTTTGTATTGTGCTCCTGGAACAGAAGTAAGGCAAAGGAATCACACTGTGGATCTGAATGATGGGTTAATTCAGGAGAGGCTATTGAAGGAACAGCAAGATACCAGTACAGAGGTGTCCTATGGGCATTTCCACAGGGACTGCAGATATAATTACCTCTTTTCAGTTTTAGTGTGCTAACCGTTCTCAAAAAACAGGATAATTATATATTTGTCTGCAGAGAGCGATAGCATAATTGGGAATCAAATGTCTAGGCAAGCACACGGCATCAAACAAGTTACTCAAGTTTGTCTTAAGAATCAAAATACAATTTAAAAATAGTTTCAAAGGATCACAGACCTCTTACACTGTAAGCTGATTCTAAAACCCAATATGCCAAAAATTTAAAGATTTTTTTTTTTTTTAAACTTAAAATGACTTTCAAGTTATGGTTTGGGTAGGCTGGGTCACTTTCAACATACATAAAGCCACAATAAACATTACTCACAATTGTTTCTTCACTGAAAAGCATTTGAAAACCATTTAACTTTCCTTGCCCAGCATATTCAAATACACAAGTGTAAGCACACAGAACCAGAATGAGCAAAGGATGCCCAGACACGTTAGCTATTGTTAATTACTCCATCTTTACTTAATAAGGAAGTCTATCTGCCAGCTCGGTATTCATGAAAATGCATGAACATTTCACACTTCTGTGGAAAACTACTAAAAAAATCCTTAGATCACATTTGCAAAGACAATTTTAACACTGCCAACTGCTCATTCAGCATAGAGAATTTAGAACCTAGTGTGTTTCTGCTAAGTGTTTGCTGAACTGAATAGAATTTTGACTGAAATGAGCTTACCAAATTTCACCACTATTAAGGAATCCACTGAAAGAATGGACAAAAACCAGTGTGCAGTTAGGGATGGAGATGCTGAGTGAAGTGGAAGCAGAAAGGTGGGGAAGTGCTCCTTTAACGCACGCAGGGAAGGGCGCCCTCACGGGCCAACCGAGGGTGTTATCAGAGTTTCCCTCTCTGTGATGATGCCTTCTGCAGAGCGGGTGGTTAGCTGAAGAGGGAAATGAGGAAAATAAAAGCAGAAAACAGAAGCATGGGCCGCGGGCTGGGGGCGGGGTGGGGGGGGGAAGGCGATCATTCACAGGTTTCCCCCTTCTTGCTTTCCTGTCTGTTTCCTGGCCGCGCCTCGCAGCCAGCAGGATCTCAGTTCCCCAACCAGGGATCCATCCCGGGCTCTGGGCTCTGGAGCTGAGCTCTTGAACCTGGGCTCTGGGCAGTGGAGGCAGAGTCCTAACCTCCAGGCTGCCAGGGGAGTCCCAGTTTACGCAATTTTTAAGAGAATTTCTAATCTACAGAAAAGTTGTGAAAATGAGTGAACTAATCTAGCCTTCACCTAAATTCACTAATTGTTAAAATACAACATGATTGCTTTCTATCTATTCATAAGCACATATACACCAAACACTCTTTTTGACTGTAACATTTGAGAGTTGTCTGCCAATATTTCATCCCTAAATATTTCAGCATATATATCTTCTAAATATAAGAACTGTTTCTGACGTAATCACATTACATATTCATGTTCAGGAAAACTAACACTGATGAAACAACTTAGCAAAGGAGAAAAGGAAAGATATAAGCATCTGAATGCAGAGTTCCAAAGAACTAAGAAAGCCTTCCTCAGCGATCAATGCAAAGAAATAGAGGAAAACAACAGAATGGGAAAGACTAGAGATCTCTTCAAGAAAGTTAGAGATACCAAGGGAACATTTCATGCAAAGATGGGCTCGATAAAGGACAGAAGTGGTATGGACCTAACAGAAGCAGAAGATATTAAGAAGAGGTGGCAAGAATACACAGAAGAACTGTACAAAAAAGATCTTCATGACCCAGATAATCACGATGGTGTGATAACTCATCTAGAGCCAGACATCCTGGAATGGGAAGTCAAGCGGGCCTTAGAAAGCATCACTACTAACAAAGCTAGAGGAGGTGACGGAATTCCAGTGGAGCTATTTCAAATCCTGAAAGATGATGCTGTGAAAGTGCTGCACTCAATATGCCAGCAAATTTGGAAAACTCAGCAGTGGCCACAGGACTGGAAAAGGTCAGTTTTCATTCCAATCCCAAAGAAAGGCAAGGCCAAAGAATGCTCAAACTACGGCACAATTGCACTTATCTCACATGCTAGTAAAGTAATGCTCAAAATTCTCCAAGCCAGGCTTCAACAATATGTGAAACGTGAGCTTCCTGATGTTCAAGCTGGTTTTAGAAAAGGCAGAGGAACCAGAGATCAAATTGCCAACATCCGCTGGATCATCGAAAAAGCAAGAGAGTTCCAGAAAAACATCTATTTCTGGTTTATTGACTATGCCAAAGCCTTTGACTGTGTGAATCACAATAAACTGTGGAAAATTCTGAAAGAGATGGGAATACCAGACCACCTGACCTGCCTCTTGAGAAATCTGTATGCAGGTCAGGAAGCAACAGTTAGAACTGGACATGGAACAACAGACTGGTTCCAAATAGGAAAAGGAGTGTGTCAAGGCTGTATATTGTCACCCTGCTTATTTAACTTATATGCAGAGTACATCATGAGAAACGCTGGACTGGAAGAAACACAAGCTGGAATCAGGATTGCCGGGAGAAATATCAATCACCTCAGATATGCAGATGACATCACCCTTATGGCAGAAAGTGAAGAGGAGCTAAAAAGCCTCTTGATGAAAGTGAAAGTGGAGAGTGAAAAACTTGGCTTAAAGCTCAACATTCAGAAAACGAAGATCATGGCATCCGGTCCCATCACTTCATGGGAAATAGATGGGGAAACAGTGGAAACTGTCAGACTTTATTTTGGGGGACTCCAAAATCACTGCAGATGGTGACTGCAGCCATGGAATTAAAAGATGCTTACTCCTTGGAAGAAAAGTTATGACCAACCTAGACAGCATATTCAAAAGCAGAGACATTACTTTGCCGACTAAGGTCCGTCTAGTCAAGGCTATGGTTTTTCCTGTGGTCATGCATGGATGTGAGAGTTGGACTGTGAAGAAAGCTGAGCGCCCCAGAATTGATGCGTTTGAACTGTGGTGTTGGAGAAGACTCTTGAGAGTCCCTTGGACTGAAAGGAGATCAACCCTGGGATTTCTTTGGAAGGACTGATGCTGAAGCTGAAACTCCAGTACTTTGGCCACCAAATGTGAAGAGTTGACTCATTGGAAAAGACTCTGATGCTGGGAGGGATTGGGGGCAGGAGAAGTGGATGACCGAGGATGAGATGGCTGGATGGCATCACGGACTCGATGGATGTGAGTCTGAGTGAACTCCGGAAGATGGTGATGGACAGGGAGGCCTGGAGTGCTGTGATTCATGGGGTCACAAAGAGTCGGACACGACTGAGCGACTGAACTGAACAGTGAGTGTATACACACACACACACACACACACACACACACACACACACAGAGTACATATTCAAATTTCCCAGAGTGGTCTAATGAAGTCCTATGTAGCTTTCTTTTTCTGCTCCAAGGTCAAGTGTCACAGGCTACAGCTATTATGTTACTATGTTGTTTAACATGCATGATGCATTCTTTAGTCTAGTTTCCTTTGACTGGAAGACTTTCCCTGGTTTATCTGTCTCTTAGGAAATTAATTTCGAAGCGGCCAGTCCAACTGTGTTGCAGAATATCCTCTTTCCTTTGGATTTTTGAGCTGTTTCCTCATGATCAGATTCAGGGTAAACATTTCTGGCAGGACCCTATATAGTTTATGCTGGGTCTTCAGTGCCTCATTCGAAGTAGGAGGCGTACAACATCAGTTTATCCCACACTGATGATAAATTTAATGTCTTGGTTACGGGTGGTGGTTGACCAGATGCCTTTAACGTAGAAGAATCTTTTCCCTTTTTAAATAGTTCTCTGTGGCATGTGTTGAAAGTGTTTTGAAACTCTGTGAATATCCTGTTCTGCAACGTTTAACTCAATGGATATACGATACTCTGATGATGGTGGGTTTTCTAATTCAGTATTATTTTCTACATGGTTTAGACGACATTCTTCTCTAAAGAAGAGCTCTTCCTTCTCGAAAAAGAAGGGAAATTACAATAAGTTAAAAATAATTTTTGGACTAGCATTGTGGGCTCATAGATTTCTGTTTTCTACTCAAAGTAATCCATCATTACGCCCATTCATTTCAAGGCTCACAGTCCCGCATTTGTTCAGTGGGCACCACTTCAAGTTGCCTTCTGTGCTGATATTTCTCCATCTTTGAGCACTGACTTACTTTCTGTTACTTATTATTTTGCTATTATGAATAATGCAGAAATAATAACCTTGTACATGTGTGTACTCCAAAATAAATTTTTTTGTTCCAGACCTAGCATCAACTACTTCTCTAAGAATCACATTCCTTTTAATATGGAATAGCACTTAGAAAACACAGTCTGAGAACTAGTTCTGCTTACTTCTATTGGTACTGGCATTTATTTTTTTAATATATAAAATCTTGATTCTTTATGCAAAAAGATATACGTGTGTGTGTGTGAACATATACATGTATAAATGCCTGCAAAAGGTAGTATGCTACCTATATCCTTTTCCACCTTGCTCTTTCTCACTTAATAATGTATCTTGGAAAGCATTACTTACCAAGTCACAATGGTATCTGGCATTCCTTTTTGTATAATTGTGCTACTCAACTGAACAGATGTAGCATAACTTAGCCAATTTCCTACGCACAAGCGTTTGTTTATGTCCATTACTATTACGGATAGTATGGAAACAGTAATCTTGTCTATGTGCCTCTTCGGGGCAGCCTGCTGTAAACAAGGCTGCTGGACCAAGCAGGAACCTCCTCACATATGTCTGTGTTACCTGCCGCCTCGCCCCTGGAGTCCTCGTGGGCTGCGCCGCTTCGCACTGCTGCCCACAGCGTCTGAGCGCCCGTTTCCTCGTGGCCATGATGGTAAAATGTGTTGTCAAGCTTTTGAAAATTTAGCAAAATCCGTTTTTGGGGAAATGGGCTCATTTATTCATTTGAGTAATTTACACCAAAACCCATCTACCTTGATAACTGGGAAAAATGACATTACTGTTTTCTTTGTCCCTTTTAGAAATCATGGTTGCTAAAAATAAGTGAAAGTACAATCAGAAACAGGTTTAAAGTTCTTTTAATTTCATGCCCAAGGTCATTTATCCTTACATGATGATACTACTCCCACGCTTGTTACCTCACAGGTAAAACGAACGGGGGAAATTATTCTACTCATTCATGCAAAGCAAAGCTAACAATTACCACTTAGGTAAAAGTCTGAATAATTTACTTATGCATTATTTAAGCTAACAATAGAACCTACAAGTGCCTTGAATAGCTGATAGAACTTGATATTCTGGAATGAATTCTATATTATTCTTTTACTAGGAACTATAAGGACAATTATAACCCGTAATATTGATACCGACTAGTACTTACTGTTCCAGGGCCTGGTCTAAGTACCTAAACAATGTTGTTTCATCTAATTCTTACACAATCTTATGACGCAGGTGCAATTACTACACCCATTTCACCGACGAGAAAACAGATAATAATGGCCACGAAGTCAGTAAATGGAGGGACATGTATTCAAACCCAGGCAGTCTGAGTCTAGAGCCTGGACTCAACTATTTCCTATAGAACTTCTAGTGTTTATATTATACTGGAGAGAAGAGCTAAGTACTCATACCAGTATAATAGTCATGAATAAAACTGTCTTTTTATTTTCAAGTTCTTTTTAGCTGAACAAGTTCTGAGTAGGAACAAGGACTCTGAAGTTATATCATGGGAACTAATTAGCAATCAAAGCCAAGCTATTTGTCTATGATTCATAGAAGCTAGACAGGTCACAAAAGAGCACACTGAATTCATGCTTCTCTGTAGTTCATGGCATTCCCTATGAGAACCCTCAGGTAAACGGGGCTCTGAGTATAGCTCCTTGTTCTAAAAAAGCAGCTATTAAAATGAAATATGGATCTTAGAGTTTTGATTTTTAGTTTGACGATGGTTCACTTTATGATTTAAAACAGAAGCAATTGTTTTTGTAGTGTAGTTACTATAAAAGGCAAAAAATATTTCAAAAGTCGACATAAAATTACTGAAAACAAAACAATTATTTTAAAATGAGAAAATATTTAATTAAAAATTTAATAAAGGATCTTCGAGGACTTACTTCATCTGGGAAAAGGTGCAACCTCTGCATCAGAGTTCTTCTGTGAAGGTTTTTTGGGAGCATGCCATAAATAGCTAGTTTTACAATCTGAAAAACAGATACACGGAGCACTCAGTAAGAACCACGTGATGGGAATATAAACACAGTAAGAGATGTGAGGAAGAGCAGTGGGCTAAGACTCTGTGAACACGAAAGGAACAAAACTGAGGCCCAAGCAATGCGTGGCCACAATAAAAAAAGAACTTCTGTTATTTTGTACATTACCATCTTCTTTTAAATCTGTTTAGCTGTATTTAGAAAAAGGGGGAAAAAAAGGAAGACATTAAGAAAACCTGTGTACGTGTTGATTTTAGATGGAATAAAAAGAAATTCTCTACGCTTATACAAGAGCTTGTGGGCCAAATAATCTATTACATACAGGTTACAGCAGATCCTGCTAAGTCGCTTCAGTCGTGTCTGACTCTGTGCGACCCCACAGACAGCAGCCCACCAGGCTCCCCTGTCCCTGGGATTCTCCAGGCAAGAACACTGGAGTGGGTTGCCATTTCCTTCTCCAGTGCAGGAAAGTGAGAAGTGAAAGTGAAGTTGCTCAGTCGTGTCCGACTCTTAGCAACCCCATGGATTGCAGCCCACCAGGCTCCTCTGTCCATGGGATTTTCCAGGCAAGAGTACTGGAGTGGGGTGCCACTGCCTTCTCCAACAGCAGATCCTAGGGAGGTTTAATCCCGTTTCCCGAGGTGCGTGATCAGGAAACTGCCAGTGAATGAACTCAGCCGGACCACACCATCCTGAGGCTGACTCTAAGTCACAAATCTAGAACAAAGGGAATGGTGAGCGTTCACTGAGAACTCACACGTGTACAGGGGCCACTGCATTAGATTTGTTATCTTGTTTATGTTACTAAGTTCCACTTCACAGACGAGGAAACAAACTCAGTGAGGTTACAGAACCCACCCTATTGGAATTCAAACCAGAGAGGCCTACTCCCAGGACAGACACATCACACATGCAAACACACTTAACAATGTGTTTCTCTCTGTCACTTATCAAGAAGACCAGGACCCTTCACCTGTCATACCCGCTCCCAAGAGGGCAAACCACGCTTCCTGTGACTCGCTTTCCTGCCTGTTAGGTCACCATCACGGTTTGCCTGCTGTTTAAGCCCTCTTTCAGGCTGTGCCAGGTCTCCGTCGCGGCGCTCACTCCAGCTGAGACGAGCAGGGGCTTCTGGGCTTGCGGCACTGGCTCCTCCTGGTGCAGAGAGCAGGCTCCAGGGCCTGTGGGCTCTGCAGCTGTGGCGCACGGGCTGAGCTGCCCCATAGCACGTGGGGTCTCCCTGCCCAGTGATGGAACCCAAGGCCCCTGCGCTGGCAGGCGGGTTCGTACACACGAGCCCACCAGGGGAGTCCAAGGCGTCCTCAGCGCTGCCCTGGGTGCGGCTCTGCGTGCGTGTCAGCCTGCGCTCTATAACCTCCCGTGGGCCTCCTGGCGTGTATGTAGTGTGCGCAGACACACTGCGTGAGCTGCATGAAACGACTGAGAGACATCTGGAGAGGCAAGCTGACTTTCCTCCTCTGCACTCATATTTCAAGGACATAATCCGGCATGTATTAAACTAATCCCACTGAGACAGTACGTGTTACAATGGGACTGCACTGCAGAGGATTCCCTTATCCTTTTATTTTCTCATCAAATCAGACTACAAAGCCTCAATATGTATAAATGCTAACGCCACCCCACGTATATTTCCCATCTGTTTTCTATGTTAGTGCTGCTAAGGCTTTATATCCTAGAGACTTTATACTGTTAAAACTAAAAGCAATTAGAAATTCAGTGCCTGAATTACATGAGCTGCATTTCAAGTGGCCAACCTGCCGCAGGTGACTCGTGGTCGCTGTATCCAACAGTGCAGACAGCGCTTCATCAGAGCAGAGACTCCTATCAGTGCTGTAGCACTGATACCAGTCTTTAAGATTTTTAATGTTTTAAAAGTCTTTAGTAGAAAGTGACAATGTTGAGACTAAGCAACCTGTCTGGATTAGCAAGTCACTGCATCTTGTGAACATTGTCCTAACAGCCAGTTTATTACATTAGCACAGTTTCTTGGTATTTGGTTTTCATGTTCTTAAAACAATTAGTTTTATTTACTTGAATTCACAAATTGGTATTTTTAAAATATACCTTATTTGAAAAATGCAAACATAACAAATTAGAGAAAGCTGTAAAGTATGAAAAGGCTACCAGCTGCCAGGTGAGAAAAAAAGATGACAGACACACAAACACACGGGCCCAAACATAAACGTGGCGCAACGTGAACATGCAGTCGAGCGATTCCAGCTGCACAGACAGGGGCACGGACTCTGAGGAGTTCAGAGAGAGAGACAGACAGAACGAGGCAGGACTAATGAATATTAAAGACCCTCCTAACTGAATCTGAACCCAGGGCATGTGATGTCTGTTTCACAAAAAATACCTTTATAAGCTGTAGGAGAGGGAATGCACATGAGAAAGGAACCGTACTAGAGGGAAAATGCGAGAACACAGAGACTCTTAAGGAAACTAAAATGCGGGACAGATGAAGAAAGGGTACAAAGAAAGGGCTGAATCAATACACTTATTTGAGTTTAGAAATAAAGATCTGCCATGTAATTACAAAAAGATATTGACAAGTATTTTAGAACCTACTATTTAAATGTATTGATCAATGTATTTTATTCCCGAAAAACACTGAGCGTTTGAATTGGTGGTAAAGTAACTGACCTCTTCCTAAGGAAACCAATTTTTTTTAAACACAGTCAAAATTAAGACTTAAAGCCATCATCAAATATTTCATAATGCATTTCAATCTGTTTATAAAAAATAGTTTGAAACAATTTCTACAAATGGTATCCAAAGCCAAATTCTTAACATCAAAAGTTGGATTATACTGCCCTCTGGTGTATATTTAGCATACCTGAACAAACTAGAAGCTAGTTTTAAAGACATTTAAAAACATTCATGAAGTATTAAAACTATAATTTGTTGTAAAAGTTATGGTATATATTAGCAGTGGCCCTAACAACGACTTTTTACTAGTATTATATGCAGCCATATTAACACTTTCACTTTCTAATCAATGAATTCAAATCAATCCAAGAGCAAGCAAGAAGCGGAGGAGAAGGAAAATAATACCAGCTCAACTTGTGGACACAGCGGGGGAAGCAGAGAGGGACGGACTCAGAAAGGGGCACCGACATATACAGCCCGCTGTTCAGTCGCTGAGTCAAGTTCGACTCTCTGTGACCCCGTCAACGGCAGCCCGCCAGGCTCCCCTGTCCATGAGATGTCTCAGGTAAGAACACTGGAGTGGGTTGCCGTTTGATTCTCCAGGGCTCTTCCCCACCCCGGGGCCAAACCTGCGTCTCCTGCACTGGCAGGCGTGTGTGATCGGACAGCTGGGGGGAACCTGCTGTCAACACAGGGAGCCCAGCTCAGGGCTCGGTGATGGCCGAGGGGGCAGGGTGGGGCTGACGCGGCTCAAGCAGGGGATGCAGACAGCGACGGCCGACTCACGGGGACTCACGGGGACGCGCGGCAGAAGCCGCCACAGCGCTGTGAAGCAGGCATCGTCCAATCAGGGAGGTGGGAGCGAGCTCACAGTTATCCTCCAATCAGGGAGGGGAGGCGAGACCGAGCTCACAGTTATCCTCCAATCAGGGAGGTGGGACCTGGGACCCAGCTCACAGGCATCCTCCAATTAGGGAGGTGGGAGCCAGCTCACAGTCACTCTCCAATCAGGGAGGTGGGAGCCAGCTCACAGGCACCCTCCAATCAGGGAGGTGAGACCCAGCTCACAGTTATACTCCAATTAGGGAGATAAAATCGAGCTCACAGGCACCCTCCAATCAGGGAGGTGAGACCCAGCTCACAGTTATACTCCAATTAGGGAGATAAAATCGAGCTCACAGGCACCCTCCAATCAGGGAGGTGGGAGCCAGCTCACAGGCACCCTCCAATCAGGGAGGTGAGACCCAGCTCACAGTTATACTCCAATTAGGGAGATAAAATCGAGCTCACAGGCACCCTCCAATCAGGGAGGTGAGACCCAGCTCACAGTTATACTCCAATTAGGGAGATAAAATCGAGCTCACAGGCACCCTCCAATCAGGGAGGTGGGAGCCAGCTCACAGGCACCCTCCAATCAGGGAGGTGAGACCCAGCTCACAGTTATACTCCAATTAGGGAGATAAAATCGAGCTCACAGGCACCCTCCAATCAGGGAGGTGAGACCCAGCTCACAGTCACCCTCCAATCAGGGAGCTGGGACCTAGCTCACAGTTATACTCTAATCAGGGAGGTGAGATCGAGCTCACAGGCATCCTCCAATTAGGGAGGTGGAATCGAGCTCACAGTCATCCTCCAATTAGGAAGGTGGAATCAAGCTCACAGTCATCCTCCAATTAGGAAGGTGAGATCGAGCTCAGTAAAGTAAGAAATAAACTGTAACATGACATATGAGGTGTCAAAATAAAAAAGGTTGATTCAGCTATATCAATATATAAAAAGAATATACTAGAAGTTAAAAAGTACTATTGGAGATAAAGTCAGTACATACCCCGATCAATTCTTCAGGAAGATTACAATTCCAAACTTAGATTTATCTAACCCTAAATCTTTAAAACATACAAGGGAAAAAACTGATGGAACTATAAGGAAAAATTAATAAATCCATAATTGAGATTTAAACATAGCTCTTCAAGATAATAAAGTGAATAACAAAAATAGAGTGTAAGACTGGAACAACATATCTAGCATGTTTGATATAATTAAAATATAAACATATATGCATACATACATCTGTCTCCCCAAAACACTTTCAGCAATCATATATTCTAGGTGATCATGCAGATGTCAAGAAATTAAAAAGAAAAGCATCAAAATTCTATGACTCAATGCAAAGTATATTAAATTAGAAAAGATACAGAACTGAATGATGATGAAATATTATTGATACTTATCAAAACTTGTATGATACAGTGAAGAACTCAGCCCTGAATGCTAGCCCCGTTAGAAGAGAAGGAAGACTGGAAACCCAGGTTCTGAACCAGTCTTGCCACAAATGATAAATAATAATAAAAAATGCAATGCACTTACTGCTACTGGATCCTTCCGGTGAAGCTGAGCAGCTGTCACTTGTTTAAATCCACCTGGGTAGCTATTAAAAGAAACGAACACATTAAAATTGGGAGTAGGCGATGGACAGTATCCTTGAAATGAATATTCTCTTATAATATGAAACCTTTTTATTAGGAAATTACATTTGCTTCTCCTGGAGGAGGAAATGGCAACCCACTCCAGTGTTCTTGCCTGGAGGATCCCATGGACAGAGGAGCCTGGCGGGATACAGTCCATGGGGTCGCAGAGTCAGACACGACTGAGCGACTCACACACACACTTGCTTCTGGGAACTATGCTACGCATCATGTCTTAAAAATTAAGCAGTAACCATGCTATTAAGTGGTCAAATTTAGGAATCATTATTTTATAAAACCAGTCAATCATAAAGGAAACCAGTCCTGAATATTCACTGGAAGGACTGATGCGAAGCTGAAACTCCTATACTTTGGCCACCTGATGCGAAGAAATGACTCCTTGGAAAAGACCCTGATGCTGGGAAAGATTGAACACGGGAGAAGGGGATGACAGAGGATGAGATGGTTGGATGGCATCACTGACTCAATGGACTAGAGTCTGAGTATACTCTGCGGGTTGGTGATGGACAGGGAGGCCTGGCGTGCTGCGGTCAACGAGGTCACAAAAAATCGGACACGACTGAGCGACTGAACTGAATTTCATAAAAAGTTCCACATCTTAGAAATTTCTTGGCTAACCATTTTTAAAATAATCAATCTGTTGGCTGTGCGGGGTCTTCACTGGGCTTCCCTGGGGGCCTGGCTGGTGGAGAATCCGCCGGCAATGCAGGAGACCGGGCTCGACCGCTGGGCTGGGAAGGTGCCCTGGAGGGAAAGGCTGCCCACTCTGTCCTCACTGCTCCAGGCGGCCGCTCCGGCGGCGGCACACGCGGCGGCGCTGCTCCGGCACGCGGGCTCTCACGGCACCGGCTGCTCTTGCCGCAGAGCGCGGAGCCCAGGTGCGCAGGCTTCCGTGCTGCAGCAGGCTCTACGGTGCGGGCTCAGCAGCCGCCCCAGGCGCGTGGGATCCTCCTGATCAACGGTGGGGCCTGTGTCCCTTGCACTGGCAGGCGGATTCTTATCCACTGCATCACCGCGGAAGTCCCTGGCTAACTACACTTCTATTGGAATTTAAGTTCATTCATTCATCATTCAAACATTCACAATTGCTTATCTCTGCTTGAATGAAGGGAAAACAAAACAGTGCCAAAATGTGTTTCACGTTCCCTGAAAAAATCAGGCAAAGTGAACAAGCTAGGGGTCGGGTCTGGGGAAAACAGTGGTAGACTACTTGGTTCTGAAGGCAAGTTAATACTCCAAACGGGTCGTGCTCCTATTTCCTATTACCAGCAAGTCATATGCCGCTTCTAAGTAACAAAATATTTCATTGTGTTCAGATCAAAATCATAAATGGAGATTTAAAAAAAAATTTGGGATAGAGATCTTAGTAACCTGAATACCCCAGACCCAGGTCTGGAATCAAGATTTGGCCAGCAGCAACCAGTGTAATATGAGGCAACTCATTTCATCTCTTTATTTATGGGTTTGCTCAGATAAGAAAAATGCTAGCATCTGCCCCATCTACTTCTCAAGATTTTATGAGAGTTGAGCAGGAAAGTGTTTGTGACAGTGCTTAAGAGATTTAAAACAAAACCAACGTGCAGATGTAAGGCTTTATCACACTGAATGGATGAGTAAAAGCCTGGATGATTTTCTAGGAAGCGGAAAAGAAAACATGAAGACAGTGGGCTCTTCGAGGGAAACGTAAAGTTATCTAAACATAATTCCTTTTACAGGTTTCTTTCAACACTTAAAAACGTTCTGAAGAGGATTTAGAGAACCATGTTTTAGGAATAAAATTTAAGAAAAAATTTAGAAGTATGCTGAGAAAAATGGATAATTTTCAAAATGATACTCTTTCATTTGTTTCATGGAGTTTCACCCTCAGAACAAGAAATAATTGTCCTCTTTCTCTCGGAGAAGGAAATGGCAACCCACTCCAGTGTTCTTGTCTGGAGAATCCCAGGGACGGGGCAGCCTGGTAGGCTCCCGTCTCTGGGGTTGCACAGAGTTGGACACGACTGAAGCGACTTAGCAGCAGCATTCTTTCTCTCTGGGAAGAAAATACTTTATGCTTTTATCACATTATTTTGTGTGTGTGTGTGAAGGAACGTTAGCATTTATTTTTTTTTCTTTTATTTAACTGGAGGCTACTTACTTTACAATATGGTAGTGGTTCTCCCATACATTGACATGAATCAGCCATGCGTGTACATGTGTTCCCCATCCTTATCACATGGTTATCTTGCATTTTCAGATTTCTTTCCCAATTGCCTCTAAACTTTATAAAACTTGTTTTACATATATTTTACTTTGCCAAAAGTAAAAATGACTAAAAATGAACGTGAATTAATTTTTGTTAAAGATTTCATGGAAGTGTTTAAGTATAGGAATGGGCAAAGGTTGGCCAACGAGCAAAAAGTGTTTTTCCAAGCATTTAAGACCTACTTGGGCAAAAGATGAAAAGAAACAGATGGGAACCTCAAAGCTGGCTTGTCTAAGATGAAGGTGCACTTGGAAATAAAATAATTTTGATCAAGAATGAAAGGTCAATGTCTAACTGTATCTTGCATGATACTGAAGAAACTGTGCTTAATAAAGTTTGTGCACGACCTGAAACTGAGGGCTAGCTAATGCATTTCCTGAAACAATCCAGGTCTCAAAGGATCTTCAAAGGCTGGAGACGAGACTCAGCATGGAGTAAACTCAGGGTGCTACAGCCAGATTAAAGTGCAACTGAAACACAGGAAGGCGGGTGGAGGGTGGAAAGGCCCAGCGAGCTTTAGTTGACAGCACACTCAGCGCAGCACACGGCGACACAGCCGTGAAGAAGCCTTCGGCCGCAGCAGAAGACGGCATACCGGAAAGAGGGAGGGGCCACCCTGCACCAGAAAGCTGTCAGGACACAGCCAGGGGAGTGTCACTCAGTTAGGGTACTGGCCAGTGATGACTGCACCCAGAGAGCAGTGAGCGAGGTATGACGGAGACCTTTGAAGGGAAGCCACATAAAGGACGCTGCACGAACTACAGGTGTTTAGAGAAAAGACAGCTCAGCAGTGCGTGCTGACCACTGTCCCAGTCACCTGAAGGAGGTCACGCGGAAGACACAGTTTCACACCGTCCAGAAAAGGACGACAGAGGACTAGATGGCTGGGTGGCATCACCAGCTCGATGGACATGAGCTTGAGCAAGCTCCAGGAGATGGTGAAGGACAGGGAGGCCTGGCGCGCTGCAGTCCATGGGGTCGTAGAGAGTCAGACACGACTGAGCGGCTGAACAGCGGCAACAAAAGGCCACTATGAAAGCTGAAGAGACAGGTGACGACTTAACAGCACTGGGATCTTCCCAAAATCCAGACCATGTCAAAGGCAGAATGACGGGCTGCCTCAGGAGCTAGGAGACTGCTACCATTCAAAGACAGGCAGACCTGTAATCTGACAGGGATGCTGTGGGAAGGTGTAACGGTGTCTTTCCAACTGGGGACTCTCCTCACCATTCTTTCAACCTGTCATGCACTTTTAGAAGTTCAAGACGCTTCTGGAAACGGCAGTAGGACAAATCAGAAGCAGCAGAAAGAAATGAGAAGACTGACTAAAGAAGGAGAGAAATCTACATCAGAGAGGTTAGCGTGACAGATACGCTCAGGAACCAACAGCCTCAGGCAGTTACAAGGATCTGGAACAGTTTTGTGGTGTTCCGATAGAGTAAATCATACACACATCACGAACAGAATCAGTGTTTCCTTAAATTTCTTTTTCTTTCACAACTGTTTTCTTATCTTTGTGTTTTGGATGTGCCATGTGGGATCTTAGTTCCCCAACCGCGTTTGAACCTGTGCCCCTGCAGTGGAAGTGCAGAGTCTTAACCACTGGACCACCCGGGAACTCCCTTAAACTCCTTTAAATATCGTCAACAATATTAAAGTGATACATTTCCACTGCCTATCTTCCCGGACAGAAGCATCATCTTACCCAGTATGTGAGGAGTACACTTTTTGCTCCCACTTGTTTCCAGAAAAGGCAATGTGTCTTGTGTTCATGATGACAACATGATCCCCACAGTCACCTGGATTTAAAAGAACAAAGAAAGAATAAAGGATTTTGGTTGAAAAATCTTGACTTTAAGAAAAATTGCATTTGGTTATTTACAAAGCTTCCCAAAGTCCAAAGAACACATCAGTGAATATGAAGCATGTCTGCAACATCGAAATCCTTGAACAGACTGGTGTTTTTCTTTTATATAACATCTCAGTATAGAGGAGTTGGCTAGACGTTCGGAAAATCGCAACACTGGAAGGTAGAAGAGAATCTGGGAAAGAGCCAATAGCAACCTAGGTCTTTGAAAGCCAAACTACTGCTACTCTTATTATCTTTGGCCATTAATGATTACACTTCGTTAAAATGTAATAATTATACTTTAATAATAATTATACATTGCCACTTTTAACTATCTAATATAAATTTCCCCTTAAAAATAAAAGAGAAAAAGAACAATATGCATATAGATGAAAAGAGGTGTATTTTACCAGGAGGTAAACTGGAAACACATGTAGAACATCTCAATCGTTATCCATTTCAAATTCAGAGAAGACAGTATTATGCTCTCATGCTTAACTACTAACCCAAGGCTTTTTCCAATCACATTTAACTAGTTAAGTATCTTTCAAACTGGAAAAAAAAAATTAAAGTTTGGTAAACAGTTTTCAGAAATAGGAATTGAGTTTATTTACAAAAATTTATCAGCTTAGATTTCTAACCTTATTTGATTTCTTTTTATAATATCGGGCTAAATGGCCAAATAAAATTCAAACTAATTAAATCAAGGGGAAAACTCAAAGACTCATGTGAGGAAATCTAAGGCCTCACCGTGGATCCACGGTCTCCTTCCTCCTTCACGACGTACAGCATTGCTTTTATGTACTGACCTTATAGGATTTGGTTTGAGAAATGTCTGAAAAACAGCTGTTCCAATTGAGTGATAAATAGCAGAAGTTTGGCTTTGGCTTTTATGCTTGTTTCCAGCCGTGATGCACAGATATCCAAATGCCTACTTCAGTTTCTTTTTCTTCTTTTAGTATCCCCGAACTCCTGCATGGCTAACATGACAGATGATCATGGAAGTCACCGCAAAACCCACGGAGTAGAAAGACACTGTGATAGGAACAGGGGTGTTGTTCCAACTTACTGCTGGTACGTAAACATTAACTCCTAAAAGAGTAAGTATTCTAGATATCAGTTCAGTTCAGTTCAGTCGCTCAGTCGTGTCCAACTCTTTGCGACCCCATGAATCGCAGCACGCCAGGCCTCCCTGTCCCTCACCAACTCCCGGAGTTCACTCAGACTCACGTCCATCGAGTCCGTGATGCCGTCCAGCCATCTCATCCTCTGTCGTCCCATTCTCCTCCTGCCTCTAATCCCTCTCAGCATCAGAGTCTTTTCCAATGAGCCAAGTCTTCGCATGAGGTGGCCGAAGTACTGGAGTTTGAGCTTTAGCATCACTCCTTCCAAAGAACACCCAGGGCTGATCTCCTTTAGGATGGACTGGTTGGATCTCCTTGCAGTTCAAGAGACTCTCAAGAGTCTTCTCCAACACCACAGTTCAAAAGCATCAATTCTTCGGGACTCAGCTTTCTTCATAGTCCAACTCTCACATCCATACATGACCACTGGAAAAACCATAGCCTTGACTAGATGGATCTTAGTCAGCAAAGTAATGTCTCTGCGTTTCCATATGGTATCTAGGTTGGTCATTACTTTTCTTCCAAGGAGTAAGCGTCTTTTAATTCCATGGCTGCAGTCACCGTCTGCAGTGATTTGGGAGCCCAAAAAAATAAAGTCTGACACTGTTTCCACTGTTTCCCCATCTATTTGCCATGAAGTGATGAGACCAGATGCCATGATCTTCGTTTTCTGAATGTTGAGCTTTAAGCCAACTTTTTCACTCTCCACTTTCACGTTCATCAAGAAGCTTTTTAGTTTGTCTTCTCTTTCTGCCATAAGGGTGGTGTCGTCTGCATATCTGAGGTTATGGATATTTCTCCCGGCAATCTTGTGCTTCTTCCAGTCCAGCATTTCTCATGATGTACTCTGCATATAAGTTAAATAAGCAGGGTGACAATATACAGCCTTGACGTACTCCTTTTCCTATTTGGAACCAGTCTGTCGTTCCATGTCCAGATCACAATGGTGTGATCACTCACCTAGGGCCAGACATCCTGGAATGTGAAGTCAAGTGGGCCTTAGAAAGCATCACTACGAACAAAGCTAGTGGAGGTGATGGGATTCCAGTTGAGCTGTTTCAAATCCTGAAAGATGATGCTGTGAACGTGCTGCATTCAATATGTCAGCAAATTTGGAAAACTCAGCAGTGGCCACAGGACTGGAATCATTCCAATCCCAAAGAAAGGCAATGCCAAAGAATGCTCAAACTACCACACAATTGCACTCATCTCACATGCTAGTAAAGTAATGCTCAAAATTCTCCAAGCCAGGCTTCAGCAATACGCGAACCGTGAACTTCCAGATGTTCAAGCTGGTTTCAGAAAAGGCAGAGGAACCAGAGATCAAATTGCCAACATCTGATGGATCATTGAAAAAGCAAGAGAGTTCAAGAAAAACATCTATTTCTGACTTATTGACTATGCCAAAGCCTTTGACTGTGTGAATCACAATAAACTGTGGAAAATTCTGAAAGAGATGGAAATACCAGACCACCTGACCTGCCTCTTAAGAAACCTATATGCAGGTCAGGAAGCAACAGTTAGAACTGGACATGGAACAATAGACTGGCTCCAAATTGGAAAAGGAGTGCGTCAAGGCTGTATATTGTCACCCTGCTTATTCTAGATATAACTAGGAGCAAAAACCTTCAGTGCTTTCTATGACGATGTTCTAGGAGCGAGCTGAAGAACAAATGTGCGATTAACACTGTGAAATTTAAATGACATTGTTAACATCTGAAATAGACTGACGCAACTGAATAGTAAGAAGGAAAAATACTTTAGCTGGGTAACTTTAAGAAGAGCATTTTAAATTTTTTCCCCTAACAAATTCTTAAAAGATTTAAATAAACAGTGCAAAACAGAACACTAGAGATCAGATTAGTTGAATTGCTTGAATTGTGTTTGAATTGGGAACATTCACAATATTAGCTTTAAGAACTGTGTGAAGCTTTTATTTGATTTCATTCCATGTGCACCAGAAATATTTTAGCATGATCTGATAACTTCAGATCATCCTAAAGAATGGTTTCCCTCTGCTTCTTTTAAATGCTCATATAGTCTTCCTCACCTAATTAACTTGTGGACAAGAAAAGAATGGAGTTCTCACGAAGAGTAAGTCATAATGCTGAAGTCACCAAGGGCCCTGCCTTTTCATTCATCAGCAAGAAATGAACATGTTCACAAAGCACCCGTGTCCCCAGCTCAGGAGGGCAGCTCCAGTTAGAAGGGAGTGCGTGTAAAGTGGTTCAAAGACCGTATACTCACATACCTGCACGTACACAGAGGCCCACTGGGCTTGGTGAGGTGCTGTGGCAAACCAACTTTCCCTTCACATGGTTGTTTTTTTCTTACGGAAACTGTGGTTTGGGTCAAGATGGAAATGCCATGGAATTAGAACGACGTGCTCCTTTCACAAAATTGGGGAGAAGATGGAATCAGCAGTAGCCACATAACTCTTTTTCAAGTACAGCACTTATCCATCCACTGAATTAAAGTTCTGCTGGCTTTCCTGGCGGCTCAGACAGTAAAGCGTCTGCCTGCAATGCGGGTTCAATCCCTGGGTCGGGAAGATCCCCTGGAGAAGGAAATGGCAATCCACTCCAGCACTCTTGCCTGCAAAATCCCATGGATGGAGGAGCCTGATAGGCTACAGTCCACGGGGTCGCAAAGAGTCGGACACGACTGAGTGGCTTCACTTTCCTCACAAGTAAGTCATCACTGCAAAAGCACTCCTTGCGCAGTGCAGAGTGAACACTTGGCCAGAAGGCAGACAAGCCTTGCTGCCAGGCCGTTCTTTCCTAGGAATGGAGGACAGCTTTTCTATGAAATCAGAAATTTATTTTTAAGACTAAACTGTATTTTTGTTTCACTGTATGTAATATTCGACTTTTGTCAGCAGAAGTTTGGACTTTTCACGTCCCGAAGTGAAGTGAAGTGAAGTCACTCAGTCGTGTCTGACTCTGCGACCCCATGGACTGTAGCCCACCAGGCTCCTCCGTCCATGGGATTCTCTAGGCAATACTGGCCATTTCCTTCTCCAGGGGATTTCCCCGACCCAGGGATCAAACCCATGTCCCTAAGATGTCACTAAAATCAGAATTTAAACTGCAAAAAAAAAAAAACAAAAAACAAAAAAACCAAAACTTAAACTGCAAGCAGTTTTAAATTTACAAATATGTTGTTTGAGGTGTTTTTCTAACATTTATTGGTTTAATCAGCATTTATTATGTATGTTTTCTGTGCTTATAAATATTATAGACATGTTTACTTGAAAACTGACACACAGTTTCCCAGAAAAACAATATTACAAATGATGCCACATATACAGGAAGAGCTATAAAGGGCAGCGTTCAGGTGTGGCAGTGACATTGAGGTCACACTGGAGAATATTCTTAGGAGACATATGCTAAAGTATTTAGGGGGAGATACACTGATTATCATTTATTTTCAAGTGATTGAGTAAAAATAACATGGTAAAATACTGTGTCATCTAGGTGGATATAGAGAAATTCACTGTACTATTCTGACCTTTTCTGAAACTGAACATTTTTATAAGACAAGTGAGAGAAAAAGTAGAAGACTGAGCAGTGGAAAAAAGGGAAGAAGAAAAGGCAGACATTTCACAGAATGGGAAACGGCAAACAGGCCAACATATGCATGAAGATACTGACCTCCATGTGCAATTAGGAAAATGCAAATTAAAACCACAGAGCGCGTCCCAGCTACCAAGGCAGAATGTTACTCAGATGAGGAACAATGAAAACCTCTGCATATGAAGACTGACCAGGCTCCTGTGCATCTCTGAACCCAGTAATTCCTGTCCTACAGACAGACCTCAGAGAAACTCTTCCACATGTGTCCTGGGAAAACGGTACAAGAATATTGCTAGCAATGTTGTGTGTAAGAAACAAAAAAAGGAGGTAAACCAGCCAAATGCTGAGTGAATGGATATTTATTTCATCATTACTATTATTAATTGTCTTAAAGGTATTATCTATATTTATATACAGATAGATGAATACATCCCTATCCATCTATACACATCTTTGTATATTTCATATTTCAAAACAAAGTTAAAACTCAGTTGCAAAAAGCACTGTCGACAGGCCAAGCAAGATGAAGAGTAAGAACTGACACCTGGGCCTTGCAGGGTGGACAGGGAGTGCCTAGGAAAGTGAAGTCAATCAAAACTACCTGGGCTAAGCGGAAGGCTTTCAGTGCGAAAGCAACTGTTTTTTGTTTTGGAAAAAGGATATGGAAAAGCAAATTTGTTAACTCAAAATAGTGAAAAATAACTTTCCATACCTAACTAGCTATATATATCTCTGAAAGAAAGTCTTTAGAAGAGAGGGCAAGCTTATCTGTGTCTTTTCAAAAGCTCTCTATTGAAACGCATGTTGACATGTAGAGACGTGCCAAAGAGTGAGCGTTTAAAGTCCAAGTCAGGACATTTCTGAGAGTGAAAGGAAGAGCTACTGATAGTTTTTCTGGGACAATGGCATAAAATGGGACTGTTTCAGGTGAAATGGTCTGTGTGGTTTTCCTCTGAAGAAGCAAGATTCATTTTAGTGCCCCAACAGGATCTCGGCGAAGATGGAATAAGGGATCTTCAAGGCAAAAATACCCAGATCCTTAGAGCAGTCCAAACATCTTCAAAATTCTGTCCTCACATGAAAACTGCATCTACCGACAGGTCTGAAATGATACTCACTCAGTTGATGGTAGACAGGCTTATGCAGTCCTTGAAGTCTAACTGATGCCAGGGCAGCAAGCTTGCCAGGGGGCTGCATCTTCCCATCTAGGAGATACCAAACTCGGGCAAAAGTGGCCCATTGCTTAAGAGATGGAAGAGGAAACAAGGGAAAGTCTCATTAAATGGGAACACCTGAGTTTATTATATACCATTGCACATAATCTACAGTTAATGTCAACAATTACGACGAAAAGGATCCCATCGTTAGACAACTTTTTTCATTTCTATTTCTGGAGAAAGCGGACCTTTCCTCATTCTTCTGCAGAGATTAATGCAGTCATTCTTCCTGCCTGCTTTTCTATTAGCAGCATGGATTACGCTTTATTAAAAACATTCCAAAGATATTATTTCCTTTTACAGTTTGTACTTTTCGTACCATGTACAATAGAATGGAGGGTTAATGAGAAAGCAGAAATTGTTTCTGAAGGTCTTCAAAAATACTTTGAGATCAGAAGATGCGTTACACTGAAAGAAGAGTGGCCAGTATTTAGGAGTTTAACTCTAGTGAAACAAAGTGTGAAAAAGGGTTAGTCGCTCAGTCGTGTCTGACTCTTTGCAACCCCATGGGCTGTAGCCCGCCAGGCCCCTCTGTCCATGGGATTCTCCAGGCAGGAATGCTGGAGTGGGCAGCCATTCCCTTCTCCAGAGCATGTTTCTGACCCAGGGATTGAAGCCAGGTCTCCTGAATTGCAGGCCCATTCTTTACCATTTGAGCCCCCAGGGAACTAGCAGAAATGAAGCTGGAGAAGCACAGATGGATGATACTGAATAAACTTACATTTCAAAAACCTGCCTTAGACTGACACCTAAGGCTGCCGCAGGGTTTCTGCAGTGTCTAACACTGCCTTCAAACGCTAAGACAATCACAGGCCAGAAAGATCTTGATCAGATCCTTTCTCTGCGGAAACACACAAGCTGCCAAACAATGTTGGAGAAAGTATTGGTGCAACTAGGCTGGCTGGCTTCATCTTAAATTGAGCCACCACAAGCCTCTAATGGGTGACACTGCTTTCCCATCTGTGTTTCCCTGTTCTCATTTCTCTAGTCTCCACCCTACTCCCCTTGTGTATCTCTCATCAGGTTTATCGCTATTTTCATATGTTTTGATGCCCCTGTAAAGGGTATTGCATTTTTAATTCAAATTTCTGATTGTTGCTAGCATACAGAAATACACTTCATTTTTATATTTTGGTCTCATATACTGCAACCTTGCTAAAGTCATTTATCAGTTCTAGTAACTTTTTGTAAATTCCCTTTTTTCCACAGATGATCCTTTTCTTTGCAAATAAGGAGAGCTTCTAGCCCACATACTTTCCATCTCTCTCTCAGCATATGAACTAAAAAAAAAAAATTCAGTTGTCTGCAGGAAATCTTGTTTCTTCAATAAATTGCAAATAAAAAAAGATAGGACAGGAACCCGTTATTAAGAGACTTAAAAAAAAAACACCTCAGCAACTTACTGTACTTTGGATCCCATTCCAAAGAAAAAACCATAAAAATATTCTGTATTAATATTTATATAATATATATGTGAGAAAATTGGAAATATACTGAATAATTGATATTAAGGAATGGATATGAAATTTTCACTTAGCTTTGATAAACGGTAATGGGGTTAAAAACATCTTTATCTTATAAAGGACGTACCGAAGCATTTACTGACGACATAAGCAAATGAGGCGCAGATTGAATGACACCGACTGTGAGCCTCGGAAACTGGGTGATGCCCTGCTTTCGTATCTGACTGAGAGTATCCATGATAAAGTTAAAAAACAAACAGCTACTCCTGACCTCCATTCCTTACCAATGGCTGCCTCATCTCTTCCCTTTTCCTGGCAGTAAACTCTTGCAGAGCTTTGTCTTTGCTCCAAATCTCTCTCCTCATTCCTCCTTCAGAGCTTCCCCTGTGGCTCAGCAGTAAAGAGCCTGCCTGCCAACGCAGGAGGTAGGGCTCGATTCCCGGGTCGGGAAGACCCCCTGGTGAAGGAGAGCGCAATCCACTCCAGTGTCCTTGCCTGGAGAATCTCATGGCCAGAGGAGCCTGGCAGGATGCAGGCTGTGGGGTCGCAAAGGAGGCGGCACAGCTTAGGGACTAAACAGCAACCGAAACAATGCTTTCTTCAACCTGCCCCAGCCGGGCTTCCCATACCCCAGCCGCACACTGTTGCCAGCGTCACCATAGCCGTCACATCACGAAATCCCTCGGTCAATTCTAAGTCTGTGACATGGTTGATCATTCCCCTCTCCTGGGTGTTCATTCTTCACTTAATCTCTGCAACACCACTGTCCACCCCCATTCACCCATCATGCTGATTCTGTCTCTTGCCTCTGAAAGGCTGGTATGTTCCACAACTGTTCTTGGTCCTCCTCTCTTCTCTTTACTTACTTCCTCAAAGACTTCATCCAGGCCATTTGTATGCTTATGACTTAATCTCCAGCTTGGACCTCTTTTCCTGACTCCTGAACTCTTTGAGACCCTATGGACTGCATCCTGCCAGGCTCCTCTGGCCATGGGATTCTCCAGGCAAGTATACTGGAGCGGGTTGCCATTTCCAGGGGATCTTCCCCATCCAGGGATCAAACCCACGATCCCTGCATCTCCTGAACCAGGAGGCTGATTCCTTTACCACTGAGCCACCTGGTAAGCCTCCTGAACTATACACTTGTATTCAACGGCCCACCTGGCATACACGCTATAGTGTTTTTAAAATTGCATGTAACAGAAGACCAGTTTTTCCCCAAGGCATTACAGACCAATACTCTGATAGGAAAAAAAAAAAAAAAAAAAAAAACCAACAAAACCTTGATAAGGCAATTAAAATGCTGCCCCAACGTCAAACTGCTCCAGTTCTTTTTAATGGTTAACTTTAATTCCTGTATCTCTTTCATCAGGGGCAGGTAACAAAGAGTTCAAGGACGGAATCTCACCTGGGGCAGGACCAGGCTAAGAGGCATCTTAAAGCAACATATCCAAAACCCAACCCTGCTCTTCCTCTGAAACCTGCTTCAGTCCCAGCCTTCCCTGTCTCAGCTGATGGACGCTCCCTTCGGTTGTTGAAACAAAAAAACCTTGGATTAGTCCTTGGTTTTTTCTGCTGCTGTCGGCCACACAGTCCTTCCGGAAATCTTACCGGTCCCACCTTCACACGGAACGTGACCAGTTTTCACCACTACACAGCAACTGAGCCTGGCTCGCGCCCCCGGCATGTCTAGCCTGGATTATTGCGGCAGCCTCCAAACAGATTCTTTGCTTCTGTAGTCCACCAATTCCCATTTCTAAACAATTCGGTCTTAACTCAGCAGTCGGATACTCCTTGTAACACTTAAGACAGATCAGGTTACTTGGCTCAAAACCCTCCAAAGTGAAAGTCGCTCAGTCGTGTCTGACTCTCTGCGACCCCACAGACTATACGGTCCATGGGATTCTCCAGGCCGGAATACTTTCCAGGGGATCTTCCCAAGCCAGGGATCAAACCCAGGTCTCCAGCACTGCACGCAGATTCTCCACCATCTGAGCCAAGGAAGCCCATTGAACTGCATACCTGCGCTGAATCGCTCAGTCGTGTGCGTCTTCTCTGCGACCCCATGGACCGTAGCCCACCAGGCTCCTCTGTCCGTGGGATTCTCCAGGTAAGAACGCTGGAGTGGCTGCCATTTCCTCCTCCAGGGGATCTTCCCCACCCAGGGGTCGCACCTACGTCTCGCGTCTCCTTGCATTGGCAGGCTGGCTCCCCACCAGCTGAGCCACGCGGGAAGCCCAAACCTCACCTTCCCCCGCCCCACGGCGGCCCTTATTTTGCACAAACTCTTCCAGTGGTCCACAGTGCCCTCGGAGATCCACCTGATTAGCTCCCTGACTGTCGCCCTAACACCGCTCCGGGGTGCGGGGAGACCAGAGCAGGGGGCTGACTGAAAGCGCCGAAGTAGGGGCACCGAGAGCGCCTCACGAAGTGGTCAGCTGCGACCCTCGTCTGCGCTTTATCGCCGCATCTCCGGGCCTAGGCGCCTGGCTCCCCATCCGCCTCGGCGGCGCCAAGTCCGGCCGCCTCCCTCCACAGTGAGGAAGCCCGCCACGCCGGGAGCGCAGCCTCACCTGCGGCGCCCTGGACAGACTCGCCATGCTCGCGAGCGGCGGCCCCGCGCTTCCGCCAGGGCCCGGGGCCGCCGCGCATCACGGCCCGGCGGGAAACGCGCGGAGCTGCGCGGGACGGTTCCTAGGCCAGCAAGCCTTCGTCTGCTTCTCCGCGTTTCCCACGTCTCTTCCCGGCTTCCCACCACAACCATTCCGTCAGGAAGCCAGCACACGATGCGGTAATTGAGAGAACAGCCCCCGACAGCCACTCGCCTGCTGGAAAGGGTGCGGAAACCGACGGCGGGCGGGCCGTTTCCCGCCGAGCCGAAGAGAGCGCGCCGGAAGTGCTTCAGGCGCGCGGGCGGTTTGGACGGACGCGGGCGCCTGCGGTGACCGCGCGCGCGGAGGGATGGATCGGTACCTGCTCCTCGCGGTCTGGGGCGAGGGGAAGGCCGCGGCGGCGGCGGGCCCGGGCCGTGGGCCCGAGGCCTCGCGCGTCGAGGGCCCCGGGAGGCCGCCGGGTAGGCGCCGAGCGGAGAAAGCGCGGGAGCGGCTCGCGGGGCGGAGAGCACTCTGGGGACCGGGTTTTCCTGGGGAGGGCGGGGCGGAGGGACCGCGGGGAGCCGGGCGCCGTCAGGTCGGGGCCGAGGAAGGTGCTGCCCGCGCGCAGGACAGGGCCAAGGTTCCGGGTGCCGCACGCCCGCGCTCAGAACTTGCAGACACAGTTAAAAAGTTCTCGGGGCCTTGGAAATGGAATTTCTGCTCTTGAGACGTATATGCAGTCAATAGGCAGTTCTGCCTCCTGTGTGCCAAGCGCGAGTCAGACGGAAAGCAGCGAGATGGAAAGGGCTCTTGCTCTCCCGGAGTGTACATCCTCACAGGAGGAGGCATTCCGCACGCGGAATAAGTTAAAATACAAGCGACAGATTTAAGACGATTCTGACCGTTTTTGCACCCTTTTTGATGCCCCCATCTGGAATCGGTTGCAGTTTATTTAGTTTGTTTTGATGGAGAGGTCTTTTGAGGAGGAAGTATATGTTTCTGTGTACAGAGTATTGTAACAGGATTTCCCATCCCATTGGTTTAAAAATTATTTGGTGGAGGGAGATTTTGGATTTGTGTTAACTGGCAAGCATGTGCAAACCGGGAACTTACCTATTCTCTCTGCTTGCTTTGGATTTATTATATTAAACTTGGAACAGAGTGTAGACCTTTTATGTATCGTATGTTGTTCTGGAGAGGCTCTGATGGTGAAATTGGAATTGGTTTACGTTGTGTAATTCTTGAGCCCAGCTGAGTTTGATTTTTCTTTCTCAGACTTAAGAGCAGCAAATGTTTATCGTCTCCTGAAAAGAAGCATTAGTGCTTCAATTAGTCCAGAAGATAGTACTTTCCCCGGTAAGTACAACATAAACCCTTCTTTTCACTGGCGTAGCATTTGTATTGGAAATAAATTTAATTAGTTTGCTAACGTGAGAGTCCAAAAAACATTTGTTTTTTTTTCTTTGTTTGCTTTTGGGGGGGTATTAATAATGTCATTTAATATTTTAGCTAAATGTATTTACAGGAAGATATTAGTGCAAAGCTATAATGCATTACCAATTAACACAGAATATATAAATATTTCTGTAACAAATTTTATATAACACAGGATTTCTGTGTTATATAAAAATTTCATATAGCAGAAATAATACAAATATTAGACTAATTTAAAACTCCAGTCTCTTTTGGCACACTCCTTTACTTATTGTTACAAGATTAAAAAAAAATATGAATACACATCATTTGTCCACTACTATATTACATTCTCTGTCTTTAGCTCAACAAGAAGCACTTGTTGACTGGGTGCAAGTCCTGGGGATAGGGAGCCAGAAAAAGAAATACAGGAAAAGGAAAAGGGGAAAATTGCCTTCCTTCATTTACTGATGCTTGGAAGTTATGAAGTTGTTATGAAAATTATTTTATATTCTCATCTTGAGCTTTGTTCCCTTTATGAGATTTGCTTGCCATCTTTAGCTTTGTGTAAAATAGAGTAACATGGCTTTATAAGGAGGATGTATGATTGTGTTCTGAGTACAAATACGTTATTAATGTTCTTATAGCCATCTCCTTAACTTTTCTTTTTTTTTAATTCTTAGTTCTTACTAATTCTCTTAAAAGCACTTCATAATTGTCATCCTTTCTCCATTCTTATCTGCTTGAACTTCCTCAAAATCTTTGACTTTTTTGATCACCCTTTGCTTTGGAAATATTTTCTCTCCTTTGGTTTCTTTCGGCATTATATAGATCCAGTTATTACTTCTTTGGTCGTCACCCTCTTTTTGTCTTTCCCTTGCTTGGCCTCTGTCTGAGAGTAGAGATGCCGGAACAGGTCTGGAAGCTGAAGGGAGTTTCTGGAGGCGCCAAGGAGAGTGTGCCTGTTCTCATGACTGAACGCTCTGTTCCTTTCTGTTTCGTTCATCAGAGAACCTCTCTTGAGTTTCAGCTGCCATCTTTGGGGAATTAGTTCTAATGTCAGTGTGCTTCCCTATCCTGTTTGCCAAATCCTGGTAGTGCTCATTAATTTTGCAAGTTGGTATAGTCTAAGGTAGTACTACCATTATTACAACGGGGTTTTGGTGGAAAATGACATGATCAGTGAAGGACATGTGGTTAGTTGCCTGAAAGATTTTGCAAAGTGAGAATATTTTGTGAAAGGTGGACACATGGGGCTTCCCTGGTGGTCCAGGGGTTTAGGCTTCGCCTTCCAGAGCAAGGGGTGTGGGTTCAGTCCCTGGTCAGGAAGCTAAGATAAAAAAACCAAGACATAAAACAGATGCAATGTTGTAATTTTAAGTTCAATAAAGACTAAAAAAAGCATTGGATACATGTGTCTGGAATGCCAAAGGAGCTGGAGAAAGATGATGGAATCATCAATATATAGATGTCAGTTTCAGCCATGAAGAACGATGGGATTGTTTTGGAGAGTGAGAAGAGCAGAAAATCTTGAAATGAATTCCAAGGAATTCATTTTTGAAAGGATCTGAGCACCAGCTTTTAAAGAAAGATAGGTTTCCCACAGAAAGCAAGTGTTTTCCAGAGAAAACAGTCAAAGGTGTCATTTTTTTATTCCTTTCTTAGTCTTAACGTTGAGAAGTCAAGTACCAATAGGACTAAAAACCTAGATTTAGAAACATGTCAGCCGTTGGTGACCTTGGTGGGTGTAATTCAGTGGCATGCTGGGACAAAAGAACAGATTACACTGGATTCCGAAAGGAATAGAAAAGGTACGTAGGAAATAGAGACGGCCAAGAGTAGACAGTGCTTTCAGAAAGTCCATCTTCCTGGAAAGTAAAGAGAGACATAGTGGCCAACTAAAAAGGGGAGATGAATTTAAAGGTGATTCAAAAAAATAATTTGAGAAATACTTGTGCATATTTAGATGTTGATGGGAAGGAAATGGTGGAGAAGGAGAGATCAAAGATGCAGGGAAGTCAGCAGCCTGGTGTCCCAGTGGAAGTTGGGGGGTAGCCTTGGTCGGAAGGGTGGTGCCTCTTACGTGTCAACAGGGAAGAATGAGGAAAGGCCTAATGGAGACGCAGGAAGGGTGGCCTGTTTATTACCTAATGGCTTCTATTTTCTTAAGGAATTAGGAGGTAAAGTCTTCTGGAATTTTGGCAGAAATTGGTCATAAGATACCAATTTGGTAAGAAATTGGTAATAAGATGCACTTAGCATCTTTCCTAACTTCTATGAGGTAAACCACAGTTACCATATATCTCCTTCCCCCTCCTTTGAATCCGATTTCTGTACGTTGCTCTAAAGTTTTCACTGATCTTCTGACTCGTACCCTGTGGTGACCCTTAATTTCGTATCTTCATGTAACATTCCAGTCTCCAAGGAGATCATCTCCGTTTCAAAGCCATAGTTATTCTTTATCTTCTCTCTCTTTAGTAAGGCTGAACCAAACCTTCATGATCTTTAGGAGGGAACCGTTTTCCCTAAAATGCTTTGCATTTCTTGGTATTATTCAGTAGTAATTGAGTGGGTGTATTTTCCAGCATCCTTAGATTTTAAATGAAGGTTAAAAATAACGATGTAGACTATGAACTGCGATGAACTAAAGCAGAGTCTTCGTAGAGAGCGGACCATTTCGCTCTTCAGGCAGCTTTTCCTGTTTGAATTTCCATATTTCCTATATATGTGTATATACACACACACACACATACACACGTATATATAACTTAGAGAACTGTGTAATGTGCATCAAAGCTGCACAACTCTCAGCATACATGCTGTGACATCTGCTCGTCTGTGGCATTCTTTGCTTCTAATCAGTATGATTTTGCTTTCAAGCCTGTTCAGTGGGCGGTATACCTGGTTCCAGGAAGTGGTTCTTTGCAGTTCAGGCAATATGTGGATTTTATCAGGTAATATAAATAAGAAAATGGTACCTGGTGAATGTCTTTGTTAATACAAATAAACCCACGAACCCATTACTTAATGCAGTCTTTCGATCTGTTAGTTTTGTAGTTCACACTGGGAAGAGATACATTTTGGTGCAGAGAAAGATGACGTCGAAGATGTTCTCCAGACAAATATGGAAGAATGCTTGAGTGCTGTTGAGTGTTTTGAGGAAGAAGATAGCAATAGCAGGGACTCATTATCCTTGGCTGAGTATGCTTGCATGCGTCCTTTAACGTCTTCACAGTATTTGACATTAGATTGTATTTTAGCCGTGAGGGTGAGGATTTGATATGTTAGCGGTTACAGTGAGGCAATTTTACGTAATTAAAAATTTCAGCTCTTATTTTGGAAGATGGGTAGTTTGGGCCTTTAATTTTGATAAAATTCTTTAAAATGCACAAATTTGTATCTGAAAATGTTTAGCTTCTTAAGCTTACTTATTTGTAGGAGTCATAAAAAGTGGTAATTAATGTGTCACTTGCTTGAAGAAAAAGTCTGCTTGATGTTAAATTCCAGGCGCTTGAATAGAAACTTTGTTTAAGGGGAGTAGCCAGCGTTCACACCACAGTGTCGCTTTCATTTTGCTTTTGAAGCTGAAATGCGTCTCTTCAGTTTGTGTGTCCTCAGCGTCTCGGGCACCTGGAGACCCAGAGCTGCTGAGAGTTGTATGGGTGATCGGATGCACTTTTGGGTTTTCTGAATTGTAGTTTGACGTATAGGGCGACTCAGGTGATGTGAGTTTTGGTCATTATTTTTTCTTCATGAAGTACACTCTCTCTGGTGGTGGTTTAGTCGCTAAGTGGTGTCCGACTCTTGCGATCCTGTGGACTGTAGCCGGACAGGCTCCTCTGTCCCTGGGATTCTCCAGGCAAGAGTACTGGAGTGGGTTGCCATTTCCTTCTCCAGGGGATCTTCCCGACCCAGGAATCAAACCCAGGTCTCCTGCTTTGCAGGCAGATTCTTTCCCAACTGAGCTACAGGGAAGCCCACTAGGCATTTTGGTCTTGTGTAATACTTCATTACAGAAACTGCTTTTGCTTATTTTAATATTCAAGTAGTATATTTCTATAAATTACTGCAGACTTCGAGTTTTCCTGCTGTCAAATCATATTTGTTTATGGTGATTAATGAGGGGAGACGTAGAAGTTTAGAAAGGGCATTGAAACGGAGGCTGGTGGAAGTGGTCCTGACCTTGGGCCAGAAAGGGCATTGAAACTGAGGCTGGTGGAAGTGGCCCTGACCTTGGGCCAGTGACTGAACTTGTCTGGGGTTTCCTGTCTCATCTGTAAAGTGCTGAAGGCCTTCGAGATGGTTTCTAAGCTGCCTTCTAGCCGTAGGGCTCTTGACCATTCCATGTTTTCTCACCACTGTCGAAGATGGTGAGTGCAAAAACAGTCGTTTCCATTAAGTGACTTAATAACTGTTTCCACAAGAGGGAGCTTGAAAACTGCACTTTACCATAAGAGGCCTTAAGTTTTTTAAACAATGGTGAGTTTATAATAAAGGATTCAAGTACCTTTATGCTGTATAATAGGCTATTTTGAGAAAAATCCATTATTTGGATAAAACTAATAGATTTTTAATAGATTTTAAAGAATCGAAGGAGAGTGTCATGTTTTCCTGTCATCTGTTTTATGTCATTCAGAGAAAAGCAGTAGCCGTCTTTATTAACCACTTAGGAATACCTTACTTTGTAGGGTTCAGAAAAATGTTTAGTCTACTAGTTATAATTTATATCTAATGTACTAGATATAATTTAGGGAGGGTTTTTTCCCCCCTTGTTTGTTACTGTTGTTTGGGGAGTGTAGCTTAGAACTTGGATTCAGGGTTGAATCCTAGCTTTCATACCTACGACTGATGTGAACTTTAATTGAATTATTTAAAGTGAGGATAAAATAGTATTAAGAGCATTGCTTCATGGGCTTGTTATGAAGATCAAATGAGATAATGCTGACATACTTGATAGTGTCTGGCACAGAGATCCATTTGCTTAATATGACCCAATTATGACTATATATGACTTTTTTCCCCTACTTTCTCTTTTGTTTTAGCCTTTATGAAGAAGCTGCAGAAAGTTTGCATCAGTTATCAGACAAGCTTCCTGCTCCTGGTAATACCTTGTGGCTACTTTCAGTATTTGTATCTTACCTTACACGGTGTGTGAAGCAATGATAAACTCAGTCTTCATGCTTGTGTTCTCACTTCTGATTTTTAAATCCAAAATGAAGAATGATTTTTATCTGAAGTTGTGAAAAAAAATGCTCCACTACTTTAATAAAATACATTGTTGCAATATTAGCTTTTTAAATTGTTTTTATTTACTTAGACAAAAATTAGAACTTACAAAATTAAATACTCGTCTGTCTCCTTCTTCAGTTTTTACTGAAGAAGAATCTTTCTGCTGTCTACCATTGTTTTCCACAATGGTCTTTAGAACACTTGTCCCATGACAACTCCTGGAAGAAGAAATTCTGTAACGTCGATCATTTGGGTAGCATGCTTTCCTGGTGTAAAGTCAGCTATATATATTGTCACATAGAAAGTCATACAGGAAAAGGAGCCTTGACTCAATTTTTTTTATGCAGTTCATTTTTTTTTTTCTGTAATGGGAAGCGTATTTTATGAAATACTGTATTTATTCTTGAAACTGTATTTTATCTTAAATCTTTCTTAAGGTGAGTCAATTACTTGATTCATCAAAAATTTGATATACTTTGGCATCCACAAATACTTTTAAAGAGTTTTCTGAGTGTTTTCGTTATCGGAGGTCAGTTATTAAGCAGATATCTGCTGTGTCTGTTATGTGTCAGGCGTTGTACGGGGAGCTGAGTATAGAGTGGTAAATAAACTCTATGTGGTTATCATAAAGGGCTTCAGCTCACAGTCTAGTCCTTATATTCAGGATTGTATTTTAGCATAAAAGATCTTATATGGAAAATAGCTGAGTACATTGACAGATAAGCATCAGTTTTTTTCTATGAAGTTCAAAATATGAAATGTAGAGTTGCTGTTTTGGCAAATTGAAATGCTTTCATTGTCATACTTTTGTTTGGTTTCTGTTTGATTTTGATTTTTCTTATCCTTCAGTAAAATTTATCATTTTATAAAATTTAAAGTTTCATGAAGTTAACCTTCTTTCTTAGGAACCAGTGATACTGTCAGTATAATTGAGTTTTCTGAGTGTCTTATTGTTCTTTAAAAAGAGAAATAATTTATTTGCGCATCACAGTTCTACACTAACTCATTCCCTTTTGTGTAAGAAGATTAAGCATAGAAGAGCATAATGAACTGCACGTTTTTTTCCCTCTGTTCAGAGCAACAGTAGCATTGATGGGCTCACAGCGATGTGTTATTAACTGCTGGCACATAATTGGCAAGTGATTATAGCATAGTCCATTGTTTATGTGGCATATGCTAGCTGTTTCAAGACAAGATGGCTTTAAATCAAGTGATGAACACTTAAAAATTTCAGACTCCTGAAGATGTGTATTGTTTTGAAGAATTTCAGAAATTAAAGTTAAAATCCTCCTTCATCTTCTGAATAAACATAAAATTCAATTGTCCAGAATACTGTTTTGAGGCATTTAGGGTCTAACGTCTTTAAAAAGTTACATTTAATCAACTGTGCTCCAAAACAAAAATGTAAAAAACTTATAAAAATGCTTTTATTTCTTTCTAGGTAGAGCAATGATAGATATAATACTGTTGCCTTCTGACAAAGATCCTCCAAAACTGAGAGACTGTTTGCCTACTGTAGGAGCATTAAAACATTTGAAGGAATGGTATTCAGCAAAAATTACTATCGCAGGAGATCATTGTGAAATGTAAGCTATCTGTGCTGTTTGTTTTTACAGTTAACTTGCTACCCTGCTTTTAATAGACCCAGCATTTGAAGATTTTTTAAAATGTGACAATTTTATGGGATGGCCAAGAAACCAACATTTTATGGGAAAACTAAAACTTCTTGACCAACCCAATATGTCCTACTGCAGTTAGAGAATTTTTTCATTGAGAAGAACTTGGATTTCCCTTATTTCATCTTTATATTTCTCAGAAGTTTTAAGTTTTTAGTAAATATCATGGATACTGTTTTTGAACCATCATTGAGCATTCTTCTCCAAACACACTGCGTGTTTTTAGATAGGCCTGTATTGTCCAGTGGGCACTGTGATAATGCCGTGGGTGTGTGGATACACGGGGTTTATGATGTCATGTGTTTTTTGTTTTATGTGCAATGTAGAAATAAAGATATACTGTTGTGTTTTATGACACTTGAGTAAGGATCAACTGTGCATTAGTTTTGATCCTTAAATAGGTGTTGGATTTGTTCACTTCATGATTTTCTTCATTCAGCAACTGTTTATTGACCGCTGTCACTATGCCAAGCACAGCGGTATTTGCTGGGGAATTACAAAAGTGAGATCCGACCTTGTTCACTGACGTTCGGGAGGAGCCGGGCGCGTGGAGTCAGGGTAGTCTGTCAGTGCTGTTGAGGCGTTTCATGCAGAACTGCTGTGGGGACAGTTCAGGAAAGCAGCTCTTCTGAAGATGTGAACTCCATTCTTTCTGTCTGTATGTGTGTGTACATATGTGTGTATCTGACATGTTAAAGCCGGTAAGTAGCAATAGGAAAACCTAGTCATCTGCAGCATTAAGGATGAGTGTTCACAATTCATGGTGATGCTGAGATCGAATGAACATATGCTGGAAACTTCTCCAGAGACTGGTTTAATGGATGTTCTATAATATTAGCAGATAAAAGCAGAAATATAAAGTTTACGTTTTGCTTGTTTTGCTCGTAGTTAACTATAACCATCAAATCGAAGTCAAATTTAAAAGCCTGTATTGAATTGTCATGAACTTTTTATTTACAGAAATTATCAGAAAATTGCAGAATACCTTTCTGCTAATATTGTATCTTTTGAAGATCTCAGAAATGTTATTGATTCAAAGGAACTATGGAGGGGAAAGATTCAGATATGGGAGAGGAAGGTAAGTGGATTTCTGTTACCACAGTTTACAAGGCAGGCCTTTCAACTTTATTTACAACACAGATAATATAAATGAATCCTAACGAAAATGTACAATTTGAAGATGTTCTGGAAAAACACTTATCTAAGTAGAACTTCTTCATTAATAGAAATGTTCTGAATTTATGCTTATACAATAGCCCACTGGCTTCATGTTGCTACTAGAACTTTCTATGTGACTACTTCAAACACAGAACTGAATTTTTCACTTTATTTAAATTTAAATAGTCACTATGATTGTTTTGGGCACTGCATTTCTAGAATGTAACATTATTTTAAAACATAGCTTTTAACATTAGTTGAGTTCATGTTTGTCCAGGCTGCTTTATTTCATTGCATGTAAGTTGTATCCACGTTGAAATAAGTATTTCTGGTATTTGATGTATTTCAGTCTATTATGCTTAGTCGCTCAGTTGTGTCCAGTTCTTTGGGACCCCATGTACTGTAGCCCACCAGGCACCTCCGTCCATGGGATTCTCCAGGCAAGAATACTGGAGTGGGTTGCCATTCCCTTCTCCAGGGGATCTTCCTAATAACCTGGGGATCGAACCCCAGTCTTCTGCACTGCAGGCAGATTCTTAACCATTTGATCCATCAGGGAGGCCCCTGTGGTTCCAGAGAATGGGCTTAACATACTCTTGTGGGCTAGTGCAAGGCCAAGGAGAGCGTTTCATGGAAAATTCATGTGTAAGTTGAAACACGAATGATGTGTACGTAAATGGAAGAAATGCATTTTGATCCGAGGAATCAGAAATGAATTTATATATGGTTTTCCCCTCAACTTTTATGTTGCAATAAGATGTATTAATCTTCATAACTTAATTCATGATGTCTATAACTGTGCTGTCTTTGTTTCTTTTCAGTTTGGAAGTGAAATAAGTTTTCCTGAATTTTGTTTAAAGGGAGTCGCACGGAAGAATTTTAGTACATCTAATTTAAAAACTTGCTTTCTTAACAAAAAGTTAATACCATCAAAGGATAAAGATATTTTGCCAAAGGTAATCTGTGTTTGTTTTTGCAATCATCCATTCATAAATATTGTTATAAGATACATTTGAATCTTCAGTTAACTTAGCTAATATATGTGCTTAAGTGTGCTGATTCATACAACTTTTATTATAATTGTTCTTAAATTACAGTGTGTCATCAGCATTGAATGTTGGGAAAACTATCACTGTTTTAGATTCTTTTCAAAATGGAATGATCCTAATGTTAGGTCACTATAGGCCTGAAGCCACTTTACGTTTGAACTTTTGAGCTTTCTAGGATTCAGTTTGAAGGGAGCATGACACAGTGGAAAGAGGACAGGCTTTGATCTCTCTGTCTCTGTGTTCACACACAAACGCATGCTTCAGTTCAGGCACTCAGTCGTGTCCGACTCTGCGACCCCATGGGTTGCAGCACACCAGGCTTCCCTGTCTGTCACCAATCCCAGAACTTGCTCGAACTTATGTCAGTTGGGTTGGTGATGCCATCCAACCATCTCATCCTCTGTCGTCCCCTCTGCCTTCAGTCTCTCCCAGCATCAGGGCCTTTTCTAACGAGTCAGCTCTTGACATCAGGTGGCCAAAGTATTGAAGCTTCAGCATCAGTCCTTCTGATGAATATTTCGGATTGATTTCCTTTAGCAGTGACTGGTGTGATCTTTTTGCAGTCCAAGGGACTCTCGAGTCTTCTCCAACACCACAGTTCAAAAGCATCAATACTTCGGCGCTCAGCTTTCTTTATGAGCCAGCTCTCACATCCACGTGTGAATACTGAAAAAACCATACCCCTGAGTATACGAATCTTTATGTAAATACACACTGTGTGTGTCGTGTATTTTTGTGTATACACACACATACACACACATAATCGTGTATGCTAAAATTAGTCGGATTTCTGCAAGTTTGAGATTTTGTGTTGTTTGAAGATGGGTCAGCTTTTCTTTGCCTTCTTATTAAGTCCCCTAACCCAGCCTTGGAAATGCCTTCTTCACTGGCTCGCTCTTAGTTTAGGTTTAGACTCCATCCGAAGAAACCCTTAATCTCATTTCTTCGAGTGGAGCTTGCTTTGTTAATTAGCGCTCTTGGTTTCGCTAGTTCTCTCTTTAATTACTTTGGTATTTTCTCCAAGGATTTTTTTTCTTCCGTCTCAGCATACCAGTCAGAGTCCATTCTGGTGCGTCCTTTCTTTTTCTTTCTCAGGTTTTCAGACCCACTTCAGTAACCTAGCCTCCTGGCGTGTCTGTCTGTCTAGCTAGAGATACACAGGATAAGTTGAGAACTCTTGTCCTCTGTTGCTTACCTCTTTTTAGACTTACTTTCTTCCTGTAAACTCTTTCTAGAAACTTTCCTTTCTAGGAAATCTCCATGTCTATCTCTCCACTCTGAAAGCTAGAATGGGAATGGAAGAAATTCTTGTCTGTTATAGAGAATGAAGTATTTGGCTCGCATAATGTATAAATACTGTCTTTTTAAGACCAATGTTAAAGGTTTAAAACCTGGTCACTAATTTGTTCACTTTCATTTTATTTCTGGTATTTAAACCCTTACATAATTTATTTTCTTTTTCAGGTTTTTCATTATTATGGCCCTGCTTTAGAGTTTGTGCAGATGATAAGATTATCAGATCTGCCCTCCTGCTATATGTCGGACGTCGACCTTGAGCTGTATCCTTTTCATTCACCTGTTCATCACAGACCACAGCTTCTGTGTCAGATAGAGCTTTTTCCTGGCACCACCACGCTTAAATATGTGGCTGTACTTTTGTCGTTTTTCATTTTTAAATAATATCAGTAAACCTTTCCTTGCCATTGTTTTAAGAGAAGGGCTACAACTTGCAAAAAGAGCCCTCCTTCAGGTAGTGTACTTATGCCTTTGGGGTAGGCAGGAGACTTCCTGAAATTATCACGCATTTGTGGGGTAGGGAAGAGGGAAAAATGTTAGGAGTCTGTGAAGAAAAACAAAATAATTTATATACTATTGGAAGTTCAGATGTTTCTCTTGACATTGACAGGATAGATAAAAGTGCCATTCTACTGTATTGCTTTAAATACCTAAGTAAATATGAATGCCATCACATTGTCTGCAAATATCCAGCACATTTTAGAATCTTTCTAAAGAAAACATATCTAAGACGTTTTAAGAATATGCCTAATAGAATATTTTGTATAAAAGGAATTTGTTGTTGATTGGAAATGAAACACTAGTACATACGGTGTTCTTGAATTTTTATTCAGAAGCTCCAGTTTTTAAAATCTCTGGTTCTAATAGTTTGCAGTATCCCTACTTCTTGGTGGATCTTCAGAATCAGAAAAATAATTGTCCTTAAGGAGAGGAGTAATTGTGAGTTCCTAGTTTAAAATTTTTGATAAATGAATTTAAACATCCTGTGAGTTGGAGGATCAGACTTATTTTAGGAAGTTAAGTTATTTGACAGCCAACCATTCCGGCATTCCTTTAACTCGTTAGTACAGGGGATTGACAAGAAACAGCACCAAGCAGAGCTCCAGGTTGCTGGTGGAGCAGATTTCTTCACTGTGTGGCGAGGTACAGAAAGTGGGGTTTTGTTTTGTTTTTAACTCAGTGTTTACAGATGTGTGAGAAAAGGGAATATATATTTGTTTAATCTGTCTTTGTGTGATGATTTGGTTTCTTTCACATAACACATTGTTTTGGTCCTAATTCATATTAAAATATTTTGGACTTTTTATAACTCCAGAGTCCACTGCAGACAGGAAGTGATTTTTGTTTTTTTAGAAGAGATTTTCAAAAATAAGCTTCATGATTGGTAATGGCTTTAAAGTTTCAGACTATGTTAGATTATAGTTAACCTACTCCTTTCACATTTGATTTCAGTTCTGTGGCAAAATATTTATATGGCCCAGATGATAGACACACTTAAGTGAAACAGTTTCCCGAAATGTATAAAGCTCTAGGTACCCTGGTTTTGAAGTTACAATGAAATCTTTAGTCCTTAGTTTTATAGATAATGTTTCAAGTCAAAATCAGGCATATACCTGTAATTTGGCACAGGTACAAAATAATTATTAATCCATCTATTGAAGATAGGCAAGACCAGTCCTAGAAGACAGCTGAATTGTCGGTATCTATTCATGTCATGTTTTCAGGTGTTCTATTTAAGTTGTTGTATTAGACTGTCATTTTCATTGTTTCTTGGGCAGTGACTAGAATATTGGGCTGCACTTTATCAGTCAGGGACAGATATTGGGTCTTCAAATACATGCTCCTACTTTAATGCAGCGAAAGGGATAATTTTTGAAAACATAAATTATGTAATTTGGCTGATAGATCTGTAAATGTGAAACAGTTCATTGTCCTTTTACATTGGGTTAAAATTAGTCTCTTACGTTCTTTCAAAGAAAATTTTAAATTGCATGCTCATTGTTTGAAATAATCCTAGTGCTTTATACCATGGTTTTCATTTATTTATTCTGTTTTTTGGACTGCCTGCCATTTGCTTGTTGCAGGTACTGGAGAGAATAAAGTGGGCAAGGTCCCTCCTTGGGAGGCTATCGCAGTGCTTAAATTCCAGTGATTTATGTGATCCTAGGTCGACTTCTGAGCTTAAAAAGATTGTTTGATTATCCCCAGAATAAAAATAAAGGCCTTTTAGAAGAATGCCTATTAGATTAGAAAAAGGCAAGATAAAATTGTGGGGGAATCGTAATCTCCATTCATCGTGTGGGCAGGAACATCTTTGTTGAAGACGAGAATCTGTACGGCTAGGGTAACGACTGTCATACGAGTGCCTGCTCGTTCGGTGTTTGCCCTCTGAACGGGGTTTGGAATGTCGTCTTACATTTTGAAACAGAAGGTGAGGCCAAAAGCCTCCTTCTCAAGTCTCTCAGAGTCTGCCTAAGGGTTCATGTAGGAATGAGCACAGCTCGTCAGAATCCAAGTTTGTTGTCAGTGTCATGTAAACTACTGACGTAAGTTTATTTTGTAGGAAATTATAGCAGATGTGATTTAGAAATGTTTGTTTTCATTTTTGTAGTAAACGCTTAATCAAAAACAGGCTGTCTCAGAAATGTGGTTATTTATCTGGATGGTGGATCGGGATGTTTATACCAGGGTATAAGTTATGCTTTGAACTGTGTTTAGCATCTCTACATTGTTAAGCTGTAACTATGATTTTAACGGTCATATAATTGTTAAACTATAACTGGACTCTGATCTGGCATACTAACATTACAGCTTTGTCTGCCCTTTGGGCCAGATGGTCTTGTCGTGCATTTTGGGCTAAGAAGTCTTATTTATGCAAGGAGGAAGAATTAGGACTTAATGTTTAGAAAATTAAACATATGTCTTTTAGAATTAATGATTATTTTCCTAAGTATTTTTATTTTAATGTCTAATCTTGAATATGTAGAATATATTTGACTTAAAAACATTATGGCTATAATAATAAAGGACAGCAAACATATTTAATTTTACCTTCCTTTTTTTGCCCTGGTAGACTTATTTTTATAACTGTTAAGAATACGTAAGCAAAAATAATAAATAGCAGCAAAAAGTTAATTAACTTTGTGTCACATACCTCATATAACCCATCTGTCTACAAAAGACAATTAAAAGTGACTTTGCTTTAGATTTGAGATGCTTTGTGCCTGAATTTCACCCAAATTTAAAAAATGTGTATATTGAGATGTGCTGATTTTGTAGCTTACATTTCTAAAATAACAAGCCAAGTACAGCTTTCAGGGTTGCAATTTGTATTGTTCAGTGCTTAATCAAACTGAGAGTTTACCTAATATGTTATGTTGTGTTTGGGGGGACAAATATTTAATGAACATCTGTGCACCCAGCCATGGGAATATGAGGATGACTAAGTTGAGCTTGGTCATAAATCAGTTGGACGCCGCTGTATGTTTCCTGGCATGCGACTCATGGTTTCTCTGAATTTTATACCTATTAGCATTAAGTCTCTGATATCTAGGAACAGAAGTTATGAAATTGCCTTTTGATTCTAATTTTGAAGCCAGAACAATAATCCATTTAGACCCAAAGTTATAAAATTTTGGCTTAGTGTGACCAGAATCTTTTGAGGACAGATAAATTTGTGGCCTCTCACTGATTTGCAGATAAACTAAGAAATTATACCCACAACCTGAACTTAAATCAAATATTGTAAATATGGTTTTCAGATATGTGACTCCGTGGAAGGAAAAGGAACGCTTGTAGCTGAATACCTTTCTACGTTTTTTGGCTTTTTCTTTTTTGGTAGAGGTGAGGCTGTGTTTTGGGTTTTTGTTTTTTTAGCTTTTATAGTGAAATTTTTGGGAGAGAGCGTTATTAAAGGTGTGGTATGTAGGTGAAATGTGAGTAGAGGATTGTCAGGTGATGCTATTTTGAAGTTGCTTTCTGTGTGCAGTCACTAAAAGTACGTTCTGTCTCATCCAGGCTGGAGCTCTTTTTGTATTGCCGTGTACCATTGGTCGCATACTTGCTCCTCCTCCCAGCCAGCTCAGTTCACGAAGGTGGAAGGAATATATGGCGAGAAAACCTAGGACAATCAGTGGTAAGCAGTCCAGTGTTCGTGGTGTAACATAGATAACGCACACACAAAATCTGAAACAGAGATAACACTTCTTCCTGAGAAAATATGCTATTTATTACTACTAATTAAGAAAGACCTGTATCATATTAAGATTTTTTTAATCTAATAACCTACTGCAACATATATACAACCACCTTAATTCATTTGTAAAATACCAGTGTTCAAAAGACAGAAATCTTGGTTAATTAGATAGCTAATTATATTGAAACCTGGGTTTCTTAGAGCCATTTCGGGAATAAAATTGATGGAAATAAAGTGATTATTATATGATATATTAAAAAATAAACTTGTTACAATTTTCTGATGAGATTAATAGAATTTAACAACTTTTTATATGCTGTGCACTATTCTGAGTACTTTAGAAATCTTGATTCATCTAAATTTTATAATAACCTTATGAAATTACGTTTATACCCATTCAACAGATGTGGAAAATTGGGGCTTGGAGAAATTACAGAGCTATTAATTGGCAGAATCTTGTTGCAAATCCTGTCTCTTCCAGTTAATAGCTCTGTTAACTTCTCCAAGGATTTGAACCCAGGCCTCTAATAATCTATTACATTCAAGATGTCATTAATTTCTACTATAAATTCGGATTATTTAAATCAAAACTAGTATTTCCTGAAGTAATGGTGGGGCAGATGTTAAAGTCACTTGTCCGAAGTCACATCGCCAAAGTATGTTCCTCTGTATTCTCCGCCAGTGTACATTCCAGTTGGACAGTGCCTGTGGACTGTGCCTGGGGGCTCAGCTGGTGAAGAACCCGCCTGCAGTGTGGGAGCCCTGGGTTCAGTCCCTGGGTTTGGAAGATCCCCTGGAGGAGGGAAAGGCTGCCCACTCCAGTATTCTGGCCTGGAGATTTCCATGGACCGTATAGTCCATGGGGTCGCCAAGAGTCGGACACTTCTTTCTTTTGTTTAGTTTAACTGTGAGCTTATGGTTAGCTGTTGTGCTCCACGCTGTGGTGGGACTGCAGACGCGTGTCTGCCCTGCTGTGATCTCTGAAAATGCTCTCAAGTCAAGTGCTCATGCTCAGCCGTGTCCAACTCTTTGTGCCCCATGGACGGTAGCCTGCTAGGCTCCCCTGTCCTTGGAATTCTCCCGGCAAGAGTACTGGATGGCTTGCCATTTCCTTCTCCAGGGGATCTTCCCGACCCAGGGATTGAGCCTGCGTCTTCTGCCTCTCCCATATTGTGGGCAGGTTATTTACTGGGAAAGCTGCAGAAACACTCTAGAGCCCTAGAGTGCCAGGGAATACAGTTTTACAATCAGTGGCTTTCCCAGTACTTTGTAGGAAATAGGTGAGATATTGAAATCAACGCTAACATATGTCGAATCTGAAATGCACGTAGCATTTATGTAGAAAGTTAGAGCTAGAGTTTAAAGTTTTAGATGTATGTCTCACTGAGTCATCAGGGCAGGAGATTTGGAGTTTTAGTTTACCGGCTGTTTTGTTTACCTATTTTACAAGTCACCCTAGTTCAGTTGAGTTCGGTCGCTCGGTCGTGTCCAACTCTTTGTGACCCCATGGACTGCAGCGTGCCAGGCTTCACTGTCTATCACCAACACCCGGAGCTTGCTCAAACTCATGACCATTGAGTCAGTGATGCCATCCAGCCATCTAATCCTCTGTTGTCCCCTTCTCCTCCTGCCCTCAATCTTTCCCACCATCAGGGTCTTTTCCAGTGAGTCAGTTCTTCCCATCAGGTGGCCAAAGTATTGGAGCTTCAGCTTCAGCCTCAGTCAGTCCTTCCAGTGAATATTCAGGACTGATCTCCTTTAGGGTGAACTGGTTGGATCTGCTTGCAGTCCAAGGGACTCTAAAGAGTCTTCTCCAACACCACAGTTAAAAAGCATAAATTCTTTGGTGCTCAGCCTTCTTTATAGTCCAACTCTTAAAACCATACACGACTACTGGAAAAACCATAGCTTCGAATAGATAGACCTTTGCCAGAAGAGTAATGTCTCTGCTTTTGAATATGCTGTCTAGGTTGGTCATAACTTTCCTTCCAAGGAGTAAGCGTCTTAATTTCATGGCTGCAGTCATCATCTGCAGTGATTTTGGAGCCCCCCAAAATAAAGTCTGACACTGTTTCCACCATTTCCCCATCTATTTCCCATGAAGTGATGGGACCAGATGCCATGATCTTAGTTTTCTGAATGTTGAGCTTTAAGCCAACTTTTTCACTTTCCTCTTTCACTTTCATCAAGAGGCTCTTTAGTTCTTCTTCACTTTCTGCCATAAGGGTGGTGTCATCTGCATATCTGAGGTGATTGATATTTGTCTTGGCATTCTTGATTCAAGCTTGTGCTTCATCCAGCCTGGTATTTCGCATGGAAGTGAAATAAGCAGGGTGACAATATACAGCCTTGACGGACTCTCTTCCGATTTGGGACCAGTCTGTTGTTCCATGTCCAGTTCTAACTGTTGCTTCTTGACCTGCATACAGTTTCTCAGGAGGCAGGTCAGGTGGTGTGGTATTCTCATCTGTTCAAGAATTTTCCACAGTTTGTTGTGATCCACACAGTCAAAGGTTTCGATGTAGTCAATAAAGCAGAAGTAGATGTTTTTCTGGAACTCTCTTGCTTTTTCGATGATTCAACGAATGTTGGCAGTTTGATCTCTGGTTCCTCTGCCTTTTCTAAATCCAGCTTGAATACCTGGAATTTCATGTACTGTTGAAGCCTGGCTTGGAGAATTTTAGCATTACTTTGCTAGCGTGTGAGATGAGTGCAATTGTGCGTAGTTTGAGCATTCTTTGGGCATTGCCTTTCTTTGGGATTGGAATGAAAACTGACCTTTTCCAGTCCTGTGACCACTGCTGAGTTTTCCAGATCTGTTGGCATATTGAGTGCAGCACTTTCACAACTTCATCTGTTAGGATTTGAAACAGCCCAACTGGAATTCCATCACCTCCACTAGAGGTCCATACCATTTCCATCCTTTATTGAGCCCGTCTTTGCATGAAATGTTCCCTTGGTATGTTGAATTTTCTTGAAGAGATCTCTAGTCTTTCCCATTCTGTTTTTTTCTTCTATTACTTTGTCTTGATCACCGAGGAAGGGTTTCTTATCTCTCCTTGCTAGTTTTTGGAATTCTGCATTCAATGAGTATATCTTTCCTTTTGTCCTTTGCCTTTAACTTCCCTTTTTTTCTCAGCTATTTGTAAGGCTTCCTCAGACTACCATTTTGCCTTTTTCCATTTCTTTTTCTTGGGGATGGTCTTGATCCCTGTCTCGTGTACAATGTCACAAACCTCCGTCCATAGCTCTTCAGGCACGCTGTCTATCAGAAGAATTGATGCTTTTGAACTGTGGGGTTGGAGAAGACTCTTGAGAGTCCCTTGGACTGTAAGGAGATCCAACCAGTCCATTCTAAAGAGGATCAGCCCTGGGATTTCTTTGGAAGGAATGATGCTGAAGCTGAAACTCCAATACTTTGACCACCTCATGCGAAGAGTTGACTCATTGGAAAAGACTGATGCTGGGAGGGATTGGGGGCAGGAGGAGAAGGGGACGACAGAGGATGAGATGGCTGGATGGCATCATGGACTCGATGGACGTGAGTCTGAGTGAACTCTGGGAGTTGGTGATGGACAGGGAGGTCTGGCGTGCTGCAATTCATGGGGTCACAAAGAGTCGGACACGACTGAGCGACTGAACTGAACTGAAAGCTATTAACATGGATTGAACACTAACGTCTCTTAACTAAACTTGAGTGTATTCTGGACAGCCCTTTATTTGTTTTTCCTCTTGTAATTTTTTCCAAGATAAAATAAATAAGATAAATTTTTTTGATTTAGAATTTATTCTTAGTTTTTTTTTTTCCTTAATAGTTTTTATTGCAGGTCTAAGAAAATACCTTATCAGTTGGCTTGATTTGATTTTTTTTAATCTCCTCTTTAAATTCGGGGATTTATATTGGTAACTTCTGAAAAATAATTAAAAATCTATCACATGACCATCTTTGAAGCCAGATTGTTGATTACTGATTAGGCTGTATCATTAAGGGCTGATTAAGCTGACACTTCACAGTACTTTTTTTTTTTTTTAATGTTAGAAGTAGAAGCAATCAAATTGGACAGTTGATTATTAAGTTCTGTGTTACTCATAACCCTTCCTGTAGGGGAAATTATCCCCCTGGCAAAAGTTCTATTGTGAAGAGTAGCCAAGTTTTAGCTAGTGTACGTTTGACGCCTCTTTCATGGGAAACATCATAGCCCTTTTGTGGTGCCCCTACCAGTAGCCTCTCGCTGCCAGGTAAGATAGGAGCTTCTAAATCAAAACTCTGCTTCCCCACAGCCAGTGAATCCTGCCCAGCTGTTCTTTGATGGTGCCTTCCATGTTCCCTTTCCTCCAAACTACACTTTATACTCTGCTGAAACTCCTCCTGACTTTGTACGTTTATGATCTTGTTAATTATTCATTCAGTCACACCCTTCTGTTCCTGCTTCGTAGGTGCTGTGAATTAGGGAGGGTGCTGCAGTCTGGGGATTGGTGGTGAGCAAGGCAGACATGGCTTCTCCTCTTGTAGAATTTACACTAGAACTTAGAAAACAGATATGGAGAAGGAGCTATAAGTCTTATGTATACAAATACAAAGTACTACTTATACAAATACTCACGCAAAATACTTAGTTATACAAATACTAAATACAAAACGTTGTATTTGGTGGTGACCAACTAGAAATAACCCCCAGGAGCTATTACATGAGTAGAGCATGTGCGAAGGCTATGACTCCTGCCGTTCGCGGTACAAATGTCTGTTCAGGTGTGTGAATGCAAGCATTCGTTTGCATTTGCCTATGTATGAAATACTAAAGTTCTTCAACAGACTTGTACTGAGCAGCTGAAACATACTAGGTGTGTTTTCCATGCTGGACCAGCAGTAAATTGAACAAAGAACTTGCCCTTGGGGAGCTTACACGGTGATGGGGTCACAGGTTTAGTTCTCACCCAGAGTGGCCAGGTCTCTCAGCTCTGGGAAACCGCTCCTCCGCAGCCGTTTGCTCGCGGACTGCGCTCCTGCCGCCCTCTGATCGTCCCAGCTCTAGCTTTCTCCTTAGTGCTTCCCGCCATCTAGTGCGCCTGCTGCGTGTTCATTTCTCTCACTGGGGAGGAGAGGAGGCAAGCTGAACTTTCTACTTTCACTTGTTGCTTCGCTCTCAGTGCCCTGAACAGTGCCTGACCCTTGATGGACCCCATGGACTGCGGCCACCAGGCTCCTCTGTCCATGGGATTCTGCAGGCAAGGATGCTGGAGGGGCTAGCTGCTCTCTCTTCCAGGGGAGCTGGCCGACCCAGGGATCGAAACCCAGGTCTCTTGCACTGCAGACAGATTTTTTCACCCTCTGAGCTAGCAGGGAAGTCCTGACCCTTAATAGGTGCTCAAAGATAATTGTGAAATAATCAGTGAGATGTAGATTGCATTTCCAGTTAGTAGTAACTGCTTTCTGGAAGAGTGAAGAAAGACTTTGAATGGACTGCAGTGCTCCAGTTTTTATCAGTTCTTCAGGTTTAATGTGAGAAATCAAGGGATGTATATAATATAATGTATATAATATAATTGTATATTATATAATGTATATGTATATAATGGTCACAGACGGCCAGTAGAAAGACTCGGGTGGAGATTCTGGCTTCATCCTGCAACCTCAGGCGAGTTTCCTGATTTCTCTGTACCTTAGCTTTTTCATTCTTTATATAAAATTAGGCAGTGATCAACATCCAATTTTTTGACAACTTCATAGAACATCTCTGTGAACATATGGTGTACCAGGTTCTTTTCATTAAACAACTGGATTTTTAATACAAGTTCAAATATAGAGGGCTTTCTTCAGAAACGCAGCAGGGTTTAGTGACTCGCGCTTGTTTCCATAGTTCTTTCACATTTGTCCCAGTACCATAATACTCGGATACTTCAGCAAAAATCACTTTTAAAAACCATTCTTTTGCCATTCAATTTAAGCATATTTCAAATTGGGCACTGTTCTATTTTAGGTCAAATTATATGAATTGCTGCTATTTAACAATTTTCGACATACCGCATCCTTTAAAAATTGGAATTCTTTTGAAAGGAAACATTTTGAAGATACTCGGCCAAAAAAAAAATTTGTTAGGACTAATAAAGTACTTTGCATTGAGGAAGCTTGTGCCTTCTTCATACTCCAATCAGTGGGGTAAAAGTGTTTCAAAATAGTGAGCTGAAACTGACAAGGTTAAGGTGACTCAGTGTGATTTATTTTATGAATATTTTTGCCCTTGAGGTAAAGGACTTGGATAAAGATTTTTAAAGAGATTTCCGTGGCAGAGACAAAGCACTCTTTCAGTCAGCAAAACTTAAGCTTACTGTATGTTCCCTGTATTCAGGGCATTATTCTAGATGCTAGAAATCCAGCAGTAAAAACAGCCAACCAACTTCACTGTATTAGCTTTTATTAAACCTACTGTGGAACAGCATACGTGTTCTCTTCAAGCACAGATGGGACTTTCTCCAGGGTAGACTATATGTTTGTTAGGCCATTAAACAAGGCTCAGTAAATTTGAAAGGATGAAAATACACAACGTTTTCTCCAGTTATAATGGAATTAAATTAGAAAGCAACAGCAGAAAGAAATCTGAGAAATACTTTAAATATTTGGAAACTAAAACTTAAGCACACTTGTAAATAGCCCACAGGTCAAATTAAAAACACGCTTTTAACCGAATGAAAGTGGAAACAAACATAGGAAAAGCCCCTCATTGCAGTTCTGAGAGGCTCTGAATGCTTATCTTAGAATGGAAGGAAGGCCTAAAGTCGACATTAACCTCAGGAAGCTAGAATACTAAATCCAAGTTGAGAGGAAGGAAATTAGACCAGAAATCAATGAATGAAACACAGGGGGCTCAATCTAACAGAAAGTCCAAGACCTGTACCCTGCCAACCGCCAAACACCACTGAGGGCGTTGAACGAAGAGAACAGTGAATGGAGGGTGTGGCGTGGTCACGGTTTGGAAACTCAGCATTATCACGCTGGCCCTTTTCTCCACACTGGCGTATAGCGGTGCGGTAGGAGTGTGAGTCCCTCAGTCGCGCCCGACTCTGTGCCACCCCCTGGACTGGAGCCCGCCAGACTCCTCTGTCCATGGAATTCTCCAGGCCAGAATACTGGAGTGGGCAGCTGTTCCTTTCTCCAGGGGATCTTCCCGACCCCGGGATCAAACCCAGGCCTCCTGCGTTGCAGGCGGATTCTTTACCATCTGAGTTACAGGGAATAGATTCAGTCTGATCCTAATGAAATCGTAGGAGGCCTTTTCATAGAAATTGTCAAATCAGTTTGACAGTTTGATACTAGATTTACAGGAAATTACAAAGATCTGGAATGGCCAGAACAATTTGGAAAAGGAAGAGCAGCTTATGAGAATTTATACTGCCTGATTTGCAACGCACTCTAAAGCTGTAAGAATCAAGACAGAGCTCAAGTGTGTCAGTGGAGCAGAAGAGACAGGCATGCCAGTGAGAAAAGGATGGTCTTTTTAACATAGACCGGGATAGTTGAATGTTCACATATAGAGACTCAGAAATTACACACATATATGCAGTTACGTATATATGTACAGTTACATATGCCTAAATGCAAGCACGAAAAGGATAAAACCTCTGTAAGAAAGCATATCCCAAAAGGGTGCTCTATTCAAAGAAACCTAAAAATTCACCAAAATTTAAGTGCTTTGAATAAATTCACCTGTCCTCTTTTTGAAAGACTCTGCTAAGGAACAATTTAAAAATCTACTAAGAGGAAATAGTTTCAATCATATTATCTTAAAATGGACAGATATTAAAAAAAAAAATGTTACAACTCAATAGTATGGAGACAACCCAATTAATAAGTGGCTTAGAGACTTTGGAGAAGGAAATGGCAGCCCACTCCAGTGTTCTTGCCTGGAGAATCCCAGGGACGGGGGAGCCTGGTGGGCTGCCGTTTCTGGGGTCGCACAGAGTCAGACACGACTGAAGCGACTTAGCAGTAGCAGCAGCAGTAGAGACTTAAGGTGGTGCCAGTGGTAAAGAGCCCAACTTCCAATGCAAGAGGCATGAGAGATGCAGGTTTGATCCCTGGTCTGGAAGATCCCGTGGAGGAGGGCAGGGCAGCCCACGCTGGTGTGCTTGCCTGGAGGACCCCAGGGATGGGGGAGCCTGGCGGGCTGCAGCCCACGGGGTGGCAAAGAGTTGGACACGACTGAGCGACTAGGCACGCAGCACACTAGTACTGACCACATTTGCAAACGAAAGCTCAGTGCTGTTCCTCTGGCTTTCAAAATCCTGGGAATTCCGTGAGCGAAGAAGGGTGAAGGGCCTCAGTATTTAGACCGGCATTCGCTTAATACATGAATAATCAACTTCAGCCCTGAGCCCTGTCATATTTATATCTCCCAGGCCAGAGACATTCTGTTTTACTTTCTCCAGAGAATAACCACCGCGAGTCCCCTGGGTTGGGGAAGGACGGTCGTTTGCCTGACAGAATGTGGAGGGATCTGGACACCGAACAGCTTTGAGACAGACTCAGCCTGTGTTACTGTCCACCGTATTTTGTTTCCGGTGCCATCCCAGAGTCCCGTGTCGGGCGTTGTGATATAAATTCTGTTGCTTCCAAACTCCCTGGTTTTTCTCAGCTTAGCAACTGGGAGTCTGAAGTCTGCTTCCAGTCGTTCATCTTCTTTCCTGCTTTCAAAGTTCAGTCGCTGCTGCCTCTTCTCTCAGATACTGGTTCCTGTAGTCCTCTGCTGTTGTTAATTTATTCTCATTTCATGGCATTTCAGGAGACAGTGAAAATAAATGCTTATGTCCAATTCACCATCTTCTACAAAAAGGCTTCTCTTTCTATTTTTACTCGCAAAGGCTCCACGGTTTCTCCTTGACTTCACTGTAGCCTTGGTTTGCTTTTTGCTGTCTTAGCCGACCTTCGCAGCACTGGCGTGCCACAGTAGTGAGTGCTGTCCACCCTACTGTGAAGGCCGTTGTGGATGTGCCGTGCAGGAGCCAGAAGCCGCCCGTGAGCACGTGCACACTCCTTTCCCACCAGAGGAGCTGTGTGTGCGTGCAGGGCTCAGCTTACTCCACTTTTAAAGAAGCAAAAGCTGGAAATAGCAGTTGATACATTATGGGTGTGAATATATAGAAAAGATGTAATAGAACTCTAAAGAGCCACATCAGAAGTTAACCAGTGAGTATGCTGCTGCTGCTGCTGCTGCTGCTAAGTCGCGTCAGTCCGACTGTGCGACCCCATAGACGGCAGCCCACCAGGCTCCTCTGTCCTGGATTCTCCAGGCAAGAACACTGGAGTGGGTCGTCATTTCCTTCTCAAATGCATGAAGGGGAAAAGTGAAAGTGAAGTCGCTCAGTTGTGTCCACCTCTTCGCGACCCCATGGACTGCAGCCCACCAGGCTCCTCCGTCCCTGGGATTCTCCAGGCGAGAGCACTGGAGTGGGTTGCCGCTCCCTTCTCCGATCGATGAGTCTGCGTAGTTTTAATTTAAAGTAAGATGTACATGCTTTATGAGTACCATTTTTGTTATGCGTCTCTGCTTTAAACAGCTTCCTCAGTTAAATGCATAAATTAAATTTTAAAAAGTTAAATAAGTAGGGCTTCCCTTGTGGCTCAGCTGGTAAAGAATCCGCCTACAGTGTGGGAAACCTGGGTTTGATCCCTGGGTCGGGAAGATCCCGTGGAGAAGGGAAAGGCTACCCACTCCAGTATTCTGACCTAGAGAATTCGATGGACTGTATCGGCCATGGGGTTGCAAAGAGTCAGACACGACTGAGCAACTTTCACTTTCAGTTAAATGAACAACTGCTGTCCCAAATACATTGAGTGACACCTTGTTTTAAAATAACAGAGATGTAATTATATCCTATGGATCAAATGTATGATTCTGCTGTGTTGTCTGCTGAATCTTCACATGCTTAACAAGACAGTTGTTTTTGTTTAGTTCCAGATGTTGAAGTGAAAGGAGAGAGTTCTAGCTATTATCTCTTGTTACGAGGTAATGGCAATGGAAAGTGTAAAGCCACGTTGATTCACTCAGCCAACCAGATCAATGGCTCGTTTGCGCTCAGTTTAATTCACGGAAAGCTGAAAGCAGCAACAGAAGAAACCAGATTGAGTGAGTGTTAACTTTAGAGGGAAAGCAAAGCATTTTTACATTTGTCTGTGTAAATAGTCAACTACGTGGTTTTTAGTGAACTTATTGTCTTCAGACTGCATTTCACTGTCAGTAAATTTGCTTTCACTTTAAATATTTTGTAACACATTTGAACAATTTAGAATGCAGAGAATTAATCCCTTACGTATCATACTTCTTAAAATGTAACAGGTCATCCCTTCAGTTCCAAACAGGAAAATTTTCAGTATTTTCTACTTTAAACAATTTATCTTTCTAGAATTTACTTCCCATTGTTATTTGCTTTCTCCCAAGCATCTTTATTGCTCATCTTTTCTTACTGCCCAGGCTCCACGCCTGGGTCGTCCGTCACGGTGTGACACACTGCTCCAAGTCTAGCTTACCATGACTGCTTATTATTAAAGCCTCTCGGTGCTGTGACTGGGTGCTGCTTCGAAGGTCCATGTGTGATTGCCGGCACACGCGGCTGGGGCTTCTTTCATCTGAAGACTTAACGGGGTGGGCGTGTAGGCCGGCTCTGGCCCCGCATGTTTGGTGCCTGGGCTGGGGAGGCTGGAGCAGATTGAGCTGCTTTCCTCTTCACACGCCCGTCCTCCAGCCAGCCTGGGCTTCCTCGCGACGGCGTCACCTCCGGGAAGTCTGAGTCTTGTGTGGTTGCCACCTTCTCTTAGAGCGAGTGTTCTGAGAGGCTGTGAGGCTTTCTGCGACCTGCGTCTTCCATGGTCACTCTCACCATGCCTGTTGCTCTCCTGGGGTAGCCTGGATTGATTGTGGAAGGTCTACACAGCAGGCGAGAAGCAGAAACCGATTCACGGGGAGGCCGCCTTTGAAGACCGCTCCTGTGGTCCATCAGTGCTTGGTGCAGCGGTTTCAGCAGCTGAAGGAGATGCGGTGGAGGGACTTCTGCTCTGCTGCCTAAAGTCTCTGAATTTAAGGAGCAGGTCAAAGTTTAAAATGCAGAATAGTTCAGTGTGTTTATTTTCTGCTGTTCATTTATTACTGTTTACTTTGAAATATGCAAGATGAAGAAAGATAAATAATTGACTTTATTACGTTTTAGCACATTCCTTGAGAACTAAATATTAATTGTTGTTATAAACCATCTTTAATACTGGTTTTTCCTGTTTCTCAGGCTCTCCTCTTGACCTCTCGTCACTCCCAAGGTTCTCCAAGGAGCAGCTTATACAGAGAGAGAGACAGTTAGCCAGCGCTCAGGCTTCGGCTTTGAAGGAGTGTCTGCGTGAGTCACCAAGCGTGCGTTTCATTCTGGTGTAAGGACGGTGACCTGTGCAGGCCTGATGCTTTATCTTAACACTTTTTTCTCACACGCTTTCTTTTAGATAGGATACTCACTTGTAGAACTATTCTTTTTTTTTTTTTTGCGGGAGGTGAAGCAGAAAGAATAGCTTCCTCGCTTTGCCAGGCAAAGGGGCTGCAATGGACTCCTGCCCTCGAAAGCTCCGTCCCAGCCCAGGGCCCTTGGCGAGGAGCGCTGTGGCGGCGGCTCAGGGTGGCGTTGTGGGCACAGTTACTGTGTGTGCAAGGTCTTAGGTGGTTGGTCTCCTAATCTTTTTTTTCTTTTAATTAAAAATTTTTTTTTTTGTAGTCAAAGTCACATAATCTAAAACATACTATATTTTTTCCTGTTTAACTGTGCAGTTCAGTAGCACTAACTACATTCTCACTAGAGGTAATGTAGGGTAGAAACAGTCTGTAATTTTTTTCCCACCAGATTCAGAATATTCCTATTTACTTGTATATTGTGGTCACCATTTATTATAATAATTATTCAGGAAAATTTAGTTTCTCATTATTTTTAATTGTATGCCAGAAAGAATACTTCCTGGTTAATGTAGTCATCTTTACAAAATTTCTCTTCATATCATTTAGCTAGAGGAGAGGAAGGTAGAGATTGCAAACAGAATGAAATACAAGTCTAGAGAAATTAATGTGTTAACATGAGCATTGCTTCTTAGACTTTAACCATAACTAAGCACATTGCACGTATTGAGTGAGGTTGGATCGTGGGTTTTTCTTTATTCAAGAAATTGACACTTTTTTAAGGGTTGTTACTTAACATTTTTTCCTGTGTTTCTAAATGTGAACTTGGTTATCAGTCTTAACATTGTTTTCATAAATAATCATTCATTAAGACCTGATAGGGATGTAAGCTAATTAACATAGAATTTCTAAAAACTTGATTCAACTTGTGAGGCTTCATTAGTTGCATATAGAAAAAATGATTATTAAGTACATACACTATAAAATGAAAAATATCACTCTTTAAAAGCATTTTAAAATATTTTGGATTTGGCAGTTCATTTTATTCAATGGAGAATAATTTTAGAATACCTGGTCTTAATAATTTGTATAAGAATTATTACTTTTTTATTTGTACAAAGCCAGAGTGATTGTGTAGTCTTGAACTCCTCAAACTGCTTTTGCTTTTTTTTGACTATGAAAATAATACAGTATAATTGGGAAAGGCAAATTAGTTTCAATAAAAGGTAGTATGTATTAACCCAAGGGGGAGAAAAAAAGGAAAAAACCTAAAAATAGAGTTACACGTGATCCAGCATCTCCGACTCCTGAGCATATATCTGTAAAAGATGGGAACTGTCGTTCAAAAGGATGTGTGTGCCCCAGTGTTCGTAGCAGCACTGTCTACAGTAGCCAAGACGTGGAAGCAACCTAAATGTCCAACAGATGAACGGGTAAAGAGGGCGTGGAATATTACTCACCAGTAAAAAGAAGGACGCAGTACCGCCTGCAGCAGCACGGAGAAACCTAGAGATTCTTACACTAAGTGAAGTCAGAAGATGAACGCCATATATCACTTACACGTGAAATCTGAAAGAAGGACACACATAATCTTATTTATAAAACAGAAGTAGACGCACAGGCATAGAAAACAGACTTATGGCTACCAAAGGAGGAGAGGAGAACGCAGAGCAGGGAGGAGGGCGGATAAGTGCGGGATTTGGAATCAGCAAGTGCAGACTGCTATATATATGCACACACACACACAAGCGCCTGGTGCGCGTAGCACAGGGAACTTACTGAGTACCTTGTAATAGCCTATAACAGGAAAGAGTCAGGAAAAGAGAATGTGTGTGTCTCTGAATTGTTTTGCTGCACGCCTACAAGTAACACACCGTGTAAACCAACTATACCTCAAGTTAAAGGGAAGGAAAAGCTGAAATACTAGGGAAGCACTAGTATTTTTGTGGATAAAACCCGTATATTTCAAACGTCTACTTGCTTGGTATTATTTACTTCTGACTTTGTTCTAGCCCTGCTAACCCTCTCTTTAGGCTTTGAATCTTTGCCATAAGCCTCTGGCAGCTCCTTAAAACTAGGTTCCTTTAGCATCTTCCCTCTCTCACCTTCACTCTCTTCCTGACCCTCCCAACGAGAAAGACTGAGAGCGGAAGAGCATGCAGCTTCCTGAAGCTGGTCCCTCTCTCCTCTGGGTAAGGCCATCCCTCCTGCTTGGTTGGGAAGGGAATATAATCAAGTTGTTGCCTATAGGTGTGACTAGAAGCTCTGCTTCAGGGAGGAGGGAGGAGGAAGTGCTGAATAAATGCTGAGCATGTGGAAGCGCCAGCAGCTGAGTTATAACCCAGGCAGGAGCTGGGTGGATGGCCTCAGCACTGGGCCAGGACACGTAGTGGGGTGGAGGTTGAAGGAAGCCTCAGAGCTAGTAGCTACTCGAGACGTCAGCTCTGGGGATATCCACGCACTGGCCAAGTGCAGTCTGAAGCGTTAAATCTTGGTTAAGGTGAGTGACCCGCTTAATCCATTATGGTGGAATTATCTGCTGAGCCAGTCTCTCCTTAGCAGAGAGTGAGTACGGAGTTGGGATCTGGGCACAAAGGTTCAGATTTCACGTGTCCCTGGAGTCAGAGGAGGATGACAGCAAACCACGTTTCCAGTGTGAGAGAGTCTTAGCGTCTCTTTCAGAGATTTTCAGAGAAGTGAATGTAAATATAAAAGTATTTAAATCGATGTTAATTTATACCTGATGAAAACGAAGAGGAAAGCTTTCTTTGGGTAAAAATTAATGTTTCAGTGTCAATATAGATTGTAGTCTCTGCTGGAAAACAAGAAGTTGTTCAAAATGCTGATCTCTTCTGTGCTTAGTTTTAAAAAATATTTTCATGTTCATTGCCTGTTCCTTTATCAGATCATCCTGTACTTGTTTCACGGGTATAGTATCTTTTCTTATTTCTGTGAGAATATTAATTGGTGCTTTGGTGATTTAGCCGTCAAGTCATATCTGAATCTTGTGACCCCGTGGACTAGCCCGCCAGGCTCCTGCGTCCATAGAAGTTTTCAGGCAAGAATACTGGAGTGGGTTGCCATTTCCTTCTCCAAAGGATCTTCCCCACCCAGGGATCGAATTCGGGTCTCCTGCATTGCAGGCCGTCTCCGCCCCAGAGAAGCCCTTATGAGTATTAACCCCAGCAGACTTCCTTTGTTGCCTGGAACACTTTTGCTTCTGCTGGGCTCCTTTTCCCTTTTGCTTGCCTTAGTCTTTCTGTCTCATCCCAGACTTGGTTTTCAGTTTGGAGGGGCCTAGTGAACAATACTTGTTTCCCAAATTTGGAACCGACTGAGAAACAAACTGAAGAAACACACTGATGGAGATAACTTCCTGGATTGAAGGATATATGACTTTTTAGAGCTATAGCGTCTTTTCTGCTGCATATACCCAGAGTTGAACTTACTCCCTGAACGACAGCCAGAGCTGGGCAACCACAGATGAGGCCTGCTGCGGCAGGACTCTCCCCACCACACAGAGGGCGAGCCTCCTGAGGACTTGCTCGCTTAGGCGGAAGTTGGAAAGGGGAGTTCTGATCAGAACGTGCCTGGTTTCTTTTCCAGACCAGCTCAGTGGGTGATGGGAGGGAGCTGGAAGCATTGCTGAATTCAGCTCCTTAGGTGTCTGAACGTGAGACCGTGAAATGCGGAGTTCCCTGTCCCCTCCACCCCTTTCATTACCTGTCGGGTGATTTTCCCCCGTCCTGTTCTAACTGGGAGATTTATGCGTCGCTCTGCTGTCCTATTCGGCAAGCTTCAAGAGTGGCGGAGTGACTGTTCGACACTCTGTTTCTGAGGCCCTGTCCTTACTCCCGCCGTAGTGTCAGTGTCTAGCTCTTTTCCGCTGGGGCATTCGCGTTTTCACAGGGAGCGCCCCTCATCTTTGCGGTGGGCGTGTGCAGCGGCTGTCTCTCTGGCCGCCGGGCTGGGGGTCCGGCCTGTCCGTGTGCAGGCGCTCCCTCAAGCTCGCGCTCTAGCCCGCCAGCACCAGCACCACCTCTTGCTGTTGGGTCGCTAAGCCGTGTCCGACTCTGCACCCCGTGACCTGCGGCACGGCAGGCTTCCTTGTCCTTCACCGCCTCCCGTTCCCGTAGGCTGTGATCTGAGGCTCCTCCTCTGTCTCTACCCCAGAAGGAGAGCAGGGTCGTCTGGCTTGAGGGCTGGAGGCCGGGCGCATCCATTATGGATCTTGCTTTGGCTCAGGACCTTCCCGTTTGGGTCGACCCTTTCTCTGCTCTGCTGACTCGGTTACCAGCCCACCATCATCTCATCCTCCAGAGTTCGCTGAAAACTGCCGCCGTTTAGTGTGTATTCTTGTGTTGTCCTTTTCTTATTCCTCGGTTGTGATTCTGAGTTTTGACTAGAGAGGGAACAGACGGACATGACCCAGCCACCACGTTTACCCGAAAGTGTTACAGGTTTTATTTTCACAGAAGCACCAACACAAGGCCATTCTTCATCCTCTGCAGTGTTTTCTGAAAACTCCTGTAAACTTGCTTTGACTGTTGCTCACCTTTTAGTGTTGACAAATTACTCTGTTTATTTCACACAACTGAAAATTCTTCTATTACCTTCATATGGGACTGAAAGGAAAATAGGCCTTACACGGGAATGCCGACTTGCTTGACAAATTCATTTATTTTACTTTTGAAAGAATTTCCCCTAAAATATAGTAGCTCAAAGGGTTTAAAATAACATTTTTATTTTTAATCATACTGATTTGTTATCTTATAGAAAGGAGAAAGTTGGCACAGCAGCGTGAGGTAATTTCTGTGGATGAACTCAAAAGTCTGCTAACATGCACAAGGGAACGCTTTTTAGGTTATTTTGATGCTCTTATTCCTAAAACAAGTCTAATAAAGACAGACGAAACCTCCAATATGTTACATGGTAAGTTTTTTGTTTCTTTAAATAGTAGTCCTTTTTTTGTGTGTAGCATTTATGAGAGTTATTATTAAAACTTATGTTTTGATCAAATCAAAATCTATCAAGTTGCAGTAGTGATACATTTGTGTGTACAAGTATGTGTGCAAATATCGATATGTTGTATTTTTCATCATTTAGACATTGGAAATTTTCTGATTTTTTTTGTTAACCATGTTCAGTATAATTATTTTTGAGCGAAGGAAAAGCACTTCAAGGTAATTCCTCTTAAAACTGTTACTAAGCTGCTGGAATGGGTGGGTTTCTATTAAGCTATATTTTCGTAAGGTGAGGAAAGTAGAGCTTAGTAAACTTGATGTAGTTAAAACTACATTTAATAAGATGCTCCACACTTGCCATTTGTTAGAGTAGGAAGTCACCAGACCCACTGAAGGAGCAGGAGGTCTTTTCTGTATTAACTTGGCATTTCTTTCTATTTTCCTGCTTTCTGTTCTGGTGATGAATTTGCATGGAGTGAAGCTCTTCAGGATTTAAAAGGGAAGCGTTTAACGATTGCCTGGCATTGTAAATGTATAGGATAATTTTCTGTTGTTATTCTGCGAGAATCATTTTTATCCCACACATTAATAAGAAAATGGCCACAGAATCAAGTCAGTAATAATGTTCGTTGTGTGCCTTGTCTCTGTGTGCCTTGTCTTTGTGCCCGGAAGTCGCACAAAGAAGCAGAAATTCGGTGGCCCTTGGCTTTGAGCAGGCTTACGATCTAGTTGGGAAAGAAAACAGAAGCACGGCGCCTCGTGCCCTGTTTCAAGGCCCAGGCCTTTGAGGCGAGACAGCCGGGGTGCAGACCTCAGCTGGACGTCTGGGCAGGTTCTTCTTCCTCTCCATGCCTGCTTCGTCATGTTTCAGATGGGGATAATGCTGCCCAGTTACTAGGGTCATTATGAGGGCTAACTGAGGTGATCCCCATAAAACACTTGGCCTGTAATCCTCTCCAAACAATTGCGGCCACTTACACTGCCGCCATAGCCGCTGCTGGGGTCGGCGCGCACGCCCAGTCACCAGGCCGCTCCCTTGCGACGCACGGGTGTGTGTCTGCACCTGGTATTTAGCCTGTGGCATGTACATTGATGTAGATTGTATATGCTAATTTAATAACTTATATTGTAATATTTAGGGGAGTAATTAATGTTTAATTTCATTTAGCATGGCTTGTATTCTTCTGTGAACATAGCCTGTAATTGTTCAGAACTACTAATGGTTTTTTCTTTATCGATTTTTTGAAAAGCCATGCCAGCATTATAAAGCAGATTGTTTCATCCTGAAGCTCATTCTTCCACGAAAGTCAGTATTTCACCACCCTATTAAGAAGCAGGGACTACTATACTTGGACGCTGTTCGGTTGGGGCGATCCAGCGTAGACACTAAAGATGGTTTAACTATTGAAGACTAAATAGTTTGAAAGTAAAGGAAAAATGGTGCAGTTGGCTTGTGTTCTCATCTGTGATTTTTTTCTTTTTAGTTCAAAAATTTCTTCCCAAATCATTATCACTTTGTAAGAGCCTAAAGTATAAAATGGGTATTTTTGTCAGGGTTGACAGTTAGGCAAACAGCTAATGTCCAGTCATTTTCAGTCAGTTTATTAGAGTAGTGTGTCATAGTCCACAACAGTGTAAAACACCAGATGGTTTGGATCCAGTAGTACAGTTAGTGATTTTATCACAGTCTTAAAACAGTCGCGATGTCCTCATAATTAATAATGGGAATGGAAGATGGCCCTCTGTCTTTAATGAGGATTGTGGATTATCAGCAACCTCAATGTTTGTTCATTGCACCATACCGACCAAAAAGAGAAGACACTCTTACATGTAACACTTTACTAGTAGTAAAATAGCATTTAATGTTAGTGATTTACTTGAAAATGAATATGTTAAAGCACCTTACATTAATATTTGTGAGAGTTATTTCTAAAGTGATCTTTACCCTCAAACGTCTTAAGTTATTGTATCACTGTACTTTTGAGAATGAAGTAATCTTTTAAAAATATAACTTTTCAGGATATTGGTGCTAATTCCTCTTCTGATATGGAGACCACATATTATATCCCATATATTCTCCCCAGAGTTGTCTCTTTTTCATTTAGAACTAATTTCACAAAAATAACAAAGTCATGCTTTCATTCCCTGTGAGTCCCTGCAGTGCCCACTCCCCTTCTGAATTCTAGCCCATAACTTCTATTATGAGGCGAATGTAAAATAAAGCTCAACACTAATCTTCTTCATCATTTCCAAAAAACTTTTCTGTGCCATTTTGCATAGTTGGGGCCATCAGAAACCCCCTTAGTGAGTGCCTGAGGCGAGCACTGTACAGCCAACCCAGCTGGCTTGTGTGTGTGTATGCATGTACGCATTTTTATGTAGCGGAATTCAGTATGTTAATGCCGTTCAGTGCTCACACGTGCTTTCTCTTCAGATAGCAGTTCACTGGAGCTTACGTCCTCCCGCCTAGTGGAGACCAATCCTCTGGAGTGGCCAGAAAGGCATGTCCTTCAAAATTTGGAAACTTGTGAAAAAGCTAAACAAAAAATGAGGTAACGTTTAAATAGCTTATTATTTTGTATGACCTTTATTTTTTCTTGATCCTTAAATTGTGTTTATGAGATAGTAGTTTGTGGATGTATTGTAAAGGATATGTGTGCTTACTGTAGACAGACAGACAGGCAGACCGAGATGGACTGCTGCAGAGCAAGGTGTCCAGGAAGCGCTCTTTCCCTGCCATACGCCGCTTGGCTTTCTGGGTGCCCCAGCCACAGGCAGCATGTCAGTGTGTGACCGCCAGACCATCCTCCGTAGACGCACAGAAACATGACTATGAAAGAGAAAGTTTAAAAATACAGGAGTGTGTGTGTGTGTGGCCACTCACTCGTGTCCGACTGTTTGTGACCCCACGGACTGGGGCCCACCGGGCTCCTCTGTCCCTGGATTCTCCAGGCAAGAATACTGGAGTGGGCTGCCATTTCCTTCTCCACAGGAATGTGTAAAATGAAGTAAAAGTACTCTTTTCCTTCAAGCCGTTTAAAAATGTTCCTGTTTTACATTTTTATGTTTGTATATATGGCCGTCTCTAGGAGGCAGAGTTTGTGTCTGCTTGTTTTGGCTTGGTGTGTAGCGGGCGCTCAGCACGTCATTGCTGAGTGGTGCAGGGATGGGACGAAGACAGGGATTTGACTCTGCTGCATTGCCCTCCCAAATATTGCAAGTCACATCCTTACTTTTAGCCCCTCTGCTGAGAACATTTATCACTTCAGATCTGCCTAGTCAAAGGTATGGTTTTTCCAGTAGTCATGTGTGCATGTGAGAGTCGGACTATAAAGAAAGCTGAGCGCTGAAGAATTGATGCTTTTGAACTGTGGTGTTGGAGAAGACTCTTGAGAGTCCCTTGGACTGCAGGGAGATCCAACCAGTCCATCCTAAAGGAAATCAGTTCTGAATATTCATTGGAAGGACTGATGCTGAAGCTGAAACTCCAATACTTTGGCCGCCTGAGCAAAGAGTTGACTCATTGAAAACACTCTGATTCTGGGAGGGATTGGGGGCAGGAGGAGAAGGGGACGACCGAGGATGAGATGGTTGGATGGCATCACCGACGCGATGGACATGAGTTTGGGTAAACTCCGGGAGTTGGTGATGGACAGGGAAGCCTGGCATGCTGCAGTCCACGGGGTTGCAAAGAGTCGGACACGTCTGAGCGACTGAACTGAACTGATAACATTTTGTTCACAGGTATCAACGAATATTTACTGAGTACCCACTGTGTGTTAGGCTCTCCTGTTAGAGCTTGCCTTTTAAGGGGGAGAGACAGTCAACAGAACACAAAAAGCAGACAAGTAGATACAAGACTTGGAAACCGACCTGTGTGCAGCGAATGGGGCCGCGGGACTGAAGGAGAGGGGTCTCCTTGTTGGCATGTGGGGGGGCCGGGGCGGGCGCCCTGAGGAGTTAAACGCTGGAGCTGAGGCCTCGTGGGTGAATGCGTGAAGCACCTGCAGGCACGCAGGCCCTTACCGGTGTTTACACGGTCTTTGGATCGTAATGCCTTGGTAAGCTTTTCATGGATTTTCTGTCAGTGATGTGATCTGATTTTGAAAAATAACTTTTTTGTGGTAAATGGATTGTGGGAGGAAGATATTAGGAACGGACAGATCACTTAGGTGGCTTTTTCTGTAGGCTGAGAGGTAGCTTTGACTTCTAACTAGAGTAGTAGTGGAGACAAGTTTGGAGAATATTTTGGTGCTAAGCTAGGAAAAAAGAAACTTCCTGTTTTTTCCTGCCTGTCTTCCCTAAGAGAGACAGAGAGACATCCGAGGCAGTTTAGGTTTCTGGCTTGAACAGGAGGTGGGTGGTGTCCTCATGGTTTGGGGAAGATGGATAAGTTGAAACAAGGGTGGGTTGGGGAAGAAAGATCAAGAATTCTGCTTTAGGGATGGTTTATTTAACCTATGGATTATGCACGTGGGCATATTAGGTGGAGAAATCTGGGAGTTTGTTTGGAGTCATCACTAAAAGGGTTTCTTTAATATATGCTAGTGGGTGAGATGACATGGTGAGGCTGTATAGAAAGAGAGGAGGGCGTAAGGCTGTTCCCTGGGGGTCTGTAACATTCACAGGTCAGGAGGAAAGGCCAGTCTGGAAAGAAGATGGAGCAAAGGACAGGTTGCCCAGAGACCGTGGATTTCAGGCTGTGTGTCCCCACTTCCCGCGGTGAAGGCGAGGGCGGAAGCCCTGCTCCTCTCCTTCCGTCCTCCGCCTTCCCCTGCGGCTCGTGTCGCTTGGCAGTAGACAGTCTCTTTTCCCCTGGAGTCACTTTCCTCCCACTTCCCCGACGTGATGCTCTCGTTTGGACTGACCCCGCCTGCCTGCACAGCTGTTGTCCTGGTCTGTCTGTTGGTTACATCCCCAGGTTAGATTGGACCTGTGTTTCCTTGGATCTCATGCCTTAAAGCGAAGTCTGATGTGACATGGACTTCTGTTCCTTAATAGGTATTTCATTCTGTCTCTGAGGCTTTCAGCATTTCCTGTTTTCCTTAATGTTCTGAAATTACATGATGCCCTCATGGTGTGCAGTGTTTTGGTCTTGAGGCTTTTGCCTTTTTATTAGCTCTTGGATATCAGTTCAGTCGCTCAGTCATGTCTGACTCTTTGCAACCCCATGAACCGCAGCACGCCAGGCCTCCCTGTCCATCACCAACTCCCGGAGTTCACCTAAACCCATGTCCATTGAGTCGGTGATGCCATCCCGCCATCTCATCCTCTGTCGTCCCCTTCTCCTCCTGCCCTCAATCTTTCCCAGCATCAGAGTCTTTTCCGATGAGTCAACTCTTCACAGCAGGTGGCCAAAGGATTGGAGTTTCAGCTTCAGCATCAGTCCTTCCAGTGAACACCCAGGGCTGATCCCCTTTAGCTCTTGGAAATATTCTTCTGTTATTTCTCTGGTAGTATTTGTCCTTCTGTTTTCTTTCTTCCTTATTTGTAATTATCTCTTTTACCTAATTTTAGATGCCTCAGATTGATTTTTCAATTTACGTTTGATTCTTCTTTTGATAATCCATGTCTTCGGACTTTCTGGGTGGCTCGGTGGGAGAGAGTCGGCCAGCCAGTGCTGGAGACACTGATTCAGTGCCTAGTGTGGGACGATCCCATGTGCTCGGGGCACTCTGTGCCACAGCTGCTGAGCCTGTGCTTTAGAGCCTGCGAGCGGCAGCTGCTGAGCCCGCACGCCACTGCTGCTGAGGCCTGGGAGCCCTGGCGTCTGTGCTCCACACAAGGAGAGACACCGCAGCGAGAAGCGGGCGCCTTGCAGCTAGGAAACAGCCCCCGTCCTCTGCAGCTGTAGAAAAAGTCCATGCAGCAGCGCGGACCCAGCACAGTGAGAAAAACAAAAAGCGTGAAGGATGATTCCACAGAAAACAGGGATAGCCCATCTCCTCATCTCTCCTGCTCTGCATTCTGGTATTTCCCCGACCTTGACTTTCATCTTTCCAATAAGTTTGTGGCAGCTATTAAAAAAATTCCTGATAATTCTTTTTTGTTATCTACCCTTTTTTCACAGCAACCGATTCCTATTAGTAATAAGCATTGAGAAGACGCCCTAAGGATGCTGGCTTATTAGTTGGGATTCTCTCTTAGCCTGTCTCGCCTGCTCTTTAAATGGCCCCCTTACCCTTTAGGCCTGCTCCGCCTGCCCCTCTGCCGCCCTTCTCTTCTGTGTGGTTCTTCAGTATCTGCTGGCCCTTGGCTGCTCACAGCTGAGAATTTAGTCCTAGACTGTCTTATGTCTGTAGTTGCATACATTCCTCTCTGTACGTGTGATTCTGTTCCCTGCCTGCTGTCGCCAGAATCTATCCTGGGAGAAGGGAGATGAAGGGCCCCTGGGGGAGGCAGCTTGGGTGCTTTACCCATTGCTTAAATTAGGGTGTATTCTGGGGGCTTCGCCGCTGACGGTAGGACAGCACCTGGTTCTCGATCTTCAGAGAGCAGTTTTTCTCTTGGAGGTAAAAGCATGAGTCTCAGATGTGGTGCGGGAGGGTATTCTGTGGAGTTCTGAAACCGTGTCAGCGGATGGCCGCCTGCTGCCGCTCTGAGCTCCAGTGCAGAGCCTGCCCGTGGTTTCCTGGGAGACAAGGACGCAGTCCGCCTTCTCTGCAGGCTCCTTGTAACTCCTGCCGAGGAGTGTTCTAGCCGCTCCTGAAAGTCACTGACCCTTGGTCCACTCCTCTTCCTTCTTCCTTTCTGAGCCCTATTATAAACTTGGGGCCCAGTACTTCAGCGCTGTGATTTTTCTTTTTTTGAGTGGAGAGGTTAATGTGTATGTTTGATGCATCATCTTGAACCAGAAGAAGCTTGTTTGCAGTTTGGGTGTAGTACAAATATCACCTTTCTCTTAAGACTTCTATAAATGCTGCAGTTAAAAGACTGCTATTGCTGCTTTCTTGAAAACTGTTTTATTGTGCCGTTCGTGCCTCATTCTATACTGATGTGTTTATCTCCTTTCGCTCTCCTTCCCTCCTTTCTCCTCCTTTGAGTCGTGCCTGTACCAGCCCTGAACAGTGATTAGGGGTCTATAAATTCATGATCGATGAGCTTTTTTTTAGTGCCTCACGGTGATAACTGCAGAGTAAGTACTGACTACGTGTTTGTGGCCACTTCAGAATACGGGAGCACACCGTCCGATGCTTGGCAGGAGCCAAAGTTACATTGTTCCATAATTTGTTTCATGTTAGATTCAGCTGAAGAATAAAAGACCATCACGGAGTGACATTCAGACATCGTAAGGATTTGGTTTTGTTTCTTTATTTGGCTGTGAGTGAAAGTCGCTCAGTTGTGTCTGACTCTGTGACCCCATGGACTGTACAGTCCCTGGACTTCTCCAGGCGAGAATCCTGGAGTGGGTAGCCTTTCCCTTCTCCAGCGGCTCTTCCCAGCCCAGGGGTCAAACCCAGCTGTCCCGTGCTGCAGGCGGGCTCTTCGCCGCTGAGCCGCAGGGCGGCCCTTGTTGGCCGTGTCGGGTCTTAGTGGCGGTGTGCCGGCTCCTCGTCGGGCGTGCGGGCTTCTCGAGGTTTGTCACGCAGGCGAGGCTCGCTGCCCCGTGGCAGTGCGATCTTCCTTCCCTGACCAGGGATCGGACTTCTGTGCCCTGTATTGGAAGGCCGATTCTCAATGACTGGACCAGCAAGGACGAACCAGGAATTTGGTTTCAGACAAACTCAGTCACCTGTTACGTGACGTTGTTGACTCATCTGTAAGATGGAGATAACAAGCCCAGTTCTCCTTCAAAGTTGTGAAAATCTAATGAGATAATGTATGAAAAAACACTTCGTAAGCTTGGAAACACTAAAAACGTGTTGTCAGTGTGTCTTGTTTTTTCCTCAAGAGGTATCTTGCTGGTATACTTTATCACAAACTGGGCTTTGAAATTTTTCTGATATTTTTGTGTCCTGGGTTCTATGTAAATGCAGAGTATGCATTTCCCCATTGCAGCTCGCCTGTCAGACGATAGAGAGCAATACTGATTAAGGCTTTGCTAGTCACTGTTAGGGAATGGCTGAATAGAAGTTAAATTCACCTCATCATGTAGTTCTTGCCCTCCTGGGGTTTAGTGTTTTGAGTGTTTTTCTTGTTTGACTGTTTTCATTAGATGTATATTTTCAATTTAAAAATAAAGGGAATGAGAAGAAAAAAGAGACACTGTTGTCTTGTATAGAAATATGTCTTAAGGCCATAATGTCAACATTTTAATCACACAGTTATCAATAAAAATGCTTGAGTGATTAATCAGGAAATAGTTGAATTAATATAAAGTCAGGAAATGACTGTTCTGTCCAGGTATTGAAAGGCTTTATTTTTGCTCTGGTGACAGAGTAATAGTGTGATTTGTAGCTCGGCGCTTGAGAAAACCTGTAGCGTTCTCTGCAACTGTTTTCTTTCCAGTTTTTAAAACCTGTGAGCTCTTTGGGTTCATAGACTGATAGAGTAGAATTGGTACCTGATTCAGAGTCAGGCTGGTTCTGATTCTGCCATTTTGAAACTCTTGGCACCGTGGGTGTGTAAGGCGCTGTTGTGTGGCAAGAATAGTGATCGTTTTTTAGGCTTGGTGCGATACGAACTTTACAAAGTTCTTATTTTCAGGTGTTAATTTCATTTTGAGAAAAGACCTGTCCTGTCTTTTTCAAGGGAATTTGTGAGGATTAAGAATATATTGTATGCAGTTTGGAAAGGATGAAGCCCTGCATATATTTCAGGTATAAGAATAATTTAGTGTTTATTCATAATGGCGTAATCACGGCTAGGAGAGACCTTGGGGAAATACCTGATTACCGTCTCATTTCATGGCTGCGCTTTACACAGCCTTTCAAGTGTATGGAACATTGGAGCATTTGGTCTCTGCCGTCAGAATTTACAATATTGCAGGGCTTTGGAACATACAAGAGAGTTTAGATTTAAACTTTATAGAATTGATGACTTCACACTGATACTGATAGTGTGATGGTCTGATAATGATAGCATGAATGCAATCAATCATGCCAAGTATAAAGAATATAATTACGTTTATTTTAGTTAAGTACTAACGTTGTTTTGACATGATAACTGCAAGTTTGCCTGTAACCTACATACAGAGTTTTGAAATTATGCTTTGATTCTAAATGATTTGCAAAGATTTTACTTTTCTTCTTTCTTAAATGTGTAGATCTTCAGTTTTAAATGTGTGTGTGTATTTTTCTGGTTTCTGTTCATAGCAGCTTTTCCTGACCATGGAGAATTCTAATCTGCTTTTAATAAATCTACATAATTTTTTTTTTCTTCTCAGAACTGGTTCATTACCTCGTTCATCTGAACAATTGCTGGGCCACAAAGAGGGCCCACGGGATTCAGTCACATTATTGGATGCTAAAGAATTGCTTAAATTCTTTACCTCAGACGGATTACCAATTGGAGATCTTCAGCCTTTACAGATTCAAAAAGGGTAAGTTATAAACTTATAACTTCCAACTAATTTTTTAAGGAATCTTTTTAAAAGCACACTGCCTCTCACTTCTCCAGTTACGTGTTTAGCTCTAACATCCAGTTAGATGTTCTGTGCCACTTTGACAGAATCTACAAGTTTGAGCCCAGTGTTTATCAGTTGGCCTTAATTCTCACATTTTACCGTAGCCTAATGTTCTACGGTTTGTAGTGTTGCGTATAAAGGAAACGGGAATAATAAAAACCACCTTAACATATTTCTGATAGAAGTGAGCTTCTATTTTGTAGACAGATGGCAATACTTTTTCAGAAAAATTATAATTTGACTTGCAAGAATTTTTTTAAATTCTCTTTTCTATCACTTTCTAGTTTTGATTTTACTACTACTTAATCCTGACATTGTCAGTTATGCCTAATAGTAGCAAAAAGGATAGCCTTTCAACTGAGAAGAATGGGAAAGTGCTTTTGAAACTATACCAAGTAAAACTCACTGTCAGCTTGAATACTTTACAACTAATTTGACTTCCAAGACAGCTTCCACCAAGTTGCTAATTAATAAATTCTGGGTGTTGCAAAATTGTGACATCAAATACTTGTGAGATTTGAATACTTTGTTCACTGCCCCAGTTTCTTCTTGTTAATCCATTTTTCTGAGAATCTGCCAAAGGACCTTAAAAATTATAGAACATTTTTGATTACTTTTACAAAGCTTGTTTTAGCAAGTAGGACTCTTTGCAACCCCATGGACTATAGCCTATCAGGCTTCTCCGTCCATGGGATTTTCCAGGCAAGAGTGCTGGAGTCATTTCCTTCTCCAGGGAATCTTCCCGACCCAGGAATCAAACCCAGGTCTCCCGCATTACAGGCAGATGCTTTACCATCTAGGCCACCAGGGAAGCCCAAATTTAAGGGTTGATTTTGGAAAGAATTTATCATGTGCATGGTCACTAAAGAGAGAGAGAGATGAGGAGCAACTTAGGAGGTATGATGGCCTTATCAGTTCTGAGTTTTAGTGACTTAATGATTTTAATGACATAAAAACAGTGTAATTTTAGAGTAATTTTCTTATAGCTTTGAGAGATTGATAATCCTTTCTGTGGGAATCAAGAAAGGGAAGAATTATATATGCATTTTCATCTATTTAGTTGTTGGATTCCTGTCCTTCCAAATTGTTAAGCGTGAACTGGCAGAGTCAGATGGGTTTGCCGAAACTGAATTACGTAGGTTGTACTCTTTTTGACCAGAATGTCTTGTAGCTGCAGTGTCAAGGCAGGATACTGTTAATTCTTCCTGTAGCTTGCCAGTGACTTATCCAGGGAAGTTTGATATAATTCCTGGATGTTAGTAAAGAATTGTGTCATCATCAGCTATGTCTTGTGTTAAAGTTGAAGGGTGAGCTTTTTTGGTAATGACTCAAGGTCCTGTGGGCTTCTGTTGAGTATCTATCGAGGAACCACCTGAAAAGCGGTATTAAGCAAAGTACCGGAGTGACACCTGCTTATATAGAGGACGTATTAGACAAAGTACACACCTGTGAAGCATTTCCTTCAGAAAGAACAAGGTGTGAGCAAAATTAAACACAAATAGATAAAGTTGCTGGGAGAGATTAAACAGAAGACAGTGTGGTAAAGGAAGGGAGTGAAATGCTAGGCACCTAAATAGTTTCATATTACAGAATTATCCCCTTGAATAGTTAGTCATAAAATACTGGGATCATTGCCATTTATTAGTGCTACTTTATGTAAAACACTTTAAATGAATGCATTAGAATATAAATCCTGGTTGTCAGGATTCATTAACTTGCATATGTCTTAAATTTTAATGTAATGATTTCAAATGCTTATCTTACACTCTGTAGATAATATTCAGTGTCATATGGGCAGTTTTCATTGCTAAGGCCAAGCGGGGAAGTGTGATAGTGAATTATTCTTGATACTCCACTGCCTACTTGTTTTTCTGTCTACCATTTGTAAGTCTTCTGAAGTCAAGCCCCTGGTGTCTCCTTCTGCCTGTTACCAGTGTAAAGAAACTTGCATAATTCTCCCATCCTCACCTCTAACCTGTTCTGAGGTCCAGGAATCATGATGCAGCTCATCAGAACAGTGGCTCCCAACCCAGGCAGAGGAGGAGGCCTCTTACTAGAATAACTCAGAAAGCTTAACCTGACTGCAGGTCCCTATGTGCAGGGGTTGAGAATGAGTGTTTTATGTAAGTTCACCACAGGACTAGTTCCGCCACACCTGCTGATTGGAACCAGCTTTAGAAGAGCTGAAACCACCAATTAGTCTTCATATCCACTGATATTTAAAAGGTCACTGATTCTTAAAATAGGTGTCAACATGATTATGTTTCCAGGCATAGAAAAATCTGGATTCCCCATATGGTGTAATTGGAACTAAATACCTCTTTTGTTACTGAAGATTCGAGTTTGACTTTAATTATTCCACTGCAAGGAAACAATTTAACTGTTAATAAATGCATAAGCAGTTTACTACACCAGGAAAAACATATGCTTCAGGAATAATACTCCTTCTTCAGTTTCCCTACAGATCATGTTCTATTCTTGATTCAACCATTTTTCATGCATTGGAGAAGGAACTGACAACCCACTGTTAGTGTTCTTGCCTGGAGAGTCCCAGGGATGGGGGAGCCTGGTGGGCTGCCTGCCGTCTATGGGGTCGCACAGAGTCGGACACGACTGAAGTGACTCAGCAGCAGCAGCAGCAGCAGCAGAATAGTTTTGTAAAATAAGTAATATTATCATATTTAGAAGCTTGGGACAGAGAAAATGTACGCGACGAAACCCCTAGGCTTAACCTTACTTCATTTTCTTCTTTGGCTTCCTGATGTGATTCAGTTTTTAACCCCATGTAATATCTAGTTATAGAGAAGGAAATCAGACTTTGTTCTTTAGACAGTTTCTTGAACATTCTCACCAAATAAATGCACATGAAAGCTTTTTGTTTCAGGGAGAAGACTTTTGTCCTGACACCAGAACTTAGTCCTCGGAAACTTCGTGGTTTACCTTTTGAGGAAGCTTCAGTATGTCATTATCATGGAATTGAGTGAGTTTTAATTTTCATTTTATTCTCCTGTGTGTGCTTAATGTGGCTTAACTTCTGTGACTGTGAAGAATGACTGTAACAAGCTGATGGAGGTTGAGATAGAGAACCAAAGAGACAGTATGTCAAAAAAACCTAAAAAAACAAGTATTATATACTCAATTAATTTGTCTTTTGTTGATAAAAAAGATATTTGTTGATTAGTCAGTTTTACGTTTAAATGTCCTGTTACTAGTTACTGGATATTTTGGTCAGAATTATTTTGGCCCCTGCTCTGTATATTGTGGTCCAATGTACAAAGCGTGGTCCACTGGAGAAGGGAATGGCAAGCCACTTCAGTATTCTTGCCTTGAGAACCCCATGAACAGTATGAAAAGGCAAAATGATAGGATACCGAAAGAGGAACTCCCCAGGTCATTAGGTGCCCAATATGCTGCTGGAGATCAGTGGAGAAATAACTCCAGAAAGAATGAAGGGATGGAGCCAAAGCAAAAACAATACCCAGTGGTGGATGTGACTGGTGATAGAAGCAAGGTCTGATGCTGTAAAGAGCAATACTGCACAGGAACCTGGAATGTCAGGTCCATGAATCAAGGCAAATTGGAAGTGGTCAAATGAGAGATGGCAAGGGTGAACGTTGACATTCTAGAAATCAGAGAACTAAAATGGACTGGAATGGGTGAATTTAACTCAGATAACCATTACATCTACTACTGTGGGCAGGAATCCTTCAGAAGAAACGGAGTAGCCATCATGGTCAACAAGAGTCTGAAATGCAGTACTTGGATGCAATCTCAAAAACGACAGAACGATCTCTGTTCATCTCCAAGGCAAACCATTCAGTATCACAGTTATCCAAGTCTATGCCCCAACCAGTAACACTGAAGAAGCTGAAGTTGAACTGTTTTATGAAGACCTACAAGACCTTTTAGAACTAACACCCAAAAAAGATATCCTTTTCATTATAGGGGACTGGAATGCAGAAGTAGGAAGTCAAGAGACACCTGGAGTAACAGGCAAATTTGGCCTTGGAATGTGGAATGAAGCAGGGCAAAGACTAATAGAGTTTTGCCAAGAAAATGCACTGGTCATAGCAAACACCGTCTTCCAACAACACAAGAGAAGACTCTACACATGGACATCACCAGATGGTCAACACCGAAATCAGATTGATTATATTCTTTGCAGCAAAAGATGGAGAAGCTCTATACAGTCAACAAAAACAAGACCAGGAGCTGATTGTGGCTCAGATCATGATCTCCTTATTACCAAATTCAGACTCAAATTGAAGAAAGTACGGAAAACCACTAGACCATTCAGGTATGACCTAAATCAAATCCCTTATGATTATACAGTAGAGGTGAGAAACAGATTTAAGGGCCTAGATCTGATAGATAGAGTGCCTGATGAACTATGGAATGAGGTTTGTGACATTGTACAGGAGACAGGGATCAAGACCATCCCCATGGAAAAGAAATGCAAAAAAGGAAAATGGCTGCCTGAGGAGGCCTTACAAGTAGCTGTGAAAAGAAGAGAAGTGAAAACCAAAGGAGAAAAGGAAAGATATAAGCATGTGAATGCAGAGTTCCAAAGAATAGCAAGAAGAGATAAGAAAGCCTTCTTTAGCGATCAATGCAAAGAAATAGAGGAAAAGAACAGAATGGGAAAGACTAGAGATCTCTTCAAGAAAATTAGAGATACCAAGGAAACATCTCATGCAAAGATGGGCTCAATAAAGGACAGAAATGGTCTGGACCTAACAGAAGCCGAAGATATTAAGAAGAGGTGGCAAGAATACACGGAAGAACTGTACAAAAAAGATGTTCACGACCCAGATAGTCATGATGATGTGATCACTCATCTAAAGCCAGACATCCTGGAATGTGAAGTCAAGTGGGCCTTAGAAAGCATCACTATGAACAAAGCTAGTGGAGGTGATGGAATTCCAGTTGAGCTGTTCCAAATCCTGAAAGATGATGCTGTGAAAGTGCTGCACTCAATAAGACAGCAAATTTGAAAACTCAGCAGTGGCCACAGGACTGGAAAAGGTCAGTTTTCATTCCAATTCCAAAGACAATGATAAAGAATGCTCAAACTACCGCACAATTGCACTCATCTCACATGCTAGTAAAGTAATGCTCAAAATTCTCCAAGCCAGGCCTCAGCAATATGTGAACCGTGAACTCCCTAATGTTCAAGCTGGTTTTAGAAAAGGCAGAGGAACCAGAGATCAAATTGCCAACATCTGCTGGATCATGGAAAAAGCAAGAGAGTTCCAGAAAAACATCTATTTCTGCTTTATTGACTATGCCAAAGCCTTTGACTGTGTGGATCACAATAAACTGTGGGAAATTCTTGAAGAGATGGGAATATTAGACCACCTAACCTGCTTCTTGAGAAATCAGTATGCAGGTCAGGAAGCAACAGTTAGAACTGGACATGGAACAACAGACTGGTTCCAAATAGGAAAAGGAGTGCATCAAGGCTGTATATTGTCACCCTGCTTATTTAACTTCTATGCAGAGTACATCATGAGAAACACTGGACTGGAAGAAACACAAGCTGGAATCGGGATTGCCGGGAGAAATATCAATAACCTCAGATATGCAGATGACACCACCCTTGTGGCAGAAAGTGAAGAGGAGCTAAAAAGCCTCTTGATGAAAGTGAAAGAGGAGAGTGAAAAAGTTGGCTTAAAGCTCAACATTCAGAAAACAAAGATCATAGCATCCGGTCCCATCACTTCATGGGAAATAGATTGGGAAACAGTGTCAGACTTTATTTTTTTGGGCTCCAAAGTCACTGCAGATGGTGACTGCAGCCATGAAATTAAAAGACACTTACTCCTTGGAAGAAAAGTTATGAGCAACCTAGATGGCATATTCAAAAGCAGAGACATTACTTTGCCGAGTAAGGTCCGTCTAGTCAAGGCTATGGTTTTTCCTGTGGTCATGTATGGATGTGAGAGTTGGACTGTGAAGAAGGCTGAGCACCGAAGAATTGATGCTTTTGAAGTGTGGTGTTGGAGAAGACTCTTGAGAGTCCCTTGGACTGCAAGAAGATCCACCCAGTCCATTCTGAAGGAGATCAGCCCTGGGATTTCTTTGGAAGGAATGATGCTGAAGCTGCAACTCCAGTACTTTGGCCACCTCATGCGAAGAGTTGACTCATTGGAAACAGATGCTGGGAGGGATTGGGGGCAGGAGGAGAAGGGGACGACCCAGAATGAGATGGCTGGATGGCCTCATGGACTCGATGGACGTGAGTCAGTGAACTCCGGGAGTTGGTGAAGGACAGGGAGGCCTGGCGTGCTGCGATTCATGGGGTCGCAAGGAGTTGGACACGACTGAGCGGCTGAACTGAACTGGACTGTACATTGCATGTGAATGCATGCTCACACTGCTGGTGATGGTCTCTGGCCGTTGTAACTGCTCAGAAACCATTAGAGGAAATGCATTCTCATTTGCAGGATGCTAACTGTGTGTACATTCTTATGGAATTTTGGTTGACCTGCTTGAATAAAGTTTCACAGGGTTCTCTTACTTAGAATTAGAAGTGTCAGCAGCTCCTGAGGCCGTGTGTGCCTCTACCATTTTCACCGGGATAAGAAAGGAAATGATGGAAATAATATATTTTAGGTTAAATTTGCAAGGCCCTAGTGATTCATTTTGCAAACTATTTCACATTCCTAAGGCAAAGCATTACTTTATATTAATTTTCCGTAAATGAAAATAGAAAAGGACTTGATTTTACCTTGATCTCTTAGAAGCACCTTTATCAGTGAGCAAAAGAGATATACTACTTCGGTTGTCTTGTAAACTTAATCTTTATGTCACACGACTTTAAACCTACTTTACTGACAGTTATTCACTCAGGGGCTAAAGATACAAAAGACTGCAAGACAACTGTTTCTGCCCTTAAGAAACGTGTACTCTAGTAGGGGAGGAAGAAAGACGTGAGTTTAGCAGGACGTCAGTTCAGTTCAGTTCAGTTCAGCCACTGAGTTGTGTCCGACTCTTTGTGACCCCATGCACTGCAGCACGCCAGGCCTCCCTGTCCATCACCAACTCCCGGAGTTCACTCAAATTCACGTCCGTTGAGTCAGTGATGCCATCCAGCCATCTCATCCTCTGTCGTCCCCTTCTCCTCCTGCCCCCAATCCCTCCCAGCATCAGAGTCTTTTCCAGTGAGTCAACTCTTCACGTGAGGTGGCCAAAGTACTGGAGTTTCAGGATGTAAGCAGTGTTAAAAATACCAGTATGTAACACTGCCCAGTGTGTGAAACAAGTAAACACCACAAATTGAGAATTTCAATGAGGACATCTGAACTAAGTTTGAAGGAATGAAGAGGAATTTATCTGACCGAAAAGGCAGTATCTGTGGGAAGAAGGAAAACCACAATCACAGAAAACTAACCAAACTGATCACATCGACCACAGCCTTGTCTAACTCAGTGAAACTATGAACCATCCTGTGTGGGGCTACCTAAGATGGACGGGTCATGGTGGAGAGGTCTGGCAAAATGTGGTCCACTGGAGAAGGGAGCGCCCGACCACTTCAGTATTCTTGCCTTGAGAACCCCATGAACAGTATGAAAAGGCAAAAAGATAGGACACTGAAAGAGGAACTCCCTGGGTCAGGAGGTGGCCTGTTGGAGGTGCTTCTGGAGATCAGTGGAGAGAGAACTCCAGCGCGTGAAGAGGCTGAGCCAAAGCAGAGTCAGCATGCAGCTGTGGATGTGCCTGGGGACAGGAGCAGGTCCGGTGCTGTAAAGAGCAGTGTTGCCCAGGAACCTGGAGTATGTGGCCCATGATTCAAGGCAAACTGGAAGTGGTCAGACAGGAGATGGCAAGACTAAACATCAACATTTTAGGAATCAGTGAACTAAAATGGACTGGAATCAGTGAATTTAATTCAGATGACCATGATATCTACTACTGTCGGCAAGAATCCCTTAGAAGAATGGAGTAGCCCCCCACAGTCAACAAAAGAGTCTGAAATGCAGTCCTTGGGTGCAATCTCAAAAATGACAGAAGATCTCTAGGCAAACCATTCAGTATCACAGTAATCCAAGTCTATGCCCCAACCAGTAATGCTGAAGAATCTGAAGTTGAACAGTTCTGTGAAGACCTCCAAGACCTTCTGGATCTAACACCCAAAAAAGATGCCCTTTTCATTATAGGGGGCTGGAATGCAAAAGCAGGAAGTCAAGAAACCCCTGGAGTAACAGGCAAATTTGGCCTTGGAGTACAGAATGAAGCAGGGCAAAGGCTCATAGAGATTTGCCAAGAGAACGCACTGGTCATAGGAAACACCCGCTTCCAACAACACAGGAGAAGACTGTGCACATGGACATCACCAGATGGTCAACACCGAAATCAGATTGATTATATTCTTTGCAGCCAAAGAAGGAGAAGGTCTTATACAGTCAGCAAAAACAAGACCAGGAGCTGACTGTGACTCTGATCATGAACTCCTTATTACCAAATTCAGACTTAAATTGAAGAAAGTAGGGAAAACCACTAGACCATTCAGGTATGACCTAAATCAAATCCCTTACGATTATACAGTGGAAGTGAGAAATAGATTGAAGGGTTTGGCCTGATAGAGTGCCTGAACAATATGGACAGAGGTTCGTGGCATTGTAGAGGAGGCCTTACAAATAGCTGAGAAAAGAAGAGAAGCCAAAGGCAAAGGAGAAAAGGAAAGATATAAGCATCTGAATGCAGGATTCCAAAGAAAGGTAAGGAGAGATAAGAAAGCCTTCCTCAAAGAAATAGAGGAAAACAACAGAATGGGAAAGACTAGTGATCTTTTCAAGAAAATTAGAGATACCAAGGGAACATTTCATGCAAAGATCGGCACAATAAAGGATGGAAACGGTATGGACCTAACAGAAGCAGAAGATATTAAGAAGAGGTGGCAACAATACACAGAAGAACTGTACAAAATAGATTTTCATGACCCAGATAATCACGATGGTGTGATCACTCACCTAGAGCCAGACATCCTGGATGCGAACTCAAGTGGGCCTTAGGAACCCTCACTATGAACAAAGCTAGTGGAGGTGATGGATTTAAATCAAATGGATTGAAATAAATCAATCCAATGGATTTATTTCAAATCCTGAAAGATGATGCTGTGAAAGTACTGCACTCAATAGGACAGCAAATTTGGAAACCTCAGCAGTGGCCACAGGACTGGAAAAGGTCAGTTTTCATTCCAATCCCAAAGAAAGGCAATGCCAAAGAAAGCTCAAACTACTGCACAATTGCACTCATCTCACACGCTAGCAAGCATTGCTCAAAATTCTCCAACCCACGCTTCAACAATGCACGAACCATGAACTTCCAGATGTTCAAGCTGGTTTTAGAAAAGGCAGAGGAACCAGAGATCAAATTGCCAACATCTGCTGATCATCGTAAAAGCAAGAGTTCCAGAAAAACATCTATTTCTGCTTTATTGTCTATGCCAAGGCCTTTGACTGTGTGGATCACAATAAACTGTGGAAAATTCTTCAAGAGACGGGAATATCTGACCACCTTCCCTGTGTCCTGAGAAATCTGTATGCAGGTCAGGAAGCAACAGTTACGACCAGACATGGAACAACAGACTGGTTCCAAATAGGGAAAGGAGTATGTCAAGGGTGTATATTGTCACCCTGGTTATTTAACTTCCATGCAGAGTACATCATGAGAAATGCTGGGCTGGAAGAAGCACAAGCTGGACTCAAGATTGCAGGAGAAATAATAACCTCAGATATGCAGATGACACCACCCTTATGGCAGAAAGCGAAAAGTAACTGAAGAGCCTCTTGATGAAAGTGAGAGAGGAGAGTCAAAAAGTTGGCTTAAAACTGCACATTCAGAAAACTAAGATCATGGCATCCGGTCCCATCACTTCATGGCAAATAGATGGGGAAACAGTGGAAACAGTGTCAGACTTTAATTTTTTGTGCTCCAAAATCACTGCAGATGGTGACTGCAGGCATGAAATTAAAAGACACTTGCTCTTTGGAAGAAAAGCTATGACCAACCTAGATAGCATATTAAAAAGCAGAGGTATTACTTTGCCAACAAAGGTATGTCTAGTCAAGGCTCTAGTTTTTCCAGTAGTCATGTATGGGTGTGAGAGTTGGACCATAAAGAAAGCTGAGTGCTGAAGAATTGATGCTTTTGAACTGTGGTGCTGGAGAAGACTCTTGAGAGTCCCTTGGACTGCAAAAAGATCCAACCAGTCCATCCTAAAGGAGATCAGTCCTGAATATTCATTGGAAGGACTGATATTGAAGCTGAAGCTCCAATACTTTAGCCACCTGATGCGAAGAGCTGACTCATTTGAAAAGACCCTGGTGCTGGGAAAGATTGAGGGCAGGAGGAGAAGGGACCCCACAGAATGAGGTGGTTGGATGGCATCACCAGCTCAGTGGACATGAGTCTGAGTAAACTCTGGAAGTTGGTGATGGACAGGGAGGCCTGGCGTGCTGCAGTCCATGGGGTCCCAAAGAGTCGGACGACTGAGCGACTGAACCACTGCGAGGAATGAAGTGCAGTGGTTCAGATTCTTGCAAGAGGAAATGGCATTTTTGTTTCTGAATGAGACTCCAGACGTGCACTGCACCGTATTGAGACCAAATTACGAAGATCATCGTTGCCGTGGGAGGGAGACTGTTCCTTGTTACTGTGGTCGTGGAGGGACCTTCATTTTTAACGCCTGAATTCATATGCTTGCTTTGTGCCACTGAAAGAAATCTCATTGTCCGTTGATAAACTGAGGTGGAGTATTTCATGGAAGAGATGTGAAAGGACTGGAATACTGCCAACACCGTGTGAATAAAGAGAGTGTGGGAGCTGGCCGCATCTAAGACCATTCGTGCAGGAGACAGGGACGCATAGGGCCAGTGCACAGCGGAAGGGGTTTCCTTTACCTGTCAGCCTTGTAAGCTGACACTGAGTGTGAACTGAAGCAGCAGTGAGAACCCTTCCCAGTACCCGTGAAGTCATATTGGTAGTGAAGGGACCTGAGCCAGCCAGCTTGGTTGGCTGCCTGTCTGGGAGAGTGATCAGTTCAGTTCAGTTGCTCAGTCGTGTCTGACTTTGCGACCCCGTAACCGCAGCATGCTAGGCCTCCCTGTCCCATCACCAACTCCTGGAGTCCACCCAAACCCATGTCCATTGAGTCGGTGAAGCCATCCAACCATCTCATCCTCTGTCGTCCCCTTTTCCTGCCCTCAGTGTTCCCCAGCATCAGGGTCTTTTCAAATGAGTCAGCTCTTCGAATCAGGTGGCCAAAGTACTGGAGCTTCAGCTTCAACATCAGTCCTTCCAATGAATACCCAGGACTGGTCTCCTTTAGGATGGACTGGTTGGATCTCCTTGCAGTCCAAGTGACTCTCAAGAGTCTTCTCCAACACCACAGTTCAAAAGCATCAATTCTTCTGTGCTCAGCTTTCTTTATAGTCCAACTCTCACATCCATACATGATTACTGGAAAAACCATAGCCTTGGCTAGTCAGACCTTGTTGGCCAAGTAATGTCTCTGCTTTTGAATATGCTGTCTAGGTTGGTCATAACTTTCCTTCCAAGGAGTAAGCGTCTTTTAATTTCATCGCTGCAGTCACCATCTGCAGTGATTTTGGAGCCCTGAAAAATAAAGTCAGCCACTGTTTCCACTGTTTCCCCATCTATTTCCCGTGAAGTGATGGGACCAGATGCCCTGATCTTCGTTTTCTGAATCTTGAGCTTTAAGCCAACCTTTTCACTCTCCTCTTTTACTTTCATCAAGAGGCTTTTTAGTTCCTCTTCACTTTCTGCCATAAGGGTGGTGTCATCTGCATATCTGAGGTGATTGATATTTCTCCCGGCAATCTTGATTCCAGCTTGTGCTTCCTGCAGCCCGGCATTTCTCATGATGTACTCTGCATTTAAGTTAAATAAGTATTATTTACTTAGAGAGAGTGATCAGTAATTTACCAAAAGCCATGCAGTTTTTTATAATATCAGATTGATTACCTTTGCTCAATGATAAAATTAGCATATATACTGAAAGTAATTTTGTAAGGGTACTTTTTACAGTGTTATTTCAAATACACATTGGAAATAATGTCTAACTGTAGGAGCTTGGTTCAATAAATTATAGTGCATCCATAAATAAAATTCCATGTAGCCACCAGAACAGCTAAAATTATAACTGGTAAGTCTTGCCAAGTGTATAGAACAATCAGAACTCTCCGACATTCTTAGTGGAAGTACACAATGGTATATTTAGTTCAGAAAAGGACTGACAGATTCTTATGAAACTGAACATAGCTCAAACCCCATGGCTCAGCATTTCTAATAGTCATTTTCCTAAAAGAAATGAAAATGTAACACCACAGAAACAGGGTTCTTGTAAAAGAACCCACAGAGCAGTTGTTTTCATAAGAACCCAAACTGGAAATAGCCTTTTTTCCATCAATAGGAGAATAGATCAATAAACAAGTTGCTGTGTGTATGTAACATTGTACTACTAAACAGTAACCAGGAGCAACACGTGTACATGGAACAATAGCGAGCTTTTGTCTGTGGGGAAAAATAAGAACAGTTGAAATACGAGTTTGAGGAGTTTATAAAATGAAACCCCTTGAAGCAAATGAACATAGCTAGATGTGACTCCGTTTCTTTAAGCCTGGGCCGTTGAAATCAAGCCAAGGGATACGCAGGTGAGCACAGTGAGTCCAGAAACACGCTTTTTTCTGGTTCTGGGTGCAAACTGTGCAGGCCTATTCCGTTAAACATAGACTATGTTTCTACGCTAAACAACACTCAAGTAATTTTAAAGTGAATAAGAAACTGCAGAGAATGCTCTCTCTTCTCTTCTCATGTTGCTATGACCCTTGGAGTCCTTGAGCTCTTCCTCTATTCAGGCTTAAGGAATATTTGAAAGAAATTTATGAACTGTTTGAGTGCAGATCAGTGTTTTCCAAAGGCGAGATGGAATCTGTCTGCGGTTGGCTCCTTTTTCACTTATTTCTCTCATGCTGGGGTGTAAGACCCCGTTGATTGTAAGATGCAGCGTCTTCTTGACAGCAGATTGAACTTCCGCTGTCACACTTTGGCAGGTGGCCGCACCAGCCCCTGTTGCGCTGAACCCACGTTCATCTAGTCCGGCGTGTTTGGGAGCTTTTCCAGCGCTCACTGGCATCGCTTGGTGTGTGCTAGGCGGTGTCCTGTCTGTCTTGTGTTGATAGGTCAGTGCAGCGGCAGCTTCATCTTCTGTTAGGTACTTCCCTTTCTCTGGGTACAGAAGCACTTGGCTGTTGTTTTGCGAGAAAATAGGGCGTGCCCTCACTCATCCAGGAGTGGGTATTGGCTCCCCTGCTGCTCCGTCTCTGCCCCTTCCTGGCTGACAGCGCCACGTCTTGTTTCAGTGCCAAAGCATAGGAACATCACGCTGAAGACATCTCAGATGGCAACAGAGGCAACACGGCGGCGCCGTCATGCAGCTAAAGGCATGACGCTGTGAGCGGCTGTGAGCAAGAGACGGAGAAACTGGGAGGAAAATCTGCGTCTCAGAGTCAGAACCTTAGAGCAGGAAAAGCTGTATGTGGAGTCAAACTCCAAGTTTTCTCCCTCTCAGAATTCCCTGCCGGCTAATCAGGGATCACACTTCCTCTTGCCGACAGCTTGTCCTGAGCAGTCATGGTTCTCAGTTGCCTTCTAGATTCTGTCAGTTGCCCAGGATAGAAACAGGACTCATCAGCAATCCTTAGGGTTGCTGCTGGTTTTTAATAGAATATGTTTTAATAAACAACTCACTGGAGAAAGAATGTTGGAGTTGAGAGATCTAGGTTCTAGTCACTTTTCTGCCACGAGTTAACAATCTCAGTTTTCTCCCCTGTTAAATTGTTGGGTTATATCAGAGCTATTTCAGTCCTAGCTACAATTTAGAATCACCTGGGTAGCTTTAAAAAAAACAGTCCTAAACGCCAACCCCAGACCAGCTGAGTCAGAAGCTCTGGGCACTAGCAGCTCGTGAAGCCTCTTAGGTGATTCCAGTGTGCACCTGTGAGTTGACCCCTGACTAGGGTGATCCTTAACCCTTACATGAAAGCTGACATACTAAATCGGTTCAGGTCAGACTCTGAGGTCCCCACCTGGGGTCTGAGTCCTGGCTCTGCTCGCCTCGTCAGCGCGCCGTGAGATTTGCCGTGGAGGAGTGCAAAACCGCCGTGACGGGGATGATGGCAGCAGCGTGCATCTCTTGAGTGCTCTGCTGGCAGGCTCCAGGCACTGATTCTGAGTGCTTGTCTGTCCACTCGTGGAATCTTCACACTCACTCTCTGAGGCAGCTGCTGTAAATCTCATCTTGCAGAGGAGGCAGCAAGAGTGCAGATGAAAGTAAGCAGTTTGGCCATGTTCACCTGATGATAGAGGCAGGTTTAAATCCGGGAGTCTGGTTCTCCAGTATATGCTCTTAGAAATCAAAAGACACGTCACAAGGGAAGGAGAAAGCCCTTAAAGCCTCCTCCAGGCAATCAGACACTGGGGTCATGATACACTCCTTAAACATTGAACTAAAAGCTTACAGACCCAAAGTTCTGATTTAAGGAACTTCTTAGAATCTACAAGAGGACAGATAACAGAAAAAGTCTTTGATGTCTGCAGTCCCGTCATTGTATATGGGACACTGAGTTTCCTTGACACATTGCACAGAGGGAGAAAGTGAAGGGTTTTCCAACATCATGTGTCTCAAAGGTGACTTTCCTGGTAAACTTATTTGTTGTCCTTAACAACATGGGGACTCTTTAAGTCCAGAAGCATTCACTGAACAGACGGCTCCCTGAGGTCTTAGATCAGATTTTGCTAGAAACCAGATCTATAGTCAGCCAGACTTTGAAGAAGAATTTGTCGTCAGTCTAAGGTGGAAGTGAGTTTCAAAGGGGAATGCCAGAGTGTTCTGAGCTGTGTTTGGTGAGCCAGTTTAGAATGCCTGTAGGGAAGGAAGGGAAGGGAAAGTTGCTCAGTCGTGTCCGACTCTTTGCGACTCTCAGTCCATGGGGTTTTCCAGGCAAGAATACTGGAGTGGGTTGCCATTGCCTTCTCCAGGGGATCTTCCCGACCCAGGGATCGAACCCAGGTCTCCCGCATTGCAGGCAGACGCTTTACCCACTGAGCCACCAGGGAAGCCCAGTTTAGAACGCCTATATACCCTCCTAATCTTTGTGTTGAAAACAAACTTGCCTGTTGTAACAGAAGTCAGCATTTCACATCATTACTTACCAGCCGTGCTGAGGAATCAGAGGTTGGTAGAGATTTAGAGAGCATCAAAACAGCAACTGTATTATTTTGAAAATAAACCAGAGGATTAACTTAACCTGTTGCCCAGAAACAGTCAAAGAGGAATCAGATTGTGCCTCACTTTTTTTCTTTTAATCTTTTGCCATGTCATGTAGCAGGCTGGAAAAACCTGAACTTGTGAGGGAGATTGGTTATTCACTCACGCTCCCAACAATTATTAGGAAGTTTTGTAAGAACTTTTTAAGTAAATGTTTTGCTCTTTGCAGGTGGCAGGGAGTAGCCCATTGCTGCAGCAGAGTCTTTGACGTTAAAGATCTTTCTCTTGCTCAGGTACTGCTTGGATGACCGGAAAGCGTTAGAGAGAGATGGGGGATTTTTAGAGCTGCAGTCTCGGCTTATTCGTTATGAAACCCAGACCACCTGCACCAGGGGGAGTTCTCCGGGGCCCGCCGTGCTCAGCCCGCTTCCCTCTCCTGCGGTTTCGTCAGAGCCCACGAGTGTCCCTGACGGAGAAGCTCTGCAAAGCGAGCTCCGGACTGACGTCTCCCGAGTGAAAAGGAGATCAAAAGATGTGAACTGCCTTTATCCCCCCAAAAGGTGATGTTTGAAGCGCACACAAATAGTATCTTGATGGAAAGTGTTTTAGTCTTGGGGTATTTTTGCATATTAATCGTTCACATTTTTTAAGCTGCTTTCTGTGTAGATTTTAGAGTGACTTTCATACCAGGAGTTTGTTTCTGTTGTAAGCAGTTGATGATTATACTTACAAGTTATAAAAAGAAATGACTTGGGGAAAAACACATTCTTTCTGGCTTTATAATGCTAATATTCAGTCCATTGGCACCGGGGATTGCCAGGGTTTTAAACCGTGGAGCACTGGCGGTCTTCTCTGCATATAAAGCAGAGGAGACGCTCTGATGAGGAGGATATTGAGAGAGCAGTGTCTCTGCCTTCCCCCGCTGTCTGCTACCTGCCCTGGCCCCGTGAGCAAGGGGCCTCAGGAACGCGGTTTATGGTTGAATCCGGGCCTTGGCAGTGAAAGCACGGAGTCCTAACCACTGGCACCATTTTAAAATAACTTGTTTCATATAAAAATAGCTTTAAAGCCTACATAATAATACTATAAAAATGAGATTATTCTAGCTACTTTATTTGCTAGCTAAATAAAATGTCCAAATACTTGAACAAAAGTAAGCTTATGAAATAAACAGTCTAATTTCTATTGAATTTATATATCTTTGGAACTTTTGTCAAATTTAGGTCTTTGGCACCTAAAACAAACCTAAAATTCTTACCATATGTAAGCCTTTCAAAAAGTATCAAATATCTTAAAGTGAAACTGTCAAGTCTTCTTTTAAACAGTTACCAGTACTAAGGGCTTCCTTCCCCAGTGGTCCAGGGGTTAGGGTTCCATGCCTCCTGTGCAGGGAGCGCAGGTTTCGTCCTGCCCTGATCTTAGCATAGAATGTGGTGCAGTGTAGCAAAAAATATATGTATATTAGAATACTGTTTCCCTGATATGAAATAAGTAAATTATTGTTATAAAGGCTTTGCAAATTCATGATACTTTTTTCACCTGATAAAGGTAAAAAGCAAATCCACTAACATTTAGGATACTGTGTTTTTTAGTAATTTTTTAATTTCTGACTTTGATTGATGTCTGTGTGTTCTAGAAAGAAAGTAACACTGTGTCCTATAGGTTAGCAGGATTGAAGAGTCTGAGACCCTTTCTTGGAAAAAGAAATGTAAACATCTTAGAAAAATCTAAACTAAAGTCACTTTTATAGTTTTATTTCTGTTTGAACAGCTTATCTTGTACAGGTAGTTGCATGGCAACAACAAGCATGATTATTAGGGTTTCTTTATCAAAGAAAGTATAATAGAAAGTATAATTACTTACCTGACGAGTACTAGGTCTATAAATAGTGCTGCCTGGAGTGCCATCTCTGGTTTGTGTGAGAAACTGTGAATTGACAGGAAGGGAGACAGTAGCATCGCTTGTTGCCTTTCCTCTGAGCTGAAATCCTAGACTGTCATTCATTGCCTTCCGTGTTCTCGCTTCTCACTTGAAGAACTAAAGGAGCAGCTGCGTAATGCGATGTTGGTTGCTCATTTAAGGCAGTGGTAGCAAGAGATCGTTTGCTCTCCTGGGCTTTATATGGCGATGACTGTAGCTGTAGTGTTGAGGAAAGAAAATGAGCGTGATTGGAGATGCCCTTAATCTGAGTTCTGGTCTTTCCCCGCAGCAGACTTGTGAGGTCTGGAAGTTCCGATTCTCTTCTTTCTCAGACAAGTGGCAGCGCCCGCCATCGCCACGCGGTCCCCTCCAGAAAGCCGCGGGCAGAGCAGCCGTTACCTGTGCCGTGTCCCTCTGCGCTGAGCAGTGAAGCTCCTGGAGCCACCGCCAAGGCCAGCTCAGGTCCAAAAGCTGCGCGCGAATCAGAAACAGCAAGGCCCGCGAAGGAATCCCGATCACAGAAGCACACTCGGGTAAAGATCCGCTTCCCGACTCTCAGTCTGCACGGGAGGAAACGGCCTGATCTGATTCGCTTCAGATGTTTGTCAAAAAAGTTTATCAGTGAAATGAAGTGGTCTGTAATTTACTTTAAAATAAGACCGAGGAGTTCCCTGGTGGCCTCTTGGTGAGGATTCCAGGCTTTCACTGCTGTGGCCCAGATTCAGTCCCTGGTTGGGAGCTGAGATCCTGCCCCGTGGTGGAGCCACGAATAGTAATAATAATAGTTCAGTGAAAGAAGGGTAATGGGAAAGTGCAAGTGGGGGTGTGAAGGGGCAGAAGGAGCCCCAGAGGGATCCTCCTTATGTAAATTTATGCATATATAACCAGCTCTTAGATATAGTCCTCATATATATATTCATATATATAGCCAGGTCTTAGATATAACCCTCATATATATGACCACCTCTTATCCATGGTCCTCATATATATATAGCCAGGTTTTACATACAGTCCTCATATGTATATGTATTTATATGTGTATATAACCAGCTCTTGGATATAGTCCTCATATATATATTTATATAGCCAGGTCTTAGATATAGTCTATATATATAAAAACCAGCTCTTATATATAGTCCTTATATGTATGTATATATATATATATATATATATATATATGTATTTATTTATTTATTTATATAGCCAGGTCTTATATAGAGTCTGTCAGCTCAGTTCAGTCGCTCAGTCGTGTCCGACTCTTTGTGACCCCATGAATCGCAGCACGCCAGGCCTCCCTGTCCATCACCAACTCCCGGAGTTCACTCAGACTCACGTCCATTGAGTCGGTGATGCTCCAGCCATCTCATCCTCTGTCGTCCCCTTCTCCTCCTGCCCCCAATCCCTCCCAGCATCAGAGCCTTTTCCAATGAGTCAACTCTTCGCATGAGGTGGCCGAAGTACTGGAGTTTCAGCTTCAGCATCAGTCCTTCCAATGAACACCTAGGACTAATCTCCTTTAGAATGGACTGGTTGGATCTCCTTGCAGTCCAAAGGAGTCTCAAGAGTCTTCTCCAACACCACACACAGTTCAAAAGCATCAATTCTTTGGCACTCAGCGTTCTTCACAGTCCAACTCTCACATCCATACATGACCACAGGAAAAACCATAGCCTTGACTAGACGGACCTTAGTCGGCATATATATACAAAATCAGCTCTAATATATAGTCCTCATATATATATATTTTCTTATATATAGCCAGGTCTTATATATAGTCTATATATATATAAAAAACACCTCTTATATATAGTCCTCATATATATATATTTATATAGCCAGGTCTTATATATAATCCTCATATGTACATATATTTATATATGTACATAGCCAACTCTTATATATAATTCATATATATATTTATAATTTATATATATTTATATATTATGTATAACTACATATAATATATATAATTACAATCACATGATTATATTTCTTTATATATATAAATATGTAGTGATTTATATATATAACCAGCTCTTATATGTCGTCCTGATATATATATATATAGAGAGAGAGAGATGAGGATTTGTTACAAAATCTATTCTCTTTATAGTGTTTGAAATTTTCCATAATAAAAAATAAGGACACGCCTGTGCATACATGTCCCTGCCGTGTGCACTGCCCCCCTCTGCCGTCGATCCAGAGCCCGGCGCGTGAGCCCCGCTCCTCGGCTGCTCCGGCCTCGCCGCCTGGCAGAGGCCCGCTGGCGTGTGAGTGTGTCGCTGCTTCAGACCTCTTCTGCTCAGTGGCTCGGTCTTAATGAGCTTATCTGTGTTCAGCACGGCTACCTGGCGGTGTGGTTTGCAGAGCCTCAGCTCTAAAGGGAGGAAATGTTAGTCATACGTTATGTTCTATTCAAGATGCTGAGAGAAGTAGTTGCTGAAGCCCTGAAGAAGCACAGGATCACGGAGGCTCACGAGTGTTTCCCTGCTTGCAGCCAGCGCCTCTTTGAGATCTCCAAGTTCTACCTAAAGGTACAGTGTCTTCTCTACCGATGGCAAATCAAAGTCAGGTTCTGTTGTTACTATTTGACTCAAGGTAATAGTAATTAAGTATTTTCTACACTGACAACTTATTGCCACATTTTTTACTAGAGGTAGAAAAACTGGAGTCAGAATATTTTATGGTTGATTTTAGTTCTCAGATATAGAAAACTGTACCTTAACTGACACTCTCAGTGTTTCCCTAACAGGTCATTGACTTAAGTTGATAATAAGCTTCAGCTTATTTCATGTAATATACTCAGGTAATTTAGTACATAGTGAAGCTGCCTGACGGAGTCACAACACGCAGTCTCTAGTTCTGAATGCGCTAGCAGCTCATCTTTCCCGCTAGTCCAGCCGTGCTCATCGCTCTCCAGGCCAGGCCTCAGCAGCACGTGAGCCCTGAACTGCCAGGTGTTCAAGCTGGCTTTAGAAAAGGCAGAGGAACCAGAGATCAACTTGCCAACATCCGCTGGATCATTGAAAAAGCAAGAGAGTTCCAGAAAAACATCTATTTCTGCTTTATTGACGATGCCAGAGCCTTTGGCTGTGTGGATCATAATAAACTGTGGAAAATTTGAAAGAGATGGGAATACCAGACCACCTGACCTGACCTGCCTCTTGAGATACCTATATGCAGGTCAGGAAGCAGCAGCTACAACCAGACATGGAACAACAGACTGGTTCCAAATAGGAAAAGGAGTACGTCAAGGCTGTATACTGTCACCCTGCTTATTTAACTTCTATGCAGAGTACATCATGAGAAACGCTGGACTGGAAGAAACACAAGCTGGAATCAAGATTGCCGGGAGAAATCTCAATCACCTCAGATATGCAGATGACACCACCCTTATGGCAGAAAGTGAAGAGGAACTAAAAAGTCTCTTGATGAAAGGGAAAGAGGAGAGTGAAAAAGTTGGCTTAAAGCTCAACATTCAGAAAACGAAGATCATGGCATCTGGTCCCATCACTTCATGGGAAATAGATGGGGAAACAGTGGAAACAGTGGCTGACTTTATTTTTCAGGGCTCCAAAATCACTGCAGATGGTGACTGCTCCCATGAAATTAAAAGACGCTTACTCCTTGGAAGAAAAGTTATGACCAACCTAGACAGCATATTCAAAAGCAGAGACATTACTTTGCCGACTAAGGTCCGTCTAGTCAAGGCTATGGTTTTTCCAGTGGTCATGTATGGATGTGAGAGTTGGACTGTGAAGAAGGCTGAGCACCGAAGAATTGATGCTTTTGAAGTGTGGTGTTGGAGAAGACTCTTGAGAGTCCCTTGGACTGCAAGGAGATCAATCCTGGGATTTCTTTGGAAGGAATGATGCTGAAGCTGAAACTCCAGTACTTTGGCCACCTCATGCGAACAGTTGACTCATTGGGAAAGACTGATGCTGGGAGGGATTGGGGGCAGGAGGAGAAGGGGACGACAGGGGATGAGATGGCTGGATAGCATCACTGACTTGATGGACGTGAGTCTGAGTGAACTCCGGGAGTTGGTGATGGACAGGGAGGCCTGGTGTGCTGCGATTCATGGGGTCGCAAAGAGTCGGACACGACTGAGCGACTGAACTGAACTGAGCACGGATAAACTGGCCGTTCAGAAGCCGTTTGGTGAAACTTAGATTAGGTGCAGTTTTCAGTTTCTGACTTGAACCACAGTTTTACGTGGGTTTTTGATTAAAACTGCAGACGGACCATAGATGGAACACTTTCAGTTCCCTTGTAGAATCTCTCAAGAAAGACAGTATTGAAAGTACGAAAGCCAAGAAAAGAAGAAAGGAAGAACATGGCGGCGCTTTCATACGTTGTTGGAGCAGGAAGCACGTGGACGCGTGGTGTGGCTGAGCAGCAGTGATAGCCTCGATGGCTACCTGGGGCTGAGAGTCCAGACCCAGCATGGTCTCGGGCCTGCTCGGAGCCTGGGGATCCCAGGTGTTGTGGAAGGCGGGGGCAGAGTGCTGTGAAAAGCGGGAGTTAGAGAGAGGTCCACAGAGTGAGCAGGGAGCCTTCAGCCTGCTCTGCACACCTTTCCCACAGCGTTCGCTGTGGATGGCTGTATTACCCGTGGCTGTGCTCTCCCCCACCCTGTGGCCGTGTGGGAAATAGTCCCTGGAGGAGAATCGCATGGGAGGCCGCAGTGAAAAGGCCAGCGGCCTCTTATTTCCCTACCTTATAAAGGTGCCAGTGAATAAGCTCTGCACACACAGAACTTCTAGTAAGATTTTTATTGTCTCATTTTAAAATCAGACTCGACAGGGACACCCTGGAAGCCCAGTGGCTAAGACTCTGTGCTTCTGCTCCAGGGAGCATGGGTTCAATCCCTGGACTGGGAACCCACGTGCTGTGTGCTACAGCGGAAACACTTTCTAAATGTCTGTGTGGCCAGACCGCTGAGACTCGGCAGAGCTCTGAGGAAAGCGTCTGACACAGCAGGCGTCAGGACATGAAGGGCAGAGGGCAAGCGGGAGGAGCAGGAGCCTGGAGGGGGCGCCGTGAAAGCTGGGCACCTCAGGGAGGGGACAGTCACATGCACAGAACCGGAATGTGATGCTGCTTCCAAAGCTATAGGACGCGAAATCTCCTTACAATAAAAAGACAGGAGAATCACTGTAGCAGTCAGCAGTGAGAGGAGGAGATTTGCCGGAAGTTAGTGTTACTGACAAAATTGAGGACAAAGACATTAAACGTGAGATAAGAAGATGGGGGAATTAGTCTGAAAGGTCCATCATGCTCCTAATAAAGACGAGAGGAGAGAAAGCCGTCAGAAAGACGCGAGGCGCTCCAGAACCGAAGGGTGCAAGCCTGCTGGGACGGGCACACAGCTCGTTCTGCCTGGCGGGCGGCAGTTCTGCAAGCCCCGTCACTGTGGAAGGTCACGTCTCCTGGAGGGAGAGAGCATTCCGTAAAAGTTTTCCGGGAGAGAAGTAGTTGACATAAAGATTCAAGAGTAAGGTTGGCATTGGACTTTCCCGGCAGCCTCGTATGCCAGATGGTGGACCGTCTTCCTCCCGTTCTGAAGGAAAGTGGTTTACCTGGCATTTTTATATCTGGCTCAGAAGCCAGTCACTGGGCTTCCCGGGTGGCTCAGACAGTGAGGAATCCACCTGCGGTGCAAGAGACCCAGTTCCAGTCCCTGGGTTGGGAACAGCCCCTGGAGACGGGAATGGCTACACTCCAGTGTTCTTGCCTGGAAAATCCCATGGACAGAGGAGCCTGGAGGGCTGCAGTCCATGGGGTCGCACAGAGTCGGACACGACTGAGAGACCGACACAGAAGCCAGTCAAGTGTGAAGATGCTTTCACACACGAGAGGTCTGAGAAACTGGTGACTTGTGTAACCTTTTGATGAATTTGTGAGAAGATGAAATTCAGTAGAACAAGGGACTGAACCAAGAAATAAAAAAAGAAAAAGACAGGGAAGGATATGTTCCAGTGGGACCAGGTCCAGGAAGCAGCTGGACCAAACTGCCGCAGGCTGCGGAGGAAGGGGCTCCAGTGTTTAAAGGATGCAGCTCCGAAAACCAACGCAGAGACGAACAGCTGGAGAGGGGAGGTTGTCCGGTGTCCGAGTGTTTGAAGAACTTTGCTGTACGTTTAATCAGTCTTTTTAATCAGAGTTGTGGGGTGGGGGCAGAATTATGTACATGGAAAGCTGCGCAAATATAGTTCACCACAGGATAAAACATTAGATGAAAGAGAGATTACAACTGCAGTATGTTACTTAGCTTGGGAGTAAACTTCATTTGCTTAAGTGTAAAATGCAAACATTGACTGTTTACTAATTTAAGAAAAAATTGTGGTGCAGCTGTTCCTGAGAGGAAGCGAAGGGAGGTGGGAGGATTCAGAGACCTGAATCCAGGGTAACAGCAGTCACTGAGACTGTGAAATCACACGGTAGCAGCAGTGAGCGTGTTGTGTAGAAACGCGAAGATAAGAGAAGCGGAAGAAAGAAGTGAAAGTGGCCGCTTCGATGGAGCCTAACTTGGAAGCGCAGCAGAGGACAGCTTTTTTTGTAAGACAAGTGAATTTTTTGAATTTCATGATTTAGTTTGTTATTACCTTTTTAAAAGTCAGAGATTTCAGGTTTATGTTTGGTGCCATCCCCTCTGTGTCTGGAGTGAAATAGGCAGAAAGAAGAGAGAGGTAAAAGGTGTTTTATCTGAAAAATAAACATGAATCGTATGTCCATCTCCTGAGGAATGGATTAGTGGGCGCACGTAGCCGATGATGGAGCAGGAAACAGCAGCCCACTCCAGTGTGCTAGCCGGGAGAGCCAAGGGACAGTGGGGTCTGCTGGGCTGCAGTCCACAGGTTGCAGAGTCTGACTCGACTGTGCGCCTGAGCATGTGTGCACGGCTGAGGATGGGCGTGGGCCTGGCCGGTGCTCTTGGGTTTAGGAGCTCAGAGCAGCGTGGACTTCGTGCAGACAGGTGTATTCTGGTTAGAGACCTTCGACCTTCCAGGATGGAACTACTCGATAATCTTTTCCTGTGATTTCTCCCTCTTCACATTGATGATTATAGAATGATTTAGGATCCTGTCAGATTTATTCAATAATGGCTTGTTCTTTGTAATTTAATGTACAGATTTGGAATGCTCTGTTTTGCTATGTTTAGGATCTTAAAACTTCCAGAGGTCTATTTGAAGAAATGAAGAAAACAACAAGCAACAATGTCGTACAGGTAAGTGTCCCCTGAAAGTGCACCCAGTGACGCTGCTGCTGTGCGTCAGGGCAGCTGGGAGGCTGTAGTGTAAGCAGTGAGAATTAGGCAGTGGTCTTTTCAGCTGTGTCCCTGTGACTACTCATTAAAATAGTCAATAATGGACTACGTAAGTAGGGTCTTTAGTAGTATTTAAGAGATTTCTCTGTTAACAAGAGCTTCTAAATTAATGTTCAGAAAGAAAAAAAGAGAATAATCCAAAGGGCTGGAAAAATTAATCCATTTTGATTAGCTGTTTTCAAAGCTTGGTTTAATTCTATTTTTAGTGATCCTTTAAAAACATACTTTCAAATAAAAGTGAGAAAATAGAGCAGTCTCTTCATTTTGCCCAGTGAGAACACCACCATTGTATTCTGCAACATAAAGTTAACCAAAAAGTGTTCTTTAGCAAGAAAATAAAATTTTTTTTCTGTTTAAAAATTCATGATATAATATGTAAATAAATACATATGCAAAGAAACACATAAAATTAAAAAAAAAGAATTTTAAAAGAGAAAATCCTTGGGATCTTTATTCAGGCTGAGAAGTAAGACATTTCAGGAACTCTGGAGCCCCAAAGAGGCTCTTCCCCACCATGTCCTGCTCTGTCACCTCTGGAGGTGAATGCTGTCTTGATTTTTTGTGTGTGATAATTCAGTTTTCTAAACTGCAGTTGATGTGCACTGTTACACGGGCCGCAGGTGTGCAGTGCACCGGCTCCCAGGCTTCGGAGGCTGTGCTCCGCGCTCGGCCACTCTGAAATGCTGGCTGGGTCCCCTGTGTGCGCAGCGCACCCCTGTGGCTGGTTTTATGCGCCACAGTCTGTGCTCTACTCTCCTGGTGGTGACCTCTCCCCCTTCCCCCTCCCCACGAGGAAAGGATATTTTTTAAGATAAAATGTATTTTTTAAGAGTCTGATGTGTTATTTTTTGTCTTAAATTTTCTACCATGCTCTTTTGAACAATGCATTTTTCTATTGCCTTTGTTTTCGAAAGAATGGGCCATAATCATGTTTTTTCTCCCCATAGGTGATTGAGTGGGTGTTAGAAAAAGCAAGCAAGAAATAACACAGAATCATTCCCTTTGGATGATTGTAGATTGGATGGATCTAATATATACCACTTCCTTCTTTAGTTTGAAAATTACACATTTCAAACTTTATTCAAAGAATTAATGTTCTGTTTCTAAGGAATTTCATAAATACCCTGTATTTATATAGTTTTGAAGTTGCTCAGTTAATGTAATTTTAGTTTGTATACTTATAGTTTTACTATATTTTAATTTTTAACATTAATATTTTTATGTATGTTTAAAAATTTTACTCTTGGTTATTTAATTCTTTCAATAAATAGAAAAAGATATTTCTTTACTTCTTGGTAAGTGTCTCTGTTGTTAGGTGTGTTTAAACTGCTGAGTCTCGAGTAGGACATTGCCAGTGGCTTTTCTTGTGTGTTACAACAGCGTGATTTATTGGACAACCCTTGTCTTAGAAAATATTGGCAAAAAATTCATATACTTAGTCATGTTCCCTTACCCCTGGCCTGGAGCCACCACTGTTGGAACTATTTATATTTATTTGGGATGAAAAAAAGCAAAAATTGTGAAAATAAGACATAGTGAAAATGACTTAAGTACCTACTCCCAGAAAAAACAATTTTCCCATGACAGTAAATTTGGAAAATGTGGAAAATACTAAGGAGAATGGAAAAAATTCCAATACTGTTCTGTCTAAAGGTATTTAATATTTTTAAACATTATATTTATTTTCAAAATTGCAGTCATATGTGTGTTTATGTGTATTTGCATGTGTGATATGTATGTATATTAATTTATAGCCTGCTTTTCACTTAATGTGATGTAACAATATGATTAAAATGATTTTTATATCATGTCAGTAATAGCTGCGTGATTCAAATGGATCAGTTTATTTAACCAGTCCTGCATCGTTGGACATAAGAGTTCAATATTTCCTTATTGTAAATGAAACTTAAATGAATATTTCTGGTACATCACTGATTATTCCTTAGTATAGCTTTTTCAGAGTGGAATCTGTGGGTGTCTGAGTGTACTGCTTTAACTTAACTTCAGTGCTGTGCTCACACTTAATCACTTTTGTGAATGTCCCATAAAAATACTGGAAATGGCAACCCACTCCAGTGTTCTTGCCTGGAGAATCCCAGGGACAGAGGAGCCTGGCGGGCTGCAGTCTACGGGGTCGCAAGAGTCGGACACGAGTTGGCGACCGGACCACCACCACCACCATAAAAATGCTTCAGAGTAAAAAGTGACTTAAGATGCTTGAGATAAATGTGAAAGTAGGTAACAGGAGTAGTCTAAGAGGCCCAGAGACCTCAGGTCCATTTCTGGCACAGACTGAACTCACGGGAGAAGCTGCAAGCTGGGCTGAAGTCCAGCAGCGCGAGCCGTGTGCCAGTGTCCAGGAGAGGAGCCTGCCGGCCGGGCCTGTCTGTCTGTAGGACACCTGTGCATGGGGCCTCGAAAGGCAGACCCGGGGGAGAATAGAGCAGAGGGCAGGCCCCGGCTGTTCTGACGCTAATTCCTGTGCTGGGGATAATGCCTAAAACTCCCACTCCCTGTGAGTGGAAAAAGGGAGCCAGGGCTGGACTAGCTCAGCCTGTTCCACAGTGATGGGATGCTGGGAAAATTGTTGCGAACATCACCTGGAAAAGAGGAGTTGGCTTCCTTGTGGCTCAGACGGTAAAGAATCTGCTTGCAGTGCAGGAGACCCGGGTTCAATCCCTGAGTGGGCAAGATTCCCTAGAGGAGGGCGTGGCGACCCACTCCAGCGTTCCTGCCTGGAGAATCCATGGACAGAGGAGCCTGGCGGGCTACAGCCAGGGGTCACAAAGAGTCAGACGCGGCTGAGTGGCTAAGCACACACACACAACCTGGAAAAGAGAAGTTGTGCCAGGTGAAGTCAGGGACCTAATTACGGTGAGTTCCAACCAGAATGTTAGAAGCGTCAGAGCCGTTTGTTTGCTCGTTTGGCTGAAACCAGTAAAGGCACAGGACAAGGTACACGAACTGCAGGAGGGGATGTTCAGCTTCCTAGCAGAACTTGGCAGAGATGCAGAAGACTTGGAACATTCTGGGTTGGAAAATAAAATGTTTTCCCACTTCATCTCCAGTGGCAAAAGGTTGTCCAAGTAAGTAACAGCCTCAAGATCAAACCAAAGGTGCAGTGATAAACACTTCATTAAAATCTTAGAAATACTTAAAGTAAACCGTTTCAGCAAGACAGAAGGACTTCTATGAATCTTACGGGTGTTGCCCCGCAGCACTCTGACAGCCGAGGAGGCCCTGCTGGTGGGAGTGGTTTTCGTCTGACAGACTGGACTGTGACTTTGGATACACAGAAAGCCCACAAGTCTGTCTGTATTGGCTTCACATATGAAATTCGCCGCTTCTGTTACATAATCTCGTAGGTTTCAGTCTATCCGCAAAGTTGTGTAATCGTCATCACCGTCTAGTTCCCTCGCATCTCCGTCACCGCGGTAGAAATCCCGTGTCTACGAGCAGTCGCTTCTGTCACCCCAGGCAGGCGCCCGCCTCCTCTCTGTTCTCTGGATTTGCCTGCGCTGGACGTCGGACGGCCCGGCACTACTGCAGGGTGTGGCCTTCTGTATCCGGCTTCTGCTTGTTTGGGCTCAGACTCTGGACTGCAGCCCACCAGGCTCCTCTGTCCATGGCGTTTTCCAGGCAAGGACGCTCGAGTGGGTTGCCATTCCCTCCTCCAGGGGGTCTTCCTGACCCAGGGATGGAACCCACATCTCGTCACTAGCAGGCGGATTCTCTGCAGGAGGTGTTCCGGGCTCACCGTGTTGTAGCGTGAATCAGCATGTCAACTGTATGAACCTGTCAGTTTATACGTTCATCTGTCGATGGGCACTGGGCTGATCCCCGTCTTGGCTGTCGTGCATAATGCTACTGAAGACATTTGTGCCCAAGTTTTGGCACAGATATTTCCCATTATCTTGGGTATACGCCTAGGGGTGGAACTGCTGGACTGTATACGAACTCTGTGTAACTTTTGAGAAAATGGCAGACTGGTTTCCACAGCAGCTATACCATTTGCCCTTTCCATCAGCAGCTCCAATTTTTCCACCTCCTTGCTAATTCGTGTTAGCGTCTGTCTTTTGACAGATGATAGGGAATGTGAGGTGATATCTCATAGTGGCTTTGACTTGCATTTCCCTGGTAAGTAATGTTGAGCGTCTTTTCATGCACTTACTGGCCAGTTGGACATTGTCTTTCGGGGAGATGTCTACCAAATGCTTTCTTAAGGACTTTTCAGTGGGATTATTCCTCTTTTTATTGTTGAATTGTAAGAGTTCCTTATAGTTTCTGGATCCTAGTCCTTTATCTGTGATTTATACATATCTCCTCCGGTTTTCAAATAGTAAAAGACTTCTCAACCCCAGCCTGCTGTTTTTATTACAAGTAACTTGAACACAAACCAGGTTCTGGTACTAAAGAGAATTTGAGTATTTGGAGCTTGGTGTATAGATAAAATCCCTTGAAAATGTAGTTAAAATGAGAGTTGAAAGCCGAGCCCCAGGTGAAAACCCAACAGGAAACTGTACACACAGAAACAGCAGGTGGCACCCCGCCGCCCACCTTGGCACCTTTCCAGGCCAGTCTTGGAGGAAGAGGTGAGCAAGGCGTGTCTTTATGCACCCGTGTCCCTCTGTGGCTATTAAGGAAAGCACCGGCCAGCCCACCATACGCAGAGGTGAGTATTTATTTAATTCGTATGTAAAGTTTACAGGGTAGCCACAGTGCTATAAACATAGGCACATTTTATAAACTCATGGCACATTCACAAAGTACGTCCTCACCCCAGTCCACTCAAGATAGAATAATATCTGTAAAATGGGCCAGAAAGGCCCCACTCATTAACTGTAGAGGGACCCCTGCCCATTAAGACCGTTCCTTCTGACTTCAGCCAAGCAGGGTCCGCGAGCTTTTGGACAAAGCAATGTGCATTTTTTCAGCATTTCAGTGCATCAGTTGATAGTTAAATGCCTCTGGCTGAATGGTTTCTAAAATAGATTTATAGTTTCGTTTCTCCTGCTTAGTCAAGGCAGAAAAAGAAACTTGATGTCTGTATTCCTGTTGGTTTTCTTTAAATTCCCATGGGATGGTTTAGACGTCACCACACCAAAGGGCTCACCTAATTACTCTAACAACTGGGCAGCTTCCCTCAAAGTCTAGTTTAAGACATCATTCGTTGGAGTTGGTTTGCACCTAAGAGAACAGACATTGTGGATTTAATAATTCGTCAATTCAAATACAAGACAGTTGATCACAGAGGGAACTGGACAAAAACAAATCCCCCAAAATGACTCAGTTGATTCGCTCTCCGCACCCAGGTGTGCTCCAGGTGTGAGTTTGTGTTATTCACGTCATTCATAACGCACGTCGAGACGATTAAAATCTACAGTGTGGAGTAAGAGCTTGTTGAATTCAGATTGAAGGAGAAAAAAATTTGAATTAATTCATCATAGCCACTCTGATATGATACAATTTAATTTTGAGGAAGAAAAATGATTTATATACACAGTTCTTAGTAAAATTTTCTATTTCTTGCTAATATTAATTCAGAAAATGCATTGATTTTGTTCAAATATATTTTTCTAAAATATAAATATTTAAATTAAACTTTCATAAATGCAGAGAATGTAGTTTCTTTTGCACCCCACCCAGATATTAATCAGTCTAAAACTCAAGTGATGAAGAAATAGTATTTGTAATTATGATCATTTTAATGTGTCTATAAATATATAATAGGATCTTTGCAACTTAATCATGAGTAATTAACTCACTGCATGTAGTATGGAGCACCTTAGATTACATATTATTGAACTATTGGCACTAATTTCTGTATTTTCATGTTATTTACAATACACAAGTATAGTTCTCTTGTAAAACAACTTTCCAGTGATTTTGAAAATATACCATGAAAGAGTGCATTACAATTTACAGATGCGTCAAGGCTTTCCTACAACATTGAGGCTGGGACTTCACTCTTCAGCATTTTAAAATAGGAAACAAAATCAGTGTTAAAGCTGCTTTCCAAAGTGGTTGTTTTGTTGTGTGTGTGTGTAAACACTAGTCTCATAAGATGTCTTAGAAAGTAGCTCTGCAGGTGTGTAAGGAATGACACAGGAGCATCCCTACGCGTTGGGATCATTTCCGCTGCAGAACTGCAGTGTGCAGTAAAGCCTCTGAAGAGGGCTGCAACCATGAACGCTCACATTTTTAATGCAGTAGATAACAAGCAGCTTTTTATTACTACCCTTTTATTTCCCTCTACGCAAAATACCATTCAATCAATACCCTTTGGAACTTGAATTAATGTTACGTGTATTACCCTGGGGAAACACCTATCTAAAATAAAATGCTGACCTACAGTAAAACTCCATAAACACATGTATCTGAGTGAATAAAATCACTTTTAAATCTTTCTGCATAGCTCTTTGAAAAGACAAACATATCTAACCTGGAACATTTGTCTCTAAACTACAGAGGAGAGAAGTGTTGCAGATACAGAAATTCTAGAGCTAATTTTCAAGATTTGAGGCAAGTGACCTTAAAATCAAATAACAGGTTGTTTTCAGTGAATGTGTTCTGAAAGATAAAAGCAAAAGTGTTAATATATTGACTGTGCTGTCTGGTACCTCCCTGGTGGCTCAGACGGTAAAGCGCCTGCCTACAGTGCTGGAGACCTGGGTTCGATCCCTGGGTCGGGAAGCTCCTCTAGAGAAGGAGATGGCACCCCACTCCAGTACTCTCGTCTGGAAAATCCCATGGACGGAGGAGCCTGGTAGGCTACAGTCCACGGGGTCGCAAAGAGTCGGACACGACTGAGCGACTTCATGATGCTGTCTGAAAATATTCTTGTAGAGAAATATCAGGTCATTATATTATTTCCCTGGAATTCCAAAAGAGCTGCGAGTGCTATTCATGGGTTTGGTTATAACACTGGCTCTCTATGTAAAACCCAGTATTAAACAGAATCATATCAGGCTCTGTTACTTGCTTGAAAATGCATGCATATGGTACAGGCAGAAATAAGGGCCCATACATTGCTCAGCACTTCCACTGAAAACCACAAAATGGGTATAATTAGTTACCCCCATGAATTATTATGTAGATATCTCAAATGGCAATCTTTCTTAAAAAATCCATAACTTGCTTTCTATAAATAAAGCTCTAAGTCATGGCTCTAAAATAGGCCTTGGTATGAGTGCAGTCCCAGAATTAATTCTTTCACGCAAACCACTCTTCAGCAAAGCTTTGCAATTTAAGCAGTCTACTCCAGCTCAGAATCTACTGGCTTACAGCTCAGATAAGTATCTGATGTGTTAATCCCCGCTCATCATATGCTCATGAGAACACTGCAGAATCCTCCTACATCATTGAAAGGTAATTCATTAAGAAAAAGTAAGCCGTTTCATCCTTAAATGAAAGATGGGTTTCCATTTGAGTCCTTTCCTTAGCAGTGGAAGTCAACTCAGAAGTAGGAAATGGGGTGCAGTAAAACAAGGGGTCCTTACTCCTGGGGTGGGGAGAGGGGAGTTGGAAAGCGTCCTTTTCTCATCTGTTCAGCCCTGGCTTAGCAGGTGAGCCAGCTGCCTAGAAGCGATGGCTAAGAGCTGCACATGCTGTCTCAGTAGCGTGTCCTTGATTGTCATTATCTAAGAGCTGTGCTGCGTATTTCCAATCAGCCTCACCTTTCTACCCTTTTACTGTGCTAGAAAACCAGTTTCATTCTGACAGTCCTTGTGGTGTTTTCTGAGGGTGCCCTTCATAGTGCAGAAACTGACAAGCCGGGCCCTGCTGCGCGGGACTCGGGTCTGCAGCTGACACGCTGCATCGGGTGGTCGGACGCGACGCTGTTCTGGGGGCAGCGAAGCCTCCTTTGCTCAGAGGTAATCCGCCCCTCTGCTCAGGCCACCAATCCCAGTCTTGTAATCTTAGCTGACAGGAAGGAATGAATGATGAAAACAATCGGCTTGGGGCAGGCGTGCAGGTCCAGTTGCTGGAATTTAAAAAGAAGAGAACACGGAAAATTGTAAATGAATGCTTGACACAAAGCAGTGATTTACACATCAAACAGATCCAAGCACTTCCTGCTTTTAAGTGTTAACTGGAGCAACTGTGTTTTTAAATCCTTGCCCCCCAATGAGATTAAAAAAAAAAAAAACTCTTTGAACTTACTCCTTACATCTCATCTACCTTATTTCCCAAAATAAGTTCTGTGAAATTTATACATATCAACAGCGCGCATGTCAGTGCTGCCCTTCTTGGCTGTCTAGCCGCTTATTTTTGGCGGCGCGATTATTCATGTTGAATTAGGTGCAGCACGAGGCGGTGCTACGTGTCCCAGCAGATTTGAGTCCCGGTTCTAACACTTCAGGTGTGTACATAACCTCGGACAAGTTATTTGAAATATTCTCAGTCCAACCTAACTTACAGGGTAGACTATTAAAATGAGACACTGCAGGTGAAAATCCCTCGCAAGCCGGAAAGTACAGAAGCTGTATTACGAGCAGCCGCATCCTCGCAGCTCGCGGCGTGAACGCACCTAGAGCACCGTCTGCGGAGGCTCCTTCGCAAGGCTGGTTTTCCCCGCGTCCCTACAGAGCCGAACAGGCTGAGTTTTCATCGCCTGACCTAGTTCAAGAGCGCTGTGTTGCTCCTGATTCTTTTTCTTTTTAAATCTCGTTTTTGATTTTCCTTTTTATTGAAGTATCGTTGACTACCCTGTTGTTAATTCCTGCTGACAGCAAAGTGATTCAGCTATGCACGTGCACACATTCTTTTATTAATGCTCTTGTCTAAGACGGCTTATCACAGGATGTCTTCAAAACTGGGGGATAACTGTTTTCAGTGCTGTGTGAGTGTCTGCTGGGCCTCAGTGTGAATCAGCCGTAAGCACACCGACAGCCCCTCCCCACTGCAGCTGGCTGGGCCCCGCGCCTTCCAGCGACTCTCTCCGTTCATCCCCCTAACCCCCAGCTCTACTCTGGTGCTGGAGAATAACGACGTGACCGTAGTAACATCCGGCAAAGTCAAGTCGTACTTAGCATGAACCAGGCACTGACTGTGTGAATACTTTCCATACGTTATCTTAGTTAAATCTCACAGACTCCCTCTGGGATAGCTACAGTTACTATCTCTATGTCCTAAGTGCAAAACTAAGATTTGGTGAAGCTAGAACTTCTAAGACCATACAGCTTACAGTAAAGAGAAAGCATGAGCTCAGATGCAGGCCTGTCTGATGCCAGGCCCTGGGCCCTCTTGTTTTTTGGTGGCACTGGGTGTGTCCTGCAGCCGTGCGTTTGTGCGCTCAGCTCTCCTCTAGTTTGCAGTGAGCGGGGGCTCCTCTTTTTTCAGAGCACGGGCTCTGGAGCAAGTGGGCTTAGTCACCATGGTGCATGTGGGATCTCAGTTTCCAGACCAGGGATGGAACCCGTGTCCTCTGCATTGCAGGCGGATTCTTAGCCCCTGGGCCGCCAGGGAAGTCCACTGCACCAGCATACTTGCTTTTACTAACACAGAGCTAACTTTTCAAACTGACCTTAAAGATGACTGCCTGCAGTCCCTGTGTTTTATGGACGGGGAGACTCAGAGCCAAAGAAACAAAGGGACTTGCCCAGGACACGTGAGGAGTTCGTTCCAGACTCAGGAAGACAGCAGGGGTCTCTTGACCCTAAGTTCATCGCTGCTTCTGCTTGTCTCTGCTCCCTTCCCTAGCACCTGCCTCTGGGGGCTGCTCAGCTAGATCCTGGGGACGGTGTGTCCGAAACTGATTCTCAGACTAACATATCGACAGCAGAAAAATCAGTCCTTCCTAAGTCTTTTCAAGTCAGGCTGCAATTACAGGCAGAAAGGCCAAAATTTAGACATTCTTCCTCACTGGCAAAAAGCCTTGAATTTTCCAGCCATGGATAAAAAGCAGGAGTCTCCTGCGGCTCTTGCACTTCAGGCAGATTCTTTACCCCTGAGCCACCAGGGCAGCCCTGGGGGAGGGGAGGGTTATGCAGGCCTAGTAGCTGAGTGACAGTGACTGGGTCTTATTTTTAGAGATTTATCCCTGCATTTCATATACCCCCCCACCCCAATCCAGGTTATCAAGCATGAGTCAACAAATATTTGTGACTAGGAAGGACCTAGACAGAGACCGGCTTTTCCAAATCAAAGTCCTTTTTTGCAGCTCTACATTCCACAGCTTAAATGAGATGCTATGTCTTCCTGAGAACACCCGTGCTAGAAAGGGGAAGAATGTGTGACCTCCACCCTCCAGAGGAACTGGAGCACTGTATTGTCTCAATATGGTAGTCAGTAGCGATCGCAGGAAATCATGAGTTTAAGCACATGGGCCATCTGCAATGATAGAAGAAGTATAAATGTTGCCCGGACTGACAATTTGCTGCCTTTGCTGGATACCCCCTGACAGGAGCTCACAGTTCTGGGTCCTTGTCTGGTCCTCTCTCCAAGTGGGGGAGCTGACCAGCATTGCTGGGTTTCCTGGCTGCCCCTTCCCCTCTGGGCTCTTTACCTTCTCCACTCCTGAGACCTCAGAGACCACGGGCAGGACCGGTATTTTACATCCGTGTATCCCTGACACCTCGCACAATGCCCAGTTTAGATCAGATGCTTTTAAACAATGAATGGTACATTTTGATGGTGGTGGGGCCTCTCTGAGAAGAATTTAATGCTGACTATATAAACGATCCTTTCCTTTGATTCAAATATTTCTATTATATTCAAATGAGACCAAAGGAAAGGACTTAAAAAACTGGATGCCATCACTATTTTTCAAGGATCCATTAAGACACGAACCTGTAAGTATTTTGTTAATAATCGAATGCTAGATAAGTATAAAGCAGTACTATGTTTGCAAGCCAGTATGGGTGAGTTGCGTAAGGAAATACATGAAATCACACTGTCCAAAGCAAAGTGCACTTACAAGCTCTCCATCTTTGCCTCCAAAATCTAAATACAGCATCCTGATTCCATCATCGGAAGACATTTTCAGCTTTTCATAAGGAGCCTGCATGATTGTCTTGAAGGCACCCTCCTGTGGTTCAGTGGTAATCGAAAATCCATTCTCGTAATGTATGGTCAGTCGGCACTCCTGGTTTCTGTAGGTGCAAGCTGGGAGCGGCAGAGAGGAAGGGTGAGTGATGGGCAGTGGAGTCCGTCCCTTCGCCCCGGCTCTAACCTAGTCTCCCCACCCCCAGGCCCAGCCACAAAGCTGCTTCCTAAAGGTAGAAATTAATAATGTGCGTGAAGTATTCTCCTTAGACTGATTAGGACATTGTCACTTAACTTGTCCCGTGAAATGAAGGGAAGTAAACAGAAAGAAATTCCTTTTGCTGAGATTTACTACATTTTATCTGGGCTCTAGCCCTAATAAAAAAAACCATGTGATATATATCTAGGGAGACAGGTGTTCCAATGACCTTGTCTCAAGCTGGAAAAAACCTGACATTGAAAAAACCATTTATTTGGCTGCACTGGGTCTTAGCTGTGGCACAAGGGATCGTCTCTGTAGTCGGAGGACTTCTCTCTGTTCTGGCATGTGGACTCAGTTGTCCCCAGGGATGTGGGGTCTTAGTTCCCCAACCGGGAATGGAACCCGAGTCCTCTGCGTTGGAAGGCAGGTTCTTAGCCACTGAACCACCAGAGAAGTCCCTGACATTTTCAATTTAGAGTAAGCTACCTCCGACCATTGTCTTCATCATCTCACACACACACACACACACACACACACACACACACACACACACACACACACACTCTCTCTCTCTCTCTCTCTCTCTATAAATATTTTCGATTTAGAGTAAGCTACCTCCGACCATTGTCTTCATCATCACACACACACACACACACACATTCTCTCTCTCTATAAACATTTTCTATTTAGAGTAAGCTATCTCTGACCATTGTCTTCATCATCACACACACACACACAATCCATAAATGAATCAGTCATCAATTACTGAAGCACCTCTCACCTGATGAAAGAAGCAATCACTCCCCCAATGACATTACCCAAGTCAACAAAAACACATGTAAGAAGCCAGGAGTGAGCTGTTAAAAAACAACCCGAGATTTAATTTTAAAAAGTCAAAGCTCCTTTTATAAACAAAGGCGAGCTTTTTGAATTTCCTGATGATCTGATCATCGTGGGTCCTGCTGCAGATCGCGGTGCGATGGGGCAGCTTCTACGAAGGAGCCGCGTCCCCTGCTGCCCAGGGTGCAGCCAGCCTCGGTTGCTGTCCGCAGGTGCCCCCGATTCCAGAGAACAAAAGGAAAACCTTTCCATCAGGTGAGGCGCCAGCACTTATCTGTGGTCCACGCTGCGTTTAGGAAAAGAGACCAGCCCTTTCCGATTATGAGCAGCAGGCCTGCCTCCGGATTCCAAGTTTCTGTTCAGAAGACCTGTGAGTGTTAAAAACCCTTCACCAAAGAGTTCTGGAGGGAATTCCCTGGCAGTCTGATGGTTAGCACTCCAGTCAGGCCCAGGGTTCGATTCTGGATTGGGGAACTAAGATCCCTCAAAAGGCACAGCCCGCAAGAGTAAAGCAGAGAGTTCTGGGGAAGGTGATCGAGGAGCAGATTGGATTTTTTTTCTTTTTTTGCCTTACGTAACACCACATTTAGCAGCCCCTGGTAACTCAGCTGGCTCTGGCCTTTACATACATCTGAAAGCTCCTTAGGGAAACCAAGACACCTTCTTTCTGAGGGAGGCGTACAGATAAGGCAGTATTGATTACACCATCGCCAGCTCAGCTTTATAAGCCGCAGTTTCACCCTAGCGCACTTGGGAAGCTTAGTACGAGAAGAGAGAAGAGCAGAGCTCAGAGAGGGGGCACGTCCCAACCCGGTGGTTCCGATGCAGGATGCAGCCCTTCCCTCCCCGGCTCCTCCCGCTCGGCCTGGCGCGCGATGGGGAGGGGCGGCGCAGGGATCCCGGCAGAGCCGCTCCGGGTCACAGCGGGGAGGGACACACAGGCTGTCTCTGCTCTTAACTGCTTAAGTTATATACTCTTTCCTGCCAAGGGCCGCAGCCATCCTTCACCGTGTAACTGCGGGCTGACGCTTCCCGAAGCCGCCTTCTCTCACAGCCGGGAGTCCTGGGCAGAGGCCCTCGCGACGCCCGCAGTGTCCTCTCGGGGGCCTGGCCCTCCACCGCCCGCCCGGCTCACGGACGACCAACCCGCAACACGGAGGCGGCGCAGCTGCAGCGACGGCTTCCCAGCTCTCTGTGTGTCTGAGCGGAGTGTAAGTGCTTCACACTCACTATTTCTGCTGTGCGATGAGGTGGATCCGTTATACGGACACATGCCCCCCCCCCCCCTTAGACCTTCCTCCGACCCCCAGACCCCCTCCCACCGCCCAGGTCGCTGCGGGGCCCGGAGCTGAGCTCCCGGCGCCGGACGGCGGGCTCTCAGCGGCTCCGTGGCGTGCACGGTCGCGTGTGCGTCAGAGCCGCTCTCCCGGGTCGTGTCCGCGCCCCCTCCCCGGGCTGTGTGCACACGGACGTTCTCCACGTGCGTGTCCGTCCCTGCCCTGCGCGCGGGTTCATCTATACACGGCTTCCTGCCTTGAATCTTCACTTCTGACACTGTTTCACGCTGCAGAATGTGAGCAACTGGGCTCTAAACATGGTTTTCCCTTTTCCTCTATCTTTGAACTTTGAAGCTACGCCACTGGATGGTCTAATTAACTGATGGTGATTCCTTTTCATTCAAATTGACCTAACGTGGTATTTGTGGCCTTTAGGTAATGGAATCGGTTATCTGAAGGCGCTCTTAATCTACACAGGATAAACTGAACGCATTATCAAGCTAACTGACGCTCTGATGAAAACGCCAGCCCGCCTCCCAGCTCCCAGCAGGCGTCTTTGCATCTGAAACTGGGCTGCAGTCATTTCTATAACTCTTCTCTCCCACCACTTGGCCGACTAGCTCACTCAGCACAATTCGTTGTCGTTTTCCTTGGGCTGGTCGATCAACAGGCTCATTGTTTTTCTGTCAAAGTAGATTTCAGCTTATAGAGAGAAGAATTTTATGAAACGTGTACTGTAAACTAAACCAACCCCCGTTGGCCACTTTATTCTTTCCTAGAACACTCCTGATTGTTGCTAGGAGTCTGGACTGCTCTGCTATCATTCATACAACTTCAGGAAATTTCGTTTTCAGGTGACTTGAGCCTTTACCAACTCTCAGGTTCAAAACTCTCGTTTTGCTCGCCATACAGAATATGTGTCAAAAATGAAAGCTTCAGTGACACATCAAGAAACATTTTCAGAAATGCTGGAAAATATCGGGAGTGCTAACCATCTTCAGGGTAACTTTTTAAAGCAACTTTATTCACTTATTTCCGGCTGTGCTGAGTCTTCGCTGCCCTGCAGGCTTTTCTCCAGTTGCTTCTCCCCCTGGCCGCGTGGGGGCTTCTCACCGCGGGGCATCTTGTTGCCGAGCACAGGCTCGCGGGCACCTGGGCCTCGGCGGGTGCAGCCCAGGGCTCGGGACTGTGGCCCCTGGACTCCAGGGCGCGGCTGAGGAGCTGCAGTGGATGGTCCCAGTTGCTCCTTGGCATATGGACTCTTTCGGGACCAGGGATCGAACCCGTGTCTCCTGCACTGGCAGGTAGATTCTTCACCGCTGAGCCACCAGGGAGGCCCCAGGACAGGCTTTAAAAGGCACGATCATCGCAGAGCTGCTGCAGTAGGAATTCTACAAAGCGTCTGGTTTCCTGTTTCACAGACGAGGGGACGTGGGGACCCGCTACAGGGCGACGTGTGTCCCAGCTTTATTTCCTTTTAAGTTCCTCTCACACGCTACTAAAGTAATGCTCAAAAGTCTCCAAGCCAGTCTTCAACAATACATGAACTGTGAACTTCCAGATGTTCAAGCTGGTTTTAGAAAAGGCAGAACTAGAGATCAAATTGCCAACATCCCCTGAATCATGGAAAAAGCAAGAGAGTTCCAGAAAAACATCTATTTCTGCTTTATTGACTATGCCAAAGCCTTTGACTGTGTGGATCACAATAAACTGTGAAAATTATGAAAGAGATGGGAATACCAGACCACTTGACCTGCCTCTTGAGAAATCTGTATGCAGGTCAGGAAGCAACAGTTAAAACCAGACATGGAACAACAGACTGGTTCCAAATTGGGAAAGAAGTATGTCAAGGCTGTATATTGTCACCCTGCTTATTTAACTTCTATGCAGAGTACATCATGAGAAATGCTGGGCTGAATGAAGCACAAGCTGGAGTCAAGATTGCTGGGAGAAATATCAATAACCTCAGATATGCAGATGACACCACCCTTATGGCAAAAAGTGAAAAGGAGCTAAAAAGCCTCTTGATGAAAGTGAAAGAAAAGAGTCAAAAAGTTGGCTTAAAGCTCAACTTTCAGAAAACAAAGGTCATGGCATCCGGTCCCATCACATCATGGGAAATAGATGGGGAAACAGTGGAAACAGTGTCAGACTTTATTTTTTGGGCTCCAAAATCACTGCAGATGGTGACTGCAGCCATGAAATTAAAAGACGCTTACTCCTTGGAAGAAAAGTTATGACCAACCTAGATAGCATATTCAAAAGCAGAGACATTACTTTGCCAACTAAGGTCCATCTAGTCAAGGCTATGGTTTTTCCTGTGGTCATGTATGGATGTAAGAGTTGGACTATAAAGAAAGCTGAGCACCGAAGAATTGATGCTTTTCAACTGTGGTGCTGGAGAAGACTCTTGTGAGTCCCTTGGACTGCAAGAAGATCCAGCCAGTCCATCCTAAAGGAGACCAGTCCTGGGTGTTCATTGGAAGGCCTGATGCTGAGGCTGAAACTCCAATACTTCGGCCACTTGATGCAAAGATCATTTGAAAAGACCCTGATGCTGGGAAAGATTGAGGGCAGGAGGAGAAGGGGACGACAGAGGATGAGATGGTTGGATGGCATCACCGACTCAATGGTCATGAGTCTGGGTAAACTCTGGGAGTTGGTGATGGACAGGGAGGCCTGGCGTGCTGCGGTCCACGGGGTTGCACAGAGTCGAGCGACTGGACTGAAAGTCTTACTTATTCAGCTGCGTGGCTTTGGCTTCACTGGACCCTCTCTGCTGCATGCAGGCCTTCTCTAGTCGTGAGAGTGGGGGCTGCTCTCCAGCTTGGGTGACGGGCGTCCCCTGCAGGGCTTCTCTTGTGGGGCGCAGGCTCCAGGGCTCGCAGGCTTCTGAAGTTGCAGCTCACGGGCCCTGGAACATGTGGGTTCAGTAGCTGTGGCACTCCGGCTTAGCTGCTTGACAGAATGTGGGGTCTTCCCAGCACAGGGTTCAAACCCGTGTCTCATTGGCAGGTGGATTCTCACCGCTGTACCACCAGGAAAGTCCACCATGTGGCCCATCTTCTAGAATACTCTTGGGTGCGGAGGAAGCACTGCTCACAGAGTGGTCCACAGACCGGCAGCATCAGGACCGCCTGCGACCTCACTAGATGCAAATTCTCAGGCCGCAGCCCAGAGCTCTGAGCCAGAATCTCCAGGGACGAGCATCTGTGTCTTCTGGGGGTAAAACTATAAACTCTGCTGTCGTTTCAGTGTGACTGAAGTCTGGAAGCACTGTACATAAGAGGTCTTGTGGGAAAACCCTAGTCATGTAGGGCGGAGCTACACCGCAGGGCTTTTGACCCTGCTGGGAATGTTCTGGACATGCACTGCCCGACGTGGCAGAAATGACAGCTGACTAGCCAAGTTACGCACTTTTCTGCAGGAAGATGAAATAAGAGTTTTCATAGTCAAACCTCTAGGCTGCATTTCATCAGAGCATTACTAAATGTACTAGTAACGCCCAGTGAAAATCACTCATGAAGGTCCCTTTAATCTCCCATAACGTGCAGTTCTCTCCCATGTCCCGAGAAGTCTGGCATCACTGTCCTTTTTTAGGCTTAAAAAAAAGTGTTTAATTAATTATTTTTTTCGGCTGAGCTGGGTGTTCATGGCTACTCTTGGGCTTTCTCTAGCTGTGGGGAGAGGGACTACTCTCTAGGCCCCATTTTAGTAGGGCATTACTAGTGCCTCAATTCAGAAGAATTTGAAGTTTATCTCCTCTGGAATTTAAGTAAGTACCCCAGAAGGAGCCCGTAATGGAACCTGTGCTGAGGCCGCGATGCCGGGGAGGGCGCCCCTCCCCAGAAGGCTGCGGCGTCCCCAGCCCGGGCGCGCACCTGTGCTGATCTCCGCAGTGAGCTCCGCCGAGTCGTGGCACCCCTGCACTATGCTCCGCGTCCAGTGTGAGAGGTCCCTGCTGACCTCGGCCCTGAAGAGGTGCGTTTCGATCCCCTGCTGGGTGCCAGTTCGCGTTGCAAAACACAGATCCACACCGGCCTGGGGTGATCCTTTTCCTGGACCGGAGTGGACCAGCCTGTTGGGAAGAAGAGAGAAATGATCAAAACGGAAGCCACTGTATCCACCTGATACGGCACTTGAGAAACAGCTCCAGCTGGCGATTTGCGTGAATCGCTCTCACTCTTCTGGTCTGGAACCCGCAGACCCAGGGGGCCCTCGTGTCACGATGGCTTTCTGCCCCTTCTCACGCAGCTCCTCGCCAGTGGTAGAGGGAATGGGTACAGTGGCCGGAAAAGGGGCATCCACTGGGCTAAGCAGACAGACAGGAAAGGAAGGTGCGGAAAGGACTGAGAGAGCAGTTTTAAATAGTGTGCAGCCCCCCGCCCCCGCCCCGCCACTGCCGTTGCATACAGGTGACCCAGGGCAAGCACAGCCGAGAAAGGAAATCTGTTGCTTTCTGAGCTGGATTTAGCGCCCCATCCCCCACCCCCACCCCACATACCACTCTCCTTGCGCTCTGGAGCAACTGGCTGCAGAGAATGCACTTCCGGGTGTGCACTTCTCATGCACTCAGCCTCCAGATGCAAGCTGACAACCATGGGACTCAGCTAAAGCAACAGCAATCTGTGTGTCTGTGTAAAGCTTGAAAAAGAGGGCATCCTGGTGGCCCAGCGGTTAAGAATCCACCTTGCAGTGCACGGGACACCAATTCGATCCGTAGTTCAGGAAGATCCCATATGCCTCGGGGCACTGAACCTTGGAGGCCTAGAGCGCGTCCTCCACGAGAGAAGCCCCACAGCAGGAGCGTGAGCGCGGCAAGGAGACAGCAGCTCCCACTCGCTGCAACTAGAGCGCACCCCAGAGCAGCAGCAGGGCCCCAGCACAGCCAAAATCAAAATGAGCCGTTGAATAAAAGCTTTTGAGGAGCCTGAAGCAGCACAGTGATGCTGAACTTCTTCAAAGGTGGAACAGAAGTGCACTTCACGGGAGACTAAAGTGATTTTCAGGAGTGATTTTCACCGGACACACTGGCTCTGGAACACACATCCAGCATAAAACGTGACTCCCAGGGTCCATGCTTTCTAACAGGCCAGGGCAAACAAGGGAGCTCGGGTGCCGCCTTCTGAGCAGGGCTGGCCCCTCCTCTTCACTCGCCCCGTTTAAGCACTCGGGTCTCTTATGCTTGCTCCTTCTCCTCCATGTCCAACCGCCTTTTGGGAGAGACTCTCGTGTCATTGATTTGCAGGAGAGCATGAGTACAGCGTGGGAAATGTTCCTCGTCTCCAGGATATTGGCATCTTCAGCCTTTTCTTTCAATACAGAAAGAAACAGCTCATTGGTTGCTAGTGGAATTCCAGGTGTTATTCACTTGGTGGATGGGAGAGTTATTTACTTAGGCAAAGGGCTTGTTGCCTCTAGGTTCACAGTTGTACAGAAGAAATCCAAAAGCTTATTTTCTCTTGCAAGTTTAGATACTGTAGACCAAAATTATCAGTGAAATAAAACCCACTGTAGCCCACTGAATTCCTAGTGACAAGCTCCTATAACTCTGAGGAGCTCTCTTTTACTTACACAGTTGAAATTCAGAGGGAGGGGTGGTTTGCAGTGCTGACTGGAAGAAAAAGGTTAATTGAAAAAGGCTTTTGATTATACAGTTCTTTGAAGATAGAGAAACAGAGGATAACAAGTGTTGGCAAGAAAGTGGAGAAAGGGGAATCCTTGCACGCTGTTTGTGTTTATGTAAATTCGTGCAGCCACTACAGAAAAGAGCATGGAGGTCCCTCAAAATATTAAACAGCACTACCAAGGGGTCCAGCAATGCCACGTCTGAGAATATATCTGAAGGAAGCAAAATCAATATCTGAAAGAAATATCTGCGCCCCCAAGTTCACCCCAGCGCTATTTACAATCACCAACCGCCGGAGCAACCTGAGTGCCCGTCTGCGGACGAATCAGTGAGGAAGACATGATGCGTACGTTCATAACGCAGTGTTGCTCTGCCTTAAACAAAAAAAGAAGTTCTGCCGTCTGCAACCTTATGGGTGAATCTGAAAGCATTATGCCAACTGAAGTAAGCCAGACAGAGAAAGAGATTCTGTACGACATCACTTATGTGAAATCTTGAAAAAAAACCAGTCAAGCTTACTGAAGCAGAGAGCAGAATTGTTCCTGACGAGGGCTCTCCGCCTTCGCCAGCCAGGAGAAATTCAGCTGGCAAGGATTCAGGCACGGCTTTACTGGGGTCCTCGCTGCAGCCGCGGGGAGCGAGAGGAAAGAGGCCCCCTTGCTCACTTGCTCCCCGAGCGGGTAAACCCTGGCAGGGAGAGGGGGCGGCTGCGGCCGAGGCTCCGCCCGCCTCGCGAGCAGCAGCAGCGCGCTCAGTGGCCTGGCTTTCAGCCAGCCTCCCAAAGGTGGCGGTTGGGCTTTTGACCTCTTTGTATATTTGGGGTCCAGAAGTGCCCCAGCTGTGCGTGCACCCCGCTACTTTCAGTCCCACAGTCTCTTTGCAGTTTGCCACTCGAGGAGAATTTTGTCCAGAAGCGCCCACTGCCGCTCCCGCAGCGAAGCGCCCAGGTCCCCGCCCGCCTTTGAACGACGGCTGCTGAGGCTGGGAGAAATGGGGTCACGCTGGTCAAAGGCTGCAGATTTGTAGTTGTGAGGTGAGTTTGTTCTGAGGATCTATGAATAGCATGGGGATAATACGGTAGACTTGAAATTTGCTAAAAAATACAATTTGCAAAAAAAAAGGTAATGATGTGAGGTGATGGATGTATTAACTTGATTGCGGTAATCATTTCATAATGGGTACGGACAGGAAATCATCACGGTATACATTAATTTGCCAGTTTTGCCTCAACAAGAAGGACTATAAGAGAATCTCCCTGCAGCTCGCTGAGAGGAGTCCGGGACGCTATGACGGGGACTCTGCTGACACAGCTCCTCCCCGCCAGCCCCAGGGATTTCATGTGTAGAGACGAGAGTCCAGCAAATCGAGGGAAGGAGAGCGCTGTGTACTGAGTGACTGAGAAGCTGCCGAGGCTTCATCGTCTGGGGGAGAGTAAAAAAAATGAGAGCATTTCTCAAAAGTCTAATCGAGAATTCAAAGGGACTGAGGATCCGGTAAAAATTCATTAGGAAGAAGCATGCAGAGAAAACACAAATTCACAGCGCTTTCTTAGTTGCTCCGCAGTGTTTTTCTACTCAAAGGTGTTTACATTTCAGTCATTTCAAGAAATCTATCCGGGACTTCCCTGGCCATCCAATGGGGAAGAAAGACCCTGCGCTTCTAAAGCAAGGGGTGCGGCTCCCCTGGTCAGAGAACTAAGATCCCACCTGCTGTGCAGCGAGGTCAAAAAAATAAAGTTAAAAAACACCACCACCACCTAAAGATGGAAGTAAAATGAATGAAATAAAGAGAAATATATCTAGTGCTTCCTTTTTAAAATCTTAAAATCTGTGTCAGTTGGACGTGGCTGGCAGGCTGCCGGTAAGCTGAACAGGGACGCAGGTTTGGGAGGAATGATCACCTGCATCGGGACCCTCTTCTGCCATTTAAGGTAAACGTTTTAAGAGTCAGCACTTCCTCAAGCAGGGCTGTGAAGGTGGAATGAAGGGTCTGTGTGTGGCACCCACTACAGAACCTAGCTCTGGCTTGTGCTCAATAAATCCTTCCATCCCTCGCCCCTGGCCTCAGTCTCCTTATTCAAAAAACGTAGTTCCTGCCTAGTGCGCATACTGGTAACAAAAGGACACTCCTTCCAGATGAAAATCGAGTGAGCTGCGTCAGGTATGGACGCAAGGCGCATGGGAACACATCCTGAGGATGGGGAACAGCACAGACCTAACAAGTTACTTGTAAATGTGTGTGAATGTGGGGAAATGTGCCTGTACTGCCTGAGACTCTTGATAAGCAGGGCTTCCCGGCTGGCTCAGTGGCAAAGAACCCACCTGCCAATGCAGGAAGCACAGGAGACCTGGGTCTGACCCCTGAGTCGGGAACAGCCCCTGGAGGAAGAAATGGCAGCCCACTCCTCCCTTTTTGCCTGGAAAATCCCATGGACAGAGGAGCCTGGCGGGCTGCAGTCCATGGGGTCGCAGAGTCGGACAGGACTGAGTGACTGAGCATAGGTATGCCATTCAATGGGCCTCCCTGGTGGCTCAGCTGGTAAGGAATCCGCCTGCAGTGCAGGAGACCTGGGTCCCATCCCTGGGTCCCATCCCTGGGTCGGGAAGATCCCCTGGAGGAGGAAATGGCAACCCACTCCAATGTTCTGACCTGGAGAATCCCAGGGACTGTACAGTCCATGGGGTCGCAAAGAGTCGGACAGGACTGAGGGATTCTAACTTACTTACTAACTTACTACGCAATTCAATGATATAAAACAGAAGCTTGCAAACAAAGCCATTACAATGTCAAGCAATTTTGTGGGTGGTTTTATTTCTATTTATTTTTTTAAAAAGTTCTTCAGAATTTCTCTAAGCAATACATAGCACAAAACGTAAAGATTAGTTTTACAAGGCGATGAGACTAAAACGAACCCAAATCTTTCACTTTTATGTTTAGAATCAGCACTTCCACGGCACTGAAAAATATATAATTCTGACTCAGTGCAGAATACATGTTTTGATTGTTTAATGTTGGTGGCAATCCCGCGTCGGAACGAAGTCATCCGCGCCGCCTTGCGTGGTTCCTGTCTTGCTAGTCTAAGCTCTCATGTCTGGCTCCTGTTACCTGACACCCGCAGGCCGAGAAATGGCCTTACTCAGGATGAAGCTAACCGGTCCAGGCGGGGTGACACCTGCACTGTGACCTCATTAACGTGCACCTACTGGCCGCCGGCAGATGAGACGGGAGAGAGCTGAGACCTGCGGGCGGAGGTTTCGGGGTCCTTCTGGGTCCCGGGGTGCCCTGAGGGGCCTTCAAGGAGCCCTCTCCCTCTCCTTCCAGCTGAGCATCAGAAACCACTGAGAACAGAGTCTGGAGAAGACAGACTGAGGAACGGGAAGGAGGGAGGAGGCAGGCACACGCATCTGCAGCGTCTGTGCACAGGCCAGCGGCCAGCGGCCAGCGGCCCGCGGGGATGGAGTGCTATCGCGGGGATGGGCGCGCTCTCGCGGGATGGACGCGCTCTCGCGGGATGGGCGCGCTCTCGCGGGGATGGGCGCGCCTTCACGGGATGGGCGCGCTCTCGCGGGATGGGCGCGCTCTCGCGGGGATGGGCGCGCTCTCGCGGGATGGACGCGCTCTCGCGGGATGGGCGCGCTCTCGCGGGATGGGCGCGCTCTCGCGGGGATGGGCGCGCTCTCGCGGGATGGGCGCGCTCTCGCGGGATGGGCGCGCTCTCGCGGGATGGGCGCGCTCTCGCGGGATGGGCGCGCTCTCGCGGGGATGGGCGCGCTCTCCCTCGGGCGGCCAGCGGCTCAAGGGGACGGAAGTGCTGTATCCTTGAGGTCTCGGACCTCCGCGGACCTCGGCCATCGTGTGAGAGCCACGCTTGGGGCAGATGACTTTCTTCCTGGGATCGAAGGTGAGCTGAGCCTGTAGGGGCTGGAGCCCGCGGGACCTCCTGGGCTTCTCTGTGTGGGAGGTTCACTGCTCAGGTGTTCACGCTGACAGGTCCCGGGTAAAGGATGGTGTTGGGGGAAGCAGCTTACTACTGACAGCTCAGCCATCTGCTGGTACTCCAGAGCAAGATGGGTGCCCGTTCTCTGGACTCCACGCATATCACCAATCCACTGCCTCAGAGCAGGGACTTTTTTTTTTTTTGCTGCATGGTGGGTGGGATCTTAGTCCTCAGACCAGGGATTGAACCTGAGCTCCCTGCGTTGAACTTGCAGAGCCTTAACCACTGGACTGCCCCCACCACACGGCTTCCAGATGACCACCTCACCTCTGATGTCCTTCAAGGTAGCAGGCTTGTCCCGTCTCTCGTGGTTTCCCTAGTGTCTAGTATCCCACCTGACTTACGGTCAGAGTTCAACACCTGCTGGCTGAGTAACTGCATGGACGCAAGGTTTTCAAGATGTTTTTGAAACGTGAATTCAAGTGGACAATGAAAACTACGCATGCGCACACACACACTTGACCTATTTTGAAATCCTTTGAAATGTGGGGCCACTGAAAAGTTTTTAATGGGCTCTTCACTTGCTGACTGCATTTGGGAACATATTACAGTAGCCAGATTCGGGACACTATGTACCGAGTAAATGTCAGCTGGACCTTAAGGTTTTAAAAGTCATCACTTGGACATTGGAAAAGGTAGGGCTAAGGATAGAATCTGTTGGCCTGACTTTCCTCATCCTGCTAGGAATGGTCTTTTTATATCCCTCCCAAGATTCTTTCCAAACATCTTTCCTGATCTGTAGTCCCGGGGGAAGACTCTGAAATAGCTATTATTTATCTTTCAATTATTTTACATTTTAAGTTATTTGTGTATCCTTAAAAATATGACCATGTTTTTCCTATCTGCAGCTGGGACTAAACTATAGCAACCTAGAAAATGCTGTCTCCCTAGAGAAGATAACTTTCTTACCCAACGAAAAAAAATACTGGTACCCTGGGACAAGTTTTCAAGCTGCAGTTTACACTCAAATTCTAAGTTTTCTCTGAAATGGCTTGAGAAGCCCAAGGACATGTTTTGTTCCTGGTTACAAAATTCAGATACACATTCCCATGGTTGGAAGCAAAGCCACCAACTCCAGCAAGAGTTTACACTCCCTATGAGTGAGTGTAAAAGTGCAGGTAAGTGAAGAAATGAATAGGACCATATAATATGAAACAGCAGGGCAACAGAATAAAGCCATTAGAGCAGAGAAGCAGACACAATCTTGGCTCTCAGCCAACTGTATGACCTTGACACATTTCCTTAAAAAAAAAAAAAAAATTTGGCTGCCTCTGGTCTTAGCTGTGGCATGTAAAATCTTTTCCTGCAGCTCATGGGCTCAGCTGTTCCCCAGCATGTAGGATGTTAGTTCCTGGACCAGGGATCAAACCCATCCATGTCCCCTGCATTGCAAGGTGGATTCTTAACCACTGGACCACCAGGAAGGTCCCTTGAAAAGTTTCTTAAACTCTCCATGCCTCGGGATCTTCAAATGCAATCTGGGATGGATCAGCAGTATGTTAGGATGAACTGAGTTTCAGGAATACTGAATGAAACAGTATCTGGCACAGAATATACTGTAAGAGTCGTTATTGTAATTAATTTGAGCTGGTAGGACTTTTTATTTGATTGTCCCCTGTTGCACATTTAGGACCTAGAACAATTCCAGGCACATGGAAGACACTCAGTAAGTATTTGTTAAATGAATGACTGAATGAACAACTGGAACATGAAGAGGACTCTTTTCTAAGAGGTTTGATTAATTACTGCCAGAGGAACCACAGATCAAATTGCTAACACCGCTGGATCATCGGAAAAGCAAGAGAGTTCCAGAAAAATATCTATTTCTGCTTGACTGTGCCAAAGCCTTTGACTGTGTGGATCACAATAAACTGTGGAAAATTCTGAAAGAGATGGGAATACTGGACCACCTGACCTGCCTCTTGAGAAACCTGTATGCAGGTCAGGAAGCAACAGTTAGAACAGGACATGGAACAACAGACTGGTTCCAAACAGGAAAAGGAGTACATCAAGACTGTATATTGTCACCCTGCTTATTTAACTTATGTGCAGAGAACATCATGAGAAACCCTGGGCTGGAAGAAACACAAGGTGGAATCAGGATTGCCGGGAGAAATATCAATCACCTCAGATATGCAGATGACACCACCCTTATGGCAGAAAGTGAAGAGGAACTAAAAAGCCTCTTGATGAAAGTGAAAGAGGAGAGCGAAAAAGTTGGCTTAAAGCTCAACATTCAGAAAAAGAAGATCATGGCATCCAGTCCCATCACTTCATGGGAAATAGATGGGGAAACAATGGAAACAGTGGCAGACTTTATTTTTTTGGGCTCCAAAATCACTGCAGATGGTGATTGCAGCCATGAAATTAAAAGGCGCTTACTCCTTGGAAGAAAAGTTATGAGCAACCTAGATAGCATATTCAAAAGCAGAGACATTACTTTGCCGACTAAGTTCCGTCTAGTCAAGGCTATGGTTTTTCCTGTGGTCATGTATGGATGTGAGGGTTGGACTGTGGAGAAAGCTGAAGAATTTATGATTTTGAACTGTGGTGTTGGAGAAAACTCTTGAGAGTCCCTTGGATTGCAAGGAAATCCAACCAGTCCATCCTAAAGGAGATCAGTCCTGGGTGTTCATTGGAAGGACTGATGCTGAAGCTGAAACTCCAATACTTTGACCACCTAATGTGAAGAGCTGACTCATTAGAAAGACCCTGATGCTAGGAGGGATCGGGGGCAGGAGGAGAAGGGGACGACAGAGGATGAGATGGTTGGATGGCATCACCAACTCAATGGACATGGGTTTGGGTAAACTCCGGGACCTGGTGATGGACAGGGAGGCCTGGCATGCTGCAGTCCACAGGGTCACAAAGAGTTGGATATGACTGAGTGACTGAGCTGAATTGAGATATTATGACTTGTCTTCCACTTTCTGTCCCTCAACCATACCAAAGAGTAGTTATAGTTCAATCCAAAGAACTTGGATTTGCATCCACTAAATTCTAATTTCCAGATTAATTCATCCTGAAAAAAAATGATCTTGAAAGTTAACTGGGATCGAATGTTGTATGCGATTAGCCTAACATCCATTTCCTGTTTCTGCTTCGAAATCCATCTTTAGCAACTAGTGCTTTCACTGGTGGCTCACGGATAAAGACTCTACCTGCTGACATAGGAGATGCAGGTTCAATCCCTGGGTTGGGAAGATCCCCTGGGGGAGGAAATGGCAACCCACGCCAGTATTCTTGCTTGGAAAATTCCACGGACAGAGGAGTCTGGTGGGCTACAATCCCTGGGGTTGCAGAGTCGGACACACCTGAGCACACATGCACTACTATCAAAGTAAAGGGGTGTCTAACCCATCTGTCTTCTTATAAGACAAAAAGAGGATGGAATGTTTTAAAATTATGTCCTATGCCCAAAGCACTGGATACCAGGAGGCTCAAAGAGGTTGTGTGATAAGCCCCCTTTCAAGTCAAATTCTCTGTCAGATTTTGGGAGCTTGGCAGTAGAAGTAGCCGTCCCTGTGGGGGCCAGCCAACAACTGAGGTGATGTGAGGCTGCATATCGTTTCTTGATCCTCAGGCCCCTTTTGTCTGATTAGTTTCAAGAAAAACAGAAAACCCTACTTCACAAGGGACGCTTATGCACTAGTTTAATTCCGGTAAGGCGTTAGAGAATGTCGCATAAAATATTTCATTAAAAACATTTTTATTAATATCCTTAATTAAATCCAAAACAGTTGCAGCACACAGATTCAGCCAAATTAGTAAAATTACAGGTTAGGTAACTGGGTTGCTAAGCAATACACCCTCATTTTCCTTAATTGCTGTAATTAGTATCTCCATGCATATGCCACAGTGCAAGCCACAGAAAAAGGAAGAAAAGGAAGGAGGAAAGGAGGAGGAAGGAAGAGCAACTGGTCAGACCCCTTCAGTGGTTCTGGGGCTCCTCTTGAATTCTTTGTTATATCAGCTGGCTACCCTTACTTGGGGCCCAACAGTCAGTCTCCAGGGAAGACGTGAAGGGGCAGAATCCCTAACAAGCCCCGAACCATCAGACAGGAGGGGCTGCCCAAGAGCAAGCCTCTGTCCCTCGGCCAAGAGTCACTGGACTCCTGCCTCACTGCACCTTCTAAGCTTCTCCCATCTGAACATGGTGGCAGAGGACTCAGGCCAGGCCCCGTCTCTCAGAAGGGACACCGTCAGGGGTACTGGGAGTAAGCCGAGACCCGTTAGACAAAGCGGAGTCAGCAGCGAAGCAGACTGGGGCCCAGTTCCGACCAAGGCTCATCCAGCTACACTCCCAGAGCCACGTGACGTCTGCCCCGCATTCCCCGCAGCAGCACTCAGGACCAGCTTCGTGCTGTGAAGTAAGGTGTTCAGGCCCCTGTTTCCATCTCACACTTCCTCATCTCTACAAACAGACCCACACCTCCTCCTTAGCCCCGTCCTTACAGCTCAGTGGCCACAAGTCCTTGGTAAATGCAGTATCACGTGTGGGGCCAGACAGGTCCGATTCCTTTTCAGCCATTCATGCATTAATGCCAATTACTTTATCCAATAGCAACAACTGCTGGCATTTATCCCTCACTTATTATGTCTGTTACACGCTGAATGCTTACACTCACTGTAAGAGCAGTTGAGAAGTCCATCTTATCAATAACTGGAAGAGCAGAAGTTACTGCTTCCCGTAGGTGAGGAGACTTGGATCCGGAGAAACTGATATTAATGCTTTGCCTCATTGCAAGCAGAAGTCTCAGAATCTGACTGCTGGTTTGTCTGATTCCAAAGTCCATGAGTCTCCTCGCTCAGCTAATCCCCGGCCACGTCTGAAGGGCTCCCGCACCGGCTCGAGTGAGGGCAGGGGCAGCACCAGACATGCGGAGACACACGCGGCGGACAGAGTGAGGGCCAACCGCACACTTCTCGGTCTGACACAACACGGGTTCGCGGGCACGTGGCTGCTTCTGCGCCACCCGAGGGGAAGCCCGTGGAACATGCCCGCGCCCTCCACGAGAGAGGGGCCTCCCAGGCTTCGAGTGAAACCCGCAGGCTGACTATACTTTAAAGTCTGACAGATGCAACTGGCCAGCCTTTCCCAGTGGAAAGCATTCCTAAAACGTCTGCGCCCGCCTGAGGTGGCAGCTACTTTGCACTGCGAAACAGGTTAGCTCCTAAAGCACGAAAGATTTCCCGACACGTTTAGTACCAACGCTGCGCGTCTCTGGCTCCCGAGTGACGTCAGAGGGGAGCAGAGCGACAGGTCAGGAAACTGGGTTGAGAGCAGCGTCATTCTTTCTACAAGCTCTGTGCTTCCGAACTTTCCCCCAACCCCTGGGGCTGGGTGGGCAGAATTTTGGGGTTATACTTCTTCTAGAATTCCAGAAATACTGCAACCTTAATCCTGGTTCTCTGTAGACCTATCTCACTTGCCAAAGATGACGACAGTACCAAAAGACCAACACACTCTGAATGCGCAAGGATACCTTTCTTTTTTTAATGTTCAGCAACATCAAATAAGCTTTGGCTAAACAAAAAAAAAGAAAATGCTTTCCCGCCTCATAAAAAGCCGAGGGATGAGAGTAGCTGCTATGAGCAGCACCATCAGGGCACAGAGAAACCACGGAATGCGGTCAGTGGAAGAACTGACTGCCTGGAAACTTCTCTGTGGCAGCTGACACCAAGACCTCTGTGAGCATTTCTAGCGCCTCTGCCTTGACACAATCACAGTTTCATCTGCCAGAAAAATATAAATTTGATATGCCTGGAACCTGCACCCCCCCCTCAAAAAAAAAAAAAAAAGAACCACAAACAAATCAGCAAGTCAACTGTGGAATCCCTGAGCTGAGGAGTGGTTTTAGAAGAAACCCGTTTCCTACTGGCTGCACTCCCAGACAGTTCTTCTGCAAGGAAAAAGAGCCTCTGACGTTCTGACCGACGCTCTCCAGGACTGCTAAGATGAAGGCTCAAGGACCGACAGCAGCCAGTCTTGCTGTGCGCATCACGTTAAATAAGGCCATCCTGGAGTCAGTGCAATGGGTTGAGTTCTGCCCCAGCCGTCAGTTCATACAGGGAGGCTCCGATCTACCGTGTAATTGTATTTAGAGACAGAACGGAGGTCATTAAGGTTAAATGAGGTCACAAGGGTGGGGCCCTGCTCTGATGGGATTAGCGACCTTGTAAGAAGAGACCCCATAGAGCTCGAGCTTTCTCTCCTCAGGGACACAAGGAAGTCACGCAGCCATGCACAGCAAGATGACAGCGTCTACAAATCAAGAGAGCTCTGAGGACTTGCCTGGTGGCCTAGTGATTAGGACTCTGCTCCCAACACAGGGGCGCGGGTCTGATCCCTGACCAGGGAACTAAGATCCTGATGCAGCACACACATACACACAAAACAGAGTTCTCACCAGAAACAAACCACACTGCTACCCTGACCTTAGACCGCCAGTTGCCAGAATTGTGAGAACTGGTTACCAAGCTATGGTATCTTGTTGTGGCTGTGTGTCAGGGGTTATGCTGAACAAGTCTGCACTTGAGTCACTGCTGTGTAGCAGCATCCCGTGTCCTGGACGACCCACTGATGGGGCACTGCGGCCATTCGGAGGACGCTGAGGGAGAGGGCAAAGGACCGGTGGCAAAAGCCTATAGGACGGAAGAGCAGGGCAGCCGTATGCACATCCCGGGGGCTGCTGATGACTCTGTGGGCACCTGGATCCAGGACAGCCTTCAAACTAACTCATCAGTGGTCACCACTGCTTGAAGCAAAACGCTGCTTCTGAAGGACACGGAGGACAAAGGCCCCGGTCCTGTCTATGGCGTTTCCTTCCCGCCAGGAACCCTGGGAGCCAGTAGAGTCTTCTGAACCAGGGGCTCTCATCTGCCCACATCAGAAGCACCTGGAGGGCTGGTGCCCTCACATGTGGGCCAGGCCCCAGTCCTGGAGTTTCTGATTTAATTCCTCTGAAGTGGGATGGAGCATCTGCAACGTGCCCCAAGTTCCCAGGTGGTGCTCACGTTCCCGGCTGGCGATGACACTCTGGGAGCCCCTGGTCGAATCCCTGGGCGTAAACTCCAGGTCTCAGAGCCCCCAGCTCTGTGCTCACTCTGCTCTAAGATCGGAATGGCTCTCTGCTCATGACTGAGTTGTCAGGAGCGCTAAGGAAAGATTTATATGATCCACTAAGCAAATTTGAAGAGCCATCTGATCTTCAGGGAATAGGAAATATGCTCCTGGGAGGCTGCAGAGAGTGGTGCGGTGGTTGTTTTTCAGTCACTCCATTGTGTCTGACTCTTTGTGACCCCATGGGCTGCAGCATGCCAGGCCTCCCTGTCCATCACCAACTGCTGGAGTTTACTCAAACTCATGTCCATTGAGTTGGTGATGCCATCCAACCATCTCATCCTCTGTTGTCCCCTTCTGCTCCTGCCCTCAATCTTTCCCAGCATCAGGGTCTTTTCAAATGATCTTTGCTTCAGGTGGCCAAAGTGTTGGAGTTTCAGCCTCAGCATCAGTCCTTCCAGTGAACACCCAGGACCGATTTCCTTCAGGATGGACTGGTTGGATCTCTAGTCTCCTGCATTGTAGGCACATTCTTAACCATCTGAGCCACCATTCTGGCTTTACTGAATGGTGGTTAAGAAGGTGGATTCAGGGCTCCCCTGGCGGTCTAGTGGTGAAGAATCTGCCTGCGAGTGCAGGGGATATGGGTTCAATACCTGGTCTGGGAAGATTCCACATGTCACAGGGCAACTAAGCCTGTGTGCCCAACTACTGAGGCCTGAGCGCCTGGAGCCTGTGTGCCACAAGAGAAGCCCTCACACGGCAACGGAAGAGTAGCTCCCGCTTACAGCACACAGCAACAAAGACCTAGAGCAGCTGGAACTAAATAAATCTTAAAAAAACGGAAAGTGGATTCAGAATCAGAATTCCGGGTGTGTTTCTCACCAGCTGTACAACTGTGGGTAAGTTACATAATCCCTTAGTGCCTCAGTTTACTTCTCTGTGACACAGGAAGAAAACCTAAATCTCGTGGGGCTGCGAGGGTTAAACGTGGTGCCTGAGCACTACATCTGAAGCTTGTTAAGCACAGACTCCTGACTCATAACCCGGGCCTGCTGAGCCAGGATCTCCAGGGCAGGGTGCTTGGGGCCAGAATCACTAATGGACAGCCAGGTGATTCTTAAATTGAGCAAGTTTTGCAAAGTCAAGTAGAATCCATGTAAAGCTGTTGGCCTTTTCTACGCTCCTTCCACAAAGGTCAGCCACGGGTGTATTAGCGGCTGGGTCTAGCTATTTGCAGATGGTACATAATGGCCTTCCTGATAAAGTTACCCAGGACGATTAATTAGCAGACACCCTAACCTATAATAAAACTTCAGACGATGTGGCTCTGTATCTACAAAGAAAAGTTAAGTGAACTACACATTTCAGATTCGTGTATAGCACTGCTTATAAATAATACCTTAAGAGAAGTTCTTCAAAAGAAACAGGACTCCCCTTCTTTGGAAAAATAACGCTACTAGACAGGCTGTGTGCCTGAATGTTCATATACCAAATGCACAGAGCCACAGGTGCATGCGTGGAACACACGAGAAGTAAGTGAGAGAGTCACTCAGTGAGCTTCAACATGAGGCTGGGGAGCAGCCCTCCTTCCCAGAGGAAGTGCTGGGTGACTGCTGTAGTGGGAGGATCAGGGTTTCTCTGGGCATCTGCCACGCCTGGCCTCCCAGCTCAGACGAAACGGAGTGGGCCCCTGTGGTCCTTGCCCCAACCCATGTCCCCTGCCTGCCTCTTGTGTGTGGAAAACTCTGGTCAAAGTAGAGGTTTGATCAGAGAAGTGTGAAATGAGGAAATAATGGAAAACAGTCCATGAGACTAAATATTAACAATGAAGTCATGAGGCCTGGCCCAGGGCCTTCGGTTCTTTCTCGAGGGCTGCAGAGAATATTCTGAGATACATCCTGCGAGCAGTCTTATCGATTCTAGAACACCAGGGGGGAGAAGTTAGCTGCACGATGACCAGACGCTACCCAGGACACGAGCTGCCACAGCTCTGAGAACTGGCCCCAGAGAAATGAGAACGAGTGGCCCCGGAACGGAAGATGAGCTGTCCCTGAAGCCACCAAGACAGTGCCCGTCAGACCACTGAGGGCCAATACGAAGAGCGGCCAGAGCTGCGGGCGCTGTTTCTGCAGGCCCCCCGCCCAGTCTGGCTATGAGAGTGCTCACTGCTTGTCAGGGGAGGACTGGACCTTTGCACAGACATCCACCCCCGCCCCCAGTGCCGGCATCCGACATAAAGCAAGCTTTCCACCAACCTGGCCTGTTTATCGGGTTTTGAGCGGCAAGCAGCTGGACCCACCACACACCCTCCAATAACAGGAGAACTGGCCTGCCGTGCAGGGAGAGTGTCAACCTTCAGGGCAGGCACGCTGCTCCCAGCCTGGAGCCACAAAGGGGCTGCGTCTCTGCTGTGATTACACGGGGAGACGGAGGGGTCATTTTCCCAAAAGTCTTTTTCTAGACACACGCACAGGGTCCAGGAGGGAAGCTAGCCAGGACCGATGCAGGCAAACCATGGGAGCTGACGAGCAAGTGAAAGGTCAGTTAAAAGCCCATTTCCCTAAAGTGCATCCCCCAGCTGGGCTGGGCAGAGGGCAGGTTTCGACCAAGTGCGTAAACAGACGGGACTGGGAAGGAGGGAGGTGCAGTGACCCCGGGCTAAGCCCTGTCCTGGGAGAGAAAGCGAGGATGGGAGTCCAGCTCCTCCTTTTCCAGGTTTCCAGGCGGCGCTGAAGGAAGGAGAGGCTCCCAGTGCGGCCTCCACATCTTAACTGCCTCCCGGGCTTCCAGCGGAGGTCAGGGGCACGATTATGGGCCTACTTTCATCATTGCTCATGGAGCTAACTCAGACACATCGCGATGAGCTGTTGTGCAGTTCAGAGGTTGGCAATCTGGGAGAGGGAGGCAAGATGGGAAGTCAAGCATCCCCAGCGCGTCTCCTTTATATTTAGATGGCGGACCCTGATTTCCCCCTTGTTTTCAAAGCCTTTATTGAACTTGGTGCAACACTGCTCCCATTTGATGTCTCGGTTTTTCGGCCGCGAGGTAGGTGGGGTCTTAGCTCCCCAACCGGGATCCAGTCCACATCGCGTACCACCAGCACCGGCAGGCAAGATCTCAACCACCGGAGCCCCAGGGGAGCCCCAGGGGAGCCCCTGGATGCTGGTCTTTTTAAACATTGCATCTCCTGTTCTAAATGAGCACAGCTTGCACCGAATGGGACTTTCACCTTCTGTCTCCATATTGGGTGCAGGCTTATGGTTTTAGGTGATTCGTGTGATTTGCTCATAATGCAGACCTGGCATCGCATGGCTGGTGAGTCTAAGATAGGTGCTTCTGGTGCCCGCCGAAAGCTACTCAGCCACCAACTGCTGTGTCTGTGCGCCCGTCCCTCCTTCGGGGGACTTTGCTTTTGTATGAGTTCATATGCTGAAGCTCCAATACTCTGGCCACCTGATGCGAAGACCTGACTCACTGGAAAAGACCCTGATGCTGGGACAGATTGAGGCCAGGAGGAGAAGGGGATGACAGAGGATGAGATGGTTGGATGGCATCACTGACGCCATGGACGTGAGTTTGAGCAAGCTCTGGGTGTTGGTGATGGACAGAGAGGCCTGGCGTGCTGCAGTCCATGGGGTCACAAAGAGCCACAGGATCCCAGCTTGTGCCAGCAGCCTGCAGAGCCTGGAGGATGACCCCCCCGGTGGCCTGAGCTGTTGGCGGGCTGCTTGGGACAGATTCTGAGGGAGTCCTGTGCGCTCTAGGGCGCTGCTGTCCAACAGAGCATTCTGTGACGGCAGAGCTGTTCTAGATCCATGCCATGCAAACGGCAGCCACCGGCCCCAACCACTGAATCCTTGAAATGCGGCCAGTGTGATCCAGGAACTAGTATCTAAAATCCTGAATCAGTACACACGCACACAGGAATGAAACGGCAGCCTCCACTAGTCAGAATGCTCAGAAACTGAGAGGCAAAAGCTATGTGTTAAGGTAAGTTTTATTTTCAAGTTGCCTGAAAAGTACCTAGAAACTTTATGCTCTTTAAACTTTTGTCCCTAAAAACTGTTCCAAGAGGCATGAGTCCAATATATCTTCTTAGTAACTGGAAGACAGTGACTGTGGTCTAATCTTTCTTTGATTTCATTACAGGAGTGTCTCAGAACTTGAACACCAGTGCCCATGGATGAAGAGCATGGATATTAACTGTGGAAAGTGACAGGGATTGGGCTGAATTTGAAGGAAGCCCAAGGAGAAGCCCGGATCTTTGCAGCAACATCGTAGGATACTTGTATTCCGATTATTGAGGTTTTATTGAAACACAAACAGTATTTTAATAGTTACCCTGCCAAGATTTTTGAGGCTTAAGAGACTAAAAAATTGAATTACTGTTTTATTTCATTTTATTTACTTGATTAATGTCTAAGTGATCTAGGCCTGGTTCCCAGCCCCTGAAGGCTTCCTCTACTTACCTCTGAGGCCAACAATGGGCACTCTCAGGATACCCTTGCTGTTCCCCATCACCAACCATGATGTAAGTAGGAGAGAGTTCAGGGAGCTTCAGCTCTGCTCACTATTGTTGCTTTGATTTCTGTGGCACTTCTGCTCTGCTACTGGGTCTCGTTCTCTTCTTGCACCTGAGCTTTGAATATAACCTGTTTGGCATCTCAGTCCATTCAGATAGGAGAAGCCATCTCGACTGTCTCTCTCACCCAGAACAGATGCTCCCAAACCTCAGTTCACTACACTCTGTCCATCGGGCCAAACTCCTTTCAGAGCCTGCCCACATTGTTCAATATTTCATTCTACGGATGTTTTTAAGGGCCCCAAGTTGCCAGCAACTATGCCAGCTGGGGCCACAAACATTATGGACACAAAGCTTCTAGGTAGGGAAAGAGATATAGCGGGAATAATGAAAACTAAACCCATTATCAAAAAGCATATACAGAAAGCCAGCAGCAGGAGCCAGGGCTGAAAGCAGGAGTCTGTTCTGAGGTGCTCTGGTGCTCAGGGCACGGGACTTTAGAGAAGGGACTGAAGCACACGGTGTGTTAGGGTCCAAAGTCTCAACACTGAAGGTGCTGAGCAGCAGACAGACCCCCGCAGCCCCACTTCCAGGGCCGGCGCCCTGTAACTGCAGGAAGACTTGCTGCGGGGTCTCCTGCGGACCGAGCTTCAGAAGGCACAGTGGGACAGCCCCATGTGACATTCTTTGTGCCACCAAGTGAAGACCCTTACTTGATTCTACCTGAATGTCAAGAGTAGGCACCTGTGTGGAGTTCATCCCAAAGTGGCTGGAGGCCTAGGAAGGCGGCTAGGCCAGGCCCATGTCACTGGTGTTGCTGCCTCTCCATTAGGAAGCAAGGGCTTTGTGTTGCCCTGTGTGTGGTCAGAAGTGATAATTAATCTACATGGCTAAAAATGTGTGCCTACATTCTAGAGGAACTCTCAGCTCCTGCTGCAAGAGGAAGCAGTAATATCACATGCTGAAATAATTATCATTGATTAAAAGATTCAAACAGCAAACTCCTCACACCCAGACACAAGACCATGGCTACCTGGTGGCAAGCAGTGGGTACGTGTGAACGGGGCTGAACCAGGCTTCCTTTCTCCGTGGCATGCTGTCGTAAATAAGAAGGTCCTTCTCCGTCAGTACAACCAGGGCTGGCCTCCACTGCTTCTCGCTGCCCCCGGGCACCTGAAACAGAAAGCAGAGAACCGTCGAGCAACAGCCTGAGACGAGAGAAAAGGAGAAGCTGGCAGCTCCCCGCCAGAAGGCCCCACAGCACAAGCATCTTTTGGTTCAGGCCGCGTCCCCCGGTGGCTCAGTGCATCCGCCGCCCAGACAGGAAGCACAGGAGACGCTGGTCCATCCCTGGGTCGGAAGATCCCCGGGAGGAGGAAATGGCAACCTGCTCCAGTATTCTCTCCCGGAGAATCCCAGGGACAGAGGGGCCTGGCGGCCCCAGTCCACGGGATCGCAGACAGCTGGACACGATGCACGCACGGAAAAATCAAAGTGAGAGTAAGCCATTCATGGGTGCAGGATTCTGGATCCTTGAAAATATGGTTTCTCAAGGGCCCTGGTTTACAGGCAGTGCCACCAAGAAGTAGCCAGCAGCCAAGACCTGCCACTGATTCTCACCTGCCAGTCAGCACAGACACCTCTATTCATAGCGGGGCCACACGTGTGAGGGAAGAAACACTCCCAAGTTGGCCCTCTGATAGAGTGCACTGCTTTCATGATGAAATGGTGGCTCTGAAAACTTCTGAATCAATGCTGCTAAGTCACTTCAGTCGTGTCCGACTCTGTGCGACCCCATAGACAGCAGCCCACCAGGCTCCCCCATCCCCGGGATTCTCCAGGCAAGAACACTGGAGTGGGTTGCCATTTCCTTCTCCAATGCAGGAAAGTGAAAAGTGAAAGTGAAGTCGCTCAGTCGTGTCCAACTCTTAGCGACCCCATGGACTGCAGCCTCCCAGGCTCCTCCGTCCATGGGATTTTCCAGGCAAGAGTACTGGGGTGGGGTGCCAGTGCCTTCTCCATCTGAATCAATATCCAGAGACTAAAAACATAGCACAGAGGCCAACGTCTGTCTGCGCCGGCATGAGGCATCACAGCTCTTCCAAAAGCCACTCCCTCTTTGAGTCTTTCTGTGCTTCAGGCACCATTCTGAAATTCTCTTGTTCTGTTGAATGTTTATTTCCATTCGTGGCAAATACTTCTTTAACTCAAGGGCTGGGATGACCTGGCAGGGATTCAAAAGGATTCAAACATTGGCCAGATATTTGGACCAGATGACCTTTAAGGCTCCTTTCAATCCTAAGGCTGAGCCCGTGGAGCTCAGATCTTATTTCACAGGTCATCCCTCCTCGGCCCAGTGTTGTTGCCCAAACTCCCTAAGTGTTCTTCCATCTATGAAAATGCCTTCCTTCCCATTTGAACTCTGGGAGTAAATCTCTCTGATCAGTTCAGAAAAGCTCAATACTCCAGGCTTGCTACTCAAAGCACGGATCATGTTCTAGCAGCGTCGGCATCACCTGGACGCTTGCGAGGAATGCAGAATCTTGGCTCATCCCAGACTTATTGAATCAGCCTCTGCATTTTCACCAGGTCTTCAGGGGTTCATATACTCATTAAAGATAAGAAATGCTGCTCTAGATGAGGTTAAGGCTGTCTTTGACTCTGGCAACTAATCCAGTGAGGATTCAACTCTCTCATAATGAACCACTATCCCACATCGACTCATAATGAAAGGAAACACTGAACTAAGTAAGCAAACTAATCAGGAAGCTCAATAAATGATAAAGCTAATTTCTCCCCTTCCTGTTCATATCATTATCTTTTCTTAAGGACTTCAGCGAGATCTGTATTGAGTGGAAGCAAGTGTGTGCGGCTTTAGAAACGACTGATCAAAAAAGACGATGTGCAGGATGATACGAGGGCTGTAGCTTGCAGGCTGCCTGAATCTGAGACCCTGCTCCATTATTCATTGCCTGTGACTTGGGGCAAGTTGTTATTCTCTGGGCTTCTATTTCCTCCCTGATAATGATAACATCAATATACAACAGTGTATTCTGGAACTAGAAGCCCTGGACATAAGTCACAGCTCCACAGTGTGCTACAAGATCCCACGAGATCATGCGATATTGAACCAGTCAGCTAATCTCTTTGTATCTCTGTTTCTGTATCTGTGAAATGGGGAAGTAGTAGGACCTATAGAGGGTTGGTGTGAAGATTGAGTTAAAATGTAGAATAAACACCATTTAGAGCTTGTTTATGGACATGAGATCAAACCAGTCAATCCTGAAGGAAATCAGTCCTGAATATTCACTGGAAGGTCTCATGCTGAAGCTGGAACTCCAATACTTTGGCCACATGATGCAAAGAACTGACTCATTGGAAAAGACCCTGATGCTGGGAAAGATTGAGGGCAGGAGGAGAAGGGGACGACAGAGGATGAGATGGCTGGATGGCTTCATCGACTCAATGGACATGAGTCTGAGTGAACTCCGGGAGTTGGTGATGGACAGGGAGGCCTGGCGTGCTGCAGTCCATGGGGTCGCAGAGAGTCAGACACGGCTGAGTGGCTGAACAACAATAGCAAGAGCCTGTTGAGCAGCACGGCCCTCAAGACTGGCGTGCAGACCAAGTGAGGCAGCGCACGTTACGTCCCGCACACGGCAGCTGGCAGATGGTAAAACTCAGGGTGAGAAAACGGTGGAAGACTCACTGATGTTTAAACTTCTCAAAAAAAGGTATTCTTTGGAAATGGCAACAACATGACAAAGTACTGACTTTCCTTGGGAAAAATGATAAGGCAAGCCAAGAATATCTTCGGTGCTGATGATTTCAATTCATCCTCCTTCAAGGAAGAGTTCATTGCACAATGATCACTTTTCTTCTTTAACGCCCTTCTTCCAACAATTCCAAATAAGAATTTCCTTTTCAGAATGAAGAAATGCCCTGTAAAGTTATTAATACTAGAATATGAATGACTGTCTGGCTTATTTTCTCCTTTATGCATCTTATGCATGCAAAAGATTGAGCTCTAGCTTACTGCTTTTTCCAGAAAAACAACAGCGTCTTCAAGAGATCAAAATGAACTGATAGAGAAAGGAAAGTACCCGACTGTACGAGGTGAATAAGCTATGGTCTCAAGGCATAAAGTGTTCGGGGGTTGGAATAAGTTTTTTCCAGCCTCTACATTAACCGTGAAATTAAAACATACTTGCTCCTTGGAAGAAAAGCGATGACAAGCCAGACAGCATATTAAAAAGCAGAGACATCACTTGCCGACAGAGGTGCGTGTAGTCAAAGCCATGCTTTTTCCACTAGTCATACACAGATGTGAGAGTTGGACTATAAAGAAAGCTGAGCCACAGAATTGATGCTTTTGAACTGTGGTGTTGGAGAAGACTCTTGAGAGTCCCTTGGACTGCAAGAAGTCCTAAACGCAATCAGTCCTGAATATTCATTGGAAGGACTGAGGTTGAAACTGAAGCTCCAATACTTTGGCCACCTGAGGCAAAGAGCCAACTCACTGGAAAAGACCCTGATGCTGGGAAAGACTGAAGGCAGGAGGAGAAGGGAGTGATGAAATATTTGGATGGCATCACTGACTCAATGGACATGGGTTTCAGCAGACTCTGGGAGACAGTGAAGGACAGGGAGGCCTGGAGTGCTGCAGTCCAGGGGGCGTAGAGTCAGACACAACTGAGCGACTGAACAACACTTTTGCAGCTGCTTTTCCAGCTCATCACACAGGACTGCAGAAGCTACAGACGACCCTCCCGAAGTGCCCTCTTACCTACTCAGATCTGACCCATTGACTGTGTCTGGAACCAGTCACCTCAATGTGAACACAACCAAGCATCCTTCTTCAAAAACAATATGAAGTTTGCAAAATAACCCTCAACAGTAAATACCCTCAGTACCATGCACATCTTTCTAATGGTGGAATCATAAACTAGCCCATGTGTCAAGCAGTATATACAGGCATGAACAATTCCAAAGCCCTAGCCACAGTCTGTGGCTTATTAGAAACCTCTGCTGATAGGTTAACTCTGCTACTAGAAGACTCAGAGAGGGCGACCCCGCCAACTCTGCGTGCAGAAGGTTCAGTCTGATACTACGGTGGCTGCTCAAAGGCAACAGAAGGCTGCCCATGAGGGCCGTTGACTTTATAGGGAGAGAAAATTCATGTTGACGAGCAGATTTTAAAACCATACTTTGGGTCACATGAGCTCATACTGTAAAGTCTTTCAAGGACACTTTTATTCAGGCTTGAATATTTAGGCTGTTGTTTGGTGCTAACTTCTATTACAAATCCGAATTTCCTGGCATCCAAAGACTCTTTGATGTTAATGTAACAGTTCCCGGGTTGTGTCTGCGTTTTACTGAAGCATGACTCAAGAGACAGATGTGGTAAGGTCCACTGTGATCCCAGCTTCCCGCCGCCAGGTCTGCATCGAGCAGAGTCTCAAGAACTGACCGTGTTTCTAACGAAGACGGTGAAAGGAAAGAAATAGAAACAGACCTGAAATTCAGAGATTATTCTGACACACGGCTGAGCTAAACCCCATAAAGAGCCATCCCACAGCCACCTCTGCAGAGCAGGAGAGACAAGGGTTACAAAACGGCAAGAAGGGTCTAAGAGCAGAAAGAAGTCACTGCTAAGCATTGAGGGAACAGGGACTTTCCTGCTGGTCCGGTGGTTAAGACTCTGCTTTGCAACGCAGGGGATGTGGTCTTGATCCCCGGCGGGGGTACTTAGATCCCATGAGCCACGGTGCAATTGAAGCCAAGCACCAGACCAGAGCGCCGCCATGCTGACCGCTGGGTCTGGGCACTTGAGGGCCGGCGAGCCACACACACTGCACCCGTGCAGCACAGCTAACGAGTCCATGCGTTGCAGAGGATCCTGGGTGCAGAGACTGAGACCCGATGCAGCCAAATAAACACTATAAAAGACTAAGGAAATTGAGGGGACACATAGACATAGATGTACGAAGTCAGCAGGCTGCACACGTGAGACTTTACACAATGCTCTGTCACTTACTCCTCAATTTAAAAGATGCTGAAGGCGGCAGTCATTGACTCCTCAACCTGAGACACGACTCATAAGTCATCTAGCATAAAACAAAATGTGGAACAATCGAAAGAGAGTGTGTATAGGGTTGCAGCCTGGTTGATCCCAGATTTTATGCCTTTATCTTCTCACAATTCACACCTCTGAGCAGGGTTCCTAACAAACCCTGAAATACAGTTTGAAAACTGCTGACCTCATTTCCTCTACAATATCTGAAGATTACTTTCAAAGAGATGGTTTTACCAAAATCTTTCTGTGCCCTTTCTATAGGTATTTCAAAGAGAAGAATGATACTGTTGCCTCTTAGAGTTATACAGATAAAATGAATTCATACACACAGAGAGCTTTGAACACTGTCCTGCATACAGTAAGCAGGCAAGCCTTAAGCGTGTTAGCGTTCCTTGTGAACACTTTGCAACGTCTAGAAACACTGAATCACTCTGTTCTGCACTTGGAACCAATAGCCTGCTGTAGGTCAAGTATACTTCAGAGAAACAGACAAACTCACAGAAAGATCAGATTTGTGATTCAGAGGTGGGAGGAAAGGAAGAGGAGTTGGAGGAAGACGGTCAAAAGGTACAAACTTCCAGTTATAAGGTAAATAAGTATTAGTGATAAGTATGATTAATATAATTAACATTGCTGTGTGTATATATGAAAGCTTTTAAGAGACCAAATACTAAGAGCTCTCATCACAAGGAAAAAATTGTTTTTCTTTTTCTTTTCTTTTGTGTTTTTCATGAGATGGTAGATATTCACTAAGCATTGTGGTAACCAGTCCATGAGGTATGGTAGGTAAGATCATTATGTTGTCTACCCTAAACTCATACAGAGCTGTGTCCCAATTATATCCAATAAAACTGGAACAAACATAAATCAGTAAAATTTAATGTAAATAGACCCTAACCCCAACCCCAACCCCTGACCCTAACCCTAACCCTAACCCTAACCCCAACCCCAACCCCTGACCCTAACCCTAACCCTAACCCCAACCCCAACCCCTGACCTTAACCCTAATGTCCTCCTCTGCCAAAGGGTGAGCAAGTCTGAATTATTACTAACAGCCTCTCCAAACGCAGAATCAGACCTTTTTTTTTTTTTTCTTTCAGTATAAAGTTCCCCGCTTATAGGCTGGGCTGCTTTAGCTTCTAGACTCTCGCTTTAAACCTCTTCTGTGTTCAGCGGACTGTGCACCGGGAAAAAGACAAGTGTGGGTTTCTCCTTCCCTCCTCACACCAGCTCACTCTGCCCAAGCTGGTTATTTTCTGCCTTCTACTTGAGCACAGGGTGAAGGGGGAAGGAGGCAGGAAGAGCTCAGAGTCTTTGGAATCAGATAACAACATCTTCAAAATCAAGCTTTACCAGTTCTCAGCTGGAACTGCTCTGAGCCCTTGCTCATGGCGTGGCGGCGGTGGTGGTTTAGTCGCTCAGTCGTGTCCGCCTCTTTGCGACCCCGTGGACTGCAGCCCGCCAGGCTCCTCTGTCCATGGGACTCTCCAGGCAAGAACACTGGAGGGGGTTGCCATTCTCTCCTCCAGGGGATCTTCCTGACCCAGGGATCGAACCTGCGTCTGCGGCACTGTGAGCAGATTCCTTACCACTGAGCCACCAATGCCCTCCTGTGCGTATTATGTGAGGATTAAAGGCGATAATGTACACAAAGCACTTCCCATAAGGTGGGTGGGCTTCCCTGGTGGCTCAGACAGGAACGAATCTGCCTGCACAGCAGGAGATCCAGCCTCGATCCCTCGGTTGGGAGAATTCCATGGACAGAGGAGCCGGGCGGGCTATAGTCCACGGGGTCCCAAAGCATCAGACAAGGGCTGAGCGACTTTGGCCTTTGCTCTTTTACGTGGTTGGTACTAGCGGCGTGACGATGTCCACGTCACACCTCAAGCTCTTCCTCCAGCCGCGCTGCTCGGGAAGGAAGGACTAGGACAGACAGTGGCCAACAGCGGCGTGAGAAAGGTCGTCAGGGGAGGCCAGTCGCAGCCTCGTTCTTGAGGCCGTGGCTATCTCGGCAACCTTTTCTACGACTCTTCTTTTCTTCTGCTGGGGACCGTCTTCGAGGTCTGCACTGGGCTCGCTGCCGTGCTGCCTCTGTTGCTGTTTTATGTTTGGGCTTTTCTTTGGCCTCGAGGCCTGTGGGATCCTAGCTTGCTGACCAGGAATGGAACCTCCACCCCCAGCACTGGAAGGCAAAGTCTTAACCACTGGACCGCCAGGCAAGCCCTCGACTTTCACGTCTCTTCACTTCAGGTTGCTAAGTATTTACAACAAAGGGCAAGATACCAGGGTGAAATAATTAGCAGTTATCAACTTCCAGATGCTTTACAAACATTAGATAATTAATCCCTGAGAGAGGCGGATAAAGATCACGTGACTGGGAACACGCTGGGCTCTCCCCCAGGACGGGGCCGCTCCCTGCGGACCACTCAGAACACTGGCTGTGTGCATGGAGACCTGCAGTTTGCATGAAACTGCATTCTGTGGCGCGCTTCAGAATCAGTGATTCTTTGAAACCTGTAAACAGTCCCTTTTCATCCTGTTTACTTATGTGCTCAGGTCATTCCTTTCTGAGCAAAGTCCAGAAGTAAATTCCAGCTGCCTGAATTATAGAACGCTATGACTGACGAACGTGAGTGTAGTTTGGGGTTAGCTTATCATCCAGTCTCTCAGAAACAGTGGCAGGTTAGAAGAGGCAGTCGAGAGAGGGCTGGAGAGAACGCGCGTGCTCAGTCGCATCAGTCTGTCTGGAGCGGCGAAGGCGGTACGTTCTGCGGTTCAATCCACCCAGTTTGTGGCTGTTGTTATGGCAGCCCTAGGAAAGAAGATGAGCACCGTGCTGTTTCACTTTCTGGAACCCTTTCAGCGTTTTCTGGCATTTATTATAGCCCTATCTTACAGAAGAAGAAACATGGTTCAGGGCGGTCGAGGATAAGCCAAGGTCACACCAGTTCCAGTCTTCGGCGCTGTGATGATCGCCAAGCTGCCCACCCCCGGGAGGAAAGGGCAGGCTGCGGGCAAAGGGGGAAAGGCAGGAGGGGCCGGCAGGGACCCCGCGGCACCGCCTCCCCTGTCGGAGGGCCAGGCGCTCTGCCGGGCAGCAGGCTCCCCCCAGGCTCCTCCTGTGCGCCCTTCCCATCTCCTGGCGCCGGCGGCCGCATCAGGCCAGACACCGGTTTAATCAAAGCTCCTGACTCCCCAGGCCTCACATCTGATTAAAGTAATTCAAGACTAAGACGTAAGGGACTCATAACCCATAGACGCTGTTCCATAAAGGGGCGTCTCTGTTTTCAGCAAGCAGCTGGGATGAAATTGGTATCTTGTGTCTATTCTTCATCACACAACCGAGGGGCTGGTCAATGAAACAGTTTGCTTTCTAAAGGGGATGAAACATTACGCTATACTATAAACTTAATTTGCGTGTTTTTGTAATTTTAGTAAATCCATTTCCTTGTGGGTGCGGCTCGCCCCACTACAAATGTTAGCAAATTCTAAGAAAGCAAAGTCCAGTTTAATATGCTGTGTAGTTTTATTTTTTTATATATTTTTCTTTTTTTTTTTTTGCTGTGTAGTTTTAAATCAACCAAACATCATATGTTAAGGGACAAGTAACAGATAAATGCAGTAGGCTGTGTAATAGTGTTTGAACATTGTAAACTACCGAACTTCTCTAGACGTTAGAACCGCTAGGAAGTTTAGCGGATTCTGACCCTTACGGTTTACGGCTTAAAGTAACACTCAGATCAAAAGACACTTTCAGGACTTCACTGGTCCAGTGGGGAAGACTCTGTGTTCCCTCTGCAGGGGGCACAGGTTTGATCCCTGGTTGGGGAACTAAGACCCCACATCCTGCATCGTGTGGCCAAAACAATGAATAAATAAATACTCTATAAAATATGCATGTTAAGCTGCTTCAGCCGTGTCTGACTCTGTGTGACTCTGTGGACTGTAGCCCACCAGGCTCCTTTGCCCATGGGACTCTCCAGGCGAGAATACTGGAGTAGGTTGCCATGCCCTCCCCCAGGGAATCCCAACCCATAGAACCCAGGTCTCCTGCATTGCAGGCGGATTCTTTCCCACCTGAGCCGCCAGGGAAGCCCAGCAAGCGTGGAAGACAGAGCGTGGGACTACGCCATGGCTGCAGCTGGGGCCCTGGGCCCCGTGGCCGCTGTGCTCTCCATGGGCGTTCCTCACGTCCCCCGGCTCCAGTGCCCCGTGCCTGCCACCTCCCTGGGGGCTCAGGCTGTAAGGAACCCGCCTGCAGTGCAGGAGACCCAGCTTTGATCCCTGGGTCAGGAGGAGACCCTGGAGGAGGGCATGGCAACCCACTCCAGTGTTCCTGCCTAGAGATTCCTGTGGACAGAGGAGCCTGGTGGGCTACAGTCCATGGGGTTGCAAAGAGTCAGACATGAATGAGCGACTCACTTTTTCACTAGGTATGAGCTGTCCACTCTCAGCTTCCAGAGATGAAGGAAAGGCTGCTTCTAATCTGTAATGCTCACAGATAACTAAATTAGGCTTCTCTCAGTCTGCTGGGGAACAGCTATTTTATACTTTCATTTACTCCACAGGGCTATTTCAATTCTAGTCCCTGTTTGGTAAACAAGTTATCTTTCACTTACAGCCTTTCCTTCTCTAATGCCCAGGAAATTTGCCCTTTAAAGGGATCCTAATAGGCAGCAGAGATTTGTAATTTTTTAAAAGTTATCTTTTGAAAGACAGTTGACATTACTAAATCCAAAAGAGCAAATTATTTTAAAACCTAGTCTATGCTTTAGCATCCTCTGTTTCGTCTTCACTGTATCTTTGGGCTTCCTTATCTATTTCCTCATTTTATTAATTCTTCAAAGGAGAAAACCAAAAGTTCTTTGAAGGAATAAGTCACAAGGATGTAACATACAGCATAAAGAAGACGGCCAACGACACTGTGATAACCATGTGTGGTGACAGATGGGCACTACATTTATCATGGTGGCCATTTTATACCGCATGCAGATGTGAAATTATTATATCATATGTCTGAAATTAAAATAATACCGTGCATCAGCTATATTTCAATTAAAGAGACTATCAAAGGCAAAAGAATGTAGGGAGTGTTGGCCCTAAAATCACATTAGCATTTGTTTCACAAAACATCCTGTATTACGCATCTCAGCAGCCAATATGCCCTCTGAAGTTTTCAACTTTTGTTTTATTTTCCACTTTCTGACCTTGCCCCGTGGCACGTGAGGTCTTGTTTCCCTGGCTGGGGTCTGAGCTGCACTGCCCTGGAGGCGTGGAGCCCTAACTGCTGGGCCACCAGGGAAGTCCCTGAAGGTTTCAGCTTCTTAATGACACCAGAGACTTAGGGCGCATCAGCAGTTTCTAAAGCCATGGCCCGGTCCAACGGGTATGCAATAGTGCCAGATACCATTCCACTATTTACTGTGTGAAAAAATAACGTTTGCTTTGAGTTGCATATTTCAAAGTTTTATAACTAAACAAAAAAATAAAGGATTCATTTTACAGACATCTCAAACTTTGTGTGTCCAAGGACGAACGACAAATCCCAAAGTCCCCTTCTCCTACTTTTGTTTCAATGCCTTCATAAAGCCTGTCCCAACTGGAAAGAGTCTTTTTTTTTTTTTCTCTCTCTCTGACCTCCTGGAAGCAAGGAGGCAGTCTGTATTAGGATCATAAATCTTGTTGTCAGACAGTTCTAGTCTTTGAGTCAGCTCAGCTATTTATACTGTGATCTTGACCCAGTTTTCCCCATGCCTCAGTTTCCACATCTGTAAAATGGGGGTAAAGTCCCTCTCCTATGAGATTACTTGAAGGATGGAATCAGATAATGTGTGTACATGTTTTATAGCACACTGCCTGGCAAGCACTAAACTCCTCAAAAGCCATTGTTTCTCAACATTTGGTGTGCAGACCACCTGCTTTCAAACCAGCTGGGCTGCTAGTTACAAATTCAGATGTCTGCTGTTCTAAGATCCAGTTCTTCAAAAATGCTGGGGGTGGCACTGGGAGGGGGCCTTGGAAGTTGTGTGCCCACGATTCTTTGAGAACATCACCAGTAGGTGTCAATTACCACAACCACAGTCATCATGAGCAGAGCACTCACTTTCCATCTGTAGTTTCCAAAGACCGGTTCCCCTGGACTCTCTGCCTTGGTATCACGAGGGGACTCCTTAAGCGTATAGATTCTTAACTCCCAAATCCAGAGAACCCTAACAGTGTACCTGGGGCTGACACCACACATCTCTCCTTTCTGATCTTCTGGAGATTCTGATGCTCAACCTGCTTTGAGATTCCTTGGCCCACATAACTCATTCTGACACTGGGTCATGGCCCTTTCTTTTTTAACCATTTAGTCAGTGTCTATGATGCTATGATAAATGTTCGCTGCTGAAATGAGCTGACCGGAATAACGGTGTGCTGGCCGGAGCAAGCCTCTCATCTGTGACCTGCTCTGCTCGGTGAGCTCTCCCCTTCACTCCTTCCTGACACAATGTCCACGGACATTTCATTCCTGCATGGTAGCTCCTCCAGACTCTAGTCAGTAACGCACCATTTTCAAGATCTTCTTTGTATTCACTTATTATGAGAACAACTGCTAGCTGCCCACCCAATATCTATTCTTTTTTTTATTAAAGGAATTAGAATTAACCAAAACTATTAGGAGTGACTATATGGGGTGACTCCTAGCTCCAGCTTTCATAGGCCTTCCTATTCACCCTCCTCTGACAATTCCAACGCAGGGGTGACCTCCACCTCTATTCTATTAGGATCGCTTAAACATCCGAGCTCATACACATTCATTTAATCACACATCCAGGCATCTCCTTCTCTGAAAAGAAGTCTCCTTCATGTCTACAGCGCACTCTTTGTAGTTACCAAACAGGGACCAATATAAATGTTATTTCCAGATGGAAAAGCAACTATGAAAGCATAGGGTGACTTGGCTTTTCTTTCCATCCTAAGCAGAGTTAAGTGAGACATAGGGAGGCATGCTTCAAATGCAGTCGCACGTCAGGGCTGGAATCTTTCCAAAGGTGGACATTTTGTGGATGTTCCTGTACCTCTTGGGAGGGCTGTTAATGACAGATTTCATATAAAATTACCCTCATACTAATTAAATCTGAGATCTAACTTCAATGTACAAGTGATAATGTGGCACACCAACTACTGAGAATGTGGCTTTCTATAAAAAATGTCTTTTAGTTTTCTCTGTCCTGCTTTCAGAACTCATCCATCCACTCACAGAGCCTTTATTTGGCATAAGGTGTGCGCTAGGCCCCCTGCTCAGTGTCTCGGTCACTTAACGGTGGTGGAAGGTAGACGGCGGAAAAGAGAGTAAACCAGCAACCAGGATAAAAATGTTAACCTGGCCAATGTTACAAGGGGACAGAACAGGCTGAATTTAATTAAAGTCATGTCAAATGACTTAGATACAAAATATGGCTGAAATTTCCACTGGCAAATAGTTTTCATTACTTTCCAGGGACAGTGCCATGTTCTAACTCTGTGAGGGATATTTTTAAATCTAAATTTTGGCCTCCATGTTATTTAGCGGATGCCCTGAGTGCAACCTGGCTTCTCCTGCTCCTTGCTTCTGGTTTCTCCAGCACCCCCCATTGATCTAATTTAAGAACATAACAGTATCTACTTCACAGGGTAACTGAGAGCCAAATGAAGTAACACGGGAAAAGTGGGAGTATTGGAAGCATTATATAAATACCAATAGGAGTACACGTTTAAAAGTACGCAGTCACTAATAATGCTTCCCACCGCAGTCTGCAGGGCTTGTCACTTACGAAGTGATGTCCACTGTTATATCAGCACATCCTTAACAAGTCTGATCCTGGCTACCCCTGTGCTCATCATAAGGTCTCAGCTGAACACAAACAGCAGCACTTTTGATTCTCCAGAATGCGCTGTCCTCGAGGCATTACATAGTCATCCCGGGGACTGGTTCCTTGACCTTTCATGGGTACCAAGGCCCACGGATGCTCAAGGCCCTTACTGGGAGCGCAGTTGGCCCTCCATATCCACCGATGCAGAGCACACAGGCTGGGAGAGCTGACGGCTCTTCCCCTGAATAAAGCGTCTGCAGAAGTGGGGACACAGAGCACGTGCTGCACCATTCTGATGCTCAGAGCCGTGGATGCCTGGACACCTGGCTCCTAGATTTTCCTTGGTCCTTGGATCATCTGAAGTTCTGAAAGTAAGGAAAGCTTGAAGTTCTTAAAATTTGCCAACCCCAACTCCACAAAATCACTGCAGATGGTGACTGCAGCCATGAAATTAAAAGATGCTTGCTCCTTGGAAGAGAAGTTATGATCAACCTAGACAGCATATTCAAAAGCAGAGACATTACTCCGCCAACAAAGGTCCGTCTAGTCAAGGCTATGGTTTTTCCAGTGTGCCGGGAGCCAGCACGGGAGATCCCACCCATGACACATGCGGAGAGGCCTGGTAGGCAAGGCGAGTCAGGTCTCAAGGGGTCCTCTGCCTGAGCATCTGCCCCAAAACCAAAATCTGTCTGTTTACTGTCCACTATACTATACTCTTCTGACATTACAGGGGGCTATCCCCGACCACCTTTCTCTGGAAAAAGTTAACTTAGAGCTCCAACTGGTCTCCTGTGTATGAAAGGAGTGTCTCAGCTCAAATCCCTCTGATGGCTCTCTACATTGCCTGACAGGTTCCCCTGAACTTTTACAACTTGTGAATTGTTTACAGCTCCCCAGCCACGAAAGGCATGCAGCTTAAAGCATCTTAAAGATATAGAGCCTTTTCTAAAGAGCTAAGAATTATATTGGTGATGGGTTTTCATTGTTGAGTCACTGACTGCTGCCAGGCCTCCATATTCTTCATCTTTTAGGCACCTGGAGGATATTAATCAATGTAACTGGGATATAGAAAAGGGAATATAGTAGTTTTGATGTTAGCAACACTAGACTTCTGAGTTAATGAATTTTCTCTGTTATAAATCACTGTACTCCTCTTTCCTTGTTATAAATTGTTGTGTCCTTGCTATGTAAGAATGGAACCTTAATTAGTGCTTTCTGAGAGTGGCACCAGACTTTAGTAAGAACAACACTTTTAAGGCAAATAAGTTTTCTGGTTGACAGACCCTTATCAGAAAAGGGCCGTAAAATGCTAATAGGCCTCCTGGCCAGAAGATGATGTAAATCACCTAAGATCTGTGTATACAGCTAGGTATGCAGAGAGAAAGCCTGGTCTCGATAAGAGTCAGGGCTGCTGACCCTGCATGACTCTGTATTATCCATTGATCTCTATGTACAATCAAAAGTATAAAAAGCTTTTCTGGACAATAAAGGGGGGGCCAGTCACTGGAAAGACTGGTTTCCCCCATGTGGTCTTTTTTCCTTTTCTTGTTTTCTGGCTGAATTCCCATCTGGAGCGTGGAGGCTCGCCATGTCTACTTACTTGCCCTGGCTTCTAAGACCCACGCGAGAGGGAGCCCAAGGTGGGGCACCCTCCGCTATTCAAGCGGGCGCTGGTGGCCTACGTAGGTGGTGCAAGTTTCTTGTCTGGAGACTTAATTAGCTTTCCACGTAAACCAAGTTATTCAGCATTTTTTCTCCACTAATTTTCCTACTACACTATTCTTTCCTAATCTCTTTATATTTCTAATTAAATAGTCCTTTCCCAGACGCCGACTCTGTCCCTGCTTCAAATTCCCTGGATCCAACCGGGGCTGGACCCCAGTACCAGTGGTCATATGTGGATGTGAGAGCTGGACTATAAAGAAAGCTGAGCACTGAAGAATTGATGCTTTTGAACTGTGGTGCTAGGGAAAACTCTTGAGAGTCCCTTGGACTTCAAGGAGATCCAATCAGTCCATCCTAAAGGAAATCAGCCCTGAATATTCATTGGAAGGATTGATGCTGAAGCTGAAACTCCAATACTTTGACCACCTGATGCAAAGAACTAACTCATTTGAAAAGACCCTGATGCTGGGAAAGATTGAAGGAGGGAGAAGGGGACGACAGAGGATGAGATGGTTGGATGGCATCATCGACATAATGGACATGAGTTTGAGTGAACTCTGAGAGGTGGTGATGGACAGGGAGGCCTGGCGTGTTGCAGTCCATGGGGTCGCAGGGAGCTGGACATGGCTGAGTGACTGAACTGAACTGCACAAGAACATACTTCCCGTCTTTCCCTTTGTTTTTTTGGCTACATCACAAGACATGCAGGATCTTAGTTCCTTGAGCAGGGTTGGCACCCCAGCAGTGGACGTACAGAGCCCTAAGCACTGGCTCGCCAGGGAAGCCCCCTGTCTTCTCCTCTTCTGTTTCCAACACTTACTCCTTCCTGTAGCAGCTTCTTATATGCTTTTCATGCACCAAACACTGTTAGATTTAGTCAACTTCTTCTCCACCTTTTGACCCTTAGATAATCGGTGACCTTTTTCATTAGAGCCACTGTTTCCCCTCCATCCATCTTAAGACCTGAGGATCAAAGGCTTACATGCTATTCTAGATGAGATTTGCCAGAGACACATAACTCTGGGACCTCTTCACTCTCTGCCAAGAAGGACTGTCTGGGAAGAACTCTGGCTTTAAACTCACTATGTGGGGAGTGTAAGGTCTGGGACAGAAACGTATCACCCACAACAACCTGCTCAGTTACAGACGGGCTACAGCTGGGGTCAACAATGGCCCTGTTTTGTGAGTCTGTAAAGGCACTCATTCTGGTCTCTTGCCTCATACTAACCTCACCTCCAACAGATTTTGAAGTCCTTTCCAGCCTTGTCCCCCAAGGATGAAGACCACCAGTCCAGTCTGCACACTTTTCTCTCCCACACCCATAAAAAGTGTTCTTTCATCTTCACTGCGTGCAAAGGAATATGGGTTAGGTGAAAGAAAGCAATTTCCATAATATGCAAGCATTTGGTCTCCGTGGCTGCAAAGAGCCATTCTCATTAAATTAAACTGAAAAAGGGATCCTTCAGTTGAAAAACAGAGAAGATGATGATGATGAAAACAAGTAAAAAAAAATAGACCACTTGCGTTTAATTTTACCACTTTCTCATATAAAGAGAATGAAAAAAATGAGAGTGTTAGTCATTCAGTCATGTCCAACTCTTTGTGACTCCTTGGACTGTAGCCCACCAGGCTCCTCTGTCCATGGAAATCTCCAGGCCAGACAGAATACTGGAGTGGGTGGCCATTCCCTTCTCCAGGGGATCTTCTCGACCCCAGGATCAAGCCCAGGTCTCCTGAACTGCAGGCGGATTCTTTACTGTCTGAACCAAACTGGGATGAATCTCTTCCCACTGTTTCTATTGTAAGTCACTAATGACCTACAGTTGACCCCATTCATGAGAAAAGTTAAGTCATCTATGAGCATCCATTTTTTTAAGTGTGAAAAAAGTCAGAAAGCTTTGCTAGAAAGCTACTCAGACAGAAATGATAAAGGAACAGTCCTACAGCAAACCAAGGATCTGAACAATTGATAAAAGCCATTCACAGCATCAGAACAGGCCTCCTAACCAAACGCGGTGAGAAGTATCCATTCATGGGACAAACGTTTCTGACCACATGCTGTACGCCAACAGTATGCCAGGAGGTGAGCGGGCATGTTACGACAAGCAGAACCACACGGGACTTCCCAGATGGAGCTTATAGGCTGCGAGAGGAGACAGATGCTGTGGGAGTCACCAACCAAGCAATAAATATCCATTTTAAACGCTGGTGGTGCTGCCACGCACCCTGAGGCTTACAGCAGAGTTCTACTGAGTCAAGTCCACTTGCTCTGGCTCAGGGAGCTTTGCTCATCTTAACTTTGAAATTCCCTTCGCACTAAATGCCATTCAAGGCAAGTGCTCACATGGGTCAGTGAAGTCGAAACGCACACCTGGAATAACAGGTGCATGGAGGCTGCTGGCTTCCTGTAAATATTTCTGCAAACAGCAGATTCCTTCACCCACACCATATTCGCAGGCCTTTTTTTTTTTTTTTTGGCAAATGTTTATACAGCTGTTAAAAAGAAAAACCAGGAAAAACAACTTTTGGGAATGAAAAAAAAAAAAAAAGCCAACCAAAACAGATTCTCTTCTCTTGCTTTGATTTTCCATTTTCTCAGATTTTAATAAACTCTGTTCCCGGGAGTTTCGATTCGCAGGGCAGATCATTAAGAGAACTGTGAGGTCACTGTGAAGTTTGATTATGGTACCGGGTGTGAGAGTGACGCTAGTACCAGCCAGCACAGCCCCACCAGCAGGCGTGGGAGCCAAGAGGAAGCAAGGCCCAGGGAGCAGGCCTGGAAGGCGGGGCGTTTCTCCTGCCTTCCATGACTCGTCAGGACCTTTCAGTCTCATGTCTGATTCCATCGCTTCAAGGTCTCCCGTCCAGTCATATCTTTATAGAGCACATCCGTTGTCATTGTGTCCCAGGAACTAGATAGTGATGAAGACGTAAGTGGTCCCTGCCTCCAGGAAACGCAAGAGTCTACGGCAGTGACAGACAAAAAAGCAAGGAAACACGAAATGATTCCAAACTGTAACACAAACAAAGCAGGTGATGAGAAAAGCGAGGGAAAGACTCAGCTTAAATAAACTCATTCTTCTAAGGATCCTTAGGGCTTAAAGGGGCTTCCCGTGGGGCTCAGACGGTAAAGAATCTGCCTGCAATGCCAGAGATCCAGGTTCGATCCCTGGGTTGGGAAGATCCCCTGGAGGAGGGCATGGCAACCCACTCCAGAATTCTTGCCTGGAGAATCCCTATGGACAGAGGAGCCTGGTGGGTTACAGTCCACGGGGCCACAAAGAGTCGGACACCACTGAGCGACTGACACACACTAGTGCTTAAAGGGTTAGCCTTGTGCAAGGTCCCTGCCTCTTAAGAAGGGACAAAGCACTAAGCCCAGTAAACGAATCCCTAATAACAGACTTTCAGCCACAAAGTGGCATAATGAGAACACTATTTGGGGGGATGGCGTGTTGGGCAGGGCTTTTTCCTAATCCCATAAATCACCTCATCTACAAAGCATCTGGGGAGTCTATTTTTAAAGCTGGCTCAAATCCACAAACAAAAAAAGTCCTTGTCTTGAAGAAGGGAAATACTGAACTGTTCAAGGATGAGATCGAGCAGAAAGAGAGGACGGACCTTGTCTATTTTGCCCCATTCTCTAATGTTTGAGCTTTTTATGCCTTCATTACCTGGGTCGGTTACAAAGTGGGAGGGTTGTTTCTTCTAAAGAGCTCGTGCCTTCATGTACAAACCTCCGATGATTTTGATATTTCTGGGTCATTTCAAACTTTGAAGTTTGTGGTCCTCTGTTTATGGCAGCTACAGAAAAGTAACACAACACCTGGCCTGGGGGCCCGGGGCACTAATCCGCCGCCCACTGGGGGCGTGGCGGATTTTCATCACCTGCGAGATTTTACATGCCTGTTTCACAGCCAGGGTTCTTGCTAAACTGGCATTTTTACAGGATGGCAGTTTTTAGAAGAACCAGTGGAAAAATGAGTATCCTTCACAACAGAACCACAAGGAAGGATCCCAACTAGTGAGCTTGCTAATTGATCACCATCTTGACTGGTAAGTTCTTAACAAGGACGTAGGTCACCGTTAATTCAAGGCAACAGCTTGGGAGCGCCGCGATCGACTGGACAAGGCAGAGCCGGCCGACCTCTGCAGGCTGGGAACGGTCCATGGTCTGACCCACCTGGGGCGGCAGCAGGACGAACATGTGCTTCCAGCCATCTTGCAGCTTCAATAACTGAAGTTCTGCACATGCTGAATGTCCTTAACAGGTTGTGGGTTTACTTATGCATATAATTCAAAATGAAACCAAGGTTTAATATTAAAACAGATTACGCACTGTCTGCTGAAATTAAGAGTCTCTCGGTAGATTTTCCAGTTGCAAACTCTTCATTAATTCTTCAAAGATAAACTTTTCTCAGACTTCCCGGATGGTTCAGTGGTTAGGAATCCGCCCACCCGTGCAGGGGACGTGGGTTTGATCCCTGGTCCAGGAGGAGCGCACATGCCACAGGGCAGCTAAGCTCCACTGAGCTCACGCTCCAGCGCCGGTGATCCTGACAGGGGAGGCCAGCACACTGCAGCAGACGGCAGTCCCTGAACGCTGCAAGCAGGGAAACTCCGGGCAGCAAAGAAGACCCAGCACAGCCCCAAATAGATACATTACAAAAATTTAAATTAAAGTTAACAAAATTCTATGTGAGTAATTTGTAGCAACAGTCGGCTGTATAACCGTGTGATTTCTAGCTCATGAGAATCTAGCTATTGGCTCAAAAACAGTAAAATGGGCAACATGACACTATGTGCCCATATAGATTTTTTTGGTACATTTCTGAAACTAACTGCTGGATGATGCTTTTCCTAAAAACTCTCATTTTCTATCTATTTATGCCTAATTTCAAAACAGGTTTGGAGAATTAAATGCCATTCTGACAATGATAAAAAACTTTGCTGAAAGATACAGGCCATTGGTCAATTCACTAAACATACAGACTGGTCATTCTACTGTCAGAATAATCTACTTCCACTCATTATAAATGGATAGGTATGAGTCAGCTGGGCCCTGAAATCTATAAAGAATGATGAAGGCTTAGTGGTTATTTTGTAAATGTCAAAGATACACATCACTTGTACAGGATAGAAGATTAGTAAGCATCGTTGTTGTATTTTATAATAGATCTTTCTTTTTAAAAATTCAATTTGTTTTTGTCTTAGCAAAAACCAATAGCCACTGACTTGCAAGGTGTGTTCAGTTTGTTGGAACTCGTCGAGCACCACTAACAACACATGCACCTCTATGGAGGCTTTGCTGCTGCTGTTGTTCAGTTGCTCAGGCGTGGCCGACTCTTCGCGACCCCATGGACTGAAACGAGCCAGGCTTCCCTGTCCTTCTCTAATTCCCGGAGTCTGCTCAAACTCATGTCCCCTGAATCAGTGATGCCCTCCGACCATCTCATCGTCTGCCGTCCCCTTCTCAAGCTTTCCCAGGATCAGGGTTTTTATTCCAATGATTCAGCACTTCACATCAGGTGGCCAAAGTATTGGAGCTTCAGCTTGAGCATCCGTCTTCCAATGAACACCCAGGACTGATCTCCTTTAGGACGGACTGGCTGGATCTCCTTGCTGTCCAGGCGACTCTCAAGAGTCTTCTCCATCACCACAGTTTGAAGGCATCAATTCTTCAGCGCTCCGTCTTTTTTATTGTCCAGCTCTCACATCCATACACGACTGCTGAAAAAACCACAGCTTTCACTAGATGGACCTTTGTCGGCAAAGTAATGTCTCTGCTTTTTAATATGCTGTCTAGGTTGGTCATAGCTTTTCTTCCAAGGAGCAAGTGTTTTTTTTTTAATTTTGTGGCTGCAGTCACCATCTACAGTGATTTTGGAGCCCCCCAAAATAAAGTCTGACGCTGTTTCCACTGTTTCCCCATCTATTTCCCATGAAGTGATGGGACCAGATGCCATGATCCTTGTTTTTTGAATGTTGAATTTTAAGCCAGCTTTTTCACTCTCCTCTTTCACCTTCATCAAGAGGCTCTTTACTTCCTCTTCGCTTTCTGCCATAAGGATGGGGTTATCTGCATATCTGAGGTTATTGATATTTATCCTGGCAGTCTTGATTCCAGCTTGTGCTTCCTCCATCCTGGCATTTCACATGATGTACTCTGCATATAAGTTAAATAAGCAGGGTGACAATATACAGCCTTGATGTACTCCCTTCCCAATTTGGAAACAGTCCATTATTCCATGTCCAGTTCTAACTGCTGCTTCCTGACCTGCATACAGGTCTCCCAGGAGGCAGGTCAGGGGGTCTGGTGTTGCCAATGAAAGGTTGTTTCCTTCTGACCCTTGCAGCCTATTTCCTCTGTTTGGAGACCCCTGGCCTTCCTGCCTGTTAACCTCTCAGCATCTCTTGAAGAATTTTCCACAGTTAGTTCTGATCTACACAATCAAAGGCTCTGACGTAATTAATAAAGCAGATGTTTTTCTGGAACTCTTGCTTTTTCTATGATCCAAAGGATGTTGGCAATTTGGTCTCTGGTTCCTCTGCCTTTTCTAAATCCAGCTTGTACATCTGAAAGTTCTCAGTTCACATACTGTTGAAGCCTAGCTTGAAGGATTTTGAGCATTACCTTGCTAGCACGTGAAATGAGTGCAATTGTGCGGTAGTTAGAACATTCTTTGGCATTGCCTTTCTTTGGGATTGGAATGAAAACTGACCTTTTCCAGTCCTGTGGCCACTGCTGAGCTTTCAAATTTGCTGGCATATTGAGTGCAGCACTTTCACAGCATCATCTTTCAGGATTTGAAACAGCTCAACTGGAATCCCATCACCTCCACTAGCTTTGTTCTTAGTGATGCTTCCTAAGGCCCACTTGACTTCCCATTCCAGGATGTCTGGCTCTAGGTGAGTGATCACACCATCATGATTATCTGGGTCGTGAAGATCTTTTTTGTACAGTTCTTCTGTGTATTCTTGCCACCTCTTTTTAATATCTTCTGCTTCTGTTAGGTCCATACCATTTCTGTCCTTTATTGAGCCCATCTTTGCATGAAATGTTCCCTTGGTATCTCTAATTTTCTTGAAGAGATCTGTAGTCTTTCCCATTCTATTGTTTTCCTCTATTTCTTTGCACTGTTCACTTAAAAAGGCTTTCTTATCTGTCATTAAGATAAGAATGTATTGTACTTAAAGGTAAAAAAAAGCAATTTAGTAAAAGAAACAAATCAGAAAACACAGTGAAGCTACGAGAAGCACATAAGAACCACCATTGCCTCAAAATGCTAATGGGGACATGCCAGCCCAGCTCTTCTGTGCTCACCTGGTGTTTGGCTCAGTGTGGTAGCTCACAGATGGGTAGACATCTATCAGGAAGTGGGGTCTCCCCTTTCTGTGGCTGCCCTGCGGCAGTGCTGACCAATGGGGTGCGGCACAAGCGTCGCTGCCGCAGCTCCTGAGAGTAGATGTTAGATGTGCAATTTCCGCTTTTGTATGGTTTGAACTCCTGGGGTCCAGAAGCCAGGCTTCAGGAAGTCCAAGGCCTACAAAGAAGGCGCCCACAGGACCGAGGTGCTCCAGCTGACAGTCCACGCCAAGCTCCCAGCTGACACCCAGTGCCAATGGACAGCATACCTGCGCACTGCTTTGGATGGGGCGCCAGGTCAAGCCTGCAGATGACTGCAGCTGCAGCCAAGAGCACATGGAGTGAAGCGCTTTCCAGACTGATCCATCAGCCCACAGAGTTTCGAGAGGATACAACAAGTATTGTTTTGAAGCCACTGCGTTGCTTCAGTCATGTCCAACTCTTTCTGACCCCTGGACTGAGCCTGCCATGCTCCTCTGTCCACGAAATGCTCCAGGCAACAATACTGGAGTGTGTTATCATGCCTGTCTCCAGGGATCTCCTAAACCCGGGGATTGAACCCACATCTCTTATGTGTCCTGCGCTGGCAGGCAGGTTCTCTACCACAAGCGTCACCTGGGAAGCCACACCTCAATTCAAAAGCTGTTTAACTGGCATAGATATTACTGAACAATAGATAGCTGGGATGGTCAACTATTGCGTCTATCCATTTATTACTTAATTTACCTACAAAGTGTCTTGGTCGGCATAGCAGTGTCTCCCCAGCCAGACGGCATGGTGTTGGAATCCATCTGGCCATGAGATGGGGTAGAACTGGGCGAACTGGGCCTGGTCACTGGGAAACGGATGGGCCGCTGCTGCGAGGCTGCAGAGGGACAAGGCAGGGCAGGCCCGTGAGGGCTGGTCCACCCCAGGCCAGAAGGAGCGCCCGACGCAGCCTGCCAGCCTGGCGACCGGTCAGACGGAAGCTGGCGGGGAGCGCCAGGGCACAGAGGGCGCGTGAGGGGTGAGAGCCTGGTGCCCGCGGGCCGCACCGGGGGGCCTGGCGTCCGGCTCCTCCCGCGGGGCCACGTCGGGGCGTCTCCCAGCCCTGCGGGGGCGCCGCCGGGGCGCTCGGAGAAGACCCGCAGCCTCGGCAAAGGTGGGCCCGCCCGCCGCGCCGTCAGACGGTCCCCGGGCCGCGGCCGGCCGAGGCGGGCCTCTACAGCTGAGGGTGCGACCTCAGTGTCAGGGCAGGTTCCACCGGTCTCGTGAGGACGAAAACACCCGAGATTCCGAGACCGCTCACCTGGATGACCCAGTGTGAAATGACCTTGAGAACAGAACCCTTAAACTGTAAACGTGTTATCAGAGACAAGTCACGGGCAAGCCTTAGCTCGCGCTGAGCCGGACCCCAGCTCCAACCCCACTTCCTTCACACTTAAAACATGACCCTTCATTTTAAAGCCCCTTATATAAAAACCAACAAAGCAGTCATGTGCGGCCCAGACAACTGCACCCACTCCCTGAGTCTGCCTCTGCCCAGGACTCACGCTGTGAACCCGGCAGGGAGCAGGGGGCGCCAGTTTATACATGTACATACATTTTTTTAAGATTCATTTCTCATAAGATTAAAAAATTTTTTGATGTGGGACCATTTTTCAAAGCCTTTACTGACTTTGTTACAACACTGCTCTGATTTATGTTTTGGTTTTTTGGTCATGAGGCAGGTGTGATCTTAGTTCCCTGACTGGGGATTGAACCCATACCCCCAGCATGGGGAGGCACAGTCTTAGCCTCTGGACCTCCAGGGACGTCCCACTCGCATCAGTCTCTGTCACGGGCAAGAGCCTCCCGCAGGGACTTCCCTGGGGGGTGTTACTTGCTCTGTCGTGTCTGACTCTTTGTAACCCCGATGGACTGTAGCCGCCAGGCTCCTCTGTCCACGGGATTCTCCAGACAAGAATACTGGAGGGGGTTGCATGCCCTTCTCCGGGGCATCTTCCCAACTCAGGGATCGAACCCAGGTCTCCTGCATTGCAGGCGGATTCTTTACTGCCTGAGCCATCCAGGGAGCACAGGGAACCCTCCCCAGTATCCCGTGGTGACCTGAATGAAGTCACAGTGCTTTCATGTTTGGAAGCTGCCTCATCAAAACAGCCTCCTCCACAAGAACTGCTCTGGCTGCGTGTTAACGAGAAGGGGAGCCTCTGCTTAACCACCTGGATCGGCCTGCGAGACGCGCCTACCAGCCTACTCGAGTTTTCCACTGGGTTCAATCATCCCAGGCTCAGCACTGCAAGCCCTCAGATCACAGGCATCTGGCTGTCGAGGGGATAAAGCGGCAGCCAGGGGCTCCCGGTGGCTAGAGACTGTGTTCCTGCCACGCGGCCTCTGTGTTGGAAGCAAGTGAGGCTTTCCTTGTTGTTGAGTCGCTAAGCTGTGTTGGACTCTTTTGGGACTGCAGCCCACCAGGCTCCTCTGTCCATGAGAATTTCTCAAGCAAGAACACTGGAGTGGGTTGCCATTTTCTTCTCCAGGGGATCTTCCCTAACCAGGGATCGAAGTATCTCCTGCTTGGCACTTGAGCCAACTGGGAAGATTTCCTTGCATTCCCTTTAATGTGTTTTCTCCAAAAGTATGAAAGCAGGCTTTGGTCTGTTCTCTTGATTTTATGAACAAGTTTTCTAAAGCTGAGGCCTTCACATGTTTAAACCGGCGGATTGCACGTATGAAGACATCGTAAATCACAAGCCAGTTCAGCCGTGTGCAAGCACATGTGTGTGCAAGTGGAAACGACAGTTTCACAAAGTGATGCTTTCACTGTGTGTGACATTTGAACTTTTTATGTCAGTTTTATACGCTGGGCTAGGCTATGGAGCACAGTGGTTAAACAGCCTAGGTGCTGCCATGAAAGCATGTCTCTAGATGGGATCAACAATTCAGCCAGGCTTCTCTGATGGCTCGGAGGTCCAGAATCCACCTGCCAATGCAGGAGACGGGGGTCTGATCCTGTGTTGGGAAGATCCTCCTGAGGAGGAAATGGCAACTCATTCCAGTGTCCTTGCCTGGAGAATCCCACGGACAGAGGAGCCCGGCAGGCTACAGTATATGAGATTGCCAAGGGGTGAACATGGCTGAAGCACGTGCGCCATCAGTGCTGACGCAGCAGTCCCCTCTCTCTGAGGCTTGGAGGAGCAGCCACGGACGGCTGAGTGCTCTGCTGTGGAGGCGCACAGACCTCCGTCTGCTCGCAGGAGGCTTGTGTGCCCCGCCCTGCTCTTCATAACTCACTCAGGAGAAAGCCTGTGCCTACTCCCTCTCCCACAAACACTGCCAGCCCCCAGGAGACAGCTACAACACTAACGTGGTTTCTGCTTGTGCCTCTAGAAATTTCGCTTCAAACAAAAGTCATGTACGCCCACGAGACAGTTCGCGACACGTCACTCTGGCTAGTGCTCGATAAGTAGCCATGCTGAGGTCAACCCTTTCTCCACCGTATCCCTGAGCCCTGCTTGGTAAGCGCTCAGCAGACGTTTGTTCTTGACAGTGATGAAGGTGGTCTCGTGTTTCAAAACTGAGAGCCATAAATGGGAAACCTCTGCAAAAATGACCTTGACTTGTTAAGGCCCAGATTAGGCAAAGCCCCTGCAAAACACCGGCATGAATTTCCCTGCGGCGCTGATGAGGTATGGATGGAAACCTGCTTCAGCCTGCGGACCCTTGAGAGGCTGGGGGAAAGGCGCCCTCTCCTGGAAGGAAGCGGCCCTGCAGGTGCCCTGTTGGGCGACACCCAAGGGCGGGCCCTTTCTTCCTGTGGGTCAAGCTCCTCCTCCACCCCGACCACCAGGGCCGGAGCCTGGCAAGTGGAATGTCATCTGGGTTTTGCCCCCATTATTCCTCACTGCTGGGCACCTCTGTGGAATGCGCGAAGTGTGCCACCGACAGAACAGCCGTAGAGAATACCATCAACCTACAAGTGCACACAGAACAGACCAGGGTTTAGCAGCTTGTACATCTCAAAACAACACGGAGACATACGTGTTTCAGTTCCAAACACTACACTGCTTTTTTATTTTTCTTACTTGCTTTTTAAAGAGAAGAAAACCCGATTTAGATTTTCAATAAGAAATCGACAATAGTCTGAACAGGCAAGTCTTACAACTTCATCTGCTAACCCAAAGTGGATGAAACATCTGCTGGAATGTTCCGTGAAGGTCACTGCCCACTCAGGTCCAAGTTTCAGTGAGTTGTCTTTAAAAGAAAATTGAGCAAACAGCGCATTTTCTGTGTCTCACAAAACCAGGCGGTGGCAAGAACTCAGCACTCTAATGTGCAGAAAAGTGCTTGTAAATTCTAAACACCTACAGAAATGTCAGTCACTTTAATCTGTGAGCTGCCCAGTGTCAAACTTAAGAAGCAACCATGAGAACCACTCCTGTTTAAGTCAGGGAAAAGAAAAAATCAGAATGCTTTCTATCCTTGTTATTACAAAACACTGCTAGGAAAGTACTATCAACCCAGCAAAACGAAATAAAATTGGGTCATAAGTAACTGGAAGACAGAGGTCAATTTACCATAGTTGGGGACTGAGATGACTGTATGATGGAAAACCCAGGAGAAGCAATGGGAAAACTTATAAATGACGGAAGAATTCAACAAGCTGGCTAGGCACCGCATTTTATCACAAGCTTCATATATAGTCAGTGAAAGTAAAAACGGAACAGCTCCTATGTATTATAGTTAAAAGTAAATTAAAAAATAAGTACAAATCCATCTAAAGAAAATTAACAAGAATCAAACAGAGATTCAAAGAAAATCTAAACAAATACCCCGTTTTTAGACGGAACTGTTCATCACTATTAAGATCTCACGCCTCCCTGTATTACCCCGAAGCTTAAAGCAAATCTCAATGAACCCACCATTTGCATTTGCATCCTGGCAGTGCAAGACTAGGTATCTTGAAAATGCTTAAAACACTTAAAAATGCTGGATAAAATCCAACTTATGTCCTAAATGAATGCCTTAAAGTCTCAGGTGCAAGAGAAAAAGAGGGAACCATAAAGCAGAGTTACTGCTGTGGCCAGGCTGGGGTAGAAAGGCTGGGGCAGAATGAAGGAGAGTTTGTTGGTCTCCAAACCAACGCCTGGCTCCGGCTTGGGAGAAGCTGGGTGCCAGCCAGCGCCATAGACGGCCAGGCCTGCAAGAGGAGAAGCTGTAACTGACGTCCATGCATAAGTCTGAACCCTTTAAGGAATTCACAGTGAGTGAAGAGGAGACAGAAAGCAATCTTCTTGACAACACCTGGTGATCTGAGTAAGATGCAAGGTCTCTTTCGATCGTGTGGAACCACAGGCTATGGCTCTGGGGTCAGTGCCTATACTGTCTACACAATCCAGGAAACCCCAAGCTGGGCAATCACCACAGACGTTGACCTCAGCCACGGAAACTCTGGCGGTTCCTGGCAGATCCTTCAGGATAAAGCGGCTCTGTATGGACGCAACTCTGACTCGGGCACACAGTCTTCCCACAATTAGGCCCTGGGTGGAATGAGCCCACAGTGCACAATTTCAGAACACATGTGATAAAGACTCTCCACGAGACCGAGCTACCAGACGTATCGAGTCAGGTTATTAGAGCACTGAGAACTTGCGCTTAGGCTGATTGCGTCTCCCAGGGGCATAGTTAAGGTCCTAACCCCCAGAACCTAGGAAGGTGATTGTATTTGGAGACACATAAGGCGGGGGGGGGGGGGGGGGGGCGGGTGTGTGTGTGTGTGTGTGTGTGTGTGAATTCAGGACGATGGTTGCTCTCACAACAAGAGGAGACTGGGAGCCGTATAAACAGAAGGAAGAGCATGTGATGACCCAAGGAGAGGACGGCCGTCTACGTGCCGAGGAGGGCCTTCAGCAGACCGCGGTCCCGAACTTCCAGCCTCCGGAAGAGCAGGAAGACAGACCTCGTGCTGTTCACGCCCCTGAGTCTGCGGCACTCTTGCTGTAGCCCTAGTTACTACCGGGGCGGCAGATAATAAACAACAGACAGGAACACAGCCGTCTGTTAGAAACACTGGGAACCGCAGCACAGAGCAAGACACCGAAGAGAAGAGCGCTCCTGCTGAAAACGCAAGCTAGAAAGCCTAAAAGACATTAAAGAAGTGTTTCATGAAGACGGAGGCGGATCCCAAAGGAAGAGCGCGGTGTAGACAGCAATGACCAGCAAAGGAAGCAGGCATCTTGCGTTTAAATCTAAGCAAGCATCTGTTGTTGGATTAAAAAAGTGACACCTAGTTTGGGGAATATAAAGCAAGGTGACCAATATGGCACTGAAGAAAATAACAGGTAAGCCAGGAGCGGAGCGAACGCTTCCTGAATCCTTGTGTTTGGGGTGAAATGGGTTAGAGACTTCCCGGGGCTAGAGGGTCGGGGTGAGATGGGCCAGAGACGTGCTTCCCAGGTGGCATCAGTGGTGAAGAGCCGCCTGCCAACACAGGGGGCGGAAGAGGCGCGGGCTCCACCCCCGGGTCGGGAGGGTGCCCTGGGGGAGGGCGCGGCAACCCTCTCCAGTGCTCCTGCCTGGAGGACCCCATGGACAGAGGAGCCTGGTGGGCTGCAGTCCACGAGGCCGCAGAGTCAGACACGACTGAGTGACTTAGCACGCACACAAGCACACATGGTCAGAGGTCTTCACTTTGTTTAGACTTTGTAAAGTCACATACGTATATTAAAATTAAAGGGAAACGACTACAAGAACAGACCATATATAATTTCCAAAATAAGTATAGAGGGAAAATAAGAGAAAGAAAAAAAGCATTAAATCCGGTAGCAGGCAAGAAAAAACAGAAACAGGAAACAGAAAAAGCGAAGATTCTAACAGGGAGATCCCGGGGTGCAACTGCCCACTTCCTGTTGTGCAGTTCATGGCCCGGTGCCTCAGCGGAGGGAAGTAACGGTGTAGACCCCGAACACCTCCAGGCCAGAGCGTTTCTCTCACCAGTGATCCCTGTGGGTGACCCAACGATCTCCCAACAGCAACCGCCCAGTGACCAGGCATCAAGCCATCCTGAGTCATTAGAAAACACTGTGGCCGCTAAGGTGTGAAGTTCCAGCCCAGCCTGCCTCCCGTCGCCAAGGGTCTCTCTCGGGAGAGCTGGGGTCCTGCAGAGCCATCCTTGCGAAATTCATGACCACATTCAACAAGAGGTCGGGACCTCCCTGGAAGTTACAACGCCAAGCTCTCCCCGCAGCGGGAATGGGTTTGATCCCTGGACTGGGAACTAACATTCTGCACGCCATGCTGCATGGTCAAAAAATAAGGGAATGGACAAGAAGCGCACGCTGACTTTCAAAACGGAAACTGAGTTTTAAAAAAGCTCAAACAGAGTGGAAACCAATCACGCCACCCTCCTTTTCTGCTTGGGAGGGAGAGAAGAGAAACGCGTGTCACTTCATCTAATATTTCATGCGTCTGTGCAGAGACGTTCTGTCTGTTTTCTAGGCTTGTAGGAAATACTTGAAAAATTGGCTTGATACACGCAGACCTGATGCCTCATGTGGAAATATGCTATTCCGAAGGGCACCGGAGATGAGACTTAACTCATATTTCCCACCTAAGTCTTCCCTTTGGGGCGCTCCATGAGGCTGGAGCAATGGTCCCAGCCCACCTGGTCATGTGTGTATCTAATCAGTCACAGGAGGACTTTAATTTAGCCTAGTCAGACTGTGGTTTTCCCTTACACGTTTTCTCTGTGGATCACTATTTGCTTTTGAAACTTCTCACTTTGCTGTTTCCTTCCTTGATTAGCTTATGAACTGCTTGAGGACAAGGACTATTTTTGGCACCTGTAGCCCACGTGTGCTCTTGAACGGGGCCGAACCTCCTGCAGGCAATTAACCTAAGTTTGCTGAATTTTCTTGATAATGCTAACCAGTGCACTGAAGAAATGAATGCTGGGTGTTATTAGTTTTATCCGTCACTAAGCTTGGAAGTAATTAAACCTTGGTTCACGGACACGCTGAGCCCCTTGTTGACCAGTTACCAGAGAGCGGGAACAAGAGAGGCAGAAAAATCAAAAGCCATCAGATAGCAACTAGAAGCTGGGGGGAAAGTCAAACAGGAAACTGGAGCTATTGTTTTAGATTATTGCTGAATATTTGTAGAGTCTTTCTTTTCTCTTTTTTGACACTTCCTATCACAGTCTCTGGACCTTCCCTGATGACTCAATGGGCTAAGAATCTGCCTGCAATATGCAGGAGAAGCAGGAGACACATCCCCGGGTCGGGAAGATCCCCTGGGGGAGGAAACGCCAGCCCACTCCAGTGTCCTTGCCTGGGAAATCCCGTGGTCAGAGGAGCCTGGCGGGCTGCCTCTGTGGGGTCGCCAAGAGTCGGACACGGCTGAGCATGCACATGTCACAGTCTCTGCAGAAAATCAAATCAGAGAAAGACGAGCCACCTTTGGACCTGAGGGGATAGGGTGCCGAACTGCAGAGCCACCAGGAGGCAGTGCCAGACAGGCAGTCAACTTCCCTGAAGTCTCGTGCTGTTTTGTTTTCCTGTTTATTAGTGGGGTTGTTTTGTTCTTACCTGGAAGACATCTACTTTAAGATTAGCTCACATATCATCTTTGTAGAGCCTTCCAGGTGTCCTTCCAAACAGTGAATCACCAGATTTCCATATCATGGTGTCTGTAGTTAACTGATAAAATTTAACTCTAGCACTGGGCAGAATGCACTGAAGGAAAGTGATCACGCTACGTCTATTTCCTGTTTCCATCTTGTATAGCCATCACAAAGTAAAAATAATACTACTAATAATAGTGTGTTAAAGTGTTAGTCGCTCAGCCGTGTCTGACTCTTTGTGACACTGTAGATTACAGCCCACCATGGAATTCCAGGTCCATGAGATTCTGCAGGCAAGAATATTGGAACTGGTAGCCATTCGCTTCTCCAGAGGATCTTCCCGACCCAGGGACTGAACCTGTGTCTCCTGCCTTGGCAGGTAGGTTCTTTACCACTTTGCCACTGGGAAGCCCTACCGATCCCCGAGGTGATGGAATTAGGACATCCGAGACTTTGGCAGGTGATTCCATGAGCAGGGCAGAGGCCTCCTAAATGGGCTTTTACCTCCTATGAAAGCGACTCCTCAGAGATCCCTCCCCACTTCTGTCGAGTGAAAATACAAGAAGTTTGGATCTGAAAGAGGGCCTCAAACTGGCACCCTCATCTTGGACTTACAGCCTCCAGATGTGAGAAGAATGTCTGTTGCTCACAGGCAGCCTGTGAGTGGTATTCAGTTTAGCTGCTTGGATGGACTAGGACAGATGCTGTGGCGAGCGTTGTGCTTACGTGATATCATTTCATATTCACAAAACCTTTGCAAGGTTGTTATTATACCCCTTTCACAGATAAGACTGGGGCTTAGAAACATGGGAGTGGGCTTGTCCAGGTCACGCAGCTGGAAGGCCATCACAGCGGGAAGTCCTACCCCAGAGTCCACCAGATGAGTCTTCTTACGAAACCTGAAACACTGCAACACGGCTGCTTACACACCAGACACCCAGTGACGGTCAGTAAGTGAATATAACACTTACCGACACTTACGCAAGATAGGCACGTGACATTCTTTGTGTCTGGTTCTGTAAAGGTAAAGATGGAGCGTTACAATGGTGAGACAGATTTAGCGACCTCTATGTCAACACAGTCACAGGGCTTCTTTACATCAAGGGCTCTCAGAGCTTTCAACATAGGTAAAATACAGCCTTCAGGGGCTTCCCAGGTGGCACTAGTGGTAAAGAACCTGCCTGCCAGTGCAGGAGACGCAAGAGACACAGGTCTGATCCCTGAGTCGGGAAGCTGCCCTGGAGGAAGGTGTGGCAGCCCACTCCAGGGTTCTTGCCTGGAGAGTCCCACGGACAGAGGGGCCTGGTGGGCTACGGTCCATGGGGTCTCAAAGAGTTGGACTGAAGCGACTTAACACATACACACACACACAGAGCCTTGTTTTCAAAGTTGTTTGGTCATGGATCCCATTACTTCTTCTTTATCTTTTACATTACCTCTTTTAAACTGTGTTAACAGTTTGGAAAGCAATGTCGTGAAAAATGAATTCATAATAATAGCTGGCACGTGTATGGAGCTCTATGGTTTACAAAGCACACTCACAGGCACCACCATCACCGTTTGCAGGGCTGCATGCGAGAGTTGAGAGAGGCCATCAGAGGTTTCCCCAGGAAGCAAGAACTGGGCGGAGCAGGGTGTGTGGATGGGGCAGGGTGAGCAGACTGAGCAGGGTGAGCGGACGGGGCAGGGTGTTTGGATGGAGCAGGGTGCACGGACTGAGCAGGGTGAGCGGACGGGGCAGGGTGTTTGGATGGAGCAGGGTGCGCGGACTGAGCAGGGTGCACGGACTGAGCAGGGTGAGGGGCAGAAGGCCTCCAGGGCTCGGTGTCCACTGCTGACCCGTGCCATCATAGCAGGCAGTCTCCTTTCCTACAGAACCTTCCTGCTTAGGGGAAGCAGGGCATTAAGTGAAAGGTCATTCCCCTTTCTTTGCCTCAGTTTCCTCATCTGTAAGATGAGGCAGTTGGAACAAACTTAAGAGAGGTGCCGTGGCCAAAGTCAGACACTGCCTTCCGTAGCATGGCTGGCTCTGTCATTGATTTTATCAGCACCTTAACCAGCTCAACCCGTGTGCCGTGAACTAGGAGCCAGTGATAGTGGTGGGCGCTCCGCCTGCAGTAAAAACAGGCGTGATTCCTCCTCCAGCATAGTCCGTCTCCCAGAATGTGCTGGTAGAAATGTTTGTGTGCAACTGTGCTCTAAGGCCAGAGCACCATGCCCTTTTGTACCTCTGACCTGTCGTCTCCTGAAAACACACACAAAAGCCAGATAACACAGCACTGCCCCGAAATGTCACAGTGTCCTTGTGGCCAGTGCCTCGTGACCGTGCCCGAAGGTCTTAAATCCACTCTTACTCAACAGCAGGGTTGGAAGTCAGCTTCCCTTTGGTAATGAAAGCTATTATCCGACTCTTTAAACATTTCAACTTTCCTCCCTATTTCACAGTTTATAAAGCACCTCTCTGATGTGGAAAGAATTTTTACTTAAAAGGAGATGAAGATAGCATGCTTTTCCACTTCTTGGTGGCTTATTACTTCCCAGAAGCTAGGAATCAGTGCTTCTGCAACACAACTTAGCTAATTGCTCACGTCTGTTATGATGTCAGTGCCCTGGGCATCTTGCTGCCCCCTCCCAGCTCCATCCCATGGGGAGTCTGGCGTTAGCACGGCCAGAGCCAGAGCCTGGGCTAATACGCACCCCACACAACTCATTAGCTGCACATTCGTATCGGAGCCAAGAATCAGCGCGATGGATCCAGCACCGTGCTGGAACCCGGGTCAGCGTCTCGGCCGAAGGCTCCTCGACGCGGAGGTCAGCAGCTCGGTGTTGACCCCTCGGCCCACACCCAGCACGTCACGCTCCACATGGCCACCCGGGGAGGACGGCAAACATGGGCCTAGTTAAAAACTGGCGGGAGGAGAAACTTTGCCTTGCAGGACCCACGAGGCTTCACGGTTACTGATCTGCCCCTCCACTCACATGAAACGTCTGCTGTGTTTATCTCCAAAATAAGAGAGCCCTGAACAGTCAAGGGCTATTCTCATATTTCCGGGAGTCAGACACCATGCATTAGGGGTCCCAGAGAAAGTTTGAAGCCTGTCTCTTTAAATGTGAATGTTATTTTTGTAACATTTGCTGGTTTAAATCCAGCGGAGGTAACATGACTGAAGCAGCCATTCTCTCCCCCCCCTTCCCTCCATCTCCCCTCCCTGCTTCCCGACTCCTTCCTTCTTTCCCACCAACTTCTTCCTTAAACGGATGCAGTAATAAAGGGCCCTCTAAAGCTGTGCTTCCCAGGTCGGGGCCTCCCAAGTCATCCCTCATAATACACCATTTGGCACAAAACACTGCTCACGCACCCCCTATCACCTTCTCCCGGAGGACGACAAACCCCAGCAGGGCAGAAAAATTACTTCCGAAAAGAAAGGCTTCCTCAGGTCTCCAAATCCGTCATGGCCCACAGTAATTACTGACTAGGACATTCTGGGTAGGGCTGCGTTGCTCTTACCAGCAGTTTTCCTTTCTTTAAGAGTGGAACAAGGAAATACAGGCTCCCAGCAACTGGTATTTTAGAGATGATTACCTGACCCTGTATGGGTATTTCAAGTGAGCTTGATTTTTGTAGGTCTGGTTTGAAAAAAGAAAAAAAAAGGAAACAAATTCAACACTTCATGTTTAAGATTACAGAGCATGCAACGCTCACATTTTCATAAAACCACTTAGAAGTGAAAGGTCAAAGGAATCATCCCAACCGCGAGACTCAGCTTTCTTGTCAGCACGATTCAAAAAGTGGCCCTTGCTTTCAACGATCGCACCTCTTCTGGGCGGCATCTGCGTGAGCACTTTGCGCCACGACTGCCGCGAGGCACACAGCATCTCCGCGAGGCACACAGCATCTCCGCGAGGCACACAGCATCTCCGCGAGGCACACAGCATCTCCGCGAGGCACACAGCATCTCCGCGGCGCCCGTGTGCTTCCCGAAAACGGCCGCGGTTCCTGCAGACCGAGGAGGCGGCCGCCTCTGACCGGGCGCACGGGCTCGTGCTCACTCGTCGGGAGGACGGGCCCTCAGCTCTGCTCTAGCGTTAGACGGACTAGAAGCAGCCAGTTCCTGGGAGCGTCAAAGGAAATGAAGACGGAACCGCTAGGAAGCAATGCAGGTATGGTCTGAATGTTCGCATCTCCCCAAAGCTCCCTTGTTGAAAACTAACGGACAAGGCGATGGTACTACGAGGTGGGGCTTCTGGGAAGTGATTAGGTCGTGAGCGCATGGGACCCACATGAGTGGGATCAGTGCCCAGCAAAAGACCTTCCGGAGGGCCCCTGCCTTCTTGGCCCTCCCCCGCCTGAAGACAAGAAGACTGCAGTCCAGAAGGGGTCCTGGCCTGCCCGTGCCGGCGCCTGGGTCTGAGCGTCCAGCCTCCAGACCTGTGAGCAGCACATTTCTGCTGTGCATAAGCTACCCAGCCTATATTGTGTGTTCAGTCCTGTCCGACTCTCGGCAACCCCGTGGACTGCAGCCCGCCAGGCGCCTCTGTTCGTGGAATTTTCCAGATAGGATGCTGGGGTGGGCTGCCATTTTCTACTCCAGGGGCCCTTCCCAACCCGCATATCAGACCCGCACCTCCCGCAGCTCCTGCACGGGCAGGCGCACTCTTTCCCGCTGTGCCAGCTGGGAAACCCAGGCCATGGCGCGTTGTCACAGCAGCCCAAAGAAGCCACGGCAACTGTCGGTTACATATAACTCAGGGGTTCTCGGAGTCGGGAACCTGAAGGAGGGCTTTTCTGTGGGAGACAACGCTGGAGTGCTCACTTCTAAATCTATTTTGGTGCAATGCCTAAAGCCCCAGACAAAAAGCAGTATTGTCACTGTTCTCAAACTTAAAAAAAAGGTAGTCCTGAGCTTACAGATCTCTACATCCTGGGTGAAGATGAAACTGACATGGAAAACCCCCTAAGCCTGGCGGTTGGGTGGGACAGAGCCCCTGGCCCAGCGAGAGCCGGCAGGCTCTCTAGAAACACTGCTGAGTTACTTTCTGTGGGAATTTATAGCATTCAGCTTCCTCAGGCATTTTGGATGTGGTGCCCCTAGTGGTCAGGCTTAACTGGCACAACAACACGGTCCATCGCGAAGTCCTGTCCTCACGGACTCAAGCACGCCGGGCTCCTCTGACCTTCACTACCCCTTGGCATTTGCTCACATTTATGGCGATTGGGTACCTTGATTCATGGACCTGCCATTCCAGGTTCCTATGCAATACTGCTCTTTACAGCATCGGGCTTTACTTTTACCACCAGACACCTCTACAACTGAGCACCATTTTTGCTTCTTCCTGGCGCTATCAGTAATTGCCCTATGCTCTCCCTCAGTGGGTTTCCCTGGTGGCTCAGATGGTAAATAATGTGCCTATAATGCAGGAGACCGGGGTCCCATCCCTGAGTTGAGAAGGTCCCCTGGAGAAGGTATTCTTGCCTGGAGAATTCCATGGACAGAGGAGCCTGGTGGGCTACGGCCCATGGGGTCCCAAAGAGTTGGACGTGACTGAGCGATTAACATACTTCCCCAGTAGCATATTTGGACACCTTCTGATCTGGGGGGCTCATTTACTGGTGTCATATCTTTTTGCCTTTTCATGCTGTCCACGGGGTTCTCCAGGCAAGAATACTGGAGTGGGTTGCCATTCCCTCCTCCAGGGGGCCACATTTTGTCAGAAGTCTGCACCGTGACCTGTCTGTCCTGGGTGGCCCTGCAGAGCTTGGCTCATAGCTTCAGTGAGTTATGCAAGCCTCTTCGCCAGGACGAGGCTTCAATCCATGACAGCCTGCCCTACCGTAGTCCTGGGCAAAAGGCAGCTTCAGGTCCTCAGCTCCGCGAGGCTGGAGTTATTGTCTAAAGGGGCAGAGGGTGCTGGGACTGAGCCAAACAGGCTGAAGGTGAAAGAGAGATAGGGTGAGGACATATCTGGACCAAGAGAGGAGGCCTCTGTGACTCTACGGCAGATATTCACACACCGCTTAGAGACTGTCTTTGAAGGCAATTCCAAAGAATTCTAAAAGTGCAACACAGCAGCATGAGTGAGGGAGCAACTGCCTCAGGGTGTCGCCATGAGAGACAGAGTGACCTGAAGGCGCATATTCAGTGCTCCAGTCACCCAGGAGGAACGGCTGTTTGTAAAAGAAAGGCCGTGCGCTTTGCTCCAGTAAATCTCTGTACATGCCGTCCTTGCAACCGAAAAAGCCTTTCTATGCCTGATTTTTCAGATTCCCCTTCACACCTTTCCTACCTTCTCAGGCCAAGTTAGATGATTTCTTCCTATGAACTCTCACAGGATTTAACACCAAATTAACACGCACAGTTCTGTATTTGAGATTCTAAGATTGCATGTCTGCCCTCCCCATTTGTTGGTGAGTTTCTCAAGAACCTCTTTGAATTTCCAGCCCACTGCCTTGCCCATCGTGAACAGTTATCTAAGATCACTTCCCTACTCCTTATATGCAAAACGCTCATCCCCTTTACAGCACTCACCGCTATCTGAACTGCTTGCTTTCTTGTGTATCATCCATCTCCCCTGCTGAAGTGTAAGCTCGGTACAGCAAGGACCTTGCCTGCTGTGTTTACGGTCATATTCCCAGTACTCCAACCGACTGGCATGGTGTGTGTGCTCAGCACTTGTTTACTGAATGAAGGGGTTATAGGTACTGAATGCGTGCTTGCTCAGTTGCTTCAGTCCAACTCTCTGTGACCCCCTGGACCGTAGCCGCCAGGCTCCTCTGTCCATGGGATTCTCCAGGCAAGAATCCTGGAGTGGGTTGCCAGGCCCTCCTCCAGGGGACCTTCCCACCCAGGAATCAAGCCCGTGTCTCCTGCGTCTTCTGGATCACAGGCAGATACCATTTCTTTATTTAAGCAAGTTTATACAAGCCTTAGAAGAGTGTTTTTATAATTAATAGTTGATTAAATAAGAAGTTACTTCTAAAGCTTAACAATACAGTTTTGGTCACAATTATATATAATCTGAGCTTCCCTGGTGGCTCAGACTGTAAAAAACCCACCTGCAGTGCAGGAGACCCAGGTCCAACCCCTGGGTCAGGAAGATCCGCTGGAGAAGGGAATGACTGTCCACACAAATGCATGTCACATTCTTTTTAGATGGAAATTGAGACTACATAGCTTTGACTTTATGACATCTCTTCCAGGCATCACATATATGCTCCTCAAGTCTGATTGTTCCCTTCGAGCTTCCCCTAGAAATCCCACTCACCCTGCTCCCTCCTCCTCCCTGGATCTGGCGGCTTTCTCGGGGGCTACACATTTGATTCAGCTTATCCTCTCCCGCAAACGGTAGCTCTCTGGCTCTTGTGGATTTAACGGAGTTGTTACTGAGCATGACCGTAAATGCTGATGGCTTGTCGTTTCTCGCCATTTTGCTAAGGTCAGATCTGAAAGTCTGGGCTGCCACAGCCCCAGGAGAAGCCAGCCCACCGCCCTCCGCAGACAGAGCAGCTCTCCCCTCAAGAGAAGCCAGTGGAGACACACACCCACACATGTCCACCCTGCTCAGCTGCTCCTTGGAAAAGCCAAACTCGGTATCAAGGGTGGAACTCTATGAAAGTGGCAGTTCTTTGCAGAAAACAAGCTGGGGATAAGTGAAAGAAAAGAGCACTCAGCCGGCCCTCTGAGTCACTGACGGATCAAGAGCTGGGTGAGAGCCCCAGAGCGAGTCCTTCTCACTCATTTGGTAGAAGAAAGTACGCACGCGTGCTAGCAGCATTCGCAAATCTGGGAGTTTATAAAAGCCTCTACACAAACCCACTTTAAAAATAAGATGTGCAGTGAGAGAGCTGCCTTCATATGCCGCATTAAATTTAGCAGATGCTATGTGCCAGACCCTGTCTATAAAACTTCTCACTTAAACCATATAAATTCTCCTTTGAGGTAGGTATTAATGTCTCTTTTTCTAGAGACACAAAAGCTGAGGTTCAAAGACTTTAAGAAACTTGCCTAAAGTCACCCAATCAACAAGCAACAAGTGACAGTCGTTCAGTTATGTCCGACTCTTTGCGACCCCACGGACGCAGGCCGCCAGCCTCCTCTGTCCCTGGGATTTTCCAGGCGAGAGCACTGGAGGGGGCTGGGGGGAGGCTTCGTCCAGCGCCTAGGCTCCAGCCTCTGCGTTATCTCCACCCGCCTCCCTGCTTCCGGCATATTCGTTCAGTTGATTCTTATTGGATTTATTGACTCCAATCTCATTTCTAGGTTTCCCAAATTCACCTTAGCTACAATGCTTGCTACGCTGAAGCATTTTAATCACATAAGACACGTGCAATTAAACTGTGCATTGCACACACACACACACAAGGAGTGATTTTGCACTGACAGCACTGACTTCAGGGTGTCTTAGTGTGTCCGTGTTGGGAGACCTGGGTCCATAAGATAAATGTTCATCTGAAGCTTTTGGGAAACAGCCATGCTCACAAGCTCCATCTTCACTGGTGGAGTCCCTCCCCTGCCCCCTCCGCCAACACATCTCCCCACCGAGGCTTCTGGAAAGAATCCAGCTCAGTAAAATTGCATCTCGCCCTCTTTCACACCCATTACTGCAGGCGCTAACCAGCAGAAAGCAGCCCTACAGGTAGACAAAGAAACTAGAGAGCAGGGTGTGCAGCGGAGAACCCAGGACACCCGCAGCTGGGAAGGGTCAGACAGACTGCAGTTCACACAAGGCTCAGTCCATCTGCACGCAGAGCAGAGCGTAAAGAACGGTGAGTGAGGAGGCAGGTGGACCACGCGGCCAGATGTTCTCCGAGCCAAAACAGAGCTGCCGGGCAAACCACTGTTTGGCACTAATAAGCATTACGTGTGTGAAAGTCGCTCAGTCATGTCCAACTCTTTGCAAACCCATGAACTGTAGCCTGCCAGGCTCCTCTACCCACGGAATTCTCCAGGCAAGAATACTGGAGTGGGTTGCCATTCCCCTCTCCAGCACATCTTCCTCACCCAGGGATCGAACCTAAGTCTCTAGAATTGCAGGCAGATTCTGAGAGAGTCAATTTGTAGGCACTTGATAAGAAGTCCAAGGTCCCCATGAGGAGGAGATGGGGTTAGAATTCTCAAGGAGGAGGAAAGGACAAACGTCCTTTCTTCTCTACATTCCTAAGTCTTGGGCACATAAAATGTTTTCTTCTTTAAGCCCAGAACTGACGATACACAACAAACAACTCAGTTTAAACTCTGTGCTGAGGGTTATACAACCACAGTGTGTCCTGCTTGAGGACAGTTTCTCTTTCCCGAAAACCTTCTGACTAATCCTGATATCTTAGAACGTATATTATGGGAATGGTAAGATCTTTCTATTGTTAGTTCTAATCCTGTCATCTTAAAATGTGAATTATGGGAGTGGGTCTAATAAGATCTTTACCAATACCAATACCAAAAGTCGCTCAGTCCTGTCCGACTATTTCCAACCCGTGGACTGCAGCCCACGAGGCTCCTCCGTCCATGGGATTCTCCAGGCAAGGGTACTGGAGTGGGTTGCCATTTCCTTCTCCAGGGGATCTTCCCAACCCAGGGATTGAACCCAGGTCTCCCACATTGCAGGCAGAGGCTTTAACCTCTGAGCCACCAGGGAAGCCCCTAACAACCTTGAGATTTACTGTTATAACCAGTTGAGCATTCTTTGGCATTGCCTTTCTTTCGGATTGGAATGAAAACTGAACTTTTCCAGTCCTGTGGCCACGGCTGAGTTTTCCAAATTTGCTGGAATATTGAGTGCAGCACTTTCACAGCATCATCTTTCAGGATTTGAAATAGCTCAAATGAAATGCCATCACCTCCACTAGCTTTGTTCATAGCAATGCTTTCTAAGGCCCACTTGACTTCACATTCCAGGATGTTTGGCTCTAGGTGAGTGATCACACTGTTGTGATTATCTTGGTCATGAAGAGCTTTTTTGTATAGTTCTTCTATGTATTCTTGGAGAATATACACATTCTCAAAACTCTCAAAATTCTCCAAGCCAGACTTCAGCAATATGTGAACTGTGAACTTCCAGATATTCAAGCTGGTTTTAGAAAAGGCAGAGGAACCAGAGATCAAATTGCCAGTATCTGCTGGATCATAGAAAAAGCAAGAGAGTTCCAGAAAAACATCTATTTCTGCTTGATTGACTACGCCAAAGCCTTTGACTGTGTGGATCACAATAAACTGTGGAAAATTCTGAAAGAGGTGGGAATACCAGACCACCTGACTTGCCTCTTGAGAAACCTATATGCAGGTCAGGAAGCAACAGTTAGAACAGGACATGGAATAACAGACTGGTTCCAAACAGGAAAAGGAGTACGTCAAGGCTGTATATTGTCACCCTGCTTATTTAAATTCTATGCAGAGTACATCATGAGAAACGCTGGGCTGGAAGAAACACAAGCTGGACTCAAGATTGCCAGGAGAAATATCAATAACCTCAGATATGCAGATGACACCACCCTTATGGCGGAAAGTGAAGAGGAACTAAAAAGTCCCTTGATGAAAGTGAAAGAAGAGAGTGAAAAAGTTGGCTTAAAGCTCAACATTCAGAAAACGAAGATCATGGCATCTGGTCCCATCACTTCATGGGAAATAGATGGAGAAACAGTGGAAACAGTGTCAGACTTTATTTTGGGGGGCTCCCAAATCACTGCAGATGGTGACTGCAGCCATGAAATTAACAGACGCTTACTCCTTGGAAGAAAAGTTATGACCAACCTAGATAGCATATTAAAAAGCAGAGACATTACTTTGCTGACTAACATCCATCTAGTCAAGGCTATGGTTTTTCCAGTGGTCATATATGGATGTGAGAGTTGGACTGTGAAGAAGGCTGAGCGCCGAAGAATTGATGCTTTTGAACTGTGGTGTTGGAGAAGACTCTTGAGAGTCCCTTGGACTGCAAGGAGATCCAACCAGTCCATTCTGAAGGAGATCAACCCTGGGATTTCTTTGGAAGGAATGATGCTGAAGCTGAAACTCCAGTACTTTGGCCACCTCATGCGAAGAGCTGACTCATTGGAAAAGACTCTGATGCTGGAAGGGATTGGGGGCAGGAGGAGAAGGGGACGACCGAGGATGAGATGGCTGGATGGCATCACCGACTCGATGGACGTGAGTCTGAGTGAACTCCGGGAGATGGTGATGGACAGGGAGGCCTGGCGTGCTGCGATTCATGGGGTTGCAAAGAGTCGGACATGACTGAGCGACTGAACTGAACTGAACAATAACCAAGTGAAAACATATACAGCTGCCTTGCTTAGACTAGCAGGGGGCACTCTCTGCCCCCTTCAGAGGTCTCTGTCAGAGGCTTTCTCTGCCTTCTTTCACTTTAATAAACTCTGCCACACAAAAACTCTGGAGTGATCAAGCCTGGTCCCTGGTCCTGAAGCTACTTCTTTTTATTTGGAGATCACAAATCTGACACCGTTCACTGTAAGCTATCAATTCTTTACCATCCTAGCCACCAGGGAAGCCCCATACACATTGCCAGCAGTGTTTTAAAGACTTTCAGGACGACAGCAGAGAGTCAGCGCTACTTAAGGCAAGAGAGGCTGAGGCCACCGCATCACTGTGACCAGAAATCCGCTCCCCCACCATCTTCCTCCGCCGACGCTCCCCCAGGTTTCACACTCACTCTCTCAGACCTCTTGTGCTCTAGGAGGTACCCCACGTCTTGTGCATCCCTGCCTTTGATCTCAGCACAGTCCTCCTCAGCCAGCAGCCCCATTCTCACCAAAGGAGAAACAGCTGAGAGGGTCATACATCTGCATGATTCTGAAGAGTTCTTACAACGCTTTACATGACAGTGAGGTGTACCAGGTGGAATGCCTTAGACTGGAAATCAGAGTGAGTTCTAGATTCACACCCAGTGCTGACTAGCTGCAGGATTAGGACCAAATAACATAAAACTGTCAATTCTTATTCGATTATTTTTTGTACCTCCTAGCTCTAAATCTCAATAAAAACTTGACATTTTCCCCCAGAGCAATCAGCAATCTCAGTTTCAGTTCAGTTCAGTCCAGTCGCTCAGTCGTGTCCGACTCTTTGGGACCCCATGAATCGCAGCACGCCAGGCCTCCCTGTCCGTCACCATCTCCCGGAGTTCACTCAGACTCACGTCCATCGAGTCCGTGATGCCATCCAGCCATCTCATCCTCGGTCGTCCCCTTCCCCTCCTGCCCCCAATCCCTCCCAGCAACAGAGTCTTTTCCAATGAGTCAACTCTTCTCATGAGGTGGCCAAAGTACTGGAGCTTCGGCTTTAGCAACATTCCTTCCAAAGAAATCCCAGGGCTGATCTCCTTCAGAATGGACTGGTTGGATCTCCTTGCAGTCCAAGGGACTCTCAAGAGTCTTCTCCAACACTGCAGTTCAAAAGCATCAATTCTTTGGCACTCAGCCTTCTTCACAGTCCAACTCTCACATCCATACATGACCACAGGGAAAATCATAGCCTTGACTAGACGGACCTTAGTCGGCAAAGTAATGTCTCTGCCTTTGAATATACTATCTAGGTTGGTCATAACTTTTCTTCCAAGGAGTAAGCGTCTGTTAATTTCATGGCTGCAGTCACCATCTGCAGTGATTTGGGAGCCCAAAAAATCTAAAGTCTGACACTGTTTCCACTGTTTCTCCATCTATTTCCCATGAAGTGATGGGACCGGATGCTATGATCTTCATTTTCTGAATGTTGAGCTTTAAGCCAACTTTTTCACTCTCCTCTTTCATTTTCATCAAGAGGCTTTTTAGTTCCTCTTCACTTTCCGCCATAAGGGTGGTGTCATCTGCATATCTGAGGTTATTGATATTTCTCCTGGCAATCTTGAGTCCAGCTTGTGTTTCTTCCAGTCCAGTGTTTCTCATGATGTACTCTGCATAGAAGTTAAATAAGCAGGGTGACAATATACAGCCTTGATGCACTCCTTTCCCTATTTGAAACCAGTCTGTTGTTCCATGTCCAGTTCTAACTGTTGCTTCCTGACCTGCATACAGATTTCTCAAGAGGCAGGTTAGGTGGTCTGGTATTCCCATCTCTCTCAGAATTTTCCACAGTTTATTGTGATCCACACAGTCAAAGGCTTTGGCATAGTCAATAAAGCAGAAATAGATGTTTTTCTGGAACTCTCTTGCTTTTTCGATCATCCAGTGGATGTTGGCAATTTGATCTCTGGTTCCTCTGCCTTTTCTAAAACCAGCTTGAACATCAGGAAGTTCATGGTTCATGTATTGCTGAAGCCTGGCTTGGAGAATGTTGAGCATTACTTTACTAGCGTGTGAGATGAGTGCAATTGTGTGGTAGGCTGAGCATTCTTTGACATTGCCTTTCTTTGGGACTGGAATGAAAACTGACCTTTTCCAGTCCTGTGGCCACTGCTGAGTTTCCCAAATTTGCTGGCATATTGAGAGCAGCACTTTCACAGCAGCATCTTTCAGGATTTAAAACAGCTCCACTGGAATTCCATCACCTCCACTAGCTTTGTTCATAATGATGCTTTCTAAGGCCCACTTGACTTCGCATTCCAGGATGTCTGGCTCTAGATGAGTGATCACACCATCGTGATTATCTGGGTCGTGAAGATCTCTTTTGTACCGTTCTTCTGTGTATTCTTGCCACCTCTTCTTAATATCTTCTGCTTCTGTTAGGCCCATACCATTTCTGTCCTTTATCGAGCCCATCTTTGCGTGAAATCTTCCCTTGGTATCTCTAATTTTCTTGAAGAGATCTCTAGTCTTTCCCATTCTGTTCTTTTCCTCTATTTCTTTGTATTGATCACTGAAGAAGGCTTTCTTATCTCTTCTTGCTATTCTTTGGAACTCTGCATTCGGATGCTTATATCTTTCCTTTTCTCCTTTGCATTTTGCTTCTCTTCTAGAGTTCTCCAATTCTGAGTTCTGATCTAGTGTTCTTTTCATTAAGAAAGATGATAAAGTCACAAAAATAAATTGTGGCCACTCTGAGAAGGGGAAGGAAATAGCAACCCACTCCAGTATTCTTGCCTAGAGAATCCCATGGACAGAGGAGCCTGGTGGACTGGAGTCTCTGGGGTCACAAAGAGTCAGACACCTACTCTTTGCGATCCCATGGCCCATGGCATTGGGAAGTTCGTGGGATTTCTCAGGCAAGAATCCTGTAGTGGGTTGCCATTTCTTCCTCCAGGGGATCTTACTGACCCAGGGATTGAACCTGTGTCTCCTGCAGCTCCTGCGTTGGCAGGTGGATTCTTTACCACATGAGTCACCTGGGAAGCCCATATGTAAATAAGGAAATGTAAATATGTAAATAGGGATGTTCTTAAATCAGGTTCTAGAACTCTTCTGCTGCTGCTGCTGCTGCTAAGTTGCTTCAGTCGTGTCTGACTCTGTCTGACCCCATAGACGGCAGCCCACTAGGCTCCCCCGTCCCTGGGATTCTCCAGGCAAGAACACTGGAGTGGGTTGCCATTTCCTTCTCCAGTGCATGAAAGTGGAAAGTGGAGTCGCTCAGTCGTGTCTGACTTCGTGTTCCTGTGGACTGCAGCCTACCAGGCTCCTCCGTCCATGGGATTTTCCAGGCAAGGGTACTGGAGTGGGGTGCCATCAACTTCTCCAAACTCTAGATACACCTTTAATTCGAGCCTTAATCCTAAATAAAATCAATATAAAGAACTTCTAATTTATACACTTGATAAACCCTGGAACTGATTCAGCTGAAAAAACCTGAAAATACCAACTTGAAGGAGTTTCAGGATGAAAAATGAAATGTGTTAATTTATACTGAATTTGTAAAGTGGCGGTCTACTCATATTAGAAGTAATAAAAAGTGCAAGCCAAAAATGTAAGGATGCAAAGGGAGGCTGAAATAACATTTGGGAATTTCAAAGCATTAAGTATCTTTTTCTCTCTGCTACTTAAAGGTGCCATGTACATCTGTTGGAATTTTCTCCCCCTGTGTAGACACACCAGTGGTTATAGCAGGTACCGTTGGTCTGAAGACAAAATTCCCTGACGTGAACACCGACTGCTCAGTGGACCCTTTGCCTTCTTTAGAGAACTGCCTGTGGCCGACAGGCGGGCCTCCTGCGACCTCCAGCAGAGTCACAGCCGCGGCCGACTTATGTGGGGGCTCAGCCCCCGCTTGTGGCTCCGGGCGGGAAAGCTCTGTGCTGCCATTCACGCTGCAGACTCCCCGGGGTGGGCTGATTCTGAGACGGGAAGGGGCCGGCACAACCTTGAAAAGAATGACGCGGCCCCTGCAGATGGGCATGACATAAACTGGTTAGAAGCAACCAAGTCCAAGATGGCAGGCAATGTGCGTTCCAGCAGACCACAAGCCTCAGTGCACACTCATTGTAGTACATGGGCATATGCTAAATGACACACCCACGGCCATGCCAGTTCCAAGGCCGACCATAAAAGGCCAAGAAGTAGGAGGTGACCCACTGCCTGGAACCTCCCGCCCTTTCCCCAGATAGCTGAAATAATCTTCCCACTCATCACCCCATGAAATTGCTGAGTTGTTGTTGTGTTGTTTAGCTGCTGAGTCGCGTCCAACTCTTTGCGACCCCATGGACTGTAGCCCGCCAGGCTCCTCTGTCCATAGGATTTCCCAGGTTAGAATACTGGAGTGGGCTGCGTTTTCCTTCTCCAGAGGATCCTCTTGACCCAGGGATCGAACCCACATCTCCTGCATTAGCAGGCGGACTCTTTAACCCTGTGCTACCAGAGAATTCCAGCCTATGAAATTACCCAGCCCGCAAAACCCACACCCTCTTGCCTTCTGAGATGACCCACACTCTGACTTAGGACTGTGGATCTCCCTGAATAAATCTGCTTTCACTGTAATTTGGCTTGCTCTTGAATTTCTTCACGTGCAAAGCCAAAGGCCCTCGCTTGGCGGCCCTCGCTTGGCGGCCCTCGCTTGGCGGCCCTCGCTTGGCGGCCCGTCCCAGGAACTCGCCTGAGACCCAGGATGTGATCACTTCTCACAGCCCACTTTTTCCTGCAGCATCACCACATCATCCTTGCTTTGCTTCCTCCCAGCTACACTGCTTCATTCATGTCCTTACAGGTTTCTCCTAAGAGCTGCTAAATTAAGTAAACAAGGAGGCCATTAGACTGAGATGGATCTAATGCTCAGGAGGTCTGTGTGAGCAAACCAAAATCCAAGCCCTGAAATGCCTTGAGGTTATGAAATCAAACTTACGGATAATCAATCACAGCCAATGAGGGTTTTAAGCTAGAAATGATTGAACATTTCTCTCCTTTGTTTCCACACTTTTTCTATATAAGCCTTTCCCTGAGCTCCTAACCACTTCCAATTTGAACTGATTTTTGCTTAAATTCTGAAAATGTCTAACATGCCTCAGTTTATCATATAACAGAGTCCTCCCTTAGCAATCGCTCCTAGAAAATCTCCATTTCAGACTCAGCTTCTAAAGAATTCTACCTAAGACTGTCATCAATGTATGATCTCTTTCATAAAGGAAGAGCAATTTTCAAAGCCTAACGAGATAAAACAAAGTTTAGTCTGCTAGCCACACAACCAGGCACAGGAAGCTTTCTATCTTGAGTCTCATGATCATTTCCAAAGAGATGGAATCAGGTGAATGTGTGCAAATCAACCTATGAGAACTAAACATACACGCCCCCATCTCTCTTATGCGGGTAGCTCTGAGGTTTCCACCCCAGGGAGAATGACTCAGGACTAAACTGCACTGTGAAGTCATGTATAAAAGTGGGCAAATTTTCACGCTTTCATTATGGTTGCCTCTGTCTCCATGCCAACATCCATCCTAATTTTAAGTCTTTGATTTTTATTAGCGTGAATGTTAGATGGGGGCAGTTTGAACTCCTCATCAGTTCAGTTCAGTTCAGTCGCTCAGTCGTGTCCGACTCTTTGAGACCCCATGGACTGCAGCACGCCAGGCCTCCCTGCCCATCACCAACTCCTGGAGTTTACTCAAACTCAAGTCCATCAAGTCAGTGATCATTCTGGCACATTTGCTGTAAACACTTCCAGTAAGAGACCAACGAGAACGTGACCAGGCTGTCGCCAGATTTCCCCGTCCTGCTCCATCTCAGAGGTGCTTCAGGCAGGAGCTTGCTGACTGCATTTCACAGCCACACATCAGGCCCGTCACCACTTAACTGCAGTAACTGTGTCTCCCAGCCCAGCAGACAGTCTTGATTTACGGATGATGCAGTCAGGGGCGGCCTGGGCAGTAGCTCTATTTCCGTTTATCAGACGGGAGTCCTCTAAGGCCAGAGACCACTTTCTCCCTGGAAGAAGGGGTAGGAAGTTCTTACTTGGGTGATTTCTAGGGCAGATGGTGGAGCTGATGTATTTAGAGGCTCCGGAAATACCATCCCATCGATCCCACTGTCAAGATCCTGATTACCAGCAGCCTGTTTGACTCAGGCCAGGGCTGTCATATTTACATGTGAGACTCTTCTGATATAGCTGGGCAAAGTAGCTAGAGAATAAAGTTACTTGGTTATATTTCACCTGGAATTTTGGGGGAATTAATAGATTGCTACTGTTGGAACTGAACATTAATGGTGGTCTAGTAAGGTAAGTAATAATATAAAAATGTGATAAACTGATGGATGGACAGACAGAGACAGACAGCAACAGCGAGCTATCTGGATAAGTGGACAGGGAGGCAGAGATAGATAAGGATGCATAGAGATGAATAAGGGTAGAGAGAGAGAGAAGGTAGGTAGATGAATGAGTGGATAAAGGGAGGGAGAGACGGATAGATGGAGAGAGAAAGAGACAGAGAGGCAGAGGCCTGCCTTTGCACAGCCGTGGTGGACGAATAAAGATGGCTGTGCAAGCTGAAATCATACAAAGCGAGCTCAAGAGTCAGCTGGAAAAACAGGCATTGTACTATGGGTTTTCAAAACTATTATTAAGACATTAAAATTGTCTTACTGTCAGCTATAAAAAATAATAAAGTTAATATTTACTAAGCAATCTATAATTTAAAACATTAGAAAGATTGGGGATTCGGTGCTTTTATTCCTCCGTCAAAAACTGGCTGAGAGCAGCTTGAGCGCGCTCGCCGCCTTCCCGTCACGCCGCTCGTGAGACGTGAGCATCCTGTCCGCGCCTCGACTAGCCATCACCCTCCTTTCCAGGCCTGGGGCAGCTAGCGGCTTCTTACGCTGCACCTGGAGCTCCCAGGCATGTGGAGCTTGTCCGAGAGCCCCACGAACGCGAACCTTCCACTGGCGTCACCCTGCCTTCAGCCTTTCTTCACAGCCACTCTCAGAAGCTTACCTTCAGTCGCTTCTCGGCCTTCTGCCTAAGATCAAGTGAAGCTTACCTTCACTCTCTCTCTCTAATATCCATTCCTGCAGAGGTCACCGTGATTGATCTCTGGGAGACAAGAAGGAAGCAAACCCTACCCCCTCGCTGTCGTGTGTGAAGGAACAAGTGCGCTGGGACCGACCACCGCAGACTGAAGTGGGCGCCGCGACCGGTCGCCTCCATGACGTTCAGCAGCCGCGTGCACGCAGCGCCCTGTGGGGAAGACTAGCGGCAAAACGTGCGCGCCACAAGATTCAGTCCAGTTCAGGCAGCTCAGCCGCTCAGGCGTGTCCGACTCTCTGCGACCCCAGGAATCGCAGCACGCCAGGCCTCCCTGTCCATCACCATCTCCCGGAGTTCACTCAGACTCACGTCCATCGAGCCAGTGATGCCGTCCAGCCATCGCATCCTCGGTCGTCCCCTTCTCCTCCTGCCCCCAATCCCTCCCAGCATCACAGTCTTTTCCAATGAGTCAACTGTTCACATGGGGTGGCCAAAGTACTGGAGTTTCAGCTTCAGCATCATTCCTTCCAAAGAAATTCCAGGGCTCATCTCCTTCAGAAAGATTACTTACAAGATTACTCACCGTGAAGATGCAGTCAAAACACAGTTAAAATTACTTACAGTTAATAAGACGAAGTTACCTACAGCAACTGAAATCTGAACCATGTTGCTGACTGGGACTGTTTACTTAAACCACGACACCGGAAAGTCACAGACACTGGAGAACATGCAAAGCAGGGCCAGCGCCCTCTGTGCGCATCTGCTGCTGCTGCTCAGCCGCTCAGGCGTGTCCGACTCTCTGCAGCCGTGGACTGCAGCCTGCCAGGCCTCCCTGTCCATCACCCACGCCCGGGGTCCACCCAAACCCATGTCCATCGAGTCGGTGATGCCGTCCTGCCATCTCATCCTCTGTCGTCCCCTTCTCCTCCTGCCCCCAATCCCTGCCAGCATCAGGGTCTTTTCCAATGAGTCTGCTGTTCACGTCAGGTGGCGAAAGTATTGGAGTGTATGTGTAAACACAAATCATATTCATGTCCTATGTGTGTGTGTGTGTGTGTGTTCCAGTGTTCCTCTTAACCTCTCCTACCAAACATAATCTCCGTCTTTGCAGGGCAGGAGAGGAGAGATTTCAGGAAGCGCTGCCGGGTGGTGGTATGTCCACCCCCTCTGCTGTGGACCGAATGCTTCCCCTCCCCTCAAGTTTACATGCTGAAGCCCTGCTGTGCTGGTTTTAGGAGGTGGGGCCTTTGTGAGGTGGTTAGGTCAGGAGACTGGAGCTTCCACGATAGAATCAGTGTCCTTATAAGAGGAAGAGCGGCTAGTCCTCCCTCTCTCTGCCACATGAGGACACAGAAGAGGGCTGTTGGTAACAGCTCCATGCTGGGACCCTGATCTTAGACGTCTAGCCTCCAGAACCGTGAGACATGTTTCCCCTGTTTATAAGCCAGACAGTCAAAGGCATTCTGTGGCAGCAGCCTGAACCGACAGCCATCCTTTATTTCCACAAAGGCGAATAAAGGGTCTGAGTATTTTGATATGGCTCTTAGTTCTGAAACTTTGCGTTTGGTATGGGTTCTGGGGTTCTGGGGGTCTCACTCATGTGAACACTTGCTCCCTGGGTCCCTTTAGCTCAGCTTAGTGGAAAGTTCTGGCCTAAGAGTTAGAAAGTGAAGTGAAGTCACTCAGTCATGTCCAACTCTTTGCGACCCCATGGACTGTAGCCTACCAGGCTCCTCCGTCCATGGAATTTTCCAGGCAAGAGTACTGGAATGGGTTAGAAAGAGGGGTTCAAACTCTGGCCCTGCCTCTTACCAGAGGAGTCATCTTAGAAAAGTTCCTTAACTTCTCCAAGCTTGCCTCCTAGGCTAAGTCGTGTCCAGCTCTCGTGACCCCATGGACCGTAACCTGCAGGCTCCTCCGTCCAGGGGATTCTCCGGGCAAGAATACTGGCGGGGTTGCCATTTCCTCCTCCAGGGGATCTTCCCCACCCAGGGACTGAATCCCTGTCTCCTGCCTTGCAGGCAGATTAGGTATTATTTAAAGCACTCTGGCTGAGAAAGAGGGATTATTTAAAGCACTCTGGCTGAGAAAGACTTAAGCACATAATAAATACTAATTACCAACTTACTTCCTCTCCTCCATTACCACCCTGGGGAGGCACAGCCCTCTAAACATTCCCATTTGAAAGGAACTTTTATGGCAATGAGGGGAAGTTGAGAACCAAACTGCATCGCAGAGCTCCCAACTGGGGTTTTTCTTTTTTTTTTTTAATTTTAAAACACCATGCTGTGTTTGAAATCTGACAAGAAATAGTTTGCAAACTGAGATAACAGGTGAGAGTAAAGACAACACCCGACTAACGGAGCAAAAACAGAACCAACGATTCCCCTGTGCACTCGCTTATTCTGCTCTTTCAAGTTGGAGTGTGTGTGTAAACACAAATCATATTCAGAACTCTATTTTTTTCTGTTTATCTTTCTTTTATTTATTAATCTTTGTTTTATTTTCTCTTTTATTTTTCTTTTGTCCGAAATAGGACCATTAAAGACACCTCAATAATAACTGTAAAAAGACTACCTAAAGAATGATGATTCAAAAAATTTGTCTGGGGCATAATGTGTTTTATAGTCCAGGGTGGAGATGAGCACTCAGGGGGCAAGCAGGGCTTGCAAGGGGTTAAAACAGTTTGAGACTAACTTGATGGCGGAAAGGCCTTCCTGTTGGTGCGCCCGGCCCGCCTGCAGATGAGAGCACCCACGGGGAGAGCAGCGGCCCCGTCACCGCGGCCCACAGCTCGCAGGCCCACGGACGTCAAGGGGACGCGGTGGCAGCCCCGTTCGGAGGGGCGGCGTGCCTGACCTTGGCTGCAGCAGGCTCAGAGAACGGCCGCCAGAGTCCAAGAGGAGAGACAAAGGGGCCGTGATGAGAGCGGCACCAGGCTCTACAAATTAAATAAAGGCGAGAAGGACACCACGGCGTCGTCCCATTCACCCCTGAGTCCTGCGCCCTGATTTAGAGCCTGGCCGTGAATAAGAGGCCTTCCATCTTCCAGGCCCCGGATTCCTGTCTTTGGAAAGAAGAGGCGTGTCTGATCACTCTCGGTTCAGGCTGCTAGAATGCATTACCACACCCTGGATGGCTGAAAGAACGAACCCTCAGTGCTCACAGTTGTGGAGGCTGCGACTTCAAGACCAGGGTGCCGGCTCGGGGTCCTGGGGAGGGTCCTCTCCCTGGCTGGGAGAAGCCTCCCTGCCTGACGCATCTTCGTGAGGCGGAGACATTGCTCTGGGCCCTCACCCCTTAGAAGGACACCAGCCCTGTCACGGAGCTCCACCCATCTCCATGGCTTCATCGAAACCTCATGACCTCCCAACGCCCCCACCTCCTAATCCACCGCTTCAGGGATTGGGGCTTCAGTCTACAGATTCTGGGGGGAGACAAACATTCAGTCCAGAGAAGTCACCTCTAAGCTCCCTTCTCTCTGACTACGTATATGAAGATTTCCTATGGCCAACAAATCAAATTTAAACTGTCTGTCCCGCTTTCAAGATCTTCCATAATTGGGAGCCACCCAAGGTACCGGATTTTCTCATCACCTTCCTTCAGGATAACCCCACTCCCCTTTAGGCCAGTCTCTGCTCTGCCCTCCCTACAAAGTGTAAGCCACTGCGGGGTAAGTTGCTTCAGTCGTGTCCCACTCTTTGCGACCCTATGGACCATAGCCCGCCAGGCTCCTCTGTCCATGGGATTCTCTAGGCAAAATACTGGAGTGGGTTGCCGCGCCCTCCTCCAGGGGATCTTCCCGACCCAGGGACGGAACATGCGTCTCTCCCACCTCCTGCACTGGCGGGCAGGTCCTTTACCCCAAGCGCCATCACCTCCCTTTCTCTCCGGCTCGTTCTCCTCGGGGAGTGACTGCCTTCTCCCCACTGACTCAGGATCATGTCTTGAGAGCCATGCTTCTAATCCCTGGGTCATCTCGCCGTAAAGAATACTGTTAATATAGAGTTCTCTTTCTGTGTAGTGAAGAGGAGGCTTGAGGATCTGCACTGAAAAGAATCTTAGAAGGGAAACTGTTGTTGCTTTCTATTGTTTTAGTTCAGTAAATGCCAGTTCTAAAAACTTGAAATTGAATATAATATGTACAAACTTTGTCCCAGAACTACGGTTATTAGTAAAAAAAAAAAAAAAAAATCAAAGATTAACAGTATAGGAAAAGACAAAGGATATCAATTTAAGATAAATTACAGCTGAATATATATAGGGTCATCCTTTGTATCTTTACAAATACCAAGTGAACTCTCTGATATTTGTGGTGATACAAGAAAGCCACAGTATTAAGGGTTTGCCATTTGTTGTAACATTTTGCTAAAAACCATTCTTATGTCTCCACATCAGGATTCAGTATCAAATATTTATTCAAAAAAATCCAGTTTGGATTTGTTCCCTTGGACTTGATCTATAGTAATCTTTTAAGAAGTTTTGAAGATGAAGGCAATAAAAGACATTCTCCCTTCTGATAATTATCCATGCTAAGTCATTACTGATTGCTGTTACCAGCATAATGCATGATACAATTTAAAGAAACATCTGATGATCTGAAAGTACATCAAAAGAACAATCATATTCTAAAAACAGAAAGCTTTTTATGCACCTTTATGACTGCTCCATTGGAATGCTTAATGTTTCTACGGATAGTTTTGGATAAACAAAAGTCATAAGCAGACAGTTTATCAGTGAGAAAATGGAACCTTTGGAAAAAATGCTAACATCACTACTAATGACGATGTAATAACCATTTCTCAGCTATCCAAATGGTAATGGTTTTAATTGTAGTTGGTGCTAAAAGAGATGAAAGAACAGTACCTTCTAGAGTTGACAGCATCTCGGTTACTTGCGAGCTGGAGGGATGTGTGTGCTGGACAGCCTCTCCTTGCCTCCAGAGCCAGGCCCCACCATCTGCTGCGCTGCTCGGAGCCCAGGGAGGCTGACCTTAACCGAGCACCTGTGGTTCCTGCCTCTGGCTTCCAGGCAGCCTCAACCCAGGGCAGACACCAGTAGGAGATCAGCAGGCAGGGATTCACAGGGATTGTCTCTCTCCTAAGAGACCACAGCTCTCAGTGAGTGGCCCTTTTCCAGAGCTGCAAGTCTTGCTAGCTTTAGGTAGCAGCTCCTCTTCCTGGCTACTTTCAGGTAAAGGATGGCAGTGACCTCTCACCGTTCAGCTCCTGGTTTCCTCTGTCTCGGCCACACTCACAAACTGTCGGTGTGTTAAATCCTGTCCAGTCACCCCTTCTGAGTTTGCCATCCATCTCCTGCCAGACCCTAACACACACAACACATCCTTGCATCCACTCTGGACCTAACCCAGTAAAGACGCTTGTCATCCCAATCAACCCCTCCCCATTCCCTTCTACAGCAACTGTCGGTTGCTCTTGTAGCCGATTTTCCATTTCAGAACTGCCTCTCCTCATCCATCAGGGCACAGTTTGGATAAGGCTGACCTTAGAACTTTTGTTGGAAATATGGGAGCAAAGAGCCTTCTCTTCACTGAGGCAGCCAGCTATAAAAACAAAACAAAAAAACCACCCAGACAAACCTGGAACTCCTGGGACGCTTGCTAGGGTATAAACCAGGCAAGCGGAGAGAGTGCAAGCCATGCAGAGGCAGGCCCGCGGGCCCCCTGTGAGCCCTGGACCCCGCCACGCCTGATGCTGGCACCCTGTGAGCCCTGGACCCCGCCATGCCTGAAGCTCCCCCTGGACCCCGCTGGCCCTCTGTGAGCCCTGGATCCAGCCGCGCCTGACGCTGGGCCTCTGTGAGCCCTGGGCCCCGCCGCGCCTGACGCTCCCCTGGACCCCGCTGGCCCCCTGTGAGCCCTGGACCCCGCCACGCCTGACGCTCCCCTGGACCCCGCCGCGCCTGACGCTGGCCCCCTGTGAGCCCTGGACCCCGCCGCGCCTGACGCTGGGCCTCTGTGAGCCCTGGACCCCGCCGCGCCTGGCGCTCCCCTGGACCCCGCCGTTATCGGAAGCGCTAGTCCCCTTTTCTGTGCTCAAGCTGAGCTGAGCTTTCTGTCACTTGCAACTGAAAGATCCCAGACTAACAGGACTGCTCCTGAAGCAAACGCGTGTGACTGGAGAGAGTGGAGAGCAGAGGGTGAGAGGCTGTGGCTCCCGACACACTGCCGTCCAGACCTGCAGTGCTGTTCTCAGCAAGCAGCCTCACACGTCAGGCCACGAGACACCACCTGTGGCTGCTGTCCATTCTGATCCTGGCGCCACCACCACCTGCACTGGCCCTCTAGTCCTCTGCAATCTGCAAGAGATGGGACAATACCACAGCAAACGACGCACTTGGTGTTGGAGTTGGTGGCTGGGACCCACGCACGAAATGAGGCGAGCAAAGGACAATGGTGGAAAACAGCCAAATGCCCTGTTCAAGCACCTTCTCAGATGACAGCCCCGTTGGCAGGAAAGCTGTTATTGCAACAATCATTATTCCAATTTACCGCCTATTAGAATGTGAGTCACTGGGAGGTCAGACTGTCCCCAAAGCACACTGTTCCTGAGCACTCATGGTCAAGTTCAAGGAGCAGCGATCAGGTGTAAGGACAATGGCAAAGGCTCAACGCTTTGAAACCAAGAGGATGGTTAACTCCCAGGAGACTGCTGCAGAGTGAGTTTCCCTGCCTTCTTCAACACATCACAGCACTTGGGGAAAGAAGCCAGAGCAACAGTGTCGCCACGACCCCAGGCCCTTTCCAGGGCAGCTGCCCTCCCTGCACTCATGCCTACACGCCTGTCCCCTCCTGCCTAGCACTGTGCCTTGCACAAAACTGGCACTCAGAAATGATGACGTTGAGCGCCTGCTGGCTTAAGAGTGCAAGTAAAAGATGGTACTGAGAAGAACGCGCACAGAGTTGCTGCTTAAGACGTCTTCGCCGTTATCACCATCATTGTATGGGTATGTGCAGTCAGCCGCTCAGTCGTGTCTGACTCTGCAACCCTATGGACTGGAGCCCACCCAGCTCCTCTGTCCGTAGGATCTTACCGGCAAGATTACAATTGCTTTATTTGCAAAGTATCTGTGTTAACAGCTAGGTCCATCAAAACCCACGGAAATCCCTTTTGAAAGCAATGATTTCCTACTCCCTTACCTGCCAAGGAGACCGTCCTATCGCGCGTCTGAGTTATTTCCCCCGCCCTCCCCCTTCCCATGCACATATGAGAACCAACCTGTCCAGCCGCCTGCTCCCTCATTCATCCAGACAGCAGGCAATGAGTGACCATTTTGCCACACGCTGGACTGTCTGTGGGGAAACAAAGTTGCTAAAGACGCAGAGCTCCTGCATAACGCAGGCCCGCTGGAGCCGGACACGAAATCCCAGTGAGAGGCTCAGCCTGCGGAACGAGGCACCCGAGTTCAGGGGCTGCAGCATGTGCTGGGAAGGCCTGGGGAAGACGCCTGGGCGGGCGACGTTTCCTTACCTTTTCTGCGAGCCAGCCAACGTGCCTGATCTCCCGGCCCCCAGCAAGGCCCATCGGGCCCAGCTGCTCGCGGGCCTCGGCAATCACGTGGGTCAGCAGGTCACTGACGGTCGCGTGGATGGCGCTGAACCAGGCCTGGGCCGTGGCGGAGTCCTTGGCCCTCAGGACCACAGTGTGCTTAGCATCTGGAGAGTGGATTTCAAGCTGCCTAGAGGAGCAGAGAGAGAAGGGTTAGGAGGTTCCCTGGCAGATTTTGTCTCCTCAAGCCCTGAGCTACAAAGGTGAATTAATTTGTTTTTTCTATCATATATTTTACTTTTCATTTTTTTAGCTTTTTAATTAAGGGTTTTGTTTTTTTTTTTTTTTTTGCAGTGGGTCTTGTTTCTTTTCCCCTTTGGGCCTCTCCATGAAGCATGCAGAATCTTAGCTCCTTGACCAGGGATTGAACTGGCACTCCCTTCAGTGGGAGCACAGAGTCTTAACCACTGGACCGCAGGGAAGCCCCCAACTGAGATTTTAAAATTTATTTTTTAATCGAATAAGAGAGTCTTTAAACTCTAGAGTGCTTTACAATTTTCAAAAGTTTCACATAGGTGAGTTCATATCATCCTATGATAACCCTTCCCTCCCTCCTATCCCTACATTGCCTCTCCCCACTAAAGTGAACTAATTCTTCATTCTTACTTTAAGCTTCTTTTGAATGGCTTATCTTAATGGCCTCATCATCCATCCATCCATTCACTCACTCATTCATCCACAAACCCTGTGCCGAGGCATTGGTTGAGCTACTGAGGGCACAGCTATCTAGTCACCTGAACTAAGGGTGCCTGGCCTTCCTGTTATTCAGCTGTGCCTTATTAGCAGCATCATATTAAGACTTTCAAGCTGTGAGCTGATATTAACCTGCCTCACTTCTCCATCCCCAGAGGACTTTAACAATATGCTCGCGTCCTAGCAGGTGCTGGTGGGGTGTAGACTGGAACACCTATCCTCCCGCTTAATTCTGCTGCTCATCATTAATTGTGAATATTTTAGCATCAGAGACGGCCAAAGTTTTACACTCCTCAGGAATCCTGTCTGTGGCACGTTTCCCTACCTCTTCAGCTTTGTGCACTTGTAATGCAAGGCTTCCCAGTTGGCTCCGTGGTAACGAATTCGCCTGCTAAGAGGGCATGCAGGTTCGATCCCTGGATCAGGAAGAGCCCCTGGAGGAGGGCATGGCAACCCCCTCCAGTATCTTTGCCTGCAGAATCCCATGAACAGAGGAGCCTGGTGGGCTACAGTCCACGTGGTCTCAAAGAGACACAACTGAGCGACTGAACCTGCGAGCAACGAAGGAGAGAACTGGCCGGGGACGAGGTGACAGTGGGGAAAGAGACGCACTAAAATGTGTTTGTTGCTGTTTCATTTTGTTTGGTTTTTTAAACCTGCACTGGGAGGCTTTTGGGATTTTAGTTCCTGGACCAGTGATTGAACCTGAGCCCCCTGGTGGTGAAAGCTTGGAGTCCTAACTACTGGACCACCAGGAAATTCCCGAAGAGTTATAGTTAAAGTCAAACTTCAAAGTTTATGCAAGAACTCCAACGGGATCACCTGAGATTCAGCGTGAGATTTGCATACTGTAATTATATGGTAAAAGGCAGAAGTTCTTGACAGATGCTCTTGGTTTTTAAATTTTTTATTGTGAAGCACTTACAGATTTACACAGTATTGCAAAATCTGGACAAAGAAGTCCAGGACACCACCCACTGTGTTTACTCTGATAGTTCCACTCACCCACTCACTCACTCATTCCATTCACTCGGTTTACTCTGATAGTTCTATTTTATTTAGCTGTAATATATTATAATGTCAGGGGTTCCTAGATGTCTCAGTGGTAAAGAATCCACCTGCCAACAGGAGATGTGGGTTCGATTCCTGGGTGGGAAAGATCCTCTGGAGGAGGAAAGGGCAATCCACTCCAGTATTCTTGCCTGGGAAATCCCATGGAGCAGCCTGGCGGGCTACAGTCCATGGGGTCAAAAGAGTCAGACCCAACTTAGTGACTAAACGACAACAATACGGTATCAAAACCGGGGCCCTGGCACAATGGAAGTGCGTAGCTGGACCTGGTTACCACGTGTAGATCCCTGTAAACACCACTGCAAGCAAGGGACTGAACAGAACCACACCATCACCCTACGCGTTCCCTCCAGCCACGCCTGGTGGGGGGCGTTCACAAGTGCACTCGCATTCCCCTGAGCCGCCCCTAGGGGTCACAAGTGAGGCCCGCGTTCCCCCGAGCCACCCCTAGGGGTCACAAGTGAGGCCCACGTGCCCACCGGCCGCCCCTAGGGGTCACAAGTTCTGCACCTCCCACCACCCCAAATCCGACAAGCATTCCCCACATCTGTAATTTTATTGCAGAGAGAAAAATACACATTTTATTTACTCATTTATGTATTTATACAGGCAAATAAATCCCACTGATTAATTCGTATTTGCACCAGAAAGACATAGGGGCTGGGAATTTCAGAAGCGAATGAAATGATCGTGTCAGTTTCCTTTCATTCCTCAATAATAATGGTAACACTCGCTGAGCTTTCATTATGCATTGGGCAAAAACTTAAATCCTTTTATATTATTTTTCTGTAATTTTCCTAACAGCCCTCTGGTTGATATTATTAATCTCATATAATGGGCTTCCCTGGTGGCTCAGTTGGGAAAGAATCCCCCTGCAGCGCAGAAGTGAAAGTGAAAGTGAAGTCGGACGACCCCATGGGCAGTAGCCTGCACCAAGCTCCGCCGTCCATGGGATTTTCCAGGCAAGAGTACTGGAGTGGGTTGCCATTTCCTTCTCCAGGAAATCTTCCTGACCCAGGGATCAAACCCAGGTCTCCCGCATGGTAGGCAGACACTTTACCATCTGAGCCACCAGGGAAGTCTGACCCCAGTTCAATTCCTGGGTCGGGAAGATCCGCTGGAGAAGGGAAAGGCTGCCCACTCCAGTATTCTTGGGCTTCCCTTGTGGCTCAGCTGGTAAACAATCTGCCTACAATGTGGGAGACCTGGGTTCGATCCCTGGGTTGGGAATATCCCCTGGAGAAGGGAAAGGCTATCCACTCCAGTATTCTGGCCTGGAATAGTCCATGGGGTCACGAAGAGTCAGACACAACTGAACGACTTTCACTCTCACATCTTATATAATAGAATTAAAGGGGCTTACCAGGTGGCCCAGGAATAAAGAATCTGCCTGCTAATGCAGGAGATGCAAGAGATATGGGTTCGATCCCTGAGTCAGGAAGATCCCCTGGAAGAGGAAATAGCAAGCCACTCCAGTGGTCTTGCCTGGTGATACCTATGGACAGCAGAGCCTGGTGGGCTACAGTCGATAGGGTTCCAAAGAGCTGGACACGACAGAGCGACGGAAGAACAGCCACAAAGCTGGGTGGGACAGAGAGTGACCCAAGGCCAGAAAGCTGGTGACGTCAGGATTCAAGCCATGCCCATCAGGCTCAAAAGGCCATGCCCTTAAACACTGCATTACGATGTCTCTCCTTCAGACGGGATGGCGTCCAATAAAGGTGCATCTGTTGTGTTCCACAGCTGTCCCAAGGCATCACCACCAACGTGTGTGCGTGCTCAGCTTCGCAACTGTGTCCGACTCTCTGCGACCCCGAGGACTGTAGTCCACCAGGCTCCTCATCCTTGAGATTTGTCAGGCATGAATGCTAGAGTGGGACGCCATTTACTCCACCAGGGGGTCGTCACCAATAAATATGCCCAACAGTGTCCTCTTTAGCTCCTGAGTTTAAAGCAACAATTCTGCAGATCACCTGAAAACCAGAAGTCCCAATGTAACCTGGCCTCATTTACATTTGAAACCAGCCTTTTAGAGTGAGTAACCCTTTTTACTCATAAACTTTAATTACAGAAAAAGGAGGATTTAAAAAGTAAAATATCTCTAGGGGAGTTTTAGCAATAATTAGCATTTTTTTCTTTTCAGTAAGAAATCTTCAAGTCTCCTCACTAAAAATCCAACGGTTTCCTGTGATGAAACAGGGTGTTTTTTTTAATGACATTTGTCCTTACCAAGAAGAAAAATACTCTCGAGTCTCTCAGGCATTTTTCTGAGAAATGGTTGGTCAATCTATGGAGAGTTTTCATTCCTTCCCAGAGTTTTTGGAGAAGGAAATGGCAACCCACTCCAGTGTTCTTGCCTGGGAAATCCCATGGAGAGAGGAGCCTGGCGGGCTACAGTCCATGGAGTCGCCAGAGTTGGACACGACTGAGCGACTAAACCGCAACCACCGCCAAAGGTCTTACTCTTCAGTGAAGCTGACTAGCCAAGCACAAACTAGGGTTCTCTGAAAGCATCAATGAGAGCTCAACTGGCTTTTCAAATTATTCTATCAATATCCACTATTCTAGGAATTTAAAACACACAAATGTTTCTCTTAGAATATTTTCCTTTGAAGACCTGGATTTTTTATTTTTATTTTTTTAATGACAGCTTGGGAAGCAGTCACTCATCAGGAATCACACATATGTGCAAAAATGATGCCAGCAAAAAGAGAATATTTGTTTGTTGAGTTGCCAGCGTACCCAGAGGAGAGTTGGTTTATGAAAACAGAGGTACAGGCTAGTGAGGAGGAGGCCCATTTCTCCCAGATTTTGACAGCATTTATCCTTACTGTTAACTTTTAAGTCAGCTTTTAAAGTACAGCTTATAGATAGAAAAGTGCACAGATTATACTGTGTAGCTTAAATGTATTTTCACAAAGGGAACACATTCGAGTCAACCACCAGTCAGACCAACAAACAGAACATTCCAAGTGTCCCAGACACGCTCCCCTTCCCATTACGTCCCTTCAAATAACCCCTATGAGGATTTCTGTCGCCACAAATAACTTCGTCTCAGGCAAAGTGGATGAGGTTCTACTTGCTTTCATTCGCTGTTATTCTTGCCTGCACTGTCGGAGGATCTCGGAGAGGCCACGGTTAAACACCAAGCCCTGTGCCCTCTCGTGGTGGTTCCCAAAGTGTGACCACTGATCAGCAGAGCAGAATCTTCTGGGAGCGTGCTGGAGGTGTGGACTCTCCGTGCATCCCTGGGCCTCTGAATTAGGGACTCTGGGAGTGCGTTGGAGGTTGTGGACTCTCCGTGCATCCCTGGGCCCTCTGAATTAGGGACTCTGGGAGTGCGTTGGAGGTTGTGGACTCTCCGTGCATCCCTGGGCCCTCTGAATTAGGGACTCTGGGAGCGCGCTGGAGGTGTGGACTCTCCATGCATCCCTGGGCCTCTGAATTAGGGACTCTGGGAGGGAAGCCAGCAAGACTCCTGCACGTAGTGTCAGTCGCTAGACGTGTCTGACTCTCTGGGTCCCCGTGGAGGGTATCCTGCCAGGCTCCTCTGTCCACGGGATTCTCCAGGCAAGAACACAGGAGTGGGTTGTCATTTCCTTCTCTAAGGAATCTTCCTGACCCAGGGATCCAACCCAGGTCTCCTGCATTGCAGGCAGATTCTTTACCAAACAAGCCGCCACCTCCAGACAAATATGATGCAATTTAAGTTTGAGAAGGGTGCTCTATAGACTCACAAGGAAAAAGCCCTGATCTTGGTTGTTTGCCAGGGTTCCCAGTGGCTGAGTTGAACATGCTGAAAGGTGATCTGACCTCCCCCCAGTCAGTGCCAAAGGAGAAGCAGAGAGGATGTGGAATAGGGGGGCCTGACTTTTTACAGTCAAACACAGCAGCAGGAGCAGTTCAGCACTGAGAGTATTCTTCAGGAACCTGGGAGTAGTTTATTATTATTTTTAATCATCTAATTAAACACAGAGGTTTGGACCTCACCGCAGAACTATTAAGAATTTCTAGAGGTTGAGGCCTGGGTAAATGCTTTACATGGTCCACTGATTATATGGATTAAGGATCATGGCGGGGCTCTCCGAGCCCAAGCTCACACCTCCCAAGGAGCTGGCCTGGAGGGGATGGTCACCAGAAGGACAACGCATCACAGAGCTCCTGGGGGCGTATCAGCAACCCACTGCTCAGTTACACACTCCCCCAGAATTAGGTGGTTTGAGATGCCAAACTCTTGTTACCTCACAAAAGCTGCTTGAGTGTCTATGACATGGAAGCTGGACTCCCCAGAGAGCAAGAAGAGACCACAGCTGCTTTCATGGCCTAGTCTCCAAAGTCACACTGCGTCACCTCTGGTATGTTCTTTGTGCTGCAAGTGAGTCACTAAGACCCACGTACGCTCGTGAGGAAGAGCTAAGCTTCACTTGTTGAAGGGAATAGAATCAAAGACTTTGGGGACACATTAAACCACCACGGAGCAGCTCTGGATGAAGCAAAGTCCTGGAAGAGTCGATCCTGAGCGTAAAGGGTGAGTGTTTGGGACTGTGAGCCAGCAGACTAGAAAGAAAATGCTCACACACGTGAGTGAGGAGGAAGAAGACTTGTTGCTGACAAAGCTGCAGCTTCCAGCTCCAAAAAGGGACGGGCTGTGGATCGAGAGGGGGTCAGAGTCACCAGAGGGAGGAGAAGGAGCCTTTCGCTGACGGCACACGGGGGCTGTGCAGAGCCGCCAGGGCAATGGTGGACGAAGACCCGTCGGCTTGTCTGACGCAGAACAGGCGTCAATTGTTTGTGTAACAAACCCAGAAGAGTACAGTGATCTGCATTCCCCTCTCCATCAGCGCAACAAAACTCAAAGGGGAAAAAAGGAAGAAAAGCCCAAACATTTAATTTTAGTCCTATAAACTCTACACAAACAACAAGCATCTGGTAGCATGAAAGCCCCTAGGAGCTCCGAGGGACAACACAAGATTCTGGTCAAGGTCGTGGAGGGTCATGTGCTGGGTTAGCCGAAAAGTGCATTTGGGTTTTTCCTAAACATCTTATGGAAAAACTTCAATAACTTTCTGGCTAACCCAGTATATATATTTATTTCTTATTACATTACCTAGTACAGGTCTCAAACATACATCCCTTTGACTTAATTTTTCACTTAAACTCATTTTGTCAAAATGTAAATGTACTCTGTGCAATGCCTGTCTTGGAGTAAAAGGAGAGACAGAGAAAGAAATTCCATTCCTGGGCTGGCCATGCAGTGGTTTTTTCAGCAGCTTTCTTTTTTAAAGAAACCATTTATAACAGTTTAAAAGCACGAGAATCAGGAGGTAGTTGTTAAGCATGCGGATGCGGGGGTTCAAGGCTGACTTTAAACTTGCTGGCTGTGAGCCATGCTCCATGATCTTCCTCAGCTTCAACGTTCTTATCTGTAAAACGGCTCAATCTTGCCTCTTAAAATTAACGAAAAGACGAAAGTGAGATGAAGCATGCAGGAGATGTCATAGTGAAAGCTAACCTCGATCAGTTCCAGTTTACATCCTAGTTTACAATGGAGAGTCTTCCCAGTTTGGGTACAAGCAAATGGTAGTGGTCCAACGAGGCAAGAAGGAGAATCCTCCAGGGTGGGCTCTGGCTCAGTTCCTTTTCAGAGCACCTGCGCTTGAAAAAGGCAAGGCTCGGAAGAAGCTAAACAGTTAAGCGAGGGCTATTTCCAGCATCTTGGAATGGAAAAGATAACTTTGGGAGAGATGCATGGGTTTCTTGAGAGACCCTGGAAGGTCTGGGGCAAACCTGACTCTGCGTTCTCCCTTCCATCTACGTATTTGTTCCACCTAAAAGGATTTTGTGAGGTTCATGTTCAGGGGCACAGGTTCATGTGAGCGACAAGTGTCTGTTGAAGTACCCTTGCTTTCCGAACTGCCTGAGCTAACCAGTGCCTCTGGGGGTGAAAAGAGAGTGGGCATGGTTTCATCTTCCTAAAGTATTTTTCTGACAACATACCCTCAAAGAACCATTCTGTAGGGTCATGTAACTCATTTTTTAAAAGGGCACTGTCAACTCCAATAATCCTTCATCCATTTGTAAAAGATAAAGATGGAAGGAGACAAAGATGAAAAAAGTAGAAAGAGGAGAGGGAGGAGGGGGGAGGGGCACGGGAAAGAAGAGGAACATGAAGACTTAAGGTGGAAAAATAACCAAGGGGTGTGTGAAAATGGCCCCAAGGTTGGGTGGCTGAGGTCATTAGAGGCCGAGAACCAAAAAGGCCTGCCACAGTGGAAGTGAGAGCGGTATCGTATCACTGATGTAAAACTGACCCATACAAATGCCTGTAAGCCCTGGAGAAGGAAACGGCAACCCTCTCCAGTATCCCTTCCTGCAGAATCCCACGGACAGAGGAACCTGGTGGGCCACAGTCCATGGGGTTGCCAAAGTGTCAGACATGACTTAGCTGCTAAAACAAATGCTTGTACACGTGGAGTCTGTGGCTGGAGCGGCTCACAGGGAAGTTCGGCTGGGAGGGAAACTGAGCGGCCAGACAAGGCAAGAGGGGGAATTTCCTTTATAATTTTCAAAACATAAAATATTTTATTTCCAAAAATAGTTCTCTGCTAGATTTTATATATGGAGAAACATGTAAACACACTGACACGCAGTGTTAGAAGAGCTACAGTAGTCCCCCAAAGTCAATTTCTATAACTGAAGCCGTATCTTTACTATATGGATGGTACCAAAGTATGTTTGCAAGCCACATAAAAACACAGCCACGTTACAAAAATTGTCTTATTCTGCCTGAATACAAATGCCAACAAGGAACCTGAGAACACAATCAATCTTTGCAGACCATTAGAACCAAAACAAATCAGCAAACCTACTCACTTAAGAAGAGAGACTTTCGGGGATGATGCTGTGTTTTCTGAATTTTGTTCCATGTGCATGTGGTGTGTAGTCACTGTATTTGAACAGGAGAAGAGGAGGAGAAAGAGGGGAGAAAAAGCAACAGGACTGGCCTGTTGGTTGAAGCAACCTTGTTCCAAAGCGCAGGCTCTGGCATTTATAACCTACGCTTCCTCACGGACATCTGCGGCTCCGTGGGCCCACCCTACACCCCCGCCTCTTCTGATGGCAGGCTTCACCCCCATGCTCAGTCTGCGTGATCTGAGGCATCAATGGGCTAGAGGTTGTAGGTGTGATGCCATTTGTCCAAGGAGATGCAGCCCCAGGGTTTCTTCAGGAGTCACTGTTGGGGTGATGCTTTTCTCTCAGCACGTGTACAGAGACAACAGTTACAATCATGGGTCTGCAGACGGCCATCTGGCCATCGAGAGGGGAGGGCTGCCGACAGACGAAGCCAACGCAGAGGAAAGCAGAGCTGAGAGATAAGACGCCTGATCCAGCCGCACCTGACGCTCAGTAGATCCCTGTATTTTCTCCCATGTTCCCCTTTCGTAGAAGCCAATTTGAGTTGGGTAATTTTCAAATACAACTAAAGGTCCTGATGCTTCAAGTTTCTTTATCCCTATAAAACAGGGATGATGACGATGACAATGAAAGTGATAATGATTATAATGAAGGTGACAGTAATAACCTTCACGGGATTACTAGCGAACCAAATGAGATAACTGGACTTCCCAGGCGGCGCCCTGGTAAAGAATCCTCCCGCCAGTGCAAGAGATGCATCAAATGAGATACCTGTGAACAGGCTCTGTGACTTGTAAATCCCGATGATGCTAGTCGTCATTTAAGCTTTTGGCATTTTAAGGCTACTGTTGGCTCAGTTACTAGGAAAAGAAACTCTTATTAGTGGATGCAATGTTTTCATACATCTGGACACATGGGCACCTATACACAAGTTAACTCTCTCTTAGCTACACTAGGAGTAAACAGACAGTCATGCCTATTAACACAGACAGTCCCAGTAAATCTCTTGGGTTACACAACAGATTTGGGAACATGCAGTGATTTCTTTACAGATGCACAAATATGCTGTGAGTATCTGAGTCTTCCAGACACACACAGGTGTGTCGGGCACTGAAGAGGCAAGTAGAACGCATGGCTCCCTGCCCCTAAGAGGCTCACCATGTGCAGAAGGCTGAATAACATCTCCTCCAGTCCATATCTACCCAGAAACTCAGAACGTGACTGATTCGAAAGAATCTGTGCCGAAGTAATGAAAGTAAGGATGATGGTGAGACCCTTATCTTATTAATCTACCCAATGGATGAGGATGGGTCTTGAATCCAATGAGAATGTCAGAGATGCCGAGAGACACAGAGAAGGCCTGGTAACAACGCAGGAATACACTGGAGAGATGCATCAAGTCCAAGGATTACTTGGGAGAGTTTCTCCCTCACAGCCGTGGAAGGGACCAACCCTGCCCATTCTCTGACTTCACACTCAGGCTTCCAGAACGGAAGCTTTGTTTTAAGCTTTCCGGTCTGGGCCCATTTTGTTACAGCTGTCCTAGAAAACTGATACAAAATGGAGCTGTCTTCCTGTGCAGAGTTGAACCGGGGCTGCGTTAATGTTTAAAATACACGGATGCTTAGAGTCAAGACAGACACTTCATGACGACGTCGTCTGAATCACTGCACCCACCAGGCCCGTAGCTGGAGCCGCCCACTCGAGCTTCCTGGTTAAGTGACAGAAGACGCCCCTTTTGTCATCCAAGTAGTCTGAGTGGCATATCTGTCACTTTCAACAGAAAGAGACCGCAGCCACTTCTCCTTCCTGTCTTCAGGGTGGTCTTCATAACACTTTTAAAGTTAATTTTTCCTGGGTTTCAATTACTATTTTTGTTTATGCTATTTACTTGCTACTTATTACTCATATTTACATATGGGGTTGGCCAAAAGGCTTGTGTGGTTTTTCAACAAGATCTGCTGAAAAGCCCTAAAGAACTTTCTGGCCAGCAAAATACATGCACGTCTTCTTGGGAACAACTAATATTTTGCAATTTTACTAACTGAAAATGAAATTATTATAGAGAAACTTTGAAAAAAATCAGTTTCTATCCTCTGCTTAGTTAAAACATGGTATTTTATCCTGGTTTTATTTTTGTATAACTCATTGCTTTATTACAAAGCAAACACCCATTTAACAAGAACAAGAACAAGAAACAACATTGCCAGCATCCCAGCTCACTCACGCAGCCTCTGGGTCACTATTTCCACCCTCCACACAGATATAACCACCACTCTGCTCTGATGACTAATGTGTCTGTAAGTCTCTCTCTCTCTTAGTTACATACATGAAATGCAAGGCTGACACACAAAATGAATAGATAATAAATAAATATATTAAATACATGATATATTATAAATAATATAATATAATAAATAAAACATAACTTGTAACCTGGCAACTAAGGTTTCAAGTGCCCTTTCCCCTCCAGTGTGAGGCTGGAGAAAACACAGATGAAGGTGTTTAGGAAGACGTGGCCTGTGGACTCGTAGCAACCACTGGGAATCAAGTAGAATTCAAGCCACATGGTAACTGTTTCACAAATCTGTGGTGGTTGATGAAAATCTTCCCAACAGACAAACCCATGGCCATGTTTACCAGTGGCCGCCTCTAGAGAGTGGAGCTGTGTGCACAGTTATGTGTGTGTGTGTGTGTGTGTGTGTGTGAGTTATATACACAGTTATGTGTGTGTGTGTGTGTGTGTGTGTACACTCAGTCCCTCAGTCATGTCTGGCCTCTAGAGAGTGGAGTTGTATACATAGTTATGTGTCTGTGTGTGTGAGTTATATACACAGTTATATGTGTGTGTGTGTTATATACATAGTTATATATGTGTGTGTGTGTGCACTCAGTCACTCAGTCGTGTCAGTGGCTGCCTCTAGAGAGTGGAGTTGTATACACAGTTATATGTGTGTGTGTGTGTGTGTACACTCAGTCCCTCAGTCATGTCTGGCCTCTAGAGAGTGAAGTTATATACATAGTTGTGTGTGTGTGTGTGTGTGTATGTGTGTGTGTGTTCGCACTCAGTCACTCAGTCGTGTCTGACTCTTTGTGACCCCATGGACTGTAGCCTGCAAGGCTCCTCTGTCCATGGGATTTTCCAGGCAAGAATACTGGAGGGGAGTTGCCATTTCCTCCTCCAGGGGATCTTCCCAAGCCAGGGATCAAACTCTCATCTGTGTCCAGGATTGGCAGGTGGATTCCCTACCACTGGGAAGTACTTGCATATATGTAAAATCTGCCTGCAGTGGGGAGACCCAGGTCTGATTCCTGGGCCGGGAAGATCCCCTGGAGAAGGGCATGGCTACCCACTCCAGTATTCTTGCCTGGTGAACGACAACAGTCAGACATGCCTGAGTGACCGACACACACACACGGGTGCTAAAGGCACGCGTAGGCTGCACTCAGGACTGAGTCAACCCTGCTTCCATTTCAGGGCACGCTGGTATTAAAGAATCTCCTTGGCAACATAATCTTACTCCTACCCACACGCAATTCTATAACCCAGAAAGAAAAAGAGAACCCTGCTGAAGGGAGGGGCATCCAGAGGCATGCTGGCTCACAGTAGGTCTACACTCAGTGAATGGACTGAGCGCTTAGTGAGGAAAAGCAATCTAGACAACTTCTTGGGAGCAGATGAGCCCAACATCTCTGGAGCTGGGGGGACGGGGCGCAGGGAGGAGCAGCCAGCCAGGCCACGGATGGGGCTATTTTCAGAAGGCTGGGCCTTCCTAAGGGCGGTCTTGTTCCCCAGCTGAACTGACCACCGCTTGATGAATTGTGTTTATCTATAGTTCAGCGATAAATTTCTCCTTTAATTCCCTGCTGAATAGAAATATTTAGGGCAGTGCCACAGCTGTGTTTTTTCTCACACTCCACCACGGTTATGTAAATACTGCCTATGGAACCATTTCTGATAGAGGCCCACACCAGCCCCGAGGAATCAGGCGTTGTCGAGACGTCTGCCAAGGCGCGCCATTTCCATGCAGCTTGGCGTGGCCTGTGAGTGATATCACAGCTTCTCAGAGATCACTTGGCAAACCTCACAATAAAAGAGTAATTTCCTTCCCCTCTCACTCTCTCAAAGCCAAACTCTCACGAAGCCAAACAATGTTTCCCAGCATCCTTTGCTTCCCCTGTTTAGAAACATGGGGATGGACACACAAAGCTTGAAGGCGCCTAACACAATACTCATAAATGAAACATAACTTTCTACCTGGCAACGAAGGTTTCAGGTCATCTCTCCCATCCAATGGGAAGTTGGAGAAAACAGACCAAGGGGGTCAGGAAGACATGGCCTGTGGATTTGCAGTGATCACTGGGAGTCGAGGGGAGCTCAGACCACATGTTTGTTTCCTGTTTCACAAAGCTGTGAAGCTGGTGGTTGATAAAAAGCTTCCCAAGAGACAAATCCACAGCATACCTTTAACAGCGGCTACTGCTAGATGGTGGAATTCTAATGTATTTTTATTTCTACTTTTCTGTTTTTATGCAATCTCTAAAAAATTTTTCGCAATGTAATCAGAAAAAATACTAGAAAAAAAGTTTAAGAAAATGAGGGCTTGCCTGCCTTTGGCCATAATGTTGTTAGTGAAATGATTCATCAGGAAAATCAGTCTTAAGTGAAAAAAAAGAAAGTGAAAGTTGTTCAGTCATGTCGGACTCTTTGCAACCCCATGGACTGTACAGTCCATGGACTTCTCCAGGCCAGAAGAGCCATGCCCTTCTCCACAGGATCTTCCCAACCCAGGGGTTGAACCCAGGTCTCCCAAATTGCAGGTGGGTTCTTTACCATATGAGCCACAGGGAAGCCCATGAGAAAAAGACAACACTAAAGAAAAGAAATCTGTTTTAAATCACTAAATCACATTAGTGTTGTCACGTGAAGAAGGCAACAGCATAGAAAAAACAGATTCGTTAATAAAATCCCCAAAGTGGTTGTAGCTAAAAGATTTTAAAAGAAAGAGATAAAATATGCTAGTAACAATATTCAAAATGGGGATGAGTATCTGTCCTGTGGGGAGGTAAACTCCACCCCCAAACAAGTATATTTTTCTCATTTTACCCTTACCACCCTCCTACGAGAGGAACGGTAGTCATGTGCATACATCATGGATAAGAGATGGCACCTTGGAGGGGCTAGTTTGTTTGGTCTCCCAAAAGGTGAAGCTAGAAGTGGAACCGAAGTCCACCTAAATGCAAAGCTTGTAGCTTAATCATTATGTTTGTAAAGCCTGGTCGGTTGCGTGAAAGAGAAGTGAACGTTTTTTACGCTGGTGATTGCTCAGTATCTTTTGAACTCCCTTCCTACCTATTCGGAAAGTTTTCCCACCTTAAGTTGAGCTTCCCCAAGGTAGAGGCCAGAACTCCAGTTCTCAGCCTCTGTTGCTGCTAGGGCACCGAGCCACTCACTCAGAACGGCAGTTCTGAAGCAAGCCATGTGAGAAGGCAGCTGCCTATGGGACCTACCCTTTGGACACACGGTGGTGGGGTTGCCCAGCTCTTACTAGCAGCAATGGTAGAGCCTGGCCAGTGCCGGGGTGTCACAGGTACAAGCCGAGGCAGCCACGTGGGCTGGGGGTGGCTGGCCAGCGGGGGCAACAAAGGCACTTTTTCTAGAACAGCTTTCATCATATGGTTGGTATTGAACTTCTTAGTCTGGCTACATGAACTCTATGAGAACACTGCTGTTGTTCAGTTGCTAAGTGGCGTCTCTGCGACCCCATGGGCTGCAGCACGCCAGGCTCCCTGTCCTTCACCGTCTCCTGGAGTTTACTCAAATGCACATCCATTGAGTCGGTGATGCCATCCAACCATCGCATCCTCTGTTGCTCCCTTCTCCTGCCCTCAATCTTTCCCAGCATCAGGGTCTTTTCCAATGAGTCGGCTCTTCACATCAGGTGGCCAAAATATTGGAGTTTCAGCTTCAGCATCAGTTCTTCCAGTGAATATTCAGGGTTGATTTCTTTCAGGATTGACTGACTTGATCTCCTTGCAGTACAACGGACTCTCAAGAGTCTTCTCCAACACCACAGTTCCAAAGCATCAATTCTTTGGCGCTCAGCTTTCTTTATGGTCCAGCTCTCACATCCATACATGACTAATGGAAAAACCATAGCCTTGAGATATGCGAACACCCTCTGGCCGGAGTAAATTCTACTGCTTAGAATGACACTGCCCAGCGAAGAACGCAGATGGAGGAATCTGGCTGCCATGAGGGAGCCCAGGAAGTCATCCAAGGGCGTGCCAAGTGTGAGCAGTCAGTGGGAAAGAAGCCGCAAGAAGGTGTTCTGCTGTTTCTTCTCAAAATCCCATTTCAAAAATAGGGCATGCCTGATACAGCATTCTGCTCAGCTCTGAGGGAACCTGACGCTATCTCTTGCGCTGGCTAGGTTTCAGTGTTTCAGTAATACAAACATTTACAAAATATGTGAAGAATTTCAGCACTTTGGCCTCTCCTAGGGAAACAATACCATTATCAAAGTTTTAGAAGAGGAGTTGGCTAATGTCATACTAGAGAAAACATTTTGCTTTTCTGCTCCACACTTCATCTGTACCTCACAAAATATTCTGTGGTCTGACCTTACTCAACTGGAGTTTGTTTTTTTTTTTTTTTAAGGTGTCTAAATACACAGGTGTTCTGCAGGTTAAATAAATATACATTTGTCTCTAGAATATTAGCACCATATATTGACAAAATAAACAACCCACTCCATGGTTCAATCCAGAGCACAGCATTTGAAGTCTAAGGACCAATTTTTGCTTCTTTTGAATTAGGGTAATTGGGCTAGGGTTGCCAAGTTTCACATATAACAATATAAGATGCCTGGTTAAATCTGAATTCCAGATAAATGATGAGTAATTTTTTAGTGTATGTCACGTGCAATATCCAGTGGTGGAAACAGTATGACACACATGGATTAGAAATGTATAGAAAATAAAACTGATGGGACTTCAGGGTGGGTCAGCTGTGCGCAGTGAGGAAGCGGGGAAGAGTGAGGAGGCTGCCCAGCTGTCTGGCTTGTACGACTGAACGGACGGCAGTGCCAACCAGCAAGACAATCAGAAACGAAGAAGGTGCAGATCTGACAAGGAAGGAAGCGACACGGAAGGAAAGTACTTGAGTGAGAAGTGCTTCGCTCATGGAAGTGAGCGGGCAGAGTCGCACACCGCTGTCTGCCACGGGCGGGGCGGTAGCGTCAGCGGCGCTCATGCTCACACTTCTAGAAATGTCCAGATAGCGTCTGACATGTAGCTCTGATGCGTACTTCCTTGTCCTACCCTACTGCCCATTGCTGGTCAGCTGGTCATTTCTTTCAAGATTCACGCTTTTGTCGCTTACGTCCCTCACCAGATTACAAATGCTTGAGGACGTGACCTAGAGCAGCATTCTCTTCAGTCCATCCCCACCGCCTAACACACGCGGGCAGGTATATTCCATACGTGTTGGCCCACACTATTGGCGTAGGGCGTGTTCTGTAAGTGCTGGCTGACTGAATGGGAGGCTCCGGCTGCTGTGAAAGGCTGCCTCATCTCTGTGGTAACTTCCCTTCGAGTCGAAGTTCTGAAGCTGCTTCTACTCGCTGTTCCGCGTTTTGTGTTTTCCCTGACTAGAAACTAACCTTTCCAGTCTTTTTCTTGGGGGGTGGGGGTGGTGGTGGATTACGTTTATTTTTTATTTTTAATGTATATTTATTTGGGCAGGCTGTGCATTGTGTGGGGTCTTAATTCCCTGACCAGGGATAGAACCCATGCCCCCGGCATAGGAAGGGCAGAGCCCTAACACCAAGCTGCAAGGGAAGTCCCCAGCCTTTTTAGTCTTGAAGAATGGAATTTCATCCTATGGCACAAAGTGTCTTCAGTTCTAAGTCATAAGCTTAGTATACTAAATAAGTCAAACATGTTTTAAGGTCCCAGGAGAAGGCTGGTTTACATGGGTTTTGTGCAACAGCAAGCAGCTCAGAAATATTTATCGCATTCTATTTCATATTATAATGTTTATCACACAACTTGCCATACATAATTTTCTTGGGCTAAAATAATCAATGTGTGATCTTGTGAGCCTTTTTACCCGGATTAGATATAAAAGGCAGCCTTGCAAATGCGTAAAACAGGGTAAAATGATGACACAGAACTGAAGCAGCCAGGAATATTAATTCAAAGTGCTTATCTCTGAGGGGTAAGAAGTGGATGCTGTCTAACTCATTTATGTCAGAGCTTTACGTAAAACTGCAAGATTTATTGGTCTGACATATTTACAAAGTTGTGAGAGGCCCTTTCATCCAGTTAACTTATCAGTTATTTACTGAGTGCCTGGGGTCTACCACATACGGCGTTAGGCACAGGAGGGGAGGGCCGACTTGACATGGTTTGGGGCCCTATAATCACTGAGATTACAGCCTGGCAGTCTTGGACAAGCACACACACTTTCATACACTTTCAAAACACATGAGAAATTCCCAACACAGGAGAAGAATCTGTATTCATTTGAGGAGCAGAGAATCTTTTGCTAAATTCTCAATAAATTATTTAAGCAGTAATTAACCACGTGAAGTTGTCAGCTGCTTACAGACAGTAACAGCACCAAAATATCGCTCAGCCACTGCGGTGGCGGCGGCCGGCACACTAAGCGCGGCCGAGAGCTACCCCGCAACCGAGGCCAGGGGCGGCGGCAGGAAGGAGCAATCCCACACCCAAGGCCAGCGGCGGCGGCCGGGAGGAGCAACCCCATGTCCAAGGAGTGGTGGCTGTGCGGGCACAGGAGGGCCTAGAGGAGCCATCCCACATTGAGGGTCAGAAAGGGCTGCGGCAGGAGATACCCCTCATCCAAGGTAAGGAGCAGCGGCTGTGCTTTGCTGGAGCAGCCGTGAAGAGATACCCCACGCCCAAGGTAAGAGAAACCCCAGTAAGATGGTAGGTGTTGCAAGAGGGCATCAGAGGGCAGACACACTGAAACCATACTCACAGAAAACTAGTCAATCTAATCACACTAGGACAACAGCCTTGTCTAACTCAATGAAACTAAGCCATGCCCGCGGGCAACCCAAGACGGGCGGGTCATGGTGGAGAGGTCTGACAGAATGTGGTCCACTGGAGAGGGGAATGGCAAGCCACTTCAGTATTCTTGCCTTAAAAACCCCGTGAACAGTAGGAAAAGGCAAAATGATAGGATACTGAAAGAGGAACTCCCCAGGTCATTAGGTGCCCAATATGCTACTGGAGATCAGTGGAGAAATAACTCCAGAAAGAATGAAGGGATGGAGCCAAAGCAAAAACAATACCCAGTTGTGGATGTGACTGGTGATAGAAGCAAGATCCGATGCTGTAAAGAGCAATATTGCATAGGAACCTGGAATGTCAGGTCCATGAATCAAGGCAAATTGGAAGCGGTCAAACAAGAGATGGCAAGGGTGAACATTGACATTCTAGGAATCAGCGAACTAAAATGGACTGGAATGGGTGGATTTAACTCAGATGACCATTATATCTACTACTGTGGGCAGGAATCCCTCAGAAGAAATGGAGTAGCCATCATGGTCAACAGAAGAGTCCAAAATGCAGTACTTGGATGCAATCTCAAAAACGACAGAATGATCTCTGTTCATTTCCAAGGCAAACCATTCAATATCACAGTTCTCCAAGTCTATGCCAAAACCACTAACGCTGAAGAAGCTGAAGTTGAATGGTTTGATGAAGACCTACAAGACCTTTTAGAACTAACACCCCAAAACGATGTCCTTTTCATTATAGGGGACTGGAATGCAAAATTAGGAAGTCCAGAAACACCTGGAGTAAAAGGCAAATTTGGCCTTGGAATGCGGAATGAAGCAGGGCAAAGACTAATAGAGTTTTGCCAAGAGAACGCACTGGTCATAGCAAACACCCTCTTCCAACAACACAAGAGAAGACTCTACACATGGACATCACCAGATGGTCAACACCGAAATCAGATTGATTATATTCTTTGCAGCCAAAGATGGAGAAGCTCTATACAGTCAACAAAAACAAGACCAGGAGCTGACTGTGGCTCAGATCATGAACTCCTTATTACCAGATTCAGACTCAAATTGAAGAAAGCAGGGAAAACCGCTAGACCATTGAGGTATTACCTAAATCAAATCCCTTATGATTATACAGTGGAAGTAAGAAATAGATTTAAGGGCCTAGATCTGATAGATAGAGTGCCTGATGAACTATGGAATGAGGTTCGTGACATTATACAGGAGACAGGGATCAAGACCATCCCCATGGAAAAGAAATGCAAAAAAGCAAAATGGGGGTCTGGGGAGGCCTTACAAATAGCTGTGAAAAGAAGAGAAGTGAAAAGCCAAGGAGAAAAGGAAAGATACAAGCACCTGAATGCAGAGTTCCAAAGACTAGCAAGAAGAGATAAGAAAGCCTTCTTCAGCGATCAATGCAAAGAAACAGAGGAAAAGAACAGAATGGAAAAGACTAGAGATCTCGTCAAGAAAATCAGAGATACCAAGGGAACATTTCATGCAAAGATGGGCTCCATAAAGGACAGCAATGGTATGGGCCTAACAGAATCAGAAGATATTAAGAAGAGGTGGCAAGAATACACAGAAGAACTGTACAAAAAGGATCTTCAGAACCCGGATAAGCACGATGATGTGATCACTCATCTAGAGCCAGACATCCTGGAATGTGAAGTCAAGTGGGCCTTAGAAAGCATCACTATGAACAAAGCTAGTGGAGGTGATGGAATTCCGGTAGAGCTATTTCAAATCCTGAAAGATGATGCTGTGAAAGTGCTGCACTCAATATGCCAGCAAATTTGGAAAACTCAGCAGTGGCCACAGGACTGGAAAAGGTCAGTTTTCATTCCAATCACAAAGAAAGGCAAGGCCAAAGAATGCTCAAACTACTGCACAATTGCACTCATCTCACATGCTAGTAAAGTAATGCTCAGAATTCTCCAAGCCAGGCTTCAGCAACACGTGAACCGTGAACTTCCAGATGTTCAAGCTGGTTTTAGAAAAGGCAGAGGAACCAGAGATCAAATTGCCAACATCCACTGGATCATTGGAAAAGCAAGAGAGTACCAGAAAAACATCTATTTTGCTTTACTGACTATGCCAAAGCTTTTGACTGTATGGATCACAATAAACTGTGGAAAATTCTTGAAGAGATGGGAATACCAGACCACCTGACCTGCCTCTTGAGAAATCTGTATGCAGGTCAGGAAGCAACAGTTAGAACTGGACATGGAACAACAGACTGGTTCCAAATAGGAAAAGGAGTGTGTCAAGGCTGTTTATTGTCACCCTGCTTATTTAACTTCTATGCAGAGTACATCATGAGAAACGCTGGACTGGAAGAAACACAAGCTGGAATCAAGATTGCAGGGAGAAATCTCAATCACCTCAGATATGCAGATGACACCACCCTTTTGGCAGAAAGTGAAGAGGAGCTAAAAAGCCTGTTGATGAAAGTGAAAGAGGAGAGTGAAAAAGTTAAAGCTTAAAGCTCAACATTCAGAAAACAAAGATCATGGCATCTGGTCCCATCACTTCATGGGAAATAGAGGGGGAAACAGTGGAAACAGTGTCAGACTTTATTTTCTTGGGCTCCCAAATCACTGCAGATGGTGATTGTAGCCATGAAATTAAAAGACGCTTACTCCTTGGAAGAAAAGTTGTGACCAACCTAGGTAGCCTATTCAAAAGCAGAGACATTACTTTGCTGATTAAGGTCCGTCTAGTCAAGGCTATGGTTTTTCCAGTGGTCATGTATGGATGTGAGAGTTGGACTGTGAAGAAGGCTGAGCTCCGAAGAATTGATGCTTTTGAACTGTGGTGTTGGAGAAGACTCTTGAGAGTCCCTTGGACTGCAAGGAGATCCAACCAGTCCATTCTGAAGGAGATCAGCCCTGGGGTTTCTTTGGAAGGAATGATGCTAAAGCTGAAGCTCCAGTACTTTGCGCACCTCATGTGACAAGTTGACTCATTGGAAAAGACTCTGATGCTGGGAGGGATTGGGGGCAGGAGGAGAAGGGGACGACCCAGGATGAGATGGCTGGATGGCATCACGGACTTGATGGACGTGAGTCTGAGTGAACTCTGGGAGATGGTGATGGACAGGGAGGCCTGGCGTGCTGCGATTCATGGGGTCGCAAGGAGTCGGACACAACTGACTGAACTGAACTGAACTGAACTGAACTGAACTTCAACTAAGTCTTTCTTTTCAAAGAGGGAGGGGAGGAAAAGGGCAGAAGTGGTGCACGTCTCTGTGTGTTGGTGGCTCACTCGTGTCAAGGACTCTTGCTACCCCGTGGACTGTAGACCGCTAGGCTTCTCAGTCCATGGAATTTTCCAGACGAAAATACTGGAGTGGGTTACCAACTGTATGTCTATGCCCCCCATATAAATAAAGGTGTGTCAGCTGTGGAGGATGGCACCTAAGCCACTAATACCCATGTAGCCTTCCACAAAGGTCATGAACAGCCACGGGCCAGCAGAGAACCGTGAAAGAATGAGTGATCAAAGAATTAGCAATCTTGAAGGAAGTTAGAGCTCATTTAATCCAACCACTCACTTTAAACATAAAAAACCCGAAAACCTAATTCCTGGAGAAAGAGAAGTGGCTCAGTCAAGGTCACTCAGGTAGTAGTGTTACTGAATCTAGAACCGAACTTCCCAACAGCCATGTTTATCCACGTTCAGAGAACAGGGAAAGAATGGAGACCGCAGGCTGCGCCAGAGGCGAATGTGACGCCCCTTACCATTTTCCCGAGGGTTTGTCCTGAATTTGAGGCCAGTAGCTTTTTCTGTATTTGAAACATTCACTATAGTGTTTTTAATAATAATAATAACCTCGTAGTTTAAAAAAATAAATTTATGTGATTATTCATTGGCTGCGCTGGGGACTCGTTGCTGCGCGCAAGCTTTCTCCAGTTGCAGCGAGCGGGCTTCTCCGCGCGTCGGTGTCTCTCCATGCGGAGCACGGGCTCTGGGCAGCCGGGTCAGCAGTCACGACTGGGGCTTCCAGCGCCGGCTCAGGATCACAGCGCGCGGGCTGAGCTGCTCTGCGGCGTGTTGGGTGTCCCCAGACCAGGGACCGAGTCTGTGGCCCCTGAATCAGGGGCAGACTCTCACTACTAGACAGCAGGGAAGCCCAGAGAGTATTCTGTAGATATTTCACTGTCAGAGTATTTATGAAAATGACAGCTTCATAATTATTTTCTCCGTGAAGCCTCTGCTCAAAGACACTTTCACCTCTTGTATAGATAGCAATAATCATTTTCGTTATGTGAAGGATTTAAACAAGCAGAAACAAATAAATCAGCTACCCACAAAATTGCTGTGTAAAAAAAATGTATGTGTGAACCATCTAGACAAGTTTTAAATTGTCATGCAATTCTGCAAGGGTTGCAAGAGAGGGTGAGAAGCAGAAGAATGCAAACGATCACCCCTCATTTGAAGGGCACAGGTGAGAAGCAGAAGAATGCAAACGATCACCCCTCATTTGAAGGGCACAGGTGAGAAGCAGAAGAATGCAAACGATCACCCCTCATTTGAAGGGCACACTGCGCGAGACTCAGTCTTCCGCATTCTCACAGTTAATGCCAAGGTGCAGAGCAAGCTGGGAAGAGGCTCCGGCTCTCTGTGCAGCAGCAAAGCTGTGGGTTAGATTTGCTTGATTTTGTTTTGACTTCATTAGTTCTTTTGCTTTTAAAGAAAATAGAGGTGAAAATAGTGGAACTGGGGAATTGTTGCAAATGAAGGGATTACAGCTTTCTCATGCTCCTGGCATGAGAGTGGGGCGGGAGGGGGCGGGAGGGAGAGAGGCCGGCTAGGACATGTCTGTGGGTCCAGGGGCACGTGCGATGGAAAAGCAAGGAGAGAACACCTTGGAACTAAGGAAGGTTGCACTTCAGCAGAGAAAAGTGCATTCTTCTAGGACCACTGGATTTATGAATGTGTATCTTTGGAGAAGTGGGTCCTCCAGACAGTGAATTCCACAATATCCATACATGGGACTTCCCTGGCAGTCCAGTGGGTAAGACTCAACACTTCCAATGCAGGGGTGTGGGTTCGATCCCTGGTTGGGTAACTAGCATCCTTCATGCCACACAGCATGGCCAAAAATTAAAAATAAATAAAACAGCAATAAGAATAATAAAATAATCTTTTAAAAAAGAAATAGTTAAATACTCATACATGGATACAGGAGCCTTCTAGGCGTGATGTGGGGTGGGATACAAAGAGAAGCTGGATGTCGTCCAAACCATTTACAGTCTAGTGAGGGGGACAGAACCAAAATAATGATAATGCATGGCAGAACAGGTGTGCCATTAAAGAAGCGCAGATTATCCAAGGAAGGCTGCTAGAGTGAAAGGATCAGGAAATACTTCTGGAAGACAAGGGCATTTGAGATGGGGCTGAGGGAGCAAGAGGATTTTGGCAGGTGGCGGAAGGGCATTCCAGTCTGGGGATGGGGGGACCATGACCAGGGACACAGAGGCGTGGGAGCTGAGGATGTGAGCACACCAAAACAGCCCAGTCCACTGGGAAGTCTTCCTAGAACTGCATTCATTTTTAAATAGTGCTATTGAGTTATATGAACTGTGCCTAATTTTAAGTGTGTAAGACTGAGGCATACGTATACCCTCTCCCCAAGAGCCCTTCCGCCTTCCTGTCTCTTATGACAGCCTAGTCTGCGTTACTGAGCGTTTTGATCAATGGACTCGGCAGTATTTGTCCCTTTTTGTCCGGCTCCCTCCACAGAGCACAGCTGCTCTGAGGCCCGCACGTGTTACAGCACGTGTCAGGACTGCACCCCTTTATCGCCAGGCAGCAGCCGCTGTGCGGACACACTGCTGTTCATCTACCCTCTGACAGATGCCTGAGTCGTTTGTAGTTTCGGGTTATTGCAAATAATACTGCTATGAACAACTGCACCTTTTTTTTATGGACACATGCTTTCATTTCTTTTGGGGAAACAGCTAGGAGTGTATTGCTGATTCATATGATAAATGTGTGCTCAACATTTTAAGGAATCGACAGACTGCATGCCAAAATGGTTCTAACGATTTTTCATTTCTGATCAGCATTGTATGGAGGTTACGATTCTTTCAAACCCTTGTCAACACTTGATATGATCAGTCTTTCCAATTTTAGCCAGATTAATGTGTGTAGTGTTATCTCACTGTGGTTTTAATTTGCATGTCTGTAATGACTAATGATGTAGAACATCTTTTTATGTGGTTTTTCCTATCCATCCATCTTCTCTGGTGAAGTGTCTATAAATTTTTGCTCTTAAAAATTGCATTATTCCTTTTTTATTATTAAATTTAGAGAGGTTTTAATAGATTATTCTGGATACAAGTCCTTTATCAGATATGGAGTCTGCAAATATTTCCTTGTGTTTTCATTCTCTGAAGGATAGGCTTTTAATTTTAATGGAATTCAGTTTATCATTTTTTTCTTTATGGATTGTGTTCTTGGTAGCCATATACAGAAACCTCTGCCTAACCCAAGTTCACAAAAGTTTCCTCTTATGTTTTTAAGTTTTACATTTAAGTTGATACATTTGAACTAATTTTTATATACAGCGTAAGATATGAATTCAAGGACGTTTTTTTTCCACGTTTCTTTTTCACTAAAAAGACTATCCTTTCACCTACTTCTTTGCATGCCTGGTAATTTTTTAGTAGATGCCAGACATTGGAGAAGGAAATGGCAACCCACTCCAGTGTTCTTGCTTGGAGAATCCCAGGGACGGGGGAGCCTGCCCATTCAATGCCTTTGAACTGATCTGAATGGAGTACAGTCTGATCTGTAATGGGCTGCCATCTCTGGGGTCGCACAGAGTCGGACTCGGCTTAAGTGACTTAGCAGCAGCACCAGCAGCAGCAGCAGACATCATGAAGTTTACCTTGTTGAGTTCCATGCATTTTTATATTGCTAAAAATATTCTTCAACATTTTTTCTGGGACACAGTTGTTTGGAAACCGTTTGATCTTTTCAGGTGTGTGTTTAAGGACTGGGGGCCGTTCCGTCCAGCGTGAGCTCTGTCCTTCTGCTAATGGGAGGCCTCCTGTGCCGTCCACCCAAGGTCCTTCAGTCGGGACACTTTCCAGGCCCTCTGGTAGAATAAGTATAATTCCTGGCCTCGTGTGAGTGCTCAGCAGCGTGACTGCTAATCCTCTGGGGTAGTTTCCTATTTGGGCTTTTGTCGTTTCCTCACACACATGTGCTGATCCCTAGTCAGCTTAGGACTCTTCGGATCTCCAGAATTCTTTCTGCACTTCTCTTTCTTCCTGCTCTCTGTCCTGTGGATACTACACTGTTTTGGTTTCCCTGGACTCTCAGCTCTGTGTTCCCAACTCAGGGAAACTTTCAGGCTCCACTGAGATTCCTTCTCCCTGTTCTGTCTTCTTTCCCGCCACGGCTGAAAACTCTCTCAAAACAGAGAGTGTGGACAGCCTTAGGGAGTGCCTGTGTTTTCTGGCTCTCAGGAATCACTGCCTGACACCCAAGGCCCTCAGCCGTATTTTTCCTGCTCTTTGAGTAAATCAGCTGGGAGCCTAAATCCAGCTCCTGTAACTGTCACGGTCAGAATGAAAACCTTGTGCCTTGCCTTTCAAGGCAAGTCTCTAAGATACACTGTTTCCAGCATGGTAGTGTTTATTCTGAAGGCATTATAGCGTTTGCTGTCTTTGATGTATGTAAGTGACAGATTAGACTGTACTCCATTCAGATCAGTTCAAAGGCATTTAATGGGCAGTTTCTGTGTGCTTGGCATTGAATTTATAAAGATGTAAAAGTGATAGTCACTCACTCGTTCGACTCTTTGCAACTCATAGACTGTAGCCCGCCAGGCTCCTCTGTCCGTGGAATTCTCCAGGCAAGAATAGTGGGGCGAGTTGCCATTTCCTTCTCCAGGGGATTTTCCTGAACCAAACCCGAAGAGCCTCTGTCTTCCTATTATCAGTTTACAGATACAGCAAATACCTTTGGAAGAAACCAATTACAGGATTTGCGTCTAACCCATGCTTTTAATTTCCCTCCTTTTTTTCTTGTGCCTGCCAAACGCCATCTAGCTCTGCATCAAGGATAGTTTATCTCTGAAATAAGAGACCCAAGTCACAGGGTTTTACTGACTGTAGGCAGCCCTTAGGCTTAGACTTAGGGCAGGAGGGGAAACTCTGGAGGGACAGTTTCGTGCTGATGGCCTGTCGACGTCCCCGTTTCATGCTGTTCCTCTGTTGCCATAACCAAGACAGAAAGCTGGCTCTGCCTCAGACAGGTGAAAACAGAGCCTCAAACGGTCCCACTTTAGACCCGAGGGAACAAAGCTGGCTGGACCAAGGGTCTGCGGTTGACGACACTGAGGCATGAGCTTACATCTTCGTGATGCTTCCATTCTGAGATGAGCGTAAAAGGTGTTTGAAATAATGTGTTGACCTTTCATGAGCTGGAGCAGCTGACATTTGCCTAAATCTGAGCCAGCCTGGGTGCTATTCTAAATGAGAAGTCAGTTTTCCCAAGTGCGCTGAAGGAACTTTTTCTGATCATTTGTTAAAGCTTTGTTTCCAAGGCACTGAGCGAATTTAATTAATTTCGCCACTATCTTCCCCTCCTTAATAAATTCCTCACACGTGTGGATTCACTAGGAAATTGAATGTCATCTTTAGAAGACAAAACAACAGCAAAAAAGGACAGTCAGCTAAAGGATGAGAGATTAGTTTGGTGAAAGCCCAGTGACAGAGTCAAATGAAAAAGCCTCTCAAACTAGAATGAGATGGATCTATTAACATGCAGATTCTGGTGTAACAGGTGTGGGGAGGGGGCTAAGATTCAGCCTTTCACAGACCCCCAGGGGTACGCTGTTGCTGGCATCTCTCCACTGTACTGAGACATCAAGACAGCACCCTAAGACACTGTTCAGGGCTCATCTCCCCACTAAGGCACTGTCCTATCCTGGGAGCCCTTCTCAGCTGGACTTCAGTTTAGCATCGATACCAATTTTTCTCTAAAGTTCCTTCTAGCTCTTAAAAATGTATCTTGTTCAGGACTTTCGTGGTATTCAAGTGGCTAAGATTCTGAGCTCCAAATGCAGGGGGGCCTGGGGTTTGATGCCTGATCGGGGAACTAGATCCCACACACTGCAAGAAGAGTCTGCATGCCATGACTGGGATATCTCACATGCCTCAGTGAAGATCGAAAATCCCGTGTGCCACAACTAAGCCTCGGTGCAGCCAAATAAAATAAAAATAAATATTTTTTAAAATGAAAAATAAATTTTAAATAAACGGTTCGTGTTCTTGAGAGTGTAGGTTTAGCTTCGCTGTTTTGGCGAGTCTGCCCATACTATTGGCAGACACGTGCTGAGCACCCACTATGGGCCGGGCACTGAATAAGACAGCGACCAGCTAAGTACGCACGAGGTCGACCTCTGGAGCCAAGAAATCAATTCAGAGAGAGACCTGGGCAATGATAGCAAGATGTCACACATGCTACAAAGCTGCTTAAGCCAGCAGTCGTTAGGAGCACACAGAGGGCTGAGAGTCAAACTGTATTTGGATACCAGGCAGGACGGGAGCACCATCCTATCGTGGGTCTCAGACGTGATGTGCGTCTAAGTCATGTGGGGGGCTTGTTAAACAGAGGCTGCTGGATCCCACCCTCGGACTTCCAAGAATCTGCATGTCTCTGCGTGATGCTGATGGTGCTGATCTGGGACCATACCTTGATCTGTTCTGTTATGAATCATGCCGTGTGCTAGATTTTAGGACACAGAAATGAACAGAGCATGGGGTTTGCTCTGGAATGGATGCCTAGAGGAGTCATAGCTCAACGGCAGACATAGGCTTTCCCCCTTTGCCCCACGCAGAATGGTTAGGGCATCTTTGGAAGCGGGCTGGAGAGAGAGAGAGAGAGTGTGAGGTAATGGCTCTGTGCCATCTGAACAGTCAAAGGGAGGGGCTCGAACCCAGGTCTGTCCCTTACCGCCTTGGCCATCTTTTATCGGAGCACAGCAGCTTCACGCGGCTGCGCTGGTTTCTGCTGTGTGCACGTGGGCCTCTGCTCTCTCCTGAGCCTCCCTCCCACCACCGCCAAGCCCACCAAGCTGGGCTCCCTGCGCGATTCAGCAGCTTCCCCCCGACGAGCTACGTGACACACAGTCGTGCGTCTAGGTCAGCGCTAACCGCCAGTCCATCCCACCTCCCTCCCCTTCTGTGTCTGTGTCTCTATCCCTGCCCTGCAAACGGGTTCCTCTGCACCCTTTTCCTAGATTCCATAGACAGGCGTTAACATATGACGCTTGCTTTTCTCGGCCTTAGTCTTAATACAGTGAGTGCTGTAACATGAAGGCTGTAGCTATGATTCTTCTGTCTGGAGAAAGGGAGATAGAAAAGACTTCCCAGAGTAGGTGGGACCTCCTCTGGTGCGATGATTAAAGAATGACCAGGAGTTTATGAGGCAGGTCCGTTAGGGGTCAGTGGGTAAGGAGGTGAATGAATGCTTCTGGGTGGAAGACATCACCAAGGTGTCAAGGAACACACTCTATTCCTGAGTACTTCCTGCTAAGTCTGCAGGTGCTCTAGCTTTGTGAATAGAGTCAAATTTCTAATCCTTTGGGGGGAAGCCTGGCTGTTTCGGGAGCTCCTCTGTGCTACTGCTTGATGAATCAAGCAAAAGGCAGGTCTCAATGAAAAGTTCACGGTGAGCCTAGACTAGAAAGCTCTCAGCTGCAGATCCGCCTCCCAGCAGCTCTGCCACAGCTGGAGCTCATCCACATAGGTCCTCCCACGTTCAGCAGCCCTGTGCTGTGGCACCGGCGTTGCTACTGTCCTACAGGGAGGCGCTTTAGCTCTTGTTGCCATTTAGTCGCTGAGTCATGACAGACAGGGAGACTGAGGCCCAAAGGGACTGGATGAAACACGTGAGGTCATTAACTAGCGAATCCCGGCACAGCCAGTATTTGCGCTCCCGTCTACTGGGTCAAGTTTTATATTTTGGAATTTTTGCTTTTGCTTGGTTATTTCAAAAGGGGATTTTCCATAGTTACCCGATGATTAGACATACCAAGAAAATGTGTTAAAACTGCAGGTTCCCAGGTTCTTTATCTGGAAATTCCAGTTCTGGGGTTCTGGGGTGCAGTCAGGAATCCATGTTTAATCACTGACTCTCTCCTCCCCTCATGAGTGGCCCTGAACGCTGGATGCTGGTAACACCACTTCCCTTTTTGTCCCTTGAGCCTAAGAGAGCTTGCTCCCCTCTGGGAGGCCTCATCGCGCCTGCTGGCATCTCAGTTCTTCCTTCACCAGTATACCCCGTTCCTGCCTTTAATCCCCTATTTACAATGCCCAGAGGAGTCTGGGTTCCTAGCTGGACCTTGCATGACACCCGCTCGCAAGCTGGATTTTGATTTCCTGTGTGGAAGCCATCCTGCTTGCTTGGACTGTGTAGGGCAGTGGAGCGGCACACCCTGGAGCGGAGCGAACTCCATCCGACTCCAAGTGCCGGGAGCCGGGGTGCCCTGAGCTCCAGGGCCTCCTGGAGGGAGGGATGCTGCTTCCCCAGGCCAGTCCCCGGGCAGTCCGCTGCCCCGCCAGGCCCTCTGGGCTCAAGCTTATGGCTCTTCGGGGATGAGGGATTCTAAGTGCAGGACTAGGGTGTGCAATTAGAACAGTGACCACATGGAAACAGCGAGGCTGCTCACAGTATTAAAGCTGTTTCAGGGCCTTCCTTGGTCGTCTGGTGGCTGAGACTCCGTGATCCCAACACAGGGTGCCTGCATTGGAGGCCTGGTCAGGAAACCAGATCCCACATGCCGTGTGTGTGTGTGTGTGTGTGTGTGTGTGTGGTGTGTCTGTGTGTGCACGCACATGTGTACGTGTGTGTGTGCGTGTGTGTGTGTGGTGTGTGTCTGTGTGTGTTTGCGTGTGTGTCTCTGTGTGGTGCGTCTGTGTGCGCATGTGTGTGTGGTGTGTGTGTGTCAGTGTCTGTGTGTCTGTGTGTGTGGTATGTGTCTGTGTGTGTGTGCATGTGCGTGTGGGGTGGGTGTCTGTGTGTGCATGTGTGTGTGGTGTGTGTATGTGTCTTTGTGTGTGCGCACGTGTGTGTGTGTGGTGTGTGTATGTGTCTGTGTGTGTGTGCATGTGTGTGTGGGATGTGTCTGTGTGCACATGTGTGTGTGGTGTGTGTGTGTCTGTGTGTCTCTGTGTCTGTGTGTGTCTCTGTGTGTGGGGTGTGTGTCTGTGTGTGCGCGCGTGTGCGTTGTGTGTGGTGTGTGTCTCTGTGTGTGGTGTGTGTCTCTGTGTGTGGTGTGTGTCTCTGTGTGTGGTGTGTGTGTGTGCGCACGTGTGTGTGTGTGTGGTGTGTGTCTGTGTGTGTTTGTGTGTGTGGTGTGTCTGTGTGCGCATGTGTGTGTGGTGTGTGTGTGTCAGTGTCTCTGTGTGTGTGTGTGTATGGTATGTGTGTCTGTGTGTGTGTGCATGTGCGTGTGGGGTCTGTGTGTGTCTGTGTGTGTCTGTGTGTCTGTGTCTCTGTGTCCGTGTTTCTGTGTGTGTGTGTGTAAAAGCTATTTGACTCTTAGAGAAGGCAGCAGAGGTTCCTTGAATAAAATGGGTGTGCCCCCCCCCGTCATAGTTTGAGGGTATTTTTCCTCTCATAAGTGGTGCCTCGGGGCTTGTGCAATCTAATACACTGACTGAGGCAATCACTGTAAAGAATTTTTCCATCTGGGGACCAGGAGTACCTTGAGGAACTTCCAAGGCACCACAGAGGTCAGAGTGGAGGAAATTCTAAAAACATGTTTGGCCCACCAGTGGTCACCTGCAGGCTATCGGAACACTGGATAAGGAAGGTTTGAGAAACGCTCTCCCAGCTCGTGAGTCTTTCTGGTTTTCTTTTCCCCTCCTCCATTCATCCACAAATGAGAGCAGTCCCCCAGAGCAACAGCTATCATTGCAATACTTAGATCCAGCGACTATTCATTCACGACCTGCCCTGAGCCGGTCTCTGATGAGCAAAAGCAAACGTGACCGCTGCATTCAGGTCGCTGGTGGGAGTCAGATGCGAGTCAGATAAAGACGCAAACAAATGCAAAACCACCGCGTGGCAAGAGCCACGGAAGGGCGGTACGTGGGACTCAGACTGGGGAAGCCTTGAGTGTCTCTGGGCCCCAACAAAGGGGTGAAGAGGTGTGGACATCTTCAACGAGGTACGTTTCTCTCTTACATTCTTTTTTTTCTCTAGAGCACAGAGGCTCAGTAATTGCGGCTCACAGGCTTAGCTGCCTGACGCATGTGGGATCTTAGTTCCCCGACCAGGGATTGAACCTGGGTCCTCTGCGTTGGCTGCTGGATTCTTAACCACTGGGCCACCAGGAAAATCCTTCTCTCACATTCTTATAGCTTCATACATTCTGAGCCGCTTTAACATACGTTATCTCACTTTCTTTTCCACATCAGTTCTTCAATGACAGGATAAAAAAGAAGCCTGAGGATCACTGTAGAAGAATCTGATATGGATGAAAGCCTGAGAGAACGGGTAAGGTACATTAGAGAGGAAGGGGCTTCAAGTTTGTTCTTCAAAATCTGGTGGTCTCTAGAGAGTGTCATACTGAGTGCAGTAAGTCAGACAGAGAAGGAGAAATATCGCATGACATCCCTTACGTGTGGAATCTAAAAAGGAATGATACAGATGAACTTACAAAATAGAAAAAGACTCGCAGACTTGGAAAATGAACCTAAGGCTGCTGGGGGGAAGGGACAGTCAGCCCGGGAAGGTCCTGTTCCCACTGCTGTACTCAAAAGGGACAACCAGCAGGACCTGCTGTAAGCACAGTGAGCTCTGCTCAGTGTCACGTGGCAGCCTGGACGGGAGGGGCTGGGGGAGAGGGGTGCATGGATGTGCATGGCTGAGGCCCTCAGCTGTTCGCCTGAAACTACCAGAAAATTGTTAATTAGTTATGCTCCAATACAAAGCAACAAGTTTAAAGTTTGAAAAAAAATTAACAGACCAAAAAACATTAAAACAAACATTGGTGGTCATGGGAATTCCCTGGTGGCCCAGTGGTTAGGCCTCAGTGCTTCCACGGTGGTAGCCCAGGCTCAATCTTGGTTGGGAACTACGACCCCACAAGCCTCAAGTCACGACTGAAAAGAGAAGTTGTTGGTCTTGTCTTCAAGTGCAAGCGTGCAATTATAATCTAAAAAGGCAGAAGTGCCACAAACACACACACATCCCGACATCTGAACTGTGGCAGAATTTGGTTATGCTGCAGTCACACCTAGTTTTGCTGAGCCAGGCAGAGACAGTGCTTCCTCTTGAACAAAGGTGACCTCTAGGCCCAGAGGGAAAGTGCGCTGGCCACCAGCAATAGCAGTTCCCAAAAGCAACAGCTCTAGTCGCTTTAACGAAAGGGGCTTTTCACATGTTCTAAGTGTGAAAAGGCCCCACAGTCCTGCCTCTGGCACCTAAGTCATGCTCATTCACTTGGATGCCTTTGACTAAAAATAGGGAAAACAAAAAAGCAATATTTTTAGGCTCTAAATTGAAAACTATATAAAGTGGGAAAGAGAAAATTCCATTTACTTTTTTCCCTTTTTTTCACTGAAGGTATTTTTAGTTGAAAAAAGAATATTTACTGGTTTGTTCAGTCACTCAGTTGTGTCCGACTCTGTGACCCCATGGACTGCAGCACGCCAGGCTTCCCTGTCCTTCACCATCTCACGGAGCTTGCTCAAACTCATGTCTGTAGACTCAGTGATGCCAACCAGCCACCTCATGCTCTGTCGTCCCCTTCTCCTCCCGCCCTCAATCTTTCCCAGCATCGGGGTCTTTTCAAATGAGTCAGCTCTTCACATGAGGTGGCCAAAGTATAGGAGTTTCAGCTTCAGTATCAGTCCTTCCAATGAATATTCAGGACTGATCTCCTTTAGAATGGACTGGCTGGATCTCCTTACAGTCCAAGGGACTCTCAAGAGTTTTCTCCAACACCACAGTTTCAAAAGCATCAATTCTTTGGTGCTCAGCTTTCTTTATAGTTCAACTCTCACATCCATACATGACCACAGGAAAAACCATAGCCTTGACTAGACGGATCTTTGTCGCAAAGTAATGTCTCTGCTTTTTAATACACTGTCTAGATTTGCCCCACCTTTTCTTCCAAGGAGCAAGCGTCTCAGTTTTGCGGCTGCAGTCACCATCTGCAGTGATTCGGGAGTCCAAGAAAATAAAGTCTGCCACTGTTTCCAATGTTTCCCATCTATTCGTCATGAAGTGATGGGAGCGGATGTCTCCCAGCAAACGGGCTTCCCTGGTGGCCCAGAAGGTAAAGAACCTTCCTGCCATGCGGGACACCTGAGTTTCATCCCTGGGTGCGGAAGGTGCCCTGGAGGAGGGCATGGCAACCACTCTCGTGTTCTTGCTGAAGAATCCCCATGGACAGAGGAGCCTGGAGGGCTCTAGTCCATGGGGTAGCAAAGAGTCAGACAGAACTGAGCGACCAACACTTTCACCCAGTATCAATCAGCTTGACCGAATGGTTAGTGTAATTATATGATGATCGCACCAGTAATGATGAGAGAGGTCTAAGGCAGTATTAAGTCATCCTGAGATTTCAGTTATCCAGCGTAACCGGACGTCACGAAAACAACATGATCTACATTCAACAAGGGTCTGAGGTGGGCAGGGCGGGGATCTGCTCAGGAAGCCTCCATTTTGTAGCTGCGCCTCCAAGAACACGTGTGCCCATCATTTCTGCTCATATTTCGTTAGCCAGAATTAGTCACAAAACTATAAGAAGCCCTGGAAATTCAGAGGAACAAATGGCCTCTTCGGTGAGCACTAGTCTCTCTGCCACTATAACCTATTTCCAGAACTCTACAAAACTGATCCCAAAGAACTTCCCTGGTGAAACAGTGGCTAAGACTCCGTGCTCCCAAAGGGGGCCTGGGTTCGATCCCTGGTCAGGGAACTGGATCCCACCTGCCTCAACTAAAAGTCTGCATTCTACGGCTGAGGATCCCACACAGCACAGTGAGACAGCAGATCCCGCCTCGTGGGCTGAGACTAGATCCAGGGCAGCCAAACAAGTGAGTGTGTAAGCACTAAAAATAAAAGAAGACGGAGCTGAGCCAGAGCGAGGGACTACCGCTGCAATAATTCCACGAGCCATATAACGGCTCAGAACTTCCTTTAAGCTCTCTCCCCCGCGCCCCCCCCTCTCTTTTTCTGAGCCTTCTACAGAAGAGAGCAGGATAAGCTCTGTCTGAGCTCCTGCCACGTACCCAACACTTCAGGGGTTGGAGACTGCGACCTGGCTCATTCAGACTCACTCACTCTCTTTATAGAGTAGACTGCTTAAAAAACGCATCCATCTTCCCAGAGTCCCTTGCAGCTAGGGTTCCAGAGACATAAGGTTATCTCAGATACAGTGTTTATCTATTCCCATGAGATTTGGAAGAGGAAGGACATACTTCTGATGTTCTAACTGCCATTGCTGGCAAGCCAGGCTGGCAACAAAAAAGGAAGAGGCAAAGGCAACTGGCTTGCAGCTGCAGTGTCTAATCGCCAGTTTTCTGTGTGTCAGAGGCAGGTGCAAAGTTCCACACCCTGAGCTCAATTTCCTGATTCCTGATCACTGCTCTGGCACTACATAACTTCAACAGTTTCAGGGGCAACCTTCTGGTCCCCCACTTTCCTGATCATACCAGTTCTACAGAGTTCCGAGGGTCAGTGAGGGAGACCCAATCTGATGTCTTCCCATTTTTTTTGTAAACAATGAATTCCTTATATTAAATCCTTCTCTGTTTAAGTTACCTTGACTGAAGGAAATGGCAACCCACTCCAGTCTTCTTGCCTGGAGAATCCCATGGACAGAGGAGCCTGGAGGGCTACTGTCCATGGGGTCACAAGAGACAGACATGACTGAAGGGACTCAGCACACAGCGCACAGACTGGCTTTCTTTCTTCACTGCGATGTGACTGACAACATTTGCTGAATACTGTTATGTGCACAGGCTCCTCCAACAACTTTCTAAGAACTCTTCACTGCTGAAATGAGCAAACACGTACTTTCAGGAAATTTAGGGTTTAGCTAAAATAACTCCAGGCATAAATTTGTTTGAAGTCTCACATTTGAGCTTTGCAATTCAAGTGAATGAACTCTATAATAAATTCTACTCTTCTAAAATTAAGAGCACGATTCATGTTCCTAGAAGGCACACACTTTTATTCAGTTGTCTTACGTTTCCCCTGCTAAAACCTACTTTATCTAAGAGGTTATGCCTATCTCATTTTGAGAGGCATTTAATCTGTGTAATGGTTCTGAAAAGTAGGTCTCATTATGCCCATTTTACAGGTGGATAACTGGGGCTTAGAGAGGTAACATGAGGTGTCCAAGATTTAAGAGCCAGAGTGTAAACTCAGTGGTTCTGTTGTCAAAGGCACAAGCTCTTTCCACTGAAACACAGAGACTTCTAGGAAGCAGCAACTCATTAGTTCTTAGCTGCTCTGAACACTGGTTTGTAAAGGAAGTTTGGTTAGTTCATTTGGCTCCACACTGGTATAAACTAGTTAGTTCTTCCCTCCTCCACAGACACCAAAAGCTCTAAGTATCTGCCTCAAAATGTGCATTTTCCATCTTATAAAGAATTCAAAAAGAAAAGATGGATGGAACATAAGAAAAACACCTGCAGATCCAGAAAAAAAATGACTAAAATACACATTCTCCACTGCTGGTCACCGTGAGCAGCACTATTATAATTCTGTGCACAGACACGATGATAGATTTGTGAAGCATGGAAACCTGATGCAACCTGAAGCCAACAGGGTCCTGAGATTACTGCGGCAGCCACAGTAACATTTCGGTTTGAATTCCTACTCTGGCACACGCATGTGTTTTATTTATCACTGTCCTTCTCTACATATCTGACAGTGAGCTAGAGGATTCTTCCATCAAGACTTATTGGAAAATGTTTATAAAAATGCAAGTGGCCTTGGTAGGAGTCTCCCCTTCTTAGTGATTCAAGTCCTGACTCCTTCCTGGAGAAATTAATCTAAAGATACTATTTGCAATTTGACCTACTTCTTCAAACTGTCAGCTACTATAGATGTGGTATCGGACAGGAGCATATAAAATCAGGATAGGGTTTTCATCTACCAAACAGCTATTTTACACTTTCCAATATAATAAATATTTCACCCAGGGCTTTCCCAGCACTTAATAAAACTACATAAAAAATTCTTAACATATCTTCCTGACACTGAAAGAATCTCTTGATAATCTTTTTAGGGGTGGTTATCACTGGATAAGAAAAATGGAAATTAGAAGAGATTAAGTAACCACTATGCGCCAGGCAATTAGGCACACAAATGGCAACCTGCTCCAGTATTCTTGCCTGGAGAATTCCACGGACAGAGGAGCCTAGTGGGCTACAGTTCACAGGGTCACAAGGAGTCGGACACGACTGAGCAACTAACACTTGAACTTTAAAGTTGCTTCATTCCTAAAACAGCACAAACATAGAGACACTGTCACCCTCATTTTATATGTCGAAAAAAAAATTAAAGAAGCTAAGTAAATTGACCAAAATCACACAGAGAGGAAGAAGAAATGCTAGCAATGAAACTCAGGTTGGCTTGGCCAAAGTCAATCGTCTTTTCAAGACAACACAATGCATCCAGTAAAATATATATATATTACCAGAGAGCTTGAGAAAAACAGCTCCAAGAATTCTAACTTCTGGGCCTAGTGTTTCGTTTCCAGGTAACATGAAGGAATATTTTCCACTTGCCTGAATATTTAATAACACAGGAAACGAAAACAAATTGCATTACTTGGCCTTCACTGTGCGTTTCATAACAGACGCAGAGGAGAGGGTTTTATTCTAGGGGAAAAAAGCATGCTGAATTCCAAGTCAAAGTGTGTCCATAAAGGGTAAATGACAAGGCCCGTTCGATGAGAGCAAATGAACATTACAAAGATTCCCACTGACCAACGGCTGCTGCTCAAATGCACCGCCCGCGCCCTGCTCTGTCTGCCGCCTTTTCAGGGGTGATTTCACCCTCAAGAGCAGCCTGGCAGAGGGACAGCAGGGCTCACCTGCCCCTCCAGCCCCAGCTCTGTCAAGCGGAAGAGGCCCTGCACTCTCTGAGGAGGGGGCCTGCAGACCCCTGCACTCTCTGAGGAGACGACAGTCATCATCAAGGCCACTTCTCAAGTTCGCTGCCCTGCCTGCTCCCTGTGTCTCTGGACGCAGCTGCCTCCCTTCTGGCAGCTTCCAGCCTGAATAAAATCAACTGTCTTTTTCTCTAAACCTCTCAATTGTCATCTCTTTATCCAGGTCACATCACCATGGTGAAAAGAAATCTTAACCAAACCTCTGAGTTGTGTTAGTCACCCAGCCGTGTCCGACTCTTGGCAACCCCATGGACTGCAGCCCGCCAGGCTCCTCTGTCCTTAGAATTCTCCAGGCAAGAAGACCAGAGCGGGCAGCCATTCCCTTCTCCAGGTCTCCTGACCTGCAGGCGGAGTCTGCTGTCTGAGCCGCCAGGGAAGCTCCTTAGACAGGGCATAGCTCCACTGATGAGGAGGAATCGACGGATATCAGTTAGGGCCTGTCCAAGATGATTCTATCCAACAAGGTCAGGGAATGAACTGCTGACGTCAAGCACACTGTTCTCATGACTAGCTATCACTTGTCAGTACACATCAGACCGATGTTCACAAGGCAGAGTGTAAACACACTTCTGTGATTTTTGTTTCTATACTTGCCTCCAGATTCATTCTCTCTCTTCTTTGCTCTGCTCTGTGTTTCAAGAGGTCAAACTCTAACTATTGCTCAGGCTCCCTAGCCTTGGCCCCTAGTCTGGCGCAGCTGATCAGAAGCATCGTCTGATGATTCAAGGACAGAAGAGGAGAAAGGCTGAGGATGCTGCCCTACCCACCCCTCCCTGGACCACCGCGTTTCTCCAGGACGCTGGTCCTCAGCAGTTCCCTCTGCTCCTCAGTCCCGGAGATGGGACAGCTTCCCACTGTTCCTAAGCCCTGGGTCCTTTTTCATCCATCGTGGGCTCCTTGAGCCCAGTCCACTCTTTGAGAAATGGTCCCTTCTTGTACTCTCATACTTGGACTCTCCAATGAGGGAGTATCTCCAAAGACCTACACTTGTTCTTTGCCTCTGCCTACCCGCAACCCTGCACCAAAACACACCCATCCGCAGTGCCATGCACCGATGGCCGGGGCAGGAACTGGGGAAACAGCATGTGGTGCTGCGTCCATGTCCTGGTGAGCTCTGGATGCCTTCTTCCACCTCATGCCTCCGGGCCCGCTTGACTGTGACCTCCTGCAGAGTCTCTCTCTCAAAATCTCTCAGCTTCATTCAGCTTCCCTTCAGTGCCTCTGTCCTGCTCTATAGCCACCCGGATTGCTTCTTGTCTCCGTTTCTGCAAGAACCCCTCGCGGCTCCCTGGCCTCCAGTCCTGGCCCCGCTTCCATCCACACTTCACTGTGAGGCCTGAGAGGTCTTTGTTATGTTGTTCCATGGCTCCAGACCCTCCAGGATAAAGCCCAACCATACACTGGCTCACCCCGATTGTGCTAGCCTTTCCAGACTCCTGACACGGTTTTCCCATCAACAGCTCCAGAAAGGACTGGCTCCTCCCAGCTCTGCAACAGAGCTGACTCTTCTCTTGCCTTGGTGCCTAGACTCGCACTATTTCCTTTGCCAAGAATCCCTTCTCTGCCTCTCCACCCCTAACCATTGGCCTAACTAACTTCTGATTTATGAGTTAGGTCTCCGCACAGACATCACCCTCTCTGACAATCATTCCCCGTTGTCCCCACCTGCCTCCCTCCGAAACCTGGACCCTGGATTAGGCAGCTGTCCTGAGAGGCAGCTTCCACAGCCCTCTTCATCTCCCCAGTGTCTTTCCATGGAATTGCTCGGAGGTCCAGTGTCCTTGTCCCTGTTCCCCGCCTGATGGTGAGCTGTGCTGGGGAAGAACTCTATCTATTACCACTGTAGCTTCAGTATCTAGCAAAGAAGAACCCAAAACTACTCATTTAAAAGTTGAAATTAAGAAAAGGGAACAGAGACTTCCCTGGGGGTCCAGTGGCCAAGATGCGGGGCAATCCCTGGCCAGGGAACTAGGTCCAAACGCTACAGTGAAGAGTTTGCACTCCACAACTTAAAAATAAGCAAAAACAAAAGCCAGATCTCACATGCTGCCATGAAGACTGAAGATCCCGTGGGCCACAGCTAAGGCCCGGCACAGTCAAATAAATAAATAACATTCTAAAAAGTGAAAGTGGAAAGCAATCTCAGCCAGGTACTAATGGACTGGCAATGTCAAAACTCTCATTCGAGCGTTGTTTAGAAACAGAGGGAGTGTCTGCCGACAGACACAGGCCCCGTATGCCCAAGTGGGTGTTTTTCTGAAGGTGTCTGCAGCTCTCTGTGCCCCAAGCCCATCCTTTACTAAGGAAAATAAAATTCCATGTGTGCGTTGAAGGGAGGAAGGCAGGGACTGCTCCTGAAACTTCCCCTCTCTCCCTGTCCCCACACCCTGGTAGGAGATGCCTGCTTGAACAGAGAATGCCTGCATGACAGCATTGGGGTTATTTTCAGAGGCTTCATTATCTCAGCTGGAAAATCCTGGGGCAGCTTTTTGCAAACCAAATGGAGTTCAATTAATATATCAAGAACAAAGGATCGAGACCTAAATATTGAGAGTCAGCATCAGCAGAAATCTCTCAGTACCCAGATGGTCAAGTTCAATGTCTCAAAGTGCTCTTAGGAGAGGGGAAACAGATTTTCCTGGAACAGTGTTTAGAGGAACAGGAATGGACTCAAATGAACTCACTTTACTGTGTGTTGATGAAATCACAGAATCACGCCTGGAGAGCCCTCTCAACTCTTTTTCTCAAGGCTAACTAAAGATAGTTAAATTCCCTTTTGCCTTACTAGTTCATCTCCCACTGATTAAAAATGTATGATAATTAGGATGAATACAGTACTGAAGTGTATCTATGAAGGAAACTGATTTTCTTAAAAATAACAAGACTATGAAAACGTTGTTTAAGCTCATTAAAATGAGCCTTTAGTACATTCTGTTGTATACAAAGATGCAAATTATGCAAGGGCTCTTATTAGGGAAAAAAACAGTGGCTTGGCCACCCCTGTTCATATCTTCTCCCTTCAAAGAACTCGGTAAAAAGATAACAAAATAGGTACAAAACCCACAAGAAAATAAGACAGGCAAGGGTTAAGTATGTGTTTGAAATACAGACAGCAGTGGAGCCAGGTAACTGATACGGAGTAGAGCAAGAGGCAAGGAATTTAATGATACAGCTTAGAGGGCTGAAGACAGGATTTCAGTGATGTGTGAGCCCCCTGACTCTGCAAACATGCAGGGCTCGGAACCTCCAGGGAGAGGGCCGGGGTTGGCGCGGGGCTGGAAACAAGCACCCTGCACGAGCTCTGCAAGCTGAGTGGTGGGACGCTCAGAGGACTTGCGGAGAGATATTCCCTGGTTTCCCCATCACGCAGGGCCAAGGAAAGAGGAGGGATGGTTCTCCCTTAAGTAACTCAAACTTCCAAATGCCAACATGCGCAGGATCGGAAGGTGTTTCAGAACCGCTGACTCACCAAGCAACAACTGTACATGAATTCTCACCAATGATTAATCCCCACACCCGACGCACATAGGTTTCAACAGGCTTCTTAGTCTCTCTGTGTAAAAAAGGAACTGAGAGCAATGATCACCAGACATTTGAAGAGAACCTCCAGCAAGGAAGATGAAATCGGAACAGACAGAACAAGGTAACTGGAGAAGGAAAAAGTGCAAAGAAACTAAATGAATTGATACTCTACAAGAAGTAAGAGAAAATTTGGCACCCACCAAACAAGAACAAAATTCTCTTAATAAAAGGAACACTCAAAGAACAAAAAGAGCTAAAATACAATAGCTGAAATGTAAACAGGACACAGTCATGAGAAAGGTCAAAAAATAGAGCAAAAAAACATGGCAAAGAGAAGGAAATAGACTTAGAAAATTAATCCAGGAGGCCCAATACTCCTCCAACAGCAGAAACAGAGAGAGCGAGCAAAGGAAACAGAGGAGAATTTTATCCAGTAAATAATAAAAGAAAATTTCCCAGATCTCAGACATGAGACTCTGCATTAGTTTACAAAGGGGCTGTAGATTAATGTTAAAACATATTGCATTTTTATAAAAAAGATTTACTTGATTTTTAAACTATCTGCCTTTATTATTTTGTTAATATTTAAACTTTCATTTAAAATTACTTTAAAAAGGGAGTGCCTTACAAATTTTCTTAGGTCTGTTATGAATGCTAAGAGGCATACCGCCTGGCTTTGTCTCACTGTGTACCCTTCAGTTCAGTTCAGTTCAGTCCAGTCGCTCAGTCGTGCCCAACTCTTTGCGACCCCATGATTCGCAGCACTCCAGGCCTCCCTGTCCATCACCAACTCCCGGAGTTCACTCAGATTCACGTTCATTGAGTCAGTGATGTCATCCAGCCATCTCATCTTCTGTCATCCCCTTCTCCTCCTGCCCTCAATCCCTCCCAGCATCAGAGTCTTTTCCAATGAGTCAACTCTTCACATGAGGTGGCCAAAGTACTGGAGTTTCAGCTTTAGCATCATTCCTTCCAAAGAAATCCCAGGGCTGATCTTCAGAATGGACTGGTTGGATCTCCTTGCAGTCCAAGGGACTCTCAAGAGTCTTCTCCAACACCACAGTCCAAAAGCATCAATTCTTCGGCACTCAGCCTTCTTCACAGTCCAACGCTCATATCCATACATGACCACAGGAAAAACCATAGCCTTGACTAGACGGACCTTAGTCAGCAAAGTAATGTCTCTGCTTTTGAATATACTATCTAGGTTGGTCACAACTTTTCTTCCAAGGAGTAAGCGTCTGTTAATTTCATGGCTGCAGTCACCATCTGCAGTGATTTTGGAGCCCCAAAAAATAAAGTCTGACACTGTTTCCCCATCTATTTCCCATGGCAAAGATGCCATGATCTTTGTTTTCTGAATGTTGAGCTTTAAGCCAACTTTTTCTCACTCTCCTCTTTCACTTTCATCAAGAGGCTTTTTAGTTCCTCTTCACTTTCTGCCATAAGGGTGGTGTCATCTGCATATCTGAGGTGATTGATATTTCTCCCAGCAATCTTGATTCCAGCTTGTGTTTCTTCCAGCCCAGCGTTTCTCATGATGTACTCTGCATAGAAGTTAAATAAGCAGGGTGACAATAAACAGCCTTGACGTACTCCTTTTCCTATTTGGAACCAGTCTGTTGTTCCACGTCCAGTTCTAACTGTTGCTTCCTGGGCTGCATTCAGATTTCTCAAGAGGCAGGTTAGGTGGTCTGGTATTCCCATCTCTCTCAGAATTTTCCACAGTTTATTGTGATCCACACAGTCAAAGGCTTTGGCATAGTCAATAAAGCAGAAATAGATGTTTTTCTGGAACTCTCTTGCTTTTTCGATGATCCAGGGGATGTTGGCAATTTGATCTCTGGTTCCTCTGCCTTTTCTAAGACCAGCTTGAACATCAGGAAGTTCACGGTTCACGTACTGCTGAAGCCTGGCTTGGAGAATGTTGAGCATTACTTTACTAGCATGTGAGAAAAAAACAATATAACTGGGCCTCCCTGGGGACTCAGTGGTAAAGACTCCACCTGCCAATGCAGGAGTCATGGGTTCAATCCTTGATCCAGGAAGACCCCATAGGCTGCAGAGCGACTGAGCTGGAGTGCCACAGCTATTGAGCCTGTGTACAGGGGCGCATCTGCTGAAACCACGCACCCTGGAGCCCACACAAGGTCGCAGCAAGAGATGCCGCTGCGACTAGAAGCCCACGCACGGTGCCTGGAGAGCAGACCCTGCAGCAGCGAAGACCCAGCCAACAAGAGACACAAATAAAATTATACAGAAAACTCCCTGGAGGCTCAGACAGTAAAGAATCCCCTGCAATGCAGAGACCTGGGTTCGATTCCTGGGCTGGGAAGACCCCCTGGAGTAGGGCGTGGTAACCCACTCCAGTATTCTACCTGGAGACTCCCATGGACAGAGGAGCCTGGTGAGCTATAGTCCATGGGGTTGCAGAGAGTCAGACATGCTGAGCGACCACGCACACACATGCATAACTGATTAGGGCTTCCTGTGTCAGACTTCTGACTGGTTCAGCCCAGCCCCCCTGAAAGCCCCCTTCCCAACCATCTTTTGCTGAAATACACTTTACATTCAATTCTCTATATTTCCTAAATGCAGGATGTGAGCACAGTCAAAACAAACACCAAGGCCATCTCTTGCTTTATGCACATTTTTCCTACAGTAACAAAGTATTTCACTGGACTTGTCTAAGTAAGAAACAAGACCAGAGGCTTGCCTGGTGGTCCAGGTGGTTAAGAATCCGCCTCCCAATGCAGGAGATGTGGGTTCGACCCCTGGTCAGGAACTAAGATCCCACTTGCTGCAGGGCGCCTCAGCCCTCCTGCCTCAGACACTGGGCCCAGTCACTGCAGACCCCACGCTGTGCAGCCCAGAAGCCTGCACACTGCAAGGAAGACCCAGCGCAGCCAAACCAGAGCAAGAGACAAGAGCGGAGAGACAGGGAGATCAATGGACAGGTGCAGACGGACAGCAAGCGAGGCCCAACTGGTGCTCTAGGCAGTGGGGGAGCCCACACGGGCAGGGGGCGGCGGTGGGCCGTCCAGAGGTTGGTGCTCGCTTGGTTTGTCTTCAGTTTTCCACATGACAGTAAAGCTTGTTTTTTTAAACAGGATGAAAACTAGAACACTGACTTCTGTTCAGGACACACACGACCGACCACACGCATTTCCGTAGCCCTGCAAGGAGGCTTCCAGCTCCAGCACAAAGGTGGTCAGCGCCAACTCAGAGACCCTCTGTGGTGAACACCTGGACACGGGGGGTATGGGGTGATAGCACAAGCTGGCTTTTTTAGGTTCTAATGTAATGCTAAGCTGGCAAGAAAGACAAGGCCTCCTAGGTATTGAGCCTTGAAAACTAAGGGGTGAGCATTCAAGCTGACCATGAGCACCCCTGGAACCAGGCTGTGGGTGGGGTGGTGCCCGGGAATGCTGGGTGGGTGGAAGTCTTTCTAGATACACAGAGGAGAGCTAAGATTTGGTGAGCCCAGGAGACAGGAACCTGGAACTGACCTTTCTGCAGAAGGCCATTCGCTTCAACAGGCTAAAACCCTCTGTGAAAGGATGTCTTACAAATAACTTCTGCTCAGCAGCTTGGTGAGATGACCCAGAAACTCCTCTCTGCCGGAAAGAGCCCCCACCCTCTCCCCCCGCCCCTCCTGTACCCAGGGATGAGGGTGCTTTGGTTGAAAGCTGTGTTTAGGCCGTGGTTATGCGGCCAGGATATCTACATTAAGTCGTCTAACCATCACAGCACTCTTATGTGGTCAGTATTTTACAATAAAACACATCTTATAGATAAGGAACCTGGGAACCAGAGAGATTAGATACTTTGCCTAAAGCTGAAGGGAATAAGTGATGGAATTGGGATTCAAACCCATATTTTCTAACTTTGACACCAGTTTTATTCATTGATAATGGTTTTAATCTGGGCCTCTGTTTCAGATACTTAAACTATGTCCACTTACGATAGCACCATTATAAATTGATTTTACATTTTCTCCTTGTTTCCAAAATGTTAACATCAATCATGATCTGCTGGTGATATTTTCAGTTATGAGGCCACCACGATGCGTCCAACCAAGAGTGAGGAAAACAGAATCAAGAAAATATGTGCTTTAGAGCCTCTTACCAGGAAAAACATGGTTCACAAACAAGGACTCATTGTGGAGTGAGGATGGTTTTAAAACCTCATGAATGCTACTCTGGATGTACTACCGTGTACTCTGGCAGGAATTCTTCAATAGTCTTCTTTTCTGAAGAAAATATTTAATCAATGTATTTATTGGCTGTGAAGAATCTCAGCTGTGGCACATGGGACCTTTCACCTTGGTGCGGCGTGTAAACCCTCCTCAACTGTGGCACGTGGGACCTTTCACCTTGGTATGGCGTGTAACCCATCCTCAGCTGTGGCACGTGGGACCTTTCACCTTGGTGTGGCGTGTAAACTGTCCTCAGCTGTGGCACGTGGGACCTTTCACCTTGGTGTGGTGTGTAAACTGTCCTCAGCTGTGGGACGTGGGACCTTTCACCTTGGTGTGGCATGTGGGAAAAACTCAGTCCGCTGTTCTGATCCCATCAGGAATAAGACCATGTGAATCTAAGACAGCAATGGAGAGCTGCCTGGGGGAACCCTGGCCCGTCTACACACAGACCCAGGGGACGGGAGTCCCATTTGAGAACCCGGAGGAGGAAAGGGCAGCCCACTCCAATGCTCCTGCCCGGAGAATCCCATGAACGAGAAGCCTGGCGGGCTACAGTCCATGTGGTCGCAGAGAGACAGGCACGACTGGGCAGGAGACACTTGGCAAAGACCTCTGGACCTGGGAAGGCATGGCTTCCAGCTCCTCGTCTAAAATACATTTCTTAGGGTCGACTGGCATATCTCGTCTTGATAACCTTGGTGACAGTTGAATTTCTCACAGAGCTGGCCTGTGCGGAAAGAATGGGTTGCTTCGGTTGCCTTGAAAATCTGCAGTGTTTTTGTTACTTGGAGTTCTGGTATTCTGCTTATTATTTACACTGCTCTCCCAATATGGCCTGCCCCTAATGGGGACCTGAGGATCCTCCTATACGAGTGTTTCCATCTGCTTGACAATCGCACTGCCTGTTACAAATGAATTCTGACTTGTTTGGTTAACATGTGCCAACCCCTTGGCATTGGAGATGGATGCACCGTGTCTCTAAGGAGGTTTCTGATTCTCTGTGGCTGAAGTCTGGGATGTTGAAGCTGAAGCTCCAATACTTTGGCCACCTGATGCGAAGAGTTGACTCATTTGAAAAGACCCTGATGCTGGGAGAGATTGAGGGCAGGAGGAGAAGGGGACGACAGAGGGTGAGATGGTTGGATGGCATCACCGACACAATGGACGTGAGTTTGGGTAAACTCCGGGAGTTGGTGATGGACAGGGAGGCCTGGCACGCTGCAGTTCATGGGGTTGCAAAGAGTCGGACACGACAGAGCGACTGAAGTCTGGGTGCTGAATTGTGGTGACATCATTGAGGGAACTTTGAGGGAACGAATCCGTGCACACTTTAGGATTTGTCAGGCCATACCCTCTGAACCACGGCGTGCTGAGTGGAGCTCTTCCATTTGGGACCACAGCAACACTTCCTGTGAAGTTTTCACTTGTACGCAGTAGATAGAGATGTACACTGTTTTTCACAAAAAGAGTGTGTGCTGCGGGCCTCCCTGGCAGTCCAGCGGGTCAGAGTCTGCCTTGCAATGCGGCTCGATCCCTGGTCCGGGAAGATCCCACACAAGACTAAGCCGATGAGCAGCTATTGAAGGCTGTTCACCGAGAGGCCCCGCCCACGGGAGAGAAGAGCCCCGCCCACTGCAAGTGGAGAAAGCACGCGCGTGGCCAGGAAGAGCCCGCAGAGGCGCACACATAAGGAAACCTTTGAACAGGAACGCTGGGCCCTTGCTCCGCAGTTTACCCGTGAAGGTTACTGCAGGGTCGGTTACTGTTAGTATTGCACAGAGTCATGAACAAAGTTCTACACCCCACCCTCCCTATTGGCTCACCTGCTTTTAACCAGTAATAGTCTTGGGTAATGAGCTCTCTTGATTTAAGCTTGCTGAGCCCGGCAGGATAGAATGGTGTTTTCCCTCTTATTCCCAAGACTATTTAGTGAAAGACTGTTTAAAAAGAACTTTCTGGAAAGGTAAGAATACTCCAGATGGGCAGGTAAATATGCCACTTATCAGTTATTAACATGGCATGTATTTTTGAAGGCCTTCTTGGATCAAGCAATGTTCTAGAAAGCTGAGATTTTCTGGCAGTGTGCAGGTCTTCAACTCTTTTTTAAGAAGTAATTTCAAATTTACAGAAAACATGCAGAATGAGCAATGGTGCCAGGAGTAGGTGAGGATTCAGGTGACCCTACTCTCAGTACTTCCCTCCATGTCCTCTACCACTCGCTGCTTCTCTCCTCATAACGATTTTTAGAAAGCTGGGATATTGAAGCTGGGCACCCCAGACCTCAAGGGTCTTCTGGCTTTCGGAACTGGGTAATCACGTTAGAAACAATCGTAAATAATTATAAAGGACGCTGTCATGAACGGATCTACACACAAGGCTTATGTGCTGAGGCCGAAGGGTTCTCGGAAGCTGTCAGGGAGGCGAGTGCAGGGCAGGCACGGGGGTTTAGCACTCCTGGGCATAAACTACGGGGCAGCAGGGCTGGACAGGCAGGAGAGAGGCAGAGTCACGGTGCCGAGGAGCTTCAGTACTAGTGAAGGCGACAGGAAGCCGTCCTGACCAAATGGACAGATTCTGCGCGCCTCCCACTGCCTTGGCGCCTCCCACTGCCTTGGCGCCTCCCACTGCCTTGGCGCCTCCCACTGCCTTGGCTGGCTGTGAGCAGGGCAGCCGTCGGGCATGACAGAGGGCAAGCTAGAAACTCGGAAAGTAGTCAGAGTGTTAGTTGCCGGTGCGTCCAGCTCCTCTGTGACCCCGTGGACTGTAGCCCACCAAGGCTCCTCTGTCCATTGGGTTCTCCAGGCAGGGATACTGGAGTGAGTGAGCATTCCCTCCTCCAGGGGACCTTCCCAAGCCAGGGACTGAAACCGGGTCTCCTGCACTGCGGGCAGATTCCTTACCATCCGAGCCCCCAGGGAAGCATCCAGTAAAAATCTGCCCAAATAGTACACACCAGTGGTGCCCACTCTTGGCACCAGGGATCGGTTTCATGGGAGACAATTCTCCATGGGCCAGGGGTGGTGGCAGGGTGGTTCCTGGACGAGTCAAGCGCGTGACATTTGCTGTGCACTTTGTTTCCAATCTGACACTGCCACGGATCCTCAGATCCTCAGCCCGGAGGCTGGAGATCGCGGTCTCCAGGGTGCGGAACAGTCTGCGCCTGGACCAGGGCAGTGGCCATGAAGGCAAAGCGGGGGCCATGAAACACAAGAGGCATTTAAGAGGTGGATCCAAAGAGAAAAAAACGACTGCAATCCTCGACAAGCAGCGCTAGCCGTGACGTACTCTCGTGGGTTCAGTGCCTGCTGGGCGGCCTTTTTCGCGTAAAGAGCAGCAATGCTACCTGCCGTTCTAAGGCTGTTTTGATTTGAGAAATTGAACATTAGAGCTTTTAATACAAACTCTCACCAGCTGAGGGGATTAGCCCCGAGAAGCTGAGGCTTCAGCAGCCAGGAGACCGTTAATTCCTGGTCATGGTGCTTACAGGTCACGTGCTAAAAACTGGAAGCAACGGGGTATCTTGATTAAGAGGTTGAGCTTGGTGTCAGCCAGGCCTGGGTCTGAATCCCAGATTTCCTGTTGGCTTCAGTTCTTGTTTCTGAACTAAATTTCACTGTCTATGAAATAGAGATTGGCCTCTCAGGTGACTCAGTGGTAAAGAATCCGCCTGCCAACGCAGGAGCTGCAGGTTTGACCCCTGGGTTGGGAAGGTCCCCTGAAGAAGAAAATGGCAACCCACTCCAGGATTCTTGCCTGGAGAATCCCATGGAGCCTGGCAGGCTACAGTCCATGGGGTCGCAAAGAGTCGGACACAACTGAGCACGCACAGGCATCTGAACCAGAGATTAGAGCACCCGTGACATAAGGGAATTTGGATCAAATGAGATACTTAAATTCACACATAAGTTATGGAGCTAAGATTCCACCACAGAGTTAGCTGATACAAGTCAACACCCTCTCTTTCTCCTTTTTTCCCTTTCATATTTAATATATGCATTATTTTCATTACTTTTTAAAAAGCTACACTTTCAGTTTCTATTTCCCTGTTAACCCAAGAGCTGTTTCTCTCAGAGAGAGCTTTTTAAAAATCCATGAAGAAAGGCTTTCTGGGCTTTGGTTTTGTTACTGACTTTCTAGTTTAATTCCACAATCATTAGGGGATGTTGTCTGCATTATTTCTGCCTTATGGAACTTACAGAATTTTGGGGGACTTAATCTGTGGTTAATCTGGGGAATGTTCTATAAGCTTTGAAAAGAAAACGGTATTCTTTATTATCAGGGTACAAACACTGTGATGTACCCAGACCTCCCTTAATTATGCTGGTTGGGTCTCTTGTACCTCTGTTTATCTTCTGCCCAACTGCCCTGTCTTGGGCTGAGAGCAGTATGCTGACCTACTTAATGTTAGTGTGCTTCTGTCTCCCCTTGCACTCTATGCAGGTTTTGCTGGAGAGGCTGCTGCTCTATCACCTGATGTGCACTGATAACTCTGCTGAAAGATCTGTTTCTTGTGAACTCTGACCTTAAGCATAAGTCAGCCCTTCTTTGTCCTGTTCTGCACTTTTTCACTGGACTTTACCCTGTCATATATCCAGAGAAATTGATGCTTTTTTGTTTGTTTTCATTGCTGGCTTGCATTTGCCTTGTATAATCTGCCCAGCCCTATACCATATTTCTTTTCAAAAATGTTTTTGACTGTGCCACACAGCATTGCACGATCTTAGTTCCCAGACCAGGATTGAACCTGCATTTCATGCCTGGGAAGCTGGAAGCCTTAACCACTGAATCACCAAGAAAGTCTTGCAAAGTCCATATTTTTGAATGGTATAATAGACTCTGCCTAGCATGTGACTGGAGTTCCACAGAGTATTTGTTGCTTTTTTCTTTTCTTCTCTTATTCAACCAGTGTCACCTAGTCTTTTTTTTTTTTTCAGTTTTAATGAGGTATAATTGAAAAAATTATAAGACATGTAAAGTTTGCATCATGGTGACATGATACATGGATTTGCTGTGAACGGTTAATTTACCGTCAACAGTTTTGGATCTGTTTGGACCAAAATCCCTTCCTGGACCCTCCGGCTTAGCTGGATTCTCGTTTGCAGTCACACCCTGCCAGTTCTCACATCCCAGAGGACAAACTTTCCCTCACCACGTAGGAGGCCCTGCACACACTCACCAGAGGCTAGCCTGAAGAGCGCCAGCATGGAAGCTTAGGAGATGAGGGCTATACTCAATACCCTTGGATAAGCCATGACGGAAAAAAATACTGAAGAGAATGTATATATGTATAATATAACTGAACAACTTTGCTATATAGTAGAAATTAACACAACATTGTAAATCAACTGTACTTCAATAAAATAAGCTTTTTGAACTAAAGCCTGATATCTCTCCAAAGAGTCTTTAAAAGGTAATTAAACGCTTGGGAGAAATGTGATAGCATAAAAGTCCACAGATGAACCCTAGACATTGTCTCAAACCCTCTCCCCAATGCATTAACCACTTCTACAACAGCCCAAGTTTTCTAGTCTCTGTATTTTTCAGGTAACGGTAAGCTAACACTGTCACCCACTCTATGGGAACAAGATGAAAACCCAGTTGTATCACATACTAGTTACAAAGACAGGGACTTTTATGAGCCCCGAGCCTCAGTTATCTTTATCTGTGGAATGGGGATGATGGCTGAGACGCAGAGGTCTAAGCATGGTTACAAATTCAAGGACTAGGCGGAAACGGAACAGGCAGGCAGGTGTTACACTGAATCCCTTAAGCGTAAGGCATTAGGACTGATGAGAAGAGCTCCTTCTCTTTTGGAAGGAGAGGTTTTTTCTGGGCTCTTACAGATTGGAGCCCTGCCTGCAGCAATGTAGGCCTAAGGATATCATTAGATCTTCTGATTTTTCTAGAAAAGCAGAAATCTGGCTTTTTAACGTGAAATTTCCCAGCTAGTCAATGTGGCAACTAATTCACAGATATCTTTGCAACCCTAGACAGACCATTAAAAAACAAACAAAACAAAAAAACTGCGGGCGAGGCACACCCGAAGGCGCGGGCACTTTGCAGTGTCAGGGCTGAAGTAATTAGCATGCTGCCCGGCACAAGACCGGCCGTGGGCAAGTTATGAATTCATCAGGTCTGAAATCTCAGACCTCAGACTCTTGGGAGAAAGGACTTGTTCTGACTGGGTGGGTAAAAAAAAGTCAGGGAAGAGGAAAGTCAGTGCGGAGGACGCGCTGTGGCCGCGGAGGGAGCAGGAACGCAGCAGGCGTGCGGCCCGGGCACGGGGGGCCCGCTCGGAACCGCCCTCCCCGCCCCCTCTGCTCTCTCCTGCGGAGGCGGGCTGTCTCATACAAAGGCCCATCTCTGATCCCTGACCGAGGAGAGGGCAGCCGGCTGGGGTCAGAAGGGCCGGCAGCTTCTTCAGCCTAAGTTCACAGGGAAGAGAACCAAACAGCACCGAGCTGGGAGCCAAGGAGGCCACTTTCTCCTTGTTTCTATTTCCTTTGGGTTTTCCCCACCAGCAGCCCTGAACCTAGCCAAGTACTTCCTCCTCGGGAGGGTCACAGCTGTCCCACACTTGTTATAAACAAGGGCCAGGAGAGCTGTCTATTTTTACATCTCAATGTGGATGCAAAGGTCACCAAGATTCCCCCTTCGCCGGCTCCGTTTCCCTCTTTCCTTTCTACACATCTTTTCTTTTCATTTCAGATGCACATTTTCTGTGCGGAGGAGATGAAGACTCTGGGGGGAAGAGAGACCCCAAATATTTGCTCATCTTGCCTGGACTCCTGATTGCCATGGATTGGTTTATACATCTAGGCTGTGGCAAAGAAGTCACGCACAGACTTTGGGAAAGAGCATCCTAGACTTGGATCCAAACCTCTCTGTTTCCTCTCTTGAGAATAAAGAGAGGTTCAGAGCAGAAAACAGCACTGAAGAGCCTCTCCCTGAACCTTCCAAGCGCACAGATGAGGGCCCCAGGGAGGCTGATGCGCTTATCTCTGTGCACGGGTGCTCACTCCCTTCCGTCGCGTCTGACTCTCTGCAACCCCACGGGCTGTAGCCCACCAGGCTCCATGTCCATGGAGTTCTCCAGGCAAGAACACTGCCGTGGGCTGCCATCCCCTCCTTCAGGGGGTCTTCCTCACCCAGGGACGGAACAGTCCCGCAGCTCCCGCGCGGCAGGCAGATTCTTTACCACTGAGCACTGGGGAAGCCCATGCTTATTGCCACCCGACATCAGTAATACTCAGTGTCACGGCCTGCATTCATGGACGGCTGCTCTGGGCTAACTACTTCACGTGGATTTCCTCATTCAGTCTTCATAACTCAGGGAAGTATGGATTTCAATTATTTCCATTTTACAGAAGCCAAAACTGAGGCTCAGCGCTTGAGAAACTGGCCCAGCGCCCGGCAGAGGCAGACCCGCGAGGAGACGAAAGATCCTGACTCCATGGATTCAACATTTTCCGGAACGAGAGCTTAACACATAGGTTCCTCATGAGGATAAAGGAAGAAGGAGAGAGGAGGAGGGAAGAAGAGGGGCGGGGGGCGCGCTTGACACACAGGCTGCTCGCGGCGCTGCGCCCGAGGCAGCTCGGAGGGGCCTGCCCACTCGTACCTGCTCTCGGGGTCGGCCAGCGCCAGGCTGCGGGTGGCGAAGCACATCCTGAGCGGGATGCTCTTCCGGTCTCGGTGGAAGGACGGCGGCTGCGACGCCAGCGGGTCCGGGGCGCCGGCCCCGAGCCGCGGGGACTCGGGCGGCGGGGTCTCCCAGCCGATCTCGGACACCGGCGAGCCCTTGGTCACGTAGGGGGTGGCCTCGCGCATGTACTTCACTGCAAGCAGAGAGGGGACAGAGAGCCTCGGTCAGCGCTGAGGGTCCCGGCGCGCTGCGGCTTTCGGAGAGCGCGCTGCACCAGCAGCACAGGACCCTCTTACATTCCCCGGATAATAGTTGTCTGTTCCTTAGGTGCCAGCGTGGTTTTTACAGTCTGCCATTAAGATGGCCTGAACTTCAGAATGGCTCTCAGGTTTTCCGATGATGACAACGTCTATCTTTTCTGATTATAAGGTGCATTCTGGGGAAGAGGCTGGGAAACGAACGAACAGAGACTGCGAAAGCCTATCAGTCAAAAGCAATGCAATTATTCAGTAGAGATGGAGGGTATCTGGTACCCACACTGACCGTCCACATTACCGTTATTCTGTTGGGAAGCAAGGACAATCTTCAAAAAACAGTGCTGAGAACATGTATGTAAAGAAATATACAGAAAAACATCTATGTAATGGTAGATATCTGTGATGGCAAAAATATCACTTGTAAGAGCTGAAAACTAGGAACAACCTAAAGGTTCAATAAAAGAGAACAGAGTAAAGAAATCGTAAGACACCTTTACAGTCACTTAAAAATGGATAGATGCAGATGTCTTGTTGTAGAAAAGCCTGTAAGATCTACCGTCCATTCTTAGAAAGCAATAGAGAACAGCGCATACACTGTGGTTACTTGCGTGTGCAATCATAGACACACGTGCCTGTGTAGCTACTACAGTTTATGGATAGAAGTCCAAGAGAATGGTAATGGTAGTTAGCTCTGGGAGTGGACGTGAAGCTCAAGATGATGGAGAAATAGACCTTTATTATCCATTTATTGCTTTCATATAATTTCTCATGTTTAGCCATTGTGTTATACATTGTGTTTTAAAATCTAAAGAAACAATCGTTTAAGAGCTGAGTGGAGCAGCCTGAAATTCTGCTCTCTGATATGTTTGCTTGATCTTAAGGTGTTAGTTGGGGCTTCCCTGGTGGCTCAGATGATAAAGAATTTGCCTGCAATGCAGGAGACCTGGGTTCCATCTCTGGACCAGGAAGATCCCCTGAAGAAGGAAATGGCAACCCACTCGTTTTCTTGCCTGGAAGATTTCATGGACAGAGGAGCCTGGTGGGCTACAATCCAAAGGGTCGCAAAGAGTGGGACATGACCAAGGACTAAGCACACATTAAGGTGTTATTTGCTGATTCTGAACTTAAGCACTTGCTTCTTAGAGAGCATCCACACTGACAAGGCACCTGGACCCTGGAACACGCAACGTAAGCTCCACATCCTTTTCCTACAGTTCACACAGCCTGTCTCTCTGCTGCTTGGGGCCCTTAACAGCATCTGCTGTTACAAATGGCAGTGGATTAAAATGGGTGGCAGACCCAAGGGGCAGTTCCTCCAGATCTTGGGCAATTCAGTTGCACAAACTAGTGGCTTCCCTCTAGGACACACGGAGTCAGGCTGCTGGAGACTGCAGGGACAAACGGAACGCGGTTTCCACGCTGAAGAGCAGCAAAGTCTCAGGCCGCTATAGTGGATGCTGTCATGGGCCAGCAGACCCTTTTCTGCAGGACCTGTATCCTAGCTGCTGTGTGTTGCTGAGAACACTCTGAGCTGCTCTCTTGCTCTGGAACACTGTTCTTGGACATCAGAAGTCATCGAGCCCGAGAGACTACTGGCCCACTGCTCCATCCCCCAGACAGAGGATCTGCTTCTCCGGAACCTAACACTGCGGCGTAAACCTAACCCCACCGAACACTGAGGCATGAGCCTAACCCCACCTAACACTGCGGCATGAACAAGTCCATAAGCGATGGCATGAAGCAGAATGCGCTGTAACAAGAAGAAAGGGCGCTGGAAGAGCTCATCAGAAAAATGCACCGAGGAGTCTGAGTGACAGGTTAGGGTCACAACAATTCAAGAAGCAGACCAAACACGCCCAGATGCATGCAATATGGGCTTATATTGGGAGATCCGATCGTAGATATTAAAACCAGCCATTATTAATTTAAGACAGAGGAGATGTCATTTAGCACCAATATATATTTGAAAATATTTCAAGATTTCCACTGAATATAAATGCAATCGGGAGAAAACAGCTCCCTGGTTGCTGCAAACCTGTTAGCACAGGTTGCAGAAAGATTATTCACGAACAGTGCATTTTAAGGAAAACCATTTAAAAAGGAGCACAGACATGACTATGGACAAAGGCAGAAAATTCAGTGGGACAGGTTTAAGCTGTCTAAAAACTGGAATAAATAGACCTCTTCTGATGTTGCTGAATTTTTTATTTTATCTCCGAGTATGTTTTTGTAGAAGCTAGAACTCTGCTTAGCTTTGTATATTGTTGAATTATACTTATTGATAGTGGGAAACTCAAGTACCACACCCAAGGTCGTTTGACAATTCTCCATTGATTGCGTTATTATCCTTCTGGCTGGAGGAGGGGGTGAGTGTTGCAGATGCGACAATCCAGGGATGCTTCTTGGAGTAGGTGGCATTTGAACTTGACTTTAAAGGGTAGCTAAGTAGGGGTAAGAATAAAAGTTGCCTCATATAACATGCATGCATGCATGCTCAGTCGCTTCAGTCATGTCCATCTGTGCGACCCTGTGGACTGTAGCCCGCCAGGCTCCTCCGTCCATGGGATTCCCCAGACAAGAACACTGGAGTGGGGTGCCATATCCTCCCCCAGGGGATCTTCACAATCCAAGGACTGAACCTGAGTCTCTTGAGTCATGAGCCATCAGGGAAACCCTTTTACATAATGTACTCTGATCTACAATTTTTATCACAATGCCATAGGAAAGGAAAATCAGACCTCAGTCTGGAAGGGGGATAGAGGAGGAACAGCCATTATACACTTAGTGCCAAGTCTGGAACCAGAGGCCTCCATAGCTTCCTGCATGTAAGCTTGAAAATGGCCATTTAAAGCCTCACTTTATATACAAAAAAACCAGGTCTGGAGAAGAAATGGATAAGGGATCTTTCATTTATCAAGTGTCCATATGCATGCGTGCATGCTCAGTCATGTGCAACTCTTTGTGACCCCATGGACTGTAGCCCACCAGGCTCCTCTGTCCATGGGAATTCTCCAGGTAAGAGTACTGGAGTGGGTTGCCGTGCCCTTCTCCAGGGGATTTTCCCGACCCAGGGATCGAACCCAGGTCTCTCGCATCGCAGGCGGAGTCTTTACCATCTGAGCCGTCAAGTATCTCTGTGTCCAGAAACAGTAAAAGGAAACATTTTAAAAGAGGAAGACACTACAGTGCTAACACTTTCAGAGCCTGTTGGAAAGAAACATATGGCTATTCTAATTCCGGGGCCACTAGGAGCTTTACATAGGTTATTCTTGGCAAGACGAATGTATTATTTTACACATTAGCGCACACCAATGCTCAGAAATTTAACTTAAGGGGTTGGTGGCTGGTGAAGCTGGGGTTTGATTTCCCAGAGATCATATTCTTTCATGAAATCTGGCTAGCCCCCCAAGATGAAGTATTCAAAACGAGGTCTAACAGGGTTAGTTAGTCTTTATTCAGAGGCAATGGCTACAGCCCCGGTGATCTAGGGGCAAGAGAATGGCAGAACTGAAGGTCAGACTCAGAGCGAGCTCCAGAAAAGAGGGGCTTCTGGGTGGCGCTGGTGGTAGAGAGCCGATCTGCCAACGCAGGAGACCTAGGAGACACAGGTTCGATCCCTGGGGCGGGAAGATCCCCTGGAGGAGGGCACAGCAACCCGCTGCAGTACTCTTGCCTGGAGAATCCCATGGGCAGAGGAGCCTGGCGGGCTATGGTCCAGAGGGTTGCAGAGTTGGACACGACTGAAGCGACTCAGCAAGCAAGGATGCACCAGGAAAGAGAGACTGCGCATAGCAGAGGCGGAAGATGCTAGATGCTGACCTACCAGCTACACGACCATCAGGGCTTCCTTCCAGAGACACCATGGACACGGAATATTCATATAAGGTGTGAGTCAGTACAGAAATGTGTGGTTTGGTCCATCATGAGTAGAGGCTGGAGAAGGATAGCAAATCTTAGTCTAGAAGCAAAGATTTATCAAGCAGTGTGGTCTAATTCAAGGAGGGTAAAGGGTTACCTAAGACTAGGTTTTTTCTTAATTTATTTATGTTTAATGAAAAGGATAACTGCTTTACAGTATTGCATTGGTTTCTATCAAACATCAGCATGAGTCAGCCGTAGGCTTACCCGTGTCCCCTCCCACTTGAACCTCCATCCCACCCCTCCCCATCCCACCCCTCGAGGTTGTTACTGAGCCCGTGTGAGTTCCCAAGTCATACAGCAAATTCCCGATGGCGGTCTATTTTACCTATGGTGACGTAAGTTTCCACGTTCCTTTCTCCACACGTCCCGCCCTCTGCTTCCTCCCCCAAGCCGTGTCCGAGAGTCTGTTCTCAATGTCTGCATCTCCATTGCTGCAAATTGGCTCATCAGTACTATCTTTGTAGATTCCACATATATGCATTAGTATACAGTATTTGTTTTTCTCTTTCTGACTTACTTCACTCAGTATAATAGGCTCTAGGTTCATCCACCTCATCAGGACTGACTCAGATGCAGTCCTTTTTTATAGCTGAGTAATATTCCATTGTATATATGTACCACAGTTTTCTCATCCATTTGTCTGTCAATGGACGTCTAGGTTGCTTCCTTGTCCTGGCTATTGTAAACAGAGCTGCAGTGAACATCGGCGTACATGTACTAAGACTAGATTTGACAGTAATAAGTGTATTAAATAATTCAGAGATTTGTTTTTCTTTTACTGAAAGTCTAGGGTGAAACAAAAGCGTTGCCAGGGCAACTCTCAGCCCCCTGAGGGTTACAGGTCCTTAGGCTTCCTGGTGTACATCGTCAACCTGCCATCTAATGGCCCAACAGCGCTGCTTGGGTTCCAGCCATCATGACCAAATTCCCATCAGTAGGAAGAAGGAAAAAGTAAAAGACACACTACCCTTCTTCCTTCAGGGTCAGTTTTAAGAAGCCGACACAGTATCTGCTTACAACCCATCAACCAGCATTTAGTCACATGGTCACTTCTAGATAGAAATTTACGCTTAACTCTGGACAGCTCTATGCCAACCCAGCTGAAAGTTAGTGAGAAGGGAGGCTACTACTGTGGAATAAAACAAGGGGACAATACTTAGCTTTTGCCACAGGGAGACAGCCCTGACCACGCCTGCTTAATGCAACTAGACTTTACAAGACACGTGCCAAGTCGCTTCGGTCGTGTCCGGCTCCCTGCGGCCCCGTGGACTGCGGCCCAGGCTCCTCTGTCCATGGGATTCTCCGGGCAAGAACACTGGAGCGGGGTGCCCTGCCTCCTCCAGGGGATCCTCCCGAGCCGGGGATCGAACCTGCGTCTCTCGGGTTTCCGGCGCCGGCAGGCGGTTCTGTGCCAGTAGCGGCCCCTGGGGAGCGATACGTCTCTTTATGTGGACATCTGGAGAGGCAGTGGCACCCCGCTCCAGCACTCGTGCCTGGAGAATCCCATGGACGGAAGGGCCTGGTGGGCTGCAGTCCACGCGGTCGCGAAGAGTCGGACACGACTGAGCAACTTCACATATGACATGAACACGAGTAAACGTACTGGAGCAATCAGTGAAGGACAGGGCGACTAGGTTCCTTGAACCCTCTAAGTGTTTGCTGTGTACTCACTTGAACCTCACAGCAATCCTGGGATACAGACATTGCAAGCATTCCCATTTAACCAAAGAGTCTGCAAGAGAGCGAGAGAGCAAATCATACGCCCAGGTTAGAAGGCAGGGAGTGGCAGACACACGAGTCAAACCCAGGCAGCCTGGCTCCAGAGCCCTTCCTTTTAACCACGAAGTGACACTGTTTCTCACACTTAAATAAAATTAATTGGGTGAGTGTGAGTGTGAGTGTGTGTGCGTGTGTGTGTATGTCTGTGTATTTAAGCCAACATTTTTCTGTACTGGGAGAAAACATCCAATTAAGAGGCTGCTGCCGGTAACACAAGAGATTTTGTAAGCCTGACCTGTTAAACTGTGGCACTCCAGTAAGTGCCTTTGAAGGCACTGTAATATGTATTTGTAATGGAGGGTTTAACCCGGCAGAACTGAGCAGCTAGTGTCTTCATAATTATACCTCCCTGTGCTCACAGACAGTAATTTCAGGCAAAGAGCTGTTGAAACTGATCAAGAAACAGCCAGGCCGGGCTCGGCGCCTCCTACTCGGGACTAATTAATAAACCATGCCTTCCTGGGCATCATGAAGTAAAAAACGTGGTTGAGTAATTAAAATTTCAGTCTTCTCTCGCAGAAGAGGGGGAGAAGAGAAGTAAGAAGTGGTCCCCAAACCAATAATGCACCAAGTCGCTTTCAGTATGTTTCCAGTTTTTCATCTGCAAGGTGGACAGATGTGAAGATTTAAAAAAAAAACAGTAAAGCCCATGTTTGCAAAGGCCCTGAGTTGCCACAATTAAATCTTTGTTGAGGAGGCCAGCTGACATTTGAAAGGAAACACAGACAGGGGCTACTAATGAGGAAATGCTTCAGGCAGATCCAAGCAACTCCCCTACCAGGCTGGTTTCTGAAGAATCAGCAAGTCCCTCTGTTATGAGCAAGTTTTCCTCTTAAAAATAACAACAAAACAACAAAAAAGGGATTTCCAGATTACAGGAAGGAAAAGAAATATTTCATGACTCTAAGGGATGGGAACATGAAATGTACATTTTCCAATGTGATTAAGGGGGAAAGGGATCAGCTGGAGGCAAGAAACCTCAGTTTTCAGACCACCAGTGCAATTTGCAAATGGGGGACAGGTTGGTGACAGTGGGGTTTGCTGACAAAAACGCAACACACGTGGGGCTTCTCTTAAGGCCATTCCTTGGGTCATCTTAGGGAAGATGCAGCCGGGGCTCATCAGTATTTCCAAGGGGACCAAAAAATGATGAAAGAGGTAAATCAGACTTCTCAGGAACTACAGCGAACCTCTCAGGAGGCCGAGTGGTGAGCTGGAAAGAGAATTGGTCCTGGGAGTCGGGACCAGGCTGCAGTTCCGACCCTGTGCTCACCAGCTCTCCAGCCCTGGGCCAGTCATTTCACCTCCCGGGTCTCCTCCTCCTCACCTGCGAGGACTGGGAAGTACGGTTCCTGTCCTTCAAATACCCTGTGATTCCTTGGGAAACTGCCTCTTCTGGCATTCTTGTTTGGTTTTTAAGAGAACAGTCCTTATCCTGCTCTCTGTGTCATCACTGACAGACAGCCCCGTGAATGTGTGCGCCGAATCCTTTGCCTTAGGCGGATGCGCCTTCTGACGTTTTACAAAATCCTATGGCAGCTGAGGGGCTTCCCCGCCGGCTTGGCGGGTAAAGAATCCGCCTGCCAGTGCAGGAGACATAGGAGATGAGAGTTTGATCCTTGGGTTGGGAAGATGCCCTGGAGAAGAAATGGCAACCCACTCCAGTATTCATGCCTGGAAAAATCCCATAGACAGAGGAGCCTGGCGGGCTACAGTCCACGAGGTTGCAAAGAGTCAGACATGGCTGAGCAACTAAGCACACACGCACGCATACAGGGGAATCGGGGTGCTAAAGGTTCAAGACATAAAGAAAACTTGGGTTAAATGAGAGACATTAGAACACAGTAGTGAAGACAAAAAGTCTGGAGTCTGAGGAGCCCAATTCCTGTCTTTTCTATCCGCTGGCTCTTGAGCAAAGGACAGTTTCCTCATGTGTTATTTTTCACCTATCTCATAGGATTGTCCTGAGGATTCAATGAGTTAATATAAGTAAAGACCGCTACGGAATTTGGCATAGGAAACACCATAATGGTCAGTCACCATCACTAGAAATCAACCAAGGGACTTCCCTGGTGTCCAGGGGCTAAGACTCTGTGCTCCCAAAGCAGGGGGCCTGGGTTCCAGCCCTGGTCAGAGAATGAGATTCCATACGCCGCAAAGACCCAGAGCTGCCAAGTAAATAAATAAAAAAATTTAAAAAGAAGTTAACCCCAAAAAGTGAATATTTATGGCGCCTAAATAACCGAGAGTTGTACCAAACTCACTACGTGTATCTCTGCAGGGTGGAGTCGCAATCAGTCAGCACAAATTATGAGATTATATTTGGGTTCAACGTGAGAAAACGCTGTGAAGTCGTGAGTTCCCTATTGTGAGTGACATTCGAGCAGAAACTGGATGAGCTATCTCCCATGTGGCAGCAAAGATTCTTTTACTCTGCAGAGGAACAGCTGCTTCTAACATCCCTTCCAACCGTCAGGTTCTGAGTTCCTTCTGGAATGCAGTTCGTGAAGATGCAGAGTCGAATGACTCCGCTACAGTGAGGGCGGGTCACGGTTGCACACCACGTAAGACCACGCTGCCCACCTCCTGATGGCTGGATGCTTGTTAGCTGCATAGTGGCCACACTGGGTGACAGGGGCTCTCTAACTCTTAGGAGCCCCCTTTGTAAAATGAGGGACACGTGCCTTCTTCAGAGAGGCAATGAAATGCACCAGTTTAATAAGGGCTTCAGAGTCAGAGGAAAGCAAAGTTAGTCACAGTCGTCTCCGGCTGTTTGCGATCCCATGGGCTGGAGCCCGCCAGGTCCTTTGTCCGTGGGATTCTCCAGGCAAGAATGCTGGAATGGGTTGCCATGCCCTCCTCAAGGGAATCTTCCAGACCTAGGGATCGAACCTGGGTCTCCTGCAATGCAGGCAGATTCTTTACCAACTAAGCTACTAGGGAAGCCCTGGAGTCAGAGTATCTCAGTACAAATCTTAAATCTAACTTCCCTTTTCTTCCTACTTTACAAGCTGGGCTTCTTTGAACAGGTATGTAATCTCTCTGAACCTCACCTCCTCACCTGATTATAACAAGACCTATCTCATAGAATTGTCACGAGGATTAAATAATTCTTTTAAATGTATGCAAAGCCGTTGGGACAGTGTCTGGCACATACTTGTCACTCACATGTAACTGTCACTGCTATGTTGTTGCCATTATTATTATGAGATTTAAATGAGAACACGTATTGCAAGAACACCTATCTACTTTGTAACTCTGCTGCTGCTGCTGAGTCGCTTCAGTCGTGTCCGACCCTGTGCGACCCCAGAGACGGCAGCCCACCAGGCTCCGCATCCCTGGGATTCTCTAGGCAAGAACATGGGAGTGGGTTGGCATTTCCTACTCCAGTGCAGGGAAGTGAAAAGTGAGAGAAGTCGCTCAGTCGTGTCCGACTCTTTGCAACCCCATGGACTGCAGCCCACTAGGGTCCTCCGTCCATGGGATTTTCCAGGCAAGAGGACTGGAGTGGGGTGCCATTGCCTTCTCCTAGGAACCATCAAAATCATCAGTACTTAGTACATAAAGTATCATTTCATTCATTCATTTACTGCACATCAATTAAATCTGGGGATCGCTACAACATATGATTCAATACAGGCTCACAACTGGACTAAAGTGCATTCATTAGCTATTAAGAAGTACGTGAGAGAATGTGGACTAATGATGTCTACAGACTTGGTCCTCCAACAGCGCGCTAGTCGGCTCCTCACCATCACCAATAATCATAGTTTTTTTTCCTTGGGAAAATACGGTAACTGTTTTAACAGCTATACCCTAACATCTGAAGACAGGAAGTGAGTAATGGGCAGCAAGGACGTGTGAATGCTCAAGCCCTAATGTTGTTTTTAGTCTTTTCCAGACAGAAGACCATGTGTGGACAGGACTTTGCGTCAAGAGGCAGGAAGGGCTGCGCTCACTTCCTCCTGACAGGTATCTCTGGAAAACAAGCTCCTATTATTCCAGGTGTAGCTTGGTAACAACATCCTGCGAGTTAGACTTGGGGCTTGGTAACCTTGCAGTTACTTTTCAGCGGCAGAAGCCCAGAGTCATCAAGCTTTTCCAAAGGAAACATGTTAAGTAAACAAAATATCATGACCAAGGGCAGACTCAGGCCAGGTCTGAATTTCTTTTTCACCCTCGCCTGGATGTGCTGCAGGCCTAAACTACAGAAGCATCTGGAGCAAAGGAGACGGGTGTGGGGCATCAGTGTCCATCAGGCTGGACAGTGTCACAAAATCCTGCCGTTTTCAAAGTGTGCCCGCCGTTCACAGCACTCTGTGCCTCATCTCGCTGCACATTTCGTCAGCCCCGCCGAATGCCGCATGAGCTCTAAGTCCGGTAAGAAGCTGACTGTGCGTCTATTAGCCTGGATGTCCACGGCCCAGGGGGTAAGAGCTTGACTTTCCCACCAAACCCCACCTGCTCCCAAGCACACACGTGCATGTTTGTCTGCTCAGCTGTGTCTGACTCTTAGGGCCCTCATGGACTGTAGCCCACCAGGCTCCTCTATCCACGGGATTCTCCAGGCAAGAATACCGGAGTGGGTTGCCGTTTCCTCCTCCAGGGGACCCTCCCAACCCAGGGATTGAACCCGGGGCTCCTGTGTCTCCTGCATCGGCAGGGGACTTCTCAACCACTGAGCCACCTGGCGAGCCTCCCATGTACACAGGCATGTACACAAACACATTTTGTTCAACAGAATGAATGCCTGTTGGCCACATCTGCTGCACTGGATTTTCTCCTGCAAGCCAAACATAGCTTGCCTCTGCTTACAGGTCTTTTGGGAGAGGAATTGCCAAGAACTACAGGAACTGATCAGCGTGTCAGAGGAGAGGCGTAAGCAAGCTTCTTGGATCTGATTGCCAGATCCAGGAGTCTCTCCTCACAAGCTCTCCTAGAAGCCTCTAGAAGCTCCCCTTGATTCTGAGCAGTCAAGATAGAAGGGCTTGCTTTGTTGCTTGATATGTTTAAAATGGGCGTCCCTCACAGCTCAGTTGGTAAAGAATCCACCTGCAGTGCAGGAGACCCTGGTCCAATTCCTAGGTTGGGAAGATCCCCTGGAGAAGGGGTAGGCTACCCACTCCAGTATTCTTGGGCTTCATTTGTGGTTCAGCTGGTAAAGAATCTGCCTGCAATGTGGGAGACCTGGGTTTGATCCCTGGGTTGGGAAGATCCCCTGCAGAAGGGAAAGGCTACCCACTCCAGTATTCTGGCCTGGAGAATTCCATGGACTGTATAGTCTGTGGGGTCACAAAGAGCCGGACACAACTGAGTGACTTTCACTTTTCAGGAAGGAGTGATGGTGAGCATCCACAAATAGATACAACTTTGCATAATAAACGGGCTTATGGGAAACTTTAGCAACAAAAGGTGGGCAAATTGCAGTTCAGAGGGCTTAAATATATCACCTCAAGTAAGAAGCAGACCTGGAATCTGTTCTCTCATGTTCTAAATCTAATATCTAATCTAATAAATCTAATACCCTCAGCTTCAGTAACATAAATAGTCCAAGTGACATGGAGGCATTGCCTGGATGATTGTGACTTAATAACTAATGAGTTGCAACTGGTGCTGGAAAACTGTATGGGTATTGCAAGGAGCCAAATTAATAAGCATATTCTGCATGATTATATCAGAATTCAAATTATCAAAAGATTCTACATGATAAGGGAAAAATCTAAAGGTGGTATCAGTTCAGTTCAGTTCAGTCGCTCAGTCATGTCCGACTCTTTGCGACCCCAGGAATCGCAGCACGCCAGGCCTCCCTGTCCATCACCAACTCCTAGAGTTCACTCAAACTCATGTCCATCGAGTCAGTGATGCCATCCAGCCATCTCATCCTCTGTCGTCCCCTTCTCCTCCTACCCCCAATCCCTCCCAGCATCAGAGTCTTTTCCAATAAGTCAACTCTTCACATGAGGTGGCCAAAGTACTGGAGTTTCAGCTTTAGCATCATTCCTTCCAAAGAAATCCCAGGGTTGATCTCCTTCAGAATGGACTGGTTGGATCTCCTTGCAGTCCAAGGGACTCTCAAGAGTCTTCTCCAACACCACAGTTCAAAAGCATCAATTCTTCGGCACTCAGCCTTCTTCCCAGTCCAACTCTCACATCCATACATGACCACAGGAAAAACCATAGCCTTGACTAGATGGAACTTAGTCGGCAAAGTAATGTCTCTGCTTTTGAATATGCTATCTAGGTTGGTCATAACTTTCCTTCCAAGGAGTAAGCGTCTTTTAATTTCATGGCTGCAGTCACCATCTGCAGTGATTTTGGAGCTCAAAAAAATAAAGTCTGACACTGTTTCCATTGTTTCCCATCTATTTCCCATGAAGTGATGGGACCAGATGCCATGATCTTCATTTTCTGAATGTTGAGCTTTAAGCCAACTTTTTCTCACTCTCCTTGTTCACTTTCATCAAGAGGCTTTTTAGTTCCTCTTCACTTTCTGCCATAAGGGTGGTGTCATCTGCATATCTGAGGTGATTGATATTTCTCCCAGCAATCTTGATTCCAGCTTGTGTTTCTTCCAGCCCAGCATTTCTCATGATGTACTCTGCATAGAAGTTAAATAAGCAGGGTGACAATATACAGCCTTGACGTACTCCTTTTCCTATTTGGAACTAGTCTGTTGTTCCATGTCCAGTTCTAACTGTTGCTTCCTGGCCTGCATACAGGTTTCTCAAGAGGCAGGTCAGGTGGTCTGGTATTCCCATCTCTCTCAGAATTTTCCACAGTTTATTGTGATCCACACAGTCAAAGGCTTTGGCATAGTCAATAAAGCAAAAATAGATGTTTTTCTGAAACTCTCTTGCTTTTTCGATGATCCAGTGGATGTTGGCAATTTGATCTCTGGTTCCTCTACCTTTTCTAAAACCAGCTTGAACATCTGGAAGTTCACGGTTCATGTCTGGCTTGGAGAATTTTGAGCAATACCTTACTAGCGTGTGAGATGAGTGCAATTGTGCGGTAGTTTGAGCCTTCTTTGGCCTTGCCTTTCTTTGGGATTGGAATGAAAACTGACCTTTTCCAGTCCCGTGGCCACTGCTGAGTTTTCAAATTTGCTGGCATATTGAGTGCAGCACTTTCACAGCATCATCTTTCAGGATTTGAAACAGCTCAACTGGAATCCATCCCCTCCACTAGCTTTGTTCGTAGTGATGCTTTCTAAGGCCCACTTGACTTCACACTCCAGGATGCCTGGCTTAGGAAAGACTAAAAAAATAAAGAGCCTCCTGACATGTTTGATTGAATAGAGAGAGGCGACAGAAAGGCAGCACCGCACCCGGGAGGGAAGACGAGTCACGGCAGAGACTAAGAAGATTTGAGACCAGAATTGTGGACAGGTTTATGATAATGAATTTGAAGTCTTAGATGAAATGCACAAATTTCTGGTGGGGGGAACCTTACAAAAATTCACCCAAGTACAAATAGGAAACATGGCTGTTCCTATAGCTCCTAAGGAAATGGAAGCTCTGGTCCATATTCTTCCCACAAAGAAAACAGAGCTTATTAGTGAATTCTGTCAACTGTACAAAGAATAGAACATACAAATTATTTCAGAAAACAGACAGAGAAAGAGACTCCCCAGTTCATTTTATGAAGATTAAAAAAACAAAATCAGAAGAAAAATTTCAAAAAGGAAAACTGCCAAGCCATTTCATTCATAAAGTAATAGCAAAAATTATAAACAAAATATTGGCAAATTAAGCCAAATAGTACATTAGAAGACAGTACAGCATGGCCAAGTTTGGGTCATTTGAATAATGCGAGATCAGTTATATATCAGAAAATGTGTAAATGGTATTCAGTGTATTAGCAGAAAAAAAGGAGAAAAACATAAGATGACTTCAGGGAAAATGTATACACTAGCAAGCAGTTATAATGAAATAAGAAAGCCTTTTTTAACCCAAATTTGGAAGGAAGGTAACCTCCTTAACTTGACAGAAGTATCTACTAAAACAAAGCACACACACACACAAAACAGAACAAACGGGGGAAAACGCTCGACATCAAACATCAAAAATGAGGAAACGCTGAAAGCATCTCCCTGAAAATCAGGACCAAAAAACTGACACCCACTATGAATACACTATTCAGGATTATAACTAGAGGCCCCAGGCAATGTTAGAAGACAAGAAGCAATTGCAGTATAGGACGGAGAGGGTTAAAACAGGGAGTGAGTGAGAAAGCGAAGAGAGAGAGGAAGGAAAGAAAAGATAAGATGTAAAGTGCTTAGAGCTCATGGTGCCTGGGTTTCCATTCTGGTTGGGGCCCTAATTTTCTGTGTGGTCATTAAAAATCACGTAACCTCTAATGTTTGTAAGCTTCCTTATCTATAAAATCAGAGCTATCAAATATCTTGGTTAATTAGGTGGACAACGTTGCCATTAGAAAGAACAGAATATATGTTAAGAACTCCATATTTGAGACATGAGGGTAAACTATTTAAGTTTTGAAGCTATAAGGCTTGAGATGTAGACAGACCATCCATAAACAGGCTAAACGGCAGTAGAATTCTGAGTCTGAAGCTTTGGGAAGTGGTGAGAGCTTTACCTCAAGAAGGAGCTAAACACTTACTGAATGCTAACTAAAGGTCCAGAATTTTACATAGCTTATGTCTTTTAATTCTCACAACAACCCCGTAAAATAGGTACTCCTGCTTTTCACAGTTTACTGATCAGGACACAGACGTCAAAAAAGTTACTGTAAGACCTTACAGCCTCATCATCATGGTGTTTCATGACTCTGATCCCCTCAAGCCTGGATCCAATTGCAAAGCCCTTCTTCCCCACCATGCTGTGCTAAGCTGCCTTTTGGAACCAGATCTGATGTAGAATCTTCTCTCATTCTCTCTGAGAGCTTGAGCAAATTTCTAAGACTCTCTAAGCTTGAGATTTCCTCTCTTAAAAATGAAGTAACACTAATCACACGGGCCTGTTGTATTAAACCAGATGCTATATACACAAAGTCCGGTACTAAAAAGGTGCCCCATAAATGGTATCTCCCGTTATTCTTTCCAACCAAGGCAAACTCCCAGAAACAGACACAGAGGACTAGGACGCTGGGGCGGAGGGAGCTGGCAGGCATCTAACACCCTAGAGTCATTTCAGGGATGACAGCCTCGGTGATCCCTTCTTCTGCTCCAAGTCACCACATCTTTGCAGACAGCTCAGGGCCAAGCAAAGGGCAAAAGGTAATGGCCAAAACTTAAGGGAAGTAACTGGCAAACTGAACAGATGACTTAAACCATTTCCTGTTCTACACAATCTACGTTCCGTGATCTAATCTGGGAGCAGGAAAGAAGAGAAAGGAGACTGTGAGCTTTATGAAGGGAAAGCTCAAACTCAGCAACAGGAAGATGATTGGGTTATTCAAGACCCAATAACAGCTCAGCTAAAAGACCACGGACCTCGAGGCAGGCCAGTCTGGCTCATGTTCCTGACTCCTCCACACATGGCTGCGCGGGACATTTCCTGACTTCCCTAAACCTCAGTATCTGCAACCCTTAAGTGAGGCTAACACACATATTTACGATAAATATTCAGTTAGATCATGTTGAGCACATGTGCAGAGCACCCTAAAGAGACAGCTGGTGGCCCTGGAAGGCGTGTCTCCTGTACTGAGAGAAGAATCCAAAGCAAAAGCCCTTGTGGCTTGTGCTTAGTCAGTCAGCCGTGTCCGACTCTTTGTGACCCCACGGACTGCAGCCCGCCAGGCTCCTCGGTCCTCGGGATTCTCCAGGCAAGATCACTGGGGCGGGTTGCCACTTCCTCCTCCAGGGGATCTTCCTGACCCAGGGAATGAACTCCGGGTCTCCTGCATTACAGGCAGATTCCTTATTGTCTAAGCCACCAGGGAGGCAAAATTGCCTCAAGCCCCTCTGAGGCAAGGTCCTACCGCTTCCCCATGCTAGTTAAAGGGCTGCAAAGTGGGAAATCCTGGCAGTGAATTATAGACTGACCATTATTTTGGTCTATTGTCCAAGGTATCCAGGCTTCCCTCCATGCAAACATGCCAGAGAAACAGAAACTGCACATATTATCAGACATCTTGAACCAGAAAGTTTAAAGCATTTCTGCTGTATTTACTGTCAGGCTCCAAATTTTTACCCCTTTTTCTTTTTTGTTCAACAGATAAGGCTTATCTAAAATATAAGCCTACAAGTCAAGCAGGAATTGTGACCTGAGCCTGCTCAAGAGGGCTCTGATTAATAACAATCAAACATTTACAGTTTAATATGCTACCTATAATAATACAATCAGAAGTGGAAAAACAAATGTTGCCATCCAACCTGTAGAGTCTGTTTATCATGTTTCAAAAAAAAAAGACTCCTTTTTTTTTTTAAGTCTGTGAATAACACTCAAACTTTTTTTTAAAGGAATATTGTGCTTTAAGAAAACCCATGTACATTAAACTATATAATATACTAATTACTTCCAAGAAATGGTTCCTTCAAATTCTACATTCATTTACAAACATTAATACATAGTTCAGTGAATCATTCCCAGAGTTTATGGGATCATAGATTTGTAAGTGAATTATAGTTGGAATGAGTTTTCTCCCAGAATTTAGAAAAATACATGACATTATCCACATGGAGAATGAAATATGTACAGTAATAAACTGTTGGACAATGCCTGCTGCCAAAACAAGGCTGTCGAGGAGGGAAGCGCTGGAGCCACTGAATCTTAGCTTTACTTATGCATTTTTTTAGCATAAGTTAATGATGTATCTACTTGGACAGGCACAGTAGAAACAAAAATTTCACACCATAATAAATATAATGACACAGTAAACCTGTGGTTACAAGGGCATTTATTTGTCCTTTAACCAAAATGGGGACTAATAATAGCATACATTTATTGATAATTCATAGACACCTACGCACTCTCTGTGAATGAGTACAGTGATGCCTCACAACAACCCACTCTACCCGTGAAGACGAAGCTCCGACACACACAGACGTGCTCCCACGTCACACGCAGAGTCAGCTGCAGAGTGAGAGTTGGAGCCCAGAGCCGACTCTCCAGCCCTCAGCCATCGCACATGAGCGGGTCAGCGACATGGGCCCCTCTCTTTGCTCTTTCTTGTACTCAGTGACGCGCTCTCAGAAACCCAGTGCATTCCCAGAAAGACACGCATCTGAAAACTCCTTGGCCTCAAAGCGGAGTAATGTGGAAATTATAGCTCTTAGAAACTGTTTTAGAAAAACCTGGACATAAGAGTTAGGACCACGTGGTGGAGGCACCGCTCCCCTTCAGCTGCGTGACAGCAGAGAGCTCACTTGATTTTCCTAAAGCTCAGCTTCCTCATCTGTATATACCAACAGAAACTGTAATTTTTAAAACCTAGGTGTAATTCACATAGAGTGAAGGGCTCAGATCTTAAGTATTACATCGTTCGGTGATCGCAGATGAATGCATATGAAGATAGAACATTTCCATCCACCTAGAAATTTCCCTCATGCTCCTTTTTAATCAACCCTCCGCACCAACCCCTCCCACCAAGCAACCTGATTTGCTTGTTCTATTACAGAACTGTCTATAAATGGAACCGCGCAATACGTACAGGCGTGTCTCTGGCTCCTTTGCCTTAGGGTAGTGCCCTTGAGATTTGCCCGTGTTATGGGTGAGTCACTAAGTTCTGTTTGACTCTTTGTGGCCCCTGCATGTAGTCTGCCAGGTTTCTCTGTCCATGGGATTTTTCCAGGCAAGAATATTGGAGTGGGTTGCCATTTCCTTCTCCAACCCATGTTACAGTGTGTAATAATATTCAATGCCCAATAATAATTTATATAAGCATTAAAATAAATAATGTACATTATTACCTATTATAGTTATTATTATTCAAAAGAGGAAGCCCAGGACCACTAGACTGTTAGAGCCAAGAGGACCATATCTAAACCTATCAGAGGTTGGAGTATACTTGGAGAAAGGAGTCCATTATTAGCGTCTCTCATATCCCATTCTCTGTCTGTTTAAGGGCACCCCGTGTCAGAAGCAGACATATCTGGAGCATGGGGTGGAACTGGATTGAATTTAGCCTTTAGCCAGGGTAAGTGGATATGCCAAGAGTGCCTTCCCAGGGTAGTTCTGAAACATTCCTTTTTGCCCATCACAGAGATGGAGGCCTACCTCCACCAGGAGATGGCATTTGAAAGATCAGTGTGCAAAACGCCACCCGTCACGCTCGCCCTGAGCGAGGCCAGAGCCTGCGCTGGCAGTTCTGGCCAGCTGTCTGATTCAGCTTCTCCAAGGGAACTGGAGCCTGGCCTGCACAAGTGTGGCGCAAATGCTGCACTTCACAGAAGGTGCTTTGCCACAATAAATAAACCCACACTAGGAAAAAACCAGAATTTTGAGATGGACATTTTTAGTCCTTTCTGGCAGAGATTTTCTTCACTAAAATCATTGTCTTCACATCTAAATAGGAAGCACATATTATTGCCAAAGAGTTTTCTCAAGAATTAGTCTTAAAGGATGAGGTGTCAATATATTAGTAAATTCCAAACCCTCATACAAAAAGTTCAGAAGTCTCTGTTAACCGAACTAACAGAAGAGCTTTGGAAATGACCCCTTGTTCAGGTGGCAACTTGGGCAGGAATAATGCCCTCCTGGGAAGCAAAGGTATACAAAATTTATTAAAATATCAAGTCACATTTGGAGAGAGGTAGAGAAGTACATTTCCTCAACGTCACTGCCAGTCTGTGAGTGTAAGTGTCTCTCCTGCTTCCTGTAGAAACAACATCTGCTCTTACATTCACCCCAAGCCACCTCTGATATTTATTGCATTTGCCGAATGCTGAAAGGATCTGAAATGTTAAACCTCTTGATCTGTTGGCACTCTGGGATTTCTGTGAAAAGATGAGCTACATAATAGGACAAACTGGAGAAATATCATGTACCCAAAAGACATAAATCCCCAATCATAGTGGAATTCCTTTTCAATACACAACTCTGGAAGTTGTAAACATAGATCCAACCTTTATCTTGTAATTTTCTTCTCATTCTTCCTCAACATGCGTAGCTCCAGTTCTTTAAATAAGGAAAGTACACTCAAGGTCATCCAGTCTGGACTTAAGCCAGTCACTTCTCCAAAACAAGTTTAAATGCATGAAAGTCGAAGCATGTGTTTGGTCTCATTAAGCTCACAATATCCTTAGGAGAGGAACAGAGAATTTGGTTTATTATCCAGCTGGTAATGAAGGATGCATTGCTTGCATTTAAGTGAGATCTACAGTTTATTTTTATCCAGTGCTCAAGCTGCTTGATTCTCACCGAAATGCGAGGCTGGCCGTTACTCAGCAGAAACCAGAAGACAACGGTGAGCAAGCTTGCTTCACACGAGCTGGGCGTCCGGGAAAGAAAAGCAGTTAAGAGAGAAAAAGGGAGGTTTGGTTTTTATGATTAAAGATGTCTCCTTCAAAGGAGTGATAAACAGAAGATGCCTAGAAACACTGTAAGCAAAGAAGATGGGAAGGACGTGAATCAATGTCTAGGCAAGATTTCAAGTGAAGTCAAGTACTGAGAGTAGCCACTTGGCAGAGAGCAGAGGGTCCCGTCTCCAGGGGCTGAACTGGCGAGGAGGGGTGGCATTCTCCTTCCTTTTTTCTCCTCCTCCTCGCTCCTTATTTATTAAGCTCTCTCTGTGTTCACGATACTGTCTGGCTTGCAAGGCAGTGGGGGAAATATTTGATCAAGAGTCTGGACTAATCAAAGAGCCAGATCTCCAACTCATCAAGGGACTAGGGTTTCCAGAGAATGCAATGAAGACAGCTCGCTGACTCCAGCTGTGACGGCCCCAGTCACCTTGGCAAATTCCTTCTGATCTAATCCAGGCACGTTTCTTCAGTTCCTGGTGGAACCCCGGGAATCTTGGTCTCAGTGAGTCACAATGGATGATTTCAATCATCTTCTCTTCAACCAGATCCTGGAATCCTTCACAGAAGGAAAAACTCAAGTCTTTCTTCCCTGCTATTTTAGGGCTGAGTTTGTACCTAATAAATGTTTGGTGAATATGTAAGTATATATTAACACACGTATTACTAAACCTCTTTGCTGACACCTGAAAGTAACACAGCATTGTAAATCAACTATACACTTCAATAAAAAAGTAAACAGGAAATTAAATAATGAGTGAATAAAAATTACATTTTCCTACCTTAAACACATCTGCTCCAGGCTAACTGCTGGAGGGTAAAGTAAGTAAACACTCTCTGGATAATAATAATACTAGTAATAATGCCAGTATTACTGTTATTACTATTATTATTATTATTACTATTATTGACAATTCCCTCAAAATACACTCCAAAGTGGTGTCACATAGCAAAAACCTTAAATTTTTTAAGCCCTATTTAAGCTATTCACATCATATTCTGTTATTTTCTTCACAGTCACACAGAATGAAACTGGTTTCCTAGGCAACATTCTACACTCTATTTTATGAAAGTCAGTGCTTGTAGTTAAGCATCTTTTCCAGTAGCTAACTTTGCAAATATATGTCCTTGCTCCCTCGGGGAGGACACTAGAGGTTAAAGGTCTCTGTCTTGGGACAGCTGGTGATCCTGACTTTGGGGAATAAGAACTTTTAGGAATCAGAAGTGCCCACAGCTCACTGTGGGCTCCCTGTCACGAGTGGCTGCTCTGGAGGCAGGACGTCTACTGGGCAGCACCTTGGCGAGAAAGTGAACATCACAGTTTCGTGTGTGTGTGTGTGTGTGTGTGTGTGTGTGTGTGTGTTTGGCGGCACCACGCAGCATGTGGGATCTTACTTCCCTGACCAGGGATCAAACTCTCGTCCCTGTGTTGGACACAGAATCTTCCCCACTGAACCACCAGGGACGTCCCAGCATGACAGTTCAAATGTGCTTACCTTCTCCTGCACCTGAAATTCTAAAACTTCATGATTTCCCACTGGAAAGAGAAGTTGTTGCTAGCCCTGTGAAGTAGTCTGGGGACTGCTAAATAATTCACACAAGGGCAAAAAAGAGGCCTAGAGCCTGGGCTTCTCCGAATAGCAATTTTCTTACTGATCCCCTCACGGGAGTTTTCACACGTTTTAATATTCTAGCCAAGAGAGCCATAGCTCTCTGCAGAAATCCTTAGGTTCCCCAGAAGTGGCCCCTTCGTTAATAACTTGTCACTAGTGTTCCCCGGGCTCAACATGCTTCAGGCTTTCTCCTGGATGACCTTTCCCCCCACGAAAGGGGGTTCAGCCTACCGGGGTCAACTAACCGCAGGCCGGTGAGAGACAGCCCAGGAAGACACCAGGCAGACTGACTCGAGAACGCTCTGACCCTGACCCTCAGGCCACTAGGGACCTCGCGGATACTGCAGGTGCAGCTCAATGTTCCTTTCAGTCCTGCCTGGACGACAGGAAACACCGGCTGCTGTCAAAGAGCCCGGGACGCGGCCCACCCAACCCCACTCAAACGGCCGGCTCCATATGAAGGGTGCTCCCTCACTGTGAGGTCAGGGTGAAGACCCTGAGCCCTCGCATGACGGCGGCCCCAGCCAAAGGGGTGCTTGGGTGGCTCCAGGGGCCCAGGGAATATGACCAAAAAACGCTGCTCATCAGCTGTTTCTTTGTTTCAGCTTCGCCATAACACTCTCTCTCTCTCTGATTTCATTGTCACTGATGGAGATTCTCAGTTAGCAAATACTGTGGAGCCTCCAGAGCACTGAGGTCTGCCTTCTCCACTGGGAGAAGCTCCCGGCCTTGCTACAGAGGCTGGACAGGGGTCTAGCCATGAGCATGCATCGTGAGCCCTTCCCGAGGTACTGATGGTAAATGGCCAAGAATGGTGTGCAGCGGGGAGGGGGCCAGGGAGGGTCAAGATGAACTTTCCTGTTGCGTGCTTCAGACACAGAAACAGGGGCAGAGTTAGAAGCTGCTTATTCGATCCCCACACTTTTAGAGAGAGGAGCATCAGGATACTTTTAGAGAAAACAAAAACGAAATGAAAATCAGAGCCCTCTTTCCTCAAGTGGCTCAAACAAGGGAGGACTTCCGTGGTTCCTGGGGACAGGCTGAAGGTGGAAGAAGCAAGGTGTCAGGCGTGCCACGGATTAGCTGAGTCCTGCCTGAACCAGACGAGAGAGGCCACCCCTGAGCTCCTCTCAAAGGACTCAGCTCCTGTCCGCCCCTGGCCACACGCCTCCCGTGGAGTGAGGAGACCTTCAGACCAAGCAAATGTGCCCAGTTGGAGCCCGTCACTGCCTCCCTTTCGATTCCCTGGAATTTCCTGTCTAATTGGCCCCAAGCGTGGTTCCAGGGTACGCAGGCATCTTTCTTCCTTGTCTTTCGTCCTGAGGACCATTGAGCCAGAACACAGCAACCTCAGGCTCAAGGGAAGCAAAAGCAGCGCACGTTCGTCGAGGCAGGGCTTGGACAGAGCTGTGCGGGCTGAAGCGCCTGCTCGTGCGAGCAGAAAGCACCTGATGGCGTCTGCAGGGCCCAGGGTGGGGCGCGGGCGGGCACGGGCTCCCCAGGGCCCTTCGCTGCCTGCTCTCCCACCGGTTTCCCTCACCGCTTTCTGCAGTGGAACTCCAAGGAATCTGGGAATTTTATTTATAATTTTTTTATATTGGCTGTGTCGGGTCTTCATTAAGACGTGCAGGTTTTCCATTTCGGAGAGCAGGCTTTTCCTTGGTTGTAGCCCACGGGCTTCTCACTGCAGCGTTCGAGCTTAGCGGCCCCGGGGCCCATGGATCCTAGTTCCCCAGGGACTGATCCCGCATCCCCTGCATTAGAAGGGGGACTCTTCACCGCTGGACCACCAGGGCAGTCCCTGAGAATTTTAAATGTGATCCAGCAAAGGAGACGGCCACACTGATTTTATTTGATTTTAAAAACTGGTTTAAAATGTTAAAGTATTTAGACCTGTAGCGTGTGGATCTCCACTTGTATTCATGCCCAGGGCTCTGAAAATCTTACTATTAGGAGCAGGCCTGCTTCTGACACATCCCTCACTCACTCACTGCTTCTTGGGAGGGAAAAGGAAAGAAAAACTAAGCATTATTTGGGAGGTGGGCAGTGAGGCTTCTGGGAGGCTGAGAATGAGGTACCAGGAGCTGCTAAAACAGGGAGAAGCTGAGGGAAATTAAAGCCACCAGCAAGAATAGAGCACACCCCCCCCCCCCCCAGAAGCTCCAAATATTACACTCACTCCGGCAAAAGAGTGCCAGTCTCCACCAGAAAGGAGGAAGAGTCCTTTCTCCTGCCTCTGCCGCTGTGATTCCGAAGTCCTTTGAAACCACGAGCGGGAAAGCGCAGCAGAGGCGTCCATCAGCGTCCGCTTCGAGCCCTGACCTCCGCTCCGTCTCAGAGCAAAACGCCTGGGTGTAAGAAAGTCTTGTCCAGGATGCTCCTGGCACCCACCGAAGACTTCACTTTCCAGCGCGGAGGTGGGTCCCAGCCCGGGTAGGGGACGATCCCACCTGCCTCTCAGCCAAAAGAACCAAAAGTAAACCAGAAGCAATATCGTAGCAAATTCAAAAAAGACTTTAAAAAGTTTCAGAAAACCAAAGGTTCTCATTCTCCTGTTTGTGAAACAACTTCAAACTATCCATTTATTTCAATAAAAATTGTATGCTCACTGTCAGGATCAGAACGTAGTCATACGGGGGAAGGAGGGGGTGGGGCGAGTTGAGAGAGTGGCACCAACACACACACACTGCGTGTGTAACACCGACGGCGAGCGGGACGCAGCCGTGCCACGCAGGGAGCTCCCTGGGCGCTCGGTGCGGACCCAGGGGCGGGGGCGAGGCCGAGCGGGAGGGGGGCACATGCGTATCTGCGGCTGATGCACGCGTACAGCAGAAACCAACACAACACCCTAGAGCAATTGTCCTCAAAGACAGAAAAATTAGAGAAAAGAATGCAGCCGCAAATTCTCCGAGCAGTCTGGGCCACCACACCGTCTGGAGAGGGCGGACGTGGTAGATACACAGACAGGGGCGGAGGGGCCGGCAGCACACCAGGCCGCGCCCGCTAAGTGACAGCGGAGTCGCTCAGGGGAACCCGGGCCTCCCGCATTGCAGACAGACACGTCACCCTCTGAGCCACCTGGGAATTAAGGCCGCGCCCGCTGAGCAATTTCAGTTCCCCCTAGTGTGCCGTGCCCAGGAGAGCCCCAGACGTGTCATAAGGCTGTGGACAAATCCCCGTGTGCCCTTTGGGGTGCCCAGTGCTAAGCCTACTAGGCTTGCCTGGCACCCAGAGAAAGAGAAAACTTTGAAGTTTTCCTTCAAAGCACCCAGAGGAAACGCGAAGCTTTCCTTTCTTCCCCGCTCCCTATATGGCCCCTGTTCCAGGGCCCAGCATCCTGGTTCTGGTAACAGCCTGACATAAGCCGGTCGGGACAGACCGAGTCTTTCTCAGCATAAGACACGGCCAATCAGGACAGACCGAGTCTTTCTCAGCGTAAGACACGGCCAATAAGGATAGACCGAGTCTTTCTCAGCATAAGACACAGCCAATCAGCATCAAACCCTCTTGACTCCGTGACCCTGGGACCTCAGCCTGACAACTTTCTCTTCCTTACACCTCGGATCTGCATGCGTCTCCTGCTCCTATCTGCTGCAAGTGAATCCAACTTCATGGAGACTCCTCGGGTCAGGTCACTCCACAAGCTTTCCTGCCTGCCCGCCCATTGCCACCCCCAGCCATTCTGAACGGGGTTAGGACAAGGGTGAGAGATACACGCAAGTGCTTTGAAAGGCATCACTGGCAGCTTTTCCAAACTCAAACTGAAAATACACCAAGGTGATGTCTTCTCTGCCAAGGCGAGGTAAAGAAGTCCCTACCACTTTGGCAGGACATTGGGGGTAAAAGTGAAGAGGAACTAAAAAGCCTCTTGATGACAGTGAAAGAGGAGAGTGAAAAAGTTGACTTAAAGCTCAACATTCAGAAAACTAAGATCGTGGCATCTGGTCCCATCACTTCATGGGAAAGAGATGGGGAACAGTGGAAACAGTGTCAGACTTTATTTTGGGGGGCTCCAAAATCACTGCAGATGGTGATTGCAGCCATGAAATTAAAAGACGCTTACTCCTTGGAAGGAAAGTCATGACCAACCTAGATAGCATATTCAAAAGCAGAGACATTATTCTGCCAACAAAGGTCCGTCTAGTCAAGGCTATAGTTTTTCCAGTGGTCATGTATGGATGTGAGAGTTGGACTGTGAAGAAAGCTGAGTGCCAAAGAATTGATGCTTCTGAACTGTGGTGTTGGAGAAGACTCTTGAGAGTCCCTTGGACTTCAAGGAGATCCAACCAGTCCATTCTAAAGATCAGCCCTGGGTGTTCTTTGGAAGGACTGATGCTAAAGCTGAAACTCTAATACTTTGGCCACCTGATGCAAAGAGTTGACTCATTGGAAAAGACCCTGATGCTGGGAGGGATTAGGGCCAGGAGAAGGGGATGACAGAGGATGAGATGGCTGGATGGCATCACCGACTAGACGGATATGAGTTTGAATGAACTCCGGGAGTTGATGATGGACAGGGAAGCCTGGGGTGCTGCGATTCATGGGGTCTCAAAGAGTTGGACACGACTGAGCAACTGAACTGAACTGGGGGTAATCAGAGAGTGATGCTGCCTAGTCCTGGGAGGGTTCCCAGAGGACTCAGCCGTAAAGCACCCGCCCATGCAGGAGACATGGGTCCCAGCCCTGGGTCGGAATGATTCCCTGGAGGAGGAAATGGCACCCCACTCCAGTGTTCTTGCCAGGAAAATCCTATGGACAGAGGAGCCTGGTGGGCTACAGTCCATGGGGTGGCAGAGTCCACCGTGAGTGAGCACGTGAGTAGGCAACCACAGGTACCCATGATGCTACGTCAGGACTGGGTGAGAGAACATATCATATTTACTGAGAAGGAGAGTGACAGACTTCCTTCCTCCCGTAGAAGCCTCAAGCTATCAGTCATCAAGGATCTTCCGAGAACCTCTATTTACTGCACTAAATTCAGGCCAGAACTTCAGAGACTTGATTCAGACATGAGGAAAATTTTCTGACATTATGAGGGGATTTAAATACTTGGGTATATTCCTGAGGTATTTTTGGGTAGCTTCCCTGTTTTTCAGTTTTTATAAACTGATTAGACTTTGCAGGGGAAGCTATTAATATATCAATAGTTTCCTAGCTAAGTTCCAGAAAACTCTAGAGTGTCATGGAATCTCAGACTTCTATAAAGTGTGCTTTAAAGGGCTACACAAATATTTGGTTAAGATTTCATTTTTCAGTGAAAACTTACCTTTGATTATTTTTTAAACAGTAATAAATAGGGGTTCTCATGGATTTCAATGTGTCTTATATGAAACTTTGACAGATGGGTGCACACCAAGGTTTGGACTTCTGCTGCGAGGTTAATTCATGTTTCTAAGGACCCTCTGCAGCATGTACTCAGCTAATTGCAGCGCCATGTGTTAAACACTGATGACGGGTCACAGATACTTATCTGTGTGGGCCATGCTCTGCCCATCATCACACAGTCAAAATGAGATGCTGAGGTGTACATAAAACTGCCAGTGCCACTTGTGACTTCCAATTAAAAAGGGTTGTCTAGCCAAAGCAGCCTTATTACTTTAATTGGTTGCCTTCTTAATAAGTAAATATGCAAAGCTACACTTATAAAATAAATGAATGCAAATATAACCTACTGGCACTTATTGATATTCTGTGTGCTCAGTTGGTCAGTCGTGTCTGACTCTTTGTGACCCCATGGACTGTAGCCCACCAGGCTCCTCTGTGCATGGGATTCTCCAGGCAAGAATACTGGAGTGGGGTGCCAGTTCCTTCTCCAGGGGATCTTCCTGACCTGGGGGTCACACCCAGGTCTCCCACATTGCAGGTGGATTCTTTACCATCTGTGTCACTAGGGAATCCCTGTTGATATTCTATATAGATTTATTGATAAAAAATAATGTCAGGGTTAAAAAAAAGTTTGAGGGACTTCTCTGGTGGTGCAGTGGTTAAGACTCTGCAGTTCCAATGTGGGGGTGCAGGTTTGACCCCTGGTCAGGGAAGTGAGCCAGAAAAAAATTTTTTTAATTTTAAAAAAGCTTGAAAACACTGCTTTAGATAAATGTGGGAGTGACTTCAAAAAGTCCCTTCCAATATGGTTCTTTTATAACACACTTGTTCCATCTATATCAAAGAAATATTTTGTATGGAACAATATTTGTATCGTTATGTTGTTACACAAAGATGGTTCAAATGAGCTCTACACAGCACAATATTTTATATATATATATACACACACATACACATTACATGTTATACATGCTTATAGAAGACTTAAATTGTATATGCCAATGTTACAAAACTATACAGAAGGCCAACTGAAATTATTTTTAGAAAGCAAAGCAAAGGCATTTCCTCAGTGTTAGAAGGATGGATGTGACTGGCATTACTTCCAAATGCAGAGAGTAAATAAGCGTGTGAGACGAGTCTGGAATTTGCGAAGCCTGCTCTGTGAATCCCTTCATTCACTCCTAGTTGGTTGATTAGGCAAGAGGCACCACACAGCTCAGGTCATATGCTCGAGCTTAGACACAGAGGCCTCTGGGTCCAAGTTCCAATTCTGCCCCCTCAAAAGCTGTATATCTTTGGCCTCTCTCTGTACATCTTCCTCTCTGGCCTCCCTCTGTATATCTTTGACCTCTCTCAACTTCAAAATTTCCCATCAACACAATAAAGACAATAACTTCCCAGCAGGACTACCATAAATGAAGTGAAATAGGCGTACAGCTGTAGAACCGTGTCTCGCTCACACTGAGCGTCCACTACATGGTAGCTGCTGTTCTTCCTAAGGTATGTTTCCCGCCACGAGGTGCTTCCAGTCTCGCAGAAAGACAGCAGACATGAAACAGACAGTGATGCACGGGCTTCCCAGGTGGCTCGGTGGTCAAGAGTTCTTCTGCTAATGCGGGAAACACGGGTTTGATCCCTGGGTTGGGAAGATCCCCTAGGGAGGAAACAGCAACCCACTCCAGTATTCTTGCCTGGGAAATCCCACGGACAGAGGAGCCTGGCAGGCTACAGTTCATGGGACCGCAAAGAGTTCGACATGACTTAGCGACTCAGCGACAGCAAAGGATGCCACACCCCGTCATCACTGCTGGAGAGGTGTGACGAGTGTGTGTCGGGAACGCAGGGGCAGCATGTGTGATGGAGCATGAGTCGGGGAGTCTCCACCTCGTGCTCACTCACTGCACAGGAAGGAGACTAGTTCAGGCTCTGCCAAGACCTTTTGGGCCCCTGAAGCTGGAAAAGAAACCAACAGAGAACAGCAGGGAGAAAAAAAGGCTTTGGACATTCATCAGCCTTTCTACTGCAGCTTCAGCCTGGGTCCCTTGCAAACCCCCCCTGTGGCAGGGCACCAGACAACATGCATGTGAGCTCTTGGACACAGGGTAGGCTGAGTGACAGCCATGGGCCCGGGCCTGCCTACTTCGTCGGGTTCTGGTTGGCACACATCGCTACATTCCTGCCCCGCCACTAGGAACCGTGGAGTCCCCTGCTCAGTCCAGTGAGTGCTCCGCAACTCTGATTAGTGCTCTCACCAGCAAGCTGAACTCTCAACATACACCACACTCCAGCTCCCAAACACTGAGCCCTATTTTCAGGAGCGATTCCCTTCTAGGGAACTTGGAATAGGGAAAAGAGTCACTTGATGGAAAGAAAGCACTAGATTTTAGAGCTATGGCTGTAAATTAGGTCACAGGATCTTTTATGATCTCGAGCCTGATACAAGGTTTGAACTTTGGAAACCATTCTTCTTGGTCTTTTTCTGGTTTTAGGAAATGGAAAACAGATTTAAAAAGGTAAGGCCCCCAAACGAGATGGTATCAGCTAGAGAGGAGAAAGGCAGGGATGGGAGACCCGCACAGCTGAGTGAGGGAGACAGTGGGCAGACAGACCCGCGGAGAGGGGAAGCGCCAGGAGGCCGGGCCGCTGGGCACGGGAGGAGGCTGCCTGGCAGGGAGCCCGCGAACCGTCTGGAGCGCCGGGCGGAGAGGCGGCCGGTGCGCGAGGGGTCTGACTGCGCGGCCGCTGCTGCCGGGGGCTCCCGCCGCTCCGCGAGGCCTCTCTCCCTGGCACCACAGCTGACCGCGCTCCCTGAGGTGGGCGGGTCATTAGACACCGAGAGCCTCTCGTCTGAAGGCTTCTCAACTGCTCTGCTCAGAACTTTCTCCAAAGATGCAGAAGGAAGAGTGAAGCAGGCGGGGAGGCGAGAGGGAAGGCGAGGGGCGGGAGGGAGCGGAGCGCGAGGCTGCAGCCCGCAGGCTCTGCGGGGCTGGCCTGGGTGCATTCCCACAGGCCCCGCGCGCCCGGCTCTCCAAAGCGAGACGAGCTCGCTACTTCAGTCTGCGCTCTCCGTGGACGTCCGTTCCTCCCTGTAGCAGCCCCTCTGCCCTCAGCCCAGCTTCTTGAGATCACCTCCCAAGCCACGCCCTGCACCCAAGTCCTTGCCTCAGACTCTGCTTTCGGGGCCCCAAACGGAAAGAGGGCTGAAGGAAGGGAGCTGGCGGTGGGGCTGCCCAGAGAAAGAGCTGCTGTCCTGCCCGGGAAGTGGGCGACGGCACTCGCGTCAGTCACAGTGAACAGGCTGAAAGGAAACGAGAGACGTGGCGAGTCCGCCTTTTTACCTCAAGACAGGTGCCTCATCAGTCTCAGGCAGGTGAGACTTTCTTAGCAGTTGCTATGTGAAATCCTGCAATATCATTAACCAAATCTATTAAGTTAATCATTATTATCAACACTGATAATGAATTAGACCACTAGTACCAAAAGCGCTAAGAAAAAAAAAAAAGGTGTGACTGTTGACTTGTTACAAACCAATCCAATCGACCTGCCCAACCCGCTAGGGGCGGTCAGCATCTCATTGCCCTGAAACTGCGCACTACGGCCTCGGCCTTCCTGCCCCAAGAAGGCTTCTGTGCCCACCGCATATTTACCTGAACCAAAGTCTTCCCTGCTCACTGGTGCGGCTTCACCAGCGCTATTAGGCTCATCCTTACTTGCATGTTCTGTGTTCATTTAGTTCTGAAAATCTATTTTTTAGCACTTACATTTCTTCTTTTTAATTCTCATTTTATATTGGAGCACACTTTATTAACAGTGTTGTCTTAGTTTCAGGTGAACAGCAAAGTGACTCGGTTACACATATATATGCACTTTCTTTTTATTTTTTTCAAATTCTTTTCCCATTTAGGTTATTATGCTCAAAACTTACATTTCTTTAAAAATCATCAGCTATCACTAAATAAGCTGAATATTATTTTAGCCCTCAGATGCTCTCTTCTCTAGTTTCTTAGATGTCCTTGGAGATACCGTTGACCACTAAGTGTAAATTTTATTGGATAAGGATTCGATTTGTTGCTCTGTAAAGAACCATATATTCCAACAGCAAAGCTATTTTCTTCATTAAATCACCCTTTGTGGATTAAACTCCTCTTTCAACATCGATATCAACATGTAATTCCCAGAATTATTCGAATGGCTAAATACATTTCTGAATAGATTTCTGATACCATGCAAGATGAGGGTGGACATTTTGGAACAGACTCGTATCTGAACAGTCATTACAGAGAAAATCACTCTTAAGCAGAAAGATAATAGCTTCATCTGATCTTTTTTTTTTCATGGTACATACGGGAAAAAAATATATGTTCTAAGAGGGAAAATTAGAGCCATTATCTGGGCTATTTGTGTAAAGTGCTGTGGAGTAAAGAAAGCTATTAAAGACCCACAATGTACAGCTTGCATGTAGCTGGTTGTAATCGACAATGAACTTCCACAGTGTCTGGAAGAAGAATCCTGGCAACGTGGAACAGTGGTGGTAATTAAACAGTCATAAAAACCTGAAACTGGAAGGCTGACAAAACAGCGTCCAGGCATTCCCAGCACTAAGAGTCTAACAGTCAGTCTGCAGCACTTCTCTTCAGCTTAAGTAATGCTTTCCAGAATTCTCAGGCAATACTTTTCCCCCTTTCTTTTTGCATTACGCTGCAGGCACTGCATGGCGCCTGCCGTGATCAAGAGATGAAGGGCATGAAGGTTCTCCCGAATGGAGGGCTGGAAGATGAGAGCGGCAGAGATCAGAAAAGGCACCTCTGCAAGCCCTTACCTGCTGACCAGGGCAGTAAAGAAGAACACAGCACTTCTGACATGTGGGCTCAGGGTGTGCCTCATCTTGTTACTGCTTTCTGCAACCATTTAACGAGGGATGTAAAGCTACATAAAACGGGAGGGATGTGATTGGAGAACTGGGTTGAGATATAACAAGTTCATTCTCCCCTGTGATGTCCACAGGCCGTGTCCATAGGTGTGAAGCCGTCAGACTCAGCCGGGCGAGGGAGGAATCAGCATGTTGGTTTCAGGCAACCCAGAGTTCAAGTCATGAGGCGTCACTCACACAAGGGGTGACTGTGCGAAACTTATTTTTCTGTTCAGTTTCTGGTCTGAAAAGTACTAGTAATGATCTCATAGGGTTGCTAAAAGCCTTAAATGTGACCATGCATGCAAAGTGCTTTGTGCAACGCCTGGCACAGAGTAATACTCAGTAAATGCTGCCCGCTGCTTTCAGAGACCAGAAAAACCACTGCCACTTATTTTCACAGTATGTGGCAGAGACCCAGGTAGAACCAACAACACTACAGAGGAGAGTCAGGACAAAGCAGAAGTTTCTGCCATTCCTGTAACAAATCCACCGTGTCCCTAGCACTGGGCTGGGTAGCTGCTTATGAGAATCTGTCTGCTGATCACTGGGAAAATCAATAGCTAAAAAAGTCTGTGTGAGTTTGATTCCAAGCCCTGTGGTCTTTCAGCCTCCTACTATAGCACAGAGGAACAAATAGAGATTAGAAGCCAGGCAAATCTTTCTGAGCTTTACTGCAGAATGGTGTTACTACCTCCCAGGAAAATATTCTCCTTGCCTCTTGCTCATTGCCTTTGTGGATTAATTTATTAAACAAAATATGTATTAACGGACCCTTTCATGAAGGACACTGTTTTATAGTTCTGTTTTCCAAGCAAGGTATAAAATTGTGTAAAATGCATTACTCTTTGTGGGAAAAAAATACACCAATACTTAAATGCTTATACATGTCTAGAGAAGGGGACAACAGAGGATGAGATGGTTGGATGGCATCACTGATGTGATGGACATGAGTTTGAGTAAACTCTCGGATGATGGACTCCTTGGTGATGGACAGGGAGGCCTGGCATGCTGCAGTCCACGTGGTCACAAAGAGTTGGACATGACTGAGCAACTGAACTGAACTGATGTCTAGAGTATCTCTGGAATATTCTGGAACACACCAGTTGCCTCTGGGAAGGGAACTGGGTGAATGAGAGGGAAGGCTGGAGGTAGGACTTCAGTAGCTATTGGATTATGTATCCCATGCATGCATGAATTCTTGAAAATTATTTTGAAAAATAAGATTTTCCTATGTAGCTACAATTATAATCATTATCAACTATAGCTAAAAGCGCTACATTTTGCCCACATGTTCTAGGCTTACCAAAGGTCCCCAAAGGGAAAGTTGTGTCCCTTTTGGAACAGGCTGAAGGGATAGGGCAAGGGCCACACCTAACATCATCAACCTCCTGCAAGAGCAGAGCTACTGCTAAACGTGTCTGAGTTGAAAGCTGTTCGTTAGACCCAATCTTTCCACCAACATATTTTAAACAAAGAGTGTGGGTTTATGTCCTGGAGTCCCGACAGCCACCATGCCAACGACTATGGCATCAGGTCAAAGTGGAGGCTACAAACATGGAGGCTACAGAAGCCATCATCGCAACTCAACAAACACACTGCCGAGTGTGTCACTGACCCCACAGTGACGTTCCATTCATAAGCCCCATGTTTATGAATCCAAGAATCTGTTCAAGCGAAGCTACCCAGATGGCACAGTGGTGAGAATCTGTCTGCCAATGTAGGAGATGTGGGTTTGATCCCTGGGTGGGGAAGATTCCCTGAAGGAGGAAATGTCAACCCACTCAAGCATTCTTGCCTGGGAAATCTCATGAACAGAGGAGATTGGTAGGCTACAGTCCATGTGTCTCAAAAAGTCTGAGCAAACACACACATCTGTTCAACCAAACTGAGAACCCACTCTATGCTAGGAGATGTTGTAAACGAATTCTAAATCATCAAGTGATGAACTTAAAATGTTTCATTTTGCAACAAATTGTTTTAGAAATGGAAGCGGAAACATTAGCCCTACATGTATCTTTCAATATGTTTTATACATTTTGATATATATGTATATGATATATATCTGTATGTATATATAGTATATTGTGGTTAGGATTACTGGGATGAATTGGAATCTCAGTTCCACCACAAACTGAGTGACTCTCAGTTCCGTTCAGTTCAGTTCACTCACTCAGTCGTGTCTGACTCTTTGAGACCCCATGAATCGCAGCTCGCCAGGCCTCCCTGTCCATCACCAACTCCCAGAGTTCACTCAAACTCATGTCCATCGAGTCGGTGATGCCATCCAGCCATCTCATCCTCTGTCGCCCCCTTCTTCTCCTGCCCCCAATCCCTCCCAGCATCAGGGTCTTTTCCAGCGAATCAACTCTTCGCACGAGCTGGCCTCTAGGCAGCTTAATATCTTTGCGCTTCAGTTTCATTTTCTGTAACGTGGGCATAATGACACCTATCTTTCATGGTGATTTATTTAGATTTTAAACAGTATGTCTAGAAAGAAAGCTTAGCCCAATGCCTGCCATGGGGTGGCTTAATAAATAACAGCTAAGAAGATAAAGTGCAGTTGTTTCCAGTTCAATGAATAAATTGCAGTTTTATAAATCCAGGTCAAATTATACCATTATTTTAGTTTGCTCAAGAAAAAGAAATAGACTGCTTAGCTCTCCTTTTTTTCTCTTAAAAAAAATCTACCCAACCCCAGCATTAAGAAACCGTACATGTTCTATAAAGTCAGGCAGCAGTAGCTTCTTAGTTTCAGACCCAGAGAGTGTGAGGCGGGGAGTCTATGACAGAGCATTAGAAATGGACCAGGAGGACAACATTGTCTTTCTGGGCCAGTTAGGAAATCCTGGATGGACGGGGTTTGGAAGACATGACTTCTGAGACTTAAAATCCTGATTGCTTAATACTTCATTAGAGAAGTTTAGCTCCCTGATCTTGCCAAGAGTCACAGAACATCCGTGGAGGAAAGGACTATGCAAAACCATGTCATGTCGCAAGGGAGGAAGCCGGGGTCCACTGAGGGCAGACTTGTCTTGAGCCACTCAGTGAGCGAGGACCAAACCCAGAACCAGGAGCCAAGCCTGCAGATGCCCACGGCAGGCCTGCCTGTCCTTCAGCACCCCAGCCATTCCTGGAGACCGTGGGTACAATTCTGGGTAATGGGTACGACTTGTTCAAGTTTTAACTTCCCCTAAAGTGAACCCCAATGGAAAACACTCAGCACTCCCAAGTGCTGTATATTTCTGCAAAGGCAGCTAATATGAAAATTTTATTTCATGGAAATGGGAGGACTGTATAAGCAGTAAGCACTGTCTCATAACTGGAGCTTCTTTAGATAGCTGAATGAAACAATTTGGCTCTTCTTAAGATGCTTATCTTTCCATGAGGGCAGGAAAATTAAAAGTTGGAAAGCTCAACACCTTTGTAAAGAGTTTATTATTGACACTTTTCACAGGATACAATGGCTGTGTTCTTTTCTTCAAAGCACAGCTATGACTACTTTTTTCTTCAACTCTCCCCTGGTTATTAAATAGCTTCCTATAACTTTTGGTTATCAAATACCTTAACTCTCATATCTGCAACCTTGGGCTAGCAAGAGGAAAACAGAATTATAGTTTATGATTTTTTATAAAAGGCAAGGACATTCAAAATGATGTTTGTTATCTCTAGCAGAATTTATACTTTAAAGTAGACTCTTTTGGTTATTCCTCACAATTAACCAGAAAAGCGGAAGCCTCGCTGGGGGGATGTGGGTTCTGGGTTCCTGAGCATGAAAAGTTTTCGTTTTGCTTTCACATCAGTGTGTCATTTCCCTCAGTGAAGAGCTGATCATTTCTATTTCAAGTAAAGGAATATTTGATGGGTAGGGAGCATGTACACTGTGTCTCCGAGACTCTAGCAGGCTGACAAGTAAAAAGGGCATGGAAGTTTATGCAATGGGGAAAACACCAACTCTCGTTTGCCTATGCCTTCAGGAATTTATATTTTGGTGTAAAACACATTGCTTGCAAGGGACAATCTGAACTGTAGCTAATTCATGTGACAAACATCAGGGAGGTAACAAGGAAACTAATTTCATTCAAGAGACTCTAACAGGGAATACAATTATATGTATGCAAGCATGAAGTAGATAAATATGATCTCTGAGAAGTACTCCCAAAGTGTTTTTTTAAAAGTATGCTAGTTTATCTCAGAGTCATTCATGGCCTGCTCTTTCCTCTTCTGGAGTGAGTCTTCCTACCTGAGGGTTCACTGTGCACCGACAAGAACGCCCACGCATGTTGACGATCTGGCTGCGGTTTTAACTGAGGGCTAAGAAAGGGAGTGTGGCTGGCAACGGTGGTGTGCGTGTAGATGTCTGTATCATTCTTCTCTCTAAAGCGTCACTTCTGTGTCTGGTGTATTGCTCTCTGGAGCCGCATGGTCCAGGCAGACTCAGTGAGTCGGATCTCCAAGCAGTAGGTCCGTTCTAAACTCCTCTTCCGCCAACCAACTAACTGCCTTCTGTGAGGATGTTGGCTGGGAATTCCAAGCTCTTTGATCCCTCTCGAAAGAAAGAAAGAAAGAAGCTTGGGTCTGTGTGTCTTATTTACCAGGTAATAACAAATAATAAGCTCTAATCTAAAAAATACAAATAGCCACATATTCTCCATTCTCTTCCATCTCCAAGCTTTCAGGATCTTCATTGATAAAAGCCCTAAGAGATTGGGGATATAATCTCACAGTGTGGAGCCCTTAGCAATAGGAAGGCCAATTATATTTAAAATCCCGGATCCAGTAACCAATGTGATGAAGTAGCCAACAACTCCAGGAGAGCAGGCTGGGAGAGCAGGCTGGTGTGATGACTGTACTGTAATTACTAGCTGAACATCTGATTTCCCCACTATACTGCAAGCTCCGGGAGGTGGGTATAACATTTGTCTTGTTCAAGGCTATATCCCCAGGATGGCGAAGTTATTTTTGTAATAATATCCAGCTCAAGGCTTACTGTGAGGAATCAAGTAAGATCAGTGAATGCAAAGATCTTAGCACAGTGCTTAGAACATACCAGTTATTTAGCAAATATTTTGTTGAATAAAAGTTAATAGAGGAGCACAAAGAGAAAGAAAGAAGCTTCTAAAATAAGGTCAAGGCTGTCACATTTTATTTGCGGAGCAGCCATGAAAGCTGATATTTATTGAGTGCTTACTATGTACCAGACTTTATGGTCCAGTATCTAATGACTGACAGCAATGCAAAGAAATATATACTCATATCACTACGAAGAAGCTTGAGACCTTTGGAAAATGTTGGAAATACTCCTTAGATGAGATGCCATTCTAGGGTGTGTGTGCTAAGTCACTTCAGTCGTGTCCAAGTCTTTGCAACACCTTGCACTGTAGCCCGCCAGGCTCCTCTGCCCATGGGGATTCTCCAGGTAAGAACACTGGAGTGGATCGCTGTGCCCTCCTCCAGGCGATCTTCCCGACCCAGGGATCAAAGCTGTGTCTCCTGCGTTCCCTGCACTGGCAGGCAGGTTCTCTACCACCGCACCACCGGGGAAACCCAAAGAGACCTCAGGTGAGCGTGAGACTTCGCAGCAGGCAGAAGTCAGAGATGCTGAATGTGTGATCGGGAGGGTCTGAAGATGAGCTGGGAGCCCGTGAGCATGAGTCTGCTTCCCTCAGAATTCTGTCAGGGACCAAAACTTCTGCGGTTGTGAATAGCATTTCCACGATGTTTGTTGAGAGGTCAAGATACAAAGTAGATATAAGAAGGATTACAGAGACTTTCAGCGGAACCAGTTTGGAGTTTATGAGGGGCCTCTGCCTCCCCTGGGCGCCCTGGGGACCGCCATGGAAGCAGCTGTTAATAGAGAGCGCTGCAGCGGTCGGGCCGGAACATGGCGCCTGAGCAGCCGGAAGCCGGAAGCCGGAAGCGGAGGGAAACGCAGCCACGTCACTGCCGCCAGCTCTTCCGTTACGTCACCGTGCGAAGGCCCCTTACGCGACCCTGTTTACAGGACCCCTACCTGTGCCCGGGGGGTGTCTGTTATCTCTCACCTGTGTCTTAGCGAGTCAACATTTAAAACCTCTCTGAGTTCTACTGCGCTGTTATAACAAAACACCATAGACTGGTAGGTGATGGCCACAGAAACTCATGTCTCACGGTCCTGGAGCCTGGACGTCTGAGACAGCGCGTCAGCGGGCAGGGTGAGGGCCTCTTCCGGGCGGCGGACTTCTCACCGTGTCGTGTCCTCGTGACGCGGGGCCCGCAGAACGCGGGGGGCGTCTGTGTTATACGCGGGCCAATCCCCTTCAGAGGAGGCCCACCCCCATCACCCAAGCACTTCCCAAAGGGCCTGCCTCCTAAAGTCACCACTCTGGGCATCAGGGTTTCAGCACACGAGTCTGGGCTGGGGGCTCAGTGGTTAAGAATCTGCCTGCAGTGCAGGAGACTCGGGAGACGCGGGTTTGACCCCTGGGTCAGGAAGATCCCCCGGAGGAGGAAACAGCAACCCACTCGGGTATTCTGGCTTGGAGACTCCCATGGACAGGAGCCTGGTGGGCCACAGTCCGTGGGGTTGCAAAGAGTCGGACACAACTGAGCACTCACGCGCACACACGTGAATTTGGCGGGGACACACTCAGACCACAGCACGAGCTTGCATTCCCTCCCTCTTCCTTCTCTTTGTCTCGCTTCCTCTTCCTCCCTTTGTCTCTTTCTCAATAGTTTGCAACATGGAATCCACACTTAAACTTTCAAATACTGTGACCATTCCTCATGACATGTTAGCGTGGTGAAGGGGCAGTCTGACTGATGGATCCACCTTTGACTTGTCCTGTAACCTTAAACATATCACATAACCTCTCTGAATTTGTATCTTCACCCATAAATGAGAGGTATTAGAAATATGTTTTCTATATGCTAGGGGGCGGGGCAGAGCTCTTAATAAACATCATCTTTTTTAATCCTATCAATCCTGGGAGACAGGTATGTATTATTACCTTCATTTCTCCCCACAAACTTAAGATTCTTACCCCACAGAGTTAGTGCTCTAAATAAATTACATAATATTTGAAAAATACTGTGTCAACTATGAAGCATCAAAAAATGTTAGCTATGAATTTGCCTAAACAAATCTCAAGACTTATAGATGCTTTCTAAGTGGGGAATAAAAGGCAATTTGGGTCTAAAGCTGACATTATCTCCTGTAAACCAATGAGTTTTGATAGAAGAAATGAAAACCAAAACCAGCTGACAAAGACCTAACCACAAGGAATATCCAGAGACTGGGGGGACATGAGCATTCTGAAGTTGCTTAGGGAGTCAGATCAACTGTTGACTTTAAACGCTGGAAAATTCCATGGATAGAGGAGCCTGGTCGGCTACAGCCCATGGGGTCACAAAAGAGTCAGGCAACTAAATAACGACTTAGCAACTAAATAACAACAACAAGGTTGAAGATGGTGGTGGTGGTTTAGTCACTAAGTCACGACCAACTCTTGATACCCCATGAACTGTGGCTCACCAGACTCCTCTGTCCATGGGATTCTCCAGGCAAGAATAGTGGAGTGGGTTTCCATTTCCTTCCCCAGGTTATCTTCCCAACCCCGGGATCGAACCTGCGTCTGTTGCGTCTCCTGCACTGGCAGGTGAGTTCTTACCACTAGTGCAGCCTGGGAAGCCAACTCTCCATGTGTCGTCATCACACAAGCAGCAGCATCTATTAGGACTTCTAAAGCGCTTTCTGGATGGAGTAGGGCTTTCATACAGAGTCTAACTGTAGGGAATCGAAGACAGATAGGGTAAAGATTACAGTTATCTTCATTTTTCATGTAAGGAAAATAAGTCTTCATGAGGCTAAGTGATTTCTTCTCTCATTCCCTGCCTCCCTATGTCTTTTCCCTTCCTTCTTGCATGAAAAAGAATTACCCCCATCAACACCCCGAAATCATTTATCATGACTCTGTTTTCTAAAGCAGTCACTGAACATCATCCATCAAAGATTTCAATAACAGTACTTTAGAGCTGAGATCATGTTCTGGCATCACTATTCAGAAAAAAGAAAGCACAGGGTTTTAATTTTTTCCTTTGTTTCACTAAACATCAGCCTCAAGAAATCCCAAATCTATGCTCTCTGTTCCAATAAAAGCTACAGAAGACTTCACGCATCCACCAATTTAGAAATAAACTAAAACTGCAAAGCATATCACTGTTCATAGGAATTGTTCCGTCAGGGAGCTGAGGTGGGGGTGACCTGGGCTTAGCAACTGACCAGGAGGAGCCGGAGCTCTTCTCTGAGCGCACAAACCTCCCTTGTGACAAAGTGTCCAGACAAGTGTTTGCAGAAAAGCTCTCGTCATTTCAAGAGAAACGGCAGAGGAAAATCTCCATGCATTATTAAATGCTTTTTAATTTTAAAGAACTATTATTTATTTGTCGCTGCGCCAGCTGGCATGTGAGGCTACAGTCCCCCACCAAGGATCGGACCGTCAGCCTCTGCCGCCTCCACTCACCACACGGCTCCACCCTCAGTCGGGAAACCGTGCTGCCACGGTGACGCGGGGCCTCAGCAGTGACAAGGACCCCGCGGGGCGGTGGCTGGAGGGAAGCCTGTCTGCCGACACAAGCGATCCTAATGAGAGCAAGGGCCCCCCAGCGGGGCCGCTGCACAGTAACGACATGCAGTCCAGCCCAACACAAGGAAACGCCCCTGTCAAAACGGAATTTCCCCGTGAGGCCCAAGTGTTCCCGTGCCAGCACCGAGGAACTCAGCACAGGCAGCGGGGCTCTGGGCTTCCTAATGAGCTAAAGCAACTCTTTGTAAAGGGATTAAAATGGGTTGGGCCAACCCAACGGAAGAAGAAAAATAAGAAAAGGAGAAAGGGTCAGCAAATCTCAGGGTCCTCAGTGTTCGGACTGGGAAATTAGGCACATCTAGAGAGGTGTCACAACAAGAAGATGAGCGTTGGCTTCCATGCTCCCCCGACGTTGACCTCAGCTAAGTAGGAAATATTTACAAAGCACCTGGGCTTATGAAGTGCGTTCTGATTCTTCCTCACGGGTCTGCCTTCTGCTCAGACAGGCAAGTGTTGCTATCACTCCCATTTTATTGGTGAGGAAGTGCAGGACCATAAATGCTGAGTGACTTACTCAAAACTGCAAATTAGTGGAGAAGTTGGGGCTTGGCCTGAGTGAGAGTAACACTATCACGCATGAATCCATGTTCCTGGAGTAACCGATCCAGACCAAGGAGGAATCAGTCAACGGTCCTAAAGGAAGTTTAACAGGAAAGCAGTTGTCTGTATCCTTTGCATAAAAAGATTTACGATCTCTGTTTGCCACGGACAGGATAATAAAGCAGATTCTTTAATTCTAGTGACATGAAGCAAGCTGGAGAGAAAGGCAAGGGACAGACCACTTATAAACAGGGCTGAAGACGAGATCAAGAAGGAGGCTAGCGCCTGACCACTCGCACGGTCTCCCGAGTCAGGACGCCGTCATGGTCAAGAGCTTGGCACAGGCCCTATTTCGTATTTTAGAAAGAAAAGAGCACTCAAGTTCAGGTCCCCATCACGCCCACATCTTTCTTCTAGAGAATGATGTCTTCAGGAGGCATCATCTATTCCCTTTATTGGGTTTTGCATGCAAACGATAATAATATTTACAATAATAATAACATATTAATACAGCATTTTTCATGTGCCAAAAACACTTTACACAGTTTCAATCTATTGACTCCATTTCCCAGCAGGACTAGGGAGTGGTTACAATTATTACTGCATTTTACAGATGTGGAAACTGAGACCCAGAGGGTTTAAGACTGATATATCACAGCTCGTCAGTGGCAGAGCACAGATCTGAACCCACAGCTCATGCTCTTAACTGCTAGGCACAGCAGTATCACATCAGTCTTCTGTCCACACCAAACACTGGGTAGTGAGTTTGCACACAAGGACGCATCATCTTCTTCCTTTGAAAGTTGAAATATGGTTGATCTATAATGTTTTGTTAGTTTCTAGTGTACAGCAAAGTGATTCAGTTATATATACATATATATTCTTTCCCAGAGTCTTTTCTATTACAGGTTATTACAAGATATTAAGTATGGTTCCCTGTGGTATATAGTAGGGCCTTGTTTTGTAAATCTATTTTATATATGTGTGTACACGGGCTTCCTAGGTGGTTCAGTGGTAAAGAACTGCCTGCCAGACAGGAAACTTGAGTTCGATCTCTGGGTTGGGAAGCTCACCCAGGGAAGGACATGGTGGCCCACTCCAGGATTCTTACCTGGGAAATCCCATGGACAGAGGAGCCTGGCAGCTACAGTCCACAGGGTCACAGATTGGGACATGACTTGGTGCCTAAGCAGCAGCAGCAGCAGTGTACACGTGCTAATTCCAAACTCCTAAACCGCCCCCCGCCCCACTCCACGTCCCCTTTGGTAACTGCAGGCTTGTTTTCTATGCCTGAAGCTCGGTTTCTGTTCTGTAAATAAATTCATTTGCATCATTTTTAAAAATACACACTTATTAGGCTGCGCCAGGTCTTTGTGGCAGTGTAAGGACCTGCATGTGGGATCCAGTTTCCTGACCAGGGATGGAACCCAGGGCCCCTGCGGTGGGAACAGAGTCTCAGCCACCAGCCGCCAGAGAAGCGCCTTTTCTGCTTCGCTGCTTAGATCCATGTGTGAACGATATCACAGGTGTGTGTCTTTCTCTGTTTACTTCACTTGGTATGACATTCTCTAGGCCCAAGGATGCAGGTTCTTGGTGTTCACTGCGTCCATATCCACTTCTTATAGCTCTTTTCCTTTCGGATGAAGCATTATCCTAAAGAGAATATATGCCAGACACATGCCCAAGTCTACCTAGTCTTCGTGGCAGCTACTCATAAATTTTATTCCCGTATTAAAAATCTCTAGGTAACCTTGCTTCATGTTCTGTGCATTGATATTCAGATAAATATTGGAAGTGTGGCATTTTACCACCTCAAATTACAAAAAATAAACTAAGCATCTTCTCATCTCTACAAATAAACTAAGCATCTTCTCACCTCTACGCTGTCGTATCAGGGGTCTACCAGCTATAGCTCACAGGCCAGTCTGACTGGCTCTGTTTGTATGGCTGCCACGCTAAGAAGGAGTATGTGGTAAAGACTGTATATGACCAACAAGCCCTACGGTGTTTACTACTTGGCTGTTTACAGGGAAAAGAGTTTGCTGACTCCATATGTTACATAATGTCTAAAGTTTATCAGAGAAAAATGTTTTATATTTTCCTTTGAGCCTTTTGCTTTGTCCACGATTAAAGTTACGTCCTCTTCATCTGATTAGCTCATTCTGAGGAAAGAGATCAAAAGAGGTCACAGGCTTGACGGCAGCAACATGAGTGGTTCTGGAGCTGGCTTGCACAAGCAACTATGAGCACCTTTTCTCGAGTCAGCACTGGATGGACTCAGCCATGGTGAGGGTGTTTACACCATGGAAACTGGCAAACACTGTCAGTTTTACCAAACCATATGGGACAAAATACATGAAAATACATGAAGTAACTGCATTCTCTAGAAGTATCGTGGAGTCAGGGCTGAAGTTTAGTTTGTACAGGAGATGCAGAGGCGACCATAGTTATGTTTTCTTTTATACAATCGAGGCCATAAGATTCACAAACCCAAGGATCCACAGGGCCTGGCGAGGTGGACACAGGTGAGCGGGCTGCGTGGAAAGCGGCAGGATTGGGGCTCCCCGGCAGCCCGGCGGTTCAGACTCTGAATTCCCACCACAGGGGCTGCAGGTTCGACCCCTGGTCAGGGAACTAAGATCCCACATGCCACGTCGTTTGGCCAGAAAAGAGAGAGAGAAAGAGAAAGAAAGAAAAGAAAAACAGGAGGAAATGGCAGGGCCTATGGAAACAAGGAAACAAAATCAAAGGCACTTGATTAAAAAAAGTCAAGTCTCCTGCAGCCAAGCAGAGCGCCGCCTGCCGATTTACGGCCGCTGGCTTAAGGGAGAGCACTTTGAGGCATAAACTGCGCCTTTAAAACCCCTCTCCTCTGTCTCCTAGGCGCTGCATTATGTTGGTTTAAAAAGCAGTAAAAAGGACTTTCATGAGATATAAGGAAAAGCGTACCGACTCAGGATTACCAGGCAATGGATATGTTACTGAGAGAGGTGACCAGCTCGCCTGCTCTGGAGGATGTCTCCAGCTGAAAGCATCGCATCCGTCTGAGGCCATTTATGTTCCTACAGAGCTGAAGCACTGATGGACAGGTGCCCCAAGCACCCTGCCCGGCAGCGTGACTCCTAGCCCAGCTTCCCCTCGCATCTTCTTTCCAACATCTGTTAACTATTCAGGCCACACAGGTGGCATTTCATTCAGCTGTCTCTTTCAGAGAGCTTTAAAAGATCCCCAGACAGACTGGAAGCATGGATCTGCCTTTCAGAGTAAAAAAAACAATCCTTTTTCTTTCTGGAAGTGATCAGACGGATGGGTATTGCCTTCCCTGAAGGCAAATGCAAAACAATGCATTTGGGGAAAAGATGACAGCCACCCATAAAGGATGCCAAACCAGCCTTTGTGGTCACAGAAGAGCGTGGAGGAAGCAAGGAGGGTGCACCCTAACGCCTCCACACCAGGCTGAGCACAGCAGATCATCTGTTCGGTTCTTCTTGCCCCTCCACGGACACTACACCCGTTACGTGTTACCATCAGAAAATGCGGGGTGGGCTTCCCCGGTGGTTCGGTGGTTCAGTGGTTAAAAATCCACCCTGCAAAGCAGACGACAGCAGTTTGATCCCTGGTCTGGAAAGATTCCTCAGGCTGCTGTGCAAGAGAAGGCCCATGTGCAGCAAGGAAGACCCAGCACCGCCAAAAATAAAAAATAGAAATGAATTAATTAAAAAAAATGTTGTCGCTAAAATGGTTTAAAATAATGGTTAAAAAGCCTTTTCTATTTGTTTTCACTACTGCTGTGGACTGAGCATTTGGGCCCCCTCCCCACCCTGAAATTCATGTTGAGATGCTAATTGCTAGGGTGAGGATTTAGGAGGCGGGGCCTTTGGAAGCTGCCCCACCCTCAAGAAGGACATTCAGTTCAGTTCAGTTTAGTCGCTCAGTCGTGTCCGACTCTTTGAGACCCCATGAATCACAGCACGCCAGGCCTCCCTGTCCATCACCAACTCCTAGAGTTCACTCAAACTCACGTCCATCGAGTCGGTGACGCCATCCAGCCATCTCATCCTCTGTCGTCCCCTTCTCCTGCCCCCAATCCCTCCCAGCATCAGAGTCTTTTCCAATGAGTCAACTCTTCGCATCAGGTGGCCAAAGTATTGGAGTTTCAGCCTCAGCATCAGGCCTTCCAATGAACACCCAGGACTGGTCTCCTTTAGAATGGACTGGTTGGATCTCTTTACAGTCCAAGGGACTCTCAAGAGTCTTCCCCAACACCACAGTTCAGAAGCATCAATTCTTTGGCACTCAGCTTTCTTCACAGTCCAACTCCCACATCCATACATGACCACTGGAAAAACCATAGCCTTGACTAGACATACCTTTGTTGGCAAAGTAATGTCTCTGCTTTTGAATATGCTATCTAGATTGGTCATAACTTTTCTTCCAAGGAGTAAGCATCTTTTAATTTCATGGCTGCAATCACCATCTGCAGTGATTTTGGAGCCCCAAAAATAAAGTCTGACACTGTTTCCACTGTTTCCCCATCTATTTCCCATGAAGTGATGGGACCGGATGCCATGATCCTAGTTTTCTGAATTTTGAGCTTTAAGCCAACTTTTTCACTCTCCTCTTTCACTTTCATCAAGAGGCTTTTAGTGTTCTTACAAAAGAGGCCCAGGAAAGCTCCCTTGACAACGTGAGGACGCTGTGAAGACAACCGACTGTGAACAGGAAGTGGGCGCTCACCCGGCACAGAAAGTACCGCACTTGTAACTCGGACTTTCCGGCCTCCAGAACTGTGAGAAGCTTATAAGCCACTTGGTCTATGGGGTTTTTTTGGTTTTGTTGTTATAGTAGTATATGTTTTTATTCTTGCTTTTTTTTAAACACAGCAATTCCTTTATTTCTTTTTATCATCTTTTCTTTCCTCCTTTTTTTTAAAAAAACTGTTTTATTTTGTATTGGGGTATAGCCAATTAACAATGTTGTGACAGTTTCAGGTGAACATCAGGGGAACTCAGCCACATAAACATGTATCCCCCAAACTCCCCTCCCATCCCGGCTGCCACATAATATTGAGCAGAGTTCCCTGCGCTTATGGTAGGTCCTTGTTGGCTATCCATTTAAAATATAGCAGCGTGTATACATGCTTTTGAATAGACCAAGAAAATGATCAAAAGTTACTTATCAGAGGCTGAAGACCCCTGAGCATATGCACAACCAGGTTACAGACTCACTCTGCTGAACAAGGGTGGCAACCCATTTTATGCAGACGGCAGAGGAAGCTTTGGGCTCTTACATGCAAGGGCAAGCCATGAAGGGCCAAAATCACTGACGAGGAATTCCTCAAGGCCCCTAACATGGTATTACGCACACGGACTTTTACAGTGGTTCCTGCGCGCGGTCAAAACCTCAGACCCACAGAGCTCCTAAAGGAAAGGTCAAAAGTTCTACAGTCAGATGCTGAGAACAGAACCAGCATTCTTTGGGGTAACTATCAGAACTTCAGCCGTTCTTAGAAGACAGCTAACGTCCGACATGTTCTTACTTGCTGGGTTGCTGGCCATTCCATTAATATAACCCTTGTTTTTCTCTTGTGAGTATTAAAAAGGGTTTGCAGTTAGCAATTTGCCCTGGCACCTTTGGGTTCTAAGTCAGTGACCGTACTATGGAAACAGAGATTCTTCTTTGTTGGTCTTTCTGCTCAATCGTCTTGCAAAGAAACCTCTGATTAGCAGCGACAAAGTATGTGAGGATCAGTCCAATGAAGCTTAATCTTCAAAGGACACAAATCTTAAAATGACACTGCGGGTCTGTGTTTCATTGTCACTTGGAGTCCAGAAATCGCATGGAACACAGAGGTGATGACAAACAAGCGCTGGACACCTTTTCCTTGGCTTCTGGATCGATGCTCCTAATACCTGGCTGGTATCACTCTAGTTAACTGAGGTCTGCAATGCGAGCAGGGGTAATCAGACCATGTTGACAGAATGCCGAGGGAAGGCTCCCGCAAAGGTCTGTGTCCGTGAAGGAAGCTGAAAATCTCATGTAGTTTGATTTGCAGCAATGGTCCAAGTGTTGATTCTCTACCTTCTGATAAAGTAAGACCCTCTTGCAACCCATGAATGAAACATTCACTCACAGCAGGTAGTCTAGCAACTGAGGGACTATGGGAAGGGTGGGATGTCGCGGTGTCATTGTTACTGGGTCGGCAGACGGTGCCAAGACAGCCTCGATCTGATGCTTGACTGCGAGTCTCAGGTTAAAGCACAGGGCACAGGGCCATCATGCCACTGGGCCAAGAAAAGAAGACGCTGCGCTTTTTCATTTTGGTCCCGAAATCCCTCCTAAGAAACTAATGTGCTGGAGGACATGTCTTCACCTCCATTTATTTCTGATTTCATTAGGAAGAGAATTTGATTGACCTTTGGAAGAAGGTGAGTCTACTAAAAATTAACTGGTACCCCCTACTTCCTTCTAAAAGCCGACAAATTCATATAAGCCAAGATGAATACTAACACCGCAACTCTATGGGACAGAAGGGCTCTGTTGGTCCTGTTTATACAGACTCTGAGCTGTGTGAGCAGGTGATCAGGAAGTGTTGTCTGTCTGGGCCGCTCTGCCAGCCCTGGAGGAACGGATCCTTCACACCACCCCTGCCCCCAGCTAAGCTTCTCAGTGGCTCTTAACGTGTTTGATGGAGCGCAAGTTCTTAACATATTTGATGCAGCGTTTTACCAGTAAATATAACATATTGTTAGAACTGATGTAACTGGACATAACATTTTCCTTTTATTTCAATATTCTATTATTAGATTTTAGTGTTGGTAGAGTCTTTCCAGAACAAAAGAAACTCTGAATAGATGCCATACATCGATTAACTGGGGGCATATTTTAGCCTTCTAAAACCAAAACAAGCCCAAGCAGTCAGTGGAAATCTTAAACACATCTGCTGTCCCCTTTTCTCTCTGTCTAAAGCATCTAGCATTAGTGCCGTGTTTAAAACAAAGAATTAAAATACTAAACTATCATTGTTTTAAACCCATTTATTCCAAGGCCTTCAGTTTTCTGATATACCCTTTTAAAAAATTATCCAAATAAAATGCAGTAGTATTCCGGTTACAACTCCTTGCCCCCAAGTCCGCTCTGCGCCTCTAGGTGTCCTGGGAGACTGACCCTGTGAGTCCCCTTGCCCCGCGACCTTGCCCTGCGACCTGTGTTGCTTCGGTCTGAGGGCAAGGCAGGAGGATGAAGGCGGAAGGGATCTGAGCGGTCACTTTAAGAGCCCTCCACCTGCATTCAGCCCCGACCTTGGCGGCAGCAGCTGCAGGCCTGAGCCCCACGCCTGTGGCCCCGGGCCCCTCAGCCCGGCTGTTCGGAGCCATCCTCCCACCGCCTCCGGGCCCTCCGCGCCCGCCAGGACCGCCCCGCGCAGCCCGGCCCAGGATCACGCGGGGGTGCCGCCTCCCGGACCTTCTGAGACTCGGGAGAAGCAGGGTCAGGCTTTCCCGCCACCATCCGCCTGGATCCCTTCTCGGGCTTCACCCTCAGGCGCTCGCCCATCCCAGCGCCCCGCCAATGTCTCCTCTCCCCCGGGAACCGTCCCGTCACCCCGTTTCTCCAAAGCACACGCCCTAACGCACGAGTGGAGCGAAAGGGAGGCTTGAGAAAGACGGAGGCGGCCTCCTGCGGAGAGCATAAGAGGAAACAAGCTAAAGTCAACCTTAGACGGGACGAATTCCTCAGCTGCCACCCCAGCTAGAGTCGCTCTCCGCAGGCTTCGGCAGCCTCCTGACTGCCCTGCACCGGGCTGCCTCTCTCCGGGCTCTCTCCCGCCTCCCCAGTCCTCCCCGCTCTCATTCCCGCCCCTCCCACAGGAGGCTCCCAGGGACCAGCGCCTCCTTCCTAAAGGCACTGGGTCAGTCTTATCCTTAACAACCCTTCTGAGGGCCGAGCCCAAGGGGTGGCAAGCTATGGCCCCAGAAGGCAAATCAAGCCGTGTTTGTGACTGTTTTGCTCGAACGCGGCCACAGGCCTTCACCGTGGCCTTCAGCAGTTGCAACAGAGACTTTCCAGCCCACAAAGCCTAAAATATTCACTATCTGACCCTTTACAGAAAAAGGTTCCCACCCCCTGGGTCTAGCCTTTCTCACCTAAAAAGGTCAAGGAGATATTTTCCTAAATAAAAGTTGCAGTCTTCAGATTAATTTTGCCATCTGTCGTGTTGCCAACCAAAATAAGTAGCCGGCTTTTAAAAAGATGATTTTCTTTTTATTACTCAGTATCATGGATATTCAATGCTACTGAAGATTAGAGAAATGGCATTTCTTATATTGAGACTGTAGACCTTTCTGAGGACAGTTTAATCTTGAATATATGCAGAGCATTTAGCCCAATAAAATGCCTTTTACTTTTATTAATTCATCCTAAGGAAATCAGTATTGGATAAGGGTTCAGCCTACAAGAGTATCAACATGGATAGTTTATAAAAGGTAGGTAGAAAGCAACATAAAAAGACAGCAAGCCTAGTATATTCACTCAAGGAATTGTCTGAAGCAATGAAAAACAATCATGCCAAATGTTTGCTTTCAGGAGTACCCTAGTGTCCCAGTGGTTAGGGTTTCCGGCTGCTGTGACCCAGGTTCAGTCCTGGTCAGGGAACCGAGTTCCCATAAGCCTCGAGTCATCAGCAAAACAAAGGAAAAAGGAAAGAAAATTGTCTTTCAACCAGTGAGATCCATGTTGTATTTTCAAGTAAAAATGGCAGAATAATGTACCAATTTTTCAACATGTTTTTCTCCGAGTGGAGAGGAAAAAAGTGATTATTTTTTCCATTTTCTCTATTTTTTCCCCCAAAATATGTTTTACACATTACTAGGCATTGATCATCTCCTTGATGAGATCTTAAATAGACTTCTTCGCCAGAGTTTAACTGTCTGATGCCTGCTGAAGAGTACCCTGTGACTTCTCTAATCAACCCGAACCTCTCACCCGGCTTCCTGCTCTGCACACAGGCCTTCTCTCAGATAAGTTACATTCTGACTCTATTCAAACAAGCTCTGTTGTAGCAACAGTTGACATCCTGTCCATTCTAATGGCTGTGAAGACTCCTGCATTCTCTGTTTTAGATCAGAGAGTTGTTTGTTTGGGAGTGGGTTTTTCTCCCCCCTCCTTTTCAACTGGCTCTAAAAATATATCCATCCACAAAAAATAGAGCTGATGGAATAAAAAAAATATTTTGCTCCTCATCCTTCCGCGGTCTGGGAACCGTGGTCTGGAAATTCAGTACAAAGGATCTGTTTTCTGAAGCATCCGGCACATACAAGAATTGCAAAGATGAGAGAGGAAGAAGGGTGGTCAAGTGATACAGTGTCTGGGAAAGTCAGATTCCTGCACCAGGGGCCACAGGACCACTCTGGAGCTGCCCAGAGAAGGGGAGGCAGCTTAGTGCTTGTCAAGACAGAGAATTCCAAAGGAAAATAAAACACAAAAATTTCTTCCGAGAAATGTCATCACTACTTAAGTGCCCAGCAAAAGGCCAGCGTGGTGCTGATGCCATGTGCTTGTTCACTAACGGCAGTGCGCCGGTTTCATTAAGCCCAGTGCAGGGGAAACAGCCCAGGCTTTGGAGGCAGACAGACCCAAGTGCTGGGAGTCCTCAGCCCTGTGACTTCACAGCTGTGGGCCTTTGAGTAAGCCGTTTGCATCCCTCTGGGCCTCATTTCCCTCTTCTAAAAATAAAAGAAATAATACTACCAACCCTGCAGCGATTTCATCATTGTTAGTAATTATATGTGTAAAGGGCAGTCCAGTGCCTGGCACCCAGAAAGGAAATGGTAAAGGGTGGCTACTTCACCAACAGTTGAATGTAAGTAATACAGACATGATTTCGAACACTGGTCATATTCATAATAATCTTCTAGTTTGCCTACTTTTTCAAGCTCTGAATCAGAGGACAGTCTGAACCCTTTAGAAGACAGCCTCTCGGGGGTTCATTAGGAGGTCTGGTCAGATCCTATTTCTAGCTAGTTTTTCCAACCTGCTTTTCTCAACTTTAAAAATTAACTGCTAGGGCAAACCTTCCAACAGTTCAAGGGCTAAAGATGAAAATAAAAGAGAAAGGAAAAGCCGTCTCTTTCCTCTTTAAACATCTGTAGAATCCTGACATGACCAAGGCTGTCGTGAAGAATTCCCTGTATCATATGCTAACAGCTGACCAGACTGCTTACCAAGAAGCCAAAGCACTCTGTCTCTTTCCTAAGACTATTTGAATCTATGGGCTTTTCTATGCATAGGAGTTGTTCGCTTATTCAGTGTGCTGAGTGCATGTACTCCATGTACGTGAAAGCCAAAAGCTCGTGCACGTATCTGTCACTCAGTCTTGTCTGACTCTTGGCGGTCCTATGGACTATAGCCCACCAGGCGCCTCTGCCTGCAGAATTCTCCAGGCAAGAATACTGGAGTGAAGCCATGCGCTTCTCCAGGGGATCTTCCTGACCCCGGGGCTGAACTGAGGCCTTCCACATTGCAGGCAGATTCCTTACCATCTAAGCCACCAGGAAAACTCCCTTCCATGCATACTGTGTATAAACTAGTACAGTCTGTCTTTGTGTGTGCCTGCCGTTTCTCTTTCATTCTGCTTCTCTGGTAGTAGCTTGTGGTTGGTTGTGTGTACGTTATGAAGAGGCCCCTGTCTTGTGGTTTGCCTGTGAGTCTCTTGGTTACTAGGAAAGTCTTGTGGAAAATGTTGATAAAGGTTTGCAATGAAGAAAAGTGAAACAGACTTGGAAGTTAGGAGCTAGCTGTCTTTCTCATCTTTACCTCGCCCCTGAAAGCCCAGCTCGCTGGGGTCTAGCACCTGTAACACTCGATTGGCTTGACATACCTCCCTGGGGGCTCAGATTGTAAATAATCTGCCTGCAATGTGGGAGACCTGGGTTCAGTCCCAGGGTGGGAAGACCCCCTGGAGAAGGGAATGGCAACCCACCGCAGTATTCTTGCCTAGAGAGTCCCAGGGACAGAGGAGCCTGGTGTTGCAGAGAGTTGGACATAACCGAGTGACTAACACACAACACACACATTAGTTTGGGACAGTCTGTGCTGGTCTAGGAGTCCCTGTCTGCTAAAGTGCCCATCTGTGAGCTAACCTAACTCCCTAGGAGTCCATTCTGTTTCTTCTTTGGGTGAACAGACCACTCAAATCTTTGCATTAAAGATGTTACCTGATTCTTCCCAAGCTTTAAAGACTTCACTTTGTTAATTTCTAGCACTCATGCGATGTGGCTAGAGATTTCCACTTTCAATTTTTCAACAGAATAATCGTAACAATGATTATTTCATATTAAAAAGTTTTATCCCTGGTGGTCCACTGGCTAGGACTCCATGCTCCCAATGCAGGGGACCTGGGTTCCATCCCTGGTCAGGGAACTAGACCCCACATGCAACAAGTGGGTTCGCCTGCCACAAATAAGGATCCCATATGCTGCAACAAAGATCAAAGTTCCCTCGTGTCGCAACCAAGATCCAGCAAAGCCAAATAAATAAACTATCTTAAAAAAAAAAAAAGTGTTAAGAAAGCTCATGTTATCTTTCAAGGCCAGGCCTCTCTACTAGGGGCAAATTATTGCATCACTTAGGCTAAGTGATCCTTCCTTCTTTTCTGTTCATCCTTTCCTGCCTCCTTCATTTATGCACTCATCGAAGGGCACACACAGAGACGGCATGCTCTCTAGCTCCTAAAACAGTGCCAGACCCACCATGAGCCTCCAGTGCGTTCAGTTAGAACGGATGGAACACGGATAAATAGACTCTTCTGCTCACACGGCCAGCTGCTCTGTCATCACCCTCCGAAATACCATGGCAGTGACTACACCCCGCAGATTCGTCAGTGACGCAAAGCACTGTCTTCATTACTTATTACCATTATTTTTATGAGTTTTACTTCACAAAGATATTATGACCCATACGATAGGGTGGATAGCAACCTACCCTGGTTCTCTTGGACTTTACAGCTGAATGACGGCGAGGGTCACCTCGCAGATAATCACACAAGTTATCGAGTCTTCACGTGTTCTGCGGTGGAGAAGCATGAGGATGTTTGAGAACATGCAGCGGGGAGCCATATCTTGTACAAGAAGAAACAGGGAGCTGGGCCAGGTCAGAGCGAGGTTCCTTGAGTCAGTTAAGCTGGGACTTGAAGGGTGGTGACTGAGAGCTTGTTACAGGGAAATTAAGACCTAGGCAGAGAGACGGCATGTAGGAAGACCTGAGGTGACCAAAAAAAAAAAAAAAAGCACATGTGGGAAGTGTGCAAGGCCTTGGAAGGGATGCTGTAAACAGGAGCTGATGATGGAAAGGGATGGAAATCAAGGAATGTTTAGAGGTGGCGTTAGCAGGACTCGATAATAAAAGCGCATGAAAGGGTAGAGAAAGAAGAATTAAGAATGGGCTCAGGATTCTGGCCTTAGTAACTGAGTGGCTTTATCTTTAACTCATTTGGTTTAGAAGCTGAATTCACTATTAAAAGCATGACTTTGCTGACAAAGGTCCATATAGTCAAGGCTATGGTTTTTCCAGTGGTCATGTATGGATGTGAGAGTTGGACTGTGAAGAAAGCTGAGCGCCGAAGAATTGATGCTTTTGAACTGTGGTGTTGGAGAAGACTCTTGAGAGTCCCTTGGAATGCAAGGAGATCCAACCAGTCCATCCTAGAGGAGATCAGTCCTGGGTGTTCATTGGAAGAATGATGTTGAAGCTGAAACTCCAATACTTTGGCCACCTGATGCGAAGAGTTGACTCATTGGAAAAGACCCTGATGCTGGGAAAGATTGAAGGAAAAAGGAGAAGGGGACGACGGAGGATGAGATGGTTAGCATCACCTACTCAGTGGACATGAATTTAAGCAAACTCTGGGAGACAGTAGAGGAGAGAGGAGCCTGGCCTGCTGCAGTCACGGGATCGCAAAGAGTTGGGCACGACTTACCGACTGAACAACAACTGTCACCTTCGAGGAGAAGGTGTTGCCGAGAGAAGGAGGCTGTCAACAGGCCCACAGTTCTCAGCTGACCCAGCAAAGTCCCCCATGATCTGGCCTTTCTCTTTCTCTCCAGGAAACGACATTTTCTTACTTTAGGAAAACCTCACAGCTCCCCTGACAGTTCATGCGTTTGCTTGACTTCCCTTTTCTAGTGCCCTCTAGTCTCCACTGCTTGCCACCTAATTAACACTTCAGCTTTTAACAACACTCGAGTCACTTCCTCTCTGACACTTCTCAAAATAGGGCTGACACCTTCCTTCTTCATTCCCCTCCGCACCCTACAGCAGCATTTTCGAACTGGGGAGGCAGCCAGGCGCATACATGCGAAAGGCCACTTGCATCTCTGCCCGCGCCTGCCCTGTGTACAGGTTTGGGGAGCTGTGGCTCTGGGTGCTGGCTGTCTCTAAGCGAGAGGTCCGACGTGGAATCAGGGGCTCACGTTCCCAGCTCTGAGAAACTCATAAGCAGCTCAGAAGCTGCGGAGGGTGCATGTGTCTATGAGAGTTGGGTGGGTGGGCCGGTGTGTACGATCTCCCGATTTCTCACAAAACGACTTATACGCTGAGCAGGTCGCTGTAAACGTGCCAGTTTTGCAGCCTCTGCTCTACACGTTCCATCTTCACTGTGTCTGTTCAGAGCGCCCTCTAATCGTCTCGGCTACGTGGGCGTGCCTCATGAGTCTGATCCGAGTTCCCTGAAGCCCAGCACCACGGTGCATCCATCCATTCACTCCCGCCTCCCACAGCGCTGTCCCCAGGCGCCTATGACCCCCAGGGCTGAGCTTGTGTCTGCCACACAGCAGGAACTCAACAGATATTTTGAACTAATGCATTTCTATGGCTAATCATTCTACAGAGATTTACCAAGTATCCACAGTGTGAAATGACTTGCTGTGTTCCGAACTTCCCCAGTACCAACAGGCTTGCTTGAAATTCCTTCACCAGGGATGAATCTATTGAGCTGGTTTCTCAAGGTGTCACCTTACGGAGGTAACACGAGGAGTGCTTGTCCTTTGTTGATCGAAATCGAATTCGTCTCTTTATATTCACCCTCTCCTAAATCACTGTCCTAGATGCTGGTCACTGCGCTCCGACTCGTGATAATGCTGCCAATACAGTGTGTAAAGTGCCCTCTGACCCCTGGGAGACAGATGCTGCAGGAAGGGAATTGATTATAAAATAATTGAATACACCAGGGTGTATCTGGCCTTCTGTTTAAATGGAACTGACTCACTAAGGGTCACGGATGCTCATTTGTTCAGAGGAGGATGCTGAGCGATAAGGAGAAGCAGAAGAGATGTTTCCATCTGTCATGAGGTGTCAGGTGGAAAACGAAGGGCTGGCTTCCACTCTATAAGCAGAACCAGCTTTTATGCACAGCAAAGGGGACTGTGACTTAAGCATGCAGACAGGGTCCTGGAGAATTTAAAAGAGCCCTGTCGGCTTCCTCGAGACATCCCCTCAACCTAAGCTACTATGATTCAGATGCTGAAGACTCAGAGAATTAGCCTGCTGCTTAAACATGGCGATCCTGTGTGCTAAGGAGAGGAACCATATTATCCACGGCTGAGGGATCCCAGCTAATAACTCACCTGCCATCACGTGCTGTCCACTCCAGAGAGCAAAGGAGTGGGGCAGACTTGCAGGGCGCAGGAGTGCTGATGGAGGGAGGCTCGTGTGGAGGCGCGAGGCCAGGAGAGGACACTGAGACATCTCAGGCAGGCGACAGGGGCAGCCGGTGTGGAAAGGGAAGCTCTGAGTTCTGATGAAACCCGACAGCTATGACTGTGTGGCCGGCGTTACCACGACACCTAGGAAACCCATGCCAGGACGCTCGGCTCTAACGAGGGAATTGCAGACACGACAGCTGGGTGGAGGAGCGGATTTGGGGCAGAAGAGTTCAGCAGAGCCACTCTTTATCTATGCTATTTCCACTTCTTTTTACCCGGTTCCTTCAGATATCCATACAAATTCATTCTCAAAGCCTAGATTTTTTGGTAAACTTTTGATTTTATATTGGAGTATAGCTGATTAACAATGTTGAGACAGTTTCAGGAGGACAGCACAGGGCCTCAGCCATACACAGACCTGTATCCCTCTCCCCCAGTCTCCCCTCCCACCCGGCTGCCAGTGACCCTGTGCTTCCAGTGGGTCCTGCTGGTCGTCCACGTTACGTATGCCAGTGTTTACCTGTCCATCCCAAACGTCCCAAGTGCCACTTCCCTCACTCTTGCCCCCGAGGTTGCTCTCTGTGGTAAAGGTTAGGTCTCACGTGCAAGAAGCCTAGCCTCATCAGTCACGTCTCTACCTGCAGTGGCGGCAATATTGTTATTGGCCCTGGAAGTGATGCCTGCCTTTACATCTGGTCCTGGCTTTTCTTCTCCCTCCTGCATTTGGCTCGTGATTAAAGCGTTCTTCCCTCGTGGGCCAGTGAACTATTTTACATTAAAACATAAGTTCTTAAACCAGCAGCTCCATCACTTATTTGTTATAACCTCTTAAGGTACTGGCTTTTACTCTGTAAGCTTCCATTTGTTTTTTCTGGAAGCTGGGGATGATAACAGTATGAGGCTTAAAAGAGAAACATCCTGCATGGGTCGAGTCTGGTGTCTGCACACAGTGGGTGCCCAATGAGTGCCAGCCGTTACGATCTCACCTTGCACTGGCTTAAAGCAGTCAGACACAAATGGCGCTGCCCAACATGTGGCTTATCTGGGATGCTTTGGGAAATTTTGACATTATAACCTGTGATTCATTGTCAGTGATGGTCTTATATTTTTCTTGTCTGTAAACTTCCCCAAAACACTATATGATGTATATGTCTCATTAGAAACAACATACAGCGTGAGAAAAGGATATCAAATTTGAAGAGATAGCTAAGGAGAGCCAAGTCTAACAGAAGGGCACGTTTACTCTGTTCATTAGACAAAACGGTAAAGAAAAATCCAATTTGACCTCAGGTCAGGGAACTTGGAGAAGTTAAAGTTCCCAGAAACACAGGGTTTAGCAACACACACACACACACACACACACACACACTATCAAATGTAAAATAAATCAATATGTAACTAATATTAAACATATCTTTTTAAATCTCATCTGAGACAGTGTTAATATGTAATTGATATTAAGTATATATTCTTTTTAAATCTCATCTGAGACAGTGTTAATATGTAATTAATATTGAATATATATCTTTTTTAAATCTCATCTGAGACACGGGCAGGTAAGCGACAAGCGGTCGAGCTGGAATTCAAGCCCAGGCGAATCCACAGTTTGATCTTTTATTTTTTTAAGCATTTTTTAATGTGGACCATTTTTAAAGTCTTTATTGAATTTGTTACAATATTGCTTCTGCTTCACGGTTTGGTTTTTTGGCCACGAGGCCTGCGGGATCTAAGCTCCCCGGCCAGGGATGGAACCCACACCTCTCGCACGGAAGGTGAAGACAGCCTCGGGACCACCAAGCAAGGCCCCACACCTGCTCTGGAGAGCATGATGCACTGCCTCCACGGTTAGCTGCTTTCGGAGAATGAGGTGGCATTCTGGACCGGCTGGCCTTCCATTTTCAGTCCTCCAAGTCAGTAAGAGCCTAGGGCTCCTAACGCGCGCATCTAATAATTACCCCCGGCCCCCCGCAGCCTCAGCATCATTCCCATGCCCTCACTTTGGCCTCATTTTCATCGCAGCACTCAACACTCCTGACACGAACGCATCTATTCATGTACTTGCTTTCTGCTTCCTTCACTAGGATGTGAACTCCACAAGGTCAAGAACTTGATGTCGGTCACAGCCAGTACTTGGAACTGAACCCTAATCACAGAAGAGAACAAACATTACTTCGTTCAACGGACGGGCAGACGGATGCGGATGGATGGACAAGGCGGTAAAGATGGATTCAGTCTGGCGCAGGACATCCACTTGGGTAATGGTGTAGGGAAATTTCAGAGGTGTTCATTTACAGAGCAAGCTTCGGGGACACTGAATTGCCCTTTTCTGAATGGCAGAAGGTAAGTATCAGAAAGTAAAGGGAATTAAATCTGGAAAATTAAGCTAGAGCCAAAATCTGGAGAGATTCAAATGCCAAGACATTAACCCAGAGTAGCGATACAAGAACCATCTTCCTTCAGTTGAGCTGAACAAGTTGGGCTGGCACTCCCAGGAAAGCCCCAGAAAAGAATCATCTCTACCTTTAGGGTCTCTAATAGCTGACCTGGATGGAATTCAAGTTCCGTCCAATTCCCTAGCTTGGGATAATAGAGCTTTTATTTCCCTCAAGACAATTAGCCTAAGGCCTCAGGTAGAACAAGAGAAAACCTCCTGGTACATTCCCAGAGGCCTAAACACAGAGATTGAAATCTGAAGCCTGCAGGAAAGAGAAATTGAAGCCCCAAGGTCCAATCTGTGCCTGCCAATTGTTTTTTTCCTTTTTCAGCTTAGAAAAAGTCTTGTCTCTTTCTCCACAGACAAACCGTAGAGGACTGGGTGTCCCTTACCTGTGGGATGTCAGGAATTAAGGTAACAGTCATGATGGCAATAACAGCAGCTATCATTCATTTGGGGGGGAGGGGGCCTTGCTTCCCTGGTGGTTCAGATGGTGAAGAATCCTCCTGCAACGCGGGAGAGTGGGATTCGATCCCTAGTTGGAAGATCCCCTGGAGAAGGGGATGGCAACCCATTCCAGTATTGCGGCCTGGCAAATCCTGTGGACAGAGGAGCCTGGTGGGCATTTATTTGGGTGCCTACTGAAATGCCAGACCTGGGGCTATTAGGTATTAGTCCAAAGTCCTCATGAGAACACTGCAAAAGGCTGAGTCCCTTTCTCAAGGTCACAGTCTTACTCAGTGGGAGAGGTGGAATCAAAACAGATCTATCAGGTTCCCAAACCTGTTTTCTACTGAAAGAACTGCATTCCTACAGGACACTGGGTAACAGGCCCACAGCTGCCAAGGCCGGCTGGGCACAGTGAAGCGGACGCTACGAGAAGAGGGTGAGGGGGGCGATGTCCACAAAGCTCCTGAGGCGTTGGAGGGAAAGGGAAGGTCACCCGGAGATGGGACCCAAGGCCAGGGGACTCTGCAGCAGTCCAGACGGTCAGACGAGGAACCTGTGCTCACAGATCTGAAAGGTCACAAACAAGGAGGGACGAACGCATTCTGTCTCAGGAGACAAAACTCAGAAGCACAAACACTCAGTTTTATTTAGGAAAGCATTCTCAAGCACCCTAGATGTCTCTAATGTCCACCCCTAGACTCATCAGCCTGACATTCCTCCTTTTTCTGTGAAAGACTTCTTTTTATTCCAACCACAGCATTCCAGCGGGGGTGTCCTTCCTTCCCGGCTACTTTGGCTGAATGAGTACAGAGACCAGATGGGAGGTACGCTGACGAGATCGTCCCCCTCAACAGGGAGCGTGAGAACCAGAGAGAAAAACACTAAAGCCTTCCCACCTGTGAAGCACGGGCACAGGAACCGAGGAAGCTGCGGGCGGCCGTGCTTCCCACTAAGCAGGGAAAGCCAGCCCCTGCTCAGAACGGAGGAGGAGAACGGCAAGAATCAAAGGCGGAAAGAGGAAAGGAGGGGTGAGGGAGACAGGGAGCAGGAGGGAGAATGGATGGATTTCCAGGCTTCAAACCTGGCTGCTACTCATCCTTGAAACCTGCCCTTCCCAAGTTTTGTCAAGAGAGCTGAAAAAGGTTGCTTTTTCCTAAAATGAGTTCAGGTGTGGAGTCACTTGCCACCATGAGCTCCCTGGCTAACGTAATCGGAGGGAGCCCTCCTGCACATGGGCTGAGATGAGGGCTGAGCTCTCCACCTCCGAAAAGCGCCTCAAGGGTGGTCATGAGACCTGGGCTCCATGTAGGGGACTTTTGTGCTGAGGTGCAGTCTTGATCCAGCCTAAACTCTATGAGAGCTGCAAGACAGCCAAGCACACGCTCCTCATTTGAGCCGCAGCCACTCCCGCGTGGGTCCTTGGCTTCACTCTTTCTCCAGCCCCACTTACATACTGTCATCTGTTGATGGCTCACTTACAAGACCTCCTGGGGGGATTTCACAATCACTCTGATAAGGAATCTAAGAGAAGCCAAAGAAATACACCTTTGTTTCCGTGCCAAACCACAGCATACTGTGCAATCAAGGCTGCAATTTGGGGACACAGCCAGAAGACTCAAAGCTGCTATTGAATCATGAACTAGGCTGACCTTAACTGTACAGCCTCCAAAGAGGACCCGGGAGGCTACTGTGGTCATCTCACTTTCCTCAAGACTCTGAACCTCGTGGAAGTTATCTTCAATGAATAAGGAAATCCAGACTGTATATTACTTGCTGCCTACATGCACCCTATCATATGAGCCCATCACAGACCTTCCCCTGCATCAACCCACTTAAGATCAAGAAGTATTTCTGATATCTCACAGCTATAATACGCACAGCTACGTGTTAGGTTAGTTACACACAACCCTGATTCCTGAGAGTCCCTTGGACAGCAAAGAGATCAAACCAGTCAATCTTAAGGGAAATCAACCCTGAATATTCGTTGGAAGGACAGATGCTGAGACTCCAGTATTTCTGTCATCTGATGTGAACAGCTGACTCATTGGAAAAGTCCCTGATGCTGGGAAAGACTGAGGGCAGAAGGAGAAGAGGGGGTCAGAGGATGAGACGGCTGGATGGCACCACCGACGCAATGGACATGAACTTGGGCAAACTTCGGGAAGAGGGTGAGGGACAGGAAGGCCTGGTGTGCTGCAGTCCATGGAGTCACGGAGAGTCGGGTGCGACTGGGCGACTGGACAGCAATAGCACACATGATTCTAAGGGCTGAAAGAGTTAAAAGCAGGTCGTGGCCAAGAGTTCTGAGGTCCCTGTTCTCTACGGAGATCATTGTAAACTCGCTCTGTATCAGAGGATACACAGAAGCTCAACAGCCAGGTTCAGCTGCTTCTCTGCATGAAACACAAAGTAGGCCTCCAGAGGACCGGGAAAGCAGCAAGCACGAGCAACAGAGCCAAGATCAGCCTGGAACGTTCACGTATTCCCACCCATTCGTGGACATTCAGGAGCTTCTCCCCATTCTCTGGTTACTACTTTCTGAGATTATAGTGGTGGTCTGCTTCGAATACTTTTTTGATAAATGAGCACACTCCCTCCAAAAAGCAGTGTACTTCTTGGTAACTTAAGAATTGAAAACCACATTTTGAACACATTTATTCTTGCCTGAGGAATTCCATGGACAGAGGAGCCTGGTGGGCTATAGTCCATGGGGTTGCAAAAAGTCCGGCACGACTGAGCAACTTAACCCTTTCACACCGTGCCCATGTGAAAGTGGCATTACAAAACGAAGGTGGTCGCGGGTGTCCACAGCTGTCGGCGATGGACCCCAAGTCAGAAAGCACAGGACGCCAAGGGTAAGAGTGCTCCCCAGGGCAGTCAGGGAGGTCTGGGGTCCACACGCACACAGGGCTGTGTCTAAAGTGGAAACCAACAGGTAAGAGACTGCTCCCCAGGGCAGTCAGGGAGGTCTGGGGTCCACACGCACACAGGGCTGTGTCTAAAGTGGAAACCAACAGGCTCTGCTGAACAGGGAGCTCTGCTCAGTGTCATGTGGCGGCCTGGACGGGAGGGGAGCCTGGGGGAGAAGGGGCACGCGTGTATACATGGGAATAGACCGTCCACCCGCAACTATCATTTCAGTGGTAACTGGTTACACTCCAGCAGAAAAAGGAAGTTTAAAAAAACTAAACGGAAGGGTATTGTGAGAAGAGTGTGTGTGTTAGTCACTTGATCGTGTCTGACTCTTTGACCCCATGGACTGTAGCCCACCAGGCTCCTCTGTCCGTGGATTCTCCAGGTGGGAATACCGGGTATTCCCTTCTCCAGAGGATCTTCCCAATCCATGGATTGAACCTGGGTCCCTCGTACTGCAGGCGAATTCTTTACTCTCTGAGCCACAAGGGAAGCCCAGAAAGCTTGTGATAAAATGGTAAAGAAATAATTATGTTTCATGTCAATGATATCTCAATAAAGCTGGAGGAAGAAGGAAATAATTGAAAACCTGAAGCAGGTATCATTAAATAAAAGTAAGAGTGTAATATGTAAAAAAAAAAAAAGGAGTGCGTTCCCGCCCACACGTTCTGCACGGCATCGATTCGGCTGCCGTGTGACAGGTGACACCGCCAACCCAAGGCTCAGATCCTAGTTCCAGAGCCTCCCGGGAAACCCGAGGCAACAGAGAGCATAGACACAAAGCGGGAGACCTGAGCCTCTGACGCCCACAGCGCCAGGAAGCCGCACACACAACTTAATTCCTGGCAGGCAAACCACCCACTAAAAAGGTGCGCGCCCACGGGGCACGGTTCAAGCACTGTGCTTGACGGAGACACCCTGTGAAGCTACTGAAAACTCTTCATCTGAGTGTTTCTTTTTATCAAAAGGGCGCCTCAGGTCATTCTGCAGGGTCCACGTAGACTCGCGGGCCCCAGTTACCTGTGTCTCCGCGGTCTGAACGCTTCTCCCCGCCCCTCTCACATGCTGACACCCTAATGCCCAGTGTGACGAACAGGCAGGGTCTTTGGAAGGTGCTTAGGAAGTGAGGTGGTGACCTCATGAGTGGGATTAACACTCTTACAAAAGACCCCAGCGAAATCCCTCAAGCCCCCTTTCTTAGGTGAGGGTACAGTGAGAAGTCTGCACCCCAGAAGAGGGCCCTTCCCCCTCCACACTGACACCTCGATTTTGAATTTCTAGCCCCCAGGTCTGCGAGAAAGAAATCTCTGTTTTTCACAAGGTGCCCAGTCTATAGTATTCCAGCAGCTGGCAGAGACTAATAACACATATGTGCCTCAGCTCACGGCCTGCTGGTTCTTTCAAAATAAAACCACTGGAAAGGAACCCATGTGATGCTTTATAAATATATCAACCTCTTTTTCTCAGCTTCTCAGAGGTTTTCCTCTTCCAATGAGACAACACCCACGTTCAAAACCACCTCTACTCTGGATTCCAGAGAGCTGAATTTGATTACTCATTATGCCCTGGCTTTGCTCTCAGAGTTGATCAGAGTGAATTGCAAGCGTTACATGAAAGAGCGCTAGTAGCAGCAGCTGGCATGGGGCGAGAGGCACACCGGCGTCTGCGTAAATGTCCTCCCAGTCACCACAGCTCTGTTCTCTGACAAAGGCCCTGCTGTTCTCCAACTGCAGGTCCAGCAAATTGCACTTCACTAGGGTGGCGGTTCTGCAAAGCAGGCAAAATGTTTCCCAGGATGAGCCCAGCCAGGAAACCGTTTCCTTTATCCTCTAATCAGGATGAAAAGGGGAGCTGGGTTCATGAACGTCTGCGCATTAGGGCCTGATCCGGCACTGTCGCCTCTCGTTACCTGCATGAAAGAAGGCTGCTGGGTTTGGAGGGTGGGAAGGAAACTCCCGCTTGATTTTCCTACCAGCCGGTGCTCACCCCCAGGCTGGCTGCCAACATGAGCGCCTTGGCTCTGGGTGCCCTCCCTCCCCCAGCTTGTACAGAGCTTCTGCCTTTCTTGATCTGACAGTAGATCTTTTTAGCATCTTGCTTCCATGCTCTGTGCAACCTAGAACTCTGGTCTTTGATGACAGGTGTTTGGTTTAATCTTTTTTATGGCCCAGAATCCAGTACAGGGTTTAGTACCCAGTGGGCACTCATTAAATATACTTGCTGAAAGAAAAAAAATGCTAGCAGAGGAATTTTACCAAAACAGGATAATAATAAAAATAGTGCTATTTTATTGAGCATTTGAACGTTCAAGAGTGCCTGACAATAATCCCTTATAGTTGGTAGTACTATATCCCCATTTTGTAGATGAAGGAACTGAGGCTCAGGGACTTCCCTCATGGCCCAGTGGTTAAGAGTCCGCCTTCCAACGCAGGGTTCAGTCCTTGTCGAGGAACTAAGATCTCACACGCCACGGAGCAACTAAGCCTTTGAGCTCAGCTACTGAGCGGACACACCTCCGCTAGGGAGAAGCCCACGCTGCAAGTAAGACCTGACGCAGCAAATGAGTGTCACAAGAAAGAACAAAGCCGGGGCTCAGGGTGTGTGCAGTGGGCACACAGCTGGGACCGAGACCGGCCTTCGGGAGCGCAGTCTGTGATGGCCACAGTGGACTATCCCAGGGACTTCTGCCTCCAGCATGAGGTTCATGGTCCCCAGGAAATTCATTCTGCAGTTTAGACAGCAAGAGCCCTGCACGTCCCATTGCTATAGGTGCTTATTTCCCAGGAGCTGCTTGCTAATGACGCCCATTGGGAAATGCAAAGCTCTTCTTAAAAAGCAGGCAGAGGAATGGAGGCTTCCTGGAATACTCTGAAAAGCAGTTAGCTCACTCAGCCACAAAGAATTCTGCAATAAAGCCAATTCCATTGCAGGCCTTATTGTTATAATGTTCTTTCTTCTTGGAAGAGCAGAAATCTGTTTTCTCATAACTGGTAGTTGTATAGATCTCTGTCTGGACATACTTCTTTTCAACAACCACCTGGCTAGTATCTGGAACTGGTTGGCTGGTCTCTATATCTTTGTGCTAAACATCAACAGGCATTGAATTATTACCACAACTGGTTTTTTAGCACATAAAATGTAGAGGTCATTTTAAAACAATACACCTTCAACAAAATAAATTACAGATGGATTAAGACATAAACAATGGAACCAATAAATATTAGAAGAAAAAATGACCTTTTAAAATAATCTAAGGGATGGTAAGTGCTTTTACCTGGGACATATATCCTGAATAACATTTTCTAAACGATTCATAAATTTGACTATATAAGCATTTAAAAAATGTCTGCATGAAAAATATACCATAAAACAAAGTCAAAAGACAAATGGGAAACATATTTATATGTTTCTATTTAAGGTCAGTTTCCTTAAACTATAAAGAACCCTAACAAAAAATGGGTGAAGAATATAAATGGAAAAAATATTAAAAGACTCAAGTCTCCAGGATGAGGCTTAACCTCATTTAAAATAAGTGGAATGTAAATCAAAGCTTCAGTGCTTTTTTTCCCCCACTGGTTAGATGAGCAAAGTTCAAAAGCTGATAACACAATGCAATGGGCAAGAGAGTGAGAAAACGCCCTCTCGGTGCTTGGCTGTGGAGTGTGGATGGCCGATAGCTCTGGAGAGCAATCTGCAACAGCCTAAGTCGCGAGGCCCACACCTTTCGTTCCAGCATGAAAGTTAATGCCCGGGGTACTTTTACACATCTGCAAAGTGACATATTTCTAAGAATATTTATTACAGTCTTATTTATGATAGCAAAATATTAGCAAAACCTAATGACTATCCAAAAAGATGTCATCAAGAAAATAAACAACGGGACACCCAGGCAGTGACACACATCACGCAGAACAGGGTCCTCCCGCCCCGGCCCCAGGCCTCCCTTCCTCCCTGCCTTTTGCCTTCCTTCCCATTTTATCTGAAAGAGTAAGGGAACCGGTGGGAGGAAAGGCTGACTACTGGGGGCCAGTATTTTACCTACGTTCCCTCGTCTAATCCTCACCACGATGAGGCTGTTTCCATGTCTGCAGATGATGAAAACAAGGCTCGTAAAGGATAAATAATTGCTCCAAGTTAACAAGCAGCAAAGCCATGATTCAGAGCCAGGTATGACTGATGACAAAGCCCCTCCTCTGACCACCAATTTATCTTTGTATTTCTAACAGCTTTTGCTCCATATATTTCATAGTGAAGCTTTTTGGCACATAAACTTTTGAATCTATTTTGTCTTCACTATTGATTATACCATTTGTCAATGTGAAACCACTCACTCTCTTGTGTATAATACTTTTTGATTAAATATTAGTTTCCTCATATTTTTATTCACTTATTATCTTTTTATAACTAAATCATTTAATGCATATTTGACAACCATATACCAGCTATACACTGGCAATACCAAAGTGAGTGAGACATGAGGTCTGTCTTCAGGGTAATTAGAGGCAATGTTAACCAGCAACATACTGTGCAGAGTGATCCCTGACTCAACCACTTTACTCACTGGGCAATAATGCAAATAACTGAATACTGCTTTTTAGTTCACTTCAAGTTATTTTATGTTTTAACAGAATTTAATACTAATGCACACACTTGGGGGTTTATTGTTGTTTCTTGTTTCCTTGCTTTTTAAATTCTTTTTTTTTTGATGTGGGCTAAAGTCCTTATTGAATCTGTTACAATATTGCTTCTGTTTTAGGCTATGCTTTCATGTTTTGGCTACAAGGTATGTGGGATGTTAGCTGCCCACCCAGGTACTGAGCCTCCCCTTCTGCGTCAAAAGGCAAAGTCGTGGCCCCTGGACCGCCACCGAAGTACCCCGCGCATCTTCTTCTCCGCCATTTGCTTTCTGTAGCAGATCCTTTATTTCCCATACCCACTCGGGAGACAGGCATCTTATCTTTAATTACACGAAGGGTTCTCTTAGGGTTTTTTTCACAAACACACAAAACATCTTATTTAACCAAAACAAAGGAACAAACAAAAGCCTTTGATAATTTTTAATAGACGCCTAGATGTTCAGTCCCTGCACATCTCAACACCACTGTCCTCCATTATCCAGTCTTTATTAATTTATCTGAGTTCCCAAATCTAGCCATTACTGTGTGTGTTTTATTCTCTTTTAAGAACCTTTTTTTGTTTTTGGTTATGTGTATTCCAGTTTGTTTCCATGGTTACAGCAATTATTAGCATCGTTCCTATGCTAGTTGTTAGTATTTTTACTCACCTGACCTTAAAGTTCAAGCCAAGCTGAACGATGAGTCTCCGGGGATTCCTGAACTGGGCAGGAAGCTGAAACACCCTGCTTCTAAGCTCCCTTCCCACTCAAGCACACTTGACAACTAACTGCAGTGTCTGCAGGCTGTTCACACACACACCAAGCTTACATGGTTCAAGAGTACAACAGCTCACTTGCTAGCTGTATTAACTGGCTTGCTTATACACTCTTTAGACCTTGAAAATGTTATCCACAGAAAAAGAAAGAAAAGACAGGAAAAGGGTCTGGTGATACAGTTCTTTAGAGCTCAGGCTCTGTAGCTAGACTATCTTGGCTCAAACCTGGGCTCTGTGACCCTGGGCCCATCCCCGAGTGTCTCTGCCTAGGCTGCTCACCATTGAATGGAAGGACTCGTTTCTCAGAGGGTTCTTTGGAGCCCCTAATGTTTCAGTAAAATGTTTCTCCTATTACTCGGCTTTTATCAGACTCCGGAGCACAGGGGTAGCATTACAAACACGCTAGTAACTGCTGTTTATATCCTGCACTTTCCAACACTCAATTCTCTCCTCCTTGATAAACTGTAATTAATGACTCTGATTAGTGGAGAAAGAGAAGCTACTTCTTTACTTCCTACGAAAGACTTGCAGGGATCCCTCGGGAAAATGGCCACAACCTTGTCGAACTGCAGGGCCCTTCTGGGGCCTGGATTATTTTATCTGCTTTCAATGGGTCTGTCGCTCTGCGGAGGAGCCAGACAATGGTTTTGATATTCTGAGCACTCGGCTAGAAAGAGGCAGTTGTTTCTGGCTGTGAAACTCATCACAGAAAACAGCAGCAGAGCCGGGAACAACTAACCTGAAACGGAGCCTAACCCACCGTACAAGATTGCACCAGTGTCCCAGGGGCCATGCTGGCCCCACGCTGCTCACGCTCCAGGGGACCAGCACCCATCACGAGCCCCCATGGCTGGGCGCTGGTACCCTGAAGCCAGGACTGCTGGACGCTGGCAGCCCACACCCTCAGAGCCTCATTGTGGGGGCACCTGACAGGCAGCAGGTACTCACTGAATACCGTCGGGAGTAACTCCCTGCGTGCAAACGACAGGAGCTTGTACTTGCACCTCTGCTACACTCCCACCACGCCCTTCACCCCTGATCACATTCGAGTGAGAGGGCAGACAATACACACACGGACAAGCACACTGGACCGTGGGGCATGGCACCAGGGGTGATGGAGAGAAGTAAGCCGGGGAGGGCCTCAGGGAGTGGTGTGTGCTGGGGGAGGGGCAAGGCCCACCAGACCCAGCGGCGCTCCACCTAACACGCTGAAAGAGTGCACGAGGCTCTCCGCCTCGTCAGCCAGTGGCCCTGGCCAGACAGCAAATCTATTCTGAGCCTCAGCTTTCCTCCAGTGTGGAAGAGGGCCAATAATACTCTGCCATCACTGTGCCAACTAAGGCCCATCTAGTCAAGGCTATGGTTTTTCCAGTGGTCATGTATGGATGTGAGAGTTGGACTATAAAGAAAGCTGAGTGCCGAAGAATGGATGCTTTTGAACTGTGGTGTTGGAGAAGACTCTTGAGAGTCCCTTGGCCTGCAAGATCCAACCAGTCAATCCTAAAGGAAATTAGTCCTGAACATTCATTGGAAGGACTGATGCTGAAGCTGAAACTCCAATACTTTGACCACCTGATGCAAAGAGGTGACTCATTTGAAAAGACCCTGTTACTGAGAAAGATTGAAGGCAGGAGGAGAAAGGGCCGACAGAGGATGAGATGGCTGGATGGCATCACTGACTCAATGGACATGAGTTTGAGTCAACTCCAGGAGTTGGTGATGGACAGGGAGGCCTGGCGTACTGCAGTCCATGGGGTCGCAAAGAGTCGGACATGACTGAGTGAGTGACTGAACTGAACTGAATACTCTGCAAAAGTCTCCTGCATGGACCTGTGAAATGTTACAGGAAGGAAGAATGCCTGAAACCTCCTGTGATCCCCAACAGCTTGACAAAAGATGGAGTTTTTTGCTTTACTTCTCGAGAAAGAGCAGGACCAAGAGGACACTTCTGGTCTACCTCGGTGGCACCCCACCATGAGGAGGAGGGGCTGAGCACTTCAAAGCTTCCTGTGAGCATCTCAGAAGCTCCTCTCTCTGGATCTCTGGGTCTTGACTTGTTTGCTTCACCTGGCAGGTCCAGCCAGGAGTCTACTTTCCTGGTTCTGGGCAAGACATGGGATTTGGAGGGTCGCCCATTTAGACCCTAGCCGTGCCCCCCCCCCAACCACTTTCAATTCAGGGGGGAAAGGGGTAGAAAGCCCTTATTTCAGCTAGAGCAGGTTGTGGCTTTTGACACAATTTTAGTAACAATAAAGGTGCTATTTTGATCCTCACTTGAAATTATCCCTTACAACCATCTTTTTACAAACAGATTTCTGGAAGAGGACCCTAGTTGAAACTTTTAACAGGACTATTCAATAATGCCTTGAGGTAAAGATGCCCATACAGCCTTTGACACTTTTTATTGAGAGGTGGGGTCAGTCTCTCTTCCCCTTTAACCTGGGTGAGCTCTGGGAATGCTCTGATCTAGGGACTGACAGAAATGATGCTGGGAGAGTTTCTGGCCCCAGATTTAAAGGCAGGCGCCAGTGTTCTAAGAGGTGCTTCCACTGCCTGCTTCTTGGAATACTGCTTTCAGGGATGCCAGCAGCTATGTGCAGTCTGACTGTCTGAGTCCTCCATGCCGTGAGGAAGCCCAGACTGGGCTCAGGAGAGACTGGATGGACAAGGCTGCTCAGAGTCCACAGCGGATCCGGCCATCCCAGCCCGGGTGCAGACGCGTGACTGAAGCCTTCACACGCTTCACAATCTGCGGCTCTATGCGCATCGTGTCCCGTCGCGCGACCACACTGCCCACTGCGGCTTTGTCCCCAAACCATTTTCACCAACTCTTCTTCTTGTTTAGCTGCTCAGTTGTGCCAGCCTCTTTGTGAGCCTGTGGACTGTAGCCCGCCAGGCTCCTCTGCCCAAGGGATTTCCCAGGCAAGAATCCTGGAGTGGGTTGCCTTTTCCTTCTCCAAGGGAGCCTCTTGACCCAGGGATGTTCCGAACCCGAATCTCCTGCACTAGCAGGCAGATCCTTCACGCTGAGTGCCCACCAGGGACGTCCTTGCAACTGCATGAAAGTGAACTCGCTCAGTCATGTCCGATTCTTTGTGACCCCATGGATGGTAGCTTACCAGGCTCCATGATCCATGGGATTTTTCAGGCAAGAATACTGGAGAGGGCTGCCATTTCCTTCTCCAGGGGATCTTCCCAACCCAGGGATCGAACCCACGTCTCCTGCATTTCAGACAGACGCTTTACCATCTGAGCCACTAGGGCAGCCCTTTGCAACTGCACAGAGGGACCCAAACAAGAACCACCCAGTTGAGCACAATGTAGGAGAGAATGACAAAATTGTTTTAAGTTACTAAGCATCCCCAGTGGCTTAGTGTTCAAGAATCTGCCTGCAATGCAGGAGACGCAGGTTTGATCCCTGGGTTGGGAAGATCCCCCGGAGGAGGGCATGGCAACCCACTCCAGTATCCCTGCCTGGAGGTTCCCATGGACAGAGGAGCCTGACGGGCTACAGTCCAGGGGGTCGCAAAGAGTCGGACACGACTGAGCGACCTAGCACAGCACAAGCCTTGGATGGTTTGTTACACGTAAAATGCTTTTAGGATGCTCAGTATGTTCCTACACATATGACATCATTATGTGATGAACCCAGATTCACAAATCTGCTGCCGGGCAGGGACGAGAACACAGCCAGATGCCCCCTGCCCGCCCCAGACTAGGGCTCTTACCGCTCCACACAGCCGTTCTTGCTCACCGGGCAGTTGGTTAAAATCAGCCACTGTGTTCTGTGATCACGAAATGTACCATCAACGTCTGCAGCTGTTTCAGCATCTGACTGCAGTGACCGTCTTGTGACGCTGTCCCCTAGTAGCCCTACATTGCCAAGTGGCTTTTCCTCCCAACAGACATTGATCCCAGGGAAGGCGCTGACATAAAAGGGCAAGAAAAACAACCACCGTTAACTTTGCAGAAAGTAAGGTCAGTGTGGATTCTCCCCGCTTCCCTTCATTTCTTATAACCACCCCTATCCTATCAAGGATGGATAGGAAGCATGCCTAATATCCACCATTCCTTTGCCTGATTTCAAGGGCTTACTGAAAATATGGACCTTAAAACAGTCTACCTTCAGTGTTAAAAGGGAGACTGCAAATCCTGTGTGCAGGATGTGATTCTTAAAATGCGTCTCTTCACCATGGAGTCCTCTAATGTAAACGGACTGTGCTCATTTTACAGCCATTTATTTCTGGTATCAATCTTTACCTACATGTAAATTAAGCTGGGTTATGGGGAAAACAGGCAGAGGTATGGAGGAACGACCTCAGAATTCTAACAGTATTACTGACCAGGGTTCTTGCCCTTCTCCAATCACTAGAAGTTGACGAGAGCCCAGATAAGGAGTTCAGGCAAGGTTCTATTGGGTTGGCAAGTATTGGCAAGGTTTTATCTCTGCTGCAGCCAGGGGAGCAAGAAAGAAAAACAGGCTCCCTTGTCCACTCACCCCTCAAGGTGGGAGCAACCCTGCTCCTTATATGAGGGGGAGTGTCGGGGGGGCTTAGGCGCTCTGCCTGCCCCTGAGGTGGTCCTGAGAGCAGAGCACGTTCAGGGCCCCGTTTTTGCTCCAGGCTCTTCAAAAACGGCAGCTGGGTTTTAGTCTCGTTGTATATTTGGTCCTGAATTTGCCCCGACTGCTCATGAATGCAGTTATGAATTTCTCCGTCTTTTGCTGCTCGAGGAGACGTGTGTCTCGGTGTGTGCACTGCAGCGCTGCCGTGAAGGTCCCAGGCCCACGTACTTCCAGATGACTGCCTCAGTGGAAGGGTGACAGGAGCATCACTGGGCAGATCCGGAAGATCTGGCAGCTGCTGTGGGATCGGGTTTGCGGCCCAACGTCCCCCAGAAAGGAAACTGCTCGTCCCAGAGGGAGGTGAAGAGGGTTTTAAGGCAAGACAGAGATCTGGGACTCAGTCAGAAATCAGAATCTCAGAACCCAGAGAATGAGGTCAAAGGAGGTCAGAATTTACGAGTTAAAGGAAGCTTTGACTGGTGTTTGCTTTTAGCCTCTATTATTTCTCTTACGTGCAGAGTGGAGGGACAGTTACTCTTCAGGCAGTGCACCTGAAAATGTTACTTCTGTACAAAACTAAAGAAAAAACCACAGATTCAGGGAAAAGTGCATCAGCAGTTTCTGTTTCATTAGATCACAAGCATTCACGTTTCTCTCCTAAGAAGGGGAATCCAGCAAAGACACTGCAAGCCCAAGGACTGAACGCACTTCTCTGAAACAGTCGCCTGGACGGAGAGGCCCCTGACGGGCTTCTTCCCAATCAAGGGCCATTTTCAACTCGAGGGTCTTATTTGAAAACAACGGGAAAGATATGCTTAAGACAAAGCAAAATCATGCCTTTTTCCTTGAGACTTAACCCAAGTCATACAGCTTTAATTTACATCAAGCTCTCCAAGCATCTCTAGAACAGAACAGAGCACTACTGACAGAAATTTTGCCAACATCCGCTGGATCACGGAAAAAGCAAGAGAGTTCCAGAAAAACATCTATTTCTGCTTTACTGACTATGCCAAAGCCTTTGACTGTGTGGATCACAATAAACCATGGAAAATTCTGAAAGAGATGGGAATACCAGACCACCTGACCTGCCTCTTGAGAAACGTATATGCAGGTCAGGAAGCAACAGTTAGAACTGGACATGGAACAACAGACTGGTTCCAAACAGAAAAAGGAGTACGTCAAGGCTGTATATTGTCACCCTGCTTATTTAACTTATATGCAGAGTACATCATGAGAAACGCTGGGCTGGAAGAAACACAAGGTGGAATCAAGACTGCCGGGAGAAATATCAATAACCTCAGATATGCAGATAACACCACCCTTGTGGCAGAAAGTGAAGAGGAACTCAAAAGCCTCTTGATAAAAGTGAAAGAAGAGAGTTAAAAAGTTGGCTTAAAGCTCAAAATTCAGAAAATGAAGATCATGGCATCTGGTCCCATCACTTCATGGGAAATAGATGGGGAAACAGTGGAAACAGCATCAGACTTTATTTTGGGGGGCTCCAAAATCACTGCAGATGGTGACTGCAGCCATGAAATTAAAAGATGCTTACTCCTTGGAAGAAAAGTTATGACCAACCTAGATAGCATATTTGAAAGCAGAGACATTACTTTGCCAACAAAGGTCCGTCTAGTCAAGGCTATGGTTTTTCCTGTGGTCATGTATGGATGTGAGAGTTGGACTGTGAAGAAGGCTGAGCACTGAAGAATTGATGCTTTTGAACTGTGGTGTTGGAGAAGACTCTTGAGAGTCCCTTGGACTGCAAGGAGATCCAACCAGTCCATTCTGAAAGAGATCAGTCCTGGGTGTTCTTTGGAAGGAATGATGCTAAAGCTGAAACTCCAGTACTTTGGCCACCTCATGTGAAGAGCTGACTCATTGGAAAAGACTCTGATGCTGGGAGGGATTGGGGGCAGGAGGAGAAGGGGACGACCAAGGATGAGATGGCTGGATGGCATCACTGACTTGATGGACTCCGGGAGTTGGTGATGGACAGGGAGGCCTGGCGTGCTGAGATTCATGGGGTCGCAAGGAGTTGGACACGACTGAGCGACTGAACTGAACAGAAATTTTCCAAAATAAGCTGTTCTGAGGAGTTCTGTCTGGGAATGATGTTACAACCATATTTTATCTCTGTCCTATATCTGTCCTGTCCAGAATCATCGGTATTGCTTTTCAGATATAAAGGTTAGGGACATACTTTTTTTTTTAATACAAAGTATAACAAAGGAGGCAGATAAATGCCTCCTGGCACCCGGTACCTCTGGGGTCAACTAAGCTAAAATGAGAAGAGGGGAAAACTCAACATTGTGTGTGCCTGCCTCAGACAGGGCAGAGGAGAGAAAGACCTTGAATAGATTCTAGGTCCAGCGTGGGAATGCAAGCTCTTTAGTCGAAAGCAGGGATCAACAAACTCATTCAAGGCTAAAAAAAAAAAAAACCCTTGGAGGGAACACGATGAGAAGGAAGGTAGGGGAAAAAAAGATGTTGTTATACGAAGCAGCCTAAGAGGTAACACCTTTCATTAAAAGCGGCTCACAGACTTTCAGGGGCAGAGTCAACAGCCGGTGAGCGCGGAGCGGAGGCCGAGACCAGGGGTTCCAGCAGGAGCCTGGTAGCAGAGTCTGAAACTGAAGAGCAGGAGCAGGTCCCCAGGGGGAGCAGGTCCCCAAGGGGAGAAGCTGCGGGCCGTCTGCACACTGAGCCTGAAAAGCCTCTGGCACACTGGGTGACGCTACCCACCAGGCGGCTTAAAGATAATTCCAGAACCCCTGGGAAGACACAGGGTTAAACTTTTGTCATTCTGCACTTGTCTAAAACCCAAAGAGAGAAATAAATGTGGGACAGGAAGGCATGTAAGTCACTCGGCCTCGGCTCTCTGGTGTGTTTTGAGGACACTAGTGGGTGGCTTGTGTTATTTATTTTTTTCCCCCTTCCTCCTCCTCATGCAGTTGGGACTCCCTGAGAAAACCTGGCTGCAGGCTTTTCATCCAAGAGGCACCCGTTCTGCTCAGGCTAGCGGCACCCTGGCCCCAGCCAGTGCGGCGTTGTGGAGAAGCCCTCCTCCAGCCCCAGGCACGAGAGCCGAGATCAAAGCACGCAGCACAAATGCTGCTCCGATCAAGACCCAGCTTTCGGCGTCTGATGTGGCCCAGCCTCTATTGTGGGTCGGGACAATGGAGTAGGGTGGCCGGAGGACTTGGGCAGCAAGTATAAAGCAAGATGCATCAAACAAAACAAGAGAAAGGGAGGGAGACAGAAAGAGAGGAGGAGAGAAGAGGAAGGAAGGGAGGGGGAGGAAGGGAAGTAACCGAAGTCAGCCAGGATCCCAGGAGCAGCTAGGGACTGCCAGCAAGGGAAAGCACTGTATCGCTTGCCGAGGGTCCTTTCTATGGAGGACTGGTCCGAGCAATCAGATGAGCAAGTCTTCATCCCCGTCTCCCTCTGCCATTAGCCACCGAGCTGGCTTTACCGTGTCGCACGCCTTCTAAGTCTACTCCCCAGAGGCCAACTCCAGCCCTTTCCAGCCGTCTAACATTTAGGGTCCGTGGCTGCCGACAGGAGATGCTGCTTCTTCCTGGCAAGCCACCTTCTTTCTTGGAGGAGAGGATCTCTGATATCCTGGGTGGCAATGAGACAGAGGGAGAGTGTCTGCGCCAGCCCTTAAATCTCCCCGGGGTGGCACCTGGCCCTGCTCACTTCCGCTTTCAAAACTCAACATGCTATGGAGTTAAGACATGCCAAAGCAGGATAACCAAAACTCTTAAATAGTCTAAAACGCACATACTTCACAATTACCCTCATTTACTACCAAAATAAAACCTCATTTGGGGACAATGTCAGGAGACTCAATGTGAGGCCTTTTATGAACACGAGGCCTGGAGCTAACAGCCCACCTGCTCTTCCCCTAAGCCTGGCCGTTTCTGCGTCCCAGGAGCTTAGCACGCTGCTGCCACGTGGTGGGTGAAAAAGAAGTACATGAAAAATGAGTCAAGCCCACACGGATGCATCAACGGTCTGCATGCCCTTGGGCTCTGCACACTCCACTAGGAAAGCGATAAGAAGGCAATATAGTTATCTGAGAAGCATGTTGACTTAAGTCAGGCCCTGTGACCAAGCAGATCCTCAGGAATCGCCTTCAACTTTCAGATCTAAGGGATAAAAATGAAACTATTCCTAGAAGTGGAAATAATTAATATGCCAGTTTTGGTTACACATGTGTGCGCTCAGTCGTGTCCAGTTCTTTGCAGCCCCATGGACGGTAGCCCACCAGGCCCCTCTGTCCATGGGATTCTCCAGGCAAGAGTACTGGAATGGGCTGCCATGCCCTCCTCCAGGGGATCTTCCTGACCCAGATCAAACTCACGTCTCCTGCATGGGCGGGTGGATTCTTTATCACTGAGCCACCTGGAAAGCCCTTTCTCCCTGATAGATTTCCTGAATGAGGACTTCTGCTTGGTGGCTGTAAAGAGCCATCTAGGTGTTATAGGAAAAAAAGGACTCAGACACTAAAATATGTCAGTTCCACACACTTCAAAATGGTATGGTCATTTCCCAAGATTGGCCACGCCTGTACTTATCCAGCCTGTGCAAATCTGAGTTTCCAGTTCACAGCCCTTGGAAGGAAGAAAGCATGAGTCGAGGCCCGCCGTCCTCACAGGGTTCGTGGAGAGGATGAATGAGTTAATAGGCATTAAGGACACTGCAAGCCACAGGTGACGGGCAAACACGATTAGGAACACGTTCTTCCCACCAAAGTGGTTCAGACTTTGCACAGGAGGCTAAATACCTGGAGAAATATCTACTTCTAATACGAGGAACTCGACGCCGACTCTCAAGTAACAGGCTGCCTGGGAGAATGCCCCAGGCACCCAGTCACTGGTGGCCAAATTTAGATAATACAAGGGTGATGACATCCCCTGAAGCACCATGGAAAGCAACTGAAGTAATACGCAACTCTGGTTAGCAGTGGCATCTGCAGTAGCAGCGGAAGCGCTCTGGGGAGGGGATGGTTCTCTGAACTCTCCCTTTCTCAGTCTCCAACTTATTTGGCTCTTCTGCCAACTTCAGCTCTGTTAGCAACATCCAGCCGTTTGCTTCAGCCACATTGAGACTGTGCGCACACGAGCACAGCCTCCTCGAACTGCAGTGTCTGGATGTGAAGCTGCTCAGTCGCGTCTAATTCTTTGATCCCATGGACTGCAGCCCGCCAGGCTCCTCTGTCCACAGGATTCTCCAGGCAAGAGCACTGGAGTGGGCTGCCATTCCCTCCTCCAGGGGTCTTCCCGACTCCGGGATCGCACCCACATCTCTTACGTCTCCTGCACTGGCAGGCGGGTTCTTTATCGCGGAACTGCAGTGGGAACCCCAAACTGCAATAACTGTATTTATCTGCTACAACTTAGGTGGTTTCCAAGACTTCTTAGGAGGGAAAGTGCAGAGTGATGAAGCTCACTTTAGCCTGAGATGTGTCTCCTCCTGTTCCCAGAAACATTTCCTCCTAACTCTATATTCACTCTCAAGGTACAAACACTGCAAAATGGGGAGGCAGCAAAGATCCATTGAAAGGCCTCCTGTGCCCCACAGAATGACAGTCTGTCCATTTTGTGGCCTGACACCTGCTACTCTAAAACCGTCAGAGTTCCAAAAGAAGGGAACTTAGATGCTTTCAGAAAGGCAAGAATCTCTGAACCAAGAGTCCTGACCCCTGATTTCATCAGTGTGCTTGCGTTTTTGCAAACTTTTCATTTTCAGGACAAAATTAAGTGAACAGGGCTGTGAAGAGAAGCCTTTCTGTAGAGGTTTCTCTTCCCTTTTCTTTCTTTCTTATTTTTGCTGTGCTGGTTTTTTGTTGCAGAACATGTGGGATCTAACCCTAGCCCTTGCACTGGAAAGCAGATTCTCAAAGCCTGGACCACTAGGGAAATCCCTGGCAGTAGATTTCAGGATGGGAGAGTGAAGATGGGGTGAACTCTCATGACGGCATCACAGAGCTTCAGGAGAGATACAATGAGATTCTGAAAGAAATGAGTGCTGGTGGGCATTCACACATGGATTGATGTGCCAGGCTTCGTGCTAATCCTAACCCTAATTGCCTTAAAGCATCCAAGTGTCCCTAAACACCCAGCATACACATAAATAACCATGACATTTATTAACGCTATGACTATAGTAAGAATAACATGTCTTCAAATCACAAATTGAGAGAAACCTGAGTCTGGGTCATCATGAAAGACTTCACAAAGATGTCATATTTACGGACAGGATTTCACCCATTCTAGAAGGAGGGAAACAGCTTTCCTGGCAGAATGAGATAGGAATATCTTTGGCAGGCTCAATACCTGTCGAATCATTCATCCACTTACTCATTCGGTCTTCCTTATGCTCATTATTCCTTTGTCCTTCAGGCCTCTGCTGTGTGCCAGGCCCAGTGGGGACAGAAGAGGAAGCGGCAGACGTCAGGCTGTGACGTTCGGTGGCATCCTGACAGTCGCCAGGATCAGGCAAATGTGATGATCACAACTTCTACTAAGTGAAACAGCTCTAGTGGAAGATCACAGTGGAGGGTGGGGGGGCTGATGGCTGACAGCCCAGCTCTCAAGACACCGCTGCAGACGAGGGCAGGATGAGAAGCCCCAGGTGGGCAGGAAGGGCGAGCAGAGGAGGACCAGGGTGCACACAGTGTGAGCAAGGAGGACCGGGGTGCACACAGTGTGAGCAAGGAGGACCGGGGTGCACGCAGTGTGAGCAGAGGAGGACTGGGGTTCAAACGGTGTGAGCAGAGGAGGACCAGGGTGCACGCAGTGTGAGCAAGGAAGACTGGGGTGCACACAGTGTGAGCAGGGGAGAATCGGGGGTGCACACAGTGTGAGCAGGGGAGGACTGGGGTTCAAACGGTGTGAGCAGAGGAGGACTGGGGTGCATGCAGTGTGAGCAAGGGAGGACTGGGGTGCACGCAGTGTGAGCAGATCAAACTGCACTCAGCGGCGAGTGGGTACAGCGGGCCAGCCCGTTTCCGGGGGCAGGTGATCGGGCAAAGCGTGAGACTGCAACCCAGCTGAGGGGCCCTGGGAGGAGGCGAGTCTGAACAACGGAGTCAAAGATGATGGTTTTGTTTGTGGCACGCCTCATCTGAGCAATCGCTGGCTCACTCAGGCAGGAATGTCCGTTTGGCATGCCATTCATTCAGGAAAGGGAGCTAGAGAAGGGGATCTGGTAATTGTGTGCAAATAGATAACAGCTGAAACTATGGAAGTAGAAAAGATTTTACATATAGACCTTTGCCGAAGCCTATCAGGGACACGTGGGGATCGTGATCTACTGGGAAAAAAGACAGATGGCAGAGCAGGAGAGGAGGACAGGGTGCTGTTACGAAGCCAGCAGGTGAGAGGGGAGCGGCCTTCCCTGCAGCCCACTGGTGGGAACTCCAAGCTTTCACTGCCGTAGGTTGGGGTTTGAGCCCTGATTAGGGAACTAAGAGAATTTCCAGGAAGAGGGCTGTGTTTGTGTTAGTCGCTCAGTCGTGTCTGACTCTTTGCAAGCCCGTGGACTGTAGCCCCCTAGGCTCCTCCGTCCGTGGGATTCTCCAGGCAGGAACACTGGAGTGGGCTGCCATGCCCTCCTCTAGGGGACCTTCCTGACTCGGGGATGGAACCTGGGTCTCCTGCGACGCAGGCAGACTCCACCATCTGAGCTGCAGAAGGCCTAGAAAGGGGGCCGGGAGATAGCAGAAAGTGCCGGCAACCCAGCTCTTCCTTCTGCACTTCTTTTTATGTCGGAGTCCTGGAGGTCAGCTGCCTCGCAATTCTACGCTAGTTCCAGGTGCACACACACGCGCAGCTGTTCTTTTTCAACTCGTCCCGTCTCTACTGCTGCGTGATGTCGAGCAGAGTCCCCGCGCCGCGCAGTAGGTCCTGGTGGGTCCCATCCTACGTGAGGCAGTGTGCGCGCGCCTCTTGTCACTCCGCCACCTCATCTGTCTGTCCCATCTGCAGACACACCCTTTAGCACCTCCCATTAAGCTGTCAGTTAATACGGATCTTAATGTGCGGCTATGGTACGCAGGATAGTTACGCTGAAAACGCCACTAACATCAGTGTTTCCTGTCCCCACACTGGCGGGGACACCTAACACGATCAGGAGCTAGAAGTGAACAGCAGACATGAGGCAGCTTAATCAGACTAGTGCTACAAGTGAGTGCCAACCGACACTTTCAGAGCAGGTGCGTCAGTATTTAAGAATCAACCCTTACCTGTTGAGCATCGCAGAATGTTTTTATGAAAGATGAGCTATCAGGGTAGATATTTTTTCTTTTTATAGAAAGAACATGTAATAGTTTGTTTTACTTTATTTCATTGACAGTAAACGTGTGCAGACAGAAAAGCAGAAAGGGGTAAAAACATAGCGACCCGGGCCTGGTCTGAGGCTGGGTAATTAGACCAAACTCCTCCCTGACAGCTTGTGCTATGCCCTGCGGGAATCAGCTAACCCCTGGTTTCCCTTTGACAGAAGCTGAAGTTCTGTTCTCAAATTAGATCCGCAGAGAGGGAGACTCCTGAAGGGGCCTGCTGACCCACAGGCTATGAGGACTGTCTGCTGAATCAGTGACTCTTCACCTTAAAACTAGTAAGTGGTGGGGAGTAAAGAGCTCACGTCTGGAGTTGGTCATCAAGGGAGTGTAGCGCAAGCATGCCACTGAAGCGAGGGCCGGGGCCCCTGAAGGGACTGAATGCAGAAACTGCTCCAAGTGGCCTCCTCAGCGAAGTCAGCGAGCAGCCAAGGAGGGCGGGGATTCTCCACTTTAAAACCAGTTAGAACTAGGCTGAAGCAGGAGCCTGAGATATTCATCATAAGATGATCTGTACTTTCCAATCTTCTGCAACCAAGAGCATCTTTATTTGGAGAACACGAAAGTGGAAGCGAGCTGTCACATGTTATGACTGCATGTATGCTTGCTTTGCGGGCTTCCTGGTGGCTCAGTGGTAAAGAATCTGCCTGTGAAGCAGGAGACGAGGGTTTGAGCCCTGGACTGGGAAAATCCCTTGGAGAAGGGAATGGCAACCCACTCCGGTATCCTTGCCTGGGAAATCCTATGGACAGAAAAGCCTGGCTTGGCTATAGTCTATGGGGTTGCAAAAGAGTCAGACATGACTTAGAGCCTAAACAGCAACAGCAATGCTTACTTTGTCTAATGTAGTCCAGGTTCTTGAACTTACGTTCACAGAGTCACAAAAAGAGGAGACCGTCTATTTTGCAAAGAAAAAGGCTGAGACTCAGATAAGTGAGCTGTCCAAGGTCACACAGCTGGAGGCAAGGCCAGAGTCCAGCCCTTCCACGAGGCCTGTACCTTATCCACACGCTCTCAAGCTGCTGCTCACGAATCTCACGAAGCAGGGCATGGATTCATTCTCTTTTATGACATGTCAGACTACACCACAGACTTCCCTGGAAAATTATTATAACAGAGCTCGGCCTCATCAGACATTATAACTCTCTGACATTACAGAGAAAAAGGAAAATACTAAGAGGTGGGGTACGGAGCTGGAATTTCCAGATGAAGTCAGTGTTTAGGGAGGGGGACCCTGGCACCTGTACAGCCACCCCTGCTCAGCTGATTACATGGCCAGGTGGATTCGTTTGTCAAAGCTGCCATCACAAAGCACCACAAACAGGGTGGCTTACGCAACAAAAACTCCCGGTCTCTCAGTTCTAGGGAACAAAAGAGTCTACAACCATGGAGACGGCAGGGTTGGCTCTCTCTGCGGGCTGAGAAGGAGGGTCTGTTCTGGGTTTCTCACCGTGGCTTGGAGATAACTGCCCTTTACCTGGGTCTCCTCCAAGGCCTTGCTTCTACGCATGCCTGCGTGTCCCGATTCCCTTGTTTACAATGGTACCAGGGACACTGGGCGGGCTTGCCCTCCTCCAGGATGACCTCATCTTAAGTGATCACACTGTCTGTCGTTGCTATTTACTCACTAAGTCATGTTAGACTCTTTTGCAACTCCACGGACTGCAGCCAGCCAAGCTCCCCTGTCCGAGATTTTTCCTGACAACAGTACTGGAGTGAGTTACCATTTCCCTCTCCAGGGGATCTTCCCAACCCAGGGGTCGAACCCAGGTCTCCTATGTCTCCTGCTTGGCAGGTGGATTCTTTACTACTGAGCCACCAGGCAAGCCCAATTACACCTGCAACAACTCAATTTCCAACAAGGGCACCTTTGGAGATACTAGGGACCGGGACTTCAACATATGAAAATGGGGAACACAGTTTAACCTATAAAACCAGAAAATGACCAGATCCTTGAAGCCTTCCTCCAAACATGTACAGAGTTTACTGAAGATTTTCTTCATCTAGGAATATGTCCCACTGAAAGCTAAAACTGGGACTCCCCAGTGGCGCACTGGCTAAGGACTCTGAGCTCCCAACTCAGGAGCTCAGGTTCGATCCCTGGTCAGGGAACTAGATCCTGCCTGCCACAACTAAGCGTTCTCATGTCACAACTGAAGACCCCCCATTCCGCAACTGAAGAAAGAGCTGGTACGCTGCAAGGAAAATAAAAGACCCCGCATGCCTCAACCAAGACCCAGAGAGGACAAATAAATTAACAATGTTTTAAAAAATGACAATTAATTGGAAAGAGATTTGAAAGAAGAAATTCGCTTTACTGAAAGTGTTAGGCGTTCAGTCGTGTCTGACTCTGCAACCCCATGGACTAGCCTGTCAGGCTCCTCTGTCCATAGGATTGTCCAGGCAAGAATATTGGAGTGGGTTGCCATTTATTGTTAAATCCTCTACCAAACACAATGGAAAATACTAACCACATACTTTCTCTAGGGTGATTTAGGATTGAAGGAAGTAAGAAGAACTTAAATTATAAATAAATTCTATCTAACCATGGAGACTCTTCCGCTCAATAGCTCTACTGAAAGGCTCACCCCTCAAGTGGCTGTGCCACATTTCGAGGGGTCTTGTCAATTCTAACTGTGCAGCCGAATGAAGCCTGAGCACCTCAGGCTGCAGAAACACATATGAAAATTTAAGACCCAATTTACTTTTCCATTCGACCACGCTACTTACCTTTTGCTTTCCACTCAGAAAGGGAACCAAGGGTGACAAGTTTCCCTTTGATTTCTGCTCTGCTCTTCTTGGACAGGCCTTCACAGCAAGGACACTTCACAGGAAGTTCACAAGGGGACACTTTCCCTTTTACTTGGTTTATCTGATCAATAGTTCTCCCATAATATGCAATTTGCCTAAAAAGCTTCTGCAAATCTGTCTAACTTGGGACAACTATTATAGGTTAATCTTAAAAACATGCTCTGGCAGCAAACTGATCGAGCATGGCAAATATTTCTTACAAGAGTAAATTATATAAAGCTGATGGTTTTCCAAATATCCCCACTCTGACTCTCAGTTTACCTGTTTTATACTAACTCACTCGTTCACTCACTTTTCACAGACTCATTCAACAATTATAGGTGAATCCCAACCCCAAAGTGGGTTACTTTCCTTCAATTTATAACACCATTGTTTGGAACTGGAATGCATCGTTTAAAATACAGGCAATGTTACCCATGCAGACTTGGTCTTGTGTATTCCATAAATCAATATCATAATGAGATAATGAAAAAAAATGATGTCAATACCCATAACAAAGCTTAAACTAAAATGAATTATGTTTACTGATGAAAAAGAGAACTTTTCTCCTTATCTTTAATCTTAAACATTTCCTCTTCCTCCTACTTGCCCTGACAGAAGGCTTTCCCCTGAAAATACCACTTTCTTTTTAAGTCCAATTCTGATCTCTCCTTCAACTTCAAGGGCAAAGAGGAGAAGTCGGCAGACTCCTTGTTCCCTACTGTCCCTGCCAGACACTTGATCTTCTTTTTTTTGAATGTAGCATCTTTTGATATAAATTTTTTTTAATTTATTTTAATTGCAGGCTAACTACTTTACAATATTGTCGTGGTTTTTGCCATACATTGGCATGAGTCAGCCATGGGTGTACATGTGTTCCCCATCCTGAACCCCCCTCCCGCCTCCCTCCCCATCCCATCCCTCAGGGTCATCCCAGTGCACCAGCCCTGGGATGGTCTCATGCATCGAACCTGGACTGGTGATCTATTTCACATATGGTAATATACATGTTTCAATTGTTTTCTCTCAAATCATCACACCCCCTGCCTTCTCCAGCAGAGTCCAAAAGTCTGTTCTTTATATCTGTGTCTCTTTTGCTGTCTTGCATATAGGGTCATCGTTACCATCTTTCTAAACTCCACATACTTGCATTAATATAGTTATTGGTGTTTTTCTTTCTGACTTACTTCACTCTGTATAATAGGCACCAGTTTCATCCACCTCATTAGAACTGATTGAAATGCATTCTTGTTAATGGCTGAGTAATATTCCACTGTGTATATGTACCACAGCTTTCTCATCCACTCGTCTGCCGACAGACATCTAGGTGCTCCGTGTCCTGGCTATTGCAAAGAGTGCTGCAGTAAACAATGGGGCGCATGACGCAGACACGCGACCTCCCACAATCTCCCGACGCAGACACGCGACCTCCCACAATCTCCCGACGCAGACACGCGACCTCCCACAATCTCCCGACGCAGACACGCGACCTCCCACAATCTCCCGACGCAGACACGCGACCTCCCACAATCTCCCGACGCAGACACGCGACCTCCCACAATCGCCCGACGCAGACACGCGACCTCCCACAATCTCTCGATGCAGACACTGGACCTTCCACCATCTCCTGAGGAACTCTGCTCCTTAAGGCATTCAGATGTGTGGCAAGTGATTCTCATGACCCCTTTCCCAGAGCAGACCCTCCAAACTCCTGCCCACTGCGAACCTGGCCTTATAGCCAGATTTCCTGGACACAGCTATCTGGACAAAGGGGAGACACCTGACCCGAGCCATCCCAGTCACATTTCCTCTCTCTCAAAAGTCTAAAGTTGAAATGGAAGAGGAAATTATCTACATTTGCGTCGATTTTTTCTTCATACTCCAAATACTGACGAATCGCCTGCTGCCATCAAGTCCTGTGGCAGAGCTTATATGACCCCGTGTTTTCAGGAGGCGAGAACAAGAGTGAGCTAAAGCCTCATGTTCATGAGGGAAGATGGAACTAGGACGAGGCTAAAACTGTAGCAGATTCTGAGGACAGAGCAAGGGTGAGGGTTGCATCTTGCAGTTAAAATGAAAAGCTAGCTTGTTTTACAAAAAGCGAGCTCATGTCAAGAAGTCCTCTGCTTCAGGGATACCAAGGGGGAAGTGGGGTGGACTGAGAGACTGGGGCTGACATGCACGCTGCTGTGCATGGAACAGACAGTTGCTGTGTGTGGAACAGACAGCTGCTGTGCACAGAACAGACAACTGCTGTGCATGGAACAGACAGCTGCTGTGCGTGGAACAGACAACTGCTGTGCGTGGAACAGACAGCTGCTGTGCACGGAACAGACAACTGCTGTGCATGGAAGTGCGTGGAACAGACAGCTGCTGTGCACGGAACAGACAACTGCTGTGCATGGAAGTGCGTGGAACAGACAGCTGCTGTGCGTGGAACAGACAGCTGCTGTGCACGGAACAGACAGCTGCTGTGCACGGAACAGACAGCTGCTGTGCGTGGAACAGACAGCTGCTGTGCGTGGAACAGACAGCTGCTGTGCGTGGAACAGACAGCTGCTGTGCGTGGAACAGACAGCTGCTGTGCGTGGAACAGACAGCTGCTGTGCACGGAACAGACAGCTGCTGTGCGTGGAACAGACAGCTGCTGTGCACGGAACAGACAGCTGCTGTGCGTGGAACAGACAGCTGCTGTGCACGGAACAGACAGCTGCTGTGCACGGAACAGACAGCTGCTGTGCACGGAACAGACAGCTGCTGTGCACGGAACAGACAGCTGCTGTGCACGGAACAGACAGCTGCTGTGCATGGAAGTGCGTGGAGCAGACAGCTGCTGTGCGTGGAACAGAAAGCTGCTGTGCACGGAACAGACAACTGCTGTGCCTGGAACAGACAACTGCTGTACATGGAACAGACAGCTGCTGTGCACGGAACAGACAGCTGCTGTGCATGGAACACACAGCTGCTGTGCGTGGAACAGACAACTGCTCTGCATGGAAGTGTGTGGAACAGACAACTGCTGTGTGTGGAACAGACAACTGCTGTGCGTGGAACAGACAGCTGCTGTGCATGGAACACACAGCTGCTGTGTGTGGAACAGACAACTGCTCTGCGTGGAAGTGTGTGGAACAGACAACTGCTGTGTGTGGAACAGACAACTGCTGTGTGTGGAACAGACAGCTGCTGTGCGTGGAACAGACAGCTGCTGTGCATGGAACAGACAGCTGCTGTACACGGAACAGACAGCTGCTGTGCGTGGAAGTGTGTGGAACAGACAGCTGCTGTGCGTGGAACAGACAGCTGCTGTGCATGAAACAGACAACTGCTGTGCATGGAACAGACAGCTGCTGTGCGTGGAAGTGTGTGGAACAGACAGCTGCTGTGCGTGGAACAGACAGCTGCTGTGCATGGAACAGACAGCTGCTGTGCGTGGAAGTGTGTGGAACAGACAGCTGCTGTGCGTGGAACAGACAGCTGCTGTGCACGGAACAGACAGCTGCTGTGTGTGCAACAGACAGCTGCTGTGCATGGAACAGACAACTGCTGTGTGTGGAACAGACAGCTGCTGTACACGGAACAGACAACTGCTGTGCGTGGAACAGACAGCTGCTGTGCGTGGAAGTGCGTGGAACAGACAGCTGCTGTGCGTGGAACAGACAGCTGCTGTGCACGGAACAGACAACTGGAGGGGAGCTCCCGCCAGCACAGGGGGCTCCGCTCTGTGGTGACTAAATGGGAAGGAGATCCAAAACAGAGAGGACGTCTGCACACACACGGCTGATTCGCCCTGCAGCATGGCATCACTAACACAGCAGCGCGAGCAACTCCACTCCAATAAAAAAGAACCTCGGCTCCCCCTCACTTGTCTTCAATACTCATGCTTGGAATGCAACCAAAATTGATCGAATCTTATGTGTTGGAATTCTTTATAACTGCAACACACTCTTTTTTTTTTTGACACACTCTTTTTATTAGTGGACTTGAGCTACCTGTTTACATCACGGTTCTCCCTGATTCAGTGCAAGATCAACTCGAATGGAAAAAAGAGAAGAACGTGGCTGCCCTGTAGGTATCTCCCTCTGGGAACTGTAAGCCCCTCTGGAAGCTGCGATAATACTCAGGACTTAGGAGATGCTCAGGCAGTACCTGAGGACCGGAACCAAGTAAGAAACATGCCTCATGAGCTTGAGGATGCGACTGGAATGGAAAGAGTTAAAAAAAAACCACCCAGGATTTCTGAAAGAACACCTCACTGGGTGTGGTGAGTAAGTCTGGGAAAGGTGCCTTCTCTGGCATGAAGACGGGGTGGGAAAAAAAGAAGTGGAAGGAGAGCCAAATACTTTCAAAGAACAACCTCTGTCCTAAGGAGAGAGTGACTTAGCGGTCTGCAACACACCTGTGCCTGCCCAACAGCACAGCGATTAGGAAATACTGTTATCGCCTTCGGAAGGAAGCTTTCTAGAGCAGTAACTGTGACAGCCTCCTGCCGGAGTTTTCCATGGCAATTGCGGTAGCCGCTTCTGATCGTGCAGCTGAAAAGAGAAGGCAAGTGGGCATCTAAGGAAGAGGACAGCAGCTGCCCAGGAGAAGCGCTGTTCCCGAGGGTGATCCATCAGCGTGCGTTCCACTCAAGGGACCGCCTCTGGTTCAAAAAAAAATTGTTTTTTCTTCCCAAGTCCTTGGATTCTGGTAACTGAAATTATGAAGATGTAGGCAGTGACGGTCGAGGGAGTTGTACAGCTGCAAATCAGCCTATTTAACTTCGAGCCCTGCATTGTTCTAACTAGTCAAATACAGATTTTCTAAGGTGATTAAAAAAATCCTATTTACAAGATTCTAGAACACATTAGCAATCAAACATTTAATCTGAATTTTAATGCTGCTGCCAAAAAATAAAAAAATTATTAGGCTTTTTTTCCCACCATTATATATTTATTTGAAGCACATGAAAGAACTTTCCTAAATGTGACTAGCTCACAGTGTCTTTCTCAAAGACAAATATATGCTTCAACTTATGTTCAATATAGGTCAAGCACGATCATGTTTTTCTTAATGCCGCAGGAAGGGAAAATATCCTGCAACTGGTTGAGTTATGGCAATAATAGGGTATGACCCAGGCAACGAAATGTCTCTTCCCACGTGCCTCTGTTTCCCTTCATGAAACCAACTGGAGGGAGCAGGAAATGGTTGGTGAATCCAATATTAAGAAGATTAACTTCACTACCGTTTAGCAGGAAGCTGGAGAGGCTCTGAGAAATTCGTTAGACCATACAACGTCTTGAAGCCTGACACAACTCAGTAACTTGGAATGGAATGCTGCAAAGTCTTGGAAAAAAGGATCCTTCCCTCTCTAAATTCCTCCCAACTCTGCTCTCAGCCCCGAACAGCCCAGAATAATTTGCAACAGCATGAATTTTTCAGACCTTCGCATGAAAAGCTTAGAGGGTCAGGCCTTTCTTTCAAGTTGACTAACCTAAAGGTTACTTAAAGAGAGCAATTTGCTCATTCATTCACTCAAGCTGTAGTCACTGAGTGCCCACTGAATTCCCAGTAATCCTCGAAACATTGGAATATAGCTTCCAACAGGGGGATCAGATAAGAAACCAAGAGGCAACGCACAGTGGTGCACGCACTATTTACACAGATTCACACCCACACACAGGTGCACGCGCACTAAGCTGCTTCAGTCGTGTCGACCCCATGGACTGTGGCCCGCCAGGCTCCTCTGCTCATGGGGTTCTCCAGGCAAGAACCCTGCAGTAGGTTGCCATGCCCTCCTCCAGGGGCTCTTCCCAACCCAGGGATCGAACACGTATCTGTTCCGTCTCCTGCAGTGGCAGGCAGGTTCTTTACCAGTAGCACCACCTGGGCAGCCCACATACATGCACACGTTTGCCCTCTGTATCTACAGAGGCAGGACCTGCGGTTACCAAGGGCTGACTGCACGACCCCACTTTACATAACAGATATAAGCATCAGTGGATTTCGGAGTCCACAGGGGTTTTGGAACCCATCTTCCAAGGATACTGAGGAGTGACTGTACTGAAGAATATAATAAGTAAGTATTGGATTGGCCAAAAAGATTGCTCACCCTTTTCCATATCTTACAAAAAATCCAAACAAACTTTTTGGGTAACCCAATACTATGATGCTGTAGAAAGAAATCAGAGTAAAGACAGAAAGGAGGTTGTTATTGATAACAAGCTTATTAATTTTACCACTACAGCCTCAAGATGCCAGTTCTTCAGTTTTCATATGATGACTACTTCTGTTCACGTCTGGTAGTGCTGGTTTTACTTGTAATTCGGGGATGATTCTAGACTGTGGGCTCTCAGAGCTTGCCCCTCACCCCCATGTCTCAGTGAAGGATCTTAATCCCAGTCCCTGGGACACTGCAGATAAAGAGCAAAGGTTTCAGGGAAGGAGTCGCATCTTCCAAGGCGTATGCTCGTCTCCTGAGAAAGGCCTGGGAAGGGCCGCAGTCACAGCTTCCGTGCAGCTTCCTGGTTCTCGTGCGTCTTCACAAAGCCATCTTTAAATGACCCTCCCCTGACTGGTTCACTCTAGCGGCTCACGGTTTGGTCACGGACTGGCCACATGGCATTGTGGATGTGTGCTTGTGTGTGTGTATCCAAACTCCCCCCCGCATAAGGATACAGCCAGGGGCCCACCCTACTCCAGCAGGACCTCGTCTTAACTAACTACACTGGCAAGGATCCTATTTCCAAAACACTGGGGGAAAGGACCGCAACACGTGAATTGGGAGGGGACATACTTAACTCATAACGAAGAGTAGAATCTGTAAATGTGTTAGCAAGGAGAGGGGAGCCAAAAGTGGAGGAGACCAGTGTGGACACAAAACCTGACAGAGGGAACTTGCGAAGTGGGGGCAGGAGGCTGCCCGGGCCTGGGGCCGGCCCCGGGGTCCCACTGTTCCCGCCTGGGCCGCAGGGGCCTCGGAGGCGGGGGAGCTGGCCTGCAGTGGGCACGCGGCTCCGTGAGGCTGGAAGAGGGCAGCGCTGGACAAGAACGAACTCTGCTGTGTCCAGCTCAGGCCTTGGCTCTGCAAGAGCATTCCGTGCCATCCCCAGCTTTCAGGACTCCTCCCCGTCACGCGTGCAGCACGTACTATCCGTGACACTCACTCAGCAAAGCTAGGCACGTTCCCTCTCTACAACTATACCAGCGAAACCTTCCATTTTCCCAAAGTATGCCCACACGTATACAAATATGACTATATCTTAAAACATTAGGTAGCTGAGAATGTATTTTATAAATTAGTGTCTGAGATTCATCCTTTTAAATTGTTTCAGATCATCTTTCCAGGCCTTATGGACATTTTCAAAGAAAATATAACTTAATTCAGGACTTGACACAGTTATAAAGTTATATTCATTGTCTCCTCTAACAAATACAGACTGATAAGCATGCGGGGGAGACAGTCTCGGTCATTTCATAATCACTGAGGCAAAGATAAGCTTGTGGAGAGTACATTTTCTGGCAGAATGAGAAATAATGATTCTGGGACACCTATAATTGAAAATGGAATGTACTCACATAAAAATTGTAGTGTTCAAAAACCTTGAAAACCACTAAATCCATTTTCAAAATTTTGTGTCCCAAGTGTTAGATGGATCAGGATAGAGCAGGGACTGATACAATGAAGACCTACGACACGGAGACATTGTTGAACAGTTGTTCACCCAACACAGGTACGTTATTTGGACTTCTCTGATGGCTCAGATTATATTATACAGTGGAAGTCAGAAATAGATTTAAGAGACTAGATCTGATAGATAGAGTGCCTGATGAACTATGGACGGAGGTTGGTGACATTGTACAGGAGACAGGGATCAAGACCATCCCCATAGAAAAGAAATGGCTGTCTGGGGAGGCCTTACAAATAGCTGTGAAAAGGAGAGGCAAAAAGCACAGGAGAAAAGGAAAGATATACCCGTCTGAATGCAGATTCCAAAGAATAGCAAGGAGAGATAAGAAAGTCTTCCTCAGTGATCAATGGAAAGAAATAGAGGAAAACAACAGAATGGGAAAGACTAGAGATCTCGTCAAGAAAATCAGAGATACCAAGGGAACATTTCATGCAAAGATGAGCTCAATAAAGGACAGAAATGGTATGGACCTAACAGAAGCAGAAGATATTAAGAAGAGGTGGCAAGAATACACGGAACTATACAAAAAAGAGCTTCACAACCCAGATAATCACGATGGTGTGATCACTCACCGAGAGCCAGACATCCTGGAATGTGAAGTCAAGTGGGCCTTAGAAAGCAGCACTGTGAACAAAGCTAGTGGAGGTGATGGAATTCCAGTTGAGCTATTTCAAATCCTGAAAGATGATGCTGTGAAAGTGCTGCACCCAATATGCCAGCAAATTTGGAAAACTCAGCAGTGGCCACAGGACTCAAAAAGGTCAGTTTTCATTCCAATCCCAAAGAAAGGCAATGCCAAAGAATGCTAAAACTACCACACAATTGCACTCATCTCACACACTAGTAAAGTAATGCTCAAAATTCTCCAAGTCAGAAGTGAACCGTGAACTTCCAGATGTTCAAGCTGGGTTTAGAAAAGGCAGAGGAACCAGAGATCAAATTGCAACATCCACTAGATCATGGAAAAAGCAAGAGAGTTCCAGAAAAACATCTATTTCTGCTTTACTGACTATGCCAAAGCCTTTGACTGTGTGGATCACAATAAACTATGGAAAATTCTGAAAGAGATGGGAATACCAGACCACCTGACTTGCCTCTTGAGAAACCTATATGCAGGTCAGGAAGTGACAGTTAGAACTGGATATGGAACAACGGACTAGTTCCAAATAGGAAAAGGAGTACGTCAAGGCTGTATATTGTCATCCTGCTTATTTAACTTATATGCAGAGTACATCCTGAGAAATGCTGGGCTGGAAGAAGCACAAGCTGGAATCAAGATTGCTGGGAGAAATATCAATAACCTCAGATATGCAGATGACACCACCCTTATGGCAGAAAGTGAAGAGGAACTAAAAAGCCTCTTGATGAAAGTGAAAGAGGAGAGTGAAAAAGTTGGCTTAAAGCTCAACATTCAGAAAACGAAGATCATGGCATCTGGTCCCATCACTTCATGGCAAATAGATGGGGAAACAGTGGAAACAGTGTCAGACTTTATTTTGGGGGGCTCCAAAATCACTGCAGATGGTGACTGCAGCCATGAAATTAAAAGACATTTACTCCTTGGAAGGAAAGTTATGACCAACCTAGATAGCATATTCAAAAGCAGAGACATTACTTTGCCAACAAAGGTCCGTCTAGTCAAGGCTATGGTTTTTCCAGTGGTCATGTATGGATGTGAGAGTTGGACTGTGAAGAAAGCTGAGCGCCGAAGAATTGATGCGTTTGAACTGTGGTGTTGGAGAAGACTCTTGAGAGTTCCTTGGAGTGCAAGGAGATCCAGCCAGTCCATTCTAAAGGAGACCAGTCCTGGTGTTCATTGGAAGGATTGATGCTGAGGCTGAAACTCCAATACTTTGGCCCCCTCATGCGAAGAGCTGACTCATTGGAAAAGACTGATGCTGGGAGGGATTGCGGGCAGGAGGAGAAGGGGATGACAGAGGATGAGATGGCTGGATGGCATCACCGACTTGATGCACATGAATCTGGGTGAACTCTGGGAGTTGGTGATGGACAGGGAGGCCTGGTGTGCTGTGATTCATGGGGTCACAAAGAGTCGGACACGACTGAGCAACTGAACTGAACTGAACTGAACTGAACTGAAGTGTCTCTACACTTAGGAGAAGGTGATGGCAACCCACTCCAGTGTTCTTGCCTGGAGAATCCCAGGGACGGAGGAGCCTGGCGGGCTGCCGTCTATGGGGTCGCACAGAGTCAGACACAACTGAAGCAACTTAGCAGTAGCAGCAAGTGTCTCTAACACCGGGCTTCCCATGTGGCTCCGTATTTAAAAAACAAAAACAAAAAAAACCTGCCAAGGCAAGAGACGCAGGGGACATGAGTTCAATCCCTGGGTTGGGAAGACCCCCTGGAGGGGGACATGGCACCCTGCTCCAGAATTCTTGCCTGGGAAAAAAATCCCACAAACAGAGGAGCCTGGGGGAGCCACAGTCCCTGCACAAAGAGCCGGAATGACTGACCTAGTCTGCAAGCAGATGTCTGTTACGCATGGAAAAGTTTGAGAGCCAGCGTTAGGCTGTGCACCAGTGGCGATTTTGCCCTCCAGGGGACACCGGGTGATGTATGGGGGGCAGTTTGTCATTACAAGCAGGGATGGAAGATGCCACTTGCAGCCAGTGGGTAGAGGCCAGAGATGCTGCCAAGCATCCTACGTTACGAAGGACTGACCCCGTCCACGATGTCCGTGGCATGAGGGTGAGAAACGCAACACTCCCCTTTGGTTCACTTGCTCTGACTTGTGCCCAAAGGGGCTGTGCAGTCAGCTACATAGAACCGCACGTCTCTCCGCTAACCTCACGCACGCAGAAACGAAGGGCCAGGTGAAGGTGGCCCAGGCTGCCTCACAGGGGTTCCCGGGGGTGATGTGCTCAACTTGACTGTGTCTGAACAGCCCTTCCGAGAGATCTGGGATGGAAATCTTCCATCATGCTTTCTTCTGAACACTTCAGGTCAGGAAATGAGACTCCAATGAAGCCCAAGTTGATACACCATACCTTCTCCAAAGCAGTGAATGGCACCTGAGTGAATATTTGCATTTCTCTGCCTGGAGGGCATCTTTTGGGCAGTGGGTACTGGTGACCCTCCCCCTGGAACAGGGAATGGCTATCCTCTCCAGCATTCTTGCCTGGAGAACCCTGTGCACAGAGGAGCCTGGCGGGCTGCAGTCCATGGGTCTCAAGGAGTCGGACAGAACTGAAGCAGCTTAGCATGCACGCGCTGGTGACCCTCACAGAGGCAGCAGCAAGAGTATCAGAGAGGTAATACCCCTAGCAGTCAACCTTAATGAAAAGATGAGTTGGTAAAATAAGTTTTACTCCCTTCCTCACCTCTCATGGGACCTGGTCCATTCCGGAGTGGCTAAGTGCTCACAGCGGGGTCTTTCTGGGTTCATGTCCATCACCGTCTTACACTCCTGCGCTACCACCAGTGTTTCCTGGGGTTCCAACCCAAATAAGAGTCTTATACTGAGATGCTCGTCTGAGGTTCTGCTTCTAGGGAACTCAGAAATGAAACAAATCTTGAAATACGTGACACTATCAGATACAGAAGACACGCTGGAAAATGAAGTGGACAGAAAGGTACATAGATCAGAGTCAACAACGGTGCAAAAATGTATCTTCAAAAAGCCACTATTCACAGATTCATAGAGAGCAGCCAAGTCACTGCAGCCACAAAACAAGAGGATGCTATATATATAAGAATGAACAATGAGACCAAGAAAACGTGCTGGACTTAGCAACAGAACAGATAACATTCCTAAAGATTCAATACAAGTGCCGCAGATACAAGCCTAGTCACTGACCCCGAAAATGAGCAAGCACAGCAGAGAACGGCCATCAGAGGGAAAGGTGACAGCAAAGGTTAGCTTCTTACTGGGTCAGTGCAGAGGGTCCTGTACCCAGCCACCAGGATTTGCACCCTGAGGGCAGGGACAACAGAGGAGAGGAACTCCAGACATAACATGAGAGCGCATTCCAGAGCCGGAGCAAGGGAGCCTTCAGACCACAGGTCCCAACCTACTCAGTAAACGGCCCCCTCAATGTCTTAGTTATCTTTCCTTCATGACATTCCCAGGCACAAAGAAATACCTAACAATTCGATTTATTAAGTAGCTAAGTCCTAACAACATAGTACATTTTTGAAAAAAATGAAAGGGTGAATCGTCCAGTCATGTCTGACTGTTTGTGACCCCATGGACTATAGGCCCACCAGGCTCCTCTGTCCATGGGATACTCCAGGCAAGAACACTGGAGTCATTCATTTCCTTCTCCAAGAGATCTTCCCGACCCAGGGACTGAACCCAGATCTCCTGCATTGCAGGCAGATTCTTTACCATCTGAACCATCAGGGAAGCCCCTAGTGCATCTTTATGTCCTTAAAAATTAGCGTTTGTTGGGCACCATAAAACTTCTTAAGCCTTGAAATTGTACTGGATACTGCTGCCTCCATTTTCTGTTCCACACTACTTCTCACTTAGCACTTATTTTAATTTAAATTTAATTTCTTATCATAGTAATTGCAGAAAATCCATCTTTGCAAAGATATTGACATCACTGAAGGAATGTAGCAATTTAACGCTGAAGCTCCCTTTAGTGGTCTGCCTGGTGTACAACAGACGCTGCTGCTTTCCTTGAGACTTTAAAATGTTCCACATGGCGTCCAGCGGAGCCTGGTGGGCTGCAGTCCATGGGGTCGCTAAGCGTCGGACAGGACTGAGCGACTTCACTTTCACTTTTCACTTTCATGCATTGGAGAAGGAAATGGCAACCCACTCCAGCGTTCTTGCCTGGACGATCCCAGGGATGGGGGAGCCCAGTGGGCTGCCGTCTATGGGGTTGCACAGTCGGACGCGACTGAAGCGGCTGAGCAGCAGCAGCAGCAGCAGCGCACGGTGTCCTGGTGAGTTCACCGGGGCACCTATGGAACCTTGGTGCAGTTTGGGAACCACCGCTCCGGTCGCTGGTGCCCATTAAGTGCTTAGAAGAATGACGACCAAAAGCCTCGCACATGTCAAGTCACTCGACACGACTGAGACTATCAGAGATAAAAAAAGAAGCATTAAGACTTAACAGAGAAAAGAAATGGTTCACACACGAAAAGAAGAGAACGAGAGTGGCATAAGACCAGTGAGAACAGAGATCAAAGACATTATCACATATCTGCTTCCCAGGCGCTCTTTCTCAGAGAGCCACTGAAGAATGTGCTCCGGCAAAGCTGCGGAGTAAACAAGCAGTGAAGGCGCCGTCTGATCAGGAGAGCAGACACAGGAGAAAGCCGAGGACAGCCCGAGCAGGATGGCCACACACCGGGCCGAGACAGAGCCGGTCCAGAGCGGCAGGGCTCCAGGAGAAAAACAAGCAGAACGGGTGGATTATTTGATATGTGTGAACATTTGAAAAAATTATTGCTAGAAATTTGACACGTTAGTGCTGCATTTGGAAAAAAAAATTAAGCTAGGCATAAGAAAACAAAGCAAATAGAAAAAAAAAAAGAGAAAAACTGTTAGTATTAATAACTGCAAGAATCCTCATCATAGAATACTACTTAGCTGGAAAACGGAGCAATACTGACATCATTCTAATTTTATATACATAAAGCAATTTAGTCAGTAATGGCTAAATTTGATGTATCAAGAAACAGCAGTATAGGCATATTATTCAGAATATTAGAATACGTATTCTAGTATGTAAAAGTATGTATTCCAGTATTTTAAATAATCTGCCCCTACTGCTATTAGAATATTCTAAATAATATGCCTATCTTGCGATATATTCTAGTATTCTGGGGAACAGGAGAGAAGATATGAGGGAGGGTAGGTGAAGGAATGCTACAAACATGGATTGTTTTGATTTAGAAAAATTCTAAAAATGAAGTAGAGAACAGACGATGATATGCGGATATCACAAGCAGAAAAGGAAAGCCACTGGCGTGATCTTCTGTGCAGACGAAAGGGTGTTTCAGACGGAAGTGCACGCGGTGCAGGGCCCAGAGAACCCCGTGACCCCTGTAGCTTACGTTCCTCTCTCCTCGTGTGGTCCTACCGGGCCGGCCACCTCTTCTGGGAAGCACTCCTTTCCACGCCACGTAGACTGAGTGCCTTCAGATATTCCATAAGCTCTGTTACAAGATTTCCTCCTTTGTGATTCATATGATTCTAGAACTTACCTGTAATTTATATGAACGCCATTTATTACTCTCCGCCCCCAGGCTGCTCCATTTTAGAAGAGCAGGAATTTCATTTCATTCCTCTATAGATGTTTGCTTCAATCTACCAACAAGGTCCCACCTTACTAACCACCCTAAGACAAACGGTTTTCTCCGTTTTTGCTTTGGTTACATCGGGTCTCTGCGGCAGCACGCAAGCTCTCTCTCGCGGCAGCTCTGGGCCCCTCCGGTCGCCGGGGCTCCACGGGGTCTCTTTAGCTGCAGCGCTGGCTGCGCGGAGGGGCTTGGTTCCCGACCAGGGATCGAACAGACCCACGCCCCGTGCACCAGAAAGTGGATTCTTGGCCACTGGGCCACCAGGAAAGTACCGAAAAATTATGTTAATAACTAGTTGTATAACAACTTAACACCATAACTCATAATTCAAACCGCTCCCCTCTTTTTTTTCTTCTTCTTCTTCATATTTTATCATCTCCGAATTGGGGAATGGCCTTAAAGTTTCTGAAGGCCCGGATGGAAACCAAGTTCTTACATAGCGTATTTACAGTTTTTCCTCTCATTCATCGAGGGCCGTCCCAATCTGAGGACACTGCCTAAGTACTTGTTAACATTCACACTGACATTCTAAATTTAGATCTAAATATTTATTAGAACCAGCTTGCAACTCAGGGCTTCCTTCGTGGTTCAGCAGCAGACAATCCACCTGCCAATGCCAGAGAGGCAGGCTCAGTTCCGGGGTCGGGAAGACCCCCTGGAGGAGGGCTTGGCAGCTCACTGCAGTTCTTGCCTGGGAAATTCCATGGACAGAGGAGCATGGTGGGCTACAGTCCATGGAGCCACAAAGAACTGGACGTGACTTAGTGACCTTGCAATCAGCCTCACAGGGGATGTGTCTGCCCTCTTTCCTCTAGCACCGAGTTTGATGAGCCCCTCTGTCGCCCCTATCTGTGAAGGCTTAGTCTCCATCTAACCCTGAACTGAAGGCATAACACTCTGGTGCCCAGTTCTAAGCAGGTGTCCTGTAAGGCTCCCCATCTTAGTCTTTCTTCCCTAAGGGTACATGAATTTATCTTCCACTGGAGGGTCTCTTGGATTCCACAAAATACAGCACTAAATAACAGAAGTAAAAAAAAAAAAACAAAAAACTAAAGTATATTTTTATTTAGTAACAGTTATATACTTTACATTTTTTAAAAAAAACACTTGGGTTTCTTTAGGCTAATAAGATCTTGGCATTCCTATAATTACTAGAAAAATTTTCAAAGAGTTTTGAATTTTGCTTTGTTGGTTAAATCCTTATTTGCCCACTATCCCTTCACAAAACACTTTTCTGCATGTTCCTGCATGTCAGCATTTTAAGACACAGGTCACATTTTCCCACTAAAAACCACAGCAGCCTACGCTGCCATTCGGTTGAAGGAGAGTATCTGACGCGACTAAAAATCATCAATGAAACACACTCTTGTGGGATTGTAACTCACCCCACGTGGCAAATGAGCTCCGCTAGGCCACCAGTCTTCTGGCACGGTGAACCCCAAACTGTGCCCTGTGCCTGCATTACAGAACCTGTGACTGAGCCCTCCATCCAGAAATGAGACTTGGCTAAGCATGAGGTCTGACCTGCTGCATGGCCAGTCATCACTTAGTGCAGCCTATGTTCTCGGCACTGAGCTAACCACTTCACACACGCAATCACTCCTCCTCACGATGAACCTACTGGTTAAGAAACTGAGGCTTGTCGTTAAATACCTTGCACAAGACCACAAGCTAGAAAGCAGCTGCATGCAAATTTAAGCCGACTCTCTAAACCACTGCTTTTTACCTCTTTGAGAAAAAAAAAAAAATTGCAACAGGAAGAAACAAGGGCAGTCTGAACAGCAATGCAAACTGGACATGCCAACTGCAGCCATCCTCAGCAACTGCTAAATTTCAGTCACAGCTGCTTGCATTTATGCACATGCTGACCCTTCAGTCCACAGCGAGGAGAAGCAGTTTCGAAAAGTACTGAGCTGAAGTATGGGTCATCCTTTTAATTTCCATGATAACCACTATTAATCATGAACTTTTCTATCTTGTCTACTTCATGTTGCGGATGGGGCTCATTTGCGTGGGTCTGTTAGGACATTTATTTCATGGTGCACATTACATATTTTCTCAGAGGTCTCACTCTGCAGGCCAGAGCTAAAGGCAAGTGCTATTATAGATCAAAGCCAGTGAAGTGTGTAATGAGGTTTAGTATATAAAACATGTTATAAACGTGGGGGAAAATTCTGGCTTTTCTTTACCATTAACTGCTTTGAAATGCATCATCTGAAGTAGAATTCTCAGTAGGCCACAGGCTGCCAGAGAGGAACTTCCCCTCCACACAGACCACCGGTAGCCTTGGTTAGATGTGTTTCACAAATGTAGACCCTGTGCAATGAGCTATTTCTAACACATACTCCCCGGCATGTGTTAAAACGCACCACTGAACGAGAGGCGCGACCCCTCGCCCCGCAGAAAGAAGGAACTAAGAGGTCAGCTTCACTTACGGAATACGGTCCGAATTCTCAGACTGATACAGAAGCTGAAAAAAGAAACAGTTAAAATATCTAAGCAGACAGTTTCCATCTCCTCCAGTAGTGTTCTTACTTATTTGGACATGGAGGTCCCTGAGCCACAGTGGGGCAAAGGCAAAATGGTTCTAAATATAGCAGGAAAGGATAACTACCCTTTCCCATCACTTGTAAAATCATGTCTGGCTACTCTTTTGTTAACTGTCTTCCAAGCCTGGTCTATGTTAAGTAAGTGCTTCCTGGGTTTATAAAGTCCTTTCTTCACTCCGCTTCTCTACAGGGAAAGGTACGGTTTCCTTATCAGACGCCAAATGTTTACTGCCATAGTCTAACAGCATGAGTGCTGGAGGATGGGAGTCGTGACAAAGGGTCATTGTTACGTCCCCAAATTCTCTCTCTCTCCCTCCTTCCTTCTGCCTGTCCTGCCATTTTTCCCTCCCTAACACATTTTAACAGCTGGTCGTGTACCAGGTACATGCTCAGCCACTCTCCTCCGTCCACGGGATTCTCCAGGCAAGAGCACTGGAGTGGGTCGCCTTTTCCTGCTCCAGGGAACTTCCCGACCCAGGGACCGAACCTAGGTCTCCTGCAGTGTAGACAGACGCTTTACCGTCTGAGCCACCAGGGAAGTCACTCAGTCACTCAGTCACGTCCAATTCTTTGCCCGCCAGCCTCCTCTGTCCATGGGATTCTCCGGGCAAGAATACTGGAGTGGGTTGCGGGTTCCTCCTCCAGGGCATCTTCCTGGCCCAGAGACTGAACCTGAGTCTCTTCCACCTTCTGCATTGGCAGGCGAATTCTTTACTACTGTGCCAGCTGGGAAGCCCAATGTGTGCCAGGTGCTATTGCTTTATACGCTGGAGTGAAATCACCCTTTCTCTCACTAATCTCCGCTACTTCACATGCATGTATGTTAAGTTGCTTCGGTTGTGTCTGACTCTGCAACCCTATGGATGGCAGCCCACCAGGCTTCCCTGTCCATGCGCTTCTCAAGGCAAGAATACTGGAGTGGGTTGCCATGCCCTCCTCCAGGGAATCCTCCCGACTCAGAGATCAAACTTGGGTCTCTTATGTCTCCTGCATAAGACAGGGGGAATCTTTACCACTAGGTCCACCGTGGAAGCCCTCCAAGTTCTGCACAACCAGTCTTAAATGCCCTGCCTCCCTGCTTACTGCAAGGAGAAGCCACGTCTTATTCCTTTGAGGCTTCTCCTAGTCCCTGCATGATGTCTTGGGCCGGTGTCAGTGTGCCGCAGAAAAGCGGATGGAGTGTTAGATAACCTGATTTCCAGCTCCATCACTGACAAGGTACCTGGGACCAGTCACACAAGCCTGGCATTTCCACTTCCTCCTGTACAAAAGGGGAATTATAACAGCTGTCCACTCATCCACAAAGGGCTGACCTGGAGACAGAATCATAATGCAGTGAAGCCCCTCTACAAACCTAAGTCCTGCTCAGGGAGGCGCCCCCAGGTATAGTTTGGGATCAGGTGCCCACACCCCAGGCGGCTGGGTGGGTGCAGGGGGCCACCCACCTCACTAGTCTTGCCAACTCCATGCCAGAAGCATGCTTGAGGGAGTGAGCTTCTGGAAATATGAAACCAAGCATGACATTTTCCTGCCTCGAACACTTCACCCTCAGAATGAAATCCGACTCTAAGAAGCCCTACCAGCCTCGACCCTGCTCGATTCTCTCGTCTTCTCTCACTCCTGCCCCTCAGCAAGGTCTACAGGGTACATTCTTCCCACTCACACTCAGCTACAGCTGACGGCCAAGCTCTCTTTTGGGCTGAGGCCCTGGCCTTCCGCTAGCCCAAGAGGGGCTCAGCTTCCCTTCCCATGGGCAAGCTCTGCAGCCCATAAAGCCCTTTGAAGTTCAAATTTGGGTCCAGCTCTGAGGCCATCTGCCAGCAAACTCGCTACCCTTCGCCTGCACCCCCCCTCCCTGCCCCCCCGCCTCCAGCACCGCAGAAAGTGGTGGAAGAGACACTTCAGCGGCTCCCCACACCAAGCGCCCTGGGGAGGCGCTGAGGAAGCAGCTTAGAGCGACAGGGCGAGTGTCAACGACCGTCACTGACGCTCTCACCTGAGTCCCCATTTTCCGAGTCCGGCTCCACAGGAGACTTTCGTACGCAAGGATGATTCTGCTCACCCCTCACCTCCACTCTCAGAACATTCTACACTCCCTGATCTCAACAAATTCTGAAGAAACTGACTTTATTGTTGCTTCAGCTACAAAAAGGTTGATGTAGTTCGAATTATGATTTTACTATGAATATAAGGGCGAAAACCCTCCCCCACTCCCCCTCCTCCACCCAAAGCTTCCAAAGGCATTGGTGGGCCCTGCCCTCCTCCAGAGGGTGCGCCCCTGGGGTCATGGGGCACAATGTCTGCACAGCTGGACGCAGAGTCCGTGTTCTCCACTCCCTAAAATGGGAAATGAGTCTGTAGTGTGAAGATTTCTGACCTTAACTTTGATGCACGTTTGGTTTGACACTGACGTAACTGGCATAGTTTATCCACTATTTAAAGTCTGAATTGCAGTTTAGTCTCTTTGCTCGCCGTGTGTCCAACAACGGAGGCTCCATCACATTGCAGGTGTGGGCCATATGGCGGCAGGTCCCTCTGGACAGCCAGACACTTGGGGATTAGGTTGGGGCTCACTGTCCATCCCTGCCTCCCCCTCTGGGTGGCCGCACAGTGACCGTTTCCAGTTCGTGGCTGCCGCCTGATGTCAGCACACGAGGAGCGTGAAGAGCATCTTGAGTCCAATAACTGATGACGCTTCCACTGACTCAAGCAGACAGCTGAGGCAGAAGTCAGTATCAGTCTCACCTTGAGCTTTTAAGCCTGACAGACCTGGATATCTTCTGTTAGTTGAAGCAAATAACCTGCTGTCTATCAACTTCAGTTTCCATTCAGTAAAATTAGCAACAGTAGCACTAGCCTCTAAGAGTTACTCAAAGTGTAACAGCAACAAATGTAACAAATGCAGCCCCGAATATATTAAGTCCTCAAGAGCTGCGAGCTGTTGCTGTGATTCCTTGCGCCCAGAGCAATGGTCTCCTAAGGTCACAGTTCTATAGTACAAGAAAAATGAAAAATAAAATAAAAATTTAAAACTATAAACTCCAGTAGGGGAATAGGGAAAGCCTGCTCCTTAGAAGGAACAAGTTCGTCTTCATTTGAATCATAAAAATAATTGAGCACATCAGGCACTTGATATACAACCCCCGCTTCCTTTAAGAAAACGCTCAGAGTGCTCTTCCTATAGCAGCCCAGTAAATAAACATTTACTTATTCTCATTTTTCAGAAGACACTGAGGCTCGGGGAGGTTAAGATCCTTCTACGACAGAGTCTAAGACTAGAATGCAGGCACTGAAATTTTCTGGGCTTCATTTCAGAAGAAATGTAGCCCTGGATTACATTACTAATGATACAGCCCTCCGTACCATCATACACGGACAGAGGAGCCGGGGGGCTACAGTCCATAGGGTTGCGAAGAGTTGACGTGACTGACGGAGGCACACGCACACCATCAGTACAGGCAGTGAGTCTCCACCAGGGGGCACACGTCATGAAATGAGCGCCGCATCAGCATTGGTTGAAGAACTCAACGAGTCTCCATCTGCTCCCTCAAAAAGCCAGAAAAAGCAAAATCTAAGTTTAAAAAAAAGTCTTTGCCATATAAATATATATTTAATGCAGCCCCTTAGCCCTCTCATCCAACTAGATTCCATCGGCACAGTCTTTCCTGTGTAGAAATTCTGGAATCAAGATGGCATTTCCGTGCAGGAGCAGTGGACAGGTGAGCTTTAAAAGCCCTTCTGGTGGTTCTGGTAAGCCCCTTCAGCTGGGAGCCGTGTGCTAGTACTAGGCAAGCTACCAGAGGAGTGGTGCGCTGCTTGATCTGATGATATACGGCCACGCCCACCTCATTTAGGACCAATACTCTCAGAAGGACAGATACTGTTTTGGTGGGGAGCGGGTTTCTGGTTTATCTGAATAGCAGTTGATTTCTGAACACTCAGGCTTAGAATAAGACTGCTGCCCAAACAAAGCCCAGGTGGGTCTTGTCCAGGAAGCCCACAAGTCTTCCCCTAAAGCTCCTGCCTGGAACACACAACAATCTGTTGTAAGACTGTTATATTTAGAGGTCTTCACAAAACTCACTTTTCAGTTGCAGCACCAAAAAAATTCAGACAACTGCTTGAATTATTTTCTTGACTAAATTTATTTTTAACTCCCGGAATCATATTTTCTTCCTCTTCAGGGGAGAGGTAGATTTTTTAATTTATTTCTTTGCTAAGTCACTATTCACTAGATTGAAACAGAGGGGGAATAAAACAAAAGACATAACCAAGGGCAGTGCCTGAAATAGAAACGACCTGCCTTTGTGCCCCTGATATTCTGCAGTAATACTGCGAGCCGAGCAGGTGTCCAGCCGTTTATGGTCCAAACTACACTTGCTCCAGATTCCACCTGCCCCTTGTCACACAAGCCAACACACACTTGAATCAAGAAACTTTTTTCTGTTTACTTATGTTAATCATCAAGCCAAGGCAAATAGCCTTCTACTTTCTGGATCCCGGGTAGCAATTAAATATGAAGACATCACAAATACTCTAGACAAATAAGGGTTGGGGGGAACCTTCTGTATTCTAGGCCAGGAAGTGGGCCACCGTGGACCAGCTGTTACAGGGAAGAGCAGTTGGTTTCCAAACTTCAGACTTTCTCGGTTTCACAGGCCGCACTGCAACTGATGAGCAGGAAATCGACTCAAGGTCTTAAATTAGGACTTAAATCAACCACCAGTTTACAAGGTCTCAGCTGAAACATTCCGTTTCAATGGCCATGGTTTCATTTATTCATTTGCTCAGCGGGCATGACATGGAGCTCAAGGGAGAGGACCCATAATCAAATAAAAGCCCCCAGACAGCTCAGTCTACAGTGTGGGGGCAGCTGGCTAAACAGACACTTACATGTCATACAAGGTGTGTACTCCGCAGCTGAGCGGCAGACAGGGACACAGAGGGAGAGACGGGGGCACAGTTGTGGCAGGAAAGACGTCCACCCCCTCAGCCCCCCCACCGCCGCTCTGTGCACAGACGCACACACAGCCACACCAGGACACACGCCGCAGACCATCCTACTCACACTCTGTAACAGCGGGAACGGGGCCTTCAGGTCTCAGGAGAGGAGGTGCTAAGACACTTCACGGAACAGGGGAAAGTGTTTACAAACGTAAAGTTGATTCCACAGCACTCCGAGGGGGTGCAGGGGAAACATGGGGAAAACTCAGGCAGGAGAAAACACTCCAGCAGCCCTCCACCCAGAGCGACCTGGAATCCAGACCGACCGGCCAGGCACCTGGCAGCAGAAGCAAACTTCTGCGTAAAGCTGCGGCACGCCTCCCAGCCCTTGGCGCGACTCGCCAGGAGCCCCGTCTCCAATTTGGAAGGAGGGAAGCCGGGAAGGGTGGTGGGAGTGTCGGCATTCACACGTGGCCCCCTCTCTCGGGCCCCTGTGAGACTCAAACCCCCACCGCCTTTTTTACGCCGGGCTGCCCGGGCTTCTGAGAGAAAATCGTGCCCGAGCAGAGTCGCGATCACTCGGTGAGCCGGCTCCGTAACGTGGCCGTGAACCCCTCACCGCCAGCTTCACCTGCAGCCCCTACACGACACCGGGATTTCGCGCGGATAAAAACGAGGCAAAGTGCAGGCCGCCCCCCGTCCTCTGCCGGGCACTGGGTAGGGGCTCCAGAAAGCTCGCTCGCCCGGCCCTTCCCTCCAGCCCTGCCAGGTCGACGCCTGGCACGACCCTGGGGTGGAGGCGAGTTGCCCCCAGGAGGGTAGAAGTTGTCCCAAGTCCGCGCGCTGCGGCCTCGGGAGAGCGGCTGCAGGCGCGGGGGGCGCGCGGACCGGGCGGGGGTGGGGGGAGGCAGGTGGAGGGGCGCGCGGCTCGCGAGGGGCCCTCACCTTCCAGCAGCACCTCGCGGCCCGCGCGCTTCAGCGCCTGCACCGCCTCATCGTGGGTGGCGTCGCGCAGGTCGGCGCCGTTCACCGAGAGGATGGCGTCGCCCACGTAGAGCGCCTGGGTCTGGTCGGCCGCCAGCCCCTTGAAGATCTTGCTGATGAGAATGGGCATCTTGTTCTCCTTGCCGCCCTTGATGCTGATGCCCAGCCCGCCCAGCTCCTGCTTCAGCACCTTCACGCCGCGCTTCTGGCTGCACACGGCCTCGGGCACCCGCTCGGGCGGGTCGGTGAAGGCGGTGCGCACCCCGGCGGCCGCCTCCGCGGGCCCCGCGCCCGGGCGGGACGAGGCTCCGGCGGCCGCCCCGAGGCCGTTGGCCGCGCCGTCCTCGCAGCTCAGCAGCAGGGCGTCCTCGCCCAAGTTCACCAGAACTTTGTGCCAGCGGTCCCGCACCAGAACTTCCAGCAGCCCGCTGCGCGGCGCGCGGCCGCCCCCGCCGGCCGGCCCCGCCGCTACCGCCATCTTTCCGGCATTCTCCAACGCGCGCCCGCGGGGCAAAGTGCGGGGGGCCGCGCGGGCAGCGACGAGCGCGCGGGGGGGACAGCCGCGAGGGCCGCGCGGGCAGCGACGAGCGCGCCTGCGGGGAGGGCGCGGCTCCGCTCCCGACTCGCCCAGCCGCCCCGCGCGAGCTGGCGGCCGCGCTCGGGCCGGCCCCCGGCCTGATCTGGGCGGGGTGGAGCGACCTAAAAGGAGAGAGGAACGGGAGGGAGGAAAGAGCCAGCTGCGGAACCGCGGCCGAGGGGGCGGGACGGCTGCGCGCCGGGCGGGGCCGGGCGGGGCCGCGGCCGCTCACCTGTCCCGCCGCCGCCCCCCGCGCGCGCCAGCCGCCCCGGGGGCCCCCACGCCGTCCCCGGGACCCCACGCAGCCCCGGCCCTCTCCTCTCCCCGCCCCGGGGACCCCACGCCGTCCCCGGGACCCCACGCAGCCCCGGCCCTCTCCTCTCCCGCCCCGCCCCGGGGACCCCGCCCCGCCCCGGGACCCCGCCCCGCCCCGAGGACCCCCCACCCTGCCCCGGGGACCCCACCCCGCTCCAGGGACCCCACGCCGTCCCCGGGACCCCGCCCCGCCCCTAGGACCCCCCACCCTGCCCCGGGGACCCCACCCCGCTCCAGGGACCCCGCCCCGCCCCGAGGACCCCCCACCCTGTCCCGGGGACCCCATCCCGCTCCAGGGACCCCACGCCCTCTCTCTGGGACCCCGCCCCGAGGACCCCCACCCTGCCCCGGGGACCCCACCCCGCTCCAGGGACCCCACGCCGTCCCCGGGACCCCACGCAGCCCCGGCCCTCTCCTCTCCCCGCCCCGCCCCGGGGACACCACCCCGCTCCAGGGACCCCACGCCGTCCCCGGGACCCCGCCCCGAGGACCCCCACCTCGCTCCAGGGACCCCACGCCGTCCCCGGGACCCCACGCAGCCCCGGCCCTCTCCTCTCCCCGCCCTGCCCCGTGGACCCCACGCCGCCCCGAGGACCGCCCTACCCCGGGCGCTCACCGTCTGGGTGTCTGGCGACTTCCCCCTGGACGTTCCCTACCCGCCCCCGTCACACCCTCTGCCGCATCGCCCCTCAGTCCGAACTCCAGCCGAATCTAGATTCAAGCCTCCTCGCTTCCTCGTCTTGCCCAGGTCTTACCTGTCTCTCCTCTCTGCCGGGACGCCCAGGTGGACTCAGAGCCCCCAGGTTCCCCGAGAGTCACGAGGGAAAGGCTGGCCTATGAATCCCAAGTGAAACGTCAGCATAACCCGATTGCGGGACACCGTCTTTAAAGGCAGGGCACCTTTGTGCCGGGTCTTGGAAGGCGTGTCTCCACCTGCACCAGGCCCCAGGGACAGGTGCTCTTCCAGTCCTCGCGGAATATATGCTCTCTGCTTCTGACCTATCTCCCCGCCCGCCACGCCACCCCAGCTGCTTCCTATGGCTCTCTTTATTCCCAAGATCCAGCAGAGAAAGTCCATCTTAAAGAACGCAGTTGTAATGGATTGTGTCTCCAGACTTTCTTTATCGGTGACTTATTTGCAGCTTAAGCTGCGTTTTTCCTGGGATGAGACATTATAGTCCCTGGTCACCTTCCCAGTGGTAAGATAAGCACTGGAAATGCCAGTGTAACCCTTAGATGAATCTTCCGGAACCAGCCTCCACCCACAGCAGGCCTCAGGGAGCTCTGGAAGTGTTTCACATTTCCCAGTTATTGATACCTCCCTTTCCCACTTCCCTGTGCCCTCTCTCCAAAGCCAAACAAAAAGCTCACCAATCCCAGAATTCCTAAAAGTACACCCGACCCAGCAAAGCGTCAGGAGGAAAGAAGTCTTAGGAACACATTTCCACTGATGCATATCATCACTGAAACTTCTAACCCTTCCAGCATGACTCACAGTTTTAAATAAGAATGTTTAAAAACCCAGACCAATCCCCAAAGATTGGGTGGTTGGTATTCCAGGATGGGACCCAGAATAAAATGGAAACACTGGATTTCTTCTTTTTCTTGCAGTCACTGCAGGTGGGTCAAGGGGAAGGCTCAGATTTATACTTCACTGGATTTCTCTTTTTTATTTTTGCAGTCACTGCAGGTCGAGGGGAAGGCTCAGACTTATACTTCTGCCTGCAGTGCCCTCACCACCAATGCTCTAGAGGCTGTTTATCCTCTCACTAGCGGCCCTCAGGCCCGACAGCACGGGCAGCGCCCTGCTGGGTGGGAAGCCCGATGGTCCCGCCCTCTGTTTAGAGGCTGAGGACGCAGGTCCGGAGCGTCTGCCAAGTGCGCTGAGATTGAGGTCGGCGCCAGAAGGCCAGTGTGATGATTTAGCAATCAAACCAGCTCTGCCCTGGGCCTGACATCTCCATTCACGTTGCACCTGGATCTTGCCTCTGTGGTCGAGCGATGTCAGAGGCCCAGGCATAACTAGAAGTAATGTATTGATTTGTCATCAGAAATTGCGAGCTCTGGGATGGCAATTTCTCCGAATCCCCGCAATAAGCACATTTTTTCCGGGTAAGCAAACCTACGTGGGAAGGAGTAGGTTGCTTGTTGAAAGTGGCATCAGAAGCAGAGCAAATATTCATTATCATTAGGCCTAAGGCGTGCGTTGTCAGCCAGAGACGGCTTTGCCAGTGGAATTGGAATAACAGCCCTATTCTAAACGCTTTACACATGTTAACTTAATCCTCCTGGGAATTCTTGGGATGACAACGCTTCCTATCATCATCACTTCTATGTCACAGGTGGAAGAGTGGAGGTGCAGAGTTTTGAAACTAGCCCTGGTCCTGTAGCTGATAGATGGCAGAGTCAGGGTACGAACCCAGGTGTGAAGAGCTTGGACGCCTCACCATCGTCCTCCGCTCTCCTGAAAAATGCTCAGACCCTGTCGGCCCCAGTGCTCAGCTTGCACTGAGGACAGCATGTCCACTGGGAGGGAGGCCCTGAGGGTCAGGCCCCTTCTCCTGGAAAGGTGCGGACTGCCCAGACGGCTCAGTGGTAAAGGGTCTGCCTGCCGATGCAGGAGACACAGGTTCGATTCCTGGGTGGGAAAGATCCCCCTGGAGAAGGAAGTGGCAACCCACTCCAGTATCCTCACCTCACGGATAGAGGAGCCTGGCGGGCTATAGCCCAGAGGGTAGAATGGGTCAGACCGGACGTGGCATCTCAACAACTAGCGAGGTGCAGCCAGCTTTGTCTCTGGACTCTCCCGCTCCCCAGGCTCAGAGGACACCCGCTCCCCTAGAGTTAGCACATTCTCTTCTTCAGATGTGTTAATAGGTTAGGGCTGATGACAGCTGTGGTCTTGCTGGCTTAGAAGCCCTGTCTGATCCCTCAGACACCTCTGCACACCTGGCCCGATTAGGAAAGCTGCTGGCTCTCAAAAGTAAGCTTGAATTAATCTCTTGGTACTAGGCAGGACTGCCACGCAGTAGCCCTGTAGTGCATTGAATCAGGACAGATTACGCTCTCCTCGATCTCTCCTTGTGAAGAATGGCCCCTGAACAAGTTGAAAAGACTCCCGGCGTCCTGACTTTACGAGTGCGGCGTTTGAAGCTGAGCAGAGCAGTGACGGCGTTAAGGCCCGGTGATCGGTCTGTGACAAGCCACAGCTGGGCTGGCGTGACTGCCCGTCCACCTTGAGCATTCCAGAAGTGACACCTCAAGTCCCCTCCTCCTTTTTTAACCAAATTTCTTTTACTCAGCTCTGTCCCTGGTTCTGTTTGCTTCTTTGGTCCTCCGCTTTTGACTTCCATCTCCACCCAGCCCAAAGTGGGATCTTCTGTGGGTGCGTCTTTGCTGTGGGGTTGCCTTTTCCTGCGAGAGGGGTGGACCTCAGCCTGCAGAAGTCCTCGGCCGCGGGGCGACGATGCCTGGGGCAGCAGGAGCAGCCCGTGGGGAAGGGGCCATGTCCACTCTCTTTCCACAAAGGGGTTTGTCCTCTGCCCTGTCCCAGACGCTGTTCTAGGGGAGCAGACAGATGGTAGGACGTGCCCTCGGAGGCGCCCATCGTAGCAGGCCACAGGGTGGAGGTGGAGAAAGGCTGAGAGGTAAGAAGCTTTCATGGAGAAGTGAGTGCCGGGAAGAAACTACAGCGGGGCAGAGGGTCTAGAGTGACTCGGGGAAAGTTTTTTCACAAGGAACAGCAGGGCGTCTTTCACAAGATTCGTGTGCTGGCACTGTGAGGAAGCAAAGCTGCTCGTCATCACTGGCTGAGCCAGAACAAGGCTGAAGTTGACGGCAAGGGGCCCAGTCATGCCCTGATCTGACCCTCTGCTGCGAGGCCGCTGAAGCCTCACGGAGACCTATTGTGGAGTCTTAACAGCTAACAGAGACCTCTTTGAGAAACCAGACGTTGCTCTGGTGCCGTTCTTGGCCCAAGAGGACCCACAAAGCTAGTTACTTTCTGTAAGAAGAAGATTCCCGTCGAAGACTCCACCCTGGCTCTCTAACCTTCCTCAAAGCACGTGAGGAGTGACTCTTACTTTCAAGATGCAGTACTGGGACGGAGGGGTGAGAGCTGTGCAGAGCGCGGCGCGCCCCAGGAGGCCTGCAGGTGCATCACCCGCTGTAAGCGGGCTGGCCGACACCTTCTGTTGCCGAGGCTGGTGTTCAGCTGGGTGGATAGACCACCACCCAGACTCCCAGCCAGCCGGTTGGTCAGGTGAATTATTTGATTGCTCGTTGTGTTGAGAATGTTGTAGTGGTGACTTTTTTGGGAGCAGAGCTAGCCCAGGGCAGAATTGTGATGTAGTTAGATGCTTACCCTCTCTCCCCTCTCACTGAGTTCCATTCTCTCTGGTTCTCTTCCGTAACTACTTCTGCTGAGACAAACCATATCCAGTCTTAATATCTGTGCTCTAGATTTAAGTCACTTTTCCTAAAGGATCTTAAATTTGATTCTTTTTGAAAACTGTAGAAGGATAGGTGAGATGTCACATTAAAGACATTGAATAAAATGACTCTAAAACTCTGGTAGGCAAGATACATTCCCACCAAATACTAGGAGCCTTAGCAAGTTGGCCTGAGGAGGCATTGAAGATGTCCCAGTAAACAGGTGAAGAGGAATAAGAAATCAAAGGTTTCTTCCACACACATCTTTAAATAGCAAGGAAGTGAAAAGTCAAAAGATGAATGTTGAAAGGAAAATGAAAGTCAAAGGAAAATGCTGAAAGCAGAATTGATTTGGTCTGGCAATGTATTTGAATATGGGAGCAAAGGGAAAGTGTTTATGGGGAGAGAAATTCATAATTATTATGCTAACTTTTGAATTGCTTCTCTTCATAACTAAACGAGAGCCACACAAAAATAGCCCCAATTAACTGGAAAACTTGGAAACCCAGAGACAGAAGACATATTTAAAGGCAAAGGGCTACTGCCCTACTCCTGAAATGAACATTCAAGCCATCTGAGGCATCATAAGACACTGTATTTACTTGAAGTAGCCACTGGACTAAACTCCAAGTTGGCAGTCGACGCTTGCAATCTCTGCTTGGTGAAGGGAAAAAAAAAAACCAGAGCAAGCGAGAGGCTGAGCCTGGAGGCAGCGGCCTGCGCTTGTCGTCTCCGTGCGGGATAAGGCTGCACTGCAGGGGAGGGGCTGTGGCGAGAAGTTCTCAGGACCACGCAAGAACAGAAAGGCAGGTCTCAGGAGCAGCCCGAATGACGGCTCGGCCAAACAGCGTGGAAACATACTTTCAGAAGGATCTTAAAGGGGAAAACGAATTGTCCTAGACTGACTAGAACTTCTGTTTCCCATGTTTCTGTTCTGTGTTCGTTGCTCCAGCACTGGGGATTCCATGGCTTTTATAAAACTGCAGTTTCAAGGAAACACCTGGCAGCTGTTCTCAGTGGTGGGAGGGAAACAGAACCCCCTGGGGGCCATGTGAGAGAGGCAGGTGTCGGGTCCAGCAATCCCTTCCACACCCATTGGCAGACACACCTCTGCAAGGAGGCGCTTTCTTCTGCACAGTTTCTAGGCTGTTTGCTTGGCGTGCCTCACAGTGTGTGGGATCTCAGTTTCCCGACCAGGGATCGAGCCTGTGGCCCTGTGGTGGAAGCACAGAGCCCTGACCTCTGGACCCCCAGGGGATTCCCCTAGATACAGCTGTTTCTGTTGTTGATTCTTAATTTCACTATGATCTAGATTCTCATCCAATGTGCTCTAATTCATTACTATCATTATCCTGTTTTCTGCTTAAATATATCAAATTTGGCCAGTATGAGCCTCTTTAAGCTGACGCTTTTATGTTTTGATGGGTCTTCATTGTCTTTAAGCCCTTTTTACAAGTTTCTGCTTTTTGCTTTGTGGCATAACACGCTCTTTCAGGATTAATTTGTATTTTATATGCCTAGCCCTGGGATCAGTCATTCTTTAAGGAGCCCTGGTCCCTTTTAGTGGGAAAATTATTTAAAAACCAAGATATGGGGACTAGGTGTACTTATTTATATTATGATAACGTGCAGATAGTTTATATTCATATTCTCATTTCAAGTCCTACGCCATAAGCTGCTTTCTTACTTTTCCTTATTCCATATTTGTGTCTCCCGATATGTGAGAAATCTGATTTTCACACATGTCAATAGAGTTATTCTGTATTACAATACAGAAAGAAATTGTTCAGAAAGCACGATTAGTATTCTGATAGCAGCCCCAGGAGCAAACCTACGTGGTGGGTTCCGAGTCTCCGAAGCTCCTCCATCCCTAGAACACGCCCCAGGAAAGGCACACACAGCCCCGCACAGATGCCCGATCCAGCCCGCCTCCTAAGGACATGAACATGGCCAATAGCAGACCCAGATGGCCCGGGCTCTAGAACACAAGTGGCCTGGTTGTCTCAAAAGTGTTAAGTCTTGGAAGACAAAACACAGGGTGGAATTTTTTAAAAGGAAGCTAAAGGGGCGTGAAACCCAGATAAATTATAGGGCCGTAGATCCAGTCATCAGAGGAAAACTGCAGGGACTTTGTGTGTGTGGCAGTTAAAGACATTTAAATACAGACTGCATATTTGATCAGGTAATTGCACCCACGGTAGTTAAGTTTCTTGGGGGCAATAATCATAGAAAGTTTTTCTTCTTAGAAGGTATGTGCTGATTTGTTTATGGGTGAAATGGTGTCTGTAGTTCAGTTCAGTGTCCGACTCTTTGCGACCCCATGAAATGCAGCACGCCAGGCCTCCCTGTCCCTCACCAACTCCCAGAGTTCAAACCCATGTCCATCGAGTCGGTGATGCCATCCAGCCATGTCATCCTCTGTCATCCCCTTCTCCTCCCGCCTTTGATCTTTCCCGGCATCAGGGTCTTTTCCAGTGAATCAGTTCTTCGCATCAGATGGCCAAAGTATTGGAGTTTCAGCTTCAGCATCATTCCTTCCAATGAACACCCAGGACTGATCCCCTTTAGGATGGACTGGTTGGATCTCCTTGCAGTCCAAGGGACTCTCAAGAGTCTTCTCCAACACTACAGTTCAAAAGCATCGGTTCTTAGGTGCTCAGCCTTCTTTATGGTCCAATTCTAACATCAGTACATAACCACTGGAAAAACCATAGCTTTGACTATACAGACTTTGTCGGTAAAGTGATGTCTCTGCTTTTTAATATGCTGTCTAGGTTGGTCATAGCTTTTCTTCCAAGGGGCAAGCATCTTTTAATTTCATGGCTGCAGTCACCATCTGCCGTGATTTTTGGAGCCCCCAAAAGAATAGAAGTCTCTCACTGTAATGATGTCTGTAACTGAGTTTCGAATAGAGTAAGAGAGGAGTTACCAAGAAAATGCGGCAGAGCGTCAACTTTCAAATATAGAGACAGACAGAGAGAGAAAGGGAAGGAGATCCGTGATGCAGACGTGGCGGAATTTGTGGTGAGTGAATCCAGTGAGAGGTAAATGGGGATTCATTGTATGATTGTTTCAAATAATTGGTAGGCTTCATACTTAAAAAAAAATAGAGTTGGGAGTAATAGTGCAGAAACTTAAAGCCCCGCTCCAAAAGATTCTGATGATTCTGATCTTGGGTAGGGTCTGGAAATATACATTTTATCAAGCAGATTCTGAAGCAGGGACTATGGTCTCTGGTCCAGCTTTTGTTTTTGTAAATAAAGTATTATTGGAACACAGACATTTGTTTATAAATGATCTGTGACTGTTATCATACTGCAGTGGCACACAGGGTTGAATAGTCTGACAGATTATAGAGCCCTCTGACCTTTGAACCCTTTGACAGTAGAGATGATCAGAAATATAAAAATATTCTAACCCAGCCCTTTACAGGAAAAAGATCCCCCCTCTTCCCCCGTCCCCGGGCCACCTTGGGCCTCCCAGCCATCCAGGGGTCCAGACGCCGCCTCCTGCGCCGCACTGCGGGGTGATCCCTGGTCAGGGAGCTGAGATCCCACATGACTAAAAAACCAAAGCATAAAACAGGAGCAAAACTGTAACAGATTCAATAAAGACTTAAAAAATAAAAGAATGACCCCTGCTCTAGTGCAGTCAAATATAAGAAAAAGTCTAGAGCAACTTTAAAAGCGGGAACCCGGGGTGTGGGTGACGCGCGGGGGGACCCGGGGTGTGGGTGACGCGCAGGGGGACCCGGGGTGTGGGTGACGCGCCGGGGGGCCCGGGGTGTGGGTGACGCGCCGGGGGGCCCGGGGTGTGGGTGACGCGCCGGGGGGCCCGGGGTGTGGGTGACGCGCAGGGGAACCTGGGGTGTGGGTGAAGGGGCACTGGTCTGGCAAATAGTAAGCATTCGAGTTCATGGTAGCTAACGTGATTATATATGAAGGAAACAAACCGGAAAGACTCAGGATCGACAGCTGAGCGCGCCCACTGTGGGCCAGCTCACCTGTTTTCATGCAGCAGTCCCATCGGCTCTGTGACGTAGAAATCATCTAAGTTTCATAAAACAGTACATGGAGTGCAAAGACAGAAGCCCACTCATGGTTACATAAATCTGGGGGGAAGAGCTGAAATTCAGACTTAGGTTTGACAAACTCCACCAAATATCCCTTCACCCCTGAGTCACTGCCACCTTCACCACATTTTAAGCTTCAGTGGATTGAAACTCAGACTTTACGTCTGAAGGCGTCTGAGTGAGGGCTTTTACAGTCATTTTGAAAGGGAAACCCGCAAGGGGACCAACCTTGCTTCCAAAGACTGGGTCTTTGGCGGCCCTACCACTGCTGTGTTTTAAGCTCTGTCTCACAGGCTTTCTGAAAGGTGAAAAAAACCTGTGGCTCTCTCTCTCAACGTCCCAGCACCAATGCCCCCAACAAAAAGCAGCTTTAGGTTACATTCAGAGCAAGGGAGTCTTACATTTTTCATGGATGCAAAGAGACTTTATTGCCATTTATTTTCTTTCCAGAAAGTCAAGCAACTGCAAATTTTGTTTGGGGCTGTTTGGAGACTTCTTTCTTTGTTCTTTTTTTTTTTTTTTTTTGAGACAGAATTTTGTTTTTTCCCAATAAAATCTGTTTGGAATGAACTTAGATGCTGTCACAAAACATCCACTATAATCAGTGCCTTTTGAAATTTTTTCATGGCTAAGGTTATTGTGATTTTGCTTTGGGGAACAAAGGAGCTTATGATTTTGATGATTTTATATATACATATAAAATGAGAATGTTTATTTTTCACCCTCTAGAGGAAATGTCCTTTTTCAGTTTTCTTAAAATGCTCTACCCTCCAGTTTTCTCTTAAGTTTTCCAAGTTTTGATAGAGACATAAGTATAGATTAGCTATTTCTCCACAAAGAGCACAGTAAATGAGTCCAGTGTCGGGTAATACTCAGAGGCGAGAGGTGCACACACCTGGAGAGCACGAGCCTGCTGAAAGGGCCAGCCCCGCTCAGCAGCAGGCAGTGACTGTGGCCAGGTGGGAAAGGCGTAGGGACCAAGTCCTCTGACTTTCTAAGACAATCAAGAGATACACTTCTAGCTGATTTTAAAATGTGGCTCAGCCTATTACTAAAAAGTCAAGACTAACAAGGGCTGTTGAGGATGTGGATAAAAGGGAACCTTGCACACTGTTGGTGGAAATAGAAGTTGGTGCAGCTACTATGGAAACCAGGCTTCCCAGGTGGTGCTGGTGGTAAAAAACGTACTTGCTAACGTAGGAGATACACGAGGCCTGGATTCAACTCCTGGGTGGGGAGGAGCCCCTGGAGGAGGGCACGGCAACCCACCCCGATATTTTTGCCTAGAAAGTCCCATGGACAGAGAAGCCTGGTGGGCTATAGTCCCTGGGGTCGGGAAGAGTCAGGCAAGATTGAGCACACGTGCAGGCACTGTTTGCTTGAGAGCTGCTGAGAGAGATGGTCTTTAAAGTCCTTATGATTAAAAGAGAGTTAGCTGTGAAGTGATGGATATGCTAACTGGCCTAACTGTGGTAGACGCTTCACAGTACGTTTATCCGATCACCCTGTTGGACATCTTAAACTTGCCTCATGTTATAAGTCAGTGGTATCATAATAAAAGCGGAAAAAATTTTAGACTCAGATTTCAATAAAATATTATTTAGCTCCAGAAATAAAATAAATGACAAGCGAAACAAAGACTCACACAGGTGGAGTCTGGCCTTCAGGTCATGACTTTGTGTCTCCCGCTGCAAGTAACTGAATTGGAGGTCTGGCTTTCTGTCTCAGTCTCTGGGAAGTCTGCATATGGTTGGTCTGTCTTCAGTACATAATCTGATACAATCTCATGCTCTTATAGCATTGAAGGAAAACTCTGAGCCCTGAGAAGTTCCCACCCCTGTCCATACAGTGAATGTAATGCCACAGTAGGTCTTGTGGCAGCAACCCAGCTGGCCTTCCTTCTGCTTCACGGAGCACCTTCAGCCTGCACCGCTGTCCGGACTCGCGACAGAAGTAGAATGCTTTCTACTTCTGTTTTCTGCTATAATGCTTCAACACCAGACTCAATGTTTTTCTGTTAGGTTCTTGAAAAAAAGGCACAGAGCAGCTCTCAGATTGTAATTTTCCACCTCTTTCCCAACTCCTAATTGTCAAGCCAAACACTTCCACAAGCTTGCAGCAAAAACAAATGAAAAAAAAAAAATCCTACTTGATCCAAAAAGTGCTAACAATGGAACTTGAATAGAGATAAATTTGGGTTCATTTGAACCTATAGGCCATCCCAGGATTCTCTGCACTTTACCTTTTCTGGTAATGTAGGCAATTCAGAGAACATTTCTGGGTAAGTGCCTGCACTTTGATCCCCATAAAGGCTCCTAATATTTTAGAAATTCACTCTAACCACTGCAGGCTTAGGTGGGGCACAGGAGCCAGCAGATTTGGTTCTGAGCAGTCTCGGGAAGTACAGCCTGATGCTCAGTTATCCAGGAGAGGGTCTCATTATGTACACATTTCAAGGCTATGGATCCTGACGCTGTTCAGCCACGGGATGGTGTCCCGGAGAAACAGTGTGCCTATTCTTCCCTCCCTAGGTCATCATAAGAAGTCTAATGGACCCAGCCATTCTCAGATCTTTCATTTTTAGACTGCATTATGGTTTGAAAATGTTTTCATACAGATGGTGGCGATTGATCCTCAAAATATCCCAGAAAGGCAGGCAGGTCAGATATTGCTAAGCATTATTTATTGATAAGAACACAAGGTTGTGTGACTTCCTCAAGGTTTCCAAGGTTATTATGGGCTTTCCTGGTGGCTCAGAAGGTAAAGAATCTGCCTGCAATGCAGGAGACCCGGGTTCGATCCCTTGGTTGGGAAGATCCCCTGGAGAAGGGAATGGCAACCCACTCCAGTACTCTTGCCTGGAGAATCCATGGACAGAGGAGCCTGGAAGGCTATAGTCCATAGGGTGGCAAAAGAGTCAGTCTCATCTTCACGACTTCACTTTCACTTTCAAGGTTATTATAACTCAGGTTTTCTGAGTCAAATTTCAGCATTTTTCTTGAGTCTCTGGAGAATCATACTCTATACAAAACTGTGTCAACAGTCTGTTGAGGCCATCAGCTTTTAAACCTGATTCACATGACTCTCTCACCTTTCACCATAATATTATGTCAATATTCCAATAATTTCAGGAACAACTATTGACTAATCCATAAATAACCTGTGTTAGACACTTTTATGGAATTGAAAAAATTTCATAGGACCTGGTTTCCAATCTCAAGGGATGGGTGATTTGGATTTGAAGGAAAAGGATTACGTGAAACTACCCAAAAAGAGAGGCCAAGCTAAGAATAGGTCTTATAGCACGAATCGACCCAGAGCTAAGCACTTTACATGTATTATCTGATTTACTCATCGGAACAACTTTCCAAGGCGACTGTGATTATCCACCTGACAACCGAGGAAGCTATTACATAACTTGCCCAAGGTCACAGCTGGCAGATGTCAGAGCTGGTGTTAGCTGTATTCCTGCCATATGCCAAAGTCCTGTGCCATTCTGACTTCCCAAACACACAGGAGCCCGTCTTCATGAGGACTGAGCACTTCATTGTCCAGGAAAATGTGAAAGATGAGCAACCAGAAGAGAAGGGCAAGGCCAGGGAAGTGAGCGCTGAGTTGGAACTTGAAAGTGGAGGGCAGGTTGGTGCAGACCCAGCGGCAGTGAGGAGGGCCCAGGTGGGTTGGGAAAGCGTGCGCAGCGAGTGGGCAATCGGTCAGAACCATGGCACTGTCTCCCTCAGAGGTCAGATGGCCTACCCTGCTGGAGAGCTGTGGCTTAGCACAGCCTGTTCTCTAGAGCTGGATTTACAACTATGCCTCTTTGTTCTAAAGGAGAATTTGTGGCTTTTGCCAAGTGCTTTGGCTTCCTGAGTTCAGGTACTCCCTGAAGTGGATGAAAAGCCAGATTTTGCAATATCTGTGAAAGAAGAGTGAAGAGTGGGTTGAGCCATGACAGTGAAGGAGCATGTAAGAGGCCTCTGGAAGGTCTTAGGCATGCTTTGCATGCGTGCAAAACCAGGCTTTGCATAGCGTCTCGCAAACGGGTTCTTCAAATTGTTTACCTACCAAAATTACAGAAGACAGATGTACTTTGCAAAGCTAGAGCTTCATATGGTAGACTCCAATTTCTCTGTTATTCTTTGTATTCTGAAGCTTCAGTTATTGCTGGGAGGTGCTGTCAGGAGCTCTGGGAAAACTGTTAGTCTGAGTCAGCCTTGTGAGCTATGGATGTCCCTAAGGCTGTGGGACCTATTTGCCTGGAGGACCCTGTCTGCCTCAACCATTCGCAATGGATTCCCCTCTGACATGGGATGACTGTAGGGTGGTGGAGCTTGCTGGGCTTTTAGCAAAGTCTGCCCTTAAGAGTCATGGCTTCTCACGAGGAAACACGGTGCTGCTGGAGATGCTGGACTCGGCCTGAGGGTTCACACCAGCTTGGGGAGGATCAGGGTTATATTAATACAGTCTGTTCCTCCAACTCACAGAGGAGACGGGACTTAGGGAGAGGAGAGCGATAGTTTTCATTCTGTCGCTTAACTCTTTAGAAAGAGTATGTTCAAATCTGCCACCAGAGCCCCTTCCCATCTACTTACAGGGGCACTTGGAACCAGGACTCTCAGAATCAGATGCGACTGAATGAATGGCTGGTGTCAGAAATCAGATGGAGATTGTGTTGAACAGGAGTCCGTATGTGTGGTGGCCCAGGGCATGGAGAGCTAGAATCTTTGAGGAAATGGCGGTTTTGTTGCTAAGTCGTGTCCGACTCTTGCAGCCCCGTGGACTGCGGCTCACGCGGCTCCTCTGTTCGTGGGTTTTCCAGGCTGGAATACTGGAGTGGGTTGCCCTCCCCAACCCAGGGACTGAACCCAGCTCTCCTGCACTGCAGGCAGATTCTCTGCTGGCCGAGCCCCCAGGGAAGCCCCTTGGGGTTCCGGGATACTGGAAGCTTCCAATACTGGAAGGACATAAGTTTCAGATACTGGCAGGACACAAACCGAAGCCTTCACATGAAAAATAAGCAAAACAGGCACAGCGCATATTTCCCAAATCTTCTCAGTTCCACTCACAATAAAAATTAGAACGACAGCTCATTGTCTTTTTACCTCTCAGGTTGGCAAAGATTTGAGACATCTGATAACAGTGCCTCTTAAAGAAGATGTAGGGTAGAACTCACTTTCTCTGTCCACGGTTTATAACTTGAAACAGACTTTTTGCAGAACTTGTCAGCACTTTCTATGACTTTGACCCAGCTCTTTTGTTTCGGGGACTTTTTTTGACAGATATACTCACACAAATGCACAAAGGTACTGTGTATTTTATAATAGTGAAAAGCTGGAGACAGTTTAAAAAGCCATGAATAGGGAATACCATGCAAACATTTTTAAGGCTGTCAAAATAATATGAAGTCAAAAGAGACACACTTCCAGTTATAAGATAAATAAATCCTGGGGATATACAGTATAGTGTGTTGTTTGTTTGAAAGTTGCCAAGAGAGTAGATCTTAAAAGTTGTCATCATAAAAAAGCAAATCTGTAACTATATGTAGTGATAAATATTCACTAGATTTGTGATAATACACATTTCACATATCAAATCATTATGTTGCATACCCTAAGTGAATACAATGTTATATGTAAATTATATCTCAATAAAAATAATAATATCAAATCAAAAAATCAAGTAATAGAATAATAAGTATAGTATGAGCTTTTTTGTATGGAACAGCGGCAGAGTATATGTATCCATGTGTCTGTCTATATCTTTACGTATGTCTATGTATGTTTCTCCACGCATGGAACATACCTGGAAAGATGCATGTGTGATGGTTAATGACTGCCATTGGTAATGACAGGGAGACCAACGTGTGAAGGAACATTTTGAATTTTGATTTACTGACTTATATATGGTTTGAGTGTTTTTAATGAATGCTTATTTCTCTCAAAATTAAACAACATTTCTAAACAAACGTATGAAGGATGAAATAGACAATAGCTCCATAGTAGGAAGATCAAGTGCTATCAACATAAAGTCCAACGCATGGAAAATGCTAGTGATAATAATATTATAATAAAATTAACAGCACACACTTAGGTAGCTCTTCTTTGTTCCAGACACTGCTTAGCACTGAGCAACTCATTTAAGCCCTAGAATGATGAAGTAGTTACCGTTTAGATCACCAGTTTAGTGAGGAGGAAGTGCGGCATAAAGAGGCTAACCCCCTCTAGGGCGCACAGTGAGTAACAGGCTGAGCAGAAACGGGTGAGTCCTGAGTGTCTGCTTTGACCTCCATTCTAATCTGTATCTCGAGGTACGATGGAAGGCAGCAGAGTTCAAGGCTGAGCTGAGAGCTGATCGGGGCCTGACAAGAGGGAGCCAGGAAGTCACTGTACAGTCTCGGAGGTGCCCCTGATCACCATTACCAGCCTCTGGGTACTTGGCGGTACGTGAGTTGAATTGCCTCAGAAAGTCAGAGATTCAATATTTCTGCCCCTATGAGTTTGGCTAACTTGACAACAGTCTCAGATTTGGGGAGTGGGGCTGTGTACGATGGTAACAAAATAATGCGGTTGCTTAAGCAAGATAAATATTCACCCTTTCCCCACGTATGAAAAATCCAGAGGCAGTCCAGAGAAAATCTGTTGGCCAAATGAAATGAGGGACCGACACTCCCTCCAGCTCTCCACCCACCATCCCTTGATAGACATGTTCGCGGTGGCTGCTGGTGCGCCAGCCGCAGCGTCTCCGTCTCAAGGAGGAGGTGACGACAAGGGGGCGGGGGGTGGACACTGGATGCCTGAGGGTGCTTCTTGAAATCTGCTAAATAACAGTTCTCCTTGTAGCTGGTTGTCCAGAATGCAGTCTTTTATTCACAGCTGGCTGTAAGAAAGCTGGGAAAATTCATCTTTTTTCTAGACAGTCATTTGCCTGGGGGACAGTTTTGGGTTCTATTAGTAAGGCAGAAGGAGAGAATGGATTTTAGGATAAGTTACTAGCAGTTCTGCCCAAAACAATCTATTTCTGAGTGTTAAGGTTGGAGTCTCATCATTATAGTATCAATATACCAAACGTCATTCTGCCTGTGACTTTGAGCCATTGAACAAGGGGCGTTTTGAGGACACTGGGCTAGAGGGGCAGGTTGGCAAGGGGTGCTGAGCAGGTGTGATAGACTTTAAGAGAGAACAGAAGTGCTCAGAAAGTGAGTGCTACCCCTTCGCCATTATTACAAGCGTCAGACTTGAACTCTGACAATTTCACTGTATCTGGGCCTTTCCTACAGAAGGCATCCACACTGCCGTGTCTCCTAGCACCTTTCAATTCCCTTCTTTGGAAAGTGGGAGGAATGATTTAGGGGTCACCCAACGCCTCCATTTTTATCAGTCTCCCTACCTGGACTTATAAAGGAATGAACTTATTAACGCAGGGGAATGTGCCTGGGACTAGCGAGGCAAAAACAAAATGGGCTGGAAGAGCAAGAGGAAGATTCTGCCAAGCGCTCCAGAGTCACGCCAGGGCAGAGACTGCGATGGGCTCTAACTGGCGCCAGCAGCAGCCTCGGCATTCTTACCTTCCCCTGAGTGGCATGCAGGGAAGGTGAGAAGTTATTTTCTACTTTAGAAAACATCAAAGAAAATCCAGTAACTCGCACTTTAATAGCAACAAACTAAAACCAACAAAGGTCCCTGCCAACACCAAGGAGAAGAAAAACTGCAGAAATAATCAGAGAGAAATTCGGTAAGAAACCGTTTAAAGAGGGAACAGCAGTGGATGGTCCATAGGCTGATTCAGGCCCAACACTGGGTTAAATGTGGCCTGTATTTACATGACTACGAATGGGTTTTACATTTTTAAATACCTGAAAAAATTCAGAAGAAGAAGAATGTTTCGTGACACAGAAAAGTTGCATACAGTTCAAATTTCCATGTCCACAAACACAGTTCAGTGGAAGCACAGCTGTGCCGCCTGACTTATGTGGGCTCCCTGGCTGTTCTAACTAACAGTGGAGTCAAGAGTAGCTGCAAAGTCCAAGATAGTCCCTACTGTTCCCTTTACAGAAGAAAGTTTACTAAATCCTTATTGAGAGTACCCCTCCTCCCCCAAAAAGCATGCCTCATCACTGACAAGCTGCATGAGCTGAAAAACGCTGCTGTTTGATCTCAGTGCCCTCATTGTTCAGACGGGAATAATAATCTGCTTTATAGACTGTTACAAGGATTAAATGAGATAATTGACGTAAAGCATGTGCCTGGAATATAGCACATTGTCAATAAAAGGTAGGGGATTTGTTGTTATTTATTGCTTTGGTCCAACCAGTCCATTCTGAAGGAGATCAGCCCTGGGAGTTCTTTGGAAGGAATGATGCTAAAGCTGAAACTCCAGTACTTTGGCCACCTCATGCGAAGAGTTGACTCACTGGAAAAGACTCTGATGCTGGGAGGGATTGGGGGCAGGAGGAGAAGGGGACGACCGAGGATGAGATGGCTGGACGGCATCACTGACTCGATGGACGTGAGTCTGAGTGAACTCCGGGAGATGGTGATGGACAGGGAGGGCTGGCGTGCTGCGATTCATGGGGTCGCAGAGAGTCGGACACGACTGAGTGACTGAACTGAACTGAACTGAACTGATTGCTTTGATAGCTAAATTGTAATTTTCACTGAAGCTCAGACTGCTTCTTGCTTCTTGAATATTTGTTTATTGATTTGGCTGTGCTGCATCCCGGTCACAGTATGTGGCACCTTTTTGGTTGTGGCATGCAAACTCTTAGTCATGGCAAGCAGGATTTAGTTCCCCAGCCAGGGATTGGACTCAGGCCCCCTGCATTGAGAGTGAGGAGTCCTAGCCACTGGCCCATGAGCAAAGTCCTTCCATTTGCCTCTTGAGCTTTCCTTGAATTCTTTGTGTTGGACCAGGTGTCTTTCTTTCATGTCCCCCCCACTCAGAACCTAGTGCTTTTCTCCATCACTACTTACCACTTGCCAACAAAGGTCTGTGTAATCAAGGCTATGGTTTTTCCAGTAGTCATGTATGGATGTGAGAGTTGGACTATAAAGAAAGCTGAGGGCAGAATTGATGCTTTTGAACTGTGGTGTTAGAAAAGACTCTTGAGAGTCCCTTGGACTGCAAGGAGATCCAACCAGTCCATTCTAAAGGAAACGCATGTAAGAATTAAAGATTTTAAAATTAAAAAAATAAAAAACTAAAAAATAAAATAAAATAAAATAAAGGAGACCAGCCCTGGGTGTTCACTGGAAGGACTGATGTTGAAGCTGAAACTCCAGTACTGTGGCCACCTGATGCGAAGAGCTGACTCATTGGAAAAGACCCTGATGCTGGGAAAGATTGGGGGCAGGAGGAGAAGGGGACGACAGAGGATAAGAGGGTTGGATGGCATCACTGACTCGATGGACATGGGTTTGGGTGGACTCCGGGAGTTGGTGATGGACAGGGAGGCCTGGCGTGCTACGGTTCATGGGGTCGCAGAGTCAGACACGACTGAGTGACTGAACTGAACTGAACTTTCCACTTTATGTTGTAATTATCTACTTGCACGCTTGGTCTCTCCTGTGAACCCACGCCTCTTGAGTGAAGGGATCATGGCCTTTTGGCATCTGTCTTCCCAACGGCTGTCACTGTGATGGAACACAGTAGTGCTGGAGTTCTAAGGGTTCCCGCCACCAGGCTGGAAGATGTTGCTCCATAATACTGAACTCTAGGATTAGAGAGGCCTGCTCACACAACCAGAGGGCCTTTGAGCCAAGACAGCCTCCCCACTCATCACAGAAGTAGGGCTGACCCAATTGTGGTTTTTTTTTTTCAAACAAAATTGTGGACAGGAAATTTATTTATTTATTTTATTTTTTATTTTTTGGCCAAGCCAGGTGGCATGTGGCATCTTCATTCCCTGACCAAGGACTGAGCCCATGTCTCCTGCATTAGAAGCAGGAACCCTTAACCACTGTAATGCCCGGTAAGTCCCTGACTCAGTAGTTCTTAAGGGATGGAGTTGTCCTGTCTCTTCTCCCAAGCTTCTCAAATAATCTCCTAAAGAATCATTTCTTTGCTGAGAAACGTGAGTGAAAAGGTAGAGAAGAAGGCCGAGGGTGTTCTAGGGTGGGACTACCTTTCTGGAAACACGGAGTAGTGGAGGGAAATGGTTCCCTTTAGCCTGTGGCTGCTCGTCACGTGAAATCCAGGTAAGCGATTCCCAGGGAGTGGGGCTCTGCGTCATCTCACTGTGCCCCAGAAGTCTGCCATACCTGCCGTGTCACCTGTGGTGCCCAGTGGACTGTGGGGGCTGACGCTCTCTTCCTTAGGAATGGTTCATCATGCCCAAGACAGTAATGTTTCTTCAGTCAAACACCTTGTTTCTGTGGGTACAATTTATAACTAGGTGGCAAGGCTCAGAGGCTAAACCTGAACTATGATACCTCCTGCTCAAGGCCAGAAAAGGACAGAACCAATATCTTTAGTAGCATCAAACAACAAAGCTTGCAAAGACAAATATTTCCTCCTGTCCAAAGGGCAGAAGAGAATCCCAAACAAGACATGATGCTAAAGGTCAGAAGGCAAAAGCAAAGAGGACGTGAAATGGAAGAGGTTTGAAAATAAACTGCAGAGGAATCTGGAACACTGTTTTCCGGGGAAGCTCTCAGTATTTGCTGGATGGAGGCTATTTTTCAGTTTTTCCGCCAGCTACACAGCTTATTTATTTTACAGCACAAAAGCAGCAATTGGCAACGAAGATTTCAAAATAGTTCATGAACAAAAACACTAGTTCAGGAAAATACTTTTATTTGACTTTCCCCATCTGAGAACTGAGAAGAGACAAATGTGCGTGCACGTGCTCAGTCGCTCGGTCCGTCTGACTCGTTGCGAGCCCGTGGATTATAGCCCACCAGGTCCTCTGTCCGTGGACTGTTCCCGGCAAGAGTACTGGAGTGAGTTGACATTGCCTACTCCAGGGGATCTTCCTGACCCACGGATCAAACCTGGTCTCTTGAGCCTCCTGCACTGGCAGGCGGATTCATTATTGGCAGATCATTGCTGTCTAGTTCCAAGAATATCAGTGTTTAAAGAGAAATCCTGATAACTCTCTCATTTACTTCGTTGCACAGTCCCAGGTGGTCCCTTCTGTCTGCCCTTATTGCTTCCTGACGAGTGTGGCAGGCACCACGTTAGGCGCAAAAGACACAGAAATGAGAAGTCCCTCGTCGAGAGCTCTGTCCCATAAAAATACAAGCAGGGACTTCCGTGGTGGTCCAGCGGTTAGGAATCTGCCTTCTGATGCAAGGGTCATAGATTCGATCTCTGGTCTGGGCGCTAAGACTGCACACGCAGCAGGGCAGCTAAGCACCCCCGCCTCAGCTCCTGAGCCCTGCCCTAAACGCCCTGCAACAAGGGAGCCCACGGTGCTGAGAAGCCGGTGCACCACAGCTGGATAAAAAGCTCCCTCACAGCAACAAAGACCCAACAAAGAGCATCCAAAAATAAATAAAATTGATTCATTAAAAATAAATAAATATAAATACAGTGCAAGCCACAAATATGAGCCTCATGAAAAGAAACGGACGAAACTAACTTTAATGCTGTATTTCATTTGTGTAAACTTTTAACTCAGTGCACAAACTATCATTTCAACTTGGGACTGAAAGAATTACCGGTAAGAGAGCTCGTATATGTATATACTTAGTAAGTCTGTGAAATCCAGGGCTCGTCTCACCCTTATACACGTTTGCCTGTGTGCCCAGTTGCTTCAGCCGTGTCTCACTGTTTGTGACCCCATGGACTGTAGCCCACCAGACCCTCTGTCCGTAGGATTCCCAGGCGAGAATACTGGAGTAGGTTGCCAGCCCTCCTCCAGGGGATCTTCCCAATCTGGGGGTGGAACCCATGTCTCCTGCATTGCAGGCGAATTCTTTACCCACTAAGCCACCCGGGACAGCCCATGGTAATACACAGTATGGATTATAATGATCTCAGTCCTTGTAAGCATTCAGTGTGGTCCGTGGGTACCCTGCCAGGCAGGGCAAGACTGCAGGAGCCCCTTTATACCTGTACATCACAAGGTCACAAGAGCTCCTTGAGGACGTGAGCTGAGCCTGCCTTGATTGCCATCACGTCTGCAGGGCCTGTTACGATGCCTGGCACACAGGAGGTGTCAATACCTGTTGAATAAATAAGTGGAGTTTTCACGTTTCTCTTCTGTCTGGTTTTAGTATTAATAAATAAGCCGCTTCATGGAGTCACTTGCTGCCTCTGGAATTGCCACTTCCCTTGTCTTATTTCACACCTCACTCAGTCACGATTGTTCCCAGAGGCCAAACAGTTTCCGCGGAGCTCTGGACGGCCCTCAGCACCTGCGGCTCCACTGTGGGCCGTGGAGGGGGGGCTGTGACGACTGACTCGACGGGCACAGCTTGCCTCCCTGTAGATATTTAGCCTGATATCCCATCAAGCATGTGATAATATTATTTGTAGTGTCTGAACTTTTCAAGCTATTTTGAGCACTACATGTAAGCTATTTTTACGCACTAAATAAAGCATCGAGGCTTTATTTCCTATTACTGTATCTTGAAAAATGTTTGCTATGTTTCTATGTGTCGTGCTGTTATATCTTAGGGCCGATCATTTTCCAAAGGAATGCACCTCTAATTTTCAAATGTGAGTTATAGAAAAGTTAGGAATTTCGATAACCAAAGCATTTCAAATATTCCATTTCTCTTTGATTCCACCTGAAGATTCCATCAAGCCCTCTGAGGTGGACACACCCTATGGTGACCACTCAGAGCCACACACGTAATTCCCTCCTCGTGAGTGCAGGAAGGGCAAGTGGATTCCTTACGATCAATGGAATGTGATAAGGGTGCTGGGGTATCGTCCTTTGATGAGGCTGCCAGCAGACTGGCGAGTGGGACTCTCTTCTGACTGAGAAGCAGCTTGTCGTATTGTGGGCCCCGCCAGCCAGCTGCCAGCCTTCCTCATATGACACAGGAGAGTCAGTTCTGCCGGCTACCTGAATGCGCTTGGGAGTGCGCTCTTCCCAGATGGGAGTCCGGGTGCACACACGCAATGGGGGTCTTCCCCGCGTGCTTGTCAGACCTCGGGCAGAGGCCCCAGTCGAGCCTGCGCCAGGCCCCTGACCCATGTAAACTGTGAGATGGCGAATGCGTGTTACTCTCAGCCATCACGGCTCATAACCTCCTGCCTGTAATTTGATCCTTGGACACGTTTTTTAAAAGGTTGCAATAGTAAAGTGTAAACATATGTGTGCCTGTATTGCTGGAACCCTAATTCCTGCTGTTCCCCTGAGTCTATTTAATGCTCCGACCATACTGGACTGACGCAGTTCTCCAAATCTGCAATCCTGTTCCAGAGCTCTGCTGCGATGTCCTTCTTCCGCTTGGCCACCTACACTACTCCTGCTCAGCCTTCCATCTCGCTGCACATCCTCCTTTAGGGATCTTCCCTGAGTTTCTCAAGTAGAATCGGTCACTCCTTTTTTCCCTCCGTCACAACAGCAGTTCTATGTGTCTGTCTCCTGTCTGGAGCTGGGGCCATTGTATTAGATTCACCTCTTATGAACCCAACACTTCGCATAATACGTAAAGGTAAACATCCACATTTTAAATTACAGACCCGTCTGCAGCCCCCTAACATGCATTTAAATAACTCCCTTGGTAGAGATTTTCTTTGCCCAGTTATTTAAAATTCCTTATTTAGGTACCATGGAGCTTATTATAGTATGAAAACTCAAAAACCAACCTGGTCAATCTTTAAGACCTGGTCTCTACTTATTGTTGGCTGCTCTGGGTCTCCGTTGCTGCAGGCGAGCTTTCTGACAGTTGCAGCGAGCAGGGGCTCCTCTTTCTGCGATCTCCTCACTGTGGCAGCTTCTCTAGTTGCGGAGCAGGGCTCCAGGTACTCGGGCTCAGGAGCTGAGGCTCACAGGCCTGATTGCTCGGCAGCACGTGGACTCTTTTCCTGGACCAGCAATCAAACCCATGTCCCCTGCATTAGCAGGCATATTCTTAAACATTGGACCACCAGGGAAGTCCTTTGGAATGAACAGCTAAGACTTCTGTTTAGAAACCAGATTCTTAATATTATATATCATGATTTTTAAAAATTTCATTTAGATTCATCTTATATTTGAACCAGATGGATTATCCTGGGATAGAATCTGATTGCTGACAATTTAGGTATTTTTTTATTGCTTTCTTAGCTTTTCTGACTCTGGGGCTCCATTTAATAAATGGGTACTCAGGCCTCTGGATCCACAAAAGAGTTAACCCAACACCCTCAACTGCTTATTTTACAACTAGCTAACTGCTCATATACTAGGCTGTTTTATTATAGAACAAAGACTTCAAAACTAACTTTTCTGAAAAGAGACATTTGGATTAAATTTATTTCTAGAATATTCTCTTAGAACAACTCTTCTTTGCAAACAAGTGTCATGAAAAGGTTTATTTTTAGATTTAAGGTTTATAGGAGCTGTAGTGTGCTTGGCTCTCTATGCTAGATTTTTATAACCCTCTCACATTTCTCAGAAGAGAAGGCTATTAATGTTGCCTCCCAAATAGTTTTGATTCTGTAGGGAAGATTTATTAAAAAAATCATCTTAGCCCATGGGAAAAAGTTAACTCAGTTCAGATGCCATATCAAACATTTGATACCCAAAGAAATACAATGTGGATAAAAGTATAATTTTGAAAAAAATGCCAAGGAAATTTTGGATACCATTTTAGAGAGCATAATATTCTCCTTGCAAGTTAGAAAAGAACCTGAGAGAAAGCTTCTTGTTACTGCTTAGTTACTCATTACTGTTATTTTCATTTATATGCTGAAAGAATCATTTACCAATTACTTGCTTCCTGTAGAAATGGAATAGAACTAGCATGACACAGTGTTCATGGGGCAGGCGTTGGGAAGAGACCACTCCAATAGGCTCTAGTCTGCTGAGAGTATGGACGTATTTTCATGTAAATAGAAACAACGGTACAGAAACAATGAGAATAATGGGTTTTCTTCAGTGGTTCCCTCACCAGCAACTTTCTCTTTTCAGGAGGTGCACAGCATCGCCGAAGAGTTCGCTTTCATTTCGGTGACTGTTCATTGCTATTTTAACAGTGAAAATATATATTTATATATTTGCCTATGAAGCCTTTATTTATGAGTTCATAAATAGGACCCTACATATGTTTCCAGTCATTAATGCAAAGGTGTAATTATTCTTTCATGGCAGGTGGGCCAATTAGCATCTTTAAAAGAAGCCATCATTATGTTAACAAAAACTTGGGTTTGCTGATGAATAATGATTTCATCTCAAAAAGCACTTTGAAAACATTGCCTAATTAATAAGACTCAGAAGGCTCAAATAAAAATATATTCTGTGCTCTTAGACTTTTAGTTCAGCAAAAGCACTTGGGAAGCAAAGAATGATCAATAGGAAAATTACATTTCTCCTTTGCCAGTTGCAATATAACTTTTTAAAAAAAATTTTTTTGCAGTTGTTTGTGTCAGAATGAGGACAACCTACATTTTACTATGAGAAACATATTTTAAAATAATTGCTGTATCTTTATACCTTGGAACATGGTGGAATAGACAGCCTGAACCTTTCCTAACAAAAACATTTCAAAACGGCGGTTAAAATACAGACAATACTCATTTCGAGTTCATCCTTTGCGTTATCAGTGAGTAAGGCAGACATGAGGTGGCAATGGAACTACAAGGAGTTCGTATGGAACTGTGGAAGTGCTGAAGTCGGAGGTTGCCAGTGTTAATAGCCTATGGTATTAGGTGCACACACTGGGGCAGCACACAGTGGGCCAACAGGAGACAAATGTTTATACCTGAGACCACTGTATCAAGCCTGACCCTTCAATGGCTACCATTTTAGTGAAAGGATAGATTAGACACAAATTAACCATTGTCACAGCAAGCTGACAAGGAACCTCACTTGCCATCCTGGATTCTGAGTGGGAACAAAGTTTCTTCTGATAAATGTAACCGCTGACACATTCTCATTTGGATAAGAGATCTACTTTTTACTGTCTGCGTTTTTGGAAATTCCATGATGATTAATTAACACAAAAATGGTTCTAGCAATTTTCAGAAGGTCGAATTTTTCTCCTGAAGGATGTACTCTCAGCTATGATACATAGAATTTTTACTGAGAAATTCTCGTTTTGTAGAAGAACTCAACAGTGATAAATCATAAATTGGTTAAAATGATTATCCTTTAGAATCAGCACACACAACAAATAACAAGGCTTCAAATGATGAAATAAGGGCATGTAAGATGATTAAAGGACTACAAAAAGGACTCGAGAAAAGCAAACAAAGAATAAGAAACTATTTAAAAAGACCAATTTGAAAATTAATCAAATAGGACTTCTATAAATGTAAAATGGAGTCATTTATATTAGAAACTCAGTGGATAAGTTAGATTGTAGATTAGATACACTGGAAGAGAGAATGGGGAAAAGTAGAAGGTACAGCTGAGGAAATTATCAGAACAGAGGGATAAACAGATAATATAAAGAGAGATTAAAGAGATGCAAGTTAGAAAGAAAGAGGCCTAACGCATGCTGAATAGGAGTACAGAAGGAAAAGATGGGGAGAATAGGAAAAGAAGCAATGTTGGAAGAGAAAATGGGTGAGGATATTCCAGAATTGATGGGAGACTTGGATTCTCATACTTGGAAGTGCAAGAAGAGCATAACAGTGTTACTGAACCAGACTTGGGTCCTCTCGCCCCAAGTGCAGCAAAGCTGACCTACTGACCCTGGGTTGTGGTGAAGGACATACAGCATTTATGGCAGAGTGCCCAGCTTGTGTCCAAAAAAACGCAAACCCTTTAATGGCTTTCAGGGAAATAGTGTTTTGTTTTTAATTTACTTATCTATATATTTTAATTGGGAGATAATTACTTTACAATATAGTGATGGTTTTTGCCATACATCAGTATTAATCGGCCCAAGAGGTGTTTTTTAGATAATGTGAGGGAGAGGGTCTCAGGGTGGATGATCAGCTCATGCCTAGTTCTCTGATTGGTTGTTGGTGAGGTAACAGACTGATGCTTCAAGAATTTCAACCATCAACTTTCTGGATGCCTTAGAAAGCATCACTATGAACAAAGCTAGTAGAAGTGATGGAATTCCAGTTGAGCTATTTCAAATCCTGAAAGGTGATGCAGTGAAAGTGCTGCACTCAATATGCCAGCAAATTTGGAAAACTCAGCAGTGGCCACAGGACTGGAAAAGGTCAGTTTTCATTCCAATCCCAAAGAAAGGCAATGTCCAAGAATGCTCAAACTACCGCACAATTGCACTCATCTCACATGCTAGTAAAGTAATGCTCAAAATTCTCCAAGCCAGGTTTCAGCAGTACGTGAACCGTGAACTTCCTGATGTTCAAACTGGGTTTAGAAAAGGCAGAGGAACCAGAGATCAAATTGCCAACATTCGCTGGATCATCGAAAAAGCAAGAGAGTTCCAGAAAAACATCTATTTCTGCTTTATTGACTACACCAAAGCCTTTGACTGTGTGCATCACAATAAACTATGGAAAATTCTGAAAGAGATGGGAATACCAGACCACCTAACCTGCCTCTTGAGAAATCTGTATGCAGGCCAGGAAGCAACAGTTAGAAATGGACATGGAACAACAGACTGGTTCCAAATAGGAAAAGGAGTATGTCAAGGCTGTATATTGTCACCCTGCTTATTTAAATTCTATGCAGAGTACATCATGAGAAACGCTGAGCTGGAAACACAAGCTGGAATCAAGATTGCTGGGAGAAATATCAATAACTCAGATATGCAGATGACACCACCCTTATGGCAGAAAGTGAAGAGGAACTAAAAAGCCTCTTGATGAAAGTGCAAGAGGAGAGTGAAAAAGTTGGCTTAAAGCTCAACATTCAGAAAATGAAGATCATGGCATCTGGTCCCATCACTTCATAGGAAATAGATGAGGAAACAGTGGAAACAGTGTCAGACTTTATTTTTGGGGCTCCAAAATCACTGCAGATGGTGACTGCAGCCATGAAATTAAAAGACATTTACTCCTTGAAAGGAAAGTTATGACCAACCTAGATAGCATATTGAAAAGCAGAGACATTACTTTGCCAACAAAGGTCCGTCTAGTCAAGGCTATGTTTTTTCCAGTGGTCATGTATGGATGTGAGAGTTGGACTGTGAAGAAAGCTCAGTGCCGAAGAATTGATGCTTTTGAACTGTGGTTGGAGAAGACTCTTGAGAGTCCCTTGGACTGCAAGGAGATCCAACCAGTCCATTCTGAAGGAGATCAACCCTGAGTGTTCTTTGGAAGGAATGATGCTAAAGCTGAAACTCCAGTACTTTCGCCACCTCATGAGAAGAGTTGACTCATTGGAAAAGACTCTGTTGCTGGGAGGGATTGAGGGCAGGAGGAGAAGGGGACAACAGAGGATGAAATGGCTGGATGGCATCACTGACTCGATGGACATGAGTTTGAATAAACTCCAGGAGTTGGTGATGGACAGGGAGGCCTGGCGTGCTGCGATTCATGGGGTTGCAAAGAGTCAGACACGACCGAGCGACTGAACTGACTAACTGACTGGGGTCTGTGTGCTGGTGATCAGCAGGGAGTTAACTTCTTTCACTGGTGAGGGTTTTAGTATCTGCAACTGAAGGATATGACTCAGGATATTATCTATAGCTCTTGAGGAGGAACTCAAGGTCCTTGATTTGTTTGATGGCTAACTATTGTTATCTTGTTTTGTTTGGTTGTTTTCTTTTGTTTTTGCATTTTCTCACTTCTCTGCCTAAATTTGCTCTTTGGAACTCAGGGAAAGATGCTACAAGCAAGAAGGGGGAGACACAGGGGTCTGTCTCCAGGTAGGCCCCACAGGGGCTAAACACATCCCTCAACCTGCAGAAGGGCCCAGACAGGAGGTGACTGTAAAAGCAGCTGGAATGAAAATAGAAAGTGTCCTCTAAACTCTCCAGGGTACAGAGGCCAGCCGCAGGCTTGCTTCAGGTAGTAGCCAGGCAAACAGGTCTGCAGGGTGGGCATTTGGAGGGCTCGTAGCATCTGCAAGAGACAAACTTCTCAGAGCGGAGACGAGCAGTGTGCGTCAGGATGCCCGAGCATGTGGGAAGCCTGGTGCACAGGCCACAGTGTCATCGGAGAGAAACCTCCAGGGAGAGGAGAGCTTCAAAGGGAGCTGGGGCCAGTGTGGGCAGAACTCGCCGAGTCCAGCCCAGATCAGAGAAACAAGTGTGTTCTGGGTGTGTGGCTGAGGCCAAGCGCCGATGGATGTCGTAAACTGTGCCCCTCCTGGCAGTGTGTCCAGGAATCGCAGGAGAGTGCCTCCTTACTCAACGCCCCATCCATGCCCTCTATCCAGAAACCTCAATCACTGTGGAGAAGAAGGGTTGAAAGGAATTTCTCCCACCATTGCAGAGCACATAGTGAAGGGTGAATTTCAAAATGAGAAGTAATAAATTGATAGGGGACATAATAAGCTTTAGAGAAAAGGGAGTTGACTACAGAACAAAGGCGTGTGATCCAAGAAGGTAGGTGTGTTTAAAGAAAACAGCAGATAATACCGTGGGGAAATCTAAATGGCCATGGCTGTATATGGAACGATAAAGATAACAGCTGCAGGGTATAGAGCAAGCTGGCAGTAAAGTGCTGGAAAACTGATAGACATGAGAAGGAGAGGCATGATAAGAGTGAAAGCTTTCAAGATCTCTCTAGTGTTACAGAAAGAAGGAAGAGATTAACTTTCCTAGGAGTCGTTTTTCACTGTTTTCTCTTTTTCGTGCTCCGAGTTTACTAATCTGTTAGCACATCTTGCAGCTATGTCTTCAAGCCACATTTGAATACACTCATCTTACTGCCATCGCTGACGCCATCCTGGCCTGGGCTGCAGCCGTGCTTCACACGTTCATTTCAGTCACCTTTCAACTGTCCGCCCTGACTCTGCCCTCTGTCTCCTAGCGTTGGTCACCCTCCCTCCTGCCTCCTTTCCCCAAAATGCGTCTGAACAACCTGTTTATCGTACTATTCCTGTTGATCACTTCACACATCTCCACTAACTTTCCATCTCACTTTTGTGCAGATGAACCTATCTGCAGGGCAAGGATAGAGACACAGGTGCAGAGAGACACGTGGGCACTGCAGGGGAAGAGCAGGGTGCCGCTGGGAGACAGGGCTGACGCATACGCCCTGCCCTGTGAGAGCGAGTGGGAGGCACTGAGCAGCACAGGGGCCTCACACCTTTGTGACGACCCAGGGGTGGGCCCGGAGGGGGCGTGGGAGGGAGGCCAAGAGGGAGGGGATGTGAGCATCTGTCCGCTCAGGCGCTCAGCCGCGTCCGACTCTTTGTGACCCCATGAATCGCAGCACGCCAGGCCTCCCTGTCCATCACCAACTCCCAGAGATTACTCAAACCCATGTCCATCCAGTCGGTGATGCCATCCAACCATCTCATCCTCTATCGTCCCCTTCTCCTCCTGCCCTCGATCTTCCCCAGCATCAGGGTCTTTTCAAACGAGTCAGCTCTTTGCATCAGGTGGCCAAAGTACTGGAGTTTCAGTTTCAGCATCAGTCCTTCCAGTGAATATTCAGGACTGATCTCCTTTAGGATGGATTGTTTGGATCTCCTTGCAGTCCAAGGGACTCTCAAGAGTCTTCTCCAGTACCACAGTCCAAAAGCATCGATTCTTCGGCACTGAGCTTTCTTCACAGTCCAACTCTCACATCCATACATGACCACTGGAAAAACCATAGCCTTAACTAGATGGACCTTTGTTGACAAAGTAATGCTTTTTAATATGCTGTCTAGGTTGGTCATAAGTTTCCTTCCGAGGAACAAGTGTCTTTTAATTTCATGGCTGCAGTCACCATCTGCAGTGATTTTGGAGCCCAAGAAAATAAAGTCTCTCACTGTTTCCATTGTTTCTCCATTTATTTGCCATGAAGTGGATGGGACCAGATGCCATGATCTTCATTTCTTGAATATTTAGTTTTAAGCCAGCTTTTTCACTCTGCTCTTTTACTTTCATCAAGAAGCTCTTCAATTCTTCTTCACTTTCTGCCATAAGGGTGGTATCATCTGTGTATCTGAGGTTATTGATATTTCTCCTGGAAATATCAATTCCAGCTTGTGCTTCATCCAGCCTGGCATTTCACATGATGTATTCTGCATATAAGTTAAATAAGCAGGGTGACAATATACAGCCTTGAAGTACTCCTTTCCTAATTTGGAAACAGTTTATTGTTACATGTCCAGTTCTAATTGTTGCTTCTTGACCTGCATACACATTCCTCAGGAGGCAGGTAAAGTGGTCTGGTATTCCCATTTCTTGCACAATTTTCCACAGTTTGTTGTGATCCACACAATCAATGGCTTTGGCATAGTCAATAAAACAAAAGTCAATGGTTTTCTGGAACTCTTGCTTTTTCTGTGATCCAACTGATGTTGGCAATTTCATCTCTGGTTCCTCTGCCTTTTCTAAATCCAACTCAAACATCTGGAAGTTCATAGTTCACACACTGTTGAAGCCTGGCTTGGAGAATTTTTGAGCATTACTTTGCTAGCATGTGAGATGAGTACAATTGTGCAGTAGTCTGAGCATTCTTTGGCATTGCCTTTCTTTGGGATTGGAATGAAAACTGACCTTTTCCAGTCCTGTGGCCACTGCTGAGTTTTCCAAATTTGCTGGCATATTGAGTGCAGCACTTTCACTGCATCACCTTTCAGGATTTGAAATAGCTCAGCTGAAATTTCATCACCTCCGCCAGCTTTGTTTGTAGTGATGCTTCCTAAGGCCCACTTGACTCCAGGATATCTGGCTCTAGGTGAGTGATCACACCATCATGATTATCTGGGCCATGAAGCTCTTTTTTGTACAGTTCTTCTGTGTATTCTTGCCACCTCTTCTTAATATCTTCTGCTTCCGTGAGGTCTGTACAATTTCTGTCCTTTATTGGGCCCATCTTTGCATGAAATGTTCCCTTGGTATCTCTAATTTTCTTGAAGAGATCTGTAGTCTTTCCCATTCTATTGTTTTCCTCTATTTCTTTGCATTGATCACTGAGGAAGGCTTTCTTATCTCTCCTAACCTTTCTTTGGAATCCTGCATTCAGATGGGTATATATTTCCTTGTCGTCTTTGCCTTTAGCATCTCCTCTTTTCTCAGCTATTTGTAAGGCCTCCTGAGACAACCATTTTGCCTTTTTTGCATTTCTTTTTCTTGGGGATGGTCTTGATCCCTGCCTCCTGTACAATGTCATGAACCTTCTGTCCATAGTTCTTCAGGCACTCTTGTCAGATCTAGTCCCTTGAATCTATGTCTCACTTCCACTGTATAATTGTAAAGGATTTGATTTAGGTCATAACTTAATGTCTAGTGGTTTTCCCTACTTTCTTCAATTTAAGTCTGAATTGCCTAATTCAAAAATGCTTTTGAACTGTGGTGTTGGAGAAGACTCCTGAGAGTCCCTTGGACTGCGAGGAGATCCAACCAGTCCAATCTGAAGGAGATCAGCCCTGGGATTTCTTTGGAAGGAATGATGCTAAAGCTGAAACTCCAGTACTTTGGCCACCTCATGCGAAGAGTTGACTCACTGGAAAAGACTCTGATGCTGGGAGGGATTGGGGGCAGGAGGAGAAGGGGACGACCGAGGATGAGATGGCTGGATGGCATCACTGACTCAATGGACGTGAGTCTGAGTGAACTCCGGGAGATGGTGATGGACAGGGAGGGCTGGTGTGCTGCGGTTCATGGGGTTGCAAAGAGTCAGACACGACTGAGTGACTGAACTGAACTGAACTACCTAATTCACTTTGTTCTATGACAGAAACTAACATAACATTGTAAAGCAATTATATTCCAATTAAAAAACAGAGTGAAAGCCCTGAAAATATTCACAGCTAGAAGACTCCGCATGGCCTTCCTCCCCGTTGTAACCCAGCGCTCTTCCTCCCCGAGCTCGTCGTGCCCTCCTCCCTCCCTCCTATTCCGTCCTTGCTTCCTGGGTCCCTGTGCTCTGATTCTATCACGAATGTTCCAACTGTAGGGCTCTTCTGAAAACGGCTTCCCTGGCGGCTCAGACGGTAAAGAATCTGCCTGCAGTGCGGGAGACCAGGGTTCAATCCCTGGGTCGGGAAGATCCCCTGGAGAGGGGAATGGCAACCCACTCCAGTATTCTGGCCTGGAGAGTCCCTTGGACGGAGGAGCCTGGTGGGCTGCAGTCCGTGGGACTGAAAGAGCCGGACACGGCTGAGTGACGACTAACACCGTCACAACTTCCGCTTTCCGGCCCTCACTTTCTAGAGTGTTTACTAAGTGCGGCTTTTTCAGCGAGCGCTTCCTTGTGACCCCTACATATAGCCCAGCCTGCTTCCTTCTCCCACACTTGCACTCTTCATCTTTTTTCTTTATTTTTTCTGTTGTACCTACTACCATCTGAAATTCTCTGCAGCCATCCTCATCATCTGAGAGGGACTGGCTTTGGGACATCTGGAACACCAAAATCTGCCAATGCTCAAAGAAGAGTGAAAGTGGAAGTGTTAGTTTTACTGCCTTCTTATAAAGAGAATGCAAACAGTGAGAGCCACTCATTTGTGTCTGACTCTTTGCGACCCCATGGACTGTAGCCCGTCAGGCTGCTCTGTGCATTGAATTGTCCTGGCAAGAGCACTGGCGTGGGCAGCCTTTCCCTTCCCCAGGGGATCTTCCTGACCCGGAGCTTGAGCCCTTCACTGCAGGCGGATCTTTACCGTCTGGGCCACAGGGAAGCATTCCAGGGCTCAAGAGTCTTATGAAAATGCAGCACAGTTGCCTCTCTGAATCTGCTGATTCCGTGTCAGTGGCTGGGTGAGTGGAAGCCTCGGATATTGTATCCCTCTCCTGTCTTTCTTTCTTTCCCGCTTCCTTCCCTCCCTCTGAAATGATGAGATTCTCCCCCATAGGAAGCTTTCTGATGGCAGGAGCTCTGGTTTTCGTTGTTGCTTTCACGGTACCTCACGGGCATGAAGAAGTGGCCTGGCAGGCAGTAGTCACTCAAACCTTTGTTGAGTAAGTGGATGAGTGAAAGTATGAATCAAGCCAAAATGAAAACAAGGAGAACTGTAGAAAAATTAAAAAATTCAACTAAGGAGCTTTATCTAATGGATTTACACTGAACTCCAGATTTAACAATTAGCAACTATACACTTGCTAATTACACTGTGAAGACATATTGATCACTTGCCAGAATCAATTATGCATCTACCTCTGAAGCACATCTCAGTGAGAACCGAGGTTGCAGCAGTAATACATCGACTCTCTTCTATAACCACAATGCAATTAGAAGACTGCAACAAAAATAAACTAAGCAATTGCCAGATGTGACTGGAAAGCAAAATGAGCGAAAGATAGATAAATAAATAAGCTTCCTTCTTACTCATTGGTTACATAGCAGTCATTACATAGTTCAGAAAATACTTAGAACTGCAATACATGAGATTTTTACACATCAAAAATAAAAAAGCAGTATTATGTGGAAATTTATATCCCTTGGAAAAAACCCAGCAGTTTAAACATAAAACAAATAGAGGAAAAAGAAATAATAAATTTAAAAGCAGAAGTAAGTAAAGTAAAAAACAAAAACTTGAGAGGATCAAAAACACCAAAATTGATTCAGTGTGAAAAGTAATAATAACATGTGCAAAACTGTGAGTCAATCGATTAAAAAAAGAGAGAATCCTGAATGTGCATGACTGGCAAAAAGGGGTAAGGTCCGTCTAGTCAAGGCTATGGTTTTTCCTGTGGTCATGTATGGATGTGAGAGTTGGACTGTGAAGAAGGCTGAGCACCAAAGAATTGATGCTTTTGAACTGTGGTGTTGGAGAAGACTCCTGAGAGTCCCTTGGACTGCAAGGAGATCCAACCAGTCCATTCTGAGGGAGATCAGCCCTGGGATTTCTTTGGAAGGAATGATGCTGAAGCTGAAACTCCAGTACTTTGGCCACCTCATGCGAAGAGTTGATTCATTGGAAAAGACTCTGATGCTGGGAGGGATTGGGGGCAGGAGGAGAAGGGGACGACTGAGGATGAGATGGCTGGATGGCATCACTGACTCAATGGACGTGAGTCGGAGTGAACTCCGGGAGATGGTGATGGACAGGGAGGCCTGGCGTGCTGCGATTCATGGGGTTGCAAAGAGTCGAACACGACTGAGCGACTGAACTGAACTGAAGTATACATGACAGAGATACAATAAATATTTTTATGCCAATACATTTTTAAAATAAGAGAAAACAGACCATTCTAAAAATGACAGTCACATTATTTTTCCAAGTTAACAATTTTATTAAAATTTTAAGATGTCCTGTATATTAAGTTTCTAAAGAAGGCAAGCATTTGGTTTTTGAAATCTTTCTGATCATCTTTGGCAAAATGAGCAAAGGTATATGTTTCAGTTTGTTTATAGAAGTTAAAAATTCTAAAGTGCTTTAATCAAAATCTGTTCAGTTACCATCCATCACAAATCAAACTTTTCTAGGCTAAAAAGGATTTATTGGCTCATAAAACTAGAGCTTTAGAAGTGTTTGTAGCTGCAGAAGGGCTGGGTCCAGTGGCTAAAGTAATGTAATCAGGAAATTGCCCGTTCTCTATCTTGGCCCTGCCTTACCCGGTTTTGGACTGACTCTCATGAAGCTAATGTGGTCATTAACGTGGTCACCAAAATTTCTAGGCTTACATCATTCTCTCAGCTAATGATCATAGAGAACAAAGAACTCCTCTTTCCTGAGAGTTTCAGCCAAAGTCCCACGGGTCAACACTGATTGACCCCTGATGTCATGAGCACATCCTTCAGTTGATTCCTTTGACCAACGGAGGGAGTTGTCTGGCCATGTATCAGCCCCTGGATCAAATTCATTCTTTCCATGTAGAGCAAGAGTTGAGAGAAGCCATGTTCAAAATAGCTTCCAGCTGTCTCCTGTAGACACCATGTTAGTAAAATGACACAGAGTCTACCAGATACTCACTTTTACACACTTTGTGCAGTCACCATTGATGTCTACAGGATAAAGTGACAGATTTTTTTTTTAGGTCTCCTTCTCTTGTTCAGAAGCAGCAGTGAAGCTGGAATGTTAATCGAATTGGAATTTGCCTTTATACATATACTGTCGTGATTGTTGCTGTTTTTCTCTAGTATTTCCAAGCACCAGGAGCATGTGGAACTGAGGGTCCAGGGGAAGGAAGTGATTTTTTCTCAGCCTTGCATCCAGTCTCTAGAGAAAAAGGAGAGAACACAGAATGAAAAGAACAGGAGAAATTGGAGGGAGGTGGAGAAAGAATTCTGTGTTTACAAGGGCTGCAAGCTGTTTTCATCGAGGGTATATGGAATTAGGTAAAATTCAAGGGGGCAGCAGGCTTGTCTGGTGGCTCAGAGGGTGAACAATCTGTCTGCAATGCGGGAGACCCAGGTTTGATCCCCGGGTCAGGAAGATCCTCTGGAGAAGCGAATGGCTACCTACTCCAGTGTTCTTGCCTGGAGAATCCCATGGGCGAAGGAGCCTGGCAGGTACAGTCCATGGGGTCGCAGAGTTGGACTCGACTGAGTGACTAACAGACACAGTAAGATAAAAAAAAATCCTGTGCTGAGATTATGTCAGTTAAGTATTTGCCAAACAGGAAGTTACTATGTGAGTGTGAGAAATTCAGCTGTATCATGTCTGGGGTTCTTATCTCTCTTCTGTTTTTTAACAAACATAACTGGGCAAAGTGTGTTCCCCAGAATAGAACATTCTGTGACATAGACTGTGAGAAGGTGTTTTCATAATCACATAAATCTGGTAAGACCAACATTTTCTGCACTCATGGTGTCTTACCATTCACATATTAAAGTCTACTAACACAGAAAATTTCAAATTTCATTTAGTCTTACCGACTGTAAGACCTGTCCTACCCTACCCCTCCTTTCTGTGTGTGTGGGAAAGCCTTCACACACACTCTGGGAAAGACTAATTTTTCTCCCTTCAAGGAAGAACTAAATGTGGGAATCGGTAATTGACTTATAAGGAGTTTCGCGGTCCCCATACGACTGCCTCTCCTTTCTCTTTTTCCTTTCCCTCTTCAGTCCCCATTTCCATAGCTCCCTGACTTCCGCGAATGATATTAATCGTAAATTGCTGATTGCCTTCAGGGCGTCTCATTCATGACTTTACAATGAAGCAATTGCTATGTTTCTTCACTTCATAAATGAAGGATGAGGGGTCAGGAGCTGAGGTCACGTGATTAAGAACAGCAGTAATGACCCTGCATTATTGCTGGAAACAGAAACAGTAGCTGCCTTGTGCGGGTGTTTGAAAGAAACGTCGTCGTGCTGGCGACAGGGGGCGAAGCTTCTCTCTCTTCCTTAAGCTTCCGGCGAGTCATTCTCACATATGGAAGTCTGCTCAGCGTGTCGTTACCTCAGTCTGTGTTGCCCTAAATCATTGTTTCCAAGGATACTTGGAGACAAAAGAATGTTCATCACAATGGACACAGTTGTGCAAATTATGAGGACTGTTAAACAATATACATATTTATCCAAACTAGCCAACAAAAATATCTATGATAGGTATGATGGAAGGAAAGGTCAGGTTTTGGAAGACATGATGGAGCTACAATTTCAAGTTCTGGGTCAGATTTGGGGTGATTACTTTTAGATGACTGGAATGGGAATACGGCTATGAATTTGCCAGTCAGTGACTGAATAAGATGTCTGCCTGGCAGGCTTCAGAGCCCAGTAGTCACTGGCCTCTGGAATAAAGGAGAAAGGGACGGACAGAGGGAGCAGAGAAGGAAAGCAGGTGGTAAGCACTAGTGACTGGTCTGCTCCGCTCCAGGGTCCAGGCACTCTCAGCACAGCGTTGAGTCTACTAGCCTTTACAAGGCTACTTGCTTAACCTCTTGGGGTCTTCATTGCCTTAATCTATAAAGTGGGAGTGGTAATACCTCTTTAGTTACTTTGCAGGATGGTTTTAAGGCTAAGCAGAAAGAGAGAAGGGACATGCAAGGGGCTGGCTGTGTGAGAAGTAGCACGGATGTCTTTATTGATTCCATAGCACGGTAAGGAACACATTCATTTCCAACTTCAGGCATAAATATGACATGCGTGCAACATACGTGTGGGCCAAGTGAAGATTTGTGCTCAAGTGAGCACTCTCTGTGGTTGGCAGATGGACTACACAAAACAGAAAAACGAAAAGCTTAAGAATAAGAATTTTAAAATGGTGTAATTTAATTGTTTTAATGAATTAATTAAAAGCCAATTTTAGAGTTTAGAAAGAGCTACACGTTAATGTTGGTTCAGGACAGTTATTTGGAATTGAATTTAACTGTTGCTCTGAAGCCTTGGCTTCAGCTTTAGTCTTTGCTTGCTTTTTTCTTTTCTTTGTACTTGGTGTGCTCCTTGGAGAAGGAAATGGCAACCCACACCAGTGTTCTTCCCTGGAGAATCCCATAGACAGAGACGCCTAACAGGCTACAGTCCATGGGGTCCCAAAGACCGGGACGTGACTGAGTGACTTCCACTTCCACTTTCCACTAACTCGATGGACATTTCAGTCTCCCAGAAGCCAGGTGCCAAAATGTCGGTTTCAGGCACTCAGAGGAAGCCATTTGGCAGAAGAGCTGGTTTTCCTCCCCTAACACAGTCTGCCTAAAACAGATGTAACTAACATTTCAAGTTTCCCACAGATTAGGGTTTGGATTATTATGTGGGACAGGAACGTGGCTGCAAATTTGCCAGGCGGTGATGGAACTGTTTCCTTGACCTAAGTCAAGGTTCCTTATGTAATTGATTTTTTCAGGCGTGTGCATTTCTTTCTCTTGGTTTGTCTCACTGCAGCAAAGTTATGAAACAATGGACCAGTGTTATAGCTGGATTACAGCTCAAGCTTCTGTTAAGCCGACAGCGGATCATACATACACCCGTGAGGGGTGAGGGGAGGCGGACCCTGAAGAAGTGGTCTCAGCCTGTCTCAGCCCCTCCTGTTGACACTTTTTGGCTCCTCCCCCAGAGCCTGATTGGTTTGCCCTATGCAGAGTGGGGCTTGTACAGGCCATCCGTCAGGAAGGTGGTGTGTTTTTTTTTTTCCCCACTGGAGGTTCCCACTCCAGTCCTTGGATTTTTCCTTTGCTCTCTTTTTCTCAGGCTTTTTCCTTTCTTTGTTTGCCTTTTAGCTGCCAATTTTTAACCACCCTTTTGGACTGCCCTTTTTCTACTCTCACTACCTAACAGTTACAATCTGCTTTTGTAGATAGAATCAGTGATGACACTGCCTTAAGATGAAAGCAAATCCACAGAAAATTTTGTTTCTAGATAATTCTTCCTAGATGTTTAAATTTCTAAAGAACAGTTACTGAATTGGAAATTTTTGTTGTCAGTATTTTAGGCTTATTTTTTCGGTTATCTTTGTTTTGATTTTGCTGCTGTTGTTTTTTTTTCCCACCTGTGGTTAAAAACGAAAAGAAATGTCTAGGCCTGCAAAGGTCAATTCCTGAACTTTGTATGAGCTCCAGGTAAACTTTATCTGAGTGTATCTTACTAAAATTGCCTGGGCCTAGATACAAAAAAAAATTTTTTTTGCCAGTGGTGACCACATATCTCTTGATTAAACTGTCAAATTTGTCGACTGATTGACCCAGAGATAGGATTTCAATTACTGCTTTTGATGGTTCCGGACTTCGTATCTAGAGATAAGACATTCGGCTCTGGGAGACCTTTTCTACTGCTGCGGGCAAGAGAGGTAGGTCACTGTAAGAGCGTGAAGCCTTATAAGCCAGTCTGGCTTGCTCACACCCCGAGGTTTGCAGCCATCTATGGCTTTTCCTTGGTCTGCTGTGCAGGAGGCACATATGCGTGGCCTTCACGCTTCAGAGCTGAGCCACAGAGCTTCAGTCCCAGATCGTTTGCCTCCTGTCCTTGGGAGCTTGGGCAGACACTTCACTCTCCTGTGCCTCAGTTACTGCTGATGGTAAGGAAACGATGCTGCCTGCCTGGCAGGATGTTGGAATGGATAAAGGATCCTAGGACTTGGCACATTATTATTATTACTAGCATCCCCTCGAAGGACAGTATTTAAAATCTGTTTGCATTTGAAATCTGATTCATAGTTTATAAAGTATTTATTATTTGTGAGAATAGTTGATGTGTGAAAATAGTAAGGCAAGTATGAGAAAGTCCCATTTTTTATTCTCATATTTCCACCCGTATTTATTTATTTGCCTTCTGACTATACAATCTGAAGCATGTGGGATGTTAGTTCCCCAACCAGGCTTTGGGCCCACATCCCATGCATTGGAAGTGTGGAGTCTTCACTGCTGGACAGCCAGGGAAGTCCCCAAACTTCCCATTTTAAAGAGGGGAAAACCAAGGACAAGATAGATAAAATGGATTTTCTAAGGTTCATGACATTGCAAATCAGGAAAACTGCCTTAGGTCAGCATCATCCCTTATTTCCTATAACAAAGATTCTCTTCTTGATTAAATTCCAAGCTCTCTTGAACTATTTCTCAACTAGGCTTCAATTCTTGGATTTCCGTGTTTGTTTCTGTATTTTCCAGTTTTAGCAATGTCAGTTTAGCTAGAATTTCCCAGCCTCAATATCTGATCACTCTTGACATCTAATTGGGTTCCTCACCTTCCGCCATCCCTCACGTGAAGTCTGATCACACTGGACTACCTTCCACAAGACTCGTTTGGTGGGCTAAGCAAGAATCTCCCCTTACCCCACATATTTTCTCTTAGTAATTTTCTATCTACTGACCCCCATCTCGCTTCTTGGCTATAAATTCCCACTTGCCCAGGCTGTGTTCAAAGTTGAGATCACTTTCTCTTCTCCACTACAAGACCCTATTATAGTGGTCCCCCAGCCAATCTCAACAGTCTCACTTTGGATGAAATCTGTCTTTCATCTTTAACAAATGTCATGAATAATTTTTTCTTTTTAACAACATCTAGAATAGGCCTTGGCTTTTCATAGGTCTTAAGAACATTTTTGTTGAATAAATGAATGAAGTACTGGAGGCAAAAATTCTCTGACCTCCAGGGTCACTACTATTTTTATCGTGCTCAAGCTGCATAGCTAAGCTAGGGTCGTGTCTTCTAAAGACAGCAGAAGAATGGGTGTGCAGATGGAGTGGGAGCTTCCCTGGTGGCTCAGAGGTGAAGAACCTGCTGGCCAATGCAGGGGACGTGAGTTTCGTCTCTGGTTGGGAAGACGCCCTGGAGAAGGAAATGGCAACCCACTCCAGCATTCTTGCCTGGGAAACCCCGTGGAGCTCGGTGAGTCTCAGTCCACAGGGTCAGAATGAGTCAGACATGACTTAATGACTGAGCAGGCATGCACACAGATAAAATACAGCTTGTTTAATAAAAGTGTGAACTGAGTCACATTTGTAAGTTCCAGAATGCTGGCGAGATCCCCCTTTTTCCCAGTGAGTCTCATTGAGTATCTGGTCTTCAGGGCGTTGAATTAAGATGGTTGAGGTACCCTCAGCTTCTGGAAAGAGTAATCCAATGATTTACCAACAACAAACCATCAACCAGGTCACCTGAAGGAGAGAGGCTCTTGGTAACTGATGTCCACACAAGCCGCAGAACAGGCTGCATCGGGAAACACGCCTGCATCTGAAAGAATACACATTCCTTCAATCCCCCGAGACTGTCCCGTGTACAAGGGCTTTTTTCCCTTGAGTGAAAAGGAGAGCGCTGATTCGATGAGAAGGCCTTGAAAAATTTGACTGGACTTCATATTTGAGTACTAAGAAAAAAATTGCTGGGAGAATATACTTATTTGGCAAGAAGATTTAATGGTGAAATGCAGACCCCTCTAATAAAAATATTTCTGATGACAGAGGCTGCTACCACGGAAAGAATGCTGGATGGAGAGTGAAGACTGGTCCCTAATTTCAAGTCTGCCATTAAGCAGCAGCAGGGCTGTGACCAAGCTACTCAGCCTTTCTGGGCTGCATTCGCTTCTATAAGTGAGTTGGTTACATAAATAATGTTAAAGGTTCCTGAAATTCTAAATTTATATATTCATGAGAAATGTTTTGGATCTACACAATTAAAAAAAAGAAGACCTCCTGTCTTTAAAAACAAAATGAACTGAGCGACAATCAGCATTGAAACAGAAATTAATTCATTAGCATTTGAAAATGTCTCAATGGCAATATTTCCCAAACAATGACTTCATTGATGACATGAGTGGGCCATTGTGCCTTCTGCCAGTAGAACAGACACCACTTTATTCTTAGCAGCTGTGGTCCCTAATTGGAAAGGGGACTGGTCCAAAAATGATAAAGGGAAATTGCGTCCCAGCGCTGAAAAGGAGCACGGCGCTCAGGGGCTTCCGCCGCCTCAGTCACTGTTCATCCCTTGAGCTTCTTGTCAAGGAATTTGCCCTCTGGAGACTGAAGCCCCATGGTGGCTCAACTTTTGCTGTTGGGATATTTGCCTGAAAAAGTTCCTTTTGCTCTCTTTATTGCTAAAAATAGTATGCATGCATGCTAGTTGCTTCAGTCATATCCAACTCTTTGTGATCCTATGGACTGTAGCCTGCCAGGAGGCTCCTCTGTTCATGGGGATTCTCCAGACAAGAATACTGCAGTGGGTTGCTATGCTCTCCTCCAGGGGATCATCCCAACTCAGGGACTGAACCCACATCTCTCTTCATCTCCTGCACGGACAGATGGGTTCTTTACCACTAGTGCCACTGGGAAGCCCAAAAATAGCATAAAAGGGTTTTATTCATGGAACCAGTTCTTCAGTGCAGCTTCCCTTGTACTTGAGCTTTGCTTAAACAGTTTCCCCTATTTTTTATTTCTCAGTTATTATTTTTTACATTTTGGCCACACTGGGTCTTCATCACGGCTCTTGGCTCCCCCTAGTTGCAGCGCTTGGGGTTTCTCTCTTGTCGCTGCTCATGGGCTTTCTCTAACTGCAGCCCTAGGGCTTCGTTGCCCCATGGCATGTTGGATTTAGTTCCCTGACCAGGATTCAAAGCCCGGTCTTCTGCATTGGAAGGCGAATTCTTAACCACTGGACCACCAGGGAGGCCCCTCTATTTTCCATTTCCAAATAATTTTGAAATAGGGCAAAGCAGAAGAGACTAAATGTGATTCTTGCATCAAGTATTCAAGTTCTGAGGAGTGATGATTCTCTAGATTTATTCAAAGAGCCATGAGTTCTTGCTACTTCCTTTGTTGGGAAAGCTCTTTAAGTGAACGCCCAAGGCTCTTACCTCACCCACTTCAGAGCTTTGCTCAAACGTACCTTCCGTGAGCCTTTCCCTGTCCAAACACGTGCACTACTTCTGACCCCACTTCCTGTTCCCCATTCCTGATTTATTTTTCATCATTCCATTTTTTCCTCCCACCGTCTCATTAAGGATAGCATCTTTCTGACTATTCTCTGGATCTCAATACGTAGTGGCGCATGGGGAAGAATCCACCTGCTAATGTTGGAGGTGCAAGAGACACAGGTTCAATCCCTGGGTGGGCGAAAATCTCCTGGAGTAGGAAATGGCAATCCACTCCTGAAGAATTCCATGGACAGAGGAGCCTGGTGGGCTAAAGTCCATGGGGTTGCAAAGAGTAGGACCAAACTGAGCATGCATGCACGCACACATGATACCTAGAATAGTGCTAGTATGCACCCTGTATGCATTTGTTGAATGCTTGAACCTTGGATGGCATTTGAGAAAGTACTGTAGTAAATATTTCCTAAAGGGGTAAATGTATCATTCAGAAAGGGAGTCCTTTGAATTCCCGCTGGTCTTTTGATTTTCATTCTGGTGGAGCACGGAAGTAAACTGACTTGACATTTGATGTAGCTTTTCTGAAAGTCACCTACTTCTTCAGCGTTTCTTTGCTGCTAGGGGTGATCTCATCCTACCCAGGAAGGGAAGGCTGTTGAACACCAAAGGGACACGTTGGAATTCACTGTGATATCCTTCTGGGTCTCTGTCGCATGGCTCAGTTTTGTCTTGGTTTCCCCTGGAGGCTTTCTTTCCTCCTGTCCTCTCTGGAGATTTCTTATCCCACATTCAAACAATTCATGGTGGTAAAGTACAAAAACACAGACTGGGAGCATGTTAGATTCAGGAAGAACCATTTAGTCTAGTGACTCCTAAGCTTCTTTGCATCCTGTAACTCTTTGGAGAGCTTTTCTAAGTACGGGTACTCACAGCCCACCTCAGACTAGTCAGCTAGACTCTCTGGAGCCAGATCCACATCAGGATAGCTTTAAAGCTCTCCTGCTGATGCTGCTGTGGAGCGAGAATCGAGAGCTAATGATCTTCCTGCCTCTACTCCCAAATCCACAGGTGAGAACTTGAACTCAGATGTGTTAGTTTCCCATGGCTGCTGTAACAAATCGCTGTGAACTCCATGGCTTAACCCGTAGACATATTCTCTTAGAGCTCTGGGGCCAGAAGTCCAAGGTCAGTGTCACTAAGCCGAAATCAAACATGTTGGTAGAGCTGTGTTCTCTCTGGAAGCTCAGGGGGAGAACTGTTTTCCTCGCCTTTGGTTTCTGGGGCACCTCTGGTTCAGCCAGCAGAGTAGCATCTTCAGGTCTGTCTCTGCTTCACCTTTACACTACCTTCTACTGTGTATCCGAAACTCCCCGCCCACCTCTTCTAACCGTTTCATGGATCACAGCCTTGTCGAGGCAAAGGGGCTTGTGTAACTCAATGAAGCTGTGAGCCATGCCTTGCAGGACCACCCTAGATGGACGGGTCGTAGTGCAGAGTTCTGAGAAAACGTGGTCCACTACAGGAGGGAGTGGGGAACTTTTGACAAAGCTAGACAGCGTATTAAAAACCAGAGACATTACTCACCAGCAAAGGTCCATATAGTCAGGGCTAAAGTCTTCCTGTTGGTCATGCACAGTTGTGAGAACTGGACCGTAAAGAAGGAGCGGTGCCAGAGAATCGGTGCTTTTGAGCTGTGGTGCGGAGAAGACTCCTGAGTCCCTTGGACTGCAAGGAGATCCAACCAGTCAATCTGAAAGGAAATTAGCCCTGCATATTCATTGGAAGCACTGATGCTGAAGCTGATGCGCCAATATTTTGGTCATCTGATGTGGGCAGCCAACTCACTGGAAAAGTCCCTGATGCTGGGAAAGATTGAGGGCAGAAAGAGAAGAGGACATCAGAGGATGGATGAGATGGCTGGATGGCATCCCCAGTGCAATGGACATGAACTTGGGCAAACTTCGGGAGATGAAGAAGGACAGAGAGACCTGGCATGCTGCAGTCCATGGAGTCACGTGGAGTCGGACATGACTGGGTGACTGAACAACAGAAATACCTCTGCGTGCTATTGGCTTGTGAGATTCCTGAAGGGTGCCTGCATTAAATAGACTGTGCCTCTGCCTGCCTCTTGCTTGCAGCAGAAAGCAAGACATGCTTGTGTGCGTGCTCAGTCGTGTCTGACTCTTTGCAACCCCGTGGACTGTAGCTCGCCAGGCTCCTCTGTTCATAGGATTCTCCCAGCAAGGATACGCAGTAGGTTGCCCTTTCCTCGTCTAGGGGATCTTCCCAACCCAGGGATCAAACCTGAGTCTCCTGCATCTGCTGCATTGGCAAGCCTTTCTAATTTATTGGGTCTTTTATATGTATTTTGACGAATCCCATGCTACTAAGATTGTATTATGAAGTCTGAGATGTTACTTACAACTCCTGTGTGGCCATGGTGGGACTTTAGACAGATCTTGCCTCACTTGCAATCTTTTAGCTTTTTCTACTGTCCGTATGGTTTACCCCTGGAGAATTATAGAGAATCCATCAGCTAGATGCTCAGGGATACTCCTATTACTCCAAGGAACCAAGGCTTGTGGTTCAATCATTTTGTTTGCCTGAAGGAAGACTCAGAACCCAGCGTCAGTCCCTGTGAATAATTTATCTTGTTCTTGAGACCAAATACAATAACAAAGACCCCAGTTGAAATTTTTATAGGCACAGCAAACAGGCAAGATTAAGTGGCTTTTAAGCATTTAGTTTGGACAGGAATGAAAGCAACAGCAATAAAGGTGGTGTTAGAGAGAAACCCTGTGTGGAAGAGAGGGGACGCAAGCTCACTGGGCAGTAAGGTCACTGGCCAAAAATCAGGACACTTGGGAACGAGTGTGGACAACAACGTGTAAATTTAGGAATGCCAGTCATCTTCTTTATGCTCCTTGCACTCCATGCCTATAAAATGGAGGTAATCTAAAATCTACCTGGAAAATATGCAAAGTTTTTAGAAGACAGAAAAAAAGTACTACGTGAACGCAACAGAGCAATGTGTTTGAGAACAGCTGAGAGTAGATGGATCTGGAATGTGTGTGCTGCGGGCTCATTCATGTCCCTCCCCCGTTTATATGTGGAAGCCCCAACCCTAGAGCGTCACAGTAGGACTCTATTTGGCAATGGAGCTGTGGCCATTGTACTCAGCTAAGGTGCAGTTGTCTGGGGTGGAGTGGGCTCTGAGCTGATATGACTGGTGTCCTTTTAAAAAGGGGAAGCACGGACAGACGCACGCAGGGAGAGCACCACGTGGAGACGGCAGCTGTGCCGCCACGACCCAGCCAGCCGCAGAAGCGACGCGAGGCTGCAGCCGATCCTGCCTGAGCGCCTGCAGAGGGGGCATGTCCTACTCACGGGCACTCTTGCACTCCAGTCTCCAGAGACGTGAGACAAAACATTTCTGCTGTTTGAACCACTCAGTTTGTGGTACTTTGTTAACGCAGCCTTAGCGAACGATTATGGTGTCCCTGAAATGGTGTTCCTATAGCGAGGCTATCCGAATGGGCCGCTTCCTAATGTCACCTCGTGTAACAGATCCAACAATTCCATTAGAGGTCCAGACAGTGAACATGATGCCATTGTGAAGACCAAGGAGATGGGGCCTGTTTTCCAGCATATAGCTAAAGCTTCTTGATTTGCAGGTGAAAGTGAATCCCAGGGAGGCGGTATGTTCTGCCAAGATGTTCTCGGGGCTAGAACTTCATGTGTCAAGTTATTGGGCCCCAAAGAGTGGCTCAAAGTCCCTCCTTGTATCACCATAGTGGGTGTCATAGGTGGACGTGGACTGTATTGATTCGTTTAATCAGTTACTACTTATTTAATGTTGATTATGCCAAGTTCTAATCTCCTCCCTCAGAACATTTTCGTGGAAAGAAAGTTGTGCTAACTTTATTTAGCTAACTACCATGATGCCAGCTACCATGCTTCTCCACATCTGGGCATCCTGAGTAGGGAAACCAATCTATACGCCCTACTTTCTTTTCTCCTCTCCCCACCTCTTTTTCCAGCTCAAGACTTTCCTTTCTACCCACATTTGGCCTAAGACTCTGATTTAGAAGGTCTTATGTGCTACTCCCTCACGAGTCAGTGGGAGTCATGCCTGACTCTTTGCAACCCCACGGACTGTAGCCTGCCAGACTCCTCTGTCCTTAGAATTCTCCAGGCAAGAATACTGGAGTGGGTTGCTATTTCCTTCTGCAGGGGATCTCCCCGACCCAGGGATCCTGCATTGCAGAAGAGTCTTTACCAACGGAGCCACCAGGGAAGCCTCCTATTAAGAGATATTTCTAAGTATTAAGACAGGTCAGCTTAAAAAGTATCAGCAGATACATGCTTGACTGTATCTTATAATCTATAGATAGTACTTTAGAATATTGGATTAGAATAAAGGTGTAATAAATCCTTACACCTTTTCCAAAGGAATACCCAAGACAGAAGTAGCAATAAAGTTATAAATGACAGTCATCAACCAGATGAGATAATTTAGATGAAGCTTTTCTCTCTCGAAGAGATGGGGGCTGGGCCAGTGGTCAGGAAGGAAATACAACGTGCTTTGAACTTTGTATGAAAAATAATGCTCAGTTCCACATTGCTGAACATAGTTCTGTTTTTGCCAAATAAATTGTCTACTTCAAATTACTACTTCAAATGCTTTATTGAAACTCCGCTTCTGCCTTTATTTTGGAATCTGTTACTTTTGCTGCCCCTCCTGATCGCTGTCCTCTGAAGCTCCTGCTTCTTTCCTGCTGTCCCCTGACACCTCGGTGGCCCTCGCGCCGTTCCCTGAAGCCTCGGCTGCCTTCCCGCTGTCCTCGGAAGTTGCGATATCCTTCCCGTAGACCTTCTAGCTCTGGTTGCTCTGTGGCCTCAGAAAGCTGCCAGCGCCGAGAATCACGCCGCTCGTCCTGTACTTCTGTTACTGATGCAGTAAGGATGTCGAAGCAAGCACCCTGCTTTCCTTTGAGAATGACCATTCCCTTCACTAGCGTAACCAATGTCTGCCATTTCAATTGAGCACCGCAAGATCACGGCCATGAAGCCCGCTTCTGAGTTGCTCGAGGAGTGCTGGCCCACCGACGTGGCCCTGGAGAGGGGGCCGGGGGGGCTGCCAGGGCTCCGGGGCGCCCTTCTCCCCAGTCAGCTTCTCGGCTGACTGCTTGAAGTGACCCAGTGCAGTGGGAGGCACAGAGTCCCAGAGCCTGATGGCATCTTTGCTGGAAGCTTTTATTATCTCTGTTGCAGAAGAACACCTATTCATTTAAATCTGATTCCCACTTTTTGCTCCGCTTGGGCTAACTGGTATTCTTTGCGCTAACTGGTATTCTTTGCACTGGGAAAAGCAGATGTTAACCCCGGTCCTCCCCGCTCTACCTGTTTGCCCAGAATGATGAATGTAGGGTTCCACATTCTTTCGTGGTGAACGTTGAACAACAAGCTCAGCCTCGGGGATATCTAACCCACGCGCAGCAACATTGGTTGCAAGCAAAACCCCAACATCTCCATTTCTAAAGCCTTTCAGGGTGACTTCCCTTTGCTTCTGTGGAATGTCTCCGTGTAACGACTGGGCATCCTGTCTTACAGCCACATTTTGCGACAACTCTGGGCTTCTTTCTTCATTTCACAGAACATGACAGTGCTCCCTGGAAACCACTGTACGCTCGCATCACGTCTCCAATAACTGTTGCTCTGAGCCCAGTGGCACCTGATGGCCGGATGCTCTACAGTTTCTGCCGTTTTCTGCGTCTTTTTACCAATCAGGTCCACTTGTTCATATGTAGGTTTCATGTATTTCTTAGCAACAGTATACACCCAATGGGGGCACGTTGCAGAAAATAGAATTTTTTTTTCTGCAACACCCACACAGCTAAGGCTTTAACAAAACAAACAAACAAACAAACAAACAAAAACAAAAAAGCAAAAAAACCTTTTCCACTTCCATGTCCTGGGTGGGACAAGATCATGGAGACAGATACTCTATCAGGGCATGGAAATAATTTGAGTGGCAGAACTCATAAATAAAAGAAAGACAAACTAAATAACAAAGTGCTTTTCTCAGACAGCATAAAGTCAATAGATTTAAGGAGATATAATTTCCAGGAAGGGACAAGAAGGCATTCATTAATTGGCTCAATGTGCCAACTGAGAAATATTTTGCAATGTGATAAATTCATATTGTTTTTTAGTTTGTTTATACATTGGTCAAGATCTATGCTATTCAATATGGTGCCTATTTAGATTTAAATAAATTGAAATTAAACAAAATGAAAAATCCAGGTTCTCTGTCCCATTCACCACAATTCAAGTGTTTGACAACCTTCTATGGAGCATGGTTGCCATATTGCACACTTCAAATGCAGAACATTTTCATCATTGCATAAAACCCTATTTGACAGCATCAGTCTAGATGTGATAAATATGGAGCATGACATTGATTTTTTACTTTGGCAGTTAGGTTGATACAGAAGCAGGGATTGGGAAAGTTTTATTTTTACACAAATATTTAATATAATTTAATAAATTCTCAAAAAGTATTCAGGTAATTTAAGTAATTAAAAGATCAGTCAGAAAGGCCTAAAATAAAGGTGCCAAATGGTAGGTAAGGTAAAAAGGTGTGCAAAGGAGGAAATTGGCTGAAATACAGAAGTATTTTGTGTGCCGTGTAAGGTGCAGCATCTGAACTTGTTACTAGGAGAATGGTCTCAGTGATGCTCATAGAAATGACGTTGGGAACAATTCAGAGACTATGTTCCCTGGGTCTAGTGAGCGGAGGGACATCTTGATGAAACACGTATCAAATCTGATGTCATAACTATTCTCAGATACATGCTAAGAATAATGACTAAATGCTCTTAAAGCACAAAATTAAATGCTGTTTAACATATGAGATTCACCAGAAGAGAGAAATGAGACATGGGTTTATGAACTTGAACGTTTCATACAAAAATGCTAAATTTACAGCACACTGTGGTTTATGTGATAAAATCAGGATATTTTATGACATCTTTGTATTGAAAGTGAAGTGAAAATCACTCAGTCATGTCCAACTCTTTGTGACCCCATGGACTCCATGGAATTCTCCAGGCCAGAATGCTGGAGTGGGTAGCCTTACCTTTCTCCAGGGTATCTTCTCAACCCAGGGATTGAACCCAGGTCTCCCGCATTGCAGGCAGATTCTTTACCAGCTGAGCCACCAGGACAGCCCGAGAATACTGGAGTGGGTAGCCTATCCTTTCTCCGGTGGGTCTTCCCGGCCCAGGAATTGAACTGGGGTCTCCTGCATTGCAAGCGGATTCTTTACCAACTGAGCTATCTTTTGTGTTAATAATTTATTAGATGTTATCGCATTAAAATGTTTTAAATTATATGTAAAATTATAGTTAATTTCTGAAGCTAAGTTTTGCTTCAAGAATTCATTGACAATGTTAATTGCTATTTCCTCAGAAGAGGGAAATTTCTCTACATTGAATTTAATTCTAAGAACTACAATGACTCAAGAATGTTTTGTCTAATTTGGCTTTGCTGTCAATTTACCCGAATTATACAAAAAAATCTTTAACAATGTAACTAGTGTGCTGAAATAAAAGCAAGCCATATTTTTATGAAAAATATAATAATTTATGAATGGCATGTCTTTAGAACTCATTTTAACATGAGCAGTGTACCAACAGAACTGTCCCTTGAATTAAATTCAGTTATCTTTGACATTATACTTACTTTTGATCATTTAAAACTAATGATATTAAAAATATTTTTCAGTTTTGTCATTATGAAGGTTTACTTTTCAAGGAAGGAGGATAGAACACATATGTCTAAAATTTTTATTTATTTATTGGCTGTGCCGCACAGCATGTGGGATCTTAGTTCCTTGACCAGGATCGAACCCAAACCCCTGCAATGAAAGTGCAGAGTCTTACCCAGGGATGGCCAGGGAAGTCCCATAGGACAGAGTTTAACCAACGTCTGTCAGCGTGGTGCACACCTTTAACATACATTGTTATATGGCATGTGGGACTCTATTTGTCCCCTGGCCTTTGGTCTGGGAATAATAAGAGTGACCTGGCTCTGTTCGTTAGTCCTTCTGGAGGAAGTAAAAAATACCTTTTCCCACAGGTTAGAACTTCCTGTTTCAGGGCCTGAGAGAACTTACAGAGACGAGTACAGGATTCTAGTTCAGCTTCACAGTTCACCTGTAACTGTCACGTCATTTCAAACACTTGAGGGTTGAGAATATTTAGAGAAGATTGTGCTTACACATTTGCAGTGGGTTATACTTCAGTGGGGAGAAGGCAATGGCACCCCACTCCAGTACTCTTGCCTGGAAAATCCCATGGACAGAGGAGCCTGGTAGGCTGCAGTCCATGTGGTCACGAAGAGTTGGACACGCCTGAGTGACTTGACTTCCACTTTTCACTTTCATGCATTGGAGAAGGAAATGGCAACCCACTCCAGTGTTCTTGCCTGGAGAACCCCAGGGACAGGGGAGCCTGGTGGGCTGCTGTCTCTGGGGTTGCACAGAGTCGGACACGACTGAAGCGACTTAGCAACTTCAGTGGGGGCTTCCCTGTTGGCTCAGCGGTAAAGAATCTGCCTGCAGTGCAGAAGCCGCAGGAAACACGGGTTTGATTGCTGGGTTGTAAAGATCCCCTGGAGGAGGGCATGGCCACCCGCTCCAGTATTCTTGCCTGGAGAATCCCACAGACAGAGGGGTCTGGTGGGCTACAGTCCATGGGGTCGCAAAGAGTCTGACATGACTGAGCAACTGAGCGTGCATACTTCAGTGGATACCAAACCACCTCTTATGCCACCTCTGCAGAAACAGAGCAACAGGAAAAAGAAACGATTAGGTTCTGGTTTGAGGGATTTCACTTGTGCCCCAGGAAAAGTGTGTTTGGTAGCAGAGCTGCCTCAAACTGTGGACTGGTTGACTGAACGGAAGATAGGAAGACCCCTTCCCTTGGGCTCTGGCTGGATTTCTCTGCCTTGAATGTTGCAGACCTGGAGGAGTTACGTCTAAAAGCAGACATAGGAATTATTTCCAGTTTTATTAAATTATAGTTGACAACATGTAAATATTTAAGGTGGACAACTTGATGTTTTGTATATGTACACATTGTGAAAAGATCAATACAATCGAGCTAATTAGCATATCCATCACCTCAACAGCTACTGTTTTCTTTCTTCGTTTTGGTAGAGTGTTTACAGGTCTAAAAGATTAGGACTTTGTGGCTTGCTGCTTTGGCTTTCCAAGAGGCTCAAGTAGTAAAGAATCCGCATGCCAGTGCAGGTACCGTAAGGCCTCAGTTCAATCCCTGTATCGGGAAGACCCCCTGGAGAAGGAAATGGCAACCCACTCCAGCAATCTTGCCTGGGAAATCCTGTGGAGAGAGGAGCCTGGCGGGCTTATGGTCCATCGGGTCGCAAAGCGTCAAACACGACTAAGCATGCAAGTGCAGACACAGACAAGTCTGCTATTTAAACACTGCGCAGTCACATCACTGTAGCTCAGAGGTGGGGAGTGAGTTTTACCCCAGTTTCCCTGGAAGTAGAGAACAGTCTCCATGAGTTGTAAAGCTACATGCTCTTTCTGTTTGCATTCTTGCGAAAGTTTGTTGAAGCCCTTCAACAATGGGGACTTTTGGTTCTTTTTTACCAGGGACCTAATCTGTTGTGGATAATGACCAAGAGAGTGGCCTGCATTATGCCCCCACTGGCCAGGCAGCTGTGACACACCATAGTAAAGACAGGCTTCCTCAGAGGTCTGCTCTCCGTGAAAGTGCCCCCCAGCCTAGCCCAGAGGGGAGGGCCATTCCTGGAGCCGCTGCTGGAAAGGGCTCTGGGCTCAGGTTTCAGAAGAGCAGCTGCTGGCCGTTCAGGCGTCTGAAACCTTTGCCTAGAATGTGTAAAGTGTCTGACTTACAAGGAAAGCTGGCAGCTCTGACCTCAGGGAAAGAGGTGGCTTTTGGAAGGGAAAGATGAGCTGGAGCAGGAAAGGGCAGGCGGCAGGATGAAAGGGGCGGCATCTGTGGGCTGGGGTGGCAGAAAGAGGGGCGCACTTCCAGAAGGGACAACTGCCAGTTAATTTACATGTGTGTGTGCGTGTGTGTGGGTGGGTGGGGGGATGCTTGAGTGACAGCTGGCTGAAATGAAGGCATGGGGCCCCTTAGAAAGTGAGCTGTTGAGTGTGTGCCTGCTCAGTCGCTTCAGTCGTGTCCAGCTCTTTGCAACCCCATGGACTGCAGCCCACCAGGCTCCTCTGTCCTTGGGATTTTCTAGGCAAGAATACTGGAGTGGGCTGCCATGCCCTCCTCTAAGGGGTCTTCGTACCCATGTCTGTTAAGTCTCCTGCGTTGGCAAGCGGGTTCTTGACCTCTAGCGCCACCTGGGAAGCCCCTGAATGATGAGGCAGAAACTTCGTGAAGATAGAGCCTGTTGGTTCCCTGCTTCAGGGTCAGGCCTGAGATGCTGAGTGTGGAGGTGATGATCAATAAATGAGTAGGAATTAACCAGTGAGCGAATGGCTCAACGCATTTGTGAACTTCTTGAGTGCCCTTGTGGCCCTATTGGAAAATGCTTGAAGGTTCCACCAGACGTGTATGGATTTGGAATAATGGCTCCTTCTATGTGAGCTCAATGCTTCCAGCCTCAATTTTTCCTTCTTTTTTTTAAAATTTCTTTAAAATTTTGGATTATTGTTCATTTCAATGTTACGTTAGTCTTAGGTGTACAGCAAAGTGATTCAGTTAAATGTATACACATATTCCTGGAGAAGGAAATAGCAACCCACTCCAGTATTCTCGCCTGGAGAATTCCATGGACAGAGGAGCTTGGCAGGCTACAGTCCGTGGACTTGCAAAGAGTCAGACACGACTGAATGGTCAACACATACATATTTTCATTCTCTTTTCAGATTCCTTACTTGCTTAGATTTTTGCGGAGTATTCAGTGGAGTTTCTTGTGCTATATAGTCGGTCCTTGCTGGTTATCTGTTTTATTTTTCTTGATTTTGATTTTTTTGATTTTTCTGATTCTTTGCTTTTGTTTCTATGGTTTTGATCTTTCTGATTTTTATTGGAGCGTGCTTGCTTTGCAGCGCTGTGTGAGTTCCCGCTGTGCAGCGCAGTGAATGCGCCGCGCATGCGCACAGCTCGCCGCTGTTTCGGACCTTCCCCTTTCGGTCACCGCGGAGCACAGAGCAGAGTTCTGTGCACACAGGAAACCCTCACTACTCACCTATTTTATGCACAGTGTCACCAGTGTGCACACGCCAGCCTCAGTCTCACAGTTCATCCCCCACGCCCCACCTCTCCCCCTGGGTATCCATACACTTGTTCTTTAAAATTTGCTTGATGATAACAGCTTTGCTCAGTTGTGTGAGAATTAAAGTGGCATATGTGAGTTCTAGGTGTGTGTTTATTCTGAGGACGTAATCTCTTTAAACTTTCTCTTTTCCAGAAGCTGGGAAAGGATAGTTGTAATGGATCAGCCCATATAATCTGCTTTTAGTAGTCAACGTTATCCGATACTTAGAAATACGGCAAAGAGGACTGTGTGTCCTCTCAGTGTCGTCCAGGCACATGGAGTAACAGGCCTCCCCAACGACTGCTTGGTATTCTAAGAGAAGATGCCTGTACTCGATATTCTGTTTTCTGTGGATGAGGGCCGTAACTCTGGCATAGTACCTTTTAGCAGATTTTTGTTTGGTAGGAATGCAAATTTTTATCCAATAGAACATTTCGCTGCAGAGGACAGTTTGCTTTCTACCTAACCTAGCAATTTTACTTCAGTGTTCTTTAATCCCTGTAAATTCTCAGTTGGTATTTGATACTACTTTATGATTCTGCTGATTCCCTCTTAAACTGGTCAAATAAGTTGATCCTTCTATATAAATTAGTAACATAAATTGATCATGCGAGTCATGTTTTCAACTTTTGAAAACCATACTTTGACAGTATTTAGAGAGCTCCATCTTTTGCTACTAGCGCCTGAGCAAGCCGATGCTGGGCGCTCAGCATAGGGTCTGGATAAATGGGCGAAGAGTAGACTAGAACGAGAACTGCTAAAGGAGGGCAGAAGGGACCCTGAGTTCCTCCAACTTTTGAGGAAACTAACATTTAATGAGGTTTTTAAAATATTAGGTTTACAGCAGAATTTTAGAACTCTGAGATAATTTCCTTTTTACCAGCGTTAAATTGATACCAGTGTTAGATTCTTATAGATGAAATTATGGTAATAGTACTTTGAGTTTACTTTTGAATGTTGTCCTTGGAAATAAAAAATTGGAAATCTGCATCTCTGTGCTGGCTCATTGTTTTTAGAAATGTCTCTGGCCCTTGCAATTCACTGGATCTCTAAGGTTTCATCCTCACTTGAAACGATCTTCATGGGAAGATGAGAGCTGGTTTACTTTAAACACGTCATGTAGCTTCCAGCAAGGTGTCCAAGACTTACTATCATTAAGAGAAACGGCCGTTTTGAAAGGCACAGTGCCTGCAAACTCTTTTATTCCCACTAATGTCAGCTTTTAGAATAAAGGAGAAAATGTTCCCTTTTGCCGTAAAAAGAAACAAGATGGTGTGGTCTACTTCAAATGTTCATGTAATTATCATTAAGCTGGTATGAAGCCTGAAATATATTAGGTGCTCACGTTATATTTGTGAAATACATTTATTTTCTACTTTGAAGATTATTTTTAATGGCGTTTAGTTGCTTTACAATGCTGTGCTAGTTTCTACTGTACAGCAAGTGAACCAGCTATCTGTAGGCCTTTTGGACTCCCTTCCCATTGAAGTCACCACAGGGCACTGAAGAGAGTTCCCTGTGCTATGGTCTTATTCAGTTCAGTTCAGTCGCTCAGTCGTGTCCGACTCGCTGCGACCCCATGAATCGCAGCACGCCAGCCCTCCCTGTCCATCACCATCTCCCGGAGTTCACTCAGACTCACGTCCATTGAGTCCGTGATGCCATTCAGCCATCTCATCCTCTGTTGTCCCCTTCTCCTCCTGCCCCCAATCCCTCCCAGCATCAGAGTCTTTTCCAGTGAGTCAACTCTGCATGAGGTGGCCAAAGTACTGGAGCTGCAGCTTTAGCATCATTCCTTCCAAAGAACACCCAGGGCTGATCTCCTTCAGAATGGACTGGTTGGATCTCCTTGCAGTCCAAGGGACTCTCAAGAGTCTTCTCCAACACCACAGTTGAAAAGGATCAATTCTTCGGCGCTCAGCCTATGAAAAGGCAAATGGTCTTATTAGTTATCCGTCTTACACATACAGGCCTCCCTGTGGCTCAGCTGGTAAAGAATCCACCTGCAGTGCTGGAGACCCCGGTTCGATCCCTGGCTTGGGAAGATCCCTTGGAGAAGGGAAAGGCTACCCTCTCCAGTGTTCTGGCCTGGAGACTTCCACGGACAGTATAGTCCACACATATTTATATATATACGTGTATAGACCATGTATATTTATGCCTAGTATCAGTTGGAATTCATTTAGACAAGGTTCCTTTTTGTTTCCCATCTTTCACTGATCAAGCGTTACCCTCTAGGGTTTTAACTTACTACCATTTCACATGTTTGTAGAATGAAGAAAAATATAGGCATCTATAATATCTTTATATCATAAAACATACCTAGTAGCAATCCTATGGGTATTACATGAGAAAATTATAAGATGCATTCTTAAAAGTCTTTTAATATTGATTGTCTCTATTAGGAGACGACAGGAGTGGACAGTAGCAATAACAAGGGAAACAGACCTTCTGAAAGAGGGTCCTCGCATGCCTCTCGTTCCCTAGGAGGCTGGGGCAAAGATAAAAGTGCCAGCGGGTTAGCCTTAATTCTCTTTATTACAGCAGATGACAGTGCTTTGTGCAAAACAGTTGTTGAGAAAATATTCTCAATCAGGAAGAAGACAAGGGTTAGAAGGAAAATGCTGAACTAATTGTCAAACAGAAAAACGACAAGTGATTACGAAGCGCCCTAATGTCTTGCGATGCAATGATGAATCAACGCTAAGTTACAACGCATCGTCACTAATTTTGAGAAATCGTCTACAAATGTAGCAGTCTCCCTGAAATATGTTCCCAGTCGCCTGCGGCTACCTATCTTTTGAGTTTATTTAGGCCACTATAAGTGTCCAGAACACTTGACAATTGGGTTTAAATCCAAGCACTCCTTTTTTTCCCCCTAGAAAAGTGACTTAAGCTGGAAACTAAACAAATATTTGAAGTTGGTGAAGGAGTGGTGAGTAGATGAAGAACTTCAGATAGACTTTGGCGAGATGGGCATCAATTAATGCTGAGTATTAAAGCAACGGTGTGTGTGTGTGCACGCGTGTCTGGAGGGGGTACACTTTGAACTTGGTCCCCATGATTGCATTGTGAATGCCTTCCTATATTCCAAGAAAGTGAAAAATATACATGGTGCTTTCAAACATGAGCTCTTCCAACTTGATGTGCCCAGCTCAGCAAACACAGAAGGAAGCCCGGGCTAGAGCAGGTGTTCAGATGTGTCCACTGGGTGGCTCATAGCTCACGCTGATTGTTCTGTTCTGTGGTCACAGTTCCGGGTGGAAGAGTTTGTGATATTTTACGATGTTGAGGTATTCTATGGAGCCTCTGCTTTCACAACTAAGGACTGGTGTCACTCCCACATTATAGTGCTTGCAGAATTATAGTCATGGCTATAAAAATTATGGCTGCATTTATCAGTCTAATTTTCCCTCTCATTTTTGATTTATCTGTAAGTACATAAAAAAGGATCATATATTTAAGGATAAGAACTTTATGAAATACTATTTTCTTGTTTAATTACACCATTGCTGTTTGCTTCAAGGTACATGTTTGAGTGAGTACTAAAAGGATTTAAAATGAGCACGTGTTATTTTTTCACTAAGAAAATAATATGCGCTCGTCTGAAAAGCTGATTGGTGAAAAGAGTGACCTGTGTTCTCACCGCTTAGTGAGGGTCAGTGTCCCATTTGCATGTGCTTCCCTTCCAGTTTTTTTAAAAAGTGAATCATTTAGTTTCTAACATACTGTGGTCATACCAAACATACACGTTGGTGCAGAATGTTGAACTAGATTCTGTCAATTCTTGTTAGTGAGCAATAGAAAAAAACGCCAGGATGAATGAAAACTGAAAATAGAAGAAAACTCACTGTAGCCAACGGTCTAAACTTCCTCTTCCATCAAATCTTTTTTTTTTTAATGTTAAATAGCACATTTTCTTTCCTTCTTTTTCTAAATACAGTAGCCAATTACGTGGTTGTGGCGACTCGCCACCACCTCATGGGAGCTCCTTAACGAGCACAGTCCGCGACAGTCGTGGGACGGCCCCGGGGGCCCAGCGATCAAGGCATCGCCTTCCCATGCAGGTAGGGTGGCTCGGACCCTTGGTTAGGGAACTAAGATCCCATGTGCCTTGTGGCCAAAAAGCCAAAATATAAAACAGAAGCAATATTGTAACAAATGAAATACTTTTAAAATGATCCATGTCAAAAGAAAAACTTAAAAAAAGAAGTACTAGCTGTACCACCATTAACATGTTCTGATACAGTCAGATCTAAGAACCAGGTGTCTGAACTCCACAGTGTTCTTTCCATTGCATCAGGCTCCCACCTTTGGGATCTGATTGGATGCAAATACTTTCGTAAGCTCTTCCTAGGTCACAATTGTCTTAGTCATTTTTTTGGCATCTGAACTTGAATAAGCTGAAAAGATCTAAGAAGTCTGGTATAAACACCAAGGGCCACGCCTGGCTCCCAATTCCAAAAGGTAGTTTGTTCTGTTGTGCCCATGATATGAACACTAGAATATATGAAAGGCAGGTATTTTGATTGGAATCTTTGTTGCATTTTTTCTACTTGTGTGATTTGAAAATTTATTTCTAGTTATGTATCTGAACTTTGGCTTTCTGATCAGCAAAATGGGAATAATATTATCTCCTAGGGCATAATATTATCTCATGAATTTTGAATGTGATCATACAACTTAGAAGTGACTGATAAAAAGCACTCACCACATATTAGAAAGATAAATCAGGTCAACAACAATCAGATATAACCCCTTAGGTGATGCTGATACATAGCTAAGCCTTCTAAAGACTAGCGATTGTGGAACAAAGGGCCCTGCATCCAAGGCTTGCAGAGATGGGACAATATGCAGGACTCTGGGTGGGAAAAAGGATGGAAGTATTTCAAAGTCTTTCTCATTGCTTTCCAAAGAACTTTTGATAACAGTGACCCACCATTCTTGTCTTTGAACCTCCAGTGCCCCAGTTCTAAGTAAGTGAGTTTATGTGCCAGAAAACCTTCTATATGCTAGGGACTTTCAATAATCGGTTTTCAAATGAATTAGTGTATGGTGGGGGTGACTCAGGCATGTTGCAAAGGGATGCTTTATTTTATTTTTTTAATCCATTACCTTTTTCGGCTGTGCCAGGTCTTCGCGGCTATATGCGGGCTTTCTCTAGTCATGGTGGGGCACGGGCTCCAGGCATGCAGGCTCCAGGAATCGAGGCTCGTGGGCTCTGCAGCACAGGCTCTGAGGTTGTGGCTCATGGACTTCAGCTGGTCATGGCACGCAGGATCGTCTCAGACCAGGGACTGAGCCCGTGCTCCCTGCATTAGCAGGTGGCTTCTCCACCTCGGTACCACCGGGAAGCCTCAAAGGCACCTTTTAAAACAAATTTTATCTTATTTTCTTCCTCATCCTGCTCTTCAGTTTGGACCAGTCTTAGGAGGAAATGGCAATCCACTCTAGTACTCTTGAATGGAAAATCCTATGGACCGAGGAGCCTGGTAGGCTACAGTCCACGGGGTTGCAAAGAGGTGGACACGACTGAGCAACTTCACTTTCAGACAATCATATTCTGATTTAATTGATATTATTTAGTCCTGGGATTTGAACTCAAGATTGCTTATTCTATATTTTTTATAGAATTTATAGAATAAATATATATCCAGTATATTGACAGTGACTCAGTGTATTAAGAAAGTACACTAACTTTTTAATTATCTCCTCTCATCAGAATAAGGCAGGCCACATGAGAGAATTTTCCAGGTGATTGAGGTAATGCTTCTGCAAAGTTCAATACAATTTTGATTTTCATCATTTTTACAGTGAGAAATCATATGCTAGGACTATATATTATTTTCTGCATCTTTAACCAGACAACATTGAATGTAATGCTACCTTTTATCAAGGACTGGGACATTCCCTTTTTTTGCTCGTGAATGTCCGTGGGATCTGGGGTTCGTTTCTTTGTCCCTCTCTCTCCTCTTAGTCGGAATCTTGACCATCGCTTCTGCCATGTCTATGCATCTTTTCTTTCTCTTTTCCTTTGGTTTATCCTTTGGTTTCTTTCCCTTTCCTCGGTTTCTTCTGTTTGCTGGTGCTAGTTTTTCTGGCCTAAAAATCAGATGATTGAACAAGTTAAAACTAGCCAAGGTCTCGAGTCCACTGAGCAAAGTGCAAGTGTTAATAAGGATGCTATTTATTCTGTTTTCTCATTTATTTCAATTGTGGGTGTTTTTAGGGTAGCCAGGAAAGGGGGGCTTAGTGAGAGGCACACTGACCTCCAGGTAAGTGAATGCGAAGAACTGTAGTAACACTTCTTCAAGTCAAGTGTGGCAAGAACAGATGGAGATTAGCAAAGGTTGGGCACACAGAGCTGGAGCCAGTTCTCCAGGAAGAACTGGACTGGGAGTCAGGGAGCCGCAGAAGAGGAGACAGACAAGAGATGAGGCTGGAGAGGAGTGAGAGTAAGTGCCAAAAGGGGAAAAGGAAAGGGGCTGGCACAAGGACACCACACATCCTATACAGCCTGGCTACTTCGTTTAACCCTCTGAGCACGTTATGTAGGTGCATTACGTGTATATGACCCCCCTTCCCTGGAAAAGATTTCCTCTTCACCCTTCCCTTTCCTTCTCCTTTATCTATTAACTTCCTATTGGGTCTGGTCCATGGGAGACTTTGATATGGAATGGAAGGTGAAGAGAGACAAGGTCGGGGCACTTATTTCTCTGGGTCACTGCAAGGCTGCGTCCGTCAACACTGTGGTCCCAGCGCCTCCCTGCCCCTTTAGGCCTAGTGCCGTAGCTGGTCCAGGCTGGGGGCTCCTTTAGACCCCGCCCACGTCTTTCCAATAGACCTTGTATTAAATTCGCATCAATTACTGGTTTTATGGTGTCATTGTTATCCTGCTGTTACCTTGATTGACCCAGGCACGGTGTTTTTATTCTTCTGTTATAAATGGTATGAGTGAATTTTAGGGATTTTTATGTAACATGCCCACATTCACACATCTAGAAATAGTTGGCTCTGGGATTTGTAGCCAGGTCTGTCCAATGCCTATGTCCTTTGCATTATGCCAGGCTGGATGAGTATTTATGGGAGAAGCTAGGGGACCAGTATCCTTAGCTGGGAAGGATCCCACTATGAGATGAAGAAAGAAAAAATTATGATTTATGTATGCTAACTGACTGTCTAATCTGGGCAAGACGCTGACACTGGAGGGCCGTAGTGCATCAGGCCTGGAACGAGCTTCATGCCGTGTTCAGCGGAGCCCCAGGGGCTCCACACAGAAACACCTGGGTCTCCACGAGGAGCACAGCGGTTCCGGCCGGGCTTAGACACTCTCAGCTGTTTCCTTGAGGACAGATACACTTTAATCAGCCTCATTATTTTTTTTTCTCTGTACTCACCAAACAAAATTATGAGAGAGAAGTCTCTAAAGCTTCCCTTGGTTTATTCTTTAAAATGAGACTGTCCTGTCCCTTAAGATGGTTGGTGCTATTATTGAGATCTCACATATAAAATACCTGGTTCTCAATGCATGTATATTTTCTTCTTATTTTCATTCTTCTTGAGTATATCCAGAGAATAAAACTCAGTTTAGGCCCTGATTTTTTCCAGTTACATCTCTCACCATCAGCAGCTCTCTAAGTGTGGCTGTGGTCTTGTAACTGAGCAGGACCCTCTGGAGCCTTCCCAGGACAGACCTGCCCCCATGCTCTCTGCAGCAGCTCCTCTCTGGAGGGCCTAGATAACAGTATTGATGGTGCACACTCCCTGAGCTGTTTTACAGATGCTAAAAACCTCACCAGATGGAAGAAATTAACTACTTGGTGACCATGAGCACGTAGCCCCTGGACCTGCTGGTAGCTAAAGATTGAGAATGTTAACTAACCCCTGTGACACAGTCCTGTTACCTCACCATCAACCAATCAGAAAATGGGGCATAAGCTGATCACATGCCCTGCAACCTCGTTCCCTCACTTGGCTTTTAAAAATGCTGTGCTGAAACCCTTCAGGGAGTTCGGGTTTTTGGGGGAACATGAGCCACCCTATTCCTTGAATATTTCTACAATGAACCTTTCCCTGCTCCCAATTTTGATTTTTTTTTTTGGTTTACTTGTTTGGTCTCACTGTGCATCAAGTACCTGAACTGAAGTTTGGTAACAGTCTGAAAAATTGCAGCAACTAGAAAGCTGAGGAGAGGGACATGAGTGCTGTCTGAGCTCTGATGAGCCAAACATGCCTTCTCTGCTAGGACAGGGCTGTGTGGTCCCCCTGACTCATGCTGATGACCCAAGGGCTGATCCATGAGACACAGGCTCGCACCCAGCTGCAAACAGCTGCCCCTGAGGCCTTCACCTGCCTGAGTAGCAGCATCATGCTTACTCCTGGGGCTCGCTAGGTAATCTGAGCTGGAAAAGTACCATTTGCTAGGCATTTACCTTGAGCTATGTTTTTCTCATAACAGTGTTTTATAATCGCTGACCTAGAGGGTTAGGTGGAAGGTATAGTCCATGCATATATGTAGACCCAGTTGTGTGAGCACACACACACCTAAACACACGCTAACACACTGCACCCATCCCTCTGTGGTGTAAAGTCATTATGCTGCTGCTGCTAAGTCACTTCAGCTGTGTCCGACTCTGTGCGACCCCATAGACGGCCTCCTACTAGGCTCCTCTGTCCCTGGGATTCTCCAGGCAAGAACACTGGAGTGGGTTGCCATTTCCTTCTCCAATGCATGATATATAATGAAGTATAACTAAACATCACTTCATGGGAAATAGATGGGGAAACAGTGGAAACAGTGTCAGACTTTATTTTTTTGGGCTCCAAAATCACTGCAGATGGTGACTGCAGCCATGAAATTAAAAGATGCTTAGTCCTTGGAAGAAAAGTTATGACCAACCTAGACAGCATATTCAAAAGCAGAGATATTACTTTGCCGACTAAGGTCCGTCTAGTCAAGGCTATGGTTTTTCCTGTGGTCATGTATGGATGTGAGAGTTGGACTGTGAAGAAGGCTGAGCGCCGAAGAATTGATGCTTTTGAACTGTGGTGTTGGAGAAGACTCTTGAGAGTCCCTTGGACTGCAAGGAGATCCAACCAGTCCATTCCCAGGAGATCAGCCCTGGGATTTCTTTGGAAGGAATGATGCTAAAGCTGAAGCTCCAGTACTTTGGCCACCTGATGCAAAGAGTTGACTCATTGGAAAAGACTCTGATGCTGGGAGGGATTGGGGGCAGGAAGAGAAGGGGCCGACCGAGGATGAGATGGCTGGATGGCATCACTGACTTGATGGATGTGAGTCTGAGTGAACTCCGGGAGATGGTGATGAACAGGGAGGCCTGGCATGCTGCGATTCATGGGGTCGCAAAGAGTTGGACACAACTGAGTGACTGAACTGAACTGAACTGATAACTAAACACTTCAGTGCATCACATCGGTGGTTCTCAAGCTTGGCTGCATAGTAGTACAATCACCAAGAGGGTTTAAAAATTTTTCAATGCCCAAGTGGCATCCCAGAATATTTAAATCAGAAACTTCTGGAGTAATATTCCAGGTTATGGCAAAGTGCAACCAAGTTTGAATATCACTGTACCAGATTAAACGCTTCTTATGATGAAATGCCCTTGGAATGCATTCACTTTGATAAAATAAGACATTTAAATTTTTATATATGGCCAGATTTCATACAGGTTTACTTCTGCTTCTGGCTGTGATGGAGTAACTGTGATAGGACATAGCCCTTCACTGTAAACAAAGAGGAAACTGCATAAAATATATGAGACAACTGTTTCTGGACATTGGACAATAGGCAGTGCAGGACTGTGATTCATGAGAAAGAAATAAACAGCGTGAACCTGGTGTTCACCTGGGCTGTGTGTCTGGAGGCACTTCCCAGATTGCAGAGAAGGGAGGCGAAACTCAAGCGAAGCACAGGAGCAGAGAGAGAGTGGGATTTTGGAAAAGTGAGGTGTCTGGAATTTAAGGGTCAGAGTATCAGGGAGGAGGAAGCTGCCTGGAGAAAAAATTCCAAAATCTACATAAAGGTCCCCTTGAGTATTGTGTTGAAGAGTAACCTACAGATGTGAAGGGTGAGACTCCATGAGGCTGGGCAGAAAACCAACCAAGGAACTGTAAGCTGAAGCGTTCCTAGAACACGCGTAGGGCTGGGAGACATCTGAGTTCTGGTCAACTGTAGTGAAGACTTCGTGCTGGGGTCCTGAGGACGCTGGAGGATCACGCCTAGTGAGACAGAGCAAACCAGCAAAGGACACTCAAAACTTGCTCTAAAAAGCTTTTAAGAAAACTTTGCAAATCTCAGACTGAATAACAAGTAATTTAAGTGAATGAAGTCCGATGCCTTTTAAAGAAATGTATATTAAAAGAAAATCCAGCATTCAACATTATAAAATGCGCAGTGCCCAGGATTTAACAGAAGCAAAATACTAGGTGTGTGAAGAAGCAGAAAAAGGACACCCTGCTACAAGAAGAAGCAACAATGATTATAAACAAAACAAGAATGCCAAAGGCAATAGAATTAGCAGACGAGAATCTTGAAATAGCTAATGAACTTCGAGAATTTAAAGGGAAAATTAGCCAAATTAGAAGAGGAATGAGGGACTTTAAAAAGTGGAATTTCTAGAAATGAAACAATATCTGAAATGGAAAGATTCATTGGAATGGATTAGTAACTGTTAGACACTAAAAAGGAAAAGAAATCACTGAATTTGGAAGTGTAACAACGGAAACTATGCAAACTGAAGCACAGAGGGAAAAAGTCAGCATGAACAGAACCTACTGGCCAGGGGATACGATCAAATGTCAGCAGATGTGTAATCAGAATTTCATACAATGTAGAGGAAAAAACACAGACAGTTATTTGAAGAAACAGTAGCAAATGTTTTGCAAACATGATGAAAACTATTGATACACATATTCAAGATACTCAACAGACTCCCAACAAGGATAAGGAAAGAAAACGTCATATTGAATAGCATTTTTGAAAATCTATGGTAAAGAATAAATCTTAAAATAAAACAAAAGCTATCACCCTAGAATCCGTTATTCAATGCAGTTAGCTTTAAAAATAAAAAAGAAATAAAAACTTCTTCAGAGGCCGAAATCTGAAAGAGTTCAGACCTGGGTCATACCTGCACCATAAAAATATTGTTAAAGTTTTTATTTTTGTTTGTTTGTGTTTTAATATGGAAGGCAAATACCAGATGAAAACTCAGAACTTGAAAAAATAAGTAACACTGAAAATGGTAAATATGTTGATTTACACACGAAAGACTTTTCCTTACCAACATGCATTAAATACATACAATTATTAATGAGATTTCGACACTCTTTTCTTTAGCACTAAGTGTTTGCAGTCCATCACATTTCACCTTGGACTAACTTCATGTTAAGTATTCAACTGCCACATGTGGTGAGCGGGTACTGTAGTGGGCAGCCCAGCGCTGGCGCATCAGCCTGGTTTGTTTCCTCATTTACAGCTGACCCTTGAACAACCGAGTTTAAACTTCTTGAGTCCACTTGTGAGTTTTTTCAACAAATCCATACAGCAGGATCGGCAGTTGGTTGATCTCAGGATTCAGAGCTAGATACAGAGGGCTGACTATAAAGTTACACTCAGATTTTGAAATGCACGGAGGCCCAGCATCCCTAACTTCAGCATTGTTCATGGGTCAACAGGATTTATTGTCAACTGAAGACAATATACTTCATACTTATTTTCTGTCTCTAAACTGTGAGCTGTTACCAGAAAGGACATACTCTGGTTCACGGCAGTGTGCCCTGTGGTTGGAACAGAGCCTAATACACGGCAGGCACACCTCGGACACGTACTACTATCATTTACGTCTTGAATACAAGGTGTTTCAAGGAAAAGACCTGGACACCACGTGCATCCGGTAGGGATCCTGCTGTGTGCAGTTCCATTATGTTCCTGTACAGTCAACTTTCTCTTCCTGACGCCTGGTTCTCGGCAACTATCGGTCATCTTTCTTTTACTATAGTTTTGGCTTTTCTAGGATTTTACTTGAATTAAATCATAAAGTGTGTAATTTTTTTGTATCTGGATGCTTTTACTTAGCAAATCTGTTCTGGACATTTATCTATGTTACTGCTTTTATCTGTAGGTCATTTCTTTGTATTGCTGAATCATATTGATATTAACATTTCATTGTTTCTATATACATATACCACAATCTATACAGGTTAAATAGATGTCAATGGAAATTTGAATTCTTTACAATTTGGGGGCTATTGTGAACACATCTCCTTTTGAGTGTAAGTGTAGACTAACGTTTCCGCATCTCTTGGAATTTCTGTGCATCTGTTAGGCTGCGTATCATTTTCAAACTGACACATGATATGTGCAGGCTACTGCACGCCTGCACTCATCTCACAGGCTGGCAGAGTCATGCTCAGACTCTCCAGCCAGGCTTCAGCAGTACGTGAACTGTGAACTTCCAGATGTTCAAGCTAGATTCAGAAAATGCAGAGGAACCAGAGATCAAATTGCTAACATCCATTGGATCATTGAAAAAGCAAGACAGTTCCAGAAAAACATCTACTTCTGCTTTACTGATTATGCCAAAGCCTTCGTGTGGATCACAACAAACTGTGGAAAATTCTTAAAGAGATGGAAATACCACACCACCTTACCTGCCTCCTGAGAAATCAGTTTGCAGGTCAAGAAGCAACAGTTAGAGCTGAACATGGAACAACAGACTGTTTCCAAATTGGGAAAGGAGTACATCAAGGCTGTATATTGTCACCCTGCTTATTTAACTTATATGCAGAGTACATCATGCGAAATGCTGGGATGGATGAAGCACACATTGGAATCAAGATTGCCAGGAGAAATATCAATAACCTCAGAAACGCAGATGACACCACCCTTATGGCAGAAAGTGAAGAAGAACTGAAGAGCTTCTTGATGAAGTGAAAGAGAAGAGTGAAAAAGCTGGCTTAAAATTCAACATTCGGAAAACTAAGACCATGGCATCCAGTCCCATCACTTCATGGCAAATAGATGGGGAAACAATGGAAACAGTGACAGACTTTATTTCAGAATTTATTTTCTTGGGTTCCAAAATCACTGCAGATGGTGACTGCAGCCATGAAATTAAAAGATGCTTGCTCCTTGGAAGAAAAGCTATGACCAACCTAGACAGCATATTAAAAAGCAGAGACATTGCTTTGCCAACAAAGGTCCGTTTAGCCAAAGCTATGGTTTTTCCAGTGGTCAATGTTTGGATGTGAGAGTTGGACTATAACGAAAGTTGAGCACTGAAGAAATGATGCTTTTGAACTGTGGTGTTGGAGAAGACTCTTGAGAGTCCCTTGGACTGCAAGGAGATCCACCCAGTCAATCCTAAAGGAAATCAGTCCTGAATACTTCTTGGAAGTACTGAGGCTGAAGCTGAAGCTCCAATACTTTGGCCACTTGATGGGAAGAACTGACTCATTGGAAAAGACCCTGATGCTGGGAAAGACTGAAGGCGGGAGGATAAGGGGACGACAGAGGATGAGAGGGTTGGATGGCATCACCGACTCGATGAACATGAGTTTGAGCAAGCTGCATGGTTTGGTGACGGACAGAGAAGCCTGGCGTGCTCCAGTCCCTAGGGTCACAAAGAGTCGGACACAACTGAGGGACTGAACTGAGCTGAACTGATGTATGATTCTAAGAGGAATCCCCACTGGTTCCCATGTGTATTCTCACTAATGATGTGAGAGAGCTCTGAGTACTCCATATACTGACAGTGGTATTGTCGATCTTTTAGATTTTAGATTAACAGATATGTGATGGTGTCTCATGGTGATTTTAGATTGCATGATGACAAATGGTAAGCATATTTTCATGAATTTATTTGGTATCTGCATACCTTGCTTTATGAAGTATAGTTTTTACATTTATATTTTTTAATCAAGTTATTTTCCAATTATTGTGTTATAAGAATTCTTTATGTATTCTGGATGAAAGTATTTTGTCAGATATACATGTGTGGTAAGGATGCTGTTCCAATCTGTGATTGCCTTTAAAAATTCTTAACAGAGTCTTTTGAAGAACAAAAGTTTAAATTTCAATGCCGTGAAATTTGCCAAGTTTTTTTGCATGTGTGATATTTACTTATTTTGGAAGTTCTTATTTATTTATTGGCATTGAATTATAGTTGATTCAAATGATTTAGGTGTATAGCAAAATGATTCAGTCATGAACATATGACTGAATTTTTTCAGGTTCTTTTTCACAAGACACTGAATACCGTTTCCTGTACTATACGGTAGGCCCTTGTTTGAATAATTTTTCTTTATATTCCATACTTTTGGTGTCATATTATTAAATCTATTTAATGTTTGCTGAATTCAGATGTGCTAAGATTTTTTTCTAACTTTCTTTTTCTCTTTCGGCTAAGCTTTTTATGTAGGTTTTCAGTAGACATGGTTAATGTGGGTCCAGTAGGACATGTTTAATGTAGGTTTTCCAGTAGACATGTTTTTATTAGTTGAGGAAAACTTTGCCTTTACTCTTAGTTAGCTGAGCATTTATTTTAATTTTTAAAAATGATTAATGAGCACTGAATTTTTTCAAATGCTTTCTCTGCATATGTTGTGCATTCTCTGACTGATGTAATCAATATGCTCAAATACCATGAGGGTTCAAGCTTTATTATGCTAACATTATTATCTAAACCTCTTCCTTTAAAAAAAAAAAATCCCTCAAAAGTCATCTGGTCTTCAGGGATGGCTGGATACTTCTAAATACCACTTTATAATTCTGTCTTTACACCCAAGCATAGATTTTTCTTAGGCAAAACCTAAAATTTTATTCCTCTTCTCCAACTTGCCTACCATGGGAACAATGAGAAAGTGCAAGGAATTGAACTAATTTAAACTTTTTGTCTCTGAATTTCTCTATAATAAAATAGAAAGGGTTGTTTGTGAGAAAACTGAGTAAGATAACATTTGTAATAGACTTAGTACAGTACCTAGAATATAGCTGTTATTTTAAAAATCCTTTTTAGTTCAAAAGCCTGATTTTGTTCTCATCTACCTTGACCTTCAGTTAGTTTAGGATGTGACCTCAACTTTTCTCCTTCCAGATAGTTTCTATACTCAGATTGCTTGCCTGCATTCTCGATCTTTAGATACGCCTTCATGAACCTAAGACTTCTCTGCTTTGAGTAACAACTTGAAGAGTTCAATATTGCATGTTTCCTAATTTTCTCTTCCTTCTACTTGTCCCTGTCATTACATAATGCAGTATTAGAGCAAGCTTCCACTGTGTTTTGCTAGGTATTTTTTGAGCACTTTTGATTTAAAAAAGGGAGTAATTATAACAGATTCAGTTCAGTTCAGTCACTTACCCATGTCCAAATCTTCGTGATCCCATAGACTGCAGCACACCAGGCCTCCCTGTCCATCACCAACTCCCAGAGCTTGCTCAAACTCATGTCCATCGAGTCAGTGATGCCATTCAACCATCTCATCCTCTGTCGTCCCCTTTTCCTCCTGCCCTCAATCTTTCCCAGCATCAGGGTCTTTTCCAATGAGTCAGTTCTTCCCATCAAGTGGCCAAAGTATTGGAGCTTCACCATCAGACCTTCCAATGAATATTCAGGACTGATTTCCTTCAGGATCTCCTAAGTTGGACTGGTTGGACCTCCTTGCAGGCAAAGGACTCTCAAGAGTCTTCTCCAACACCACAGTTCAAAAGCATCGTTTCTTTGGTGCTCAGCTTTCTTTATAGTCCAACTCTCACATCCATACATTGACTACTGGAAAAACCATAGCTTTGGCTAAACGGACCTTTGTTGGCAAAGCAATGTCTCTGCTTTTTAATATGCTGTCTAAGTTGGTCATAGCTTTTCTTCCAAGGAGCAAGCATCTTTTAATTTCATGGCTGCAGTCACCATCTGCAGTGATTTTGGAACCCAAGAAAATAAATTCTGAAATAAAGTCTGTCACTGTTTCCATTGTTTCCCCATCTATTTGCCATGGAGTTTTGAACATTGCTAGTATGTGAGATGAGTGCAATTGTGTGGATTACAACAGATTGGTTTCTCTTATTTAATTACATAAATTAGCTTTGGGGGATATCTACGATTGAGTCTGAGTCTACACTGCTTAAATACAAAGCTCTTCTTTATTTGTTAATTTTCTTGGCTACTGTTTTTAATAACATCATACCTCTTAGGTCTTCCCTCATAGCTCAGCTGGTAAAGAATCTGCCTGCAATGTAGAAGACTTCGCTTTGATTCCTCCTCCAGAGCCTCTGGAGAAGGAAATGGCAACCTACTCCTATATTCTTGCTGGAGAATCCCATGGGCAGAGGAGCCCGGTGGGCTACAGTCCATGGGGTCTTAAGAGTCGGACACGACTTAGAGACTAAACCACCACCACCATACCTCTTTCACTATGGTTGGACACATAGATGCATTTGAGGTTCTTTTTGAATTTAAGCTCTTGAATGTTTGAAGCAGAAATAAGGGCCAAATTATGGGAGCATTTTAGTGCCCTCAGATCAAAGGAAATCACCTACAACAACAAGATGGAATCAATGGCTAGAATAGGTTTTAAGAGAACAAAATTTCAGAATCACTGAATACAAAATGGATGTGTCAGGGCTCTTTATATTTGCGGAGGTGAAATATAATATATAGTTTCAAATTATTTTTTCTTATTTTAGGCAACATTTTCATTGCAGAAAATATTTTAAAATATGTACATATAAAGAAGATAAACTTAAAAATAAGACATTTTTATTGAAAGTATGCTTTAAAAAATATGTAGACATAATTTTAAAATTCATAAATGTCATGTTGTACCTATTGTTTTTCTGGTATAGCTTTTGACTTCTTGGTTACCTTTTTCTCTTTACTTTCTTATCCACCAAATAATTCTTTTTTAAAATCTGATATACATGCTTAATGTATTTTTTGTCCATGTTTGCAAGATAAAAGTATATAGCAGTTATATGCATATTTTTAAAGCTCACCTGTACTGGTATTTACTGAATATTAAAGGTTATGCTAAATGCTTTATGTGAATTTTCACCTTTCATTCTCATGAAAATGCCCTGTGTGGTTACTATATTTTTCCCACTGTTTTAAGATGAAGATATTTAGCTACAGAGAAATTAAGTGATTTGATCTAAGTTACTCAGAAGCAAAAGAATTAGAACTTACACTTTAGTTAACATGTATTTATTTTAGAATAGTGTATACACATACTGGGGAAGAGCTTTATTTTTGATTAATAATACATTGTAAGTGTTTATTTGCATAGACACTTATTGTGATGTATGTCAGGTGTTGTTCCATTTGGCTTTCATTTCCATTAAATCAGCTGGCATGATGGGGTCTGAGAGCACGTTTTCCCTTTATTTTCAGCAGCCTAAAGAGATACCATCTACCCTATCTTTGAACAAAAGGGAAAGCAGACTAAAGGTGGTCAGGGAACAGCTTGCCAGGGGGCCCTTTGGAGGAGCTAAAATTCGTGTCACACTTCTGTGAAGTGTTCATGGCTCTGGCCTTAAAAATCCCATATCACATCAAGCCCTTTCATTCCTCTGTTATGGCTAAATATATGCCCATCATTAGACCCAATCAGCTCCCAAAGGGGACAGATTTTTGTCTCTCACCCATTCATATAGCTCCCCAACCTCAAGATGAATAGAGTTGACTTCCAGACATTTGTTCCCATGGAAACTCAACAGGCATTTAGAAGGAGCGTTCAAAATTATGCCTCTTTACGGGGCAGAATCCATTAGGCCTGGGCATGTGGCTATAAGCTCCTTTATGTGGTTATTTTAAAGTAATGAACCAGAGCCTGTCCAGGGTCTGATTCATGCTTTTAAAAGGCAGTGAGAGACCCCTTTCTGAAGAAGAGGGTATCCCCAGTCTATGCTCATCAGTAAGGCAGCCCTTAATATGAGTGGGTGACGAAGCCCTGGCATCCTGCTCTCATTTGAAAACTGGGATAAGCATCAAACTTTGGCTTTACAGGACATGTCAGACCCTGTAAAGAGTTCTAGAAGTGTATTCTTTTTCTGCCAGATTTATTTCCCTTTCAAAGGTACTTTTCTATCTCTGATTGCATTCTTGGAGCCAAATGATGTTAGACATGGAATAGTGTGGGGTGGTGCTTCATATGGAAAACATTATAAAGGCAAGAAGGTAACTGGCATTCTTTGAATCCTACTATTTCCCAGGCCCTCTGATAGGGAGATTGTGTGTATATATTTTATATATGTAAGTATATGCATATATATAGGTAGTACAAAAATTGTATAGTATTATGTTTATATACAATATATGAATATATAATAAATATAAAAATAAACAAATATATCTTTTATTTTGCATATGTCAATTATATATATATATATATATTTATGTTTGTAATTCATTCTTGAGGGCAACATTGTTTTCCAACTCTTTGAGACCCCATGGACTATAGCCTGCCAGCTCCTCTGTCCATGGGATTTCCTATGCAAGAACACTGGAGTGGGCTGCCATTTTCTTCTCCAGGGGATCTTCCCAACCCAAGCATCGAACCCATGTGCCCTGCCTTGGCAGGCAGACTTTATTTTTATATAAAAATAAAGTAAATATACCTTTTATATATGTCAATTATATACATATTAAAATATAGATATATATTTATGAAAGTGAAAGCTGCTCAGTCATGTCTGTCTCTTTGCCACCCCATGGACTGGAGCCTGCAGGCTCCTCTGGCAAGGACACTGCAGGGGGTAGCCTTTCCCTCCTCCAGGGGATCTTCCCAACCCAGAGTTCGAACTCACGTCTCCTGCATGACAGGCAGATTCTTTACCATGTGAACCACCTGGGAAACTGGTCAAGTACTTGTAACTGAACCCTGACGGCAACATTTTGAAGTAGAATCATCTCCGGGAAGAGCCAGGCTCCAAAAATATTTCTGGTGCCTATACTTCTAAAGTTCTTGCATTCTCTGTTAGTGGGTGTGCGTGTGTGTACACAGCTACATATATTATACAAAGCTTGTGAGAATTAGAATATACTACTGTAGCATCTTTCTACCTTTTATAAAATGGCACCCTAACTATTTTATCATACCAACATACCTAAGTTTATTTGCCAGTGTTTTATTTTTGGTCATTGAGATCAGAAAATATTGTATCATATATGCCATCACTGATTTATTTACCTACACTGTTCCTTTTTTGATATTTAGTTGTACCCCTTTTTCCCCACCATACATAATATTGTGATGAACATTCTTGCATTTGCTCGATATTTTTGTTAGGGCAAATTACTAGAATTGGAATTTCTGGATTAAAGGGCATAAATACTTCTTCATAATTTTTTTCAAAATGTCATAAATGTTTCAGTTAGGCTTGCCTAACTAAAAATTAGGCAAATATTATTTATGTATGTATACAAAAACTTTTCTACTATGCTTGATAAAGGCTTGAGAAAGAACATCAAAAAAAAGAGAGATGGAGAAATTCTTTAAGAATTTTCTTTATGTGGAGTATTTTCTAAAGTCTTTATTGAAATTGTTACAGTGTTGCCTCTGTTTTATGTTCTGTGTTTTGGCTGCAAGCCATGTGGGATCTATATAAAAGGTGAATGAACCTAGAGTTTATTACAGAGTGAAGTCAGAAAGAGAAAATCAGACATCCTCCTGACCAGGGACTGTACTCATACCCCCTGAATTGGAAAGTGAAGTCTTAACCCCTGGGCCACCAGGGAAGTCACAGGGAATAAATATTTCTTCATGGTGCTAAATAGTGAAGTGAAAGTTGCTCAGTCATGTCCAACTCTTTGCGACTCCATGGACTATACAGTCTATGGAGTTCTCCAGGCCAGAATACTGGAGTGGGTAGCCTTTCCCTTCTCCAGGGGATCTTCCCAACCCAGGGATTGAACGCAAGACTGCTGCATTGCAGGCAGATTCTTTACCAGCCGAGCCACAAGGGAAGCCCATGGCTTTAAATACATATGGCTAAACTGGCCTGCAAAAAGATTATAGTGTCTACACTTGCCCTAGTGTTACTCAGCTATTAAAAAGAACACATTTGAATCTATTCTAATGAGGTGGATGAAACTGGAGCCTATTATACAGAGCAAAATAAGTCAGAAAGAAAAACAGTTGTATAGTATATTAATGCATATATATGGAATTTAAAAAGATGGTAATGATGACCCTATATGTGAGACAGCAAAAGAAACACAGATATAAAGAACAGACTTTTGGAGAAGGTGAGGGGTGGGATGATTTGAGAGAATAGCATTGAAACATGTATATTACCATATGTGAAACAGATCACTAGTCCAGGTTCGATGCATGAAACCAGGCACTCAAAGCTGGCACACTGGGATGACCCTGAAGGATGGGATGGGGAGGGAGGTTGGAGGGGGGCTCAGATACACCCATGGCTGATTCATGTCAATTTATGGCAAAAACCACTACAGTGTTATAAGGTAATTAGACTCCAGTTAAAATAAATATATTAATTTTTTAGAAAAAGTGAATGACGCTGATGTGCAATCTCAAGATAAGACTCAAGTGCGATCTGTTCGTAAAGCTGTTGTAAACTTTCTGTGAAAAAGATATGAAATACAAATTTTACACCCCCCCCAAAAAGTGTAGTGATTAGATTTTCCCTGGAAAAATATAAGATTTCTGCCTTCCCCACATGTTAGCTAAACTAGATACTTTCATTCTTAGTCATTACCAACCTGATAGGCAAAAGGTAATATCTCACTTTAATTTGTATTTTCTGATTAAGATTTTAAGCATCTTAGTATTGTATCTTGAGCAGAAATGTATTGGTCAAGAAAAATAGAATTTAATTTCTACTAAAATAAGAGAAGTTAAGCATGGTCATTTTAGTACCCAGGAAATATTTTGAAACAATTTGAAATCAGTGAATTGATTAGAACTTCATTCTAGTTGTACATGGTATTTAGGGAATCTTTTTTTTCCATCTAATCGTGCTGTGTATAATTACATAAAGACACAGCAGGAAATAAAATTTTTTTTGAAGAAATATCTGAAGCCAAGTTGGAAAGACATCCGTCACGATGCATATCACTCAGGTGATAATTATTTTTGCAAGCATTTAGTGCACAGTTTGAACCTTGGTGTTCACAGAAGCCACCATTTTCTCTGCATATGACAGAATTATGCATTCAAAAATATGGATAAAGGAAAATTTCTATTAAGACTTGTTGCATAAAAAATTGACTCCATTCTAATAAAGTAAATGAACCTGGAGCCAATTATACAGAGTGAAGTCAGAAAATCAGATACCATCTATTAACACAATTAATGGAATATAGAAGGATGGCTCTGTCGAGCCTATGTTCAGGGCGCAGTGGAGACGCAGAGTAGAGAAGAGACTCGTGGACACAGTGCGGGAAGGGGTGGGCGGGAGGGATTGCGTAGCGTTGAAACACGTGCGCTGCCGCATGTGACGTTAGATAGCCGGCAGAAGCCTGCTGCATGTCGCAGGGAGCTCGAATCTGGTGCTCTGTGACAACCTAGAGGGATGGGATGGGCTGGGATGTGGGAGGGAGGTTCGAGAGGAAAGGGACGTGTGTAAACCTAAGCCTGACTCATGTTGGTGTGTGGCAGAAATCACCACAGTAATGTAAAGCAATTCTCCAATTAAAAATAAATAAATTTAAAAATAAAAATCCCACAATGACACAGGGAACTCAGCTCAGCATTTCGCGCCAGCCTAAATGGGAAGAGAATTTGAAAGAGAGTGGACACATGTATATGTGTGACTGAATCACTTTGCTGCTTGAAATTGTCACAGTATTGTTAATCAACTTGCTCCAATATAAAATAAAAAGCTGAAACCTTTTCTGGATGAACAAGTCTGATAAATTCTCTTTTCAGTTGAAGACTGTCTATTTGTTCCTACAGTTTGTTTTTCTTTTAAATCTTACAGTGTGAGGAATGTGTACAAAATTTGAACAGTTGTGTGTAATGGAAAAAGCACTGTACTACCTGAAGTGAAAGTCGCTGTTGTGTCTGACTCTTTGCAACCTCATGGACTATACAGTCCATGGACTTCTCCAGGCAAGAATACTGGAGTGGGTAGCCTATCCCTTCTCCAGGGGATCTTCCCAGGGATCTAACCCGGGCCTCTTGCATTGCGGGCAGATTCTTCACCAGCTGAGCCACCAGGGGAAGCCCAGGAATACTGGAGCGGGTAACCTATCCCTTCTCCAGCGGATCTTCCCAACCTAGGAATTGAACCCGGGTCTCCTGCATTGCAGGCTGATTCTTTGTCAGCCGAACTACTAGGGAAGCCCCAAACTGCCTGAAAGAAAACTTCAATTTCAACCTAGAATTCATTCAATAAAAAGCTGCATCACATTAGCTAGATAATTTCACATTTCTGATCTTTAACTCCATTATCTGCAAAATGATGATCTTCTTTGTAAATCTTTTCTCCTAGTTTCTTTCTCTTCTGTTCAGAGTATGATTGAAGCGTATGACTGGACGCCTCTATATCAATAGCTTGCTAGTCCTAGAGTCCCAGTTTCAACTCGCTGATGCATTCCCTACATCCTTTTCAACTTTGATGTGCAGGAAACTATATCTTTCAAAATACCTTGTCAGTTGCCTTCTGTCTAGGTTCCACCAAAGAGACCACTAGTGAGCTCCTGAAGGAAGGAGAGGCCCTGATATTCTCTGTGTCCCCTCTCCATCGGCAGCATCTCCAGTTTGGGCTAGGGCTGCTGCATGACTTCAGGTTCTGACAAACAGCCTCCACGTCCTGGAAGGCTGTCTTTGTCTCCAGCTTCTAAGAGGCCCCCAGACCTTGACTCCAGTAAGACCCTTCTTCTCATTTTTGCATCAGCCTTGGAGGTGGTATCAATAACCTCAGATATGCAGATGACACCACCCTTATGGCAGAAAGTGAAGAGGAACTACAAAGCCTCTTGATGAAGGTGAAAGTAGAGAGTGAAAAAGTTGGCTTAAAGCTCAACATTCAGAAAACAAAGATCATGGCATCTGGTCCCATCACTTCATGGGAAATAGATGGGGAAACAGTGGAAACAGTGTCAGACTTTATTTTTGGGGGGGCTCCAAAATCACTGCAGATGGTGATTGCAGCCATGAAATTAAAAGACATTTACTCCTTGGAAGAAAGGTTATGACCAACCTAGATAGCACATTCAAAAGCAGAGATATTACTTTGCCGACTAAAGTCCTTCTAGTCAAAGCTATGGTTTTTCCTGTGGTCATGTATGGATGTGAGAGTTGGACTGTGAAGAAAGCTGAGCACCGAAGAATTGATACTTTTGAACTGTGGTGTTGGAGAGAGTCCCTTTGACTGCAAGGAGATCCACCCAGTCCATTCTGAAGGAGATCAGCCCTGGGATTTCTTTGGAAGGAATGATGCTAAAGCTGAAGCTCCAGTATTTTGGCCACCTGATGCAAAGAGTTGACTCATTGGAAAAGACCCTGATGCTGGGAGGGATTGGGGGCAGGAGGAGAAGGGGACGACCAAGGATGAGATGGTTGGATGGCATCACTGACTCGATGGATGTGAGTCTGAGTGAACTCCGGGAGTTGGTGATGGACAGGGAGGCCTGGCGTGCTGCGATTCATGGGGTCGCAAAGAGTCGGACACGACTGAGTGACTGAACTGAACTGAGCTGGAGGTGGTGACAGCTTCCTGATGCTATGCATTCCTGGTTTGCCTCACTGTCCCCTCTTTTACGTCTCAGTTCTTATATCATCCATGTAGCCAATTCTCTGTATTAAATTCCTCCTATTTAAAATACTTGCAGTTTTTCTGAATGGACCCTGACTGATACAGTTAAACATTTTTGTTTCACTTTTGCCAAATACGTAGATATGAACATTATTGGGCTTCCCTGGTGGCTCAGCAGTAAAAATTTGCCTGTAGTGCAGGAAACACCTGGGAAATGCCATGGACAGAGGAGCCTGGAGGGCTACAGTCCATGGGGTTGCAAGAGTTGGACATGACTTAGGTTATAAAGAAGCCTCCCCTTTTCCAGCTTCTCTTTTTCCTGGGCTGGAAGCTTAGTATTTCTATCCATGTTACTGAGATATAATTGGCATAGAGATCTAAGTGTAAGGAGTACCTCATGATGCCTAACACATACACTGCAAACTGACCCTCACACAAAGTTTAGTCAATGTTCATCTCTCATACAGTTACAAAAAAAGGCAAAACTTATCACAAGAACTTATCCTTGTGATAAGAAACTTGAGGGTTTATTTTCTCAACAACTTTCAGTTATACCACACAGCAACTATAATCACCACATTGTATATTGCATTCCTGGTACTTATTTGTGTCCCAAGTTTTCCAAGCTTCTCTTTTTTGAAATAATGCAAACAGATTTATTTGCATTCACAACAGCGAGGACTAGGACCCGAGATGAAAAGGAAAGCACGCTTCTGTCAAATGGGAAAGGTCAGGATTTTTAAGTAGCTAACTGTGGGACGTGCTGGGTGGGGAGACTTGCTGTGTTTTCAGTTCACCTGTTCACAAACAAGTGACATGTTTCTAATGCAATTTCCATCATAACCAGACTTCTTGTGGTTTGTTCTTGTGTGGAGCATAAACCCAGTCTCCTCAGCCCTGAACTGCAGAACTCTCGAATGAGACGAAATTAATCTTTCTAGCGTCTCCCTGTCGTGGCCCACCTGCCTGCTTGATTTCTCTACGGTTCGTCTTTTCTCAGTGCCTTGCGGTGCCTCCTGTGAGTGCTGCGTGCTAAGTTGCTTCAGTCGTGTTTGCCTCTGTCCGATCAACTATGGACTGCAGGCCGCCAGGCCCCTCTGTCCCTGGGAGTCTCCAGCCAAGAACACGGGAGTGGGTTGCTGTGCCCTCATCCAGAGCTGACTCCTGTACCATTTACTTACACTTTGTTCCAGCTATGCTGTCTTCATGGACTGAGCATCCATTTCTTCTCTACTGCTGCTGCTGCTGCTGCTAAGTCACTTCAGTCCTGTCCGACTCTGTGCGACCCCATAGACGGCAGCCCACCAGGCTCCCCTGTCCCTGGGAGTCTCCAGGCAAGAACACGGGAGTGGGCTGCCATTTCCTTCTCCAAAGCATGAAAGTGAAAAGTGAAAGTGAAGTCGCTCAGTCGTGTCCGACTCTCAGCGACCCCATGGACTATTCCCCACTCTTCAAGAGCCAATGTGAGCCCCACGGCTTCTGTGACGCTGCTTCTGACTGTTGCAACCTGTGTGAACCCGTTTCCCTGGAGTGTGAGGTCTGCACGCGCTCCTTCACGCTGTGACTTTCAGGTCTGGCATCTGCACGAGGAAAGGCGATCAGTGCTGTGGTTTGTTGCATCTGCACGAGGAAAGGCGATCAGAGCTGTGGTTTGTTTCCTATTCTATCTCTCCCCGAGTTACTGGAAGAGCTGCAAGAATTGACATGGATCCTATTACAGGGAGAGATAAATAAATGCTAGTTCCCTTATGGCCTTTCAAGATATTTTTTACTGAATGATTTAGTTCCATTTAGTGTTTGGTTATAAATGTGAAAGAAGTGATACTTAGGTTGGATGTTTACTGCCCACAAGGCGTATGCTGGAAAGTTTTGTTTTGAATGTATCTCTTAATATGAACTTGTTTTCTTTGGTTTTCTCATTTTCCTAAACTTGTAATGAGAGGAATGGGGAATACATTCATTTGTTTATTCAACATTTGTTTATCTCATACCACATGATAACTACTCTGCAAGCTCTAAGGATAAGAGATAAGGAGTTAGGTGGACCTGATGTCAGCCGTCATGGTGCTTGAATTATAGTGAGGAAAAAGAAAAAGAAAGAACGTATACAAATAAGGATGCCATAAAGGAGAAAAAAGTCTCCTCTGCTTCTGTGTTCTACAGCTGGTCTAAGAATTAAATTGGCATAAGACAGATTAACAGGAGAAAAAAATTAATTTTAATTCCATACATACACAGGAGAGTTTCATAAAAATATGAGAGTCAAGAGGGGTCCAGCTGAGACTTGTATATTACCTGGAATTGTGGAAAGGAATAGGGCTTTGACAGTTGGTTGGGGGAGTGAATTAGGGGAGCAAAGGAAACATCTGGGAAGTTAAAGGCTGCCTTGTTTTGCACTTAAGAGTCTCTGGGGTAAAAACAAAAAAAAAGTTGTCTCTGGATGTAGCTTTTCTCCTAATACAGATGCCTTTACTAATGGAAAATTTGTTTATAAATGCAAATTTGGAAAGATTAAGAGCTAGAGGAGAAGGGGGTGACAGAGGATGAGATGATTGGATGGCATCACTGACTCAATGGACATGAGTTTGAGCAAGCTCCGGGAGATAGCAAAGGACAGGGAGGCCTGGCATGCTGCGGTCCGTGGGGTTGCAAAGTGTCAGGCATGAATTAGCAACTGAACAACAAGAATCCTTCATTCATTCACTTATTTGTTAACTCACATAACATGAGCCCTTCACCAAAATACTTTTCAACAGTCTGCCAGGGACTGTAGCTTTTGGGAACAGGAGCCGAGTTTTTCATTTTGTACCTGGACATTTGACATATACGTACATAGGACAGGCATGTTAAGTCCAGCAGCTCAGAGCTCCCTCTGCAATCTTTGATCCGTCACTGTGGTGCTGGGGCCTTATGTGCCTTTGTTTGTCTTTCTAAAGAGAGTTCCCAGAGTTTGTGAAGTTCAGCGTCTCTTTTGTCTTCCCTCTGCAGCAATGGGCTAAATGTTCTCTTGAGTGGCAGGCTTTATTTATGACAAAGGTTCCCTCAATGTCAATTTGTCCACAGAGGGAAGCGCAGCTCCAAGGGCACGTTCTTCTCTGGATGCCAGACCCAACGCCCATCAGCAGTAACGAGCTTTACGTGTGTGACTGCAGCCCTTTCTCGGCTGTTGCGCCGTGGAGCAATGCCTTTTGTCACCCATCACATCTCCAGAAACCCTTGCTCCCTCTCTTCTCCCTTCTCTAAATAGCTTTCCAAACAGGAAATTGAAAACATTATTTATCTCTGACCAAAATGTTCTTTCCAATAACAGTAATGAGGTCTTCTGAAGCCGAAAGGCAGAGTTTGCTCTTCCTGGACCCAGGACAAGGCTAAACGGATTGACCTTGTGGGAAGACCCTGTGGGAAGGTCCCAAATCTGGGACCACTTTAGGGGTGTATTGTCATTTCTTGGAGCTCAGGAACCCTGACTTCTTTGAGTCCAACACAGTCCTTAGCCTTCTGAGAGGCAAACAGCAGGTGCTCTATAATGATAGCCAGCTACTTGCTAAGCCCTTCACATGTATTATCACAGATCAATTGGCTTGATATGTCTGATGGGTGTTGTCCCCCTTTTGGTCTGCCCAGCTTGAGAAGTCTATCCTGTGTGTGAAGAGTTTTCCATTCAGGAGACGCAGAAGGGTGCTGGGTGACTGTTTCCCTGGCCTCTAATGCAGCTGCGATGGGGGTGGGCACAAACTCACTCTCCTCTCATCATACGGATGTTCTGCAGACTTGCAGTTACTGGAAGGAATGGGCACCACGAGGAAGACTTTTGGGGGCAGCGGTGGTAAAAGCAAGACTGACCCCGAACAGCAGAGGGAGCGGGACTGCAGGGTGTTCTGACTCCAAGGTCAGCGGTGTCTGCACAGCACAGTGGGCAGAGCTCACTGGCAGCAACGGTGATTTCCTCTCTTGGAAACTTCTGTGGCATAAATTTGGGCATTGTTCTTTGCTTTCAAGATGCAAACCTGGTTATCTACTTTTCAATCAAGTCTGTGAGCTATTCAACATCTTTTTATTGGTTGGCCAAAAAATTTGTTCGAGTTTTTCTGTACCATCTTATTTTCAGTAACCAATACAGTTTCGTTACTTATAGGCACTGCATATGTCTCTAAATTATTGTATTCATGCATCAGTTCAGTTCAGTCACTCAGTTGTGTCCAACTCTTTGTGACCCCATGAATCACAGCATGCCAGGCCTCCTTGTCCATCACCGTCTCCTGGAGTTTACTCAGACTCATGTTCATCGAGTCCATGATGCCATCCACCCATCTCATCCTCTGTTGTCCCCTTCTCCTCCTGCCCCCAATCCCTCCCAGCATCAGAGTCTTTTCCAATGAGTCAACTCTTTGCATCAGGTGGCCAAAGTACTGGAGCTTCAGCTTTAGCATCATTCCTTCCAAAGAAATCCCAGGGCTGATCTCCTTCAGAATGGACTGGTTGGATCTCCTTGCAGTCCAAGGGACTCTCAAGAGTCTTCTCCAACACCACAGTTCAAAAGCACTCAGCTTTCCTCATAGTCCAACTCTCACATCCATACATGACCACAGGAAAAACCATAGCCTTGACTAGACGGAACTTAGTCGGCAAAGTAATGTCTCTGCTTTTGAATATGCTATCTAGGTTGGTCATAACTTTTCTTCCAAGGACTAAGCATCTTTTAATTTCATGGCTGCAGTCACCATCTGCAGTGATTCTGGAGCCCCGAAAAATAAAGTCTGACACTGTTTCCACTGTTTCCCCATCTATTTCCCATGAAGTGATGGGACCAGATGCCATGATCTTTGTTTTCTGAATGTTGAGCTTTAAGCCAACTTTTTTGCTTTCCTCTTTCACTTTCATCAAGAGGCTTTTTAGTTCCTCTTCACTTTCTGCCATAAGGGTGATGTCATCTGCTTATCTGAGGTTATTGATATTTCTCCTGGCAATCTTGGTTCCAGCTTGTGTTTCTTCCAGTCCAGCGTTTCTCATGATGTACTCTGCATGTAAGTTAAATAAGCAGGGTGACAATATGCAGCCTTGATGTACTCCTTTTCCATTTGGAACCAGTCTGTTGTTCCATATCCAGTTCTAACTGTTGCTTCCTGACCTGCATATAGATTTCTCAAGAGGCAGGTTAGGTGGTCTGGTGTTCCCATCTCTTTCAGAATTTTCCACAGTTTATTGTGATCCACACAGTTCAAAGGCTTTGGCCTAGTCAATAAAGCAGAAATAGATGTTTTTCTGGAACTCTCTTGCTTTGTCCATGACCAGCAGATGTTGGCAATTTGATCTCTGATTCCTCTGCCTTTTCTAAAACCAGCTTGAACATCAGGGAGTTCACAGTTCATGAATTGCTGAAGCCTGGCTTGGAGAATTTTGGGCATTACTTTACTAGCATGTGAGATGAGTGCAATTGTGCGGTAGTTTGAGCATTCTTTGGCATTGCCTTTCTTTGGGACTGGAATGAGAACTGACCTTTTCCAGTCCTGTGGCCACTGCTGAGTTTTCCAAATTTGCTGGCATATTGAGTGCAGCACTTTCACAGCATCATCTTTCAGGATTTGAAACAGCTCAACTGGAATTCCATCACCTCCACTAGCTTTGTTCATAGTGATGCTTTCTAAGGCCCACTTGACTTCACATTCCAAGATGTCTGGCTTTAGATTAGTGCATAGGATAAGGATAATTTGATTAAATAATTATGCAGCTCAAAGAAATGTAATTTTATTTAAATTGTATTTGCATTGCTTCTCTCCATAGAAAATAATAGTATAAAATTATCATCATGTGAAGAGATAATGATATAAAAAGTATACAGACAAAAATATAGGAAAAGAGCATCATAGAGGTATAGTGTGTAATTTTTGAGATTCTGTCACATTTGTGGTAATTGTCAACTTTAAAAAAAATAACAGAGTTAAAATTCACATAACATAAAATTTACCACTTTTACCATCCAGTGACTTTTAGAACTTTCACAATGTTGTATAATCATCATCACTTTCAACTGTAGAACATTTTTCATCAACCGCACAGAAACCCTGTATCCACTCAGCAGTAACTCTCCATCCCCTCTGACCCTCAGCTCCTGGCAACACTAACCTGCTTTCAGTCTCCATGGATTTGCCTATTCTGGACATTTCAAATAAATGGAATCATTTAGTAGGTAGACTTTTATTTCTGGTTTCCTTCTCTTGGCATAATATTTTCAAGGTTCTTTGTTGTAGCATATATTAGTACTTCATTCTTCATATGGATGAATAATACTCCACTGATTGGATATACCACATTTTGCTTATACATCAGTTGATTAACATTTGGGCTGATTCGATTTTTTGGCTGTTATGAAAGATGATGCTATGAAAATTCATATTCAAGTTTTTGTTTGAATGTATGCTTTCAATTCTCTTGAGTATATACCTAGGAATGAAATTGCTATATTGTATAGTAATCCTGTTTTACTTTCTGAGGAACTGCCAAACTGTTTTTCACAGTGACTTCAATATTTTACAACCCTTTGGAAATGTATCAGAGTTACAATTTCTCACCAATACTTTTTGTTTCCTATTTTGTTTTTAAATGCCCATGGGTGTGAAGTGCATAGTATTCCTGTTTTTATTTGTATTTTCCTATTGATAATGACACTGGGCTTCTTTTCATGTGCTTCTTGGCCAGCTGCAGAACTACTTGAAGAAATGTCCATTTAGTTTCTTTGTCCAAGTTTTAATTAAGTTATTTGTCTTTTTGTTGTTGAGTTGTAAGAGTTCTTTTGAAAGTTTTTGTTTATTTATTTACAGCTGTGCTGAGTCTTCATTACTGCGTGGGGCTTTCTCAAGCTGCAGTGAGCAGGGGGCTGCTCTTTGTTGTGGCGTAGGGGCTGCTCACTGAAGTGGCCTCTCTTGTTGTGGGGCACAGGCTTTAGGTGTGAGGGCATCAGTAGCTGCAGCGTGTGGGCACAGCAGTTGTGGCACACAGCCCTAGAGGATGAGGGCTTACTAATTGTGATGCTTGGGCTTCTTTGCCCCATGGCATAAGGGATCTTCCCAGACAAGGGACTGAACCCATGTCCCCTGCATTAGCAGATAAATTCTTAACTACTAGACCACCAGGAAAGTCCCTATAGTTGTTTTCTTAAATTCAGTTTTGAGTTTTTCACTTTCAACTGTGTAGAAATAGAACTGATTTTTGTATGTTGATATTGTGTCCTGAAACTTTCCTGAACCAGTTTACTAGCCCTAATATTTTCTTTGTGAATTCTTTAGGTTTTTCTCTATATAATATCACGTCCTCTAGAGATAGTTTTACTACTTCAATTTCTATATCCTTTTATTTCCTTCTTCCCTCTCTCCTTCCTTGCTTTCTTCCTTCTTCTCTCCATGCCTGAACAATTGTCCTGGTTCAAACTTCCAGTAAAATATTAATTACTTATCTTGTTACTGATTTAAGGCATAAAGCTTTAACATTGAGTATGGTTGATGAAGATTTCTCATAGATGCACTTTATTAGGTTGATACAGTTTCCTTCTCTTTCTAGTTACTTGAACGTTTCAGTTCTCTTGATTATACAGCCTCACATGCAGCACCCTAGTGCCCAGTCAGAGGCTGAGGGTCAGGGAGGGTAAAGTATCCCTAAGATGAATCAGAATTATGGTATCTTTAGTTTTTACCACATATAACTTGAGAGGCTTAATTAGTTTAGCTCCTGCCAAAATGGAGAGCATTCTCGAGTCAAAAAGAGAAAGGTCTGCCGTGTTATCACCCACCTATCTGTGTTGAGTGTTGTGACTCACATGTCAAGGCATAGCTAAAAGTCTGCTGAAATTCTAAAAATAAATAATGCATGATATAGTGCTGTGTCCCAGAACTTGTTCTATTATCTAAATTTTGGCACATTAATATGCCTCCCAAGAAGGTGACTTGTTTCTGAAATATCACAAGAAAATGCAAGAAAAACAAGAACTGCAGAGGGAATAAAAGGCTATGCCAAATTATTTCACTGCTTTGGTAGGTGAATTCGAATTAGTAAGTGAATCTATTCCAGTATACATTTTATTTAGAGAAAAATCTGTTTCTTCCTACCCAAATAAGTAGCTACTGAACATTTGTGTGAAATACCAAATTATCAGCTACTGAGATTGCCTGCATGGCTTGCTGGGAACCTGCAGAAAAACCTAAGAAGTGAGCAGTGAAATGGTGGGACGGGGTTGTGTGCACTTGCTCCCATGCATTGTGTGAGTTGCAAATTACGCCTAGGGTTCTTAGGAACAAAGACACCACTTAAGACGTCACCTTAGAAAACTTTGTTATGAACTGTGTTTGTGTCCACAAAATTCACATGTTGAAATCTTAACCCCCAAAGTGATGTTATTAGGAAATGGGAACTTTGGAAGGTAATTAGGCAGTGAGGGTGGAGCCTCATGAGTGGGAGTAGCGCCCTCGTAAGAAGAGACACGAGAGAGCTTACATATACCCTCCGTTTTCTGCCATGTGAGGATAAAAGGAGAAGATATCTGTCTGCAAACCAAGAAGAATGTCTTCACCTGACACCTTATCTGCTGGTGCCTTAATCTTGGTCTTTCCAGCTTCCTGAACTGTGAGAAGCAAACATTCGCTATTTAAGCTGGTCAATAATGGTACTCTGCTTTGGCAGCGTGAACTGAGAATTAGCTGCTCAGTAACGGTACTCCGTACTAATGGTACACTGCAGTAATGGTACTCTGCTTTGGCAGCATGAGCTAATAAGCCACTCAGTGACAGTGCTCTGTAGTAACGGTGCTCTGTAGTAACGGCGCTCTGCAGTAATGGTGCTCTGTAGTAACAGTGCTCTGTAGTAAAGGTACTCTGTAGTAATGGTGCACTGTAGTAACGGTGCTCTGTAGTAACGGTGCTATGTAGTAATGGTACTCTATAGTAACTGTGCTCTGCAGTAATGGTACTCTGCTTTGGCAGTATGAGCTGAGAATAAGCCACTCAGTAACAGTGCTCTGTAGTAATGGTGCCCTGTAGTAATGGTGCTCTATAGTAACTGTGCTCTGCAGTAATGGTGCTCTATAGTAACTGTGCTCTGTAGTAATGGTACTCTGCTTTGGCAGCATGAGCTGAGAATAAGCCACTCAGTAACGGTGCTCTGTAGTAACAGTGCTCTGTAGTAAAGGTACTCTGTAGTAACGGTGCTCTGTAGTAACGGTGCTCTGTAGCAATGGTGCTCTGTTTTGGCAGCATGAACTGAGAATGAGACACGGCTTCTCCTTTTCATGTAAATACGTGGAGAGATTTTGTTGCTGTTTTTGCTCAAAGAAGAATGTAACAGTCTCAAATAAAATTATTCATCCACCTCTTTTCTTTTAATTAAAATGATTTAAGTCTAGTTATTTTTATACTTCTGACAAAAGTCATTTCCCAACCAACTGTGAATTTTACCTTTGAAAGAAAAGAAATGAGCTTATATATTCATATATTAAATAATGAATTGAGAATCTCTATATGCCAAGATTTGTGTTAGCTGCTGAGTGTACAGAGATGAATAAGGAACCTTCCCAGCCTTTAGAGAACATTATACTGCAGGAGATTAAATATAATACAAAATTCGCTATTTTGATGAGGACTGGGGTACACGAAGTCATGCATTTGGTGCTTATTTTAACAGCTCAGTTCAGGGAAGTGCTAAGTGCAGTTGGTCATCAGCTCATGCCCCATGACCATGAATATCGCCAAAAGTTCAATTTGTATGTGTTTGGTTACTTTAAGGACCACATTGAATAAACAATTGAGCTACCCAGCAGGTGACTAATAGCTTTTTGCTTACTTTGGGATAAGCCCTGTGTGGTTCTCAGAAATCTCTTAATTGTTTGATTATTTAACAAAAAAATCTTGCCTCTTAAGACTTCAAAACCTTCCAAAGTCCTAGTAAGACTTAGTTTTTCATGCTCGTAGTCCTTGTGGGCTCATTTCCTCCTTGTTCTTGAAAAGGGTGATGAGACAGGTTTGCTTACAAAGTAGCTGTTAATAGTGAGATGCTGCCTGGTTTAACTGGACACACGCTAAAGCAGCCTCTGTCTCCCTTTGCCTGTGATCAGATTATTCCAGATAGGGCCACAGCAATTAGCTCAGTAGGTGATCAGTGAGGGTTTGTAGAATGAGTGAGTGAGTCGTTTCTCATGGACCAGTTTCCAAAGCTGATTCTCTGATTCTGTCACTTACATGATGAGCATCACAGAGGCACATCTTATTCTGTGGACCGTGGTTTAGTTTCTGTTTTCAAGGATGTGAGTACTATGCTTGTGTTCATGGCTCACCTTTGTGTGGTGATGCAGAGCCTTCTGAAGGTAAATGTTATCTGGAAATGATACCTCTCTATATTTTAAGAAGCCCAGTCCTCACCATTAGGCAACACAGAGTGAAGATAAATCTTCCATCTAAATAACCAGGCCTTGGAGTAAGCAGAAGGCCCTGTCCCCTGAATGACATGAAAACTCTTGCCCTTGTGGTTTATTTATTTTATTTTTAAAAAATCTGGGCTGTGCTGGATCTTACTTGCGACTTGTGGGCTTTCTCCTGTGAAGCACAGGCTCTGTGGCGTGGGTTTCAGTAACTGGGACCCGTGGGCTTAGTTGCCTGATGGCATGTGGGAATCTCAATTCCCAGATCAGGGATTGAGCCTGTGTCCCTGTGTTGGCAGGCGGATTCTGAACCTCTGGACCACTGCGGAAGTCTCACTTGTGGTTTATTTTTAATCTAAAATTCTGTTCCACATACTCTTTGGGCCCCAGTTTATTCACAGTTTACAGTATCAAGAAGCCCACTCAAATCCTTCTAACCCTGCCTATCACTAATCTCTCAGCAATCATAGCTCATATGCCTTGCCAATCAGCTTTTGGCAGAAGCCTCAAGAACAATAGCTTTTTGCTTTTCACTTTTTGAGGAAATGGTTTAAACATCCTTCTGCTTACAGCTTAAAAGATAATGACTGTAGAAGGTATATTAGATCGTCTATTTAAACCATTACAAGAGCTGGATTTCTGACCCAGGGATTGAATCCAGGTCTCCTGTGTTGGCAGGCAGACACTTCACCACTGAGCCACCAGGTGAGCCCATTGGAGAGAATCACTGGTACTTAAATCAAGTTGGCAACCTAATCTTTGACCACAAAATAGATATATTTCTGCCTATTATACCAAGAGATCAGGACCTTCGATGCCTAGTAGGGTTTGCAAGCCTCTACCTTGAGTAATCAGCTAATTCTTGGTCAACGATAGTCAATGGTCAGTCCCATTGTGTCCCAGAGCCATGAAAGAGGCATCTTGCCACCTGCAGACGCGACTGCTACTTCTTCACGTGGTAACAGAGGGCATTGCCCTGGCCTAAGGTGCCTAACAAGAGACTCTAGATTTTTGTCTAAAGCAAGGAGAGTCCTTTAAGAGCAAAACACTGGGGTTGGAATGACTGGGGCTTGACTCCTTACCACTATATTTGGGGTAATTGTTGCAACTTCCCTGAACCTTAGTTTCTCATCCTATTGTGGAAATAAAAATAACAGAAATGAATAACTCATTGAATAACTCATGTCTTCTGTTTCCTATCCTTGCCTTAATCAAGAATTGGTTCACTCAACACTGATTCTCCTTTGCTTTGCTCTAACACAGAGACAGAAAAGCTAAGCATTCAGTTTTCCTAGCTGCAATCTAGCTTGCGACTAGAACTGTGATGCAACACAGTTCTGACCAAAGAAACACCAGCTTAATTCTATGGGAAGGGCTTCAGTTAGGCAGAAGACCAGGAGCCCTCCTACCTTCTTCCTGATTGAGAAGCAGGTGTGATGGCTGAAGGTGCCAGATCTCCCTCCATCCTGAGAACTAGAGTCACATCACAAGGACAGTGGGACCAGGGGGTAGAAAACCCTAGTCCCCAACAATATCACAGAGTGGATATTCAGATTACTGGGCAAGTGAAAAGCTTCATTCACCAAAACAGCTTTCATCATCCTTGAGAGATTAGTTTTCTTCTTATTGTTCTTTTCGTCGTAAGTTGCACCCAACTCTTCCGCAACCCCATGGACTATAGCCCGCCAGGCTCCCTTGTCCGTGGAATTTTCCGGGCAAGAATTCTGGAGTAGGTTGCCATTTCTTTCTCCAAGGTGTCTTCCCAACCCAGGGATTGAACCCATGTCTCCTGCGTTGGCAGGATTCTTTACCACTGAGCCCCCGGGGAAGTCCTTTCTTCCTATTAGAATAAAATGGACCCATTTTGTTTGATTTTGCTGTGCTGAGAGATGTGCCTGCTCCTTGCCCTGAGTTACGTTTCAGAATGATGGACTGCGTGGAGGAAGAGGCAGAATCCAGCATCTTCTCCACCAGTAATGAGTGGCTAAAAGCTACTCAAGGACTGAGAGCAAAGAAAGGACGATGTAATCAAGTGTGGAACCCAAAAGATAGCAACCAGAGCCTGAAACAGAGGCAGTAAACTCCAGCAGGAGAGCTCCACAATGCCTCAGCCAGTCAAAAATTCCCATATAAACTCAGACCAAGAAGATAAGTGCCCCTTTACCAAGAATGCTGCCTCGGAACATCCAGACTATCAGTGATGGAGCGTGTCAAGCATGTGTCACAAGAAATACACCAACATTTTCAGTGACTTTAAAGACAGAATGAAGTCAGAACAGGAGTGAGAAACTGAAAGAGCTGTATCAGATGCTTGAGAAGAACCGCATTCTGAAATGGAAGGAGAAAAAATGTAAGCTGTAAATGAAGCTATAGCCAATGGACAGGGTAAAATGGACAGAAAATGTAAGCAAGTAAAGGAAACGTGTGAAAAAGGATTTGTAGGAATATTGTGTGGTCCAACCTTGAATAGCTGGCAGTGCTCAGACCCAGATCTTTCTGACTCTGGGACCTGTTCTTCATCGCTGCACTCATGTATTGCCCCAATGCCAGACAGTCAGCGAACGTTTAAAGAAAATAAAAGTTGCTGATTGATGAATTACAGTTTCTTTCTATTCCTACGTTAAAAAATCTCCTATATCAGCACAATCTCATACTGACATTGAAACCAAAGGTCTCCCTTAGCAGGATCTTCTCTCTGAAGAAGTGAGCACTGAGCTGGGAGACAGCTGAGATAGATTCTGCACGGCGCTGGCCTTGGCTGCACAGATGGAAGGCATGTCCCAGAGTTCTCTGGCTGGACCCCAGAGAGACACACTCGTGGCCATAGGAGAGGGGACTGGGGAACCATGCGGGGAGGACTGCCAGCTGCACACACAGCAGGAACGTGCCTCCACCTCAGGAGGCCTTGCTTGGCTCTGTCATCATGGCCCTTTTAAGGGATCATAGCAGAGTCAGCAAATTCCATGTTAATCCACTTTTTAAGAATAGAAGAGATGCTCTTCAGCATCAGCCAATAAGCTGTAGTGGCTCAAAAATGGGTCACAGATGTTGCCTTTGGCCCAGGTTGAAGGCCCAAAACACACCAGGCAATGTGTCCGAAGTGGGGTTAGAGTGGGCTAAACCCAGGCAGCTCACAGCCTCAAGTCTGTGGCTGAGTAAAACGCTGTGCTCACTGAACACAGAATCTAGATTTCCGCCTGCTTCCCTAGCCCTGCAGTGCTTGTTTCAGACACAGAGTGCCCTTCACATGCTCTGCTGCTTGTGTCTAATGACTTAGTGAAGAAACCCTCAGACACTAACGATAGAACCTGCTTTGTTTGTTTTTGTTTGTTTTGCTGGGCTGTGCGGCGTGTGTGATCTTAGTTCCCCAGCCAGGGGCTGAACCCGCATCCCTTGCATTGGAATGGTCCCTTCACCATTGGGCCACCAGGGAGTCTCATTGATGGTAGTTTTCTAAAACAGGAAAATAACATAGATACATGCCAAAATTTCAAATAGTGTCAAAAGATGAAAAGGAGGATTCACCCTGCGTCCGGTCCCCTTTACTCACTTGTGTGGCATTCCCATGGATGAAACAAGCTTATTCAATAGAAGGAGACAGGCTTGAGAGGAGAGAGAGAGGGTATTTCTCTACCTCCAGGGACCTGGGGGACTAAGGAAGCAGAGAGAATGGTTCTATCAGTGACCGCTGCAGAGTTGGAAGCACTTTCCAACTCGGCCACGCTTAATGGGAGGGCTGCCTTGGGAACATGGCTGAGAGTGTGTGTCACTGAGCTTACCTGTCACTGGCCAGAGCTGTGTTGCATTCCCATCGCTAGCTAGAATGCAGCTAGGAAAATGGGATACTTAGCTTTTCCTTTTCTATGTTCAGTTCAGTTCAGTTCAGTCACTCTGTTGTGTCCGACTCTTTGCGACCCCATGAATCGAAGCACGCCAGGCCTCTCTGTCCATCACCAACTCCCGGAGTTCACTCCGACTCACGTCCATAGAATTGGTGATGCCATCCAGCCATCTCATCCTCTGTCATCCCCTTCTCCTCCTGCCCCCAATCCTTCCCACCATCAGAGTCTTTTCCAATGAGTCAACTCTTTGCATGAGGTGGCCAAACTACTGGAGCTTCAGCTTTAGCATCATTCCTTCCAAAGAACACCCAGGGCTGATCTCCTTCAGAATGGATTGGTTGGATTTCCTTGCAGTCCAAGGGACTCTCAAGAGTTTTCTCCAACACCACAGTTCAAAAGCATCAGTTCTTTGGCGCTCAGCTTTCTTCACAGTCCAACTCTCACATCCATACATGACCACAGGAAAAACCATAGCCTTGACTAGACGGACCTTAGTCGGCAAAGTAATGTCTCTGCTTTTGAATATGCTATCTAGGTTGCTCATAACTTTTCTTCCAAGGAGTAAGCGTCTTTTAATTTCATGGCTGCAGTCACCATCTGCAGTGATTTTGGAGCCCCAAAATAAAGTCTGACACTGTTTCCACTGTTTCCCCATCTATTTCCCATGAAGTGATGGGACCAGATGCCATGATCTTCGTTTTCTGAATGTTGAGCTTTAAGCCAACTTTTTCGCTCTCCTCTTTCACTTTCATCAAGAGGCTTTTTAGGTCCTCTTCACTTTCTGCCTTAAGGGTGGTGTCATCTGCATATCTGAGGTTATTGATATTTCTCCCAGCAATCTTGATTCCAGCTTGTGCTTCTTCTAGCCCAGCGTCTCTCATGATGTACTCTGCATAGAAGTTAAATAAGCAGGGTGACAATATACAGCCTTGACGTATTCCTTTTCCTATTTGGAACCAGTCTGTTGTTCCATGTCCAGTTCTAACTGTTGCTTCCTGACCTGCATACAGGTTTCTCAAGAGGCAGGTCAGGTGGTCTGGTATTCCCATCTCTTTCAGAATTTTCCACAGTTTGTTGTGATCCACACAGTCAAAGGCTTTGGCGTAGTCAATAAAGCAGAAATAGATGTTTTTCCAGAACTCTCTTGCTTTTTCGATGATCCAGTGGGTGTTGGCAATTTGATCTCTGGTTCCTCTGCATTTTCTAAACTCAGCTTGAATATCTGGAAGTTCACAGTTCACATATTGCTGAAGCCTGGCTTGGAGAATTTTGGGCATTACTTTACTAGCATGTGAGATGAGTGCAATTGTGCAGTAGTTTGAACATTTTTTGGCATTGCCTTTCTTTGGGATTGGAATGAAAACTGACCTTTTCCAGTCCTGTGGCCACTGCTGAGTTTTCCCCTGTATAGGAGATAGGGATCAAGACCATCCCCATGGAAAAGAAATGCAAAAAAGCAAAATGGCTGTCTGGGGAGGCCTTATAAATAGCTGTGAAATGAAAAGAAGCCAAAAGCAAAGGCGATAAGGAAAGATATAAGCATCTGAATGCAGAGTTCCAAAGAATAGCAAGAAGAGATAAGAAAGCATTCCTCAGCGATCAGTGCAGAGAAATAGAGGAAAACAACAGAATGGGAAAGACTAGAGATCTCTTCAAGAAAATTAGAGATACCAAGGGAACATTTCATGCAAAGATGGGCTCGATAAAGGACAGAAATGGTAGGGACCTAACAGAAGCAGAAGATATTAAGAAGAGGTGGCAAGAATACACAGAAGAACTGTACAAAAAATATCTTCATGACCCAGATAATTGCGATGGTGTAATCACTTACCTAGAACCAGACATCCTGGGATGTGAAGTCAAGTGGGCCTTAGAAAGCATCACTACAAACAAAGCTAGTGGAAGTGATGGATTCCAGTGGAGCTGTTTCAAACCCTGAAAGATGATGCTTCTCTATGCTAGGGGAGAACAAAGGAGAATCAGTGTTGAGTGAATCAAGTCTTGACTGAAGCAAGGATGAGAGAGACAAAAGATTAGTTACAACCTAAACATGGGCTTCCCTGGTGGCTCAGATGGTAAAGAATCAGCCTCCATTGCAGAAGAGCTAAGAGACCCAGCTTCAATCTCTGGATCAGGAAGATCTCTAGAGAAGAGAATGGCAACCCAGGCCAGGATTCTTGCCTGGAGAATCCCATGGGCAGAGGAGCCTGGTGAGCTACAGTCCATGGGTTGCAAAGAGCTGGGCACGACTGAGTGACTAAGCATGCACGCACAACCTAAACATCAACCAGGCACCCAAACGTCAGTAACATGGAAACTGACCCAAGAGGTGGGACCGGCGGGCGGAGCTTCCCATAGCAACATACACCCCCTGGGAGAGAGGCCCCTCCTGAGCTCACAGAGGTTCTGTCTGCTCCCATGCTGCGTGCCTGCAGATCACAGCAGCTGCAGTGAGCCCGGCTCCTTCTTGGCCTCGTAGGCTTAGTGGTTTGGGCCGTGTGGCAGCACAGTGGGATGCTTCAGTGGTGAATTAGCCAAGGAAGCCAGACGGCTTTACTCTGCAACAGTGGCAGCTGCAGTCGCATTGAAAGCATGCAGCCACCTGTCGGACTGAGCAGCTTTTCTCTCTGCAAAGCCTGGGCTAAATATCTGAACTAAGGCAAACCCTGAGAGGAGTGGTAACCTGAAAGAGATAAAAAGAAACTTCTTAAGGTGATAAGGTGGGCTTCCCTTGTGGCTCAGTGGTAAAGAGCTTGCATGCCAGTGCAGGAGACATAGGTTCGATCTCCAGGTCGGGAAGCCCCTGAGCTGTAACTTCTGAGCCTGTGCTCTGGAGCCCATGAGCCATGACTACTGAAGCCTCTGAGCCTTAAATAAACAAATAAATCTTTAAACAATGTTGGTTCAGCATTAAATGAAAAATAATACTGTGTGAGCCAAAACAGCAAATCAAACCAAACCTGTCTGTGGCAGGTTCCAGCCTCCTTGCTGCAGGCAGCGCCCTCATGAAGGGTTTGTGCTGCACCTGCAGTGCCCCCGTGCCATCGGGGGCTTCCTGCAGAGAGATGGGCATGGGGCAAGGGGAGATCTCGTCAGCCTTCCCCCCAGAAGTGACCTGTGGGAAGCATACCCCTCAGTGGGGAAGCCTAATAGTAAAGGCGGCTGATCAGCTCAGTTAGATCCTCTCTCTTGGGGAAGTGGACCTGAAGACAGAGTTACATCACAACAACAGAAGCAGCAGCAGAGCCCGAGACTTGCCAAGGAAGCTTGACGGCAGAGCGTTCAAGCTGGAGGCTTGCTGCTGAGAGTCTGATCATGTGATGGAATGACTGGGGCTTTCCCTGTGTTTGGTGGACTTCTAGAGCTAACGGGTGTTTTCTGAACGAACATCGTTTTCCTTAATGTTCCGTTTTATCTTTACAGTAAAACTGACTGCCCAGGGTAAACCTGAGTGTGTCTGGGGATCTTGTAACTTCAGAGATGCTGGTCAGTGCAGCTCTCTGTGGGCTGTTGCATAGATTTATTTGTATCAGAACACTCATTCCTCCTCACGATGATTGGTTCTGATGACCATGTGTCTTCATGACCATCCACTCCTACCGACTGGGTAAGCAGGGACTACTTCAACCAAGTTGAAACAATCAGACTTTATACCTTGTGAGTTGAAGTCTGGTTAGTTCACTCATGATTAATGCTTGAGATAATATAAATGCAGGACTTGAGGTTCTTCTGATGGGATGGCCATTGCTGGTGAAATTTGTTCATGTAGTTTAAAAGGCCCAGCCAGCAGTGACTTCTGCTGCCCTTTTAGCGTTGCTCACCCACGTCCCTGATACGCTTTCTGCACCAGGCCTCCTGGCCTTCTTTCAGGTCTGTGCAAAGTTGTGATTATATTGCCTCAGGGACTTTGCACAAGCTCGTCTTTCTTCCTGGTGACTAGTTAGCTCTTATGCAACCTTTCAGATCTCAGACCAAAGGAACTTTTCCAGAGATCTATTCTTAAGCTTTGACTCCCCCCCATTAGATTAGATTAGATTAGATTAGACCTCCCCCCATTCTCTTTTTATTCCTCACAACACCCTTTCGTGGAAGCATACATTTTCTGTTTCTTCATAACAATAGTTTAGTATGGTCTTCCATTTTGGCTTTTCTGCCTGCATCTTTTGCTTGTCACAAAAGTAGTTATGAGCATATGTATACTTATAGCTGATTCACCTCTTTCTATAGCAGAAACAACATAATATTGTAAAGCAACTATACCCAAATTAAAAAAAAAATTAAAATGATGGGGATGACATATTTCAAACGTGAATGAATCAGTGATTGAAGACAAGGAAGAAAACCTCCAAAGGGAGTCAGCTCAGCTGATATCTGTGAGGTTAAACAACAAATCAAATAAGCTGCCCTCACCCCAATGAGGCAGGAGGCAATAGGGCCCATAAAGTTCTTTCAAATTAGAGTTGGCCCCCTCTGAAGGAGACTCTTCAGTTTCTTAAGATTAAATAATACTCTAATAATCTGGAATAAATCTAGTAATTGCAAGACTCAATATGCCAGCAAATTTGAAAACTCAGCAGTGGCCACAGGACTGGAAAAGGTCAGTTTTCATTCCAATCGCAAAGAAAGGCAATGCCAAAAAATGCTCAAACTACTGCACAATTGCACTCAACTCACATGCTAGTAAGGTAATGCTCAGAATTCTCCAAGCCAGGCTTCAGCAATACGTGAATCGTGAACTTCCAGATATTCAAGCTGGTTTTAGAAAAGGCAGAGGAACCAGAGATCAAATTGCCAACACCCACTGGATCATCGAAAAAGCAAGAGAGTTCTGGAAAAACATCTATTTCTGCTTTATTGACTACGCCAAAGCCTTTGACTGTGTGGATCACAACAAACTGTGGAAAATTCTTGAAGAGATGGGAATACCAGACCACCTGACCTGCCTCTTGAGAAACCTGTATGCAGGTCAGGAAGCAACAGTTAGAACTGGACATGGAACAACAGACTGGTTCCAAATAGGAAAAGGAATACGTCAAGGCTGTATATTGTCACCCTGCTTATTTAACTTCTATGCAAAGTACATCATGAGATACGCTGGGCTGGAAGAAGTACAAGCTGGAATCAAGATTGCCAGGAGAAATATCAATAACCTCAGACATGCAGATGACACCACCCTTATGGCAGAAAGTGAAGAGGACCTAAAAAGCCTCTTGATGAAAGTGAAAGAGGAGAGTGAAAAAGTTGGCTTAAAGCTCAACATTCAGAAAACAAAGATCATGGCATCTGGTCCCATCACTTCATGGGAAATAGATGGGGAAACAGTGGAAACAGTGTCAGACTTTATTTTTGGGGGCTCCAAGATCACTGCAGATGGTGACTGCAGCCATGAAATTAAAAGACGCTTAGTCCTTGGAAGAAAAGTTATGACCAACCTAGATAGCATATCCAAAAGCAGAGACATTACTTTGCTAACAAAGGTCCATTTAGTCAAGGCTATGGTTTTTCCAGTGGTCATGTATGGATGTGAGGGCTAGACTGTGAAGGAAGCTGAGAGCCGAAGAACTGATGCTTTTGAACTGTGGTGTTGGACAAGATTCTTGAGAGTCCGTTGGACTGCAAGGAGATCCAACCAGTCCATTCTGAAGGAGATCAGCCCTGGGATTTCTTTGGAAGGAATGACACTAAAGCTGAAACTCCAGTACTTTGGTTACCTCATGCAAAGAGTTGACTCATTGGAAAAGACTCTGATGGTGGGAAGGATTGGGGGCAGGAGGAGAAGAGGACGACCGAGGATGAGATGGCTGGATGGCATCACGGACTCAATGGACATGAGTGAGTGAACTCCAGGAGGTGGTGATGGACAGGGAGGCCTGGCGTGCTGCGATTCATGGGGTCACAGAGTCAGACACAACTGAGTGACTGAACTGAACTGAACTGAAACTTGCAATACTAATAGAGTTCAAAAATTAAAACATATGTATTTCTCATACATTTCAGGTTGGAGAATACATTTCTGACATGTTTTCTAGGGAGAGCATATGGTGAGGCTCTTTTGGCACCATTTGATAATAATCCCACCTTTTCCTCTATAGTTCATGATAGTCGCTAAGGGAAGCCAGACCTTGTGCAGCCCCTTGAGTTCAAGCATCACTCCCTGGACAGTCTTATCAGCAATGGCAAGGCTGATGAGTGACCATATCTTATTAACGTTAATGACAACTCAGGCAAGGAAGGTCGCTTGGGACCAGTTTGCTGGAAGGGTAACTGGGTTTGTGGCAGACGTGTAAGAATTTATGAACTATTTGGAGACAGGGTATCCTTGGGCTATGAGGCTTTGAGGAGACAGACAGGACATTTAAGTGGACTAGGAGTCAAGTTGAGAAAGGAATATGTCAAGGCTGTATACTGTCACCCTGCTTATTTAACTTATATGCAGAATACATCATGTGAAATGCTGGACTGGATGAAGCACAAGCTGAAATCAAGATTGCCAGGAGAAATATCAATAACCTCAGATATGCAGATGACACCACACTTATGGCAGAAAGAGAAGAAGAACTAAAGAATCTCTTGATGAAAGTGAAAGAGGAGAGTGAAAAAGTGGCTTAAATCTCAACATTCAGAAAACTAAGATCATGGCATCCAATCCCATCTCTTCATGGCAGATAGAAGGGGAAACAATGGAAACAGTGACAGACTTTATTTCAGACTTTATTTTCTTGCGTTCCCAAATCACTGCAGATGGTGACTGCAGCCATGAAATTAAAAGATGCTTGCTCCTTAGAAGAAAAGCTATGATCAACCTAGACAGCATATTAAAAAGCAGAGACATTACTTTTCTGACAAAGATCTGTCTAGCCAAAACTATGGTTTTTCCAGTAGTCATGTATGGATGTGAGAGTTGGACTATAAAGAAAGCTGAGTGCCAAAGAACTGATACATTTGAACTGTGGTGTTGGAAAAGACTCTTGAGAGTCCCTTGGACTGCAAGGAGATCTAACCAGTCCATCCTAAAGGAAATCAGTCCTGAATATTCATTGGAAGGACTGATGCTGAAGCTCCAATATTTTGGCCACCTGATGGGAAGAACTGACTCATTGGAAAAGACCCTGATGCTGGGAAAGACTGAAGGCAGGAGGAGAAGGGGATGGCAGAGGATGAGATGGTTGGATGGCATCACCGATTTGATGGATATGAGTTTGAGCAAGCTCCAGGAGTTGGTGATGGACAGGGAGGCCTGGCGTGCTGCAGTCCATGGGGTCACAAACAGTCGGACACGACTGAGTGACTGAAATGAACTGGACTGAATGGAGGGGTCATAATACAGAGTCCCATTGGGTACTCTGATTAACTTCATATTGGGTTTTCTTTGTATTTTTAGGAGAGCATTCTTAGAGATTTGGCACTCTGTATGAGGGTTGGGTGACTTTGAGGCAAAGATGTGTGCCCATAAAGTGGAAGTTTCAAAACACAGGATTGGTACAGAATGGAGAAATCTTAATTTTATTTTTGCTGCATTAATAAATTGAGGATGGTGAGATTTCTGCTCTTCTTGGTGACAGATGAAGAGGAACATGTCTAAAATAAAAAGCAATTAAGAGAGTGAACCATGTTATATGAAGGTTCGCTGAAAAGTCTGGGAATATTTACCCATAAGAAAGAGAGCTCCACGTGTCATGATTGCCACCTTCAAATATTCAAAAGCCTGTCACTTGGAAGAGAGATTACACTTATTCTGTATGGCCCCAGGCCACATCTGGGTTCAGTAGTTAAGAGTTATAGAAAGGCAACTTTTGACACAGAGCAGGCAACTCAAATAGTGACGTCTGAGGATTGGATGGACTGAGTTCATGACCAAAAAAGGATGCCAAGCATAGGCTGGCAGCAATATCATAGAAGCAAAGCAGTGCAGGGTGTTAGCTGGGCCCTAGAGACGGGACTGGGCTCCAGCTTTGGCCCTTACCAAATACAGCACATGGAGCAAGTTACTTCATTCTTCTGTTTCAGTTTCATAATGATTCAAATGAGGAAGGGCATAATTGTTGGCAAGGCTTTAAATAATTAACTTAGTTGTCTAGAAAGGGGATTAGTGTGTGTTAGTGTGTGTGTGTGAGAGACAGAGAGTGTGTGTGTGTGTGTGTGTGTGTGTTTGGCACTTCTGTTTCCTCTTAATCTGAAGTTCTATAATTCCAAAGTCTTTGGTAGAGAAAAGCTGAAAGAATAAGCTATTCTACGCATTCCTTAGGTACTGCTCAGTATTTTGAAATGAGCTTAAAAGGCTTTGGAAGGGCTCCCGTTTCGTATGAAATTGTTTTGATGTGGTTTTTCTCCAATCACAGATTCAGTTTAGAACAGGTGGAAAATATTTAACACTTATTCTAGTGGCACCTAAGGCTGAGAAATGTCCCTCCCTTTGCCTGTGCAGAATGAGGTATGAGGGTATTTACCGAGAAGTTGAAAAAGATAGAGAAGGATGAGCAATCACAACTCAGTTCCCTGGTTAATAGTGCAATTTGATTATGTTTACATATCAGACTTGTGTTTGGGGACCTCTGAGCCTCTGTGCACATTTATCAAATTGCAAACAGCACCACTTAAGCGCAGCTGGTGATAAAGGACTTACACACAGCTGACTAGCTCTCCCAGTAGAAGATGATTATTTCCCAAGATAAAAGCCAGCTACCTGATGCCAAAGCAATTCATCAATTCAATGACACAGAAAAACCCCAAAATCAGACAAACCACCCTTGGTGTAGTGTAGGCTGAGCAGTTGGTTGATTGGCAGGGGTTGGCTGCAAATACAGCCAAGCAACCCTGAGGCAGCATAGGAGTTCATGGGAATTTCCGTTACACCGAAATTGTTTGTGCTCAGCCTTCCTTCTGGTTTCCAATTTGTTCCCAAGTTAACTGTGAGGGTGGAAGTTAGGGGGCCCCTCACCATTAGCTCCAGCACTCTCACCTGGAAAATCCATGGACGGAGGAGCCTGGTGGGTCACAGTCCATGGGGTCTCTAAGAGTAGGATACAACTGGACGACTTCACTTTCACTTTTCACTTTCATGCATTGGAGAAGGAAATGGCAACCCACTCCAGTGTTCTTGCCTGGAGAATCCCAGGGACGGGGGAGCCTGGTGGGCTGCCGTCTATGGGGTCGCACAGAGTTGGACACGACTGAAGCTACTTAGCAGCAGCAGCAGCACCATTAACTATGAGGTGGAAGCTAGAGGGCCCCTCACCATTAACTGTGAGGGTAGAAGTTAGGTGGGCTCCTCACCATTAACTATGAGGGTGGAAGTTAGGGGGCCCCTCACCATTAACTGTGAGGGTGGAAGTTAGGGGGCCCCTCACCATTAACTATGAGGTGGAAGTTAGGGGGCCCCTCACCATTAACTATGAGGTGGAAGTTAGGGGGCCCCTCACCATTAACTATGAGGGTGGAAGTTAGGGAGCCCCTCACCATTAACTATGAGGTGGAAGTTAGGGGGCCCCTCACCATTAACTATGAGGGTGGAAGTTAGGGAGCCCCTCACCATTAACTATGAGGTGGAAGTTAGGGAGCCCCTCACCATTAACTATGAAGGTGGAAGTTAGGGGGCCCTTAGTATTAACTATGAGGTAGAAGTTAGGGGGCCCTCAGTATTAACTGTGAGAGTGGAAGTTAGGGGGGCCCTCACCATTAACTATGAGGTGGAAGTTAGGGGGCCCTCACTATTAACTATGAGGTGGAAGTTAGGGGGCCCTCACCATTAACTGTGAAGTGGAAGTTAGGGGGCCCCTCACCATTAACTGTGAGGGTGGAAGTTGGGGGCCCTCACCATTAAGGATGTTTTGGGTTTGCAGATAAGAATTGTGGTTTTCACTTCCGATCTGAAGACACTGTGCAGTTTTCAATGATAATTTATATGGATGGAGGCGTTGGGTTTGTAAAGAAAGAAACTCAATCCTGGTATCATGACACCACAGAGGAGACATCTCAGAATCTAAAAGCAACTGCCATTTGAGTTTTGCTTGTCTAGCCACAAGTAAGGTGGAGTAGAATAACCCTGGCCTTTGAAGTAAAAGAGAACTAATTTATTTGTTCATTGACCCAGCGTATTTTCATTGAGCTCCTTTTTAAGTGCCCAGTACTCCGAGGGTTTGGGGATTCAGCAGCAGACTGACAAGCTTCTTGTTCCATAGACATGACAACTAGGGCAGTGGAGGTGGAGGGGCTGGATGAGAAACATATCAGTATTCCTCACTGCTGAGCCTCTGTATTTTCTTTTCTTTGGTATCATTACCCTGGTGGCTCAGAGGGTAAAGTGTCTGCCTGCAATGCAGGAGACCTGGGTTTGACCCCTGGGTCAGGAAGATCCCCTGGAGAAGGAAATGGCAACCCATTCCAGTACTCTTGCCTGGAAAATCCCAGGGACAGAGAACCCTGGTAGACTACAGTCCATGGGGTCACAAAGAGTCGGACACGACTGAGTGACTTCACTTCACTTTTCACTTCACAGGGTGAGTAGAGGAAAACAACAGAATGGGAAAGACTAGAGATCTCTTCAAGAAAATTAGAGATACCAAGGGAACATTTCATGCAAAGATGGGCTCAATAAAGGACAGAAATGGTAGGGACCTAACAGAAGCAGAAGATATTAAGAAGAGGTGGCAAGAATACACAGAAGAACTGTACAAAAAAGATCTTCATGACCAAGATAATCACGATGGTGTGATCACTCACCTAGAGCCAGACATCCTGAAGTGTGAAGTCAAGTGGGCCTTAGAAAGCATCACTACAAACAAAGCTAGTGGAGGTGATGGATTCCAGTTAAGCTTTTTCAAATCCTGAAAGATGATGCTGTGAAAGTGCTGCACTCAATATGCCAGCAAATTTGAAAACTCAGCAGTGGCCACAGGACTGGAAAAGGTCAGTTTTCATTCCAATCCCAAAGAAAGGCAAGGCCAAAGAATGCTCAAACTACCCCACAATTGCACTCATCTCACACGCTAGCAAAGTAATGCTCAAAATTCTCCAAGACAGGCTTCAGCAATATGTGAACCATGAACTTCCAGATGTTCAAGCTGGTTTTAGAAAAGGCAGAGGAATCAGAGATCAAATTGTCAACATCCGCTGGGTCATCAAAAAAGCAAGAGAGTTCCAGAAAAACATCTATTTCTGCTTTATTGACTATGCCAAAGCCTTTGACTGTGAGGATCACAATAAACTATGGAAAATTCTGAAAGAGATGGGAATACCAGACCACCTGACCTGCCTTTTGAGAAACCTGTATGCAGGTCAGGAAGCAACAGTTAGAACTGGACATGGAACAACAGACTGGTTCCAAATAGGAAAAGGAATACGTCAAGGCTGTATATTGTCACCCTGCTTATTTAACTTCTATGCAGAGTACGTCATGAGAAACGCTGGGATAGAAGAAGCACAAGCTGGAATCAAGATTGCCAGGAGAAATATCAATAACCTCAGATATGCAGATGACACCACTCTTAAGGCAGAAAGTGAAGAGGACCTGAAAAGCCTCTTGATGAAAGTGAAAGAGAAGAGCGAAAAAGTTGGCTTAAAGCTCAACATTCAGAAAACGAAGATCATGGCATCTGGTCCCATCACTTCATGGCAAATAGATAGAGAAACAGTGGAAAGAGTGTCAGACTTTATTTTTGGGGGCTCCCAAATCACTGCAGATGGTGACTGCAGCCATGAAATTAAAAGACGCTTACTCCTTGGAAGGAAAGTTATGACCAACCTGCTGCTGCTGCTAAGTCGCTTCAGTCGTGTTTGACTCTGTGGGACCCCATAGCCGGCAGCCCATCAGGCTCCCCCATCCCTGGGATTCTCCAGGCAAGAACACTGGAGTGGGTTGCCATTTCCTTCTCCAATGCATGAAAGTGAAAAGTGAAAGGGAAGCCGCTCAGTCGTGTCCGACTCAGCGACACCATGGACTGCAGCCTTCCAGGCTCCTCCATCCATGGGATTTTCCAGGCAAGAGTACTGGAAAGTGGAGTGGAGTGCCATTGCCTTCTCCGGACTAACCTAGACAGCATATTCAAAAGCAGAGACATTACTTTGCCAACAAAGGTCCGTCTCGTCAAGGCTATGGTTTTTCCTGTGGTCATGTATGGATGTGAGAGTTGGACTGTGAGGAAGGCTGAGCACCGAAGAGTTGATGCTTTTGAACTGTGGTGTTGGACAAGATTTTTGAGAGTCCCTTGGACTGCAAGGAGATCCAACCAGTCCATTCTGAAGGAGATCAGTCCTGGGTGTTTTTTGGAAGAAATGATGCTAAAGCTGAAACTCCAGTACTTTGGCCACCTCATGTGAAGAGTTGACTCATTGGAAAAGACTCTGATGCTGGGAGGGATTGGGGGGCAGGAGAAGGGGATGACAGAGGATGAGATGGCTGAATGGCATCACCGACTCAATGGACATGAGTCTGAGTGAACTCCGGGAGTTGGTGATGGACAAGGAGGCCTGGCGTACTGCAATTCATGGGGTCGCAAGGAGTCAGACATGACTGAGGGACTGAACTGAACGGAACTGAACTGAGGGTAAGTTATGGAGAAGGCAATGGCAACCCACTCCACTACTCTTGCCTGGAAAATCCCATGGACCGAGGAGCCTGGTGGGCTGCAGTCCATGGGGTCACTAAGAGTCAGATACAACTGAGCGACTTCCCTTTCAGTTTTCACTTTCATGCATTGGAGAAGGAAATGGCAACCCACTCCAGTATTCTTGCCTGGAGAATCCCAGGGACAGGGGAGCCTGGTGGGCTGCCATCTATGGGGTCACACAGAGTTGGACACGACTGAAGTGACTTAGTAGCAGCAGTAGCAGCGTAAGTTATTGGGCTTCCCAGATGATGCTAGTGGTAAAGAACCCACCTCCCAGTTGCAGGAGATGTAAGAGACGCAGATTCAATCCCTGGGTTGGGAAGGTCCCTTGGAGGAGGGCACAGCAACCCGCTCAAGTATTCTTGCCTAGAGAATCCCATGGACAGAGGAGCCTGGAGGTCTACAGTCCATGGCGTGTCAACAAGTCGGACATGACCGAAGCGACTCAGCACAGGACAGGGTAAGTTATTAGGGGCTTTCCAGGTAGCTCAGTGGTAAAGAATCCACCTGTCAATGCTGGATATGTGGGTTCTACCCCTGGGTGGGGAAGATCCCTGGGGAAGGAAATGGCAACCCACACCATTATTTTTGCCTGGAGAATTCCATGGACAGAGGGGCCTGGTGGGCTACAGTCCACGGGGTTGCAAAGAGTTGGACAGGACTTAACGACTAAACAGCAACGACAAAGGGTAAGCTATTAACTTCTTTAAGAGGCTCAGGGCTCAGCAAGTGATCATATTCTAGTCTTCTCTACCCTCTGCACTACAGGACCCTAGAGAAAGGACAAACGGACTGCTTCTCAGCTTTGGCTGATGCCTTTCTTGGGGCCAGAAAAATGAAGATCCTTGTCATCCTATGAACTGAGGGTAGATTCAGGATGAGTTGGTTTATTGTCCAATGTTCCTGTGAGGGTCTATCTTTTATGTCCCAGAGCTAATCAACATATTTTTCATTTTGTCTTGCCAAAGAAAATACTTCCAGATGAACTACTTCCAACCAATTAATGCTGTTTAAAAAACAAAACAAGCAATAAAATGCCTACTGCAAATAGATCATCTCGACTTTATCTTTTCCTGAGTTTTCGTCAATAGAGGTGATTAAGGAAAACTGAAAAGCAGTGGGTTTTATAATCACTCTCTGGGAGGCTCAGAGGTTGTTTTAGGGGTGCTGTTAGGATGACTATTTGGTTACCTGGTTAGAGATGAGACTTAGACGAACAGATGGTAATGACTGATAGGGAAATAAATATCATTGTCAAAAAATAAATGTCATTATAATTTTAGGTGCAAACACAACTGATGATGGGTTAAAAAATGTAGTCAGACTGCTGTTTCTCAAATAAAATATGTCTGGAGTTTCACACAATTGAATTGAGATAAATATTTGGACTTTGTGCAGCCCACTGGGAAGCTGAGGGAATGAATAAGATGTGAATTAAATATTCCCTTTACCCTCTCTCATTTCTCCTGCTCCAGGTACTTATAGTTTATACTTAGTGTAGATTTTATATGTGATACCAAAATCTTTTTGCCTTGTAAACTGAGTAAATCTATAGTTTGTAGAGAAAAAATATTGGTGTAGAGAAAACAAAATATTGTTGAAATATTTACATAACTCTCCCTCTCCCCAGAAGATGCTTGTACTGCTCTGGTAAATCAATCTAGCCCTTTAGTTGTGTTAACTGGAACAAGCAGCCAAAGGGAAATCTGGAAAAGCCTGGAAGAGACAAGAGGGGTTTTTATTGGAAAAGGCAGAGTTATTGGCAGAAAGGGGAAAATACAGAAAGAGTAAAAAAGAATACAGAAAGGATGGAGGCAGATAGCCTGTTGGGAGAGATCTTGGGGGCTTGGGGGCGGGCTGGAAAAAGGTTTTGTGAATAGCTGTATCTGAAATACATAGAAAGAAAAATGCAGGAAGGAAAGAGACTTTTAAGAAGTTTGGCTCTACATTATAAATGTAATTTACTCCTGGCCTTCTTTTAGGATAATACAGTGAAATGTAAATTATATTCCAATTATTGTGACTGCTAAGTAGGTTTTTTTTTTTTTCCTTATACAATACTAAGAAGAAATGGGGCCTCAGAATGACTTTATAAAGTTTAATTGTGAATGAAGCATTGAGGCCATTCTGGCATTTTTGTGCCTTAAAACTCCTTTTTTCTCCAGGCCCCCTTTAAAGACATGTCTTCCAGCTATAAAATAAATAAGTCATGGGATGTATTGTATAGTACAGAGAATACACTCAATAATATTCTCATAACCCTGTATGGTGACAGATGGCAACTAGAGTTACCATGATGATCATTTTGTAATGTGTAGAACTATCAAATCACTACATTGTACACCTGAAACTAATATAATATCATGTGTCAATTATAATTCAATAATAAAAAGGATGTCTTCAGTGTTGAGGAGAAATAGCTAAAAACCCATGGGCTTTGCAGTTAGACTCATCTGGGTGTGAATCCTTACTTGCTAGCTTGTCTCCAAGGACAAGTTATGTTGTCTCAACAAGCTTCAGTTTCCTCATCAATAACATGGGATTAAGAGTGCCTACCCCGTAGGACTGTTGTAATCACAGAAATATAGGGATGTTTAGAAGAAAACCTTGAAAGGGTTGGGTTTCCTCAGCCTGAGTTCCTGTAGGAAACAGATGGCCCATTCAAAGTATGAAAATTTGAGGAAAGTGCAGCAGCAGGACTGTTTTAAAAATGTACAGGCAAGGTGTAGGAAAGTCACAAAAGATGGCGCAATACCCTATTCACAACAGCCAAGCCATGAAAGCAAGCTAGGTGTCCAGCAGCCGATGAATGGACAGAGGAGACGTGGTGTGTGTGTGTGTACACACACAAAGGACTATTACTCAGCTTTAAAAAGAATATAATGATGCCATTTGCAGCGACATGGATGAACCTAGAGATTATCATACTAAGGAGAACAAATATCGTATGACATCATTCATATGTGGAATCTAAAACATGATACAAACCAAAGTATTTACAAAACAGAGAAAGACACACATTTAGAAAACAAACTGCACACTTCTGGTTGCCACAGGGGAAAAGGGGGGATATGAATTAGGAGTTTGGCATTAATAGCTGCACTTCCACATACAAGGCAGATAAACAACGTGGGCTGCTGTATAGCATGGGGGACTGTATTCAATACCTTGTAATGATTCATAATGGAAAAGAATCTGAAAAACAACAAATATGTATATATATTCAGTTTTATATATGTATATACAATTCTATCACATAGCTGCACACTTGAAACTAATACAACATCATAAATCAATTATGCTTCAAAAAAAAAAAGAGTGCAATACTCTGGGGAAACCAGCTTCAGGCCTGAAGATTTGGTTAAAGGCAAGTTTCCTGGGGCCTGGAGACAGAATGTTGTGTCAAGGGAGCTACCGGAGGGGTGCTGAGACCTTCACAGAGATGGGCCAGTTCTTGGTGACCGCTGGCAATGACGCCACGGGTAAGAGAGTCTGTTAAGGTCACAGGACGCGATCCAGGGAACAGAGTGAGAAGGATGGAGCGAGGATCTGGGGGTGAACTGAACATACCCACCAGGCTTCGTAAGTGTTGTTTCACTTCTTTTCCTCTTTCTGAGAGTGCAGACAAGAAGGTATCTTTCCCATGGAAGAAAAAGGACACAGAGAGCTATTACTAGTCTCTGAAAGACTGTACCTTGTATGTGAGTTCTGTAGTTTATGACACTTCACAGATACAGCTCTGCAGTTGGAAACAAACACGTCAATCTTTATTAAAGGGTGATGGGAGGGGCACAAATGGCTAGCGGCTGATTCTCCAAGAGAGTGAACGATACAGAGAGCTTGTTACGCTGGTCAGATATAAACAGGAGCTCTTGTTTCAACAGTGGCTTTTCAAGTTTGCCTGTTGGCATGAAGCTAACTCTGGCAGAGGGTATCACATAAACAGGCCACATGCTCAAGCATGTAGGCCAGTTGCTACTTGCTGGACACGTCTTTACCCTCTAGCCCACGGCCCACAATGAGCTGACAAAGCTGTTGGCAGAGCATCATTTCAGAGGCTGTGTTATGGGCTACTTGGATCTACTTCAAAATGAGTTGAAGGCCACTGTTCTTTAGAAAAGAGTGTTTTGTCATCACTGGTGGTACAAGCAAATATTTGATTCATTCCACTTGTAAAGTGTCTGGCCTTTGGATACATAACTCTCTCCTAAAATAAATAAATAAAAATCCCTTTCCTTTGCCTACCATAGCGGGCTGAATAGTAGCCCCCCTCCCCCCCACCAAATGCATCCGTGTCTTAATCCTCAGAACCTGGGCATGTTACCTTATTTGGAAAAAGGGTCTTTGTAGATGTAATTAAGGTAAAAGACACTGAGATGAGAAGATCATTCTGGATTGTCTGAGTGGACCCTGAATCCAATGCCAAGAATCCTTATAAGAGACACACAGAGGAGAGACACAATGAAGAGACGTCTACACGAAGATGGGGGAAGAGACTGGGGCGGTGTGGCCATAGCCAAGAACGCCAGCAGGCACTGGACGTTGGAGGAGGCACGGACTAGACTCTCCCCTGGTGTCCTTGTAGGGAGTACGATCCTGACTGTGGACTTCAGGCCTCCAGCATTGTGACAGAATGAATTTCCGTTTCTGCAAGCCAACAAGTTTGCTTATTTGTTGCATATTTGCTATGTAATATTTGTTGCAGTGGCCCTGGAAGCGGATGCATTTGCTTTGTAACCATCTGTGCCGACGCCTTGATCACTGAGCAGACTGAACCCCAGCAGCCTGGAGCGCTATAGAGCTGGCGCAGGACGAACATCGCAAACGCATTTTTATGAAGATCATGAGAAGCCATCCCAAATCCAAGAAGGCTGTGCCGTCTAATTTACACCTTAACCAGTTGCAATGGAATGTCCTTAAGTTGAATGAGAGGCAGAAGGAAGTCACTGGAGGAAGGAATCAAGTGTCCTGGATTCTATTAATATCACTGGCTTTAGTATTCACTGGCTATTTGACCTTGGAAAAGTCATTCCGGTAGCCCCGGCCGAGGTTTTCTTATGTTTAAAATAACTGTCCTACCTACTTTACAGTGTTGGCAAGAAGGTTAGATTATTTCAGTGCTTTGAAACAGTAAAGTGCTATCCATTAAAATGAAAAGTGGTATATGATGCATTTCATGATTCGTAATATAAACACAACATATACTTGCTGAACTAAGTTAGATCTTACTAATTCAGAATTTGCCATGATTTGGAAAAGGGCTGCATCTGAGATAGGAAATCAGGGTTTTAGGCTTGGCTCGAAAGACTGAAGAGCCAAGTAACCGTGGACAAAGTATTGAACGTTTTACGGACACAGTTTTTGTAGTTGTTAAGTGAAGGAGTTTGACTGGATAATCTCTGAAGTCACTCCCATATCTCTTATTCTATAGAATTTGAAGAAAATTATGATTACCTAGATGGTTCTTGCCCTTGTTAAATTTGTTCCTTTTTGTGGATTAAACTCACTAAATTCTGTTGATCCTGAGTTTGTCTACTGAGACTCAGATTTGTATAACCAAAGGTCTGGATGTCAACAGTAGATCAGCTGAGAAACTCTGAATGTAAAGGAAAGGCAAAATAAAACTTGCTTGCAGAAGAAAAAAAGAAAGAAAAGAAGAGAAAAGAAAATAGAATTTCTTGGCTCACTCACTTGGAAAGTCTATGAATAGAATTAGTTTCAGCTATAGCTAGACTCACGACTTAAATAATGTCATCTGGATTTGCTTTCCATCTCTAGCTCTGTTCTGCACAGAGTTGGCTCCGTTCTGCAACTTCACATGGTGCGATAGTGCAGTTGCATTATCTCTTAGTTACAGTTATCAAGGGAAAATAGAAGGGTTTTCTCAGGTGCATAGCAAAAATCTCACTGCATCTCATTGACTCCAATTGGCTGAAATGTCTAGTTCTGAAGCAATCACCTGATGAGAAGGCATTCAGAGTGATAAATGGCTTAGATCTGGGTCATGTGATTGCTAAGCCAGAAACATAGTCCCAGTATGCTGGAGCCAGTTGACTATAACAGTCTAGTAGTTTTCCGAGTTGGTTGTTAAACTGTGTGACCATAAAATTGGAAAAGACGGGAGTAGTCACAGCACAGATTGGGGCTGTGTTTGTTTGTTTTGGAGAGCTCGTTTACCAGCATCACGAGGGATAGCTCAGCCCAAGCAGTGGAGGTTAGGGTAGGATCACCTTGCCAAAAGGAGGCTGTTATCAAAGTAAGGCAAAAAGGAACACTGCAGGGGCAAAGGAAAAAACCAACTCTTCACTCACTAAAACTGGAGGCCTGAACTCGAAATAGAGTGTTGAATTGACTCTTGTTCCTCAATCTGCTTTGTGTCGTGGATTTTCCATCTTGACTGGTAACCATCATTCCAACTGGACACTCATATTAACTAATTAAAATATGACATTTAATTTTTGAATGCTTGTATTTCTCACTTAACAGAATTTTGCTTCCTTAGTCTTTAAAAAACACATCTCCTCCTCAATTGCTTCTGCCAGTTACTCTCAGCTAGAGTTGCTTTTACCTCTCTGGGCTATTTCAGGGCTCTTCTCGTCTGCCTGCCTTCAGTCTTACCTTTCTTGATCCGTCCAGTATGTCGCCAGCAGACTGATCTATCTAAATAAGTCTGACCCAGTCGTCACTTCTTCCTAAATTTCTTTCATTCCATGATATATAAGGTCTGCGATGGTTTTAAACACATTCACAAATTCTTCCTCCTTGAAGAGGTAGAGCCTAATTCTCTGGCCTTGAGCATGGGCTCAAAGAAGAGAGTGTAACAGAAGTGACGGTGTGACCTATGACTAGGTCACAGAAGGAGCTGTGGCTTCCTCCTTGCCCTCTGTCTTGGCTGCCCCGCTCTAGGGGAAGCCAGCCCTCATCCTGTGAGACCACTCATGCAGCAGTAAGGTGGGGTCCACGCAGCAAAAAGCTGAAGCTTCCTGCCAGCAACAGTCTTGGAAGCAGATTCTCCAGCCTCAGTGGAGAGTTTCAGTCCAGGCTGATGTCGTGACTGAAACCTCAGGTGAGATTCTGAGCCAGAACCACCCGCATCACTCCTGAGATCCTAACCTGTTGAAACTCTGAGAAAGCAACTGATTTTCATTTTAATTTGTTAAATTCTTTTTTGTTGTTGCTGTTTAAATTGGAGGACACTGCTTGGCAGTGCTGTGTTGCTCTCTGCCAACAATAACACAGACCAGCCGTGAGGGTGCTGTGTCTCCTCCCTCTTGTCCCTCCCGCTCCACACCGTCTAACCCTTCTGGGCCGTCACAGAACCATGGACAGGCTGGATTCCCCGTGTTTCATAGCAGCTCCCCAATAGCTATCTGTTTCACACTTGGCAGGGCACATATGGGCTTCTCACGTGGCACTAGTGGTAGAGAGCCCTCTTGCCAATGCAGGAGACATAAGGCACGTGGGTTCAACCCCTGGGTTGGGAAGAGCCCCTGGAGGAGGGCATGGCAACCCACTCCAGTGTTCTCTCCTGGAGACCCCCATGCACAGAGGAGCCTGTCAGGCTACATTCCATGGGGTCACAAAGAGTCGGACGCGACTGAAGTGATGTAGTGCACACGTGCACACACACAGTGCGCACATGTCCATACTACCCTCTCAGCTCACCCCACCCTCTCCTTCCCGAAACTGTTAAATTCTGAGTGTAACAATAGATTGTTTGTTCTCAGCCTAACACTTTGTTTTTTCTCCATCACTGAAGTTACACATCACAACACCACATGGGTTTGTCTTCCTCATTATAATTTGAGCTTCCTGAGAGCAGGCATCGTAACTCCAAGCACACCACTGTATCCCTGAGCAGTAGATTGTATTTCACAAAGATGGCTGCAATGATAGCTCCTGTTTCAAGCACTCTTCCAGAACCTTACCCCTTCCAGAGCTGGATTCCCTGTCTCGTCCCTTTGGGCCTGGATGGAACTTTGTGACTCTCAAACAATAGAGCTGAAAGGATGCCCTGTTACTTCCAAGGGTAGGGCATCCTGATGCCACGCACGTTTGCTTCTTTCCTTCAGACACTCGTTCTTGGAGCCCAGGCACTGTGCTGTGGGGAAACTCAGGCTATCTGCAGAAACGGCACGGGGAGAGGAAGCGAGGGCCCCAGCCCACAGCTGGAGCTCAGCTCCCAGACGACAGCCGGTCTGCGTGAGCGGACCGTCCTGGAAATCGATCTCCCAGCCCCTAGTTGAGTTCCCCAAGCCAGCGTCCCCTGGATCAGAGATGAGCCACCCCTGCTGAGCTCGGCTCAAACTGCAGCTCTGTGAAGAAGATAAATGACTGTGATTGCTTAAGCCACTAGGTTTTAGGATGATCTGCTATGCAGCAGTGTGTAATGGGAACATCCAGCACAGGCTGTCTGTGAAATCACAGGCATTTGACAAGTATTTGTAAACTGGCCGATGATTCTAGTTTCCTTATACAGCTGCTTTCTGGGCACATTAATACACTTGTTCTTCTTTAAACAGATCTTGAACTCATCTGACTTGGGATTTGTGTTCAAGCTATTCCTTCTGCTGTGAATTGCCTCCCTCCTTTCCTGCTGCATTTACCTGCTCAAGTTTTACACGGCTGAAAAAAAATTCAGTTGGATATTCCTTTTTTTTCCCCTCTCCTCCGTCCTTCTAATAAATATGTCATGAATGTCTTCTCGAAACCCAGGATATGGAGCAATATGGGCCAAATCCCCATCCCCTTGGAGCCTTACATTTCAATGGGGGATCCAGTCAATAAATAAATATGTAATCAGAAATCATAGCATGCGATTCGTGTCTTAAAGGAGTTAGATAGTGTGCAGCAACAGAAAATGATGGTGGGGGTGGGAGGGGCAGGAATGAGGCCCTATTTTAGATGGAAGGTTCAGGGAGGAGATGATATTTGAGATCAGAACAATAAGAGGAAAGAAGTCCAGAAGAAAAGACCATGGCAGTCTGGGCAGAGAAAACAGTAAGTGCAAAGCCATGAGCTGGGATAAAGAATGTTTCCTGTTGGATAAAATAAAGGTGGTATTTATGGCTTCTGCCTAATGACTGGAGAGAAGACACTGACTAAAAGAGGTGGGAAAGCTAAGCAGGCACCAGATATTTATGCTTATCATCAGGGAAAGGAATTTAGATTTAATTCTAAATACATATGCTACGTCGAATCAGTCCTATCCAGTTCTTTGCGATCCTATGGACTGTGGTCTACCAGCTCCTCCGTCCACGGGATTCTCCAGGCACGAACACTGGAGCAGGTTGCCATTTTCTCCTCCAGTGGATCTTCCCAACCCAGGGAGCAAACCCATGTCTCACGTCTCCTGCACTGGCAGGCGGGTTCTTCACCTCTAGCTCCACCTGGGAAGCCCAGCTCTAAATACAAAGATAAGTACTGAGAGACTGTGAAGTGGAAGAGTGCCAGCACCTGCTTTGGACTTTAAGCTTACTCTTGCTGCTATGCAGAGAATGGGTGTTAGGTCAGCTGGAAGGGGTGCAGGGGTCAGTAGGAAAACCTAAACAGACATGAGATGGTGGTGCCTTGGGTTAGGGCAGTAGCAGCAGACAGACAGAGAAAAAGGATGTTTCGGCATAAAGTTTGTGATTCTAACATACAGGACTTGTTGGTGACTTGGATGTGGGAGCTGAAGGGGAAAGAGGGTTTCTGGCTTTGGTAAGAGGTTTGAACAAGGCGGTGGGGGCCATGGGAGGGTCAGCAAGGCAGGGCACGCTCTGTTTCCTTCTCAAGCTTCTCCAGATGCCTCCTCATGGGTTAGTCTCTCTCTCCTCTGTGTATTCAATCCTGGTTTTGGCTCTTATAGGGGAGGCAACACCAGGTATGGGTTAAAACATAAGGAATTTTGAGGGCTGAACTGATGTGGGTTAGTTTGGGTTCCACCTCTGCTCATATGAGGCGTGAAAGTTGGAGAAGCCCATTTGTCTCCGTGGCCTCAGCTTCTCCAAAGGTGGGTAGCATCTATGTTACAGGCTTGTGGGGTTCATTAAATGAAACCCTCGAAGAGAAAGATAAACATGAGGAAGTTTAGGGAGAAGACTGAGACTTCCTTTAGCTTTAAATTCCCGTAATAGTTAATTCTAACATCTGTGGAGCACCACCATGTGCCTGATACTGGGTGTTATAACAACTGTGCGATGTAGCTATTTGCATCATCCTCCTTTACAAGTAAGCACACACAGGCAAGGGCTTCCCAGGTGGTTCAGTGGTAAAGAATCCACCTGCAAATTCAGGAGATGCAGGAGACGCGAGTTCAATCCCTGGCTCAGGAAGATCCCCTGGAGGAGGACATGGCAACCCACTCTCGTGTTCTTGCCTAGAGAATCCCAGGGACAGAGGAGCCTGGCGGGCTTCAGTCCACGGTGGTCTCCAAGAGTGGGACATGAGACTCTAGGCATGCACACACACACAGGCACAAAGAGCCTGAAAACCTACTCAAGGCCACACTGCAGCACCGGCATAGATTGTGCTTCTGTGTCCCTCTTTCTCCCCGGTTTTCTCAGACAGCAGGGAGTGTGTGTGTCTTGCTCAGAACTCTCTTCTCTGTCCCTGGCACATTGCAGAAAGCAATTTCACGTATACTGTGTGGGTGAACTTTCAGTCATTGAGTCACGTCTCAAAGTCTGGGTCTTGACAAGACAGAAGTCAGAGTTCTGGGGCACTGTTTTTACTGGAGTAGGCCCACCCAGTTGAGCTGGGAGAGTCCTGAGCCAGACTAGCTCGGAAGGCTGGTGAAACCCACAGGGAGATCAGATCCGCACGGGTCAGCCCCGGCTGCCGAGTCCACTGCATGGCACAGTGCAGCCTTTATCAACAAGATGACTCGGGGGATGGTGCGTTCTGACTACCCAGGAGAACTGGCAGCGCCTTTGATTAACCCCTTTCAAAAGCTCTGTAAAATGCAGTGGCTGCTGCGCCCTGGTCAGGACTGTGCAGTGAATACGATTTGTGTCTTGAAGCTGAAACGCTGCTGAGCCTCCGATCTTACAGTGGGCTCCATGCTTTATTCTAAACATGGTTACTTTGGACAGAGCGTGTGGAGGAGATTGGGCTAAACATACTCTGAGATGAGGCGCTACCTTGAGATGCTCATTTTAAAATCACATAGTGATAGGGACTCATGTTACTTCAGAACTGACACCGCCCCTAAAAAAAAGAGTGATGGAAAAAGGGAAAATTAGTGAAGGATTCTGGCCAAAGTCTTAAGGCTTCCTGTAAATATCAGCTTAATCTCTCCCATACGAAGCCTGGAAAATGATGCCTACGTGTCAGAGCTGTGCTTGCTCTGCGTGGTTTAGCGCACGCAGCTCCCCCCCACTGGTCTGCAGAGTAAGAGAGAAGACAAAGGCAGGGAGCAGTCCTGGGTGAGGGAGGAGCTGAGAAGGGATTGTTTTATATCCTTTAAAGGGCGTCTTGAGTGGATTTACCCGGAGAGCAAAGTGCACTGTGATAGAAGGGGACATGATGTGATTCCAGCAGGCACACTGAGAAGGTCCTTCTGCCAAAAATAGACCCACCTGCTTGTGAATGTCTGGCATTCCTTTGACTGGGGACAATGCCAGAAAGGCCAGCTGTTAGCTCAGATACTCCTCCCATGGGCTGGCTGAGACCTGACATTCCAGCCTTGAACTTAAGGCTAAATTTTCCTCCACAATCTACCACAAAGCACGTGTTCCCCTCTCCACCCTCCTCAACTCTAAAATAAAGGTGTTAGTAGCTGTTTACACCGCAGCATGAATTATACAGGTCTGAGCAAAGAGCAGAAATCATGAAGCAGGAGAACCCTTGGTCTGCTCTTCCCCACTTAACTCTTGTGACTTTGGCCAAATCCTTAACTGCTTAAGCAATCGTTTGCTCTTCTATAAAATAAGACTAAGCCAAAGCATGGGGCTTCTCAGGTGGCACAGTGGTAAAGAATCCACCTGCCAGTGCAGGAGGCACCAGAGACACAGGTTTGATCCCTGGGTTGGGAAGATCCCCTGGAGGAGGATTCTTGCCTGGGAAATCCCATGGACAGAGGAACCTGGTGGGATTCAGTTCATGGGGTCACAAAGAGTTGGACACAAACTGACAGACTGAGCACACTCACAGAAGGCAAAGCAGCGGGATCCTTGGAAGGGCAAAATGAGAGAGACGGAGAGAACCGACCAGCAAAAGGCTAGGCATGACCCGGATGTCTGTCAAAGGGAGGCAAACGAAGCTAGCCCAGCCACGCAATGCCGTATTATGCATCTGTGACAGGGAACCAGGAATCCCTCTACACCCCAGTGTACAGTGGGGCTGGGGCATATTTTGAAGTAACAGAAACAAAATGCATCATGGAACTTGAACAATGTTGTAGTTTAGATAAGAAAGGGGAAGACATAGTAAATACACACTTATGTATAATTTCTGTAGCTGGATAAACCAAAAATTAATTTAAAAATGGGATGGAGGGAACAAGGAAGTAGAGGATATGAAAGGGATATAGATTTCTTTATGAAACAATCTGTTCTTTGACTTTGGAATCATGTAAATAGTTCACCTAATTAAAAGCAAAGAGAAAAGCACACCAAAACACAAGTCCGAAAACTTTAAAATAAACTGGAAAAAGTGAACCTAACTTTATATCAACTCTCTGGCATATCAGTCTCAAGAACTATAGCAAATGATTTTGAAACACATATTTAGACTGTACATCCCTAGAGAGATATATTCTAAGGACAAAAAGAAGTATAAGACCTCTCACCCAAATAAATGTTCTTACAAAACATATAGACTCACAGACACAGAGAACAGGCTTGTGGTTGCCAAGGGGGTGGGGGTTCATATAAATGTGTTAAGTCAACAGGGATACACCTTAAATTTACACAATGTTATATGTCAATGAAGTCTCAATAAAGCTGGATAAAAAATTCCCTCCGTTCTGGTGACTCCATTCCAGTCATCAATATCTGACAACACCATTAACTGAAGACCTTTGAGGAATTTTACGATGGAAGTAGGCATGTGATGCTCAAAACAAAGCCAATAGCAGATTCCACACATCTGCGTTAATATATGGTATTTTTCTCCTGACTCAGCTTGGTGCTCCGTGGTGCCTTAGATGGGTGAGACGCGGGGTGGGTGAGAGGGAGGGCCAAGAGAGGGTATGTGTACCTACAGCTGATTCACGTTGCTGCACGGCAGAGACTAACACAACATTGTCAAACAACTACGCACCCCCCAAAACAAACAAACGAACAAACAGCAAGCAGCGTTTTGCAAGTGACGAGGCTGCAGCACAGCAGAGGCTGCCTCCCCAGTAAACACAGACGTGAGCTGCTCACCACTGTGGACGGAGGCGGAGCGCAGCGGCAGACTTGGGGGTTTGGCGGCAGGTAGGATCCACGTCTCCCCAGCTCCCACTCTTTTGATTCTCCCCTCCACTGAACTGCACGGGCCCACGTGGGAACGGCCTGGGCCTGCGCTGGCGGAGAGGGACAGGTGCCTGGGCTCAGTGCAGAGCCCTCAGCGGGTGGCGCTGTCTCTCCTGCTCGGCCACACCCTGCTCTGGCGGGGGAGAGAGTCTTGGTCTCGGCCCTGGCATTTCTCCACTTCCCCGCTTAGTAGCTGTGCTGCCCTGGGTCTGTGAGCCTTGGCTTCCTCTACTGTGGAAGGAGGGTGATAAGATGGTGTCCTTGGCAGAATCAGGTGAGGTGGTAATTCAAGCGCCCGGCGCAGCCAGTGCCCGAGAGCTCAGCCCATGGCCACAGACGCCGTGGGTCCGCACCAGGGATGCGGCCTTGCTCCTGAGGAGGCTCAGTCTGCACGCTCCTGTCTTGCTCAGGAAGATTGTGATTAGAACTGAACGCTGACTAAGACTCGGCTCAGTGAAGTCGCAGTTACCAGTTTTGCTCTTAGATAAATCAGTTTTTCTTTTCTTACACTGGCTGTTTTACTTCTTTAAAGGGGCCTGAGTTTTATTAGTTTCAGTGTTATACTTTTGAAAATGTCCCTCTTCTCTTGGGCATCGCCCTTGGCTCCACGCAAAGGGAGCGCATTTAAGTCCTGCTCAGTGTTACTCAGGTGAAACGTTCACCAAATGTACCCTTGATTTGCCTAAAATACTTGCCTCATCTTAAATCAGAGTCATGATGACCTGCAAGACCAGAGTTGCTGCAGTATGTTTTTACGCCTCCGATATCACTTAACCTGCGGGCTTCCCAGGTGGTGCAGTGGTAGAGAATCTGCCTGCCAATACAGGAGACACAGGAGGCGTGGGTTCCATCCCTGGGTGGAGAAGACCCCTTGGAGGAGGCAGTGGTGACCCACTCCAGTACTCTTGCCTGGAGAACGCCATGCACTAAAGAGCCTGGCAGGCTACAGTCCAGGGGTTCGAAAAGTGTCGGACACGACTGAGT